>NC_059326.1:70260500-71622500 GCF_018350155.1 Leopardus geoffroyi | reverse complement strand
ATGATAAATCCATAGTACAAAATGAACAAAGTATTATAGGATAAGAGGCCAGACTAGCTAAATGCCCAGAAAGGTTAAGGAAGACTTGCAGATACACATTAGAGTTGGGTATTCAAAAATGAGCAAGCATTCTCCAAAAGGGTAATAAATGAAACACTTTTGGTCAGATGGGACTGTTTATGCAAATTTCAGATTAAGAAGAAGCATGGTGATTTTAAGGCATGGTGAACAGTCCAGTATGACCAGAGATAGGTTTGGTTGATGGAGGGAAGGGGCAAGAAAGGAAACCAAGAAGAAATTAAGGAGCCAAGTCCCATCCTGCACAGAGTCATACTTTACGAAGTTCTTATACTTAAAAACTGAGGAGTAACATGTTTGTTTTAGAAAGACTGATGGTCTAATGTGAGGTTGAGGGTACACCAGAATGGAGAAGGAGGTGGGCTGGGAGCACAAGGAAAAGGCAGCAGGTAGCAATCACCAGGTTAGTAGGGCTCCAATGCTAGAGGTAAACCCAACAATAGAACTAAGCCTGTTTTATTCACAGAAACTTAGAATTTGGAAAGCAAACAGATCTCAAAATCTTCATCTTGTTTTACTTATGAGGAAATCAAAGGTACAGGGATGCCTATATTGCACTAGGAAAATAAGAATTCCAACCCAAGCAGTTGTGCAAGGTTTGGATATCCCCACTATGTGGGATGGAATATCTCTACAACATCAGGCTAAATCATCACTTAGATGGTGGGTCCTTTAAGGACAAGGACCATTTCTAGCATTTCCTCCTTAATCCCAACAGCATGCAAGTCAGTGCCGCAGAAATGGAAAAGATTTAAATCAATCTTCATCAAGAATTCTGAATTTTTTTCATACTATGAAAGAGAACAGTGACCTACAGATCTCTCAATCTTCAACTGTCTAGTGGAAATTTTAGCTAGGGAGAGTTAGAAGTGTAGCTGCCAAGAAATTAGGGAAAGGCGTGTGATAGAGTGAGGATAGGCAGTCCAATAATACGCTGACTTCCGCACTGCTGAGATTTTAAGAGTAGGGAGGAAAACACTCAGTGCAAGTGTCGCCATTACTATCAGCCCAGGACTCATCCCCGCAGTAGCTAAATCTTCCTTCCTCAGAAGCTCAAGGCAGAGATCCAGAATCCAGTCCATATTTACCAGGACAGAAGCAGCACAATTAATTACTGTAAGGCAGCAACAGTATCAATCATAACGGCTGTTCAGAATGAGAAATTTTCTGATTGAAAAGTATGGCCCTTATACTCTGGGAAGATGGCAGTGGTGGCAGGGTTTCTGAGTCCTCTCCAGAAACACTGAAGAGGTCCAGTGGCAACAAATGTCCCAGCACCCCAAATGTTGCCTACAAATACCGTTTCCCACTCCAAGAAATCAAGGCTTCTTGGCAGAACAGCTTAGCCCTGGTTTGAGGCAGAAATGAGGCTGCTACATCTTGTCATTTCAGAAAGCAAGGGGGCTATCAAAGACGGGGGGAGTCACACGAAAGGGACTTAGAAGCCAACCTGAAGAAAAGTCCCTGGCCAAAGATGGCAAAATCTGACCATCACTAAGGTTATAACGGCAATGGATTAAAGCCAAGTATGTTTAAACCCATGACTTCAAAACAGATACCAGAAACAAAAACAAAATAACACCCTAAGTGAGTCACTTTTGGAGAACGGTAGGGAACCAAGTCTTTGGGAACTGGGAAGTAAAAGGAAAGGATCCAGCATTTGTCTTGCCTTTTCTATGAAAACTGATCTGCTGGATAACCCAAGAAGTAGGTGAGGTAGAGCTTCTCTTTAAAGAATTAATCCTGGTAATAAATTTAAAGAAATGACAACATTGGAATATCATTGTTTTGTAAACCTTAACGAATTTATTGATTGAAGCTTGAGCATCAACAGAGAAGTAAGCAGACAGTATGTGCCTCTTCCAGAGGCACACCACAGCATTTATGACTCAGTCTTGCCAAAGATAATGGCACCTGAATCTGATTGCTCCTCTAGATCCAAATATCAATTTCTAAAAAACAAAGGAGAGAGGACATGTTAACCCATACCACTGGAATGCAATCAGCTAAATTCTGAGCATGGAAAATTGTATAGGACAAACCATCCTGTTCCTTCAAGAAATAAAATGCAAAGAATAAAAAAAAAAATTCTACAGACATTTCCCTCAAGCTACTATCCCATTTCTCCTTTAAAGCCAGACTCCTTAAAATGTTGTCTCTCTTCCTGGTCTCTGCTTTGTCACTTTCCATTCTCCTTTGAACTCATTTCCATTTGTTTCCCCCCCCCCCCAACTATTCATCTGTAATCATTCTCATCAAGATCACCTATGATTTACATGTTGCTTTACCTATCAGTCAGTTTTGTCCTCATCTTACCCAGCAACACTACACACAGTCAATGATTCTCTTTCCCAAACACAATTCTTTCACTGGCTTCAAGGATATCCATGCCCCTAGTTTATCTCCTACTTCCTTGGCAGCTGTTTCTTAGCCTTCTTTGCTAGCTTCACCTCTTCATTCAATTTCTACCTGCAGGAGTGCCCCCAGGGCCCAGTCCTTAGCTCTCTTCTCTTTTCCATCATGCTCTTCCCCTGTGTAATCTCATCTCTTCCTCCCAATCCTGATGCCCATCTTAAAACAAATCAATTTCACTGAAGCATAATTTAGGTACAAAAGATTGCATTCTATTTAAAGGACAGAATTCAGTGCCTTTTGACAATTTTGAGAAATCACCACCACAATCAACACAGAGAACATTTCCAACACCTCCAAAATGTTCTTCCTGCCCATTTACACTCCAATCCTGGTCCTTGCTCCCCAGGCCACCATTGATCTGGTGTCTAATGCACAAGATCATTTTATTCACCAAAATGGACATACAGTTGTTTGAGTACCGTTTAAGAGAATTTCACATTAAAAGTCCTTAGCACTTTTGCCAAAAATTAATTGATCGTCTATATGTGGATCTACTATACTTTCTTCTGTTCTACATATCTAACTACCAATGCCACACTGTCTCGACACTGCTGTTTCATAGTTAGTCTTGAAATCAGGTTGCATAATTCTCCCAACTTTGTATTTCTTTTTAAAAATTGCTTTGGTTCCTATGATTTTTCAGTGAACAGCGTCTTTTTTTTTTTATAGTAAAAAACATGACAAAATTTACCCTTTTAACCAATTTGAAAGTATACAGTTCAGTAGTGTTAAGTATATTTACGCTGTTGTGAAACAGATCTTCAGAACTTTCTCATCTTGCAAATCTGAAATTGTATTCCCACTAAACAACAACACTCCCTTTCCCTTCCCTGTGGTCCCTGGTAACCACCATTCTACTTTCTGTTTCGATGAATTCAACTGCTTTAGGTGCCCCATCTAAGCGGAATCATACAGTATTTGTCTTTTCTTGCCTGGTTTATTTCATTCAGCATAATGTTCTCAAGGTTTAATCATGCTGCAGCATGTGACAGGATTTCTTTCCTTCTTATGGCTGTAAATTATTCCACTGTATGTATATACCACATTTTATTTGTCCATACATCTGCCGATGAACATTTTGGTGGCTTCTACCTCCTGGCTATCCTAAATAATGCTGCAATGAACTGGGGTATGCAAATACCCCTTTAAGACCCTGCTTTCAATTCTTTCAGATATATATCTAGAAGTGAGATTGCTGGACCATATGGGGTAGTATTATTCTTAATGTTCTGAGGAACCCTCATACTGTTTTCAAGTTGTGCCATTTTACACTTCTACCAACAATGCACAAGTATTTTAATTTCTCCATGTTCTCACCAAACCTATTCTTTTCTGGGTGTGTTGTTGTTGTTGTTGTTGTTGTTGTTGTTGTTGTTGTTTTTGGTAGTAGCCATCCTAATGGATACGAAATGATATCTCATTGTCATTTTGATTTACACTTCTAGGATGGTTAGTGATATTGAGCACATTTCCATATGCTTATTGCCTGTTTCTATATCATCATGGAGAAATGTCTATTTAAGCCCTTTGTCCATTTTTAAATCAGGTGTGTTTTTTTTTTTTTAGGTTGTGGGAGTTCTTTATATATTCTAGATATTAACCCCTTATCAGATTTATGATTTGCAAATATTTTCTCCCATTCTGTAGGATGCCTTTTCACTCTGCTGTGTCCTTTGATGCACAAACGTTTTTTAGTTTGATGTAGTCCCATCTGTCTTTGTCTTTGTTGCCTATGACTTTGGTGTTATATCCAAGAAATCATTCTCAAGTCCAGTGTCATGAAGATTTTGGCCTCCATTTTCTTCCAGGAGTTTCATGGTTTTAAGTGTTCCATTTAGGTCTTTAATCCATTTAAGCTAATTTTTGTTTATGGTGTAAGATACAGATCCAATTTCATCCTTTCGTTTGTGGCAGATCCATGCTTTGAGAGAAAATCTACAGGCTTATGACTACAGAATTTATGTTTTCAACTCCCATTTGTCGTCTGAGTTCAAGGCTCATACAGTCAATAGTTAACTGGACACCAACACTTGGATATGTAATGTACATGTTAAACCTACCAAGTCCGAAAAGAATTACTGATTTGCCTCTCCAAACCTGCTCCTCCCCTAACCACCCCCCACCCCCACCGCCCAACCTAAGTAAGACCATTGTTCACTTGGTTGCTTACCCTTCATTCTTTAACTTCCTTCACACTCAAGTATCTGAACCTGTGGATCCTTGCTGCCTTCCTACCCAATTAGATGTCAAATCAGTTCACTTCTCACCATCTCTACTACTAACATCTTAGTCTAATCCAAGGACTGGCAAACTCTTTTGGTAAAGAGTCATAGAGTAAACCTTTTAGGCTTTGTGAGGCAAAATTGAAGGTATTATGTAGCTAGTTAGAGAACAAGAGAGAAAACAGTTTTCACAACTTTTGGGGGGACAACATTCCAAATATAATAAGCACCAGTTTTTGCTAATACTAATATGGAAAATGGAATTCTCTTATTTAGGGATAAAATTCTGTTTAATTGGGGCTCAAAGTTAGTGTTCTCTATCACCAAAGTCAATGGCAATTATACAACTGTTTAATGCTGACCTACAGTGAGATTTTACTGATTTCATCTTTGATGATACCTTTTCCCAGAGACAGGTACTGCCAAATACTAACAATAATCCATGGGTAAGGGATATTACTTGAGCATAGTCGTTGCTTGGAAGGGATTTATAGAATTTTGTTAAGTTCCTCTCTTGATATTCGCCATTAGCCTAACATTACATTGCAGTTTGATCACTTCCAATTTTAGGCTGAGTGGAAGATCCTCAATTGTACAGTGAAATGGATTTTCACATATTGAAATTTCCTTTGCTCTTGCACTGACGTTTGAAAACTGATGCTGAAGCTAGTTCACTTCTTATTTTAATCTTCTGACAGCCTGGGAAGTGTAAAAAGCAGCTAGACAAGGGAGCCTGGGTGGCTCAGTCAGTTAAGCGTCTGACTTTGACTCAGGTCATGATCTCGAGGTTCACAAGTTCGAGGCCCACGTCGGGCTCTATGCTGACAGCTCAGAGCCTGGAGCCTGCTTCGGATTCTGTGTCTCCCTCTCTCTCTGTCCCGCCCCTGCTCATGCTCTGTCTCTCTCTCAAAAAAAAAAATAAATAAATAAACAAACAAAAAAAGCAGCTGGACATTAATTTTGATTCAAATGTTAGTTGCTGTCAAAATAATGTTACCACAGTATAAATTTTGTATGTAAGTGCTGTTTTGTCTTACAATTTTAGGTTGAATTCATTAATAAACATCAAATCTACAGCATGAACTAATTTTCAAAGCTATCTGATGTTTGATAACAGTGGCTGAGAGTGGTTCTTCTTGTTTAGGAACATGTAAGTCTTGGTTCTGTGCCAAAAAAAAAAAATCACAATAAATTTTACCACTGCTAAGCCAATTGAACTGCCGTGAGATAGCTGGAAAACTGGGACATTAAGGTTCTACTTAACAAAAATTCTACAAGCAGTCATAGCAAATGAAAATAAATGAATGTGGCTATATTCTGGTAAAACTGTATGTGTGGATCCTGAAATTTGAATCTCATATACTTTCCATGTGTCATGAAGCATTATTCTTCTTTTTTTAAAAAAAAAAATTTTTTTTAATGTTTATTTATTTTTGAGACAGAGAGAGACAGAGCATGAATGGGGGAGGGGCAGAGAGAGAGGGAGACACAGAATCGGAAGCAGGCTCCAGGCTCTGAGCCATCAGCCCAGAGCCTGACGCGGGGCTCGAACTCACGAGCCGTGAGATCGTGACCTGAGCCAAAGTCGGACGCTCAACCAACTGAGCCACCCAGGTGCCCCTGTTCTTTTAATTTTTTCCAAACATTTAAAAATGAAATAACCACACAACTTGTGAGCCATACAAAAACAGGTAGTGGGCTGGCTTTGGCCGACTCCTGGTCTAAGCCATCAGCACCTCTCACCTCCATGACTACAATGTCATAAAAATGATTGTCCTACCTCTGCCACTGGTCCCCTGTGGTCCATCGTCCCCAGAGCAGTGATTTTAAATCACATCACATCATTCCTCTACTCAAAACCCTTCAAAAGCTTCACAGTTGGAACTGAATAAAACCCAAACTCTTTGGCCTACGAAGGCTCTATATGGTCTAGTTCCTGCTTCCTTCTTGCACTCTCCTAAGCTACACTCAAGATGCTGGTCTTCCCTCAGGCCTCTGCAAAGACCAAGTTTGTTCCTGTCTCAGGGCCTTTGCATTTACCATTTCTGCTACTTGGGACTTTCACACTTTTCATTTTTGCATGGTTGCCTCCCTTGTCCTCAAAGGTCTTCACTCAATGTTAGCTATTCAGAAACTTTCTTACTTTTTTTCCTTTCTAAAAAAATTTTTAATGTTTATTTATTTTTGAGAGAGGAATAGTGTGCAGGGGAGGGGCAGAGAGAGAGGGAGACACAGAATCTGAATCAGGCTCCAGGCTCTGAGCTGTCAGCACAGAGCCTGACATGGTGCTTGAACTCACAAACTGCCGAGATCATGACCTGAGGCAAAGTCAGACTTAACTGACTGAGTCACCCAGGTGCTCCAGGAAATGATTTTCTAACCACCCTACCTCCTCTACATACTTTCTGTGAATGATCCTGTTTCAGAGCCTTTATCGACCTTCTTAGTACACTAATTACGTTATTTATGTGTTTACATATTTGGTATCTACATCCCCCTGTAGTAAATGTTGTACATGTTGTGAGGGGGACGATGACAGGAGGAAGAGAGAGAAAAAAGGAAGTGCCCAAATCTGATACAGCTCAGCAATAAGGACTGATAAAATGAAACATAGGGAAAAAAAATTTCATCCACACCGAGATTGATCTCTGTACACAAAAGAGGAATATAGAATTTTCCCACAGTTTACAATTAAGACAATTAGGTTTTAGAGTTCACCAAGAACAAAGTATCAGACCTTACAAACAGTCTGAGGCATGCCAAAACAAATAGGAACGGACCATTTGATTAGCTAATAACAAAAAGTAGAATAAAATAAAAATTAAGACTTTTATTTTCATGAAATATATTCCATCCCTATTAAAATACTTTCTCCAAGTTTTTATTTTACCCTTTCTCCTATTTTAAGTGGTACTTCATAGCTAGATAAAAATTTCCTTCTGTTCTTATATTGATACTCTGCTCCAACATTTACAAAATACACACCTTTTTGTTTCTTTAAAGAAAAGAATATTTAAGAAGACTTTGATTATCAAAATGACTTCAACATTTGTGAGAACCAAATTCATACAAATTATCAAGGCTGTTTGTTCACTCAAAAAAGGCAAAACATTCACAAAATAACAAATGTTCCAAAAATATCTCCCTGGTATAATAAAATCAGAAGCAATTTCACCTTTAAAAGTAATCTCACTGAATGGTAAGAGGAAGAAATAGTAATAGTTTTCTTTTCCCCTCACTGATTTCCAACATGATAATATGTTGTAAAGGCCATTACTGGGGGATTTGTCTTATCGGTCTCCAGTGTGGCTGCCTGTATTATTTTCCACATTTACTACAATCAGTGTTTATACTACTGAAAATTCTCTTCTTCTGGCAGCTACTAAAATATAATTTTCTAGTAAACAGACAGTAGAGGAGAAAAAGAATACGTGAGGGGAGTGGGGGAAGATTCAGAACGACATTTTCCCATTATAGTAAATATTTAAAAGCAACTCCAAATCATAATGCCACTAGAGACAAAAAAAAAAAACACAAAACAAACAAACAAAAAAAAACCCAAAACAAAACAAAACAAAACAAAAAAACACTAAGCTTCTAAGACTACATTTCAAAAGCAGGTAAATGTGTCAAAATTAATATTTTAAATTATAGTTGTAAATACATCCCAGCTGTTAAATTGTGATTAAATTTTTTGAAGCATAGTGAAAGGAGTTATTTCTGTTCTCCTGGCAGGCTTGTTTCTAAGATGTGTAATTGTAATTGATGTTTTCAGGAGTGTGAAAAGGAGATGGTTAATGATTACTCTCTTATTTCCTACTTCTTTGGAAAAAAAATACCAACCTCCACTTATTCTAGGTTATATATTTATATATCCTATACATCCTGAATAGATGGTTCCATATTACATTTGGTAACTCTAGAGTAATCACGTGTATAGTACAAAATAACAGCTAATTACTTCTAAGGGGATGGGGAGAAACATCTAAAACCCATGGAAAACATTTATTTTGGGACTAAAAACATAAGGTGATCACTTCCAAATCCACTTTTTTTGGTACTGGCAAAGTATAAGCAAACAAGGAAGCCCCTTCATTTAATTTTCTAATTAAAATATCATTAAAATATTTACTTTAGCATCTATATTCATTTATATAGCATCTGTATACATTTACACATTTATTGTAACCCAAGTTTGTTCCCAGAGGTTGTTACTTTCATCTAAAAAAAAACAAAAAAAGAAAACAGCTTATTTTTAACTTTCCTTACTCAAAGAGGTACGAGGATCAATTCATTTTCTTTGAAAAAAGAAAGTTAAGTTTAAAATTTTTAATTCTATTCAAACTCTGCACAAGCATTTGCAAGCACATGTACCACAGATAGTTATTCAATCTGCGAACACAATTAGAGCCGTTCCTTCAGGTTCATGTAATTATATCATATTCTGTATTACACAGGCCCACTGAGCATTTTAAGTTATCATGTCATGTAATCTATTTAACACTGCAATCAATTCACAAATAATCCATTTAATCTGGCATTCTGTAGTAAATAACATGACATTCGTGTGACACTATTCCAAATGTGTCTGCTTTAACATAGAAAATTAGTTCCACTTAGTTGAGTATCAATGACCTATTCAATGTAGAATGTGCTAGTGCTGCAGTCAGCTTTCTCCTGTTCTTTATCATAAATTTATCTTCTCTTGAAAATATTTAAGCAAGAATATGAGAAATTAAAAAAAAAAAAAGCCTTCAAAGGTACATCATGAATAGCTTCACATCACACAAACGCAGAGATTGTTAGACCTTAGCGGGATCTCAAGACATTTTCAAAAGTATTTAGCTCCTCTTCAGGCCTGTAGACAACCTGCTGTGAGCAGGTGGAGAGAAGAAATCATGCCACACAAAGAAACAGGCCAATACCAGTTAGTCGGCAGCTCTGCTCCCAAATGTTCAAACAACGCGACTACGCAAAACGAAAATCTTGTATGTAAAATGCTAACGAGAAACAACACATTAAATCCCAGACAAATTACACTGTAAGAAATGGAAGACTATTTGAGTTGTTCAAAGTAAAACTGAAGAGCCTCTTTGGAGGTTAAAAAGAATGCTTTATAGGAAGAGAGTATATTCACAGAAATTAAAAAAAAAAAAGTTCTATTTGATCAGCATGTTCCACACTACGAGATGCTACGGTGTATGGAGAAATTACAGTGAGTTCAACATGTGCAGAACACTGCGTTATCTTTTGTTTCAACACTTAATTGTATGCTGCAGACAGGATATCATTCCGCTTATTAAAAACAGTCCTAAATTTTGCTAAACTTCTAAGTTAAAAGGTGAAAAGTTTGTCAACTAGAGAAGAAATTCGTCTTCTGTTTAAAAAATGAAGTTAGTTCATCTCCTCTTAATTTTAAATGATAAAAACCAAAACTGCGGTGGACACACAGGGGAGTGCGTAAAAACCAGTACGTTTTGTCTTCTATGAGCACTCTCATTTAGGAAAAGTTTTGTGAGCCATCTAACCCGTAACTGCTAGCCACACTTGGCTACTGGGGCCCTGGAATGTGACCAGTGCAAGTGAGAAACTACATTTTCCATTTTAATTAATATTAAGTAATTTAAATACAGAAGCTGTGGAACCTATTTTTCTTTACACACAACATTCTGGTAGGGCCACATTTCACATTCATCATTCTGTTGCTTAAGATATTATTGGTATATTAGCATACGTATTTCAGGCATAGGTGTTGTTTCTGATATCACATTAATAATTTTCTTTAGATAATTTCATGTTGAGACGCTAACATTTTGGATATATGGAGTTAAACAAAATGGATTAGTGAAATGAATCTCACTTGTTTTTACTTTCTTGATGTGGCTACTAAGAAATTTAAAATTGCATATATGGCTTAACAGATTTTATTGGACAATGCTGCTTCACTCTATAATTTTTTAAATCAGTAATTTGGAATTACTAGAGATTTGGAATTACTCTCATACTAATGAGACTTTATCTTCCTATAGTCAAAATAAGAAATGATTGTAGGTCCTCAGATTATACCATTAAGATCTACTTTATAAACATTATTACTGACGGACTCTACATCTACAATGGGGAACTAGTAGGAAAACACTGGTACATACCCAACATAAGAAAAAAGAGAATTACAAAATGCTATCATTTTATTTCCCTTGAATGATGTTCTTTGAGGAAAACTTGGCTTACTTATTAGATGAAGAAATAGATTAAAAACCTATAAAAATTCTAGAGGACCTATAAGTATCTCCAAGAGTTTTTTAATGCTTATATCCTCGATTCTTCAGCATAAATTACTTCATTTCAAAATACAGGACCTCCTCTTCCTCCTTTTGGATACATGCATCACTAGCTATATACTTAAAGCTATTAATAATGATTAGAACTTCTGTCCAAAAATAGGATTTTCTAAACATCAGAAGAGAAAAAGCAGCCGCGTGGGTAACTGAAGAGCTTGTGCAGCACACTTAACTGAACAATGGGTCATTAGTGATGCTGGGTAAGATACAGCTCAAGCAATGTGCCAATGTTCGCATTCTCCTCATAGAGACAGGGGAAATCAGGAACAGTCTGAGGTGAACCTTTACTATACCTATAGATACCTATCAACAGGTGGTACTGTTGGCCTTAAACAGCTTAGGAAAATAGGAAATATGTTTGCTTGATTGGAAAGAAACTCACTTGGTAAGCATGATACTTTTGTGGGCAGACCCTTGGGAGCCCTCGTTTGTCTTTGAATTCACAAATACTATGTGATTCCATATCTATGGGGATCAAGCTGCCATGTTATCTAATAGAGTACAGATTCTGCAAATGTTGGAAAGTAAAGAACTAAAGAGAATTGATAAAACAGCTAAGAAGGCTATCCTATGAACATAGCTTAATTTGATAAAGTCTTAGAAGAAATAAAATCTAAATCTTAAAAGTATAGATAAGACAGAGTTATTTCTGAAATTATAAAATGCAAGATAACTATCCATGCATTCATCCACTCATCCTTTCCTCCAGCTAATGAGCCGTTCTTCACATGTGCCAGGAATTCAGTATGGCAGTGGGAATTGAAGGTCAAATCAAAACTGAAAATTCTGATCAATTAAAGGAAGTTAGTAACCTATGAAATTCATTTTCCAAATGAGAGTACATGCCAAAATACAATTTTTTTTAAAGGAATTAATAGATAATATCAAGTTCCTGAGGCTTACCTCAGGAAAGTCAGGAAAGTCAAAAGATAATGTGATATGATTAGATTTGATTGGATGAATAGGGAGCTAACTCTTAAAGCAAAGGTATGCTTCCTCCCCAACTACTTTATCATTTAATCAGATGAAGTTGTTAACTGCTACTTTTCACGTAGTCACAGGGATTCAATAATAAAACTAGACAGAGGGGCACCTGGGTGGCTCAGTCAGTTAAGCATGTGACTTCAGCTTAGGTCATGATCTCATGGTTTGCGGGTTCAAGCCCCACATTGGGCTCTGTGCTAACATCACGGAGCCTGCCTTGGATTCTCTCCCCCACACTCTCTCTCTCAAAAATAAATAAAATTAAATTAAAATAAAATAGGTGCTAAGTACTCACATATTCTTGAATAAGACTGGCTACACCAAGTAGACTGGTGTACTAGACTGGCTACACCAAGTAGAACATGCTAGGAAACCACAAAACCAACAATTGCCCATCTCCCACCTCAAGAGAATATGAAAGAAATTTAAAAATTGTTTGAAGTTAAATTCTTAAGCTAAGAACTAAAGGTTGAACATTTTAAGCTATGTGAAAGGGATTTTATGAGAATCCCTTGGTTTTCCATGTATCTCCTGGATTTTGAGGGGTATCTAGGTAAGATCAGCAATTGTTTTAGTGACAAAACAGGAAGAGAAGAGTATAGTGAGGCATCGATTTGACTATTTCTTGTGGTCTAGACGTGGATTGTACAAGAAGACTAAGGCTGAGTCGTTATGAGAGAACCTGCTCAGCAGAAAAATCTAGAGGGATAGGAATCAGGAGGCTAAAGACAGCTGGAAAAGACAGAGCACACTTTAAGGGTTCTACAGGTGAGAAATTCCCCCAAATCCACAAAAGTGTCCTTGAGGACACCAGCCAAGTGTCCAACTTTGGATGTTTGACATGCCTCCAAAGTAACGAGTGCCAGGTTACATTAGCCTAGGTCAACCTAGTTCTTCCTGCCATGTTCCTCTCTTCTTTACCCCAGAATGAAACTTTGGACAGACCTCAGATGGCAAACAAGAAGTGAGAGAGGATATAAAGCAAGAGGGAAAAAAGCAACACTCTCATTTTCCCTATAAAATTTCTGTCTGAGGTGGAAATGAGATCAGGAGGAGAGGTTTTAACAGTTTTGACATTACAATGAACTAGATTTTTATTTATTTTTTTAAATGTTTATTTTTTTGAGAGAGAGAATGAGCAGGGGAGGGACAAAGAAAGAGGGGGCAGAAGATCTGAAGCAGGCTCTGTACTGACAGTAGAGAGCCTGACACAGCGCTCAAACTCACAAACCACAAGATCACGACCTGAGCTGAAGTCAGATACTAAACCAAATGAGCCACCCAGGTGCCCCTGAACTAGACTTTTAAACACCTCCTCTCCCAAACAGAATACTGCTTGCCTATTCCCTGGTAGCAACTATACAACTGAGAACTGTATGTGATTTTATGCAGGGGCGGAAAGAACAGGCTGAGAAAGTGAGTTTAAAGGAAGAGTTGTAAAAAAGTTCCTTTTATTGGGGGCGCCTGAGTGGCTCAGTAGGTTAAGCCTCAAACTCTTGATTTCAGCTCAGGTCATGATCTCATGGTTTGTGAATTCGAGCCCCACATTGGGTTTTGTGCTGACAGTACAGAGCCTACTTGGGATTCTCACTCTCCCTCTTTCTCTGCCTCTCCCCTGCTTGTTCTCTCTCCCTCTCAAAAAATAAACCAAAAAAAAAAAAAAAAAAAAAAAAAGTTCCTTCTATTTGCCCTGACAAAGTTTCATTTGTGCAGCAAAGCAGTTATGCGGTAAAACAGATAAAAAGAAAGACAAATATTAGGAAGTACTCAGAATGTTTTCTCAATAACTATCTAAATAAATTTTGTTCTACAATGAGGTACTACCACTTCACACCCATTAGGGTAAGTTTATAAGAGAACAATAAAACCACCAGAAAAGAACAAGTGCTGGTGAAAAGGTGCAGAAATTGGAATCCTTGTGCATTACTGTAGAAATGTAAAATGGTGCAACTGCTGTAGAAAACAGCACAGTGGTTCTTTAAAAAGGTTAAACACAGAATTACTACATGAGCCACTAACAGAGGATCGGGATTCACAAAATATGAACTTTTATGAATCATTAAGTAAAAGATGAATGCTCCAATAAAAAGAAAAAATGGGCAAAAGCCATGAACAGGCAGTTTGCAGAAAGGAAAACAGGACTGACAATAAATACATTTTTTAAATGCTCATTGTCATTACCAACCTATTATACATTAAAACCACAAAAAGATAACTTAAGTAGTCTGGATATCAAGGGTTACCTAGGATGTGAAGCAAAATTGTTAAAGGAACAGATTCCTGGGTTCAAATTTTGGCTCCTCCATTTATTAGCAGAATGCCTTGGGTGAGCAATTCAGTTTCTATAGGCCTCAAGTTTCCCTAACCTCAAAATGCAGGGTAATACTAGTACACTAGATTGGTGTGAGGATTAAATACTTTGATACAGATGAGGTATTATAGGAGAGTCAGTGCCTAACATAGTAAATATACAATAAGGTTTTATTATTATTCATGTTATTGATAGCAGCAGCACTGTTGGTAGACATATACATTGGTACAGCCATACAGGAAAAACCATTTGGCATTACTATGTAGGATTAAGAATTCATGGTCCTTACAAGCCAACTGTTCTATTGGCTGGCATACTCCTTGGAGAAATGATTTCAAGAGGAAACATAGAAATGTTCAGAGAAGCAGTGTTTGTTCTAAAAACAAAATAAGTAACACAAATATCTACTTAGGGGAGAAAGAATAAATTGTGGTATATTAATAGGACTTACACAGCATGGAAATAAATAAAACTACATACATCCAGATGATCAATCTCACAAACCAAATACTGGAGGAGAAAGCAACTCACAGAAGCACAGAGAAATATGGTGCTACACAATATACTGTTTACAGTTGTACGTATATATAACATCCTTAAAGAAAAGGAAGGGAGAGATACATTTAAAAACTGGGATTGTGGTTATCTCTTGGGGCAGGAGGAAGGATTTTAAGTAAGGAGGAATGCAGAGGAAAGTCAGTAATATTGGTAATTTTTTTTCCTTTTTTAATCTAGATGGTAAGTAATGTTTTTGTTGTGTTTTTCTTTAGATTTTATATAGATCAATACATATTTGTGTATATAAAATATTTAATAAAAAAAAGTTTAAATGCAGGCACAAAAATCTAGGGGGGGGGGGGAACCTCCAGCCATTATTACTGTAAAATCACTTGAAAATCACCTGTGATAATATCCATCCTAGTTCTTCTTTGAAACTCATAGCCACATTTTCATAGCTATCTATTTGAAGGTATTGAGCTGAAGTCTTGAGGAACTCAGCCCAAGAAGTCAGCACAGAGAAAAGGGAGTTGGGCACAAATCCTGAAGGTCTGCCCAGGCTTAAGGCAGGTGGAGGACAAATCCACAAAGAACACTGTGAAGGGGCGCCTGGGTGGCGCAGTCGGTTAAGCGTCCGACTGCAGCCAGGTCACGATCTCGCGGTCCGTGAGTTCGAGCCCCGTGTCGGGCTCTGGGCTGATGGCTCAGAGCCTGGAGCCTGCTTCCGGTTCTGTGTCTCCCTCTCTCTCTGCCCCTCCCCCGTTCATGCTCTGTCTCTCTCTGTCCCAAAAATAGATAAACGTTGAAAAAAAAAAAAAAAAAAAAAAAACACTGTGAAGCCATCATTCATTCTCCTGTCATTTCAAATCCCTTCCCCACACAATGCTCTGAACAGCTAACATTCTGAGACAAGATGATTTCCCTCCTCTGTTTCTGAAATGCATCCTAACTTCTCTCTTTGTGTCCAGTCTCATTCTCCTCCCATCCTGTCTCCACAATGCAACTTGAACCAAGCTCTTCCTAAACTCCCAATCCTCTCCACAGCATCACTTCGTTTGTGAACACTCGTCCACGAGTCCCACCGGCCAAGGGTGAAGCAGTGGCCTCATTATGTAATTAGCAAGGCTTCCAATGACTTGGTTCCTACTCACTTCACTTTTGCTCCTCACACCCAGCTTATTCTCTGATTGCAAGGGTTTAAAGCAATGGTTCTCAGACTGCTTTCCCCAGACTAGCAGCATCAGCATTACCTGGGAACTTACTAGAAATGCACACTTAGCCCAGGCCTACTAAATGGGAGTAAACTCTGGGGTGGGTCCAACCATCTGAGTTTTAACAAGCCTTCCAGGTGATTCTGAAGCACACCTAAGTTTGAACATATTGGCTTAAAGCATGAAGGAAAGGTACATTATTATCTGAAGAACTCTGATGGAGACAATCAAAAAGTACTATATAGCACAGTGGTTAGAAGGTTAGAAGCTCACACTCTGGGGTCCCAGCGCCAGGGTTCAAATTTCTGCTTAGCTTCTTCCTAGCTTTGTAACCACAGAGAAGTTGCTTAGCTTGCTTCAGTAAAGTGTAATGCTTAACAGCACAGGTCCTACAGCAAGCCTGCCTGGCTCTACCTCCTATCAGCCTCGTGACCTTGAGGTCACTTACTTTTCTCTGAGCCTCAGCTGCCTCATATACAAAAGTATAAATAATAGTACCCACTTCATACAGTTGCTGTGAAGATGATATGAATACATGAAATGCATTCAGAACTGTGCCTGATACACAGTAAGTACTGTGTATTACTTACCCTCATTATGTTATTAATTTCATGGGAACCACGTTATAGAGATAAAGAGAGTCAACAGTGAATGTTAATGTCCATAAAGAGTGAATAAAATCCATCTATTCTGGAAAGGAAAACTTTCCTCAGCATTTTTTAGGTCAATGAGTTTGTTTGGTTTTTATCCAGTCTACCATTTACCTCTCTGAATGAATTTATTTCCTTCTGATGAAATGGTACTTAACTAGATGCAACACCCTTCTCCAGAGTCAGGGGGGTCTACGTGAGGGGTCATTTATTTCACATCAATTTTTTTTAATTTATATTTATTTTTGAGAGAGAGAAAGAGACAGAGCATGAGTAGGGGAGGGGCAGAGAGAGAGGGAGACACAGAATCGGAAGCAGGCTCCAGGCTCTCAGCTGTCAGCACAGAGCCCAACGCGGGGCTCGAACTCACTAACAGTGAGATCATGACCTGAGCTGAAGTCAGATGTTTAACCAACTGAGCCACCCAGAAGCCCCTAATTTTTTTTTTGTTTAAGCAAAGAACTTACAAGAATGACAAGGATTTACTGAACAGTATCCCTATGATAGGGAAAATATTTCTGGGAATTATTCTAAATACATATCCAGTATTAATTTAGCTAGAAACTCTACATATAAAAGTGCCATCAGGCTACCTATCTGCACAGTCATTGAGAAGGAAGCTGAAAATATGATACACTAATTTGGGTAGTAGGAATTTGTATCTCTCTACTGGCAGGTCATATTATGTCCCCTGACCAGAAAATGCTGCCTGGCCACAGCACATTCAGGGCAGAGCATATTCTATTAAACATAAACAAATGTCACAAAACCATGTTTTCTGAAAACACAATGAATGGATCTAGGTAGTGTGACATTATGCAGTGATATTTTTTCCAAGGGTCTCAAAGTATTTCACCTCATAATGAGAATATGAAAGAAAATATGAGAGAATAAATATACTGGGGCAAGCCAGAAAACCAAAGCCAAAATATACGACTCGGTCCTGAGCATTCAATGTTTCTTAGAACCATAAAGATAATCTACCAATTAAGCCTGGCTTATAAATTAGTTTAGTCATTAAACATTTACCAGGAAGTTTCTAGACTACCTCTGTCTCTAATAGAGATATATGTGAATCTGGTATAGAGAAGTCTTGAACTGTGATTCTCTTGACTTCTCTAGGTTTTAAAAATCAGTTTCCTGTATAAAATCAAGTTAAGGGAACACAAAAATATTTTTGTAAAAAACAACAACAAAAAGAATGAGCGTTTAATACTGTGGGGTGGGGGTGGGGGTCTGGATTTTTATCTGCATGTGATCGTCACATGTTACGTGGAGGTCTTTGTTTTGTTTTCCCTGGAACCCTCCCCCTCAACTAGGAGGTGAGCTGCAGGAATTCTGGCAGCACCTCCCTTCGTAGCTTCTACTTCAATACGGAAGCCACCGATAGCAAAGAATATTCAGTCAACTCTGGATTTCAAGTCATTTCCTCAATGTAAGAGATTGTATTTTGCAGGGAAAAGAAAGGTTAACATGTTAAGATCACTGAATTTTTAAAAGGCATCAAGGTGTTCTGGCAAGTCCATCTGAACAGCTCACATTTCTGCTGATGGAACAGTACACAATCTCAGTCACACAGAAAAGGAAGGTAACAAAGTCATATTTTATAACTAAAAACCCACAATGGCAACAAAAATGCTACCTTCCCATGTTTTTAGAAAAACACGCAGGATGCTCTATGTACAACAGTAATAATACACTTACACTCCTGGATTGCCTGAAAAAAAGAAAACATCCATTCCTCAGAATAAGACTTGCTTCAAGATCCCCTCAAGAACGAAACAATGTTTTCAACTATGGAATGTATGAGACAGGATAAAATGCAGCCTCTCCCAGCCACTTCTGTCAGTGTTAACCACCCAGGTGCTGGTAAGGATTTTGGACTTGACGGACCCCTCAAAGTAAATCATCAGAACATTTACCTGCACCGTCCTCGGAGTGCCATCAACGCTGACAGACAATAAGGGTGAAGCCAGGTTCCACGTGCTGGTCACATTTAGTTTCGACCCATCAACTTCCACCTGTTGTGACACCAAATAAGACTGTTACCATGAAGAAAGACAGAAAACTGATCTCAAGTTCACTGCCGCATACAAAGCAGCAGCCACTTTAAACAGATGGCTCCCAACAGCCTGTCATGTTTACTGCTCCCGCCATGAGAGACAGGGTCCAACAGGAGTCTTCTTAGCTGTCTCTGGGGAGAGGTGAAGGACCTGGGCACAGCTGCCTCTGGGTACTGAGGTTTCCAGTGATTTCCAGTAAGTAACAAACAGCCTTCTCACTCTAAACCTATCTGGACATGCTACATTTACTGCAATTAGACAAGTAATGCATATAAATTCCAGTGACATTTTGCAACCCACACATCAGGGCTTGCATATAATATCCTCTCCAAGGACCAAGAAAGAACTTTTTCTGTGTTAATTTTAATGAAGGACTGTGCATTGTGATTTTAATTAAACAGAAGCTTTAATTAGGCAAAATTCTTTGGTGTTGAATATTAAAAGTCCATTTGAACTTTGCAAAAGTTGTCATATTTTTGTCAATCTTAAATGACTAATTTCACCAAGTCATCACTTATGAAGATGAAAAAAAAAACCCCTATCTTTTAAAACAGATACTTTTAAGAGAAAAAATCTAATTTCCAAATAAATAATATAAAAGTGAGAGAAAACAAGCAAAGCTAAAATAAAAAGTACTGTTAGTTTCTTTCTTTCTTTCACTCACTGATTCCCTAAGTCTTGTATGGGAGAGCTAAGAGAAAATAACAGTATTATGTCCACAGTAAACCACATAAGGAAGGGATATTTAAGTTTCAAAATAAAACTGTAGCAAAGTCAAGACACAAGATCCCTAACAATTCCCTCTCTCTCTCTCAATTCTCTTAAAAGATACTTATTATAATAAAAGACACACAGATATTTTTTAGAAGAATAACTGTATCCATATACATCTATACAGACTTTCTGTTTATCTATTTCCACAATAGTGTGGTCATACAGTCTAGAAGCAAAGACATGCTATTGGCTACATAATGAAATGTCAGCTGGACATACATTATGCACTTGCTTGTTTCTGGGTTCAGGGGCCTTCGGGTCCATACAGCACATTTCAGTAACTGGGAAGAAGGAACGACGGCTTGGGTCTCACCTGACATTACTATTTGACTAAGTTAGAGCTGCTTACCACGCTGGAGTATTTAACCTGTCTGAACTTTAGTTGCCAAACTATAATATGGTAAAACTCTATCTGAAAGGGTGCTGTAATATTTTTTTAATTTTTTAATGTTTATTTAGTTTTGAGAGAGAGAGACAGAGTGCAAGCAGGAGAGAGAGAGAGAGAGACAGAGAATCTGAAGCAGGCTCCAGGATCTGAGCTGTCAGGTTGCTGTAATATTTAAAAAATTAACATAAAACAGTCTCTACCGATATTCCTACTATAGTAGGTCCTAAACATTTTTTCCCTTTTCCTGTTTCTAATGGTTCCACTTTCCTTAAATGGGTTTTAAAAATAAGGTCAGATATCATGCTATCTCATAAATTATGTACTATTAAAAAGCAGGTGATAAAGATCTGTGAAGCAGAAAGACTATAGTTTTGAGAAGAGCAACATTTCAAAATTATCTATTTAGATAATTAGCCATTAACTGCCTGGGTGGCTCAGTCTGTTAAGCATCTGACTTTGACCTAGGTCATGATCTCATCATTCCCAAGTTCGAGTCCTGCATCCAGCTCTGCGCTGACAGCTCAGAGACTGGAGCCTGTTTCAGATTCTGGGTCTCCCTCTCTCTCTCTGCCCCTCCCCCACTCTCACTCTCTTTCTCAAAAATAAATAAAACATTAAAAAAATAAAATAATCTATTTAGCACTTCTTCCTGAATTAAATATCTCCTTATGTAATGGAAGAGTTCCAAAAGAAGCTCCCAAAAGATAGTTTTACAAATATTAAGTGCTAAAAATACCTTTTAAAACTGAGAAAAATATTTGCTTTGACATGATTCCTAAATTTAAGAGGTTAAAAAAGGTCAGAGTTCAATTATAAAAGTTTTATTTGTTAAAATGGAAAGTTAGAGGCTGTAAGGAAAGATTTTTTTAATGACAGGCATTTACAATTTGTATTTGATACTAATTTTAAGTCAATAGGGGTGACAGAATGAAACTGTAATTGTCATCTTTAGGGGTTCTCACAGAAAATAACCTAACATACTCAAATCATGCAGAAGAGGAATCACTTTACCACAGACTAAAGTAAACTATTTTATGACTGGTTAAACAAAATGTGACATATCCATATAACAGAATATCATTTGATAATAAAAAGGAATGAAATGCTGATACATGCTACTACATGGATGAATCTTGAAAACATGCTAATTGAAAAGCCAGTCACAGAGGATCACAAATTATATAGTTCCATTTATAATGAAATGTCCAGAAAAGTCCATACCAACAGAAAATAAATTAGTGGTTGCCTTGAGCTAGGAGTGTGGGGATGGATGGAAGGATTGAGGGGTAACAGCAGTGGGGCAATGGCTTTCTTATTTGACATGATGAACATGTTCTAAAATTGACTGTAGTGATGGTTACACAGCTCTGGGAATATACTACAAGCCACTTAACTGTACAATTTAAATGACTAATGTGAAGTATATCTCAAAAAAGCTGTGGAAAAATAATTAACAAATGAAAACAGAAGGGAGAGGTTTTACTTTTTCAAAAGTCAGAAGCAATGTTCTGTGAGAAATTAAAGAATTAGACCTAAAAAATGGATATATATATATATATATATATATATATATATATATATATACATACACACCATGTTCATGAATTAGAAAAGTTTCAGTATTATCAAGATAGAAGTTCTCTCCCAAACTCATATATATATTCAATGTAATTCCAATCAATATCCCAGCAGGCTTTTTTTGTTTTGGTAGCTGATTCCAAAATACACAGAGAGAAAAGCAAAGGATATAAAATAGTAAAGATAATTTTGAAAAGTAACAAATTTGGAGAACTCATGCCATTTGACTTCAAGACTTCCCATTAACCTACAGTAAACAAGATCTGGTGTAAGAATAGAATGAAATGAGAGTTCAGAGACCCATACATAAATGATTGATTTAAAAAAAAAAAGTGCCAAAACATTAAATGGGGAAAGCATAATTTGTGAATAAATAGTCCTAAAACAATAAACATCCACATTCAAAAAAATAAATCCCGACCTCGATAACACAACATTAAAAAAAAAAAAAAAATCAACTCAAAACAATGAAAACTAAAGGTAAAACCTAAAATTACAAAACTTCTAGATAACAAAGAGAGAATATCTTTATAACCTTGGTCCAGGCAAAGATTTCTTAGGACACAAAAAATACAAATCTTGCAAGAAAAAATAGATGAATTAGACTTCAGCCAAAATTATAAATTTCTGTTTGAAAGACACTGTTAAGAAAAGAAAAGCTGAGCCACAAGTTGGGAGAAAATATTTGCAAAAAATATATCTGATTAAGCACTTGAATTCAAAATCTACAAAGAATTCTTTTTTTTCATGTTTATTTAGTTTTGAGAGAGAGAGAGAGAGACAGAGACAGCAGAGACAGAGGATCCCAAGTGGGTTCTGCACTGACAGCAGAGTGCCTGATGTGAGGCTCAAATTCATGAATCGTGAGATCATGACCTAAGCCAAAGTCGTAGGCTTAACCAACCAAGCCACCCAGGCACCCCAAGAATTCTCTTTTTCAACTCAATAAGAAAACCAACTGAATTTCTTTAAAAATGGGCAAGAGATTTGACCAGAGACTTCGTCAGGGAAGACAGATGGGTGACACAAGCACATCACAGGTTGGTCATTAGGAAAAAACCAAAAGTATATGAAATAGGGCTACATGGGGCGCCTGGGTGGCGCAGTCGGTTAAGCGTCCGACTTCAGCCAGGTCACGATCTCGCGGTCCGTGAGTTCGAGCCCTGCGTTGGGCTCTGGGCTGATGGCTCAGAGCCTGGAGCCTGTTTCCGATTCTGTGTCTCCCTCTCTCTCTGCCCCTCCCCCGTTCATGCTCTGTCTCTCTCTGTCCCAAAAATAAATAAACGTTGAAATAGGGCTACACACCCACTAGAATGGATAAAATGAAAAGTACTGATAATACCAAGTGCTGGCAAACCTGTGAAGCAATCGGAACTTTCATACATTGCTGGTGGGAATGCCAAATGGGAGGCCTGCTTTAGAAAACCCCAGAAAAGTAATGATACATACACACAAGGACCTGTTCGTGAATGTTCACAGAAGCTTGTTTATGATAGAATACATACAGCAAAATGTTTACATCAGCCTCAAACTGGAAAACCCCCAAAAGTCCAATGAACTAATTCATGGACAAATATGGTATATCCACACAACAGAAAATTAGCACTAAGCATCTCAAAAGCATTATGCTAAGTGAAAGGAGGCCAGTAAAAAAGGATATAATAGAACATGAGAATGGGGGCACCCAGGTGTCTCAGTCAGTTAACTGTCAAACTCTTGATTTAGGCTCAGATCACGATCTCATAGTTTGTGAGATCGAGCCCTGCATCAGGCTCCGAATTGAGCTTGGAGCCTGCTTGGGATTCTTTCTCGCCCTCTTTCTCTGCCCCTCCCCCACTTATGCACGCGTGCGCATGCTCTATCTCCCTCAAAAAATACATACATAAATAAATAAATAAAGGGGAGGAGTGAGATTCCCCCTTAAAAAAAAAAAAGAAAAAAGTACATGAGTATGATTCCATCTATAGAACATTCTGGAAAAGGCAGAAATCAGGTCAGCAGTTGCTAGGTGATATGGGTATGAAGATGAGTTTGACTGGGAAAGGGCATGAGGGAACTTTCTGGGGTGACAGAAATGTTCTAAATCTTGATTTTGGTGGTAATAATATAAGTACATAGATTTGTCAAAACTCAATAAAACCATACAATTAAAGACTAAATTTTATATTAATTATACCTCAATAAATCTGATTTTCTAAAAACAAAAGCAGAGGGAGAAAACCGAAAGTGGTATTTCTGAACTACCTTTATCTTCCCTTACTGATAAATTAATTTCTTTCCCTGCATCCTCTGCTATTGGATGAGTGGATGTGAATGTTAACTTGGGAAGAAGAATAGAAGGAAAGTTCCTTCCAGATAGAAACATGGGGGGCTGGGGGGGGAGGCCTTTTCAAGTCCCTGTGGATTACATGAAGGAAAGATACAGAGGGAAGACGCAGATATCAGAAATCCGAGACCTCCCCATTTCCTTTTGCATGGATCCTTGGGAATAGGTAGGGGACAGCAATGGAGACAGATGGATGAAAGTATTCTGACAGGTATCAGGTACCCTAAAAATATCTGGGCTGGAGATCTACTTCTGGGATATAGTCTAGGGAAAGCTGCAGGCTTCTACTAAAGCCCAGTACTTGGTGTCACAGCAATCCTAATGTGGCTTATGAAGCAACAGCACAGCACTGATTGAGGAAGAACCTGGAAAGATGACCCAAGCACATCATGATAGGAATCCAGAAGTTTCTACCTATCTTAGTGAGATAACAAAGTCTGGGTCAAGATAAAGACAACATAGTACAAGGGACTCCATGACTGCAGGCAAACAGTACCCAGGACTATGGGTACAGAGGCCTCTTCAAGGCCAAAGAAGATGAATCATCGCCTGCCAGTACCCAGTCCAGATCCTTACAGCAAAGCCTAGTAAAGACAGTCTGGGTCTGAGCTCTCCTCCTTACCTCAATAGTTATGAGTGAGTCCAACCACATACCCAAAGGCCCCTTTTACCTGCACCTAACTCCACGCCTCAGTGGAACCTGGAAGGAAAAGAAACCTGAAATACCACAGTTTCTGAAAGATACTGCTTAAACCAAAGGAGCCCAAGATCTTATTTATTACCAAGTGTTTCCTCCCTCTCCCCCACTTAGTAAAGGTAGAGGGCTTATGAAACAGAGTACATGCGACAGACATACAGAAACGACATTTCCTTGTACACCTGGGAAGTAATGAGCATAATTTTGAAATGTTACTACACAACTGAAACAAGGAAGCTGTCAAAGCTCCAAATCACAAACTATGAAACACATCTATAAACTTTAAATGAGGGAAAAGAACATGCTGAAAACCACCACCAGCCTTCTCAGGCCTCCAGCCACAAACAGATTTCACCAAGAAGCATAATTCGGAACAGCAGATGCAAGGATTCTATTGATGCTATCATCAGATGAGTGAAATCTCAATGGCTTATACTTATAAGCTACTAGGAGAAGCAGGAAATTTGTACATTTTAATACCATAGAAATATAGGAACAGACTGAAGAATTCTTGTTACTGTGCTATGTACACAGTTTATGTGTAATTCTTTAGCCAAGGGGGACTAAAGCTGCAGATATGGGGTGGAAGTGGCATTTCACTGTTACAACACCGAGAAGCTGACATAAAGAACCCACCCTATGCCAAAAACTAATGGGAAGTGAAATGTAGGACAATGGAAATAACAGATTTGATGAGAGGGTATTATAAGCCTAATTAAAGGAAAAGCTGTGGGCTGTCCATGCTTAGACCCAACCACCTACCCCACTGCACATAAATGATGATCAGAAAATAACCAATACTGCATCTTTGCATACAGTTTGCAGAACATACTTTTATCAAGAGGAAAAGGTAAATTAAGAGCATTATAACACAAGAAGAACCACTTGAAGAAACACAGGAAGAGTTCAGATAAATAATTCTGCAAAGTCTCAAAGACGACTGTAGGAAACCTGACTCCTCTTTTAAAAAATGAGCTCAAAGAAGAAAAACAAAGGTTCAAAGAAGAGATCATACAACAACAGAAGGAAATGAAAATCAAGCTGGAAGAACTCAGAAAAAAAAATGAAGAGAAAAATAACATTATAGAGATAAAAGCTACTTTAAGAAGCAACCAAAAATAGAATCAATGTGACTAAAAAGAAAGATAAGGGCATGGAGAAATCATATAAAACAGAAAAGACTAGCAATATAAAAACAATTTATAGAGAAGACAACAGATATGAAGGAGGGAGAAATGGGATCCAAAGAATATACAAAATACTTTTTCAGAAAGGCTTACGAAGAAAAACAAATAAATGTAAATTCAAAGATACGATAGAGTAAAACTTTTCAAACTACATAAAACCTTAAATTTGTAGAATTCTGCTGTTTATGGAACTTTAAAGATAAAGAATGTTTTATGTGTTACTTAGGCAAAAATAAGAAATCACGCACAAGTAAGGAAAAACATCAGGTCAGCCTAATTGCTCGAGGGCAAAATTGAGATATAAGACCACAGAGCAGTTTGGTATAAGTACTAAAAAAGAAAATGTTGCCCCCAATTTTATACCCAGCCAAGATGTCCTTATATCACAGAAACACATCTTGTAGCCTATAAGAGAACTTAGAACCCCTTCTTTAAAAAAGGGCGTATCTATATATTGATATGAAATTTTCCCAAGAAAATACAGAATAGCATATACAGTGTGCTATCATTTGTTAAGAAAAAAAAAACCTTCGAAATGTGTGGTTTTATTATTTTTTTTAATGTAAAGAATATCTCTACACAAATATATAAGAGGAGTGGGAGGGGTTGAAGGACAGAGATAGAAGGGAGGCTTGCTTTTTACTGCAAATCTATTCACATTTTTAAGTTTTCCTCTTTATGTATATTATATACTAAAAACTTTAAAAGTGAGGATAAGTATAAGGGCCTATTCTTCCTCTCTCATAGCACCATAAAGTCAATATTTACTTTATACCTTTCACTAACAGGCACGTAACACATAGTAGCTGCTCTTTTAAAACTTCATTTTAGTTAACATAGCAATACTCATTTCAATTTCTCTGGTCATAAATTTATGGATTTCATCTACCAAACCCAATTGTACAGTGTATTTTGGACATTGTCTCTGTATCAACTCTTCCTTATCTGAAAATGAGGGACCTGAAGGAGCAACACTGAAGATCTCTTTGAGGCTAAAATTCTATGGTTTTATGGTTGCAAAGTTCTTTTTTTAAGATACATTTAGACAGTTAATTTCAGACATGGCAAATTCTAATAATTAGAAAGGGATTTTGTTTTGCTTGAGTACCTACGTTTGGGGTTGGAAGGTTTTAAGATCTTTCCCTTGACAAACAAAAGCTAACAAATTAAGTCAAATTCGGTGTGGGTATTAAAAAAACAAATAGACCAAGTGTAAAATGACAAATGACATAATATTCTGGGGCTCAAATAAAATTTCACACCTTTCAAGGCAGATAATATTGTGGACATGTTCTAGCACTATGAAAACACTAGAATAGTCTAAATTATTTTAAAACTCTATTTAAAAAACAACCCAAGGGGTGCCTGGGTGGCTCAGTCGGTTGGGCATCCGACTTCAGCTCAGGTCATGATCTCACAGTCTGTGAGTTCGAGCCCCACGTCGGGCTCTGCTGACAGCTCAGAGCCTGGAGCCTGCTTCAGGTTCTGTGTCTCCCTCTCTCTCTGCTCCTGGCCTGCTCATGCTCTCTCTCTCTCTCAAAAATAAATAAAAACATTAAAAATAAATAAAAATAAAAATAAAAAACAACCCAAAGATGCCAAATCTCAGTTTAGAAACACTAATTCAGACATAAAGATTTCATGTTTTTAGAGTAAACAGACCTAGGACTCAAGTGCACCAAATTTACATTAATTATCATATTAATTCTGATGCACACTTTTGGCAGATGACCTCCTCTTTGCTTTACCAAAATTGAAGCCACAAGACATAAGTCCTCTTATTTTTTGGCATCATCAACTATTTTCTTTCCTTTACTGAGATCTCACATACCAGCTGCTTCCTCTCCACCTTCAAGCACGTACAGGACTTCCACATTTTCACAGATGTGTACTTGACCCACTTGAACCACCAAACTTCTTCTCTCCTTTTCTCTGACAGGTTCTAGAGCAAGTACTCTGCTCCCAATTTCCTACCATGTAACTTTTTCCATTAACCTTCTACAATCTGGCTGCTAAAACTATACTCTGAAAGGCCACAAATCTTCAGCAATTGTATACTCTCTTCTTAATTCTTACTACTCTTCAGGAAGGAAGAGCACTCAAAGGAGGTGATCTTTAAGCTAAGAGCTGAAAAGTGAGTAGAAATCAGTTGGTAGCGGTGAGTGAGTGGGTGTGTAGGTGGGTGGGACTATCCAAAGGAAATATCCCAGAGGGAATCTCACGTAAAAAGAAAATCCCAGAGGCAAGAAAAAGCTTGGTTCATATGAAATCAGTGTGTGGAGCACAGAAAACAAAGGTGAGCATAGTACCCAGATAGAGGGGGAGCAGTGGGAAACACTAAAGGATTCCAATGGGAGAGTAACACCATCAATTTTTATTTTTAAAGATCAGTCTGGCTACAGCTTGAAGAATGAATCAGATGAAGCAAAAAAGAAAATGGTGACCAGGACTAGATTCTTGGCAGTGGGGAAAAGTGGGATACTCAGGAATAGTATTAACTGGAGAAGGAAAGTGAAAAGTATGAATACAGAGGTCATGAAATACAGAGGTCACTAAAGAAAAAGGAGAGGGATGAGCTTATCAGAAAAACAGCACAACTGCCACCTGGTGTTGGCTGCTCGGCCACAGTGGGCACTATGCACATGGAATGATAGGAATCTGCCCTTGGCATGTGGTTTTGCCCAGCAACGCTCATGTACTTTGCCTGATGCAGCCATTAAGAAGGTGGGTGGATGGGTTCATCCAAGTTTAGGAATGATGGAAGAATTAAAGGGGTTGAGGAAGTTAAGGGTATTTGCAAGCGAATTACTACGGCCAGGGTATCTAAGCTGGATAAAGGATGGAAAAACAAAGGTAGGATCAATGGATGGAGAGAAACTAAAAGGACTAATGGTTGTATTGAGGCAGAGAGACCATAAACTGGTTGCTAGCCTTCAAATGCAGTGAAAGGAACTTAGAGGTTGCCAAGACAGAGGGGAGGTAGTGATGAAGCCAGGTGATGTGAACTTCAAAGAACGAGGATTTTCTAAGAAGGAGGGGACTGTGGTCTAGAATGGTACTAGGGGAAAAAAACAGTCTCGCTTCCCACCTCAGAGGTGCATGTGGTATGGAAGAAAAACCACCAGGTTTCTGTGAAGGCAAGTAAGTGGCAGAATGTTCCAAGAATGTCTGGAGATACAGGGCAGTTTGTTGATAACAAAGCAAGAGATACAGAGGCTACCATGGAAAGGGTTGAGAGGAAGAGGAGAGATCATATCGAAGAGCATGGATGACTGGAGAGGCTTTCAAACAGCCCCACTTCCCTCCATCCTCACACAACCACCTTACCTGCACCTGCCACTGCCTCTCACCTGGGCTCCTGCAACAGACTAGTCAGTCTTCCACACCCCCCGACTGGTTCCCTCACTATAGTGCAGAATAGTCTCTTGTAAACATAAAGCTGATCATGTACAAAATCAGAGAGAAAGGGGAAATAAAAAGAGAGTGAGAATGACCAAATAAACGTCCTGCCAGCTTTTGAAAAGTGCAAACTCCAAAAAAGATGTGTAATACTACAATCTTGAGTATGAGAACATCATATGTCTCAGTGTTCTGGAATCATTTAAAGATTACATTCTATTTAAAGTATCTATAGTTTGGGGCACCTGGATGGCTCAGTCAGTTAAGCATCCGACTCTTGGTTTCGGCTCAGGTTATGATCTCACAGTTTCATGAGTTCAAGCCCTGCGTCTGGCTCTGCACTGGCAGCAAGAAGCCTGCTTGGGATGCTCTGTCTCTACCCCACCCCCACCTCTGCTCTCTCTGCCCCTCCCCTGCTCACGCTCTCTCTCAAAATAAATAAATAAGCTTTAAAAATATATTGATGTTTTAAGATCAAATTAAACAAAGCAAGGCTATGGTAGATAGGATTCATGAAATACATTTTAACACACACTGTTTTCTGCAAAGTTTCCCCCACCTACAGAGGATTAGTTAAGTTGTTCATAAGAATATTTATGATGTTTAAAACATCACTCCAAAACATGATTTCCTTCCTATTTCAAGAAAGTATTTTCTCATATTTAACAATCTGCTGGTAACTTTGTATTCCATTAAAAGCATTTAACTGCATTTATGGTACAAATAATGTTGATGTGGAATATTTTCCATGAGTTGTTTGGAACATTCAGTTTTCCTATCTACGTAATCATAGGGGAAAAAAGAAAGTACACACCCAAAATTAATTTGACATTTGAGAGAGATTACTTACATCCTTTGCCATTAAAAAACAAAAAAAAGCACTTCCTCAGAGGTGCCTCATGACACAAATATTATAGCTTCTATTGCAGTAGGCACCTGTTAAACACATTTTTTCAATAGTAGGAATGCAAAACTTACAAAACAAAATATTTGCCAAAATTTTTTCCAAAAATAATAAAAATTGGGGAACATACAGGCTATAAAAAGTGTGTCTGATTCACCATACAATTCTTCTATTCTGTTATACACAAATTTTAAATGCTTTTTTGTCATCAAATGTTAAGATTAGCACTGTGCAGAATTAGATGTCAGATAAAAATCAAGGTATTCATTCCACTATTTAAAAAAAAGACTTCAATCATATATTTTGTTTCTATTTCTGAAGGCAGTAGGAAGGATAAAAAAGATTTGTTGATCACACTATAACTAATTATCAGAAAGGAATGACTAGTGTCTGCCTAGTTAATAGGCTTTCATTGCATATCTTAAAAATTACGAGTCTGCACAAAATGTGGAAAAAGATCTGTGTTTTCTGATTTGACTATCAGGCTGGAAAAGATCCTAGAAAAATATATTCCAACTCAACCCTCTCCTCCTGTTCCTGCACATATAAGGAAATTAAAGAACCATATAAATTATGTAGGCAAGAGAAGCCATTATCTTGCAATTCTCAGAGTATTTCACTGAAATCCACACGTCAAAAGCAAAAGTAACACATGTAATCTAAATATTAAGGTACAATCCTTGCATGTAGCAAACACTCACTGCTTATTTGTACCTTCAAAGACTATTCTAAAGATGCTTACTGATTCTTTTTAGTTCTTATCTCACAATTACTGCTAACAAAAATACGGTTATTCACTGTATATTAAATCAATGAAGTATATCCAACACTCCCCAATAACAAAGGAATCTGTAGGCCATGCAGTTAATTACACTGGGATATTACCACCATCTACCATCATTTATAGTTCACTGACTCCTACATACAGTGCTGAACATATGAAACACAAATAAAGTTTCTAAAAAAATTCTGAATATGTTGCCAATAAGAAGCATATTAATTCTCCTAAAATTTAGATCTCATAACTTTGCTAAGTTACTTGCTTCAATGTTAACTTCTCAGGTAAAACATGAGAAATAACTCAAACATTTTTATTCAATTATAATAACGATTCCTAACATTTTAGTAGAAAGTATAGCAAATCTTAATACAGATCTTAAAATGACACAAAAAAATGTAGGTATTCATGGGGTGCCTGGGCAGCTCAGTCAGTTAAGCATCTGACTCTTGATTTCAACTCAGGTCATGATCTCATGGTTGGTGAGACTGGGCCCTACATAGCACTCTGCACTGACAGTCTGCTGGCATCTCTGTTTGGGATTCTCTCTCTCCTTCTCTCTCTGCCCCTCCCCTGCTTGTGCTCTCCTCTCACAATAAATAAAACGTTATTTTTTTAAGTTAGCATTAAAAAAAGGGTAGATATTCTTTATCCTGCTCTCCTATTTCCTAAAATATTATTCCAAAATATACTTGTGATACCTCTACTGCCCTTCCATGGAGGAGATGAGATGCTTGCTTTCTGCAAACAAAAGGAGACAACCATTTTTCATAAGTTTCTTCTTTATCACTATCACCTTGGAAACAGTCTTTTATTTCTGTCCCAAAGAGATATGTAATAATGACAAAAACATCAAAAAGGATTAAACATAATGATGGTGAAGATCTGTTAATCTGTCACAAAGGATTATATTAAATATGCATGTGTTATAAATGTAATTAAATATATCTCAAAGGATGTGAATTGCAATAACAAATTTTAGGTACTGGTCTACAATCAGCCAGGTTGACTAGTTTCTCTTTAATTATCGCCTCATTAATTGATCAGTAACAACTGTAATTTCAGTTGTATGGTTTAAAAAAATCCTACATTATTTTGCCCACACTTTAATTATAGTAGTAGTTTCTTTTCGATTGGTGTGATAAGGTCATTCTCTGAAGGCAATACTGTAAATTATGTCACAGCTTAATGAATAACTCAAGGTAGATGAATTTAACATAAGGAGCAAGTGAAACTGCCTTTACTTCTCCTACCAAACCTACCAAATCATTGTGGAATCCTATGTTTTCTATGTGGTATTGTCATCAATAGTCAATATGCCTGTAAATGAACCTCAGGTTCAGAAGCTGCCTAATTATTCATGTCTCCATGCCCTCAAATGTTAACTCTATGCTGGAGGAATAAGGCAAGCACTTAGAACAGTACCAAGCATGTAATAAGCCCTTAGCAAATGCTGGCTGTTGGCAGAAGTTCGATGCAGTGATACTATGTCCTCCTCCCACAGTAATAATTATTCTGGATCCATTTTTCAACATACGTACTTTTGTTTGTTCTTCCATTAATACCTCCTCCTCCTCCAAGTCCTCCTTTTTTTTTGTTTTTTGTTTTTTGTTTTTTTAAGAGAGAGCACGCAGTCAGGGAAAAGGGTCAGAGGGAGAGAGAATCTCAAGCAGGCTCCATGCTCAGTGCAGAGCCTGACTTGGGGATAGACCACATGACCTTGGAATCATGACCTGAGCCAAAAATCAAGAGTCAGACGCTCAACCACCCCTCATTTTTATCTTTTTAAATTTTATCTGATTTCTATTAGCATCTCTTTTGCTTTTCCTGTGTATTTCACTCCCACGTCCCCCTGTCCCCCACAACAAAAACCTTAGCTGCTGGCTCACCCACACAGGACCTATGTGGGCTACAGGACTTGCACAGTAGTGTCTAAGTCCTCCTTCCCCCTAAATTCCCATGCACTGCTTCTGCAACATGCTATTTCCTAACCATCTTATCTACCTGTGACTGTTTAGCATTCTAGTTCTACCCTTAGACACGAGTTTGCCCTAATAGCTCATTTCTCTGGGCCAGCAACAAATGTATTTGACATTCTATTTTCTATGTTCCTACCTACCAAGGATTACCCCCAAGTTCTGCACTCTCTTCTCAGCTTCTGTGGCCATCGGTGATATGATTTCTAATACATATACAAAGATATTTATTATCTCTCTCTTATACTGCAATATCAACAACATAAACTTGGTAGTTTTATGTTTGAATATTAAAACTGTAGTAGCAAATTTACTGCCAAAAGAATTACTATATAGTTTATGTCCTTAGAACTTCTCATGAATTGCAAATCTAATAACAATGTTTTCTAAGCATGAACAAAAAAACCTTTTTTTTTTTTTTTGGTCATGGTGAGAAGTGAGATACAGGAATTGACGCCCAAAAACTACTCACCAAATCCATCCAGTGAATAAAGTAAAGTAACAACCAGCCTTTTATTCTGTAAGTCCCAATTATATCTCAGGAAAAAACCCTAGTAAAAATCTATCAACTTGATCACAATTTTTAAGAAAACACACTTGGAAAGAGTCAGTAGGATAGCTTCTCAGCTCTATAAACCACTAATATAACCCAACTAGTAAGAATTAGGGTTTATGGAGTTACCAGTATTTTTTCATTGCTTCTAACACGAAATAGAAAAATACATAGTACAATCAATTTCCATCATTCTGATGAATGATCTGTTCCTTTTTTGTGAAGTAATTTCAAATGTACATAAAAATTACAGCAATTGTACATCAAGCTCAGATTCCCTACTTGTTAATAACTTTTGACAGTTAATATTTTTTGCCAGTTATGACGTCCTATAGCCCCCTTAATAGTGCAACTGCAATGGGGCGCCTGGGTGGCTCAGTCTGACTACAGCTCAGGTCATGATCTCATGGTTCATGAGTTCAAGCCCCACATCAGGCTCAAGGCCGTGGAGCCTGCTTTGGATTCTGTGTCTCCCTCTCTCTCTCTGCCCCTCCCCTGCTCTCTCTCTCTCTTGGAAAATGAATAAAACATTAAAAAAATTAAAAACAAAATAGTGCAGTGCGTTCCCAAGTACAAGGATGCCCTCTGTACAGTACAACCCAGCAAAATCAGGGAGTTTAATATGGACCCAATATTACCATTGAAACCACAAGCCCTACTCAAATTTCCAGAAATTGACCCAATAATGCCCTTTAACCTTCAAGGTATGTCCAAGATTTAATTCTTTTTTTTTAACGTTTATTTATTTTTGAGACAGAGAGAGACAGAGCATGAACGGGGGAGGGTCACAGAGAGAGGGAGACACAGAATCTGAAACAGGCTTCAGGCTCTGAGCTGTCAGCACAGAGCCCGACGCGGGGCCCGAACCCACGGACCGTGAGATCATGACCTGAGCCGAAGTCAGACGCTTAACCAACCAAGCCACCCAGGCGCCTCGTCCAAGATTTAATTTATGCTCCTGCATTTAGCTGTCATGTCTCTTTGGTCTCTGTCCATCTGGATCAGTTTCTTAATTCTGCCTTATCTTTCATGACCTTGACCCTTTGGAAGAAATAGACCAGTTACTTGGTAAAGTATCCCTGAATTTGGAAGAAGGTTTCCTCATGATTATACATTTTTACCAGGAACAATATAGCAGTGATACTGTGCTTTCTTCAGCATCATACCATGGTGTCAAGTGTCCCACAACAACAAGGTGCTGCCCACTGTAACATTAAATACTAAGTAACTCCATCTAAATCTGTTTCTGTATCTATGCATAAAAAAACCACGAGATCACACTGATCCCTCCAATTCCTATCCAATACCACCAGGTACATTCTAGCCTTCCTCTGTCCTATATTTGTCACTCTCTGACAGTGAGAAACCTGCCTTCCATTATCCACCTAAAGAACAAGTCTGCTACTTGTTTTCTCTGCCCAACATTCATATATATGTATCATCTTCCTTACATATATTTTACAATATATATTAGAAAAAGAATGTGATAGTGCTTTAATTAAAAAAGGTCAAGTGATTTGACACTAATGTGAATTTCAAAAGAAATAGGTTTCTTTTTGGAGAAAAAAATGAACTGTGAATTAGATGATCAGTGTACAAGGGCTTGGGAATTGGGACACTGGAAGATGTGCAACTCAACAAACTAAAAAAAATTTTTAAATAAAGATGAATTGATAGCATGTGTCGTACGTGCTTTAAAATACTCCAGAAATTTTTGAAAAGTGAGCAGAGATAAAACAAGGATAGCACATGATATTCATTATACTTTTCTTTCAGTTTCATGTATACTTTAGGTTTTTCCACAGTCAAAAGTCTAAAAACACAGACTATCAGGTCAGGCCAACTATTTGGACAGTCATACTTGGTACCAAAGAATTCCAGTGCCTACTCTTGATTAAGTATCAAGCCAAGGTGGTCACAAGCAGAGATGGTTTACAGACTGAGTCACAGCACAAGTGGCCTTGACAGAAGCAGACTCGTTCTAAAAGATATTCCGTTTACTAAGTTTTGCTTTTTTAACCCTTTCTCCTCCCACTATTGCTGATTTCTCTCCAGTCTATCTGCCCAAATTCTCTTATCAGCCACTAAGTCAAATACAAACTCTTTTCCTCTTAGCAACCCATTCAAATAGAAAACCTTCCCAAGGCCCTATCAGCATTTAACAATTCTATTTACTTTCACTGAGCAGTTAAAGATGTGGCTTTTATCTTACAAGTTTTCTCAGCTCAAAATCTTTCTTGGCCTCTGGTTGCTTACCAAATAAAATGTTAACTTCTCAAAGTGGCCCTCAAGGTCCTCTGTACTAATGGTCTTGATCCAGCAACCTATCATTCTGACTTTTCTTCCCTCTTTCTCTTCCATTTAACAAACGTGCACAGGCCCTATTCCAGGAACGCAGCCTAATAGACTTCTACCATCCAGTCTTCATTACCTGCTCCATATGCTATTTACTGCATCAAGTTTGCTCTTGACTTTCTGCCTTATCCCGCTCAAGCCAACTGTACCACCTCTAGTCCTCTGCTCTATTGGATGGAATCTTCCCTTTCTTTGAATTTCTATAACATTCTGTACCTCTATGCACTTATCAAATTATGCCTTATATTACAGATCAGTAGAGTATTGATCTCAAAACCTCCCAACTAAACCGGAAGATCATGAGTGCAGATTAGTGCCTTATTCTTTCATGTGCCTCATGAAGAGCTTAACACAGTGCTTTGATGTTGAAGACTAAAGGATCTTTGATAAATATCTATTGTATTAAAAATAAAAATTATCAAATTCAGTGAGAGAAAACCTAACTTTATTTATTTATAACTTTTATAACTTCTGTTCATTTTTTCACAGCTAAAAAGCTAACAAAGCTATGTTTACAATTGACACAACATAAAGCAGACAAAAGCATAATGACGTGCTCTCATAGTCTTAATGCATGTTATTCAAATAAGTAGCTTTTATCTTAGATTGTTGACCAATGAAAATATAGTTCTAATTTAAAACTCCCCACAGCAGCTTTTGGTAAGACTAATAAAGTAACTTTATGTAAGAGTATTTTTAGTCATAATGTCCTGTGAACTGTTGGTAATACGTGTACTTAAAAATCCACATGTGCTTAGAGTAGCAGATTAAAGTTATTCCAACTATATAAAAAAAAAAACTCCATTAAGCCCTTTTAGGATACAAAATCTACACAGGATCTAATATATCAAAGATGAACACCCCCCCACACACACACATGCACGCATATTTAACATAGCTCATTTATAGAAAGAGAGAAAGAAAGAATTTCAAAACAAATTTAAAATGCCACTTAAAATTCTATCCCATTTCTAGGGTTTCACTTTCATGTCCACACAAATAAAATTATCTATTCAAATTGTTAGATAAACCCTTTTCATTCTGATTGCTGCGAACAAAGGAAGACCATTCTATTATTTATAAAACTATGCTTCCAAACCAAAAGGAGATGAAAACTGGCACTTTTCCAGGAGCCTTGGAAAGGGTCATGGCTAATGTAATATATCAGTTTGGGTAGCAGTTACCAGAGATAATACACCGATCATGGCCAAAGAGAAAGCTAACAAGGAAAGGGAAGAGGGGACACCAACAAAGAATAGCATAAGGAATTAATGAGCAAACTGCATTCATGCCTAAAGACCTATTTCAGATACAAACTGAAACAGAAATAGTAAAAATTTCACATTTTAATTTCTTAGGAAGCTATAAAATATTCTGAACTATTTCAGGCAATGCTACTTTGAAATAAGGGTCAACTCCTATCAATTTCCAGAATAGACAAGAAGCATGGAAAAAGTCACAATAGTGTAAAAGATCTTGGTTTCTCCATGTTTCACTAGCCAAGGATTGACATTACAAACACCTAAAAACTTTACTATTATCTGATCATAATAAATCCCAAATAGACTTGGATCAACAGCAGAGTACAAAAGTTACATCAACTACTCGTCTATGTAACAACCAGCAGACAGAAGCAAGGGATACAGTAACTGTTTGCAGCACTGAACTTTCCAGCAAGAGCCTTGAGTAACCATCCCTCCTCCCTAGATACCCCTTTGCAAAAGGGCCTTTTGAACTAAAGAAGACTTGATTTTATTTTTAACACAGGTAATTCTAAATTATTTGGGGATGGGGAGTGGACTAAAAACACACAGAAATACCCACATGAACAAACATAAGCTAAACAATACAGTCATACCCTCTCCTAACTCAGCTAAAAAAAATGTTACATTGATGGAAAATATTTCTACTGAAGAAAAACATTATTATCTCTAGAGCAAAAAAGCTAATACCAATCATTACACAATACCTAAAATCGTTAACCCTTCTATGAGGGGTGATACTCAGAACAGGCATAAAGATCCAGCTCAGTGACTAAAAATTCTACCCAGTCATTCCTTTCAGTTAAGAAAGAGTCTTCAGGGGCACCAGGGTGGTTCAGTCGGTTAAGCATCTGACTTCGGCTCAGGTCATGATCTCACAGTTCGTGGGTTCACGAACTCTGCTGACAGCTCAGAGCCTGGAACCTGCTTTGGATTCTGTGTCTACATCTCTCTGCCCCTCGCCCATTCATGCGCTCTCTCTCTCTCTCTCTCTCTCTCTCTCTCTCTCTCAAAAATAAACACTAAGAAAGTGTCTTTAAAAAGCTCCTATTAAAATCTACACTGCCTAGAAATTAACTCATTTGTACACGATCACATAGATGAGCTCGCTAGGTTATATAACTCTCACTTTAAGGGAGTCATTTTTGATAAAAGGAACTAGGAAAATTTTTAAAAAGCAGGTACTTGTGGGGACCTGGGTGGCTCAATCTGTTAAGCATCAGACTCTTGGTTTTGGCTCAGGTCATAATCTCACAGTTTCATGGGTTCAGATTCTGCATCTGGCTCTGCACTGGCAGCATGGGGCCTGCTAGGGATTCTCCCTCTCTCTCTCTGCCCCTCCCCTGCTGGTGCTCTCTCTCTCAAACTGGATAAACTTTAAAAAAAAAAGGGGGGAGGGAGGGGTGGTGCAGGCACTAGGAAGGAACTGGTAAGTATAAAAGACCTTATAAAAGTAGGGGGAGAGAAGGTGCCTGCCCTGGGTGGCTCCACTGGTTGGGTGTCCGACTTTGGCTCAGGTCATGATCTCACGCCCTGGTCTGTGAGTTCGAGCCCCACCATCGGGCTCTGTGCTGACAGCTCAGAGCCTGGAGCCTGCTTCGGATTCTGTGTCTCCCTGTCTCTCTGCACCTTCCCCACTCGCACTTTGTCTCTCTCTCTCATAAAAATAAATAAACATTAAAAAAAAAGTAGGGGGTAAGGTCATGGAGCATATTAAACAAACAAAACAACAACCCTTCTGTTGGGGAAAGTTCGACATAAACAGCAAGAATAGTTTAACAACCTCTATACTTCCATCACCCCAGTTCAAAACTTATCCACTTAAAGCCAATCTTGTCTCACCTATATCCCCGTTGATTCCCCCAACCTGCTCTGTGACTATTCAGAAGCAAATCTTAGACTTCTTGTTCTTTCATCCATAAATTCAATTAATATTTTTTCTTAAGTTTAAGCCTAAAGTGCTATGACATGCACCAAGCTTTTGGCAACAAATCAATCAAAAAATTAATATTCAGTAACAATTGTTATCTCCTTTTTCTTCAGCACATATACTTTGGTTTCTCTGAGCCTGAGAGGGGCGGGAGGAGGTGGAAAGAGGCAGTGGAGCAGGCAGCTGTAAAAGGTTACCTGAAAAATAATCAGTAATCACACACACTGCATATTGTGCCTTCTGTAATTTCTATTCATTGAAGGATGAGGTCAGAATGAAGTGTTCCTGTTAGTCTGGGTCACAAAAGTAATTCAAGATGCATATAAAAATGCTTATTATCATTCAAGTTCTCTAAACCCATTCAACCATTCAGCCCTTTGCTTTCTGATAAGACTGCCAACAACTATGCCAATTAGTGTCAATTGCGATGTTAGATTTTATAGCATCCGCACCTGCCTGCCAGTTAGCTTAGTGGGCAGAAAGAAGGAACTGATGGTTACAAGTTTCAGCAACTTGAAACTGTTTCTTCATTAACATTAGGCAAGTCTACAAATTCACCAATTGGTGCTTTTTTTTTTTTTTTAATTTATTTTGCAGATCACTTTCTATAGAGGCTTTCTTAATTTCTGGAAGGAAGGCAGGTTTAGCCGTTATATTTTACTTTTTTTTTTTTAATTCTTTGCATCTTTTTTTTTTCAATATATGAAATTTATTGTCAAATTGGTTTCCATACAACACCCAGTGCTCATCCCAAAAGGTGCCCTCCTCAATACTCATCACCCACCCTCCCCTCCCTCCCATCCCCCATCAACCCTCAGTTTGTTCTCAGTTTTTAAGAGTCTCTTATGCTTTGTTAGCCATTATATTTTAAACTACAACAAAAATATTTTTTTTAAAACCTGAAGTTTCATAACTAGAGAAAAATCTAATCTAAAATAAATTTGGTGGATTATATATTTACTTCAAAGTTTCACAAATGCTAAATTTATGCATTTCATTTAAACACATTATTAAAAAAAACCCACCTATTCATATTTTGAATGAGATGTTTCTCACTTTAGACCAAGATTTTTTATTAAAATTCGTCTTTTAGAATTTGCCAAATATTAAAGCACATATATACAAAAGAGCAAAGTGTAATTAACATGGAAGGAATCAGGGGTGCCTGGGTGGCTGAGTCAGTTAAGCATCCAATTTCCACTCAGGTCATGATCTCACAGCTCGTGGGTTCGAGCCCTGCGTCGGGCTCGGTGCTGATAGCTCAGAGCCTGGAGCCTGCTTCAGATTCTGTGTCTCCCTCGTTCTCTGCCCCTCCCCCACTCGCACTCTGCCTCTCAAAAATAAATAAACATTAAAAAAAATTAAACATGGAAGGAATCATGAACATCTGAAATTTGGTATTATATATCATCATATTAAGGTGTATATTTCATCTTTCCTTTTTAAATTTTAATTATTCATAATTAAAATTCATGCAGTACTTCTGAAATATCCAGAACAAAATACAATCGTTCTTTTATCCTGAAATCAAAATGCTTCACTTTGGTTTGTTATAATTAATTAGTATTTTTTTTTAATTTCACAACTGAAGCAAATTGCATGTAGCTGATGAGAGCTACTGGAAGTAATATAGTGGTTAAAGACAAAGTGCATTACTAAAGAGAAATAAAAATTGCATGTCAATATCTAAAAGTATGGGAGATGTATATAGTGTAGCACATTCTATCTAGTGTCATTACTTAAATTGCTACTTTTCCTCGACAATCTATTCTCCAGCTCTAGCAAGTAGAATAAATGGTAATTTTACCTGCCAAATTTGGCACAAAAAGGAACAAGCAACTTCATTAACAGAACAATGCTTTCAATATGATTTTTTTCCTTTTTCCACCCAGTGCCAAACAGTAGAACAATTCAAATCAAGAAATCTAAGCAAAATTACCTCTTCTTGTTGAAGTTCACATGCTTGAATAAGCAAATGATACACACAGAATGCTAGCAGGAATATCCTCCCCGTAAGTCAGTGTATTTCTTGTACTGCGGCTTAATTCCAAGCTGGTATGCTGTACTCAACAAAAAGAAAATACCTCCCCACAGGGGTAAAATTCTCAAGGTGTGGTGCGACATGGATATGTGATAATTCAAAACCCAACAGAATAGATGAAACCTAGAAGACATGGCTTGAACTTCTGGTTAAGAGCTCCATTAACGCACCTAAACCAGCAGGATGGACTTAAACAGAACAGATTTACTAATCTTTGATAAACTGACGGAATACCACATCCACTACCAGCAATCTTGCCAAGCACCAACGGCTCTCACACTTCCTTTGTGTTTTTAGCAGCTGGCTATAAACCAAATCATATATTCTTCTAAACTCCGTTTCAAATCTGATCATAAAAACAATAAACAGCAACTCTTCTATTAATAATGCTGGAGATACAGTCAAGCTAGCTCTTAAGTGACCATTACTAGATTTTAAAAGCTAAACATCATCACTTTTTGTCCAAGTGGGTAAATTTGGTAGCTGTACACAAATTTGTCTGTGGTTATTTACAACAGGGCATGTGCTATGTTTAATCGCCAGCTGATTTCCTTATTCTTGTTCCATATGACAACCATGCATTGCACATGTAAACACAGTCAGTGGTTTTTGTAAAAAGCCAAGTAACAAAATGGGGCAACAGCAGTATATACCCACCATCATACCAGCATAATAGATATGGCTAAGCGCAAATATATCCATGCAGAGCCTTACCCAAAGTCACTGCACTAAATTTTAAAATTTCAAGCAAGATCTGTATTTTTTTTTTTTGAGATTCAAACACTGAGAAACAAAAGACATGGCTTATTTTATAATTTCCTTCTTAGAAATAAGATGAAGTTAAAAAAAGAAAACAATGAAGCATAACAGACATTCCAATGGTGAGAATACCCCGATTATGAATGCCCCCTGGTTTTCTTCGTAGCTAACTTTTGTCACTTGTTCACAAAAATTAGTCTAAACAAAAGGGAACATGCACTGAGTGCCTAACATCAATCAGATATTTTAATAAACACTAAACTCACTGAATTCTCAGAGCATTCCTACAACAGAGAGGTTTTTAATCACATTTTAGAAACGACAAATATGAGGCTCAGAGAAATTAAAATAACTGCTCAAGGCTCCACAACTAGCAAAGTAGCATATCCAAACTCCGGCTGATCTGATTACACATCAACTGAGCCAACTTAGATATTTGTAGATAAATTCATTTGTAGGGAAAATCCAACAGCAAGGGTTGATTTTTTTTTTTTTTTTTTTTTTGCAAAAATGGTCAGTATACAGTTGGTATGGTAATTCCATGATGCCTGGAGTTGTTGGTTTTTTTTTTTTTTTTTAATGTTTGTTTATTTTTGAGAGAGAGAGAGCAGGAGAGGGGCAGAGAGAGAGAGAGAGAGAGAAGCAAATGATCTGAAGCAGGCTCCACACTGCATGGAGAACCCTGCATGGAGCTCAAACACACAAACTGTGAAACCATGACCTGAGCCAAAATTAGTCGCTTAACTGATTGAGCCACCCAGGTGACTCGATGCCTGGAATTTTAAACAGACATCAGTACAGTGTCCATGGAGAAGAAAAGGCTCTACATAGAGAAGGGACAGATTCCCCCAAAGAGACTGATCCCCTCAGCCCTGCACCTAGTAACAGTATAGGTGGGCCTTGTAGTGGGGAAGGGGGAAGTGCAGGCTTCATGGGCTTTCAAACCACAACAGGGTCCTGAGGGGTCATGGGGACAGCAGCCACTGGCTCACCAGGCTCACTTGACAAAATTTCCCAAGATGAAACACCAAGAGGTGAAGTTTACTTCTGTAACTACTCCCCAGGTATTCTGTGGCAGCCTCAAAGAGAGTTTCATAAATCAAATGAATTCTGGGGCACCTGGGGGACTCAGTCAGTTAAGCGGCCAACTCTTGATTTCAGCTCAGGTCATGATCTCATGGTTCATGAGTTCAAGTCCCTCACTGGGCTCTGAACTGACAGCTTGGAGCCTGCTTGGGATATTCATTCATTCACTCACTCACTCACTCATTCATTCATTCATTCTCCCCCCCCCCCAGCCCCCTCCCCGCTCAAGTGGGCTCGCGCTTGCGTGCTCTCTTTTTCTCTCAAAATAAATAAACTTTTTTGAAAAAAGCTACTTTAGGTTCTTTTAAAAATCACTTTGTCTGTATTTAGGGGTGAGATCATTAAAGGGGCTCACTCTCGAGTGCCAACTACGTGCCAGGCACTATACTAGCAACTTTATGTACACTTATCTCATTTGATTTTTACAAAACCCTGGAGAACATTAACCCAATGTTATACATGAGGAAAATGAAGGCTTAGAAAAGAGAATAACTTCTGATTTTACAGCCAGCAGTTCCAGGACTGATACATAAACCTGAGTCCATCTGACTTCTGGCCTTTCTGTTTTCCTGAGTACTAGCACCTACCTCAGCAGCAGCTCAGAGATACTCCATTAATTCTTTCAAGGTTACATAACTGCTAAGTGACTGGTAAAGAGGTGTATCAGTTTTCAAAAAGTGTTGTTTTAAATACAATGTTACACTATAATTCTCCACCACCTGTTTAGTTTACCTGGCCCCAAACTAAACCTGTTAGTAAATGCTGGCAGATTTTACAAAGATAATGGAGGAAGAGTATGATTGTCTGTGTCCCTATATCCAATGTGACTGATTTCTTTTTTATAAGATGGCCCAGTTTGCAGAATAGAAAACATGGTAACTGTAATGTGTTACTTATTAACTCCAAATGTTAGAAATAGGATTCCCTAAAAACTTGTCTTGCAAATTGATATAAAATCCATAATGTTCTGTCCTTTGTATTTGACATTTTATATTTCTACCAAGATTTTGTTTTGTGTGAGAGAGATCTCAAGTGGGGGAGGGGCGGGGGGGTGACAGAGGATCTGAAGAGGGCTCTGTGCTGACATCAGAGAGCCTGATGTGGGGCTTGAACTGACAAACCACAAGATCATGACCTGAGCTGAAGTTGAACGCTCAACTGACTGAGACATCCAGGCATCCCTCTACCAGGATTGTCAGAACATTTGCAGGACATAAAGACTGTGAAACCATGTAACACTGTACTAAGGGCAGAACCATTCAAAGAACACCTTAAATAAATCATATGGATAAAAATTGTAAACATTAAATTTACAAAATTAAATGAAATATTCCTGAGCCATATGTCCATCTATAATTCTCCTAACACCAGGATTTCCCCCAAATAGTCACAAGTCACAAAATGTGTAATAAAGAACACAGAGATCAATTCCCAACAATATTTTGGCCCTTTCAGTGAAATCCCTTTCTGGCTTACGCCAGCATTGCTCAAAACATTAAAAAAAAAAAAAAAAAAAAAACAAAAAACAAAACCGTTTATAAGCCTTCATCAATCTTTTTTTTTTCATTATCTTCAGTGGTGGATACATCTCTGACCTTTAGTGTTAGAAACTGGCAGTTATATACAACTACGTCTGATGAATAACATGGAAAAGATCAGTTATGGCTAAGAAACTAGGCAGAAATACAAGCCTGAGATCTACAGATTCTTGGATGGAATCCTGAAACAAGACACCAAAAGAATTTGTGGGACATATTACTATGTATTTTTCAGTGTGATCTGTGGCTATGGGACAATTTTAAGCTTGAATAGTCTAAATTAATTTTCCATAAAAGTAAAAAAGAATAAGTTAAAGAGTACTTTTTTAGGATTTTTTAAAACAAATCAGGATGTTATAGCAAGAAAAACTTTTAGAGATGCAAACCTGTGCCTATGAGTGAACAGCCCAAAAACCCCCTGAAGCATTTCATCCTAAATACAATGAACGACCAGGATTCTGGGAGGGATCACAAACCCCTGAAATGTAATTAGAACTGTGGGCACAGAAGATAAAAGCTGCCTTGATGATGAAGCATGCCAGACCCTAGGCACACTAGCTGAAAAAAAGAGAAGAAAGCATTATTTTCAGGGCAAATCCAAGTAGCTATTCTAATGAAATGTGAAGATTGAGGGATAATTGTTCGAAGACTCCAAATATTACTAGCAGTATATGTTTTTAAAAGTCTATAACCTTACTATGGAGAATATGTTCTGATATTGAAGCATACTAATTTCAATTAATTTTTTAAAGTATTTATTGAAAGCATATCATGAGCCATGCACGGTAGGGAGAGTAAATCAAGATGCAATTACTATTTGAATTATGGCAAGCCTTGTTGGTTGATCTGCTCTATTTTTGCGGTTCATATTATAAGCTTCTGAACCAACTGCCCTATTAACATATTCAGTTACTGGTTTTCACCTTATATACTGGCATTCAAATTTCGGGTTTACAGAATTATTCCACAAGTTTATGCCATAATTTTGGTTCACGTCTCCCGTAAGCAAAATATGCAAACACACGGCTGCCCTAGTAGTCTGACAGAGCAAGATCTATTCCACAGATCTCGGACTTCCCCCAATAACCAGCACTGATACAAAAGGAACCTCGGTGAAGAAAGCTATGTTTTCTTAATAATAACAGTTGTATAAACAGAAGGTCTTCTCAGTTAAAGGGAAACCAACATCAAACAGCAGTAAAACATAGAACCCTAAAGCTCTCTTTCTTTGAAGAAGCCCGTTTGAAGCGAGGTGTTTCTAGTTATGGGTGAATGAAATGAGAATTCAGTTGTAACCAGCGGACACCCAGTCCCAGGAAGGGCTAATTAAATCCATCTGAGAAGCGCGTCTAAAACTGCCTCACACATTTCAAAGGCAGGCAGTAGGCTGCCTTCTGCAAAGACATCAAAACCCTCAGTCACGAATGACGCACATCGAGACGCTACGACGATGTTATTTTTATGGACTACAAAGCTCCATAAAAGTCATGTTACAACTTTACATGATTTCCTTACACAAAAATCAAAGTTAAGGCAGAACATTTTTACTTCTATCTGAAATTTCTTTCTGGCCTCCATCTCTATTTTTGCACATCTTCTACAGGACCTCAAAAAACAGAGGAGATACATCCATAATATTCAAGCGTTTCAAATATTTGTTGACTGGAAGTAGTTAAAAAGTTAATAAAAAAAATTAGCCATGGTTTGCACAGTTAATTTCTTCCCTAACAACAACAAAAAACCCCAGGACTCTGATGTTACAACTCTTTAGTTAATAAAAGCCAGCAGAAAGAGCTCAAAATTTTAAAAACTTCTTGATTTGGCAAAATATTCCATTGAACAGCCATGATTTGGACTATGAAGTGGTAGAAGAAAGTTACATTCAGAATCAGGAATATTATCCCAGTAGAATAAAGTAGTCTTGGTGTCTACTCTACCAACCCTTTTTAACTATCTGTACTTGGTTATGGTGGGCTCATATACTCATATTGAGCAATCACATCCTTTTCTTAAAGAACACTATTAGATACGATGGTATGCAACAAACTCTAAATAGGAGAAATTCAAGACTTCAAAAGCAATATATATATATATGACACCACCCTCATACTTACTAAACTGGAATCTCTTCTCCCTGTAGAGAACTCAACAAAAAGAGGACTAGTCATGAGGAGACCTGAGACTTCTGGCTTTGCTCACCTAATAACCTTGGGTGAGGCACTCAATCGTCCAGGCTTAATGTGTTCTCCACTGTTAAACAAGGAGATGACCTAGGGGAGTCAAATACTTTTTAACTTCTGGAAAACAGTATAGAGGTTCTTCAAAAAATTAAAAACAGAACTACCATATGATCCAGCAACTCCACTTCTGGGTGTTTATCTGAAGAAAATGAAAACACTAACTCTGTGTTCATTATAGCATTGTTTACAATAACCAAGATATGTAAGCAACTTAAGTGTCCACCAATGGATGAATGGATAAAGAAAACGTGCGCACGCATGCACGCATTCACATGCAGACACACACACACAGCAATATTATTCAGCCATAAAGAAGTAAATCTTGATATTTGTGATGACATGGATAGATCTTGAGGGCATTATCCTAAGTGAAATAAATCAGAGAAAGGCAAACACCATACGATCTCACTTATGTGTAGAATCTTACAAAACAAAGCAAAACAAGACAAAAAACCATATACACAAACTCACAGATACAAGGAAGAGATTGGTGGATGCCAGAGGCAGGGGGTAAAGGGTGGATGAAATGGGAGAAGGGGGGTCAAAAGGTAAAAACTTCCAGTTATAAAATAAGTAAGCCATGGGGATGTAATGTACAGCATAGTGACTATAGTTAAAACTATATCACAGATTTCAAGGTTCTAAGAGTAAATCTTAAGCGTTCTTATCACAAGAAAAAAGACTACGTATGGTGATGGATGCTAACTACACTTACTGTGGTGATCATTCCACGATACTATATACAAATACTGAATCATAATGTTACATCCTGGAAACTAATTTGTCAATTATATCTCAATTAAAAAGAGTAATGAAAACAAAAGAAATTACATCCTCAATCCAGCATAAAGTTAGGGAGTAAAGGTCAGCAGAGGGAAAAGAATAGTTTTGTCCATAAGAATGGGGGAAAGGCAATCATCGCAGTGAACCCAGCAGAGCAGAACTAGCCTGCGGAGCCGTGTGGCCCTCTGCGGCCAGCCTGGGAGAAATCAGCCAATACCATGCCCTGATTTACTGTATTGCAGTCTGTATACACTAAGAATAAGCATGCTGGTTTATTACAAGTCTCCGAACTTTAAGAATGATCACAATAAATACCATGTAAGATGGTTTCTTAAAAAACAGTAAGAAATTTTATGAAATATTACACAGTTACTTTAGATTATGTTTTACCTCTGAAATCTCAGTTGGAGACAGGATCTTTAAGACTCTAGCAGGATGATAACATTTCAGAAAAACCGAAAAATTCTTATAACTTCTAAAATTCTGATTTTTTTCCTTCAAACCCGAACTCATAAACACTACATAGATGGTTCAGAATCCTACTTACAGCTGTTCATGTAATAGCAACTTGTGAATGTCCCACTTCTGCCCTATCTTTTTTGTCCCAAGAAAATTCAGGGCATACTATGACAGTTTAGCAAGTTAACTCCAACCGAAAGATTTCAATTCAGAGAAAATTTCATAGCAGAGAAAAAGTTTCTAGAAATAAAAAACACACTGCTTTATTACTGAAAGAGAAAAAACTTAAAGGAAAAATAGATTTTTAAATTTATTATCTAATTTGAAATACTGCCAGGGCACTGGTGTGGCTCGATCAGTTAAGCATCCAACTTCGGTTGAGGTCATGATCTCATGGTTCACGAGTCTGAGCCTCACATTGGGCTCTCGGCTGTCAGCACAGAGCTTGCTTTAGATCCTCTGTCCCCCTTTCTCTCTGTCCCTCCCCTGCTTGCATATGCATAATATCTCACTCAAAAATAAACATTAAAAAATAAAATAAGATAAAATAAAATAAAATAAAATAAAATAAAATAAAATAAAATAAAATAAAATAAAATAAAATAAAATATTGCCTGGAACTGTACACTCAAGAATTCACTAGTAGGTATTACTTACAAATGCAGCTGATCCTAGCATTAAAAAATGTCAGTTACACAAACTCTAAACTATAGAGAACATACTAATGGTTACCAGAAAGGGATGGGAATGAATGAAATAGGTGATGGGGATTACGGAGAGCACTGCGTGTTGTATGTAAATGTTGAATCACTAAATTCTACATCTGACACTAATATTACACCTTACATTAATTGGAACTTAAACAAAAACTTGAAAAAAATGTCAGTTATAGGGGAAAGTATACATTTAATTCATATGGTACCAATTATAGTGCTGGAAATATTAAGTACTAAAATTAGGCCAGCTGAATGAAAACCAAATTTAAAATGCCTTATTAAATTCAAAACAATAAAGCATGATACAACATACTAACGTGCACTACACAGCTTTAAATGTGTTCAGTATCAATGTTATTCATCATTTATAATTAAATTAATGAGATATGTAAAATGTGTAAACAAGTGCAGTTATAAGAGTTGTTGGAAGTTGGAACTGCCACTCAACAGGCTACAGAGTTTAGGTAGACAAGTGACATTTCTGAGTAGGCCAGCTGCCTTCCCACTGCAATAACACGCCATTTGACACAATTCCATCTTTCTCACGTGCAGCCATTGTACCTGTGCTCGTGATTACTCTCTTGGTATCATTCAAGGTGCTGGTTTTTATCTATGTCCAAATAGAATATTAATTTGAATTTGCTTTAATGGTTATATTTTTCTTTTTCATTTTTTAATTTATTTTAGAGAGAGGGAGTGTGTACAAGTGGGGGAGAAGACAGAGAGAGAGAGAGAATCTTAAGAGCATAGAGTCCAACACCAGGCTTGATCCCACAACCCTGGGATCATGACCTGAACCAAAAGCAAGAGTTAGACGCTCAACTAACTGAGCCACCCAGGCGCCCTGATGGTTACCTTTTTCTAATCACATAACTGAAACTAATTAGCTTGAATGTTCCCTAAATTTTCCTTTTGAGAGACTGGAATAATGTTCCTCTTAATTAACGGCAAATATTTCTTAAATTGCTTTTGTTGCTTTAAAAAAAATAATCTTCATATTACTCTGCTTTTCCTAAGAACCTGAAGAAATGCAAAGTATTATCAGAATACATTAATCAAACTCATTTTGTGTCCTAAAAATATTTTAGCAATTTTCTAAACCTATATATATATATCATTTTTTTATTTGTCCAAAAAAATTAGATAACATTCTGTAAAAATGTACTTCACGTTGGTAAAGTTAGAATTTAACACTTATCAGAACAGTTAACCTCTTAAGTTGCAATGACCTTTGCTAATAACATCACTGAAAATTTAATAAAATATAAAATTCAAAGACAGATACTTTTATAATACAATATTTTTAAAACATTCAACCAAAATATGCAATGGATATTTATCCTACATCTAACCTACCCATAGAAGTGTTTCATTTCTTCAAAAGAACACTACTGGTATAGTAAGCAACTTTCTTTGTTAACAAAAATAAATGTTTTTCGGGGCGCCTGGGTGGCGCAGTCGGTTAAGCATCCGACTTCAGCCAGGTCACGATCTCGCGGTCCGTGAGTTCGAGCCCCGCGTCGGGCTCTGGGCTGATGGCTCAGAGCCTGGAGCCTGTTTCCGATTCTGTGTCTCCCTCTCTCTCTGCCCCTCCCCCGTTCATGCTCTGTCTCTCCCCATCTCAAAAAATAAATAAAACATTAAAAAAATAAAAAAATAAATAAAATAAATGTTTTTCCTCCCAACTGGTATCTTCTGAGGTAGTGGTTTGGCCCGTTCTCCTCCATGTGGACATATAGTGTGACTACATCTCCCATCCCCTAAAGGCGGGGGAATAGTCACATCACGTGCTTTTTCCAACGGAATGAACAGATGGACACAGGCAGAAGCTCTGAGAACTGGTGTATGATTTCCATTCTCTTTCCTTTCCTTTGTCAGGTCCTGAGCTTCCTAGTAAGGATGCACCCCAACAGATACACAATGCACATCTAATGCATGTAAGAAACAAACCTAAGTTCCTGCAATTTTAGGGTGACTGCTACTGTAGGATGGTCCAGCTGATCCTAACAGATAAAGTTATGATGTTACATCACTAATGTGCAGTTTTCTTTTTTGCTTTCCATCAATGTCCTATGTGAGCAAAAACAAACAAAAATCACCTAATGGTATGTGAAGACTCATTTGAATCTGTCATATCAGTAACATTAAAATGATTTTTTAGAAAACATTCAATCATTCCTAGCCTAAAAGGCAGACTGAAGCTTGGCAGTTAAAACTTAGCTTATGAAACAAAAATTCAATTTTATTTCTAATAACATTTGAAGAAGTGAAAAGATTATTCAGCCTATTTATTGTTACAGGTGAGTTCAATAAATTACAAAAAAAAATGGGTTTTTTTAAAAAGTTCAAATCTAGATTTCTTCACTGTGTTCGTCAAGTTCCAGGGGCAGGGACAACCCATTCTTTACAAACCAGCTCTTGAAGGTAGGCTGGTTTATCACTAGCCCATTCTCCTATCTGTCCCACTGCAGCAGGCGTATACTTCTCCATACCGATGTTGGGCTTAGGTCACATGTTTTGCTTTGTGCAGACACATTTACTGCATGTCTGAGATCAGGCTATAAATGTGTTTGCATGGTATGACTCGCCCTCCAGTTCTCCTGCCTTGTTTGATGAAAACAAACATGCTCCACAGAGTGGTAAGCAATATTCCTCCAGCCTGGGTCCCGACAGGGACCTACGACAGGGACCTACGCGGGGGGAAAAACCTGAGCTTGGCCTGCAGCTGAGAGCCATGCCCAGGTGGGCTTAGTTAAGCGCAGCCCAATCTTGGGGAGAACCACGACAAGAGTCTCACCAAAAGACGTCACAGCTAAACTGTATGCAGCCACAGTGATTTTCTGGGGTGTTTTTCTTTTCTTTTACCCTACGAAGAGCTGATACTCTTCATTAGACTTCCTTGTAAAAGCAATCACTTATTCTAGGCCCATCCCGTTTGAGGTGCCTTTTTGCTGACAAACACAGGACTACATGCTTGCCACGTTACCACAAGAAAAGCCAGAAAACATTTCATTTGACCTATTAACTAAAACAATATATCTGATGACAAATAAAAATCTCTTAAGTTTTAATGAATAAAAGGAACTATCTCCCCTTTAGTGATACAATGATTGCATAGTTTTAATTACACTCCTACATACATACATAAATCCAGTCTGAGTAACTCAACTTTGAAATGAATGAAGAAAGCTTAAATTTGATATTTGGGATTACATTTCCCAGGTGCTGGATTTGTAATAAATAAAATCATTGTTTTCTTTAATCGTAACAAATTAAACCGGCAAACATACTGGGCTGAATTTTCATATCCCATCATGTAACTAATTTGTTGAGAGAGTACAACAGGCAACTGCCAATGCAGATGACCCTGCATGTAACAGATGTAATGTTCTAATTTATTGGCTGAAGCCTCGTCATACCGTGTCATTAGGAAGTGATTTTTCAACTCTCTACCCACTTTCCTTCCTTCCTTCCCTGCTCCCATACCCTCGTTCGACATTTCCTGAGAAGTACAACTAGAAAACAAGGCAAGGTTCTCCTCTTATATAAAGCTTATATTTTAGTGTAAAGAGACTGAACTTACATAAGTGGACAAAGAAATAAAAAAGAGAATTAAGGGGCGCCTGGGTGGCTCAGTCGGTTGAGCGGCCGACTTCAGCTCAGGTCATGATCTCGCGGTCCGTGAGTTCGAGCCCCGCGTCGGGCTCTGTGCTGACAGCTCAGAGCCTGGAGCCTGTTTCAGATTCTGTGTCTCCCTCTCTCTGACCCTCCCCTGTTCATGTTCTGTCTCTCCCTGTCTCAAAAATAAATAAAACGTTAAAAAAAGAGAATTAAAATTTATAATAGGTGCGATGAAGAAAATAAACACTGTGATATGACAGCAAGTAACCAGGTGATTCACTTAGGAGGCCTCCAATTTATTCCTGCTCCCCCATGTAAAAACAACAATGAAGACAAAACAAAATGAAAAACAAAAAACCTCTTCACATACCAGAATTAGTGAGTAAAATAAATTGGTATAAAATATGAGTTTACTAAAAATATGACAAGTTGGTTCATTCCTAATCATGACTAAAGTGTAGAGTCCATTAATTCATAAGATACCAAATTGAGCACAAGTTAGACTTTCAAAAAATCTCGACTGATCAAGAGTCTTCTCTAGAACATACTTTATAAACTGTTCCAACAAGAGATGGTGAGATAATGAACAACCTCAGAGTAAATTCAAAACTCATGGTCTAAAAGGCCCTCCAGGAACTGTGTATGTCCATTTTGCTCACCATTAACTTTCTGTCCCTCTCCTCCCCAAGCCCTGCTTCAGGCACTGTTCTCTCTATGACCAATTATTTCTGCTAAATCCAATAGGCACACCTCAGTTTTCTTCTTCTTTTGTGACCTTTTAATATTCACTGGCATCATTGACCTTTTCACCTTCTCAAAACTTTCTTAAAACACAGAATCTTAATACCAAGTGTTAGTAAACATCTCCACTTGTCTATTTCAGACACTGTAAACATGTCCAAAATTCAAAGTATTGTCCTATCTCAATTGTTATACTTGACTGACACACACTTTGTCCTTGCCACCCTCAACAGATGACAAATTCTGAGGAGTAAGACATCATCTCCCTTGATGACTGTTGGTTCTCCAGGACATATGTTGTAGGAGGTACTCAATAAACAGCTATTAAACTATATTACAACTGAAATGATAAATGTATAATGGCTATAAATAGATCAAAATTCATTAAATGGTTGAATTGCTCAGCAAAGGCACATTTAACAGTTTGCTTCACTGTTCACAAGGAGCCAATAATATAATAAAATGAGTAAATAACTTATAGTAAGTTGTTGTGGTAGAAGATTTAGCAGTGGCCATTATGAGCTACTAGACTACAACGAATTATTTATAAGGGCTGATAAAGCTGAACTGACTCAACCTGAATGTCTGGTGTCTGAAATAAAACTGAAAGTTTTCTTCTAAATGAAATGCTTCAGAAAGTGGCTGAAACCAGGGGATAATACTAAAAATCACTTAAAGTCTTAATTATAGCATTTGCCAACTTTAATTTGGTAACAACCAGTACCATCCAGTGTTTTCCATTTCCAAAGTAACTGGATTTCATAATGCACTTTTCCTTCATTTAGTCACATAACAAGTTCCTGGACTCTTGAGCACAACATGACTGAATCATTCAAGAGGGTACAGGTGCAACTGTGCCCCAATTAGACAAGCAATTTTCCAGATTACATGGGCAGGAGCCTCACCTTTTTATGAAAATTCAGTCCTATGGTTCAGAAGCACGGTACATACCCACTGCACAAGGGTGCGTTGGAAAAGTAAACAGGTCAAGCTGTGCAAGGTTACTCTTCAGACTTAATTTCTCTACAACCTCATTTATCTGACCCCCTTCTATCAGACATCAAGCTGATTTGGAGGAGTTCTCTTTCAAAGGATATTCTTTAGTTTGGAGTAAAGGAGTCACAGTGGTAAGGAAGTTACTTTGGTGCCTTCCTCTGTAAGCCAAGAGTAGCAGAGAATAAATCCATTCCACCACTGATATTTTAGAACCAATGAAATTACTGTGAATTTTGGGACCCTGAGCAAAGATTCTGGAGTGAGCTCTCACTACCTTTTGCAACACAGGCATCTCTCTGGCTTTTCCAAATAGTAATCTCTCTGCACAGTTTACATACCTAAAGAAGGAAAAAATAGGAAGCTGTTGGAGGGGCTGTCCAGATCTATCCGACTCAATTTCCTTTCTCTCACCCATGTTACTTACCATCCTTCCTTTGCTTCTTTCCAGTTTCTTATTTCACGTTAGATCAAGCTCTTAGTATAGCCTATTCAGTGATCTCCACCAACTGCCTTCAAGTTCAGAGTGCCAGCTGGAGTTTCAGTAATTGCATTTTGTGTAGTTATGGGTATAAGACCAGAGCTCTTTATTCAATGAGCCAACTGCTCATGTGACTACTTCCCTGGATGGGATAGGCAATGTAAGATCCTTGACAGGTTAAAATTCCATTATTTCAATAGTCCCTTGCAGACTTGTCCACTGCATAATTTTGAAACATTACTTTGGGGGAGTGGGGACGTAGGTAATACAAAATATATTCAAAATTCAAAAAGTACTAAAGGGACATCTAGTATAAGGTATGTATCCTTCTCACCCTGTCAAGGGGTCAGCCATCCAGCTCCCCAATTCAAAGGCAACCATGGTTATCAATTTCTTGTGTCTCCTTCCAAAGATAACCTATACACGTAGCAAACAAATGTTTTTTTATGCAAATGAAAATACAATGCTTTTGTCATTATTAGCATATACACAGAATGTCACTTAATACACTCAGCATATACAAAGAAAGTTCGGATCCCTATAGTTCAATGACAGGGCTTTATTTATTTAATGACCCCATTTTGATAGGCATAGTCCAGTTGTCTGTAGTCCTCTGCTCTTGCAAACGATACTGCCACGAACATGCTTGTACGTCTCCTGCATGTGAACACATCCTAGAGCATAAATTCACTTTCGACAAAAAATGGAGGCTGTATCAATTTGCGCACCCACCAATTACACATACATGGGCCTGTTTCTCTATAACCTTATAAAATTAGAGAATTATCCAAGTTTTTATCTTTGCTGAAATGTAGGTGGGAAATGGTACGTCATAATTTTCACCTTATTTTCTCTGTGTGGTTTAGCACATTTTGTCATGGATGGAAGCACCATTTATATTTCCTCTGCCATAAACCACCTGAGAATTTTTCACCTGGAAGGCTGGTCTTTTTCACTGATCAATAGTTCTTTATATATTAAGAACATTTATTCCCCTTTTGTCACTGAAATGAGCGGCAAATTTCTCCTCTGGTCTTTTGGCTTCTCTATTGGCTTTACTTATGATTATGATGGTTTTATAATTTTTGCCAAAATATTTAAAATTTTTAAGCACAAACCTATTTTCCTAGCAATTTTTCTCAAATGGAAAAATAACTTTATCAAGAAAACAAATGTTGTTGCCACAGTGAAAGAATTTCATGTTTGCACAATATTATGTTTTCTGGAAAAAAAAATTCATTTCCTCAAATAGGGTAACATTTTTGCTACTTTGTCTAGCATTCTTTTTAAAAGGTGGGGGAGGGGGGGATTGGGGAAGCCTAAGTGAAAAAATCACCTAACAAAAAAAGTAGCTTATATGATCATAACATTGAATTAATTGCTGCCAAAAGAAAAAAAATTTTAAGTTTTAAATATAAAATAGCGCATGATTTCTTGGGGTGCCTGGGTGGCTCAGTTAGTTAAGCATCTGACTTCGGCTCAGTTCATGATCTCACTGTGAGTTCGAGCCCCACATCAGGCTCTATGCTGACAGCCTGGAACCTGCTTTGGATTCTGGATCACCCCCCTCTCTGCCTCTGCCCCCCCATACTCTGTATCTCTCTCAAAAATAAATAAACGTTAAAAAAAATACTGCATAATTTCAAAAACCTCAATTTTTTTTGTCATTTATCACATACCATATGTCAATTTTCTTTTTTTTTTTTAATTAAAAAAAATTTTTTTGACGTTTATTCTTTGAAAGACAAGAGACCCAGTGCAAGCAAGGGAGGGGCAGACAGAGAGGGAGACACAGAATCCAAGCAGGCTCCAGGCTCTCAGGTGTCAGCACGGAGCCCAACAGGAGCCTTGAACCCACAAACCGTGAGATCATGACTGAGCCACCCAGGCGCCCCAGTCAGTTAAATGTCCAACATCGGCTCAGGTCATGATATCACCTTTCCGGAGTTTGAGACCCGCGTTGGGCTCTGTGCTGACAGTTCAGAGCCTGGAGCCTGTTTCAGATTCTGTGTCTCCCTCTCTCTCTCTGTTCTTTCCCTAGTCGTGTTCTGTCTCTCTCTCTCAAAAATAAATGAACATTAAGATTTTAAAAATAATAATAAAGTCCTTCATTACAAGCACTTAAGAGTACTATGGTATTCATTTTAAAATCTTACTATAAAAATCTAAATAAAATAAAGTAAAATAAAAAATAAAATAAGTTACTACAAAAATGTTTTTTCAGTTTTCTGTCTGTCTACCATGCCCTTAAGCTATATAGCTAACTCTTTAATAAAAAGCCTACAGTAGGCATAAATGTAAAAGTAAACTCACCTTGTTTGCTGATGTCTTTTTCATGTTCAAAAATAAGAGTCTACTCTAAAACTTGACCATAGTAACAAAAGGACAGATAGAATAATATTGCATTTTATTCTACGAAGGGCACTGGAAATTTATTTCCTTAAAAGAACCATGTTCTTACCATGTCCTTATAAAAATTCCAGTAACTACATGATTTAGCATTACTCCCTACAAATGGGATAAAAGGAACAGAGATTGTGATGTAAAATGCAAGAATAGGGGCGCCTGGGTGGCGCAGTCGGTTAAGCGTCCGACTTCAGCCAGGTCACGATCTCGCGGTCCGTGAGTTCGAGCCCCGCGTCGTGCTCTGGGCTGATGGCTCAGAGCCTGGAGCCTGTTTCCGATTCTGTGTCTCCCTCTCTCTCTGCCCCTCCCCCGTTCATGCTCTGTCTCTCTCTGTCCCCAAAATAAATAAATGTTGAAAAAAAAAATAAATAAATAAATAAATAAATAAAATAAAATAAAATGCAAGAATAAATTCTTACTGAAAACATAAAGAAAATATGATTTTGTGCACAAAAATATTTATTGGCAAATGCTAACTTCATTTAATTCTTAATCTTTATGAAAATATTACTTAAAAATACTTAACTAGTTCTACTTAAAACCACATTTTCAGGGGTGCCTGGGTGGCTCAGTCAGTTAAGTATCTGACTCCTGATCTTGGCTCAGGTCACGATTTCATGATTCATGGGTTCGAGCCCTGTACTGGGTTCTGCGCTGATGGCACAAAGCCTGCTTGGGACTGTCTCTCCTTCTCTCTGTCCCTCCCCTCCTTGTGCTCTCTCTCTCAAAATAAATAAACTAAAACACACACACACATTTTCAAAGTAACTCTGGTGGAATGTTTTCCTACAAATGAAGTCTAGAACAAAATCTATAATGGTAGAACAAATGGGAAAGGGTTAGCTATGTTAGAGAAGGAAACCTTCAGATGATGCATATGTAATTATTTATTATGCATCCATATGTAATTATTATTTTTTATTCTTATGTTCATTATCATTTTCTCTGTTCGAGAAGAAAAATATAGGGTGGTAATTTCAATGATATGAATACTACAAAACATTTCCCTCCCACAGGCATCTAAAGATGAGACAATTTTATATCAACCAAAACAAACATTACTAAGAAAATGAAATGAAAGCTCTTTTAGATGCAAAAATCTTATTTATCTCAAATCATGTATTGCTCTCAAAGATTATTACTTACTTGGATAAAACTGTAAGATCACTGCTAAAACTCAATATATTGAATTTTAATACCCATTTGAAAAATACGGTAACCTCTACAAGAGGTAATAAGATACTAAAAATGCTTTCTAACAGCTACTCTTTTTTTTTTTAAGCTTATTTATTTGAGAGAGAGAGTGCAAGGGAGGGGAAGAGAGAGAGAGAGAAAGAGAAAGAGAAAGAGAGAGAGAAAGAGAGAGAGAGAGAGAAAGGGAAACCCAAGCAGGCTCTGCACCGTCAGCGTGGAGCCCAAGTTGGGGCTTGAACTCACGAAATGAACTATGAGACCATGACCTGAGCTGAAATTCGGAGTCGGATGCCCAACCAACTGAGCCACCCGGACACCCCTCCAACAGCTACTCTTAACCAGTATTCCTGATTGTGTACTTTTCAACACTGGGTACATTGTGTATATAATATTGTGTACATTTTTGTGATACCTTGCATGATCCTTTAAATAGTATGACTGCAGCCTTAACTTTCTGCCTATCACAAAGAAAAATCCCTTTATCATGTGACAAAAAGATTCTGTTTGGAAATAAATGCATTATTCTTTGTAATTTTCCTTGACAGTGCTACTATATCTCAGAATTTTGTCTAGCAAAACTACTCTATAAAAGGAGATATAGAGAGGTACTAGTGCATGGGCTAGTAACAACTGCATTCCGGTTTCCTACTATCTCATTTAGAGATAAATTATGTGTAATGCCTACCACAGTGCCTGGGACAGGGTACATCTTTGATAATCGCAGACCAAAGTAATCAACTGCTTCATGGAAATACCTTTAAATAGGCTAAAATAGGTACCAGAAAACAACAATGCAACTAGAACAAGACAGGGACACCCCTTCCTCACTCTATTGTTTGTGGAAAACAAATAATAGAAAAATTAAGGAAGCATACACTTCCATAATAAGAAATCAAAGTTATCTATAGAAAATGTCTCTGATGTTTCAAAAAACTTACCTTGCTACCACGTGCCAGTGCTTTTCCTCACCTATTTTACCACAATTTGGAGGTAAGTCATGACATACGTCATCACATTCTAATCTGTTACTCATTAGTCATCTTGGCCAAGTAGAACTTCACTTTCACCTAGATACTTCCTTTCCCCCAGCCAGTTGAGTGCTCTTTCTTCTATCTTTCTCAGGATTTAAGTGGTTGAAGACACTTCTGTTAAGACATTTATGTATTTTAATTCCGAGCCTGCTGACCCTTTATTACCATATGTAGAGATTGTTTACATGGATATCTCCAAGGCAAGCCACCATTAATTCATCTTTTTTTCATGTTCATATTTGCAATTTTTCATTGGGTAGGGTTTTTTTTTTTTTTTAATATTTACTTTTGAGAGAGAGACAGAGTATGAGCCGGGAAGAGTCAGAGAGAGAGAGGGAGACACAGAATCCAAAGCAGGCTCCAAGCTCTGAGCTGTCAGCACAGAGCGCGACACAGGGCCCAAACTCAGGAACTGCAAGATCATGACCTGAGCCGAAGTCAGACGCCCAACCGACTGAGCCACCCAGGCACCCCTCATTAGGTGGGGTTTGAGAAGAGGTATCAGTGAACCAAAGAATATGAACATTTTTTAAAGGTCTTTGATGAATGTTATCAAATTATTTTATGGAAAGGATAAATGGATATTATATATTCCTATTTAATTTACCTTTGTTTATAGAAAGGGTAAATGGATATTATATATTCCTATTTAATTTACCTTTGAGTTGTATGTATTTATGTATTTTAAATACAAGTGTTTTACTGAATATATTATTTGCAAATATATTTCCCCCTTCTGTGTTCTGTCTTTTCAGTTTCTTGTTCTGTATCTTTTGAACACAGTTTTTAATTTTGACAAAGACCGATTTATTTTTTCTTTTGTTGCTTGTGCTTTTGTCCTATCTAAGCAACTGCTGCCACAAGCAAGGTCATGTAGATGTACCCTTATGTTTTCTTCTAAGAGTTTTATTGTTTCATCTTTTACATTTAGATCTTTTATCCACTTTAGGTTAATTTTGGTATAATTAACTCAATATGAGATAGGGATTCAACTTTATTCTTTTACACGTAGATACCGACTTGGTCCAGTACCATTTGTTGACAAGATTATTCTTTCCTTCACTGAATTACTTTGGCACCTTTGTCAAAAATCAGGGATTTAGTTCTGGATTCTCAATTCTGTTCTATTGATCTGTATGTTTACCTTTATGCAAGTACTATATTTTATGAGACAATTCTGTTGTTAAGTCTTGAAAAGGGAAACTGAGTTCTCCAACTTTGTTCTTTTTTTCAAGATTGCTTTTGCTGTTCTGGGTCCCTTAAGTTTCCATATAAATTTTAGTATCAGCTTGTCAATTTCTGGAGAAAATTTTTTTTTGGATTCTGGAAAGAACTGCATTGAATGTGTAAACCAATTTAGGAAATATTACCATCTGAACAACATTAAGTCTTTCAATTCAGGAATATGAGATGCTATTTATTTGGATTTCTATTAATATCTTTTTTAATAGTTTTTAGTTTTTAGTTTTCACAGTATAAATTTATACCTCTTTTGTTCTTTTATTCTTTTGATGCTCTTAATGGTAACTTTTTCATAATTTCGTTTTTGGATTGTTCATTGCAAATAAGTAAAAATGCAATTGACTTTTATATATTTATTTTGTACCCCGTACCCTTGCTAAACTTATTTTGTAATAATTCCTTAATGGATTTTTCAGAATTTTCTACATACAACAATATGTCATCTACAATAGAGATTTTTATAACTTTCACCAGTAATAGTTGCTTTGTTGCACAAAACCACTGTTTCAGAAGTGGATCTCTGCCATTTAACTTTTAATATAAATTGTATCAATATACAACTTACTTGAAATTGGCAGAATGAAAGGAATCTGATTGTAATTTAAAACTGCAGCACAATCAGGAACACGACAGGGATGTCCATTCTCACCGCTGTTGTTTAACATAGTGTTGGAAGTGCTAGCATCAGCAATCAGACAACAAAAGGAAATCAAAGGCATCAAAATTGGCAAAGATGAAGTCAAGCTTTCACTTTTTGCAGATGACATGATATTATACATGGAAAACCCTACAGACTCCACCAAAAGTCTGCTAGAACTGATACGTGAATTCAGCAAAGTCTCAGGATACAAAATTAATGTACAGAAATCAGTTGCATTCTTATACACTAATAATGAAGCAACAGAAAGACAAAGAAACTGATCCCTTTCACAATTACACCAAGAATCATAAAATACCTAGGAATCAACCTAACCAAAGATGTAAAAGATCTGTATGCTGAAAACTATAGAAAGCTTATGAAGGAAATTGAAGAAGATACAAAGAAATGGGAAAACATTCCATGCTCATGGATTGGAAGAATAAATATTGTTAAAATGTCAGTACTACCCAAAGCAATCTACACATTCAATGCAATCCCAATCAAAATTGCACCAGCATTCCTCTAAAGCTAGAACAAGCAATCCTAAAATTTGTATGGAACCACAAAAGACCCCGAACAGCCAAAGTACTATTGAAGATGAAAACCAAAACAGAAGGCATCACAATCCCAGACTTTAGCCTCCACTACAAAGCTGTAATCATCAAGACAGCATGGTATTGGCACAAAAACAGACACATAGACCAATGGAATAGAATAGAGATTCCAGAATTGGACCCACAAATGTATGGCCAACTAATCTTTGACAAAGCAAGAAAGAATATCCAATGGAAAAAAGTCTCTCTAACAAATGGTGCCGGGAGAACTGGACAGCAACATGCAGAAGAATGAAACTAGACCACTTTCTTACACCACTCACAAAAATAAACTCAAAATGGATAAAGGACCTGAATGTGAGACAGGAAGCCTTCAAAACCCTAGAGGAGAAAGCAAAAAAAAAAAAAAAAACCTCTCTGACCTCAGCCTCAGCAATTTCTTACTCGACACATCTCCAAGGCAAGGGAATTAAAAGCAAAAATGAACTATTCAGACTTCATCAAGATAAAAAGCTTCTGCACTGCAAAGGAAACAATCAACAAAACTAAAAGGCAACCAATGGAATGGGAAAGGATATTTGCAAATGACATATCGGACAAAGGGCTAGTATCCAAAATCTATAAAGAACTCACCAAACTCCACATCCGAAAAACAAATAATCCAGTGAAGAAATGGGCAGAAGACATGAATAGACACTTCTCTAACGAAGACCCCCAGATGGCCAATAGGCAGGCACATGAAAAGATGCTCAACGTCGCTCCTCATCAGGGAAATACAAATCAAAACCACACTCAGATATCACCTCACGCCAGTCAGAGTGGCTAAAATGAACAAATCAGGAGACTATAGATGCTGGAGAGGATGTGGAGAAACGGGAACCCTCTTGCACTGTTGGTGGGAATGCAAACTGGTGCAGCCGCTCTGGAAAACAGTGTGGAGGTTCCTCAAAAAATTAAAAATAGATCTACCCTATGACCCAGCAATAGCACTGCTAGGAATCTACCCAAGGGATACAGCAATGCTGATGCATAGGGGCACTTGTACCCCAATGTTTATATAGCAGTACTTTCAACAATAGCCAAATTATGGAAAGAGCCTAACTGTCCATCAACTAATGAATGGATAAAGAAGTTGTGGTTTATATATACAATGGAATACTACTTAGCAATGAGAAAGAATGAAATACGGCCTTTTGTAGCAATGTGGATGGAACTGGAGAGTGTTATGCTAAGTGAAATAAGCCATACAGAGAAAGACAGATACCACATGTGTTCACTCTTAGGTGGATCCTGAGAAACTAAACAGGAACCCATGGGGGAGGGGAAGGAAGGAAAAAAAAAAAAAAGAGAGGAAGGGAGCCAAACCATAAGAGACTCTTAAAAACTGAGAATAAACTGAGGGTTGATGGGGGTTGGGGGAGAGGGGAAAGTGGGTGATGGGCATTGAGGAGGGCACCTGTTGGGATGAGCACTGGGTGTTGTATGGAAACAAATTTGACAATAAATTTTATATTAAAAAAATAAAAAAAGATAAAACTGCAGCACAATTTTATGGCCATCAAAAAGGAAAGTTTTGATCTTTCCATAAGAAGCAAAAAAAAAAAAAAAATCTCATTTAGGAAAATGAGCTGAAAAGAGTTTTAAAAAAGATAAAAACAATTTTCATTTTTCTTAACTATACTAAATGTTTCTTTTCATGATTGAGATTTTTCTCTTCAACTATTAGCACAAAAATTACATTGCTGTGCCAAAATTCAGGAGTTTGAGGATTCTGGATATTCTTAAGTAGTTTATAGGATCTTTATAAAAATTTCTATTGATGGCTCACTGTAACACAAAGGATATCTAAATCAATATCTAGGATCATATACTGTTTTCTGTTTATTATTTCTACTTACTAGTAGTTAACAGAAATATTAGGCAAAAAAATTTTAAGTGCATGTACACGTTTTCATCTTTAGGAAGGCTGAATTCTTGAGCTAATTTTCTTCACATCAAGAGTACTCTGACATTTTTCTTCCAAGTGAACTGTTTTCAGTATGAAGTTAGGCCATCATCTTTAAGATAACAAACGCACTATCATGAACTATTTTGACCAGTATCACATTACACAGAATAAAAGAGAATGGAAAACATCTTGGGAATCCAGAATATAATCATGAATTAAATGTAAGTAAACATTAGTTTGTTTTTGATATTTTTAAGTTTCTCATCTTAATATGCTAAACAATATTTCAATTTGGTGTTAGCAGATTTTATACTCAGTTTTGCTATTCATTCTGACCCTTATATTCAAAATCAAAAATCTAAAACATAAAATATTTCACCCTATCTACTACTTCTTTTTTTTAAGTTTATTTATTTATTTGGAGAGAGCAAGCACACAAACAGGCGAGGGGCTCGAGAGAGGGAGAGAAAGAGAGAGAGAAAATCCCAAGCAGGCTCCATGCTGCTGCCCGCAGAGAGCCTGACAGGGGGCTCGAAATCACAAACCAGGAGATCATGACCTGAACCAAATTTAAGAGTCGTATGCTCAATGGACTGAGCCACCCATGCGCCCCCACCTACTGCTTCTTCACTTAACTTTTCCCCCACCATGCCTCCTTTGTTTCCCAAAAGTTTCATCCTCACTACTTTTACATTTTTTATCAAAAAATACTAATCTGTATTGATTTTTGCACTTAAAAAATTTTTACAAATCATATAATTTACTATCTTACCCATTTTGAAGCGTACAGTTCAGTGGTATTAAAGACATGCAGAGTTTTGTATATGCATCACCAATGGCCATCTTCAGAATTATTTTCATCTTGTAAAACTAAAACTCTATGCCTTTTAAATAATAACCCTCTGTTTCCCACTCTCCCAGCCTCTGGCACCACCATTCTATTTTCTATGAATTTAACTACTCTACATACTGTATGATTTGGAATCATACAGTATTTGTCCTTTTGTGTCTGGCTTATTTCACTGAGCTCAATTCCCTCAGGTTCCTCCATGCTGTGGCACGTATCAGAATTTCTTCTTTTGGTCTATGTGTCTGTCTTATGCGAGTACCACACCATTTTGACCACAGCAGTTTTGTAATAAGTATTAAAATCAGGAAGTGTGAGCTTTCCAACTTTGTCCTTCTTTTTGAAAATTGTTTTGGCTATTTGGGGTCCCTCCCTTAAGAGTCCATATGAATTTTAGGACTGACTTTTCTATCTCTGCAAAAAATCGGTTGCGATTTTGATAGGAATTGTTTTGAATCTGCTGAACATGGGTAATACTGAAGCCAAATCATGGGTAATACTGACATTGTAACAACATTAAGTCTTCCAATCTATGAACCCAAGATGGCTTTGCATATATTTGTGTTTTCTTTAATTTCTTTCAGCAACATTTTGTAGTATCTAGTGTACAAGTCCTTCTCCTCCATGGTTAAGTTTATTCCTAAGCATCTTACTCTTTTTGATAGTGTTGCAAATGGAATTGTTTTTGCTTTGTATATTTCAAACTGTTACATAAATGGTATCATTAAGTACTTATATTTTCACAGCCTTCTTTTTTACTATTATTATAGTCCATGCATACATACTAAATGTAGAACAATATGCACAAGGAAGGACACATAGCATCTTCAGGATAGCTGTCACCTCTGGAGAGGGAAAGGGCGGAATGAGATATCATAAAGAAGGGATTTAGCTGTAACTATGAATTGTTTCTTTTTCAGTAAGAGATCTGTATAGAACATTTGTGCATTTGCAATACTTTCCTTATTTGAAACATATTTTAATTTAAATTTTTTAGATTAAAATAATTTTGAAAATGTGGGGTATCTGAAGCATTACTTCAGGCATATGACTTTGCTTGTACCACTCTTGGGATCATGACCCTAGAGTGTCACCTTGAGGCCAGTTACTTTTTCTTGATGTGGCAGTGGATGATCTAGGAAACAAACAGTCACAGCTCTCCCCCCCGAGACCCTAAAATCTGAGACTTTGTATCAATGGGTCTTTAGTTAGTCTGTGCTATTCATCTTGACTCTCTTCAATAGCACTGATGTCAAATGAAACTCAATCCAAATATATTTAGGAAAAAAAAGACACTATCAGGATTACCTGCTTTTCATTAGGTTTGATACTGTAAAGCCAATAAATAGGGGTAAGTAGCTATTGATACTATGTATCAAGGTGGATATTTTCCAGGGAAATTTTTAATGCAATAATTTTGATGTGTTTTTTTTTTTTAAAACAGCCCTGCTTTTCTTATGAGCTAAAAAGTAAAACAAGAGGTAATTCTACTGGAAAAATTCAAAGACACCATTTGAGCTGATGGTCTCTAGTTTTTCAACATGGAATCTGAAACAAGCACCAAGAAATAACAGCTCTAAGAAGTAATCTGAGCAGTTTTCTTATTAAGGCAAGGCACTGCTTAGAAAAACAGTGTATTGGAGTATCGGATGAACAGTAACACTTCAGTGGTGACTCAGTACAGAACTAAAAATTATGCTAAGTCTACATTTTTGTAAAGTTAACCTTCCCTGAGGAAAATGTTATATTAATACTCTTTACTATTCAATACACATAATTTGCTACTCAACCTGATATACACTTAAGTCTCCACTTATAGAGCTACGTTTTTAAATGATCATATAGAAAGGAGGAACATAAGGAATCAGGTAAGTATATCACAAAAAAAATACATCATAAGACAATTGTTTAACTCCACTGCAGTTTTCACGTTAACAGAGTGGAGTGAAATACCTTTCAGGAACAAATGCCTCAGCAATTTTGGCACACAGAATGAATCCCAACACTTAAAGACAACCAAGCAGATGACCCTTCACTCATGAATGAATCTCATTTACGTGTGACTCTGACTACCACATAAGCTTCTCCAGTCTTAACAGCCTAGCACTTACCTAGCACAAGGTAGGAATGTAGTACGGATATGTTGAATAAGTGACTTCTCCTAACTCTGATGGTACTTTCTAGCTGGGATCAGGAAACTGCCACCAGGAGGTGCCTGGCTGGCTCAGTTGGTAGAGCATGTGACTCTTGATCTCAGGGTCACGAATTCGAGCCCCACGTTGGGGGCAGAGTTTACTTAAAAAAAAAATACACATAAAAGCGAAAAAACTACCACCCTATACCTCAGCCTCACCAGTTCTTCTTTTCATGAAATCATATTATTTTTATTTTCATATCCTGTCTAAATCTTTTGATAAAAAAGTCATGTTTTCCAAACAACAAAATGACATGTCATTGCAACTTAGCCATGAGAAGAGAAATGTAGATTAATAAAATATTCATTGCACTAACTACCTAGAAGCTTCTGTGTGTTCGGGCTGAAAGTAAAACAGGAAAAACATTTCACAATATCATGATATTTTTCTGGCACTCACTCTCAAATCATATAATTTAAACATATCATTCATAACACAGTGTAAACACTAAATGTTAATGTAACACTGCTTAGTACAGACCCGAATTAAACTAAAGCAGTTCTATCATGGATATTATCCAAGGGGTTTAAGTTCAAGTTTTAAATTCCTTCAAAACAAAAGGAATGTCACCACAAGGTAAATTTAGCCTCAAGAATGTCTCACACAACATGAAGTCTCAAGAAAATGTTATATAGGCTTCAGATGACTTGTTTTAAAAGAGTGATTACCTACCACAGCTATCATATGTTTGGAATTATACTTAAAGATGCTCTTCTTTGGGACAAAAACAAAAGTATTACTTCTCAATAACAAAAGGAAAATGAATCAGGTGTCAGGAAGTGGGTGTAGAATGTGGCTAAATCTAGGAATGTATTTCCTAATTAACATGAGAGAACAAAACCTCCCATTTACATTCAGCTTCCTAAAGAAGGTGAAACAAGCACATTGCTGTGTTACAGACTCAAAAGATGAGAGTCGCTGAATACGTTAAAAATTGTTTGAAACAGGCACAGATCAATTTTCAAGACTGCCAAAAAATAAAAATAAAAATAAAGAAATAAAACTCACAGAGAATGTTGGCCCACTGTTTGATGCTACGACAGTATGAACTTCATCATGCAATTTTACTGAGAGCTGCCAGTTAGCCACTTGTGGTTGAATAATAGGCACTCTGAAGCAGAAAAAAAGAAAAGGAGTTAGTAATTTTACATTATTCTCTTAGTAAACTGATTTTCCTTTAGCATTAAGGGTGCAGGGTAAAATTGCCACAGATTATATTTCAGAACATTATTTTAAAAGGCTCTGTCCCTGGAAAAAAGCTTTCAGATTTAAACTAGAGCAGTTAAAAACAAACATACAAAAAACACATAGACATTCCAAGGACAACAGTAATCATTCTGGTATAAATGTCCTAGTGCCATCCATTCAAATACCATTATCCATTCTATGAATTTGAGTTGCTTAACTATGACTTTCAAAAATTAACTTTATGCAATATTAATATCTTTTCAGTATTTTGCTACTGTTCCAGACTGTTTTCAAAAATTTACAACGTGAATCTTTTATTTTTCTGGGTTTATTGAGTTATGAGTGGTATGCATAAGAACTTCATATAATTAGGGGCGCCTGGGTGGCGCAGTCGGTTAAGCGCCCGACTTCAGCCAGGTCACGATCTCGCGGTCCGGGAGTTCGAGCCCCGCGTCGGGCTCTGGGCTGATGGCTCAGAGCCTGGAGCCTGTTTCTGATTCTGTGTCTCCCTCTCTCTCTGCCCCTCCCCCGTTCATGCTCTGTCTCTCTCTGTCCCAAAAATAAATAAACGTTGAAAAAAAAAATTTTTTTTAAAAAAAAAGAACTTCATATAATTAACACACAATTTAGTGAATTTGAACATAGTTATTCATTTGTGTTTCCATCACCATAATTAAGGTAATAAACATATCCATCACCTCCAAAATTCCCTTGTATATCCCTTCATTCCTTTTTGGTATTTTGTTTGTTTGGGTAAGAATACAATCTTAATACACAGGTCTTTTCTTGCCTATGATCCATATTACACGGTCCAGAAAAACTGGGTAAAGCAACCAGAGACAAAAACATTTTTAGAATACAAATATTTCCCACAATTTTTTAAAGTAACAAGATTTTAATCATTTGTGAATTAGCCTAATTTAAATATTGCATGTTTTCATTATTTATGGTCATAAAGGAATATTTTACAAAGCAACTACACAGATACTATCCAGACTCTTGTCTTAAGTTATAGTTCCGAAAAAATGTTGCAGGTTATGTTTCAAGGTCACACCCCCTCCCATGAATTTCAAAAGGATTCTTTGTGTATTCAATGAAAACAAATTCAGGCACAAAAACTATGGTTATAATCAAATCATCTCTAGACACAAGGTCTAATGGAGGATGATGGATAACTTAGGAGAACATTTGTATTTGGCCCACTATTTATTTTCTGAAAAAGAAGAAATGTCTTAAATACTCTAGAAGTGAAAATTACCGTTTTAAAATGTATCAACAAATCATTACTAACGAACATGGCAGACATGGACGATTCTCTCAGCAACTTAAATAGGGCTGTTTCAGAGGACAGAGCTTCACACATGAGAGCTTGAAAGAACAACAGGGGAGCATACAGGACACAGAGGAGGAGAAGGAGGAGAGGGAGGAGGAAGAGGAGGAGGAGGAAGAAGAGGAAGAGGAATAGGAGGAAGAGGAGGAGGAAGAGGAAGAAGAGAAAGAAGACGAGGGGGGGAGGGAGGAGGGAGGAGGGGGGAGGGGGGAGGGGGAGGAGGGGGACGAGGGGGACGAGGGGGGAGGAGGAGGGGGAGAAGACAAGTGTCACAGGGCAGAGTGCTCCAGTATGCCAACACCCCACCCCCCTCTATTTTGTCACTCTATTCCACAGGCATCTAAGTTTGTCTCCTTCATTGGCCTGTAAGCTCCTAAAAGATCAAGATCATTCCTGGGGCACCTGGGTGGCTCGGTCAGTTAAGCATCCAACTTCAGCTCAGGTCATGATCTCGCGGTTCATGACTTGGAGCCCTCAGTCAGGCTTTGTGCTAACAACTCAAGAGCCTGGAGCCTGCTTCAGATTCTGGGTCTCCCACTCTCTGCCCCTCCCCCACCCATGCTCTTGCGTGCTCTTTCTCTCAAACATTTAAAAAATTACAAAAATAAAGGTCAAGATCATTCCTTATTTTTGTTTCCCAGGTCCCAGCAGAGTTTGGGGAGAAAGGGATGATGGGGGCAGTAGGAAGGAATCTGAGGAGCACCTACTATGTGCCGAGCCCCACATAGGAGAGGCCACGTCACCCAAGGGACAGAGTATGCTCCAGAAAGAGCATGGCCCCTGAGCTCTTGGCTTACTACCTGGCTCTTTTTGCATTATATAAAGGACCTCACCAGACTTCACTCTGTTTACCTTCAAAGAGGCTAACACCACAACCTCTCAGGGGTTTTGTGATGACAGAAATAACCTCCCAGCTATATTACTGGCAACCTAACTTTCTTAAGTCTTTACTATCCTTGACAATTATGTACCTCTGCTGCTCAAGATTGTTCCATGGTTTTCTACTTCATATCAGGTGAAATCTTAACTGAGTTACCTACCATTCAAGTTTCTTATAAATAAGGTCCCTCTCTTTGTATCCAGTTTTATTTCTGATTATTCATGACTTGCGTATCTGGTTGCGCCAAAACCTTAAATTACTTCCCAAACCAAACCAAACCAAAACAAGCAGGAGAAATAAACACAGTGGTCACAAACCCAGGCTCTGGTAACTCACACAAGTGGGTTAAAAACCCAGCCCTTTCTGGGGCGCCTAGGTGGCTCAGTCGGTTGAGCATCCAACTTCGGCTCAGGTCATGATCTCACGGTTTGTGGGTTCAAACCCCGCCTCGGGCTCTGTGCTGACAGCTCAGAGCCTGGACCTGCTTTGGATTCTGTGTCTCCTCCTCTCTCTGCCCCTCCCCTGCTCATGCTCGGTCTCTCTCTCTCCTTCAAAAATAAACTTTAAAAAACATAAATAAAAAAAAAACCCAGCCCTTTCATTAATTCATTCTTGAGCAAACTATTAAGTATCAATCTCCTTATGAGTCAATCTAGATATATAATAGTATCTGCATCACAGTGATGATGTACTGAGAACTAAATCAAACAGTGCATGTAAATGTTAACTTTTATTAATTTGATTAGTCCCAACCATAGGGCTATATATTCATTTCCACCCACCCCCATAACTGAAATCCCTTTAAGGGAAACCCTGGATTCCTTCTGCTCCACAAACCAACAGATTTTTCAAGAATATCATCTCTCTTATAAACTGTTCCCTAACCATATAGGTACTGACCATAGTACAAACAACTTCAGTGAGCTCCCTGCCACTTAACCTACATTATAGGCTTAATATTTTTCAAAATTTAGTAGCCTGAAGGAGGTAATTCTTTCAAGTAAATGAGGAGACTCTTTTCAGTTATGCAACAAGCCTCTGTTTCCAGAGGAGCTGGGAAGTTAATGCTGACATCCGGTTGGAACCCAGACTGAATTTTCCCACAGAAAGCAAACCTACAGATGGTGGCGAGATACGGTTGCCACCCTTTAGAACCTAACTACTATTTATTTTTCCATTGTTTTATTTTGACCCACATCTGTTTCGTATATGTTAGAACCTGCCCCAAGAGGGACCTTGTAGAAAGAGCACAGGCTCCTTTGAGTTAAAATGCTGGGGTTTAATCTCAGTCCATTCCCTTACTAACAAGGTCCCAGGGACTCCAGTACTTTGGCCCCAAAATTTCCACACCTGTGAAATACAGCTGGTGCAGCGCTGGGCAGGTGATGGGGGAGCTGTCGCTTCTTCTGAGCACACAACTCCTGAAGTGCCCTTTCCCAACAATTTCTTTTAAGGTGATGTGTTACTAGGAGGTAGGAAAGAGGCTTCACTGTGACAGCAAGCCCTTGAGATACAAGATGGTCACACCGTGGAATCTCTTCATGAGTTCACTCTTCTGCAAACAAAATCTGCTAAGATTCCTTCCAGCTTTATGTAAGTTTGAAAGTAGTCTTGTTTTGTTTTTAAATAAAATGGATGGGGTTGGGCATACATGCCCAGTGTAAAGATCCATAAACTCAGCAGCAGAAATAAACTGTAATAAACTACAAATAAAGTAACATGCACCAGCCTGGAAGTATAAAAGTATATGTGTTCTATTTCTGCAAAATCATTGAGGCTATGTTAATAATTACTTTGAAACACTGATATCAATTCCACCAGCACAAACGTGTTTATAATGGTGGCAGTTACATTTTACAGTTATATTTTAAATTTTAGAAAGGAATTCCTTTTATCCATTAAATCCAAAATAGTCTCAAATATTTTTATGAACAACTCTCTGGAAAGGGAGAGAAAAAGTCCTAGAGTTTCACTCGACTCAGCTTAGTAATGTTACACAGAAAACAGCTTCTTTACTGAACTATGTGCCTAGTAAAAGAGGCTGACATCTGATCAAAAATTTCATCTGTGCAGCTTGTTAGTTACTTGAAAAGCTGTTATCATTTAAACTACTACTTCAAAAAACAAACAAAACCCCCAAAACCCAGGAAAAGGGAATTCACATAAACAGAGACTCACAAAGCAAATCAAATAATAGGTCTTACCCAGACCTGTCCACTTTGATTATCATCAGCCAACCAGAATGAATATGCTCAATAAAACTGAATGTTTCTGTATTTTATAGTAAAAACGGTCAGCTGATTATCACAAATGTTAATGCTAATTAATGCATTTAACTTATTGGAATATTTTACTCAAAAATGTGTAAATAATACTAACCCAAATACCCAAATTTGGGTAACCAAATACCATTACATTTCATGTTTTAAGGCAGATTTTATGTAAACATAACTCACAGCATCTTTAGTTATCAAGGATTATAAACATCTCAAAACCATATTATGAGACACTCAGAAAACCTGGTTTTCAATTGTGCCATTACCTATTTAGGAGTGAAACACTGAGTTAAAACAATGTTAGTGGTCAAAGGATCATTAAGCAATCCTTGATCATAACTTTCACAGTGGGTGGTCTGTAAAATGATCAAGAATAATACGCTGCATTCCATAGCCACAGAGGTCAGCTTCTGCATACAAATCTTTGCAGGAAGAAAAAGGCCTTCAGAAAAGTGGGCCATTCATCTGAACCAAGTTCAGAGAATTTCCAGCACGGTGAAAAGATATGTTATGCGAGCACATAGATGTATTCAGTGGGGGTAGACGGAACCAGCTACATGTGGCGACTACAAAGGAGCCCTCCCATGGTTCATGAATAAGTCGAGGAAATGATCAGAAAAAAAAAGAGAGAGATGTTTAGACAGATGGCCCACTTAAAATGCCTGAGACAGGGCATAAGCAATTTTAATGAAACTTTAGATCTAGCATATGAATTGTTTCTTATTTCCTCCAGGGAAAAAAAATCTAAAGAAGACAAAAATTCAGTAATTTGCTGAAAAACTCACTCTTAGCAAGTTGGGATGGAAAAAGAATTACAAATACAAGTTTTATTAGTGCAATAAATTCATATAAAATTCTTCACAGAGCCATCAGCTATCAAAATGAATATAAGCATGGAATGAACAGATTAAAGGAATTTTAAACAGAAGTCTACTGCCAAAGCAAACAAAAATCTAAGCCTTATTATGTGAGAACTTACAACACTCCAACATTAAAGTTCATCACTGCAGAAGAAAGATAAAAGCAGCATTTTCAGAGAAGCTCTTCAAAGCTAGAAATTGTCACAGTAGAGGAATAGAATCCTGCTTATATGCAATTTAAAATGTGTACATTCAAATAGATGAGGCTGTGTATCACAAAACAGTGCCCAGAAAGGGTTACAGAACACCCTCAAGTTTCGAGTCATTAGCATTACAAATAACACAAATGACACCTGAATCAGGAAACTGAATACTAATGTTACTTATAATCTTACAGATTTTAATATTTATGCAAACCCTATTTCTTGTGCTACCAATCAAAGGCTTCAGGTTCTCAATTTAAATGCTGGGCATGAACAGTCAGGAAAGGCAATGGAGTTTAGCCTCTGCAAGCCCTGGTCATGGACTGACCACCAACCCCAAAAGCCGTGTGGCCTTCCTAGTTACTTTTCCTCCTTGTGTCTCAATTTCCTGGTCAGCGAGTCCAAGACAGTAAGAACACTTTCCCCACAAGTTGATTAAAGAAGGTAAAAGATGTAACACACTAGGATTCATGCTTGGCACATGAATGCTAAAATAAGAGTTATTCTCATCATTTTCAGAATATGGTGAAATATCTGAAACTCTCCTCTATTATTTCAACCCCATTTTATTTATTTGAGAGAGAGAGAGAGAGAGAGAGAGAGAGAATCTCAAGCAGGCTCCATGCTCACCACAGAGCCCAACACGGGGCTCGATCCCACGACCCTGGCATTGTGACCTGAGCCAAAATCAAGAGTAGGAAGCTCAACCAACTGGGCCACCCCGGTGTCCCAACCCGATTTTTAAAAAAATACATTAATTTATAATTTATATACAGTGAAATTCAAAACTGTAAGTTCCATCATTTATCATTCCAATAAATCTGTCCCTTTCCCCAGTAGTTCAACTATAGATTAAAGCTTCACATAAACAGACTCCAAAAACATGCACTCTTGCATGTAGCTTTCTTTTCTTCCTTGCCCAATGCAATGTTTTGAGGCTCATTCATGTTAACAGTTCATTATTTATTGCAGAGCAGTACTCTATGGTACCAGCATACCAAAATTAGTTCATCCTTCTGCTGATGGGCATTTGGGGTATTTCCAGTTTGGGGCTCTTATGAACAAACCTGCTATAAACACTCTTTGTGTGAGCCTTTTTTGAAGACAGAAGTTTTGATTTCTTGTGGGTAAAAACTCTGAGAGTGGAAATGTGAGGGCAACCATGTTTAATTTTATAAAAACTGTCAAAACTGTCTTACAAGGTATTAAAACATATCTATACTCCCCCCAGCAATGGCACTTGCTCCATAGCCTTGCCACCATTTGGTGATGTGTTTCTACTTCTAGTCAGGCCAGTGGCTTAGAAACTTCTCATTACAGGTTAACATGCATTCCCCTTATGACAAATAATGCTGGGCACCTCAATATTAGTGCTTATTGGCCACTTGTTTCAAAATTTTGTCCATCTTTTTAATTAAGATGTTGGTCTTACTGATTTGTGGGAGTTATTTTTTAGAAAGCCGCTATCAGATTTAGGTCTTGTGAATATTCTGCACCACCCCTGAGGCTTATAAATTCTCTTAAAAATGTCTTACCTTCAGCAGTTTTAAAAAAAATTAACAGACTTAATTTTTCAGAGCAGCTTTAGGTTTCCAAAAAATTGAGCAGGAAGTAGAGTTCCTACAAATACCCTCACTCACCCCACCCTGGCTACAGTTATTACCATTCTGCATTGCTGCGGTACATTTGTTAAAATTGATGAGCCAAGGTTGATAAATTGGTATTAGCTAAAGGCCATAGTTTACACTAAGATTCACTCTTTGGGCTATACATTCTACAGGTCTGAACAAATGTATAACGACAGGTCTCCACTATTAAGGTTTCATATAGAATAATTTCACCTTAAAATTGCTCTGTGCTCTACCTATTTAACTTTCCCTCCATCCCCCTGAATCACTGGCAACCACTGATCTTTATTATCTCTACCATTTTGCCTTTTCCAGAATGCTGTATAGCTATAATCATACAGAATGTAACCTTTTCAGATCGGCTTCTTTCACTCAGCATTATGCATTTAAAGTTTCTCCATGTCTTTGTGTGGCTTGATGACAGCGAATACCTTTTTATTGCTGAATAACAGTCCATTGTCTGGATGTACCACAGTTTATTTATCCATTCACCTACTGAAGGACATCTTGGTTACTTCTAAGTTTTGGCAATACGAGTGAAGCTGCTATAAACATTGACATTCAGTTTGTAGGGTGGAAACATTTTCAATTCATTTGAATAAATACCAAGGAGTACAAATACTGGATCACATGGTAAAAGGATGTTTCATTTTGGAAAAATACCTGCTAAACTGTCTTTCAAAGTGGCTGCACCATTTTGCATTCCCATTAGCAATGAATGAAAGTTCCTGTTGTTCCACAATTTGGTATTGTCAGTGTTTGGGATTTTAGTTAGTCTAACAAACATATCTTTGTTGTCTTTGTTGTCTAACAAAAATCTCTTTGTTGTTTAATGAAAATTTTTAATATGAATAAAAACATACGCATTTTCCCTTTTATGCTCAGTGCTTTTATGTCCTTGCTAAGAAGTGTTCTGACTACAGCAAGGCCCAGAAGAAATATTCATGTTTTGCTTTAGAGGTTTTACAGGTGGACCTATGATTCATCCTTAATTTTCTTGTGTGATGGGAGAGAGAAGGAGTTTCATCTAGTTGTTTCAAGAAGACTTGCATACCAAGTTCTGCAGCTTTGTCCATCGGTTAAGATGATATTAGCTGTTCTAGATCCCTTTGCATTTTCACAAAAATTTCAAAACAGGTCAATTTCTTCTCCTTCCTCCCTAAAGCAGCCCCCCTAATGGGGTTACGTTTGGGCTTGCACTGAATCTCTTCATTAATGGAGGGAGAGCAGACACCTTAACATTTTATCCTCCTATCTACAATAGCTCTAATTTATTTTATATTGTGAATTTCTCTCAGCAAAGTGTGGCAGTCTTGAACCTCCTTTGTGATAATTATACCTATTTCTTAGTTTTATTAGCTGTATCACAGATTCCTTAGAGTTTTCTTAAGTAACCTATTAAGGTGTCCTGGAAAGCTTCCTTTCCAATCCTTAGGCTTTATTAGTTTTTCATGCCTTACCTACTCTGACAACTGACAGTCTTGAATTTATTTTGTTAAATTATTTGCCTACATTTTTATGCTGTTAAACAAAACTGTTAATTTTTATTTTCTCATTGTTGTTAGTTCACTGAAACAATTTATATGATTGACTTTTTATCCTGCAACTCTGCTAAATTTATTTCAGTAATTGTGTTATAGATTCCTTAATGTTTTCCATGCAAACTATTGTATCCTTGGTGAATAGAAATGATTTACTTCTCCCTTTCTGATCTCCATGACTTCTTATCTTACTGGGTAGGATCACTACTATAAAGTTGAATAAAAGACACACACAGAATTCTTTCCTCTTCCCAATCTAAAGAAGACAAACTCCGTATTTTCAGATATATTTTACCCCATTTTCTGTCTTCTATTTCCTTTTGTAGCTCCAAATACACGTAAGTTAGACTTCCAGATCTTATGAACCTAGGTCAACGAGGGTCTCTTCAATGTTGTGAAATACCTTTTCTCTTCAGAGTGTATAGTCTCCATTCTTCTAACTTTACCCATTCTGCCTTCTGCCAGCACTAACCAATATGCTTTTCAGCCTATCCAGTAAGTTTTCCATTGCAGGGACAATACATTTTACGATCTAGAATTTCTACTTGGTACTTTCCTAGTTTCCAGATCTATGTTTATATTCCCTATTAACTACTTCATTTTGATCTTTAATATTTGAAAATAATTTTAATAACTGTGCTAAAGTCTTATACATAACCCAATATCTTATAGTATCATAGTTGGCTTCTACTAACTGCTTTTTCTCTTGACCATGGGTCAACTTAATTCTTGAATTGTGTGCCAAGTGAATCGTTTTTTGTACATCAGATTGTGGATATGTCGCAGAGACTGTAGTTTTCCTGTTATCTTCCCCTGAAAAATTCTGATTTTTATTTCAACAGGCAGTTAAATTACTGACTGATCACTGTGAAGTCATCAAGACTCACCTTTGTGTTGTGCTAGGAGGTCTTTCTGGTTTTGCTTTTACTGAATTAAAAGTCCAAATCACTTATTCCAGAAACAGTGTTTCTCCTAAGACATGATCCTTCTGGGGTTTTAATGGAAAATTCGAAGTGTTTACAAGCCCCTCAAATTTGATGAGGCTCAAATTCCAATCATTATCATCTGTTTGAAAGGCAGCAACACAACTTCAACTCAGTTCATTCAGCATTCCAGAGGGATTCATAACACTGGGATTCGCGAAGTCTTCATGCATGCACATATCAGGAATCAATCATCTATTTGAGTGAAGCTAAATTCAGAGATAGAAATCTTCACTGTTGCTCTCTTTTTGCCATGAGATCCCTGCCCAATCTTCAGCAGTTCTTACAATTCTAAGCATCATTCTCCAAGACCTCAAGTCAATAAGATTGGGGCTAACTCCTGAGTTCTACCATGTCCTGATGCGCGCATGCAACGGTGACCACCTTCAGGGGAAATGCCATACAAAGGTGGATCTCATCCAGTGTGTTTTCCTTCAACAAACACTCAAAATCCATTCAAATTCTGACTGGTTTTAGTTGTCATCCAGAGCCTTCTAATAATAGTTGTATATCTTCTCCAGAGCTTGCCATTGTTATTTGGAGGAAGGTTAATTGGAAATAAGCTACATAACTATTACAGAAAGTAGAAATTCTCTATGTTGATTTAACCTTCTTTCACTTGCATTCAAAGGCAGAGGAGGAAATAAAAATAGGAGATTACTGGATCACATATATATACCACTTCCACCTGCCAACTAGTAGCCCAGGAACACTTGACATCTGTACACGTTTATTCATGGAACTAAACTGAGAGCAGTCACATAAACATTTTATAATCATGAGAATAATCTTAAAGAAGATTCCATCATGTGAGAAGATACATCATCTCAGCTAATTCCTAAATTTTAAACTTCTATTATGCCAACAGGAAAATAAATTCTTAAATATAAAATACGTAAGTTTCAAAAACCGTAAGCAGTTTTATTGACATAAAGTTCACACACCATAAATTTAACCCACCTGAACTGCACAATTCAATGATGCTTAGTATATTCAGGGTTGTGTACCCATCACCACAGGCAATTTTGAAACATTTTTATAACCCCAAAAAGGAAAATCTGGACCCATTAGCAGTCACTCCATACTCACCTCCCCCTACACCACTACTAAAGTCCCTTCTATTTCAATAGCTTTGCTCATTCTAGACATTTCATAAAAATGGAAACAAAGAATTCGTGGCCTATTATGACTGCCTTGATTCATTTAGCATAGTGTTTTCAAATTTCATCCATGGTGTAGGAAGTGCCAATACTTCATTTATTTTTTTTTATCACTGAATAATATTCCATTCTATAAATACATCCCATTTAATATTATTTATCCATTCATCATTTTGTAAACATTAGGGTTGTTTCTACTGCTCATTTACTATGGAAAATGTATGAACATTTATATACAACACTTCTGTGAACATATGATTTCATTTCCCTTGGGTATAACCCTGGAAGTAGAAATGGCTAGGTCATGCGGTAATGTCATACATTGTGAGAAACAGCCAAATTATTTCCAGGTTTGCATCATTTTACTCAAATTCCTACCAAGAATGTATGAGACTTTCAACTTCTCCACATCCTCACCAACACTTTGATATTGTCTGTCGTTTTTATTACAGCCACTCTAGTGGATATAAAATGGTATCCCATTTTGGTTTTGATTTGCATTTCCCTAATGACTAATGGTGCTGGGCCTCTTTTCATGGGCTTGTTGGTAATTTGTATATCTTCTTTGGAAAAATTTATATTCATGTCCTTTGCCCATTTTTAAATTGGGCTATCTTTCTATTATTGAGTTATATAAGCATTATTTACATATTCTGAGAAAAGTCTCCTAGCAGGGCACCTGGGTGGCTCAGTTGGTTAAGTGTCCGACTCTTGATTTCGGCTCAGGTAATGATCTCAGGGTTCATGAGTTCAAGACCACATCGGGCTCTGCACTTTCAGTGTAGAGTCTCTTGGGATTTTTATCTCTCTCTCACTTTCCCTCTGCCCCTTCCCTACTCACATTTTCTCTCTCTCTCAAAAATAAACATTAAAAAAAAGTTTCCTAGCAACATACATATGTTTTGCAAGTGTTTTCTCATATTCCGTAGGTTGTGTTTTCATTTTCTTTTAAAGCACTTAAGTTTTTTTCTTTTGTTTCTTGTGCCTTTGGCATCTTACCTAAGAAATCATCCCCTAACCAAAAGTGAACCAAAGCTCTTACTTTTAAGACTGTGATTTTTTTTTTAAGTTCATTTTTGTGTATGGTGTAATGGGGGGAACTAGCTTCCATCTTTTGCATGAAGATAGCCAGTAGAGTTGCTCCAGCAGCATTTATTGAAAAAATTATACTTAAATACTCTAAATTGTCTTCATATGCTTTTGAAATCAACTGATCATAGTGTAACGATTTATTTTTGGACCCTCAATTCTATTCCATTGATCAACATATCTATCCTTATGCCAGTACAACCCTGTCTTGATTACTGTAGCTTTGTAACAAGTTTAGTAATTGGGAAGTATAAGTCCCAAGTTTGTTCTTTTTCAAGACTGTTTTGGCTATGCTGTGTCCCTTGCACTTTCATACAAATTTTGTAATTTTTTTTTTTTTTTTTGCAAAAAATACAGCTGGGATTGAGAGACAGATGGCACAAAAATCTGTATATCGTGTTGGTGAGTACTGCTATCTCAGTATTAGGTTTTCTGATCCATGAATAGGGGAAGTTTATCCAATGAAGTTGTCTTTAATTTATCAACAATTGTTTTGCCACACAAGTCTTGCACTTCTATGTAGAAAAATTTAAGCTTAAGTATTGCATTCTTTTTGGTGCTTTCATAAATAAAATTGTTTTCTTAATTGCTTTTTCAGTTTGTATGCTGGTACTGTATCAAAATAAATTTGGTATTTGTATATCATTCTTATGCCTTGCAACCTTGCAAAAGTCATTAGTTCTAATCGATTTTATGAATTCCTGAAGTTCTCTTACATCAACCACTTAACAGTCATGCTGTAAAAGTAACCTCTCCTCTTCCTCACCACCATCTGTTCAGCAGCCACAAAGCAGCAACCATGTGTGAATGCATCTCCATCCATGTTGGCCAAGCTGGTGTCCAGATCAGCAATGCCTGCTGGGAGTCCTACTGCCTGGAACACAGCATTCAGCCCGATGGCTAGATGCCAACTGACAAAACCACTGGGGAAAGAGATGACTCCTTCAACAAGTTCTTGAATGAGATGGTGAGATGGGTGCTGGCAAGCATGTGCCCAGGGCAGTGTTTGCAGACCTGGAACCCAGAGTCATTGATGAAATTCACACTGGCACCTACCACCAGCTGTTCCACCCTGAGCAGCTCATCAAAGGCAAGGAAGATGCCACGCCCGAAGCCACCAGGCCATTGGCAAATAGATCACTGACATTGTCTTGGACTGAATTCAGAAACTGGCTGACCAGTGCCCAGGTCTTCAGGGCTTCTTGGTTGTCCATAGCTTTGGAGAAGAAACTGGTTCCAGGTTCACTGGAAAGTCTGTCAGTTAAGGCAAAAAGTCTAAGTTGGAGTTCTTCATTTACCCAGCACCTCAGGTTTCCACAACTGTAGTCGAGCCCTACAACTCCATCCTCACTACCCACACCACTCTGGAGCACTCTAATTGTGCCTTCATGGTAGACAATGAGGGCATCTATGAAGGTCACAGAAACCTTGATATTGAGTGCACAACCTACACTAACCTAAATAGGATGATAGGTGAAATTGTGCCCTCCATCACTGCTTCCCTCAGATTTGACGGAGCCCTGAATGTTGATCTGGCAGAATTCCAAACCAATCTGGTGCCCTATCCCTGTATCCAATTCCCTCTGGCCACATACACCCGTCGTCTCTGCTGAGAAAGCCTACCATGAACAGCTTTCTGTAGCAGAGATCACCAACGTATGCTTTGAGCCAGCCAACCAAAGGATGAAATGTGACCCTTGCCATGGTAAATACAAGGCTTGCTGCCTATCGTACCGTGGTGATGTGGTTCCCAAAGATGTCAATACTGCTACTGCCACCATCAAGACCAAGCATACCATCTATTTTGTTGACTTGTGCCCCAGTGGCCTTAAAGCTGGCATTACTTACCATCCTCCCACTGCAGTACATGGTGAAGACCCACCAAAGAACAGTGAGCTGTGTGCATGCTGAGTAACACCACAGCCACTGGTGAGGCCTGAGCTCACCTGAACCATAAATTTGACGTAATGTATGACAAGCATGCCTTTGTTCACTGATATGTGAGTGAGAGTATGGAGGACAGTTTTCTGAGGCCCGTGAGGACATGGCTGCCTTTGAGAAGGATTATGAGGAGGTTGGAATGGATTCTGTTGAAGGAGAGGGTGAAGAATACTAATGTCAAAAATCTCACAAAGGTGCTGCTCTTACAGGAAAGCTTATTCTATTTTGCACATTGAAAAGCTGTGCTCTGATCAGTTAGTATGTATGTACCAGTGTATGGTCTCATATACAATTACGGACCTACGCTTTAAAACACAATGCTTTGGGGCCGCCTGGGTGGCTCAGTTGGTTGGGCAACTGACTTCAGCTCAGGTCATGATCTCATAGATCCTGAGTTCGAGCCACGCGTCGGGCTCTGTGCTGACAGCTCAGAGCCTGAAGCCCGCTTCAGATTCTGTGTCTCCTCCTCTCTCGACTCCTCCCCTGCTCACACTCTAGATCTCTCTGTCTCTCAATAATAAATAAATGTTAAAATTTTTTTAAAAAATAAAAAAAATAAAAAATAAAACACAATGCTTTGTTACAGACCCAAGCTGTCCATTTCTCTGATGGGTTTGAATAAAGTATTCCCTGTCTTAAATGAAAAAAAAAAAAAAAAAAAAAAAAAACAATTTTATTTTGTAAATTCCTTAAGACTTCCTACATATAAGATCATATCATTTGGAAATATAGTTTTAATTTTCCCCAACTTGACACTTTTTATTTTTCTTGGCAAAGTGGCGTACTAGGAACTCCAGTACAATGCTCAACAAAATTAACACATATCCTTGTCTTATTCCTGATCTTAGGAGAAAAACATTCAGTCATACACTATTAAATACAATGTTAGCTGTAGGTTTTTCAGAAATGGCCTTCATCAGGCTGAGGAAATTCCCTTCTATTCTATTGTGGTTTTTACCACAAAAGGCTGCTGGATTTTATCAAATGGTTTTTGTTTTTTGTTTTTTTTTTCTGCATCTATTGAGATAATACTGTGATTTCTGTCCTTTATTAATAGGGTTTATCACATTGACCAATTTTTGGATATTAAGCCAACTATGTATTCCTAAAACAAATCTCACTTGGTTACAGAGTATAATTATGTTATATATTTCTGGGTTCCATTTGGTAGTATTTTGTGGAGAATTATTGCATTAACATTTATGAGGGATTTTCATCTCCAGTTTCCTTTACTCATAACATCTTTATCTGATTTTAGTATGATGGTAATATTGCTCTCATAGAATGAGTTGCAAATGTTTCTCTTCTCTATTTGTGGAAAAGTCTGTAAGGAATTGGTGTTAATTCCCTTCTGAACACTTGATTGAATTCATCAGTGAAGACTTCTGGTCCTGGGCTCTTCCTTTTGGGAAGTTTTGTGATGACCAATTCAGTCTCTTTCAGGTCTATACAGACTTTCTATTTCTTCTTGAGTCCATGTCAGTAGCTTGCATCTTTCCAGGAATGTCTCCATTTTATGTTACCTAATTTGTTGGTAAACATCTGGTCAAGTTATTCCCTTATAATCCTTTTTAATTCTCTAAGGTCTGTATGCATACCTCCTCTTTCATTACCATTTTTAACTGTTGGAAGTCTTTTTCTCTTGGCAGTCTACTGTAAGATTTGCATTTCTGATGATCTTCCCAAATACTGCTTTTATTAGTTTCCTTTATTGTTTTTCTATTCTCTATTTCATTTATTTTCATTTTAATCTTTAGTGTTTTCTTCCCTCTGCTAACTTTGGGTTTAGTTTGCTCTTCTTTTTCTATTTTCCTAAAGTGGAAGATGACGTGATTGGTATCTTTCTTCTTTTTTTAACATCTGTGTTTCTGTCTCTAAATTTCCCTCTAATAACCACTGCTTTAATGCATCCCATAAGTTTTTGAACCATGTTTTTGTTTACATCCATTTCAAAATATTCTCTAATTTCTCTTGTGATTTCTCCTTTAACCCACTGGTTTTTTAGGGTTGCTTAATTTCCACATATTAGTGAATTTCTCATTTCCTTTATTGTATATTTCTAATTTCATTCAGTTGTGGTTGGAGAAGATACTTTGTATAATTCTAACCCTATTGAATTTACTGAGTCTTGTTCTATGGCTTAGCATATGATATGGTCTTTTCTGGAAAATGTCACACATGCACTTGAGAAATTGCATACTCTGCTGTTGTTGGGTGGATTGTTCTACAGATCTGTATTACATCTATTTGGTTCATAGTATTTTTCAAGTCTTCTACTTCCTTGTTGATCTTGTGTAATTGTTCTATCCATTACTAAAAGTGGGGTATTATAGTTTCTAACAATTGTGTTATGTAGTCCTATAAAATATCCCTTTTTGTCTCCAGTAACAATTTTTGTCTTAAAATTTTTTCTGATATTAGTATTAGTAATAACAATATTAGTATTGTAAATATAATATTTGTCTAATAACTCTCTCCTTTTATTTTCAACGTATTGTGTCTCTGAGTCTAAAGTATTTCTATTAAGGGGAACCCTCTTGCACTGTTGGTGGGAATGCAAACTGGTGCAGCTACTCTGAAAACAGTGTGGAAATTCCTCAAAAAATTAAAAATAGAATTACCCAGGATGCCTAGGTGGCTAGGTCAGTTAGTGTCCAACTCTTGATTTCGGCTCAGATCATGATCTCATGGTTCATAAGTTCAAGCCCCACATCAGGCTCTGTGCTGACAGTGCAGAGGCTGCTTGGAATTCTCTCTCTCCCCGTGTCTCTGGCCCTACCCTGTTTGTGCTCTCTCTCTGAAAATAAACAAACTTGAAAAAAATAGAATTACCCTACAACCCAGCAATAGCACTACTAGGAATTTATCCAAAGGATACAGGAGTGCTGATTCATAGGGGCACATGTACCCCAATGTTTATACCAGCCCAATAATAGCCAAAATATGGAAACAGCCCAAATGCCCATTGACTGATGAATGGATAAAAGACATGGCGTGTACACACACACACACACACACACACACACACACACACACACACACACACAAGAATACTACCCGGCAATTAAAAAAGAATGAAATCTTGCCATTTGCAACAACGTGAATGGAACTGGAGGATATTACGCTAAGTGAAATAAGTCAGAGACAGACAGATTTCATGTTTTCACTCATGTGGAATTCGAGAAACTTAACAGAAGACCATGGGGGAAGGGAAGGGAAAAAAAAATAGTTACAAACAAAGAGGAAGGCAAACCATAGAAGAGTCTTAAATACAGAGAACAAACTGTGGGTTGATGGGGGGGGGGGGTCGGGCAAAATAGGTGATGGGCATTGAGAAGGACACTTGTTGGGATGAACACTGGGTGTTATATGTAAATGATGAATCATGGGAATCTACTCCTGAAGCCAAGAGTACACTGTATAGACTATGTATTAGCTAACTTGACAATAAATTATATTAAAAAACAATAATAATAGAAATACCCTATTGTAAAAAGCATCCAGTTCAATCTTTGTTTTGTTTTTGTTTCTGTTTTTTGAGAGAGAAAGAGAACAAGTGAGCATGGGGGAGGGGCAGAGAGAGAGGGAGAGAGATTCCCAAGCAGGCCCTGAGCTGTCAGCACAGAGATTGACATGGGGCTCAAATCCATGAACAATGAGATCATGACCTGAACTGAAATCAAGAGTTGATGTTTAACTGAATGCACCAGCAGGTACCCCCGATCTTCTGTTTTATCTTGTCATTTGCAACCACATGGAGAGTGCTAAAGAGTATAATGCTAAGTGAAATAAGTCAGTCAGAGAAAGACAAATTAGCATATGATTTCACTCATGGGTAATTTAAGAAACAAAACAAATGAGCAAAAAGGGGGAAAAAAAGGGACAAACCAAGAAACAGACTTTTAACTACAGAGAAATGATGGTTACCAGAAGACAGGGGAATGAAGGGAGATGGGAATTAAAGAGTATACTTATCAGGATTTAATAAAATAAACAACGGAAAAATTTAAAAATAATAATAAAGCAGGTCTATTGTAGAAAGCATACGGTTTGATCTTGCTTTTTACCCATTCTGCCAATATCTACCCTTGATTGGCATGTTTAATCTATTTACATTTAATATATGCATCAAGTAGGATTTACATCTCTCATTTTAATTTTTGCTTGTTATAGGTTGTCTTTTTTGTTCTTCTATTCCCCCATTACTGCCTTTTTAAAAAAAAATTGTTTTAATGTTTATTTTTTGGAGACAGAGCATAAGCCAAGCCAGGGAGGGGAAGTGGGAGAGGGAGACACAGAACCCAAAGCAAGCTCCAGGCTCTGAGCTGTCAGCACAGAGCCTGATGCAGGGCTCGGACCTACAAATGGTGAGATCATGACCTGAGCCAAAGTTGGATGCTTAACTGACTAAGCCATCCAGGTGCCCCTGCCTTCTTTTGTTTCAACTGTTGTACCATTTTAATTCCCTTAATGTTTCATTTACTATTTTTAATTTTTTTAAATGTTTTTACTTATTTCTGAGACAGAGAGAGACAGAGCATGAGCAGGGGAGGGGCAGAGAGAGAGGGAGACACAGAATCTGAAGCAGGCTCCAGGTTCTGAGCTGTCAGCATAGAGCCCAATGCGGGGCTCAAACTCATGAACTGTGAGATCATGACCTGAGCCAAAGTTGGACACTTAACCGACTGAGCCACCCAGGCGCCCCTCATTTACTATTTTTAAAAGCAGTTTCCTTAGTGGTTACCTTGGGGATTACAAATTAGCACCTTACATTTAAACACTATAGCTTGGATTAATGCTAACTCAATTGCAATAGCATACAGAAAATCTGCTCCAATATATCTTAATTCCTCCACCCTTACATATCTTATTGTCATAGAAATTACATCTGTATATATTGTGCACCTACCAACTTAGAATTATAACTACTGCATTAAGTTGACTTTTTAAATTTTTAAAAAAAATATTTATATAAGAGAGAGGGCATACAAGGGGGAGAGGGGCAGAGAAAGAGGGAGAGAGGGAATTCCAAGCCTACATGGGGCTCAATCCCATGAACCATGTGATCATGACCTGAGCCAAAGTCAAAAGGCAGATGCTTAACCAACTGAGCCACCCAGGCATCCCCCTACCCCACTTTTTAGAGACATGCTTGAGCAGGGGAGAATAGAGGCAAAGAATCTTAAGCAGGCTTCACACCCAGCATGGAGCCTGACCACAGAACTAGATTTATGACCCTGAGATCATGACCTGGACCAAAACCAAAAGTTGTACGCTTAACTGACTGAGCCACCCAGGCACCCCTATCTTTAAGGGCATTTGTCTTTTAAATAAGAAAAAAGATGGACTAATCTTTAACCACTGCTCTTTATTCATGTGTATTTGAGTTTTGGTTGGATAGGTCTACTAGCAATGGATTCTCTTGGTTTTTGTTTACCTGGGAATGTCTTCATGTCTCCTTCATTTTTCAAAGGATAGTTTTGCTGGATATAGAATTCTTTGATGACATTCTTTGTGTTTTTATTTTCCTTCAGCACTTCATTTATATCATCAAGGCTCCATTGTTTCTGATGAGATGTTAACTGCACAGGAGTCATTTTTCTCTTGCAGCTTTTAAGATTCTGTTTGATTTTGACAGTTTGACAATAATGTGTGTAGATACAGAACTTTTTGAGCTTCTTCTAATTTATCTACTTCTTGAATGTACAGATTAATGTTTTTCATGAAATTTGTGATGTTTTTTGCAATGACTTCTTTTTCATTTTCTTTTTTTCCAGTAAGCTCTATACCCAAAGTGGAGCTTGAACTCATGACCCCAAGAGTCACATGCTCTACTGACTGAGCCAGCCAGGCATCCCAGCTATGGTTTATTCTTTCCATTCCTTTATCTTTTTTCTCCTCTCCTTCTGGGATTCAGCATGTATGCTGGTACATGTGATGGTGTCCCATGGGTCTCTGAAGCTCTGTTCATTTTTCTTTTTATTCCTCACACTAGATAATTTCAATGTATTTTCAAAATTGCTGATGGTTTCTTTTGCTGGGTCAAACCTACTGTAGAGTTCTCTCTAGTATACTTTTTCATTGTAGGCATTGTATTTTCATCTCTGGAATTTTTATCAATATTTTCTATTTAGTGAGACATGGTTGCCATACTGTTACTTCTTTGTATCTGGTTTCCTTTAGTCCTTTGAACATATTTTTAACAGGTTATTTAAGGTTATGGCATAATAAAACACAACATTTCAGCCACCCTTCTGAATAGTTTCTATTGATTTTTTAACCTGTAAAAGGGACATACTTCCATATTTCTTCATGTCTTGTAACTTTTTATTGAAAACTGGATATTCACACAGTGCAGCTAACCTGCAAATGAGATTCCCTTCCTTCCCACTTCACTCACGCTGCACTCTTTCTCCAGCAGTTTTCAGGGCTGATAATCATCTGTTTAATGTCTACCTGTTCCATTCTATTTTAAGCTTCTTAAATGGAAGGAATTGTTTTGTTATTACCCTAAACCCAAGAAACTTACCACAAGGCATGCTATTTGTTATTTCTGGAATAATCTAATAACTCTAATTCTGAAGGTAAAAAGTTATTACCATTAACATATATATTCAGGAATTTATTCTACCAAAACAAAGTGACCTTTGTGAGGTAGATGGTCAAGATACTGGTCATCTAGACCAACATTACCTAGATTCAGGGCCACTTATGACACATGGGCATTTAAAGTATGAAATTAGAAATTAGTCTGACACACTGTGTGAGGCCACAAATTCTAAAGAGTACTAAATCATAAGTTTTTTTTTAAGTAAAATAAAAAGATAGTATAAAAGAATAAATAGGTTAATTCGAAGTTTATCCTATAGATTAATGCAAAAACATTAGTGATTGTATAGGGGAGTATTAGGATACTTAAAGAAGTACTATGCCAATATATATTTTTTTAATTAACAGTGCTTTCAAACAACATGGGTTATTAACTAATCTACGTTCTTGCTTTCCATACACATTTCTTTATATTTCTTGGACTATTCCAAATTTCATAAAATTTATTCACGGAGAGTAGCTCTATAAAGACAGCTCAAGTCTATTCAATTCAAAGAATCAAGATCTAAACATACTAATTTTCATCTTTACTAATCTATCATTATTATTGGATTATTTAAAGACAAAGTAGCACAGGGACAACTCATTTTACTGCACTCTGCTTTAGTGGGCTTTGCAGATATTGCTTTAAAAAAAAAAAAAAAAAGAAACTGAAGGTTTGTAGCAACCCTGCCTCAAGCAAGTCTATCAACACCACTTTTCCATTTGCTCACTTTGTGTCTGCTGCATTTTGGTAACTGTCATAATATTTCAAAGTTTTCAGATTTGTTAAAGTGATTTCTGTTGGTTACAGCTCATTGAAAGTTCAGATGATGGTGAGCATTTATTTGGCAATAAAGTATTAAAATTAAAGTGTGCACATTGCTTTTTTAGACACAATGCTTTGCATACTTAACAGATTACTGTATAGTGTAAACATAACTTTTATTCACATTGGGAAACCAAAAAATTCATCTGACTGGCTTTACTGCAGTATTTACTTTACTGTGGTAGGCTAAAACCAAACTCGCAACATCTGTGAGGTAACGTCTGTACTGAAGTAAATGGATAAACAGCTATTAATGAACACAATGCCCAAATCAATCACCTACAAGAGACTTTTAATTTCATTCTGGTAGATTACCTCATCCATCACCAAATACATAAATTATTACAGTATATATATTTAAGTACATACACAGAGAAAAGAACATAATACTGAAAAATGAATTATTATCTTCAAAAGATATATTTTTCCATTTGTACTAACTCCATTGCTCTTTTGAAATGTTCCTTGTTTAAATCTCTCTAAATCCCCTTTGAATCTTTTTTTTGGAACCAGGAAAAACATAAATATATACAAATATTCCTCCATTACCTACAGAAAATTGCTTTACACAGATCGGCTAACTTGGGAGTTTTAATAATAATCTTTGAATTATGTAAATTAATCGTTTGACATTTTACTATGAATGTAGTGATGGTGTTGACTTAGTTTCAATTCAAAAATCAAGGATTTCATTATCCTATAAAACATATTCAGAGTTCAAAGTATTTAAGGGGGGTTAAACAAAATGCAAACATTTAATGCAACATTAAGCATGTGAAATAAAAACTTGATTGCCTAAAGAAAGCATGCTATGCTGTTACCCTGGTGACAGGTTAAAAAAAGGGATTGTGAGCTGAATAGCTGTATGATATGAAATTAAAATGTTTCACATTGAACAATCCGAAATGAATTGGGAAAGGTTAGAGTAGAGGAGAGAGAAATCAATTCTCCAATGGCAGTAGTGAATGGGAAAGAAGTATGAATAGGATTTGCCAGTGGGGTGCAACAGCTGCCAAATATCCTGCAGCCAAAGAATTACAATAATACTGATGAAGTGTGCAAGAGCTTCTGGAATCATTGCAGGGAATGGAGAAATTCTCCTACAATAATGAGGCCATTCTGTCTTCTGTTCAGCTGGTATGGTGGAATCAAAGAAAAAAATATTTTAAAGTGTAATACTTAGCAAAAAAAAATGTATAAATAGGCCATCTTAGCCATTAATAGTGTGTGCTTGAACTCACGTAGATTTCTAAATCACCCAGGACGTGGTCATATTAAGTAACAAAAAAATACCGTAACATAGATAGTAAAAAGTAAGGCAGGCTTAAAGGTTAATGACTGAATTAACATTTTCTCCCCTTTGTTGCTTTTAGGAGACTTATTTGCTCAAATCAAAGTAGGCATTTCCAAAGGCAAAGCATGGCTATGTATGTTTGTGAATATATACCCAAAGTATGATTTTTTTAATTATATAGTCAGTTATCAGAACATCCACTTCATTCTCATAATGAAGTAGTTTACCTCAGAACATGTATGAGACAAGTATGATAAAAAGTTGTATTTTATTGTCACAGATGGTATAAATCCATTAATAATGTGTCCTTTTAAACTCAGAGACATTTCAGTAAAAGAACCAATTGCATCTGTGCAACAATACTAGCTTTTCCTTGGGAACTATTTTCATGTGGCTGCTTTTTTCTATGTTTCTTTCCCTACTTATCTTTCAATGATTGTGATATTTTAAAACCTCAAACTTTATCATCTAATTGAAAACTTAGTAACAGGGGCGCCTGGGTGGCGCAGTCGGTTAAGCGTCCAACTTCAGCCAGGTCACGATCTCGCGGTCCGTGAGTTCGAGCCCCGCGTCGGGCTCTGGGCTGATGGCTCAGAGCCTGGAGCCTGCTTCTGATTCTGTGTCTCCCTCTCTCTCTGCCCCTCCCCCGTTCATGCTCTGTCTCTCTCTGTCCCAAAAATAAATAAACGTTGAAAAAAAAATTTAAAAAAAAAAAAAAAAAAAGAAAACTTAGTAACAGGTAAGAGAATTATAAATCCACAACCAGGAAAGGAAAGAAGCAAGGAAAAAAAACCGAGATAATTGCATCTGTCAGGTAAAAATCACTAAAGAATTGATTCTCTGTTTTATCAGGAAGCCAGAAGAGGAAAGAAACTACAATATGAGTGTGAGTCACGTGAATGTAACTTTCCATTATGCCACTCTGGCTGACACTGAAACCCACAGCAGGCTCTGTAGCCCATCTACATACCTGATACATATACCCGACACATTCCACGGAGGATCAACTCCCAGAGGCGGTGATACACTGACTCCACATACCCAAAGCAATCTCTCCAAAAGTGAACCCTACGTATTTTAAAACCTTCCAGGCTAAAGTCTTTTCAACAGTGTTATCATTGGCCACAGTGAAGGAGTTCCCTTTCCTGAGTCTTTCACCTCTGCTCAAATCTCAAGAGAGACATTAGAAGCTTTAAGTAGAAACCAGAGAGTCAAAGGGTCTTGTTCAGCCCCATGCAAATCACTCAGGATAAGCGCTTAAAAAAAAAAGTCAGAAATCATCCGATCTAACACTGCTGTTCTCAGAGGAGGAAACCGGAGTCGAAAGTTGAAGCATTTGTACAGAGACTTGGGCCACCTGTATACTTGGAAGTGGTGCTGGCACCAAAATTCTGAGTCCTGCCACCTCATTCCAGGCTGATGCCAACTGGACCACACCGAGCACGGACATTTCAGTGCCAGCTGAAGGAGCCAAAAGAACCACAGATGACATAATTTTCCTAACCCCAATTACTGAATAGGGGGACTGCCATAAACAAAATAAGCTAGACAGAGGTGCCTGAGTGGCTCAGTCGGTTAAGCAACCTGAGTCAAGGCTCAGCTCATGATCTCGCGGTTCATGGGTTTGAGCCCTGTGTCCGACTCTGGGCTGAAAGCTCATAGCGTGGAGCCTGCTTCAGATTCTGTGTCTCCTTCTCTCTCAGCCACGTCCCTCCTCACGCTCGCTCTCAAAAATAAACATTAAAAAAAATTCTCAGGATTTATCAATTTTATAAGAACAAGGTTTTCTACAGATGTTAATTTTTTCAAGTTGCTAATATTGTACAGTCTTTGAAAACCATTTTTTCAAAAACTATTAATACAGAGAAATGTTGACAACACATGCTTTAAAAAAAAAAAAAGACATCCTTTCAAGTAGAATGGCCCATTTTCTGTAAAATCAAGATAACACACTTCATGTACATACATAGAAAAAAGGCAAATCCTCCTAAGAGTTTCTAGAACTTACAAGCTGCCATTTCTCTCTCCCCACCTGTTCTCAAACACCCCTCAATCCACCTTCAACCACCACTTCCCACACAACATTCCCGAACACTGCCCTCATCAAGGTCCCCATGACCTCCACATTGCTAACTTCAACAGTCAACAATCACTCTTCAAATCATGTATGTCAGTTGAACACGTCTTCCTCCTTGAACCCTTTCTGCACTTGGCTCTCTCAACTCCACCCCAGACTAATTTCCTGCTGGATCTGCCTCTCTTCCCAACCTGTTACTGCAGAGTGTTCCAGGGCTCAGGCCTAGGACCTCTATGCCTGACCAGCTTCCTGGCTTCTACTCTTTCCTCCTTATGGTTGTTTACAATATTGCAACCACAATGCTCATTACTACACATGGTACAAGTTCTTTGCTCGAGACTCTGCAATACCTCCCCATTTCAATCAGTGAAAACCTAAGTCCTTACAACAGCCTACCCAAACCAACTCTAGCCCTACTAGGGGAGCTTGCTTACTCTTCTCATTACATTGGCCTCCTTGCTATTTTTCAAACAGGTGGGGCATACTTTGACCTCAGGGGCTTTGCATTTGCTGTCTCCACTGACAGGAAGGTTCTTCTTGGAGATATTCATGTGACTTGCTCCCTTCCACTATTAGGTGTCTGCTCTAAAGTTCATCTTCTCATCCTGCTAATCTTTCTTGCCATCCACTTCCCTGCGATCCAAATTAAAACTCCAACTACCCTATACTCCACCTCCAGGATAATCGATAATCCATCCCTGTTTATCACCAAAATATTTATCATCATTATCATTCTCATATCACACAGTTTACTGACCTGTTTTGTCTATCAACCATCTGCTAATTAAATGTAAGCTCAATGGGGGTAGGATTTTTTGAAATCATTTGTTCCCTGCTAATTTATCTAAATTTTCTTTTCGAAATGTTTATTTATTTATTTTGAGGGGTGGGAGGGGCAGAGAGAGGGAACAGAGAGAAGACCAAGCAGGCTCCATCCACACTGTCAGCATAGAGCCCAACACAGGGCTCAATTTCACAAACTGTGAGATAATGACCTGAGCTAAAATCAAGAGTTGGACTCTTAACTGACTGAGCCATCCAGGTGCCCCTAAAATATCTAAATTTTCTAACTCGACTCTTATAATGATCAACAGATGATATTAAAAGACATGTGATTATACTTAATATCTGTATACTATTCTTTTATTCAAAGTGGAATGGAAGAACACACCCTTAACACAAGAAAAAAATATTTCCTACCAACTGCCAAAGTATCTGTTAATATTGAAATGCTCAAGGTATTTGTTAGCTAAAAATAAAACAAGCATGCATCATGACCATTACCCTTGAAATGGAATCTTTGTCATTAGAAATTCTAAAAAAGAAAATTGGGCAAGGATAGCTAAAATTAAATGGGTATGTTAAGTATTTTATATCTCATTTGACATTGACAAAAACTCATTAAGAACTACTAATTATCTTCATAGTGCAGATGAGGAAATAGAGTCCAAAAGAGATTAAATAATTTATCCTAAGATAATAGCTAGGGACTGGCAGAACCAGGGGAAATCCAAGTCTCTGGCACAAAAGCTTTGCTCTTAAACATGAAACTGTACTAGAAGCTCTAGCAGAAAGGGAGGCATGGGGTAATTAGAAAATGCGGAGGCCACTTTGGTTACTCAACATCTATCTCATACCAGAAAATCATTCCAAGACAATCATGATAATCCAATTCCCTTTGCAGTTACTGGCTTACGAATGGGCAGGAGACTTACTTTTGGTCAATAGGAACTGAGAAGTAGCTGCTTGAGGATCATCTGGGAAAAGTTTGCTCAGACATAATCCTTTGAATCTTATCTAGATTTGACTTCCCAAACTCCCTACAGCCATCCTGCTATCACAGCGTTATGAAAAAGCCACACGGAGAAGAAAGTGAGGCTAAGAGAACTACAGAAAAGTAGCATCAGCAGATAACCATACTGAACTTTATCTTTTCTCTTCTCCGAGCTTCTTGTTCACTGTGAAGCAAGAACGACTATCAGTCTGAATCAATGGCTCTGTTACCTGTATCCAAAAGGATCCCAAGTGATTTAGAAGGTTATATGATTGTCCCTCTTGAAATCAATTAAAAAGGTATTACAATGGATTTTTTACAACTAGGAAGAATTATTACAAAAGAAATACAAATACTAAAGTGGTCAAACTCCTGGTGATAGAAAGAATGGTGGGTGCCAAGGGCTTGGGGCAGGAGGTGGGTGGGCAGGTGAAGAAACGGGATGTTATTCGAGAGGGTGGAATTTCAGTTCTACAAGATGAACACCTTCTAAAGATCAGTTGCACAACACTGTACATATAGCTAACACTAACGTACTATATACTTAAAAATGGTTAAGATGGTAAATTCTGATATGTGTTTTTTTACAATTAAAAAAATAAACACAAATACCATTAGCTTCTCTTTATGAAATGAATAATCATTTTTAAAAATGAGAAAAAGATCCCATCCATAATACAATATATAAACAACCAAAGAATAATAATACAAAAACATAAACTATCTAAGAATAACAAGAAATCTACTCTTACAATAAAAAAATTATAAAGCTTTAATGAGAGAATCAAAGAGACTTTGATAAATACAGTCACATTTTCTGAAAAACCTCAACATCTGATGTCTATTCTACCTAAATTTATGTAGCTTTAAGGCAATTCTAATATCAAAGTGCTTTCAAAGCTCAGCTAGAAGAATGACCAATAAATTTTGGGAAGAAAATAATAAATTATTAATATAAGGATAGAATGACAAATGCAAATGCAGAGAAAAATTTGGAAGTAGACCCTAACGTATTTAAGAATTTGGCATAGGATGGGGCACCTGGGTGGCTCAGTTGGTTAAGAGTCCAGCTCCTGATTTTGGCTCAGGCCATGATCTCATGGTTCTCGTGGCTGAGATCAAGCCCTGCATTGGGCTCTGTGCTGACAGTATGCAGCCTGCTTGGGATTTATTCCCTCTCCCTCTCTCTTTGTCTCTCCTTCAACTTCAAAATAAATAAACTTTAAAAATAAAAGAATTTGGGGTGCCTCGGTGGCTCAGTTGGTTGAGCATCCAAACTTTGACTTGGGTCACAGTCTCATGGCTGATGAGTTCAAGCCTTGCATCCAGCTCTGTGCTGACAGCTCAGAGCCTGGAGTCTACTTCAGATTCTGTGTCTCCCTCTCTCTGTGCCCCTCCCCTGCTTGTGCTCTGTCTCTCTCTCTCAAAATAAATAAACATTTGTGCTCTCTCTCTCTCAAAATAAAATAAATAAAATAAATAAAAAAAATTTTTCAAGTAAATTAAAGAATTTGGCATAGGATGAATGTGACATTTAATAATCAATGAGGAAAGAATAAATGAATAAATGGGACCAATTCTAAGAAAACAAAGAAAAAAAGAGACAAACCAAAGGACAGACTCCTAACTACAGAGGACAAATGCGGGGGGGGGGGGGGGTGAGAGATGGGTGAAATAGGAGATGGGGATTAAGAGTGCACTTGTCGTGAGAAGCACTGAGTAATGTATAGAAGTCTGAATCACTGTATTATACAACTGAAACTAATATAACAATGTATGTTGACTATACTGGAATTACATTTTTTAAAAAATGGAACTGATTCTACTGGTTAACTATATGAACAAGCAAAATTAGATCTCAACCTCCTATCACTTTGCAAAATAAGCCTGAAATATGAAACACCAGTGTAATAAAGAAAAACTATAAAAGAATGGAAATAGAATATAAGTAAATACTTGATATGAGGGTTTTTTAAGAAAAAAAAAAAAAAAGCAAATTGGGGCACCTGCCTGGCTCAGTCAGTGGAATGTATCACTCTTGATCTAAGGGTTGTGTTTTTGAGTCGCACATTGGGTGTGGAGGTTACTTAAAAATAAAACCTTAAAAAAAAAAAAGATTGATTTGACTAAATTAACATGGAAAACACACCCTACTGGTGTCTCATTTGCTGGACTGTAAGATAAGACATCTCATTTTTTTCACTAAAGATAATTAGACCCCAATTTCTACTTTCTTGTCATATTCATAGCTACCTGATATAAATAAACAAAAAAAGGTCATTTCTTATTCTTAATGATTTTTGCTTATCTATAAAACATTTACTTAGTTTTGTACAATATAAAATTCATTTCTTTATTTTTTTTTAGTTTATTTATTTTGAGAGAGAGAGAGAGAGAGAGAGAGAGAGAGGGAGGGAGGGAGGGTGGGAGGGAGGGAGGGAATCCCAAGCAGGCTCCATGCTGTCAGCAAGGAGCCCAATGTGGGGCCTGATTCCATAAAATCATGACCTAAGCCAAAACCAAAAGTCCAACAACTTAACCGACTGAGCCACCTAGACGCCCCTTATTTCTTCATAACAAATCAGGTAAAAGAATTTGGGTATTGAAATATAATTACACAACATCAATTATTCTCACAAAAACTTACGAAAAACATTATTCCCATTTTAGTGGTAAACTTAAGTTTAAAGTAATATATCTAAGGTCACATTACAATAAGTGGTACAGTTATGACTGGAAACCAGACTTCTAATTTTAAATTCTAGTTTTGTCCACTAAACCACAGAATTATTTATGTAACATATGCATATCTACTTAAACGTGTGTGGTGTGGTGGGGGGACTCTGCACACATGCACGTAAGTCACACAAATGAGAGAGAAGGAAGGAAAGAGGAGGGGAAGGGATGTGAGGGCAGCAGGAAAAGAGAAGGGAGAGCGGAAGTAGGGAAGGGAGAGATGGGCAGAGAGAGGGAGTGCATGAGTAAGCACACACTCACTGTTAGTGATTAAATGTTTGTGTCCCCACTCCAAAAACTCCAATGTTGAAATCTAATGCCTCATATGATGGTATTTGGAGGCAGCGGCTTTGGAAGGTAATCAGGTCGTGAAGGTAGAGCACTCACGAAAGGGATTATGCCCTTATAGGAGGAGGCCAGAGAGCTAACTTGCCCCCTTCCCACCATATGAGGATATAAGAAACAGCCTTCAGCAACATAAAAGAGAACCCTCACCAGAACCCAGCCAGGGTGGCCCCCGATCTCAGACTTCCAGCTCCAGAGCTGTGAGCAATGTTTGTCATTTAAGCCACCCCGTCTATGGTAATTTGTGAGTGGCCCAAACTGAGACACTCATATGTATTTCTGTCTTGCTATCTTTGGATATACAAAGAGATAGTACTTTGAGAAGTAGGTTGGAATATTTTATAAATAAAAGGCTACCAAATCACAATGAAGAAACTCTTTTATAACATACACATAAGTGAAACCCAAATGAATTCAAGAGTTAGATGTTGCTGATTTTCCCAAAAGTTCACGTTTAGGAATCTGAACACATTCTCTGGGAAATGGAAAAGTACAAAGAAAGAAAGAAAAGGAAGCAAAGAAGCAAAAACAAGCCACAAAAATATATATGATGAAATTACTATAAATCTGCAGTAAAATAAATATTTTTATAAAGCCCATGGAATCAACATTTACTTTGAAACACCTTAAAATAGTTTCAATATACCTCAGTGTAGCTACACTATGAGGACTGACATGCCAAAAGGAGTCAAAGACTTATCCTGAGCCATACCCCCTGCCAAATTCTTACAACACACAAGGTTAAGTGAATGCAAAACAGCACTTTGCTAGGGAAGAGAGACCTGGTCACCAGCCTTCCACCACCAGGGAAGTTGGTACAGCTCTCGCAAGAACTAATAATCATTACATGATAAATTAGCATAACAGAAAGATAATAATCATGAAATTAGGAAATGTAAGTGATAAAGCTCAAGAAAGCCTAGTTGACTATTTACTTAGCTACCAGACCTAACCAAAGAAAGCAACAGGTGTAGAAATAACAGTGGGAAGGACAGAAGTACAGAAGTTGAGAGAGAGCACAGTGGCGTTCTCACTAGCGCCTGAGAAGCTTGGGATGGCAGAGGTGGACTTGAACAAGAATAAAGAAAGGAAAGGGCCTCGCTCAGAAAGGTGATTCCTGACCTGTGAACAAGCATTTAGATCCAAGGAAAACAGGCATATCATGAACAAAACTAAATGAAAGATTACTATAAGGGACTAAATTATTTCCTTTACTCTTTTTTCCTCCAATCATTATCTGTTAGTGCAACAAATTATTAAACCAAACCACACTGCAACAAAATCACTCTCACTTCAAATAACATGAAGTGATTGTTTAACACAACTTTCAAGCATTCATTTCTGTCAAAAGAATAACTGACATGACAATTAAAAATAATTATCACGTACTTCTGTAAAAACTTAATTGTGTTTGCCAAATTTATTTGCGGTCATCCTGAGAAAAATTGCCATTGTTCTGACATTAATGTTTTGTTGGTTTTTTTTCTTCTAAAAGGCACTGCTATCTTCTTACTATCCAAATACTATGGGTACATATCATCAGGGTCTTTTTCCAAGTCATAAATGATGAAAGAATAAAATCCATAGAGATATTGGGAAAATAAGATCAGCAGCCAAAACAAGCCACACAAAGGAAGGGCTGAGGGCTACTGGATCTGGAAGCATAAACATTACATGAGCACACCCATGATGGAGAAATGTGCAGCCACACCTGCAGGCTGACTCTTAGACACCATTCCCAAGCCAATAATGAAATCATGCTTCGTGAACCAAAATGTAAAGATTCAATCACCTAACATCAACTTTGATGTCAGGGACCTTTTCGGCAAACAAGCAAAAATAACTTAGATTTACTTCATTTAAGTAAGATTATACTCTGCCAAAAAAATCAATATATTTTGCTAGATATTACAGGTCTCTGTTGTCATGGGTAATAGTGTTTCACAATAAACTGGCTTACTAAATGAGTAAGTTCCATAGAAAATAAACTCACCCAAAATAAATCATTGTTATATAGGTAACATGTGCACAGTTATTTACATAACTTTTGGCCACATATTTTATTAATATAATTTTTCCAACTTTTAAAGAGTAATAAATTCAATAGTAATATATAGAGGAGAAGGATTCTGGGATGATGGCGGACTAGAAGCATCAGGAATGTGTCTACCCTCCTAAATGACGATTATACTGGCAGAATCTCTCTGATATTTTTAGCTTAGAACTCCAGCTCAGTCAAAGGCTTGCCAACTTCCAGGTTAAAGTGGGATGGTAAATTGCAATCAATTTTGGTCAATTTCAGGTCTTACCAGAGTAACAGCTACTCATCCCCCAGCCCATCCCCAGCAACTGGCAGGCAGCTTGGCATGTGTTCCTGGAGCAGCATCCACACGGCTTGTGGAAGCCAGGGTGGGCAAAAAAAGGATCCTGTCCTCCAAATACTAGGCATCTGTGTTATGATGATGGACTACTGCTTGTGATCACAGAGGTGCAGACAAAAAGGTAGACAGCCATTGTTACTGCACCTCCTCCCAGTGTTGCAAGCCCCTCCCTCTGGCTGAAGGGACTTCCAGGGGATTTAAAGGGTCAGTACCCCCATTTGCCTCCTTCATTTTCTGCTTTTCCCCCTGTCAGGAGCCAGACAATAAAGACTAAGACATTCAGAAACAACTGCATTTATAAGGGAAACTGGAAAGTGACTGTACACACCCAGGGAAATGCTCAGAAAAGACCTGAGAAGACCTTACATTTACACCTCAAGCTGATCAGCTGATTGCTGGCATAGAGACAGCCTACAACAAATAAATGCAGACAACAACAACAACCAGTAAACCCTGAGGAAAGAGGAGAATCTGATTTCCAGAGTTACCACATTAACAGATTCAAATGTCCTATGCTCAACAACAACAAAAAAATCACAAGTCATATACAGAAACAGAGAAGTATGGTCTTCTCAACAAACAAAATTAGCAGAATATGACCACGAAAAAGAGCTAATGGCAGATACAGTAAACCAAGGCTTTAAAACAACTCTCTCTTAAAGATGCTCAAAAAACTAAAGGAAGATGTGAACAAACAATGTGAAAACAAAATGAAAATATTAATAAAAAAATTAAAAACCTATAAGGAAATTTAAAAATTCTAGAGCTAAAAAAGTACAATAACTGAAATGAAAAACTCACTAGGATTAAAAGGCAGATTTGAGCAGGCAGAAGAACCAGCCAACTTGAGAATAAGGTAAGAGAAATTCTCGAATTTGAAGAACAGAAAGACTGGGTCCTGTGGGACACCATCAAACAGACGAATGTATTCATCATGGGAGCCCCAAAAGGAGAGAGAGAGAACGGGGTAGAGAAAATATGTGAATAATGGCTGAAAATTTCCCAAATTTGATGACAGGCATGAATATAAATATTCAAGAAACTCAATGGACTCCAAGTAAGATGAACTCATAGACCCCCAGGAAGACACCTTACAGTCAAACTTTTCAAAAGCCAAAGAGAAAATCTTGAAAGTAGTAAGAGACAGGCAAATCATCACCTCCAAAGGATATTCAGTAAGACTGTCCGATTTTCAACAGAAATTGAAGAGGCCAGAGGCAGTAAGCTGATATATTCAATGTGCTAAAAGAAAAAAAAAAACAAAAAACAAAACAACCTGTCAACTAAGAATCCGAAATCCAGCAAAACTGGATTAAGAAATAAAATTGGAAATTAAGATATTCCCAGATAAAGAGAAACTGAGGCAGTTTGTGAGTTTGTGACCACTAGACCTGCTCTGCAATAAATGCAGAAGGCAGTCTTGCAAGTTGAAATGGAAGGACTCCAGACAGTGCAGGAAGCCACATGAATAAATAAATGTCTCAGTAAAGTCCATATTATTATGGACAATAATAATAGCTGTTATTATTATAACTTTTTTTGAAAGTCCGTATTTTGTTTTCTACATAATTTAAGAAATTAATACATTTAAAAGAATTATTAATTTATGGTTTGGGGCACAGAATGTGTGAAGATGTAATTCTGTGACATCAACACCTGCATCCAGGGAACCACTGATCTTCCCATCATTATATTTTTGCCTTTACTAGAAATTTCAAATAAAACTACAGACTATATAGTCTTCTTTAATCTGGTTTCTCTTAGCAGGACTTTCTTTTTTTACATGGTGATACATATACATTTTTCTACTTTACTGCTAAATAGTATTTCATTGTATGAATATACCACAACTATTTATCCACTTACCACTTAATGTACATTATTCTAGTTGGTGTGTATTAGTGTAGCAATGTGATTTTGTCTTTCTCTAGTGATTAATGATGCTGAACACCTTTTCACGAACTTATTGCCATTCATATAACTCCTTTAATAAAGGTTTCTATTTTTTTAATTGGGGTGTCTAGCTTATTTTTGAGTTTTAAGAAGTATTTATACATTATAAACTCAAGTTCCTTATCTATATACCTATATATCTATATATCTCTGGATACATTCTGCCATTTGCTACATATATTATTTTATAGTTTTCTCAATGGTATCTTTTGAAGAGCAAAAGTTTCCATGTGTTTTAAATTCTGTAATAAAAATTTTTAAATATGCTTCTAAAGACTAGGGAATAAAAATAATATTCACAACATAATTTCACAATAAAAAAACAGAAGTCAAACTATATTCCCAGTATGACTCTATGTGAGGTATATGCATGCTACATGTATGTATGTCTATAAATATACACACATATATACACTTAGAAAGGAATACATCAAAATGTGAAAAAGTACTTCCTGAGAAGTTTGTGGGATACAAGTAATTTTTATTCTTTTCCTTTTTAAATCTTTTTCAGATTTTTGCCAGTGGTAAGTCAGTACTCTCTGAAAATAATTTGAATACATATCTTAAAGATCAAACCACTTCATAATTAGTGACCCTCAGGACTTCAGAAATGGTCAAGGTCCAAATAACATCTGAAGAGCATCAGGATATGAACACTATATTTATCAAAAGAATAATAAAACAATTATACAAGGTATGATTCTGGATTTAAAACAAAAGCTAGATACACACATCCCTCCAAAACATCCCTGTTGCAACAGAGCTTGATGGAAACAAACTGCAATGATAGAAGGTTCTTTCTATCACTCAGTTCAGTAGCCACTAACCACAGTACAGCAGAGCACATGAAATGAGCACATGAAGTGAGGTTGGTGACTACACAGATAGTGGCACTGAAACCTGAGAAACTGAACTTTTAATTTAATTTCAGTTCAAGTAAGCACACATGGCCAATGGCTACTACATTGGCCAGTGCAACTTTAGGGAAAAAAAACAACCAGATTCATGGCTTTATTGCCCACTTTCCTCCTCCTTCCATCATTCAGTAATTTACTGATATTCTGTAACCTCTCAACTCTCCCTAGACTTCTATCAAATCATGACTTAAAAAAAGATTATACATTAATCTACTAATGGGTATCTACCCAAGGGAAACAAAAACACTAATTCAAAAAGATATATGAATACTATGTTTAGTGCAGCATTATTTACAATGGCCATTTCCTACACACACACACACACACACACACACACACACACACACTCACAGAGAGAGAAAGAGAAAAAGAGAGAGAGAATATTAACTCAGCCATAAAAAAGAATGAGATCTTGCTATGGGAAACAACATGGATGGACCTAGAGGGTATAATGTTAAGTGAAATAAGTCAGACAGAGAAAGACAAATACCATATGATTTCACTTATACGTGGAATCTAAAAAACAAAACAATGCAGAAACAGACCCATGAATACAGAGAACTGATGGTTGCCACAGGGGTGGGGGGGGCATGGGCAAAACGGGTGAAGGGGAGGAGAAGGTACACGCTTCCATTTATGGAATGGTAAGTCCATATGAAAGCTACAGCATATGGAATACAGTTAATGGTATTGTAATAGTGTTGTAGGATGACAAACGGTTACTGTGTTTACAGTGTGCACAGCATGTAGTATAGAGCTGTTCAATCACTATGCTGTACACCTGAAACTAATGTAACACTGTGTGTCGACTATACTTCAATAAAAAAAAAAGTGGGAAAAAAAATCATCAACTAAGCTTCCTATACTCTCTGTTGAGAATAAGAACAAATGAAGAGTACTATTTACTCCAAGATTTTCTGAGTAAAACCAGTCAGCCATTAAGATACAGCCAAAACCCAATCTACTTCTCCTCTACCTAATTCTCAGAGGGTAATCTGAGTTTCTGATCTGTGTTCTTAAGAGCTGCTCAGTCACCTGCCATCTTTTCTCTTTTTCTCTTTGTTCTTCCTCTTGTGGAAAAGCAAAAAACATGGAAAAGAAGTTGAAGTGACACAGTTTTATCAACAACATCACCCTAGCAAGTCATAGACTGTACTTGCTAAAGTAGGATTATGTTAGCAAGGACACAGAAATTCATGTTAAGTAATTCTGTCATTTAGAGCCATTAATGTCATGATGACTTTGTTTTTATTTGCCCTGATACAAAGGATATTTTTTCTTTCACTTACATTTCTAGGAAGCTAAAAGGTATACTTAGGGATCACAAATAACTAACTCAACCTGTTAACTCTTTCTTGTATCTTATAAATGAATTTCTTATATATATGTATATTTTAGCTGCTCAGACTCAATCCTAATTTTTAGTACTATAACACTTTTCAAAACTTTGTCAACAAAGTTAACAAAGATTAACAAACGAAGTTATAAAACAGAAATAATAAAATACAAATTACTTAAACAGATATTCCTCAGGGCTTCAGAGCATCTTCTTACCTCTAATAATGTCCAAATTAGCAGGGTTAAGATCCTTTTTTCTGAGTTAAAAAAAAATCATTTGAACAAAATAGAAGCAATACCATTTTTAAACAGTGTGATTTTATTATATCTCTGCAAACACTCACAAGATTCAGAACTATGATCAGTTATATCTTTTATTAGCTATTTTCTATGATTAGATTGTCGGTATTTGTTCATTTATGCTGTCTTAAATAATCTAACATACCTTGAATTTTCATGTTCTTGAAAATGTTGTGCTCTTAATTGGAATGCCACGAACAATGATGATGCTATTGCCAATAACTGGTTTCTCTCATTCTCTGTTAACTTGTGTCCTGAGGGAAATCAATCAATCACATACATCTTGTTAACATCTAGTGCTTCTAACTTATAGAATTATTAGTCATTCAAATAAGTATTTTATCAAACATCTATTATAGAGCTAGTATTATACCAGGCACTGAGGCATGCACTGGGGAGGGAAGAGAGCAAGATTATTCAAATAAGACCAAAAACCCCAAGTGAGTCTATCAATTAGTTCTAGGAATTTGGTAATAGACCCCTCAATGGCCTGGATAAACTGCACTCTTCCAGGCTTTGAAAAGTTCCTGATGAAAACGACTGACATGACCCCATACTTACCCTATATGAGGATTACAAAAATTTGGTCTTAGTCTTCTCAAAAACAGTCTACAAGAGCACTTCTCAAAGTGTGTCCTATGGGCTATCAGGAGTCCCCAAGAACCTTTGGGGATTGCAAGGTCAAAACTACTTTCACAATAATGCTAAGATTTATTTGCTTTTCCTCCATCATTTTTTTCAGGTGTATACTGTGGAGGTTTCCTGATCCAAGAGATATATGTGTGGTGACTTCATTGCTCTGATGTCAACATATAATGGATTTATTACTAGTACTATAAAAATAAATTTAAGGGGCATCTGGGTGGCTCAGTCGGTTAAGCGTCCGACTTCGGTCAGGTCATGATCTCGCGGTCCGTGAGTTCGAGCCTCGCGTCGGGCTCTGGGCTGATGGCTCAGAGCCTGGAGCCTGCTTCCGATTCTGTGTCTCCCTCTCTCTCTGACCCTCCCCTGTTCATGCTCTGTCTCTGTCTCAAAAATAAATAAACATTAAAAAAAAATTTTTTTTTAATTTTTTTAAATTAAAAATTAAAAAAATAAATATTTTTAAAGCTCCTAAAGTTTTTTCTTCTTTTTTACAAATTGTTTTAAAATATTTTTAAAATGTCTGTTTATTTTCGAGAGAAACAGAGAGAGAGAGCAAGCTAGGGAGAGGCAGAAAGAGGGTGCGACAGAGTGCATAGCAGGCTCCACACTGTCAGCACTGAGCTGGATGTAGAACTTGAACCCACTAAATGTGAGATCATGACCTGAGCCAAAGTCAGATGCTCTGCCGCCTGAACCACCCAGGCACCCTTCTTCTTCTTTTGTTAATGTTTATTTATTTATTTTGAGGGAAAGAAGGAACATGTGTGCAAGCAGGGGAGCAGAGAGGGAGAGAAAGAATCTCAAGCAGGCTCTGCAGAGCCCAATGGGGGTGCTCAATCCCACAAACTGGGGGATCATGACCTGAGCTAAAATCAAGAGTTGGACACTTAACCAACTGAGCCACCCAGGAGCCCCTGAAGCTCCTAAGTTTTAATTTATAATATGGCAACTATCAACGGATATAACCACAAAAGCTCTTTGGAGTATAAAGAGGACCAGTAAAATGATCTCCAACTTCACTGTGCATCGGCCCAAGAACTTGCATTTCAAACAAGCTTCAGGGTGGTGCTGATGCTGCATGTCTACAGATCTCAGCTTGAATAGAACTATTTTAGACACATGTTTACCAAATTGCATAATACAAACCACTCAAGTAGTTCATGAAACCAGTTTAGTGGGTCATGACCATAAAGACAAATTATGTGAACATTTTGCACCCCGAATCTTTTGTGGATGTGTGTACACTAATCAAGATGCAGAAGAGATTTCTTACAGTGGTTGGAACAGTCACTCCTCTAGACACATTTGCACATTGTATGTCATCAGCGGGGAAAAAGGCAATACATTATGAGAATCGTTTCCTCTGCAGGACACTGGTTCAGTGTTTCATTTGGTCTAATTGCTAGCTGCACTAAGATAATATTGAGAAAGGAGATTCCCAAATAAAACTCACTATTATTCATCACATCTCACAGAGAAATTGATACAATGTATATCAATTTTAATCCTTTTATTGATACTGGAACAGATTTGCAAATTCTACCAAGGACTAATTCCCAATAAATTTCTATCTGATATAAGCCTGCTGAAAACTTATTTACTTCTACAATTTAAATTTGTTTCCACAACTTAAGAATCTCTCAGGTAATTTTAACAGAGTAGTGCTGCAGAGATGATCTATTTCATCCTCCATGCAGTGCGAATGCCTCTTCTACAGCACTATTGGATAGATGGTTATCTAGGATTGATAGAACCCCAATAGTTGGAAAGTGACAAACTCAAAGATTTCTACATAGATGGTTACTTCTCATACTGAATCAGACTGCTTCTACAAACTTTTTTTTAATGTTTATTTTTGACAGAGAGAAGAGACAGAATGCAAGTGGCGGGGGGGGGGGGGGGGAGAAAAAGGGAGACACAGAATCTGAAGCAGGCTCCAGGCTCTGAGCTGTCAGCCCAGCCCAGAGCCCAATGCGGGGCTCGAACCCACAAACCACAAGATCATGACCTGAGCTGAAGTCATACCCTTAGCTGACCGAGCCACCCAGGGGTCCCAAACTTTTTAAAAATTTTTATTTGAGAGAAAAAGAGAGAGGGCGCAAGCATAGGAGAGGGGCAGAAGGAGAGACAGAATCTCATGCAGGCTCCACACTCAGCACGGAGTCCCAAGCAGGGCTCGATCCTACGACCCTGGGATCATGATCTGAGCTGAAATCAAGAGTTGGATATTCAACTAACTGAAGCACCCAGGCGCCCTGAGTCAAACTGTTTCTTTGTGACTTCCACCCAACTTTTCCAATCTGAAGTAATTTTGAATAAGTCTATTCTAATTCTATTCTTTCCTATGCTTGTACATTACCCATCTTGAAGGATATAGACAGCAGTTATACACTCTGCCACTCATTAAAATGGTTTTATATCTTTTTTTTTTTCAACGTTTATTTATTTTTTGGGGACAGAGAGAGACAGAGCATGAACGGGGGAGGGGCAGAGAGAGAGGGAGACACAGAATCGGAAACAGGCTCCAGGCTCTGAGCCATCAGCCCAGAGCCTGACACGGGGCTCGAACTCACGGACCGCGAGTCACGGACCTGAGTCCGACCTGGCTGAAGTCGGACGCTTAACCGACTGCGCCACCCAGGCGCCCCAAAATGGTTTTATATCTTGACCATCCTTGGAGTATCTAGCCACATTGAAAAGATACTTTTCAGGTCCAAAGTGGCAGTGTAGAAGATATTCTATCATAACTATTCTTATGATAATGGTTCTAGCATAAGGCTACTCTTGATCACAGATCAGAGGGGCCTTGACTCCTGTTGTTCTCTTACGGCCTGATACCCACAACATGTCTGCCCTGGCTCTGACCATGGACTTCTTCTGAATGTTCTTCATTACTATGCCCTCAGGTTTTTCCTTGCTGAAATCTCTGGCGCAGCTGGTCCTGGTGTCTTGCAATCCATGATCCAAATGTTGTTCCTAACTAAATTAGACTAAAATCCAGCCTAACCACCTGGACCAAAGCTGATCCAAGGCAGAAAGTGGCCCTGACTGAATCTTAGGTTTGAGATGAAGATTAGTTCATCACCTGACTCTTTCACCAGAGTGATCAATATAGTATGCCCTACCAACTACAAAAGTGACCCATTTTGTATTAGACACAGTCAACAAATAAACACAGATCAGTGGCCACGGCTCAACTGCTGGGTCAAGCTGATTACAGCTGCATTATTCCATATTAAGGAGTCCTCTCTTCTCCAGGCTAACCACCTATAGTTCCTTCAAAGTTCTTGATGTGAGATGGATCTCATACCATCCTTTTTTTTTTTTAACATTTTTTAAATGTTTATTTCTTTAAATGTTTATTTATTTTAGACAGAGAGAGAGACAGAGTGCGAGTGGGGGAGGGACAGAGAGAGAGGGAGACACAGAATCCGAAGCAAGCTCCAGGGTCTGAGCTGTCAGCACAAAGCCTGATGCAGTGCTCGAACTCATGAACCGTGAGATCATGACCTGAGTCAAAGTCGGACACTCAACCAACTGAGCCACCCAGGCACCCCTAAATGTTTATTTTTGAGAGAAAGAGAGAGAGAGAGAGAGACAGACAGAATGAGCAGGGGAGGGGCAAAGAGAGAAGAAGACAAAATCCAAAGCAGGCTCCAGGCTCTGAGCTGTCAGCACAGAGCCTAACACAGGGCTCAAACTCACAAACCACAAGTCATCATACCATCTCTAATAAAAGGTTATGATTTTCGTTATCATAATCACTTTCTTTTGCACACACCCCAAAAAACTGAAGGACGGTTTTTTTTAGTTCTTTTCTTAAAATGGTATCTTTTATAAATTGTGAGATAAAAGACATAAAAATGTAAAGGACTTGGTCTAATATCAGAGCCATGTTGAGACAGTCTTTGACTAGAGGTTATATAATCATACTATGGCTCTCCCTATCAAAATAACACCAGCATTCTTCACAGAGCTAGAACAAATAATCCTAAAATTTGTATGGAACCAGAAAAGACCCCAAATGACCAAAGCAATCTTGAAAAAGAAAAGAAAGTAGGAGGCATCACAATCCCAGACTTCAACTATACTACAAGGCTATAATCGTCAAGACAGTATGGTACTGGCACAAGAACAGACAGATCAATGGAACAGAACAGAGAACCCAGAAATGGACCCACAAACGTATGGCCAACTGATCTTTGACAAAGCAGGAAAGAATATCCAATGGAATAAAGACAGTGTCTTCAGCAAGTGGTGCTGGGAAAACTTCTGCGACATGCAGAAGAATGAACCTGGACCACTTTCTTACACCATACACAAAAATAAACTCAAAAAAAGGGGTGCCTGGGCGGCTCAGTTGGTTAAGCATCCAACTTTGGCTCGGATCATGTTCTCGTGGTTCACGGGTTGGAGTCCCACATCAGGCTTTGTGCTGACAGCTCAGACCCTGGAGCAGCCTTCAGATTCTGTGTCTCCCTCTTTCTCTGCCCCTCCCCTGTTCACGCACTCTCTCTCTCTCCCTCTCAAAAATAAACATTAAAAAAACAAATTAAGAAAAAGAAAAAAAATGGATGAAAGACCTAAATGTAAGACAGGAAGCCATCAAAATCCTCGACAAGAAAGCAGGCAAAAACCTCTTTGATCTTGGCCACAGCAACTTCTTTTAACTCAACACATCTCCAGAGGCAAGGGAAACAAAAGCAAAAATTAACTACTGGGACCTCATCAAAATAAAAAGCTTCTGCACAGCAAAGGAAACAATCAGCAAAACTAAAAGGCAACTGACAGAATGGGAGAAGGTATTTGCAAATGATATATCAGATAAAGGGTTAGTACCCAAAATCTATAAAGAACTTATCAAACTCAACACCCAAAAAACAAATAATCCAGTGAAGAAATGAGCAAAAGACATGAACAGACACTTCAAAAGACATGAATAGACATCCAGATGGCCAAATGACACATGAAAAAATTCTAAACATCACTCATCATCAGGGAAATACAAATCAAAACCACCATGAGAAACCACCTTACACCTGTCAGAATGGCTAACATTAACAACTCAGGCAACAGCGGATGTTGGCGAGGATGCGGAGAAAGAGGATCTCTTTTGCACTGTTGGTGGGAATGTAAGCTGGTGCAGCCACTCTGGAAAATAGTATGGAGGTTCCTCAAAAAACTAAAAATAGAACTACCCTATGACCCAGCAATTGCACTACTAGGTATTTACCTAAGGGGTACAAGTGAGGTGTTTCGAAGGGACACATGCACCCCCATGTTTATAGCAGCACTATCAACAAGAGCCAAAGTATGGAAAGAGCCTAGATGTCCATCAATGGATGAATGGATAAAGAAGATGTGGTATATATATATACATACATACACACACACATATACATACATATATACATGTATATATGTATACATATATATGTGTGTGTGTGTATATATATATATACACACAATGGAGTATTACTCAGCAATCAAAAAAATGAAATCTGGCCATTTGCAACTACGTGGATGGAACTAGGGGGTATTATGCTAAGCAAAATTAGTCAGAGAAAGACAAATATCATATGACTTCACTCATATGAGGACTTTAAGAGACGAAGCAGATAAGGGAAGGGAAACAAAAATGATATAAAAACAGGGAGGGGGACAAACCATAAGAGACTCTTATAGAGAACAAACAGGGTTACTGGAGGGGTTGTGGGAGGGGGATGGGCTGAATGGGTAAGGGGCATTAAGGAATCTACTCCTTAAATCATTGTTGCACTATATGCTAACTAATTTGGATGTAAGTTTTTAAAAAATTAAAAAATTAAAAAAAAACATACTATGGCTCAAAACAAGACATTAATATTAGAGTATGCTTATAGTCTAATATAGATCCATATAGTATACAATAATATATAATATATAAAAATACTCATTTTAGCTTTTAAAAAGTAGTTGTATTTACTATCCTCATAAGTTCCAAGGTATAATATAGACATAGTAATTTTTTTAATTACAAAATGTCTGAAATTTCATCAAGTAATTTGTGATTGACATATGAAATCTAAAAATAATCTATGTTTTAGCCATTTAATTGACACTGACCATACAATAATAATTTAAAAAGAAAACTTTTTTACAACAGCTTTCAATTTCAAGTTTACGGACCAATTAGAATTCTTTACATATGCTCAATTAGCACTTAGTATTTTACCAAACAGAAACAAATTTTACAGAACATTGTACAGAAAAATTTTACAGAACACAGTCATATCATTAGTTTTCATTAGAAATGTTTGCACTATTCTTTTAAAAGATCACTCCAATGTCTAGATAGTAACTAGACTCCTCAGTTTTATTCTAATTGTTTTTATGTTTTACATTTAATCTTTGCCTGGGACTCATTTTTTTTAATTTGGCATAAATTAAAGTTCTAACATTTCATATAGAGTAAGAGAAAAAACTCCCACATATACTAATTTCTGTTTATGAGCTCCCTATTCCATTACACTGACATACTTATCCATTTTTTTTGTTGTTTTCTTTCAAGTATTTCCTTTCTTAAACTATTTTTCAAAATGTATGTTTATTTACAGAGAGAGAAAGCATGAGCCGGGGGAGGAGAAGTAGAGAGAGAGGGGAAAGAGAGAATCCCAAGTGGGCTCTGCTGTCAGTGCAGAGCCCAGCGTGGGGCTCCGTCCCACGAACCATGAGATCATGACCTGAGCAGAATTTAAGAGTCAGACACTTAACTGTCTGAGCCACCCAGGCATCCTACCCCCATTCCTCCACTTTATATCATACTGTTTAGATCCAGAGGCTTGGCAATACATTTTAAAACATGGAAGGCCAATTTTCCTCTATCATTCTTCATGATTTGCTATTTTCAGAAATTTAAGAATACATATAATCTTTTAAATCATTTAATGTAGTGCACCTTGTGAATCTCACTGGAATGACATAAAATCTGCATCAATCTGAGATAGATTGTTTGAGTCCCCAAACAATAATTGATATGTTTAAAATTTAACAACTCAGGAAACAACAGATGTTGATAAAGATACGGAGAAAGAGGAACCCTCTTACACTGTTGGTGGGAATGCAAACTGGGGTAGCCACTCTAGAAAATAGTTTGGAGGTTCCTCAAAAAGTAAAAAAATAGAACTACACAAGACCCAGCAATTGCACTACTAGGTATTTATCCAAAGGATACAAAAATAGTGATTCAAAGGGTTACATGCAGCCCAATGTTTATAATGGCACTATCAACAATAGCCAAATTATGAAAAGAGCCCAAATGTCCATGGACTCATGAATGGATAAAGAAGATGTAGTGTATGTGAGTGTGTGTGTGTGTGTGTACGTACACACACACACACTGGAATACTGATCAGCCATCAAAAAGAATGAAATCTTGTCATGTGCAACAACACGGGTAGAGCTAGAGTGTTTTATGCTGAGCAAAATCAGTCAGAGAAAAATACCATATGATTTCACTCATATACGGAATTTAAGAAACAAAACTGATGAACACAGGAGAAGAGAATGAAAAACAAAATATAAAACCAGAAAGAGAAGCAAACCATAAGAGACTCTTAACTACAGAGAACAAACTGAGGGTTGCTGGAGGGGAGTTGGGTGGGCAGATGGCCTAAATGGGTGATGGGCATTAAGGAGGGCACTTAAGTGATGAGCACTGGGTATTCAATGAATCACTAAATTCTACTCCTGAAACCAATGCTATACTATGTGTTAGCTAACTTGAATTTAAATAAAAATTTGAAAGACAAAAAATAACTGATGTTTTCCCATCTGTTCACATCTTGTTTCTCCTCAACAATATTTTTACAGCTTACAGAGTCCTATAGGTTCTATGTCTTCCCTATTAAATTTCTCTTGACTATTTTACAAGACACTACAATTAATATGAACAGGGTTCATTTCAAACTGGCTCTTTCTAACACAGAGAAGAGATACTAACTTTGCATGTTTATCTTGCTGCATTCAGTCACCTTGACAGACATGTTTTAAGTCTAGAAATTTTTAGTAGTATCTTCTGGGTTTTCTAGGGACACAATTATATATGGAAAAAAAATTTTCTTATTTTCAAAATATTTAAACCAACTTTTTTTTGGTCTTTTTGATATTCCAAAGCAATAAAAATGATTGATAATAACAGTCACTTTACAGAATTCATTTGTTCCTGATTTTAAGGGAAATTTTTTTTAGCATTTCATGATTTAAAACTAGGGTTTTTTTAGTTTTCATAAAGTACATTTTTAATCAAATTTAATTTAATTTTTTTATTTCAAAGAATTTTTAATTAGAAAAGGCTATTGAAAAGCATAAGAGACTCTTAAAAACTGAGAACAAACTGAGAGTTGATGGGGGGTGGGAGGGACGGGAGGGTGGGTGATGGGTATTGAGGAGGGCACCTTTTGGGAAGAGCACTGGGTGTTGTATGGAAACCAATTTGACAATAAATTTCATATATTGGAAAAATAAATAAATAAATAAATACATACATTGTCAAAAAAAAAAAAAGGCTATTGAATTTCCACCCAACACCTTTTTAGCACCTACTTTTTTTGTAAGCCATCACTTTTTATTTTATTCTAATTGTAATGGATGTCATTAACAAAGGTACTTTTTTTTTTTAACTTTGAGGTACAATTTTCATACAATATATGGGTCCATTTTAAATAAGCAATTGAGTTTTGACAAATGTGTATGCCCATATAAACACCACAACAATCCATATCAAATTTTCCATTACTCCAAAATGCTCCTTTGCATCTCTTTCCAATCAACACCTCTGGACCTCCTTTCCTTCCCTGACCTCAGGCAATTAAACTCTTTTCTAGTTTCATTTAAATGGAACCAGAGAGGGGCGCCTGGGTGGCGCAGTCGGTTAAGCGTCCGACTTCAGCCAGGTCACGATCTCGCGGTCAGGTCCGTGAGTTCCAGCCCCGCGTCGGGCTCTGGGCTGATGGCTCAGAGCCTGGAGCCTGTTTCCGATTCTGTGTCTCCCTCTCTCTCTGCCCCTCCCCCATTCATGCTCTGTCTCTCTCTGTCCCAAAAATAAATAAACGTTGGAAAAAAAAAAAAATTTAAATGGAACCAGAGAGTAAGTACTCTTTCGTGTCTGGCTTCTTTTGCACCTAATATTTTTGAGATTCACCCATGCTTTTGAGTGAATCAGTTTCTTTCATTCTCACACTCAGTAGTATTCTATAGCATGGATATACTGCTATTTGTTTAGCCATTCATTCACTGAGGGCTTTCAAAGTAAGGGAGGGGGAAGATATGATTTGGTTCTAAAAGTGAACTCTGGCAGCTGGGCGAAGATCAATTACAAAGTGCAATGGTGGCAGGAGGGAGGGCTATGAGAAGGCTGTTCTAAATCCAGACAAGAGTATAGCAGCTCGGGTAAGGGGGGTTGGTGTGCTGGTTTGGTGTTGAAATGAGACACGCCTGCATTCAATTCCCAGCTGTAGGTGAACAAGCTAAGGCAAGTGCGCTGTACTGACGACCGTGAGTGGGTTCACATCTGAAAACACCTACAGAGTTGTGGTGAGGGGGGTGAGGACCCATGCTGCCTGCTAACTCCTGGCATTGTAAACCCCATGCGGGCAGCAAGTGTTTCTGCTTACCGATGAATCTTAAGCACCCAGAACTTTGGGACGCAAAGTGTATTTAAATTCTTTTAGATTCTTCTTATCCCTTTCTCAACTGTGAAGGTAAACTAAGAGAGCACTGCAACTTGACCCTTGTTTTTCACCTCTGCCAACCCTGATTGAGAAGATTCACAAGCATGACCCTGGCAGTCCATGGGGTCCGAACAGTGAAGCAGAAAGACCAAGAACTTCCAGCCTGGCATGCAAGGACAGATGCAGCCTCACAAGCTCTAGCAAGAGCCATCTTCAACAGCAGCAACTCACCTCCATGTAAAAGTTAGAACCCTAGCCTGGGAGGAGTTCTAAGGGTTTCTCAAACCCATCTTTTGAAACCTTCAAGAGCATTAAGGCTTGAAATCTCTACCATACTCTCTGCAGAAGACATGGTTGGAAAAAGGCGCAGCTCTAAAAACCCTTACGCTTTTTGAAATACCTTCCAGGGGGCGCCTGGGTGGCTCAGCTGGTTAAGCATCAGACTTTGGTTCAGATCATGATCTCACAGTTTGTGAGTTCGAACCCTGCATCGGGCTCTCTGCTGTCAGTACAGAACCTGCTTCGAATCCTTTGTCTTTCCCCCATGCTTTTTCTCTCTCTCAAAAATAAGCGTTAAAAAATAATAATAATAAATACTCTTCAGTATTTATTAGTGTCAGACCCTAGACACTACCTTTTACCTAATGGGTTCAGTAAATATTTGTGAAAGAAAAGGAGAAAAACTTCCTCTTCACAATTAGCCCTCACCTTCTTAGCCTTTGAGGGAGTTGGGGAGTGTGGGGAGAGAATTTCCAACAAAAACCCCAAACTTTAAACAACATTTAGGCTCTCCCGTCCTTATTCATTAAGTTGGTAGTTACTACGTGCAAATCGAATCACATAGTAGCACCCACATGGTCTGTGATATACCTCTGTAAACCTCATGCAATTATCACTCCATGTGCATGACCCAGTTTTTCAGAAGCCTGATCAGTGTTCTCCTAAGTGGCTTTAGTTCTAGCATCTATTTTTAACAGTCATCTGGGGATTCCCTTTCAAACTAGTGTTGTCTTAAATGATGCTGACAGATGTCCTGATCCTGAGCTATGCATGTTCTCTCTTTCTGGGATGTGGCTTTGCTGACCATTTGCTTTGTGTGTAGGCTTCATGGACGGGTTGGGAGATGGGGTGTCACCACATTCAGTATGTCCACATTCACTCAAACCTCTGTCCAACTGTGCCTGGTGTCCCTGGAGCAGAGGGCATCTTATTCTCCAAAAAGAAGAACTTCAAAGTCTTTGCCAAAGTGGAGGAGAGAGCCACCCTCCTCTAAAGAGTGAAGGAGGGGATATGGAAAATTTTTCCAGAGATTTTTAGACCAATAGTCCTACCTTTAGAAATTTCCCAAGCTTCCTGAAACTTAAATAGGAGCTAAGACTACTAAAGGGTTCCATGGTGGTAATGAGCGACTTCTCAGTTTTTCACACTGTCAGATTAGGATTCAACTTTCTTAGGTTGCTAAGTCAGTTAAGAATAATTTTTTGGCTCTTCATTTTCCAGAATACTATCTCTTCTCTTTTTCCTTATGGGCTTGTGTCTTTAAAAAAAAAAGAAAGAAAGAAAACACCTCAATTCAGGACACCTGGCTGGCTCAGTCAGTGGAGCAAGCAACTCTTGATCTCAGGGTCATGAGCTCAAGCCCCACATTGGGTGTGGAGCCTACTTAAAAATAAATAAATAGTAAAAATAAAAGTAATAAAAACTTCAATTCATTGGTTGGGAAAAATGGGTATAATTTGGCTGTCATCTTTACCTCATATTGGTTAAAGCACTTTCTTCAGTAATTTCCTCAAAATATATATAATGACATATTTCTGAATCTTTATTTTAAAATCTCTTTTCATGGCGCCTGGGTGGCTCAGTCAGTGAAGCTTCCAACTCTTGGTGTTGGCTCAGGTCATGATCGCATGGTTTCATGGGTTCAAGCCCTGAGCTACCAGTGCAGAGCCTGCTTGGTGTTCTCTGTCTCCCTCTCTCTGCTCTTCTCTCTCTCTCTCTCTCTCTCTCTCTCTCAAAATAAATAAAAAATTTTTAAATAAAATCTCTTTTCATAATTGAGAAATGAAAGATATGTTAGTTGGGTATAGTACCTCCTGGGTTAAGTACTTTCTAATGAATCAGATATTTTAAGATTTTCTAATTTCCAGTTTATGGAATCTGAAGATGATCTCATTCTACATTCTCTGCATATAACTTGGTGCTTTTTTTTTTCTTTCTAGAAGCTTTAAAGACTTTTTGTTCTTGATATTCCTAGAAGAGTTACTTTTTTCATTAATTTTGTCTGAAACTCAGTGAATCTTTGCAACAACACATCAAGGCTTTCTCAAGAACAGTGAAACAAAAATCTCCCTTATTATTTCTTCTAAAATTAACCTTCCTTTACTTGTCCATCTTTTCTTCATGAAACTGTTATATACATACAAAATCTCTTGGATCATCCCTCCACATCTCTTATTTCACAAATTATTTCATCCTTTCTACTTTTTTACCTGTAGTAAAAGTGTAGGGAATAAGGGAATAGGACCCTTATTCCTTAGGGTCACTAGTTTAGTTCTTAAAAGTGACCATCCCACCTTTCGCTTTGCTGAAACACTTCTAAAAATCAGAGTTTTTATACTTTATTAAAGTCTCTCTCCTCTGATTTCATGTCCTTAAATGTTCTTACCATTTTTTAGCAAACTCTGTCATTTGACTCACAGGAGTTCTAACACAGCACCACCTGTCCTCAGCGATTGTTCTAGGTCTTCCTCCCTACATGGTAAACCTTTTCCTTTGTAAAGTCAGGTCAAAGGACCAGACGCTGGTATGCTGGTAAATAACAATCAACTCGGGTGTGAAGGAAGAAGAAATGCACCAGTGCAGGTTTTGACAGTTTCCTCACTGTAAATACTCTCTCCAAGGCTGATTTCAAACTACCGGCATCACATCAGAGAGGATGGATTGGGCACAGATGAGCAGTGCCCCAGAATAGTTCTTGGGGAAGTGCTGCAATGGTCTAAATGCTACCTCATCCTGGAAGCCATCCTTGATTCCCTGAATCGGAAGTGGTTTTTCTCTGTGCTCAAGACACTTTGCTTATATCTTCATTTAGCCCTTCTTTTGTCCTGTAGCGGTTAGTTCTTTACATATTTATTACCGTGTGATGTAAGCTCCTTAAGTGCAGGGAAAATATATTATTTGCTTTCCATTTTCTTCTAGAGCCTGCAGCAATTATTTGTTGGATGATTTTAATGACTGAATTCTCAAAGGCAATGCTACAGCCCAAATTTCATTTTACCACTATCACCAGCTAGACCCCAAGATACGACCTTTACTCCCCACTTGCCTGTGCTCACCAACCTGTCCCCATTTTTCCTTACACTCTTCTTTCCAGCGTATCTCTTAACTCAGACAAAAGACCCTATAGGGATAATATTCAGTGATGGAAACCAAAACAACTGCCCAGAGTACCAGCCAGCCAGACCAACCAGACCAGTTTAAAACTAACCATGCCACCACCCCCTGCCCTCAACCTGCACCTGCACAGATGGGCAGTGGAATGACTGACAGTTACCTTTACCTCATTATACTAAAATCTCCACCAAAGGAGGAACAAGCCTCATTTACATAACAAACAATGTATACATAGGTATATTTCCTTATGGCACATATGAGACCTTATGCCTGCCTTTACATACAATGACAAAGCTCCCTATCTAAATATTCATCCTAACCCTAAATAAAGGGAACCCATTCACCCTTGCCCAGAGAGTCACAGCTTTGGAAGTTATTCCCCATGATCTCCTCATTTGCTGCAAATTAAGTTCCCTTTATTTCATTATCCTGTTGCACAGATCTGTGCAACAGAAACCATGGTGTGGTGTCTGCCTGTGACTCACCAAGGAGCAACTCATACTGATTTGGTTACACCGCTTTTAAAGGAATAGAAATACTTGACTAAATTAAATGGAAAAGAAAAAGGTGTAATTAGTGGTATATTACTTGTGTTGAATCCAATTTTTGTTAAAAATCTGCAGCTTTCCAGAAGAGAAAAATAATTCTGATATCTTCTTCTGACAGGGCTAAAGGTTAAACTGTAGCAAGGCAAAAGAGAAAAAAGTCCAAAATGTTCATTACAGGCCAACTGAAATTATAGTTCCTAAAATAACTTCTTCCTCATTTTCCCTTTACTCCAGAGTCAAAATAACATCTTCCCCAGTTTTCATTTATTTTTCAAATAAATGCACAGCAGCTTTTCAACCTGAGACTCTAATAAGCAGATATGAAGAATACATTCCTGTGCATCCTATTTTTTGGTTTTAGTCACAGTAATTCATTCCAAAGGTCAACCTCAGAACCTTTAGTAACACTGTTCCAGTCCACAAATATATTTGGGATAATAAACATATATAATAGAAAATTTTAATGCAGTCATAAAAACACGTCCTCGCCTGTGAACAGTGCCTAGGATAGCTGGACAGATGGGAAGCAGACGGGTAATCCCAAAGGGACAAAATGACCCAGGCTCAAACATATGGAGAAGTTCCTGGATTAACTTCAGTGGCCACTTCCTGCTGTCTCTTTCAGGCACATATATCAAACAATCAGAGATGATACAGTTTAAAATATCAGATACCTGCTGTAGGGAAAAATAGGAAGGAGGAAACAGAGTAATCTGAAAAACAAGCGATAGTAGCCATTCAGAGAAGGACTGAACTGAGAATAATGTGAGGAAAGACAATGAGAGGTCCACATTAAGAAGGGCAAAGCTAGGTGTATACTTTTAAAGTGCTTACAGGCATTCTACAACAACAACATACAGCATACTCTGAAAACCTGTATGATCTGTGATTTTGAAGCCTAGCACAATTGAATGAGTACTGAAACAGGAGGTGGAAACTAAGTTCAGCTTCTGGCTTTATTATACTACTGGTCATTTAACCTCATCAAGCTCTCTGGGCTTTCGTTTCCTCACATGCAAAAATAAAGGATGAGATGAAATAATTGCTAATGGTCCTTTCTAACAACTTCTAACAATTTTTAAAACTGTGTTCCTATCTTGTATAAGCATGGATAGAATTACATTGTCCATGCTGATAATCCCCTATCAAAACAGAAATGTAATATAGTAAGTTTATCATGGAAAATGGCAATGTTAAGTTTTAAGTAAATTTCTGAGTTCCTTTGAGAATGTGTAACATTTTCTGATGCTAAATGTAGAGCACATAGTAATCAACTTCAATTAGAAATTTTAAATGCCATTTTCTTCCCCATAATGGGATCCAACACCATCTATGTACACATATAGACATTTACACAAATGTATGTATGCAAGCATGTTTGCTCTAAAAGTTCCCTCAAGTTTTCACCTGTTGTCTGCTTCTGCCTACTGTTTCATGACACATCACCATCATAAGACGCATTAGCCAAGCAGACATAAAAGCATATGGAAATCCTGAAAACATAATTCTGATCTTTTCCCTTGATGGGGCTTGAGGTTCAACTATATATAGCAAGGCAGCAGAGAAAAGAGGCCAAAATGTTCATGACAGTTGAATTTCTCACTCAACAAAATTATGGATTACTGCACATTCATGAGTCATTCATGAATACTCAAAATCATGAATGTCAATAGTCTAGGATACTCTGTTAATAAATCAAGTACAGTATAGACCAGAGGCCTTAATTTCAAAACAGAAAAATTATACATTATAATAAAGTATAAAATAACTTTAATACAGTAAAATACTTCAATGCACACAAACCTTTAAAGCCATCAGGATACACATCAGAAAGAAATTTAGTGTTGATGTCTCCTTCTATAAAACGTGAGTTGATTATCACCTCTCGGAGCAATGCAATATTATGTGTAACACCTAAAAATAAAAAGATATCAGATGGAATTAGAGAACAAAGAGTCAGTTAAAAATCTAAGTCTTACTATCTAGAGAAATTTATCATCTGTGTCTTATGATCTAGCAAGAACCAGGCAAGATTATCCATCTCCTTAACTTCAAGTAACAACAAAAAAGGTCTGAATCTGTGGTAGCAATAAAATACTAAATGTAAGCCTGAGAAGCTTGTGATTGCCAAGTCAATTTAGTAGGGAAACAAATGTCTTTTCAGTAAATGGTACTAACATGTCCATTTGGGAAAAAGGACATTGAACTTCAGCCCTATAACTCACACCATACACAAAAATTAACCTAAATTGGATCACAAACCTAACAGTAAACCCTAAAACTTCAAGACTTATGGGAAATGTAGGAGAAAAATCTGTTATCTTGAGATAGGCAATAGATTCTTTGGTAGTACACAAAAACCATGAGCCATAAAAAAAAGAAACTGTACTTCATCAAAATTTAAGTCTGCTTCAAAGGATACAGTTAAGTAAACAAAATGGTAAGCCACAGACAGAGAAAACGTGCACAACACACATATCAGACAAAGAACTTGTATCCAGAATATATAAAGAATGCTTACAGCAGAGTAAGATGACAATGTAAAAAATGGCAAAGGATCTGAACACATTTCACAAAAGAAAATATGCAAATGAAAAGTTGTTCCGAGCGCCTGGCTGGCTCAGTCGGTTGAACGTCTGACTTCAGCTGAGGTCGTGATGATCTCAGGGCTCGCGAGTTCGAACCCCACATCGGGCTCACTGCTGTCAGCGTAGAACCCGCTTTGGATCCTCTGCCCCCTCTCTGTGCCCCTCCCCGACCTGTGCACTCTCAAAAATAAATAAAACTTTTTTTTATTTTATTTTATTTTTTTTTTTTCAACGTTTATTTATTTTTGGGACAGAGAGAGACAGAGCATGAACGGGGGAGGGGCAGAGAGAGAGGGAGACACAGAATCGGAAACAGGCTCCAGGCTCTGAGCCATCAGCCCAGAGCCCGACGCGGGGCTCGAACTCACGGACCGCGAGATCGTGACCTGGCTGAAGTCGGACGCTTAACCGACTGCGCCACCCAGGCGCCCCTAAAACTCTTTTTTAAAAAGTTGTTCAACATTGCTATCATCAAAGGAACACAATGAGATGCCCCCCAAAACCAATTTAAGTGGCTAAAGGTTAGAAGACAGAAATATCACATATCAGTGTGGATGTGAAACAGTAGAATTGTCACACCCTGTGGTGAGGATATAAATGGCACAAATACTTTGGAACTGCATGGCAGTTTCTTAAAGAGTTATACATACATACGATTCAGACAAGTCACTCCTAGGTAACCTATCCAAACACTTATACACATAGGTTATTAATTTATTTACAATGGTCAAAACTGGAAACAATCTAAATGTCCATCAACAGGTGAATGAATTAGCAAAGTGTGGTTTGTCCATACAATGAAATTCTATTTAGCAATAAAAAGACAGGGGTTACTAAAAACACAAGAATGAATCTCAAAATAATTACGCCGAATTTAAAAAGACTACTGTAGGAGTCCATTAATATAAAATTTCAGAAAAGGCTAAAAAACCTACAGTGACAGAAAACAGATCACACAGTTGCACTGGGACAGGGGTAGAGACACCGAGGATTCCAAAGGCAATGAGGAAACTTTTGGAGGTGATAGAAATGTTCAGCATCTTGATTGTGGTGGTGGTTTCACAGGTGAATACGTATGTCCAAACTCATCAAACTGAATAAATACGAGAAGTTCATTTCATGTCAAGTATACGTCAATGAGTAGTAAGAAAGGAGGAGGGGGGAAAAAAAGAAAAAGAAGAAAAGAAAGAAAAGAACAGCTTGTGATCCAGCAGGAAACACTGAGTCTGGAACACAAGGACCACTACAAAGTTATGTTACAATAGCTAACTGCCACAACAGGGACTCGAAAGGTATCAGGAGAGTTCTGTGAGATAGAAGGGCTTTATGAACGGAGTATTTGATCTTGGTCACGCAGATTACAAAGATGTAAAGAGGAATAAAAGGGAGGATGAGAGGCATGTCAAATCCAGGGAGAGCAGGAATTCGATCAGGCTTCCACAAGAGGAGCAGGGGACTGGAGTATGATAGAGCTGAAGTCATGAGAGGTTTGCTAATTCCTTCCAGTTTCTTCACCCACTTCCATACTCGTCTATACCATTTCAGACAGCACAGTCCTCATCATACAATTCTGCTGCATAACAAACCTAGAAATATCAGGCTATTCAAGTCTTGTAGAGTGCTCATTTTTATAAAAATAATTCCAAAGTAGGGTACCTGGGTGCCTCAGTCGGTTGGGCGCCTGACTTCAGCTTGGGTCATGATCTCACGGTACGTGGGTTCGAGTCCCGCATTAGGCTCTGTGCTGACAGCTCAAAGCCTAGAGCCTGCTTCAGATTCTGTGTCTCCTCTCTCTGTCCCTCCCCAACTTGCACTCTGTCCGTCTCTCTCTCTCAAAAATAAACATTACCAAAAAAATAAGTAATTTTAAAAAATAATAATTCCAAAGTAAGCAAAGAATCAGAACCTCAGGCTCAAGTACCAGATCTACCTCTTACCTTGGGTAAGCTACTTCACCTCTCAAATGTTTAGTTTCCTCATTTGTTAAGTGGTGATCACAGCAGGACCTATTTTGCATTACTGTCATGAGGTACAAATGAGGTAATGCTTAAGGCAATGCCAGGCACTCAGGAACATGCATCAGTGTTGTGCTCATTATTATCCTTTCACATGAGAACCGATACACAGCAGAAGACAATGTGTAGTTAATCAACATCAGACATGGGAGCCCGAGCAGCTCAGTCCGTTAGGCATCTGACTCTTGATTTCAGCTCAGGTCACAATGTCATAGTTCGGGAGCTCGAGCCCCACATTGGGCTTGTGCTGCAGGTGTGGAGCATGCTTGGGATTCTCTCTCTCCCGTCTCTTGCTGCCCCTCCCTCTCCCCCTCCCCAAAATAAACAAACTTTAAAAAAAAAAACACATCAGAGGGCAGATGCACTGGATCTGAAGCCTCAGCACTGACCTCCCTCCCCAACTTCCAGTTTCATATCCTATAGGAATCCAGTTCCTCAAAAGTAGTTTACACCTCTCTATCCAGAGAACATAGCCATCCTATTAGGCGGTGTTTAGCAAACTCGGCGCACAGATCAGACCACCCCCTATTCTTGTATATCGAGTTTGTTTTTTTTTTTTTAATTTTTTTTTTCAACGTTTATTCATTTTTGGGACAGAGAGAGACAGAGCATGAATGGGGGAGGGGCAGAGAGAGAGGGAGACACAGAATCGGAAACAGGCTCCAGGCTCTGAGCCATCAGCCCAGAGCCCGATGCGGGGCTCGAACTCACGGACCGCGAGATCGTGACCTGGCTGAAGTCGGACGCTTAACCGACTGCGCCACCCAGGCGCCCCTTGAGTTTTTTTGGAATACAGCAGTGTTTACATACAGTGTGTGTGCTCCAAGAGTCAATCAGTTGTAATAGAGACCATATGACCCACAAAAGTCTAAGCTATTTACACTCTAGCCCTTCCCTGAGAAAGGTTGTGGACATTCGCTATAAGGTTTTTAACAATGTTGATATTCTGAGCAAATTAGTCTACACCTATCAACATTTATTCTAAACCTACTGGTCATGTGGCAGCTAGATATCACACACAGGAAAAAATATGAGAGCAAACACTGTAACACTATGGTACCTGCTTTGGGGGAACTTTCAGTAACCAGTCACAGAATAAGCAAATTACAAAGAAAAGAGACTTAAAACTAAGAAATTGTGATCTAGAGAGAATGAATCGTATATCTAAAGTTTAGTAAAATAGAAATTGTAATAGTAATATATGTTTAAAAATATGACAGCCTGCGGGTTTCACCGAAAATGTGATTTCCATTTTGTACACAGTAACAAGAGTCTTAGCAGAACAAAAGACTCCACAGACACAGACTCTATTTTCCTGTCTGTCCTACAGCTGGACCTGACAAACTGATTTCCAGACAAGGGGCTGGAAGTTAGAGTGATGTGCCCAATTCTAGCCTCGTTTACTTGAAAAGAATAATTACTTGGGCTTCCTTTCCTCCCTCTTCCTATGGGCTTCCTGATATGGCAGGAACTCAGCTCTGGAAATGAAGGTGAAACAGAGCAACATGTTGGCAAGGGGGGAGGGAGGATCTCCTGAAATGACCACAGAACCACAAGACACAAGCTTGCCCCATCAGCACAGACCAGCCAGCCAGTTAAATGAGAAGTAAATAATATTCTATCTTATTTATACTACTGTATTTAAGAATCTTTGTTAAGGCAGGTTACCCTGTACTCTCATGTATACATATGGGGGAGAAGGGCATACTTTCCAATATGATTTCCTATTTCTGAGCCAACCAACTAGGCATTTCTCTATGCATATCTTTATACTAGACAATGTTAGCAAACATGTGCAAAAATCTGAGCATTATCTGTTCCTCACTCAGAAAATACCAAGTGCCTAAAAACTTTATAAAAGCCAATTTTCAATCTATCCAAACTGCTTCAAAACATTTAGAGAAAGTTCCCAATTAAAATATTAATGGTATTCCTTTAGCTACATAAATTTCCAAGGAAGAAGTTATCACATACAGACAATGACCTAATAAGTATCTTGCATAGCACATGCCCCAAACAAATTATCTCAACCTTGCTCTGTGGGTAATGCAGTTATCCCAACCTTGCTCTGTGGGTAATGACTTAGCCAATATTCAACCACTCATGCGTTGAAGGGCTGTTGTAATTATGTGTATTTCTACGAGGAAAGTATTGGAAGGTGTAAGAAACTTCATCTGATGACACAAGTATACCTCACAAATCATTGCAAAAATGTGACATCTTCGTCTACTATAGGTGATATTCGGGTAGATGAAAATGAAGAGCAACTGAAAGCAACGTGCTACGAGTGCTTAGAAAGCCAAACGCAGTAGGCACGAATTTAAAATAAAAGACTCCTTGAAAGAGGTCAGGCTGTGAAAGGGAACTGAATCCCTTTGATGCGTGTTTTACAAACAGACAAAACTAAAGTGCTTTTGAAGAAGGAAAGGGAATGGCTTGCCAGAAGAGATTTCTATGCATAGGCAACAACAGATGTGGCATTCCAGGAAGAGAGAAGTATCTGTGACTTACGCAAATCATCCTAGCTGGGAAAAGAAACAGAGAAAGACACAGAAGGACACAAAGATGGGTAATATAAGGGAGGAACAAAGAATTCTCATGTTGTTTTGGACACCACCAGGTATTTGTGTGGAGAGAACTGGAAGATGGGCACCGTGGCCAAAGAGCATGAGCAAAGGAGAGAGCTGTGTGCCTAAGAAGTCCAAGGGCGGGGGAAGGGGGGGGGGGGTCCAGGTCTGACAGTCGTCCAGGTCTGACAGTCATGCAAACGTTTTACCTTTCTTTGAGAGCAACCAGAACAGTTGAAGCAGGGCAGGAACAACTACGTTTGAGCTCCAGGAACCATGCAGGCTGTTAGTGGACTGGGGTCTGGGGAAGGGTGAGGGTGTAAGTGGGAAAAACCATTAGCTGACAATTGCAGGAGACATGTTGAAAAATTGCAAGGCATCAGACCACAGCAAGAGTGTGGCCACTACAGACGGAGAAAAGCAGATGGACTGGAGAGACATTTAGCAGGCAGAGAGGGCATGATGATTTAGTGGACATCAATGGGGGAGACAGGGGGACCTGGCTGGCTCAGTAAGTTAAGTGTTCAGTTGTAAGTTCAGGTCCCATGGTAAAGATTACTTAAAAGTAAAATCTTTAGGGGCACCTGGGTGGCTCAGTCGGTTAAGTGTCCAGCTCTGGATTTGGGCTCGTCATGATCTCACGGTTCACGGGTTTGAGCCCCACATTGGGCTCTGTGCTAATGGCGTGAAGCTTGCTTGGGATTCTCTCTCTCTCTCTTTCTCTGTCCCTCCCCTGCTTGAGCTCTCTAAATAAATAAACAAACACTTTAATGAAAAAATTAAAATAAAAACTTAAAAAAAAAAGAATAGGGGAGAGGAGTCAATCACAACATGCACCCTTCTGGCTCTGTCATGCTACATGACTGAAGACCCCACTTACAGACAAGAAACAGGTTAAGAGGGAAACATGTGATTTACTTTGGGCAAGTTCAACTGGAGAGGCCTGGGAGAGTAGACTGATGGTATCCCTGTGGTTAGAGTTCAGAAGAACAGGTCCGTTAGAACGGAGCCACCCACAACACAGAACGCATGGGGGCAGATGCCCACATGAAGAAATCCAGAAACAGAAATGCAAGACAAAGCCAGCAGTATGTAGCTTGTCCCTATATAATAACTCAAGTTTCGAAGAAGAAAACATCCTAAAGGAGGGACTGGAAAGGATGAAAGTACGAAGCTCAGGGTGCAGCTGGAATTTCATTTCCAAAAAAAAAAAAAAAGTGTTCTTAGGTGTAATTTAGTATTTCAAAATGTTTCCATTTGTAAGCTTCTGGATAAATTGTAAATAATGTAGAATCTAGGAGCACCTGGATAGCTCAGTTGATTGAGTGCCTGACTCTTGATTTCGGCTAAGGTCATGATCTCTCGGTTCACACGATCAAGCCCCGTGTCAGGCTCTGCACTGACAGTGGGAAGCCTGCTCATGCTCTCAGTCTCTCTCAAAATAAATATACATTTAAAAAAAAGTAATAAAGAAAGGCAATCTAACTTTCAGAATTTCTGTCCTTCCCTCCTCCCTCCAGTTAAATAAAAATAATAGTGTTTAATTACAAACTTCATATTTTGTATTTAACTTTACTGGCTCTCCTGTTACAACCTAGTGATAGTATAAATTTTCTTGTTCCTCTGTGAGGCTGAAGTCAAAACAGCATCAGACTGTCTTCAGGAAACTCGAACATAAAATTTCAGAAATAATGATCATCTGAACAAAAATTAAGATTGTTTTCTGATAGTGATCAATTTGTGATTGAGGACATCAAAAAATTACAATGTATGCAGTTTCAGGGCGCCTGGGTGGCTGTTTGTTGAACACCTGACTCTCAATCTCAGTTCAGGTCATGATCTCAAGATTCATAGGTTCGAGCTCCAGGTCAGGCTCTGCGCTGGCAGCACAGAGCCTGCTTCGGATTCTGTCTCTGCCCCTATCTGCCTCAAAATAAACAAACTTAAAACTTTTTTTAGTAAAATGTATGCAGTTTCGGGCACCTGAGTGTCTCAGTCAGTTACGTTTGCCTCTTGATTTTGGCATAGGTCATGATCTCACAGTTTGTGGGATCGAGTTCTACATTGGTCCCTGCACGCTGACAGTAGGGCCTGCCTGAGATTATCTCTCCCTGGGCCCCTCTACCCTACTCCTGTGTGCTCTCTAAAAATAAAATAAATCTTTAAAAAAAATAAAAATAAAAATAAAGGGGTGCCTAGGTGGCTCAGTTGGTTAAACATCCAACTTCGTTTGGCTCACAACATGGTCTTGTAGTTCATGAGTTCAAGCCCCAAATCGAGCTCTGTTCTCTCAACTCACAGCCTGCTTCTGACCCCTCTGTCTTCCTCTCTCTCTCTCTCTGCCCCTCCCTCACTTGCACTCTCTTCCTCAAAAATAAACATTTAAAAAGTAAATAAATAAATAAAATGTATGCAATTTTACAGGATAAATGATATGTTGTATTTTTATTACAAATTCAAAGTTGTAAAAAGTGATTTTAGAGAAGTCAAAGGAATTATAAGCAAACATTAATTTACTTTGTGGATATCAAAGAGCAGAGCCACTCAAGCACACAAATGAAGCATGGACTTTCAAAACTATTTCTACTTGAATAGTAAATAGAGCATGAAAACAGACTTTTATCTTGCTAAATGATGTTTCAGGAATAAAATTACTACACAAAAGCATTTTCTCCTTAAATGTTCTCTGAATGAAAGATTACATATTACTATGCAAAATCAAATCATTATGTTTTTCTTTCTGAAGGACTAGAAGATGAAACAATGGCTAATGGCAGACAACCAAAATCTAGGTGCCTCAACTGACTCCAAAGACTACTGTACATTCACTGATTCTAAAGCCAAATGGGGGAATAATCAAAGAACTATTTTCTTCCCTAAAAGCACAAAAGAACAGATAAATGGGACAAATCACTGGACTGTTCAAGAGATATCCTACACATCTGAAAGTTACCATTTTGTACATAGTTACTTTTTTTCCATGTCCCAGGAAAGACAATGCTGTTTAAAGCAACCTTGTTCAAACAAGAAGTCGGTAGCAGAGGTACTCTGAGACATAGTTTATAACTTCAACGATATTATTAATCACATACTCATAAAAATTATGGCTCTCGGTTTTAGACAGGGAATTGAAAATGACCTCTACCAAAGTTCACAAGGTCCCATCTGTATGGGAAATCACCACCAGGCCACAGAAGAGACGACCCCTAGGAGCGGCTTTCTCCTGACTACCTGCTGTTTCCAAAACACTGGCCAGACGTTAGCTGCACACACTGCCAGGATCAAACAGAGGCCAAAAGTCACTGCTTATTTCATGGGGACTCAGAAATTAACTTTAACCAAATTACATCTTTGCTCTCAAGATTTTTTTTAACAAAAGCTCACAATCCGCTTAGGAAAAAAATTATTTGAACAACTAAGCAGTTATCCAACAAGACAGTAAATTGTCCTTCACAAAACAATTTCTTTAAGCCCTCTATCCTTTAGAATTTATCAGATAAATAATATATCATCACAAATGCATCTGTTTTTATTCCTTAAATAAAACTCCTCAGGTTTGGGAGGAGGGGACACATGCTCCTCTTCACCTAATTTTTTAAACTTTTTATTTTGGAACAATTTCAGAATTATAAAAAAAAAAACCTCATAAAATAGTAGGAAGAATTATTGCATATCCTTTACCCCAAATATTTATTTATTCACTTATCATTTATTTATCATATTTTTTTATCTTTACACACACACACAATTCTTCTTAAACATCTGGGGGTAAGCCAAAGACAGGATGTCTTTACCTCTCCACACTTCGGTGTATTTCCTAAAACCAAGGTAAGTCTCTCATGTAATCACAGTACAATGACCAGGTCTGGAAATTAACATTGATAACAGTATCATCATCTAATCTACAAACCTTGTTCAAATTTCATCAACTGTCTCATTTATGACCTTTATGACAAAAGAAAAACATTTTTTTTTTCTGGTCCAGGAACTTATCCTACATTAGTTGCCACGTATCCTTGGTTTCCTTTGATCTAGGTAAGTTGATCCACTTTTGTGTTTCTTGACCTTGACACTTTTGAAGAGTACAAGCCATTTATTTTGTACACTATCTTTCAGTTTGGTTTGTCTGCTGTTTCCTCACGATTATATCCATGTTATACATTTTGGAGAAGGACATCACAGAAATGATGTGCTATTTTCAGTGCATCATACCTCAAGAGGCATGAGATGTTGATATGTCCCATTACCAGTGATGCTAACTGTGATCATTTGGGTAAATTGCTAGGTTTGTCTATTTTAAAGGTGTTATAGTTCCCATTGTAATTAATTAGCATCACCTGGGGATATACTATGAAACTATGCAAATACCTGTTTCTCATCATATTTTCACCCACTTATCTTAGCATCTGTCATTGATGATTCTGACCCTAGACAATTTGGTGTTTACCCCATGGGGATTCTTCTATATTTATAAGTTAAAAATCTGCTGTGGAGAAGAGCTGTGCCTCTTGCCTCTTTTATCTTTCTTATCTATTTATATCAGTATGGACCCACAGGCTCTTGTCTTATTCCATGGGCTTTAATCCATCGCTAACATTATTTATTTTGTTGCTGAAGTTTTCCCAGATTGGCCAGTGGGAAACCCCATAGAGCTGGCTCCTGTGTCTTTTTGACATATCATCTTTGAGCACTTGATTACTTTCTTATACAAGATGTTTCAGGCTCATCTTACGCTCTTCCAGAAATCAGCCGTTTTATCATGGAGTAGTGGTTCCATTTATGAGACAAAGGTATTTAAAAAATAAGATCTGAGTTCCTGGTATGCTCATTGCTATGGGTGCCAATGTTTCCATGACCTCTCAGCAGGCCAGTCGTTCTCAGTTGAGGGTGATTTGCCCCCCTCCCTCATGACATATGGCAGTGTCTGGAAATACTGGGTTGTCCCAACTGAGGAAATGCTACTGTCTTTTAGTGGGTAGAGGCCAAGAGTGGTGATAAACATCCTACAATGCAAAGGATACCCTCCTGCACACACAATAAAAAAATGTTTACCCAAAAATGTCAGTATTGCTAAAGAAACCCTGAGCTACAGAATTTGTGTATATACACACACATGTGCAGTAACACATTTATACAGTTATTTTTCAATATATGTTAAAAACCATGAGTTTCCACTGATACCTCCAATTTCAACTCAATACATAGGACACATTTAGAATGGAAATCCTCATCCATTTCCCCATCTGTAACCTCTTTCTCTGACAAGAAGAAATGTCACTCATCTTATCCACAATCCATGTATTTATTTCCTTAATCCCAGAATATACATAAACTGGTTTCAGAACTGCTAACCCATGAACTAAGAAAAACAAACCTACTAACTACAGTTCGATGTTTGCTTCTACTGTTTTTAAGCCTGAGGATATGCAGTTAAAATATGCTTAAAAGTTATTTAAAGCTAGTTTTTTTAATCTCTCTCTCTCTCCCTCCATCAGTACATTATTCATAAAATTCTGTCCACTGTTGGTATTCCATTTAGAGCTTTTCCCCCAGAATGTCAATAATTTTATTTGGAAATGTTAATGTCAGAATTCTAAAAGTATAATTGGAGAAGCCTCTCTCCTTTATCTCAGGTACTTCATTTCCCATCCCCCAATCATTTCTACCAGATGAGGATCTGGGAGGTACACCCTATAGGTCCACCATCTTATTAGCTCTGCTCTTGTGTATGTGTGTGTGTTTCCACAAATAAGCAGATACATGTATATATTCTTATTCCCCCTAATCATCCACCAATATCTAGTCTATTTTTCCTGTAATAAGAGAAATGCTACTTTTTAGCTTAGTATATGGCCACCTTGGTATCAACCACATTGTCCATCTTCCTAGCAGATAGGTATGACCATGTGATTAAATGCCAATAGGATGGGAGCAGAAATAAAGGGTGCTTTCTAGGTTATGCCCTGAAAAAAAATGGGTGTGAACTCCCCTTGCCCCTGCCACCTTCCTGCTGAGGCTGGATGATGGGCATAAAAGCAGCCACTCTGGAGCCCCCAAATGAAAACCATCTGCTGTGAATCCAAGTCTCCCTACCAGCCCTTGACAATATTTCCTTTTGGGACTATGACATGGTAAATATGTTAAATTTTATCTTTCACAGGTCACTGTATTTTTCATTCTCTTTGTTATAACTGCTTAGACTACAGCCTAACTATGAAGGTCCTTGGGTGGGAAGAGGACTGAGCATTCCAGCAAATGAAAACAACAGTGAAGCAGGAAGGAAGGAAGGGAAAAAAAAAAAAAAAAAAGAGCATGAGACAAAGTTGTGTAAATGACCAAAGAGTCACATGAGGGCAATAGGGAAATATTAAAGGGTTTTAAGCAGGGTTGGGATTATACTTTAAATTTTATGCTGTTCAAACCAAAGAATGGATTGGTGCAGACAAAGAGTATTTACAGAGAACCTGTTCAGAAAGCTCTTACCTGAGCCATGACACACATAGCTGGAGTATGGGATAGCACAGCCAAAGAAAGGAAATAGAGGTTATTTAGATGAAGTTACAGATCAAGCCCCCTCAAAATGCCTCAGAAACCACTTTTCTGAGCCCAAGGGTTCACCTTCCTACCAGGTACTTCAAGGATTTTGCATCCATCACCAGAAGGCCTAGGTTCTCTGGCCATCTCTCATCCTTGGAACATCAGCTGATCTAACCACTCTCACTTCCCCAAAACACCTCTTCCAACTCTTTTCTAGGCCACTCCACAATGTTTTCTGAGACTGCCGCTTCATGATTACCACTCAGGTCTACTGAGGGTTCAGTATTTTCATGGAACATTCCATCTATCTCCTTGCCTCACTGAAAACCTCAGTGACCTCAAGGACCTCACTTCTCCAGCAACCTTCACATACCTCCGTGAGACCCACTGTCACTTCTAGAACATTACCTCTTCTAATCCTTGGAGAAACTTCTATTTCCTTGAGGCTTATTTTAGCTGGCCAAAAAAGTCTTCCCCAATTCTCTGTCATCTATCGACATCTCTTTTAACAACCCAATATTCGCTGCAGAATTTATGTCACCTGGAAGATGCAGAATTTATGTCACCTGGAAGGAAGAACCTTCCTTCCTTCCCCTAACTCATGTCACCATGAGTATGACCCAGGTAACATCCTCGCCACTCAGCTCTTTGGATCTCATTTCAAATTACCTATTCTTTCACTTTAGCCACCTAGTCCCAGAGTCAAACCCTAAAATCATCTAGTGTTCACTAAGTGCACCATATTTGAAATCACCAACTCAAAATAAATTGCTTTCCAACTGCAACCCCTATCTTTCCACCTCCTTTCCCAAGAGACTTGACTGGACCAATACTGAAACTTCCAATCTAGACTATGAGACATTCTGGAAGTCAGCTGCCCTTCACTCTTATGAAGAGTTAATGATACGAAATACAAAAAGAGCAAGATAATAAAGAGAAATAAATAAAAGCAACGTGTAAACTCTAAGTGGACCATAGGTGGTGTTAAAAAAAACAAACAGATAAACAGATATAAAAAGACACTTAGCGAAACTAAGGAAACTTGAAATACGGACAGTATGTTGGACGATATTATGAGATTCCTGTCAATTTTCCTTGGTGTAATACTGGTTTTGTGATTTTGTTGGAAAACAATCTTACTTTTAAGATCCATGCTGAAATATTTAGGAGTCCTGTGTCATGACATCTGCAACTTTCTTTCAAATAGTTGAGGAAAAGAACAAGGAGAGAAGGGAGAGAGGAGAAGGAAGAAGAGCAAGGAGGAGGAGGAAGGAGAAAGCAAAGAAAGGTATAAATGGAGAGATAGAGGGAAAGATGTAGAAAAGCTTAACAATCTAAGTGAAGAGCATACAGGTGTGCAACGTACTATTTGTTCTTTTTCTCTAGGCTTGAAAATACCTAAAATAAAAGGCCTGGGGGCAATGTATCAATTGTATCAATATCAATATATAATATATATATATTATATATAACATATATAGGTATGTATTATGAGAGAGAGAGAGAGAGAGAGAGAGAGATCTCAATCTGACATGTATACATCCACATCTTTCTCTGTGCTCATCCAAACACAGTAAAGATACTTTAGGATGGGAAGGTGGCTTAACTGATGTGAGGCTGCACCACACACACTACTCTGCGAACCGCCTTTCTATTAACAATACATACAGACAGGCCTTCAAGTACCGGCTGTGCCGCAACTTATAGTGAAGACGCACAGTAATTCATCCGGTCGTTCATCCACTTGGTGGACATGATGGTTGATTACAATTTTGGCTACTTTAAATGCTGCGGTCACAGATGTCCTTGTAAATATCACTTCACAATTCGATCTTTTAACTCTGAAGGATAGATTCCTGAAAATTGCACAGCTCAGTCAAAGAGTATTCACTTTTAACATCCAACACCAGATTATCTTCCCAAAAGACAACAGTCAGTCATATTCCAAACAGGCCTGAGTGCGCTCTCTCCTATATTTCACCTCCACAGTAAGTTATCAGTCTTTTAAAAAAAAAAAATGCTGCCACTCTGGGGAGCTGTTTGAAGGAAACACAAAGTGAGGTACTCTCAACAGAGTCGCTTGTGAGAGTCACCTAAGGCAATGCTCACATTACTTCCAAAGAACCAAAAGCAAAGGTGGGAAAAGAAAAATGCCTCCCCCATCTGAATTCCCACCATAGTTTTTCACTCCAGTATTATGGCGTCTATAAATTTATGTCCTTTCTATATGTTTCATGCCAAGTTTACCAGAAACTCCTTGAAATAGGGCTACTGTCACTCATTCATTAATTCATTCAACAAATACTTATTACTCACTGACCATATCAAGCCCTAGTAATACACACGTGAACGAGATAAACACTATCACTGCCCACATGCACCTAATATTCTTATGGGATAATCCAACATTTAGCAATTAGTCAGGCAACTAATATTTTAATTATAGTTACGGTAAATGCTTTGAAGAAGCAGAACAGTGTGCAATGAAAACAAGTAACCCAGCACAGTACCAGGATTGACCCCAAATGGGTTTTCAATGTTATTTATCTATGGCTTCATCAATTTCCCATGTCACTGACTGATAATGACTCATGACATATGATCTTTAAATATGCGGTTTTACAACTCTAATGAGAGAAGGACAGAAGAAGATAGGAACTCAAGTTATTGAGCTGGTACTGTGCCAAGCCCTTTTGTGTACCTAACTTCAGTTCATCTTCGCTACTAATTTATAGAGCAGAGGCTAACGCTCCACTTTTAAATGTAGAGTATGAGATGCAGGGAGACAAAGTAACTTGACAAAACTCACATAGTTACTAAAAGGTGTCATGACAGGATAGGAACCTATGATTTCTATTTTATCAGAGTAAACCAAAGGCCTTTTCAAACTAGGCCTGGAAAATACATACAAAGTTAGGAGAATAACAGCAAGCCTACTATTCTGTATTTAAGTCACTTTAATTTAAAAATGTGGTAACTGGTGAACATTTATTATATATATATATATATATATATATATATATATATATATATACACACACACACACACACATATATATATACACACACACATATTAAGTAAAGTAAGTAAATTATTAAGTAAGCAAACATTCATTTAAATATAAAAGATGAAAAGTGTACTCTATAACTATGTTAGAGTATTCCTTTCAGAATAGACAGAGGAGAATACAACGCTAATATTTTGACCAAGTGCCCATATGCCATGGCACTACATTACATCAAAGCTTAATAGAGATGTGATTTGACAAAATATTCTTACACAAATGGACTATCTCAAATTCATGAATTTACCACTCAAGCTCATTAGAACAAAACTGAAATTAACCAATATCCAACAATTCAACAACCATAATAAAAATTACAAAGATATTGATGGGGGGAGGAATCTAGAAAGCTCTTACAAATACTTTGAAGGCCTCCGGGGATAATATTCCCTAGTACCTTGTTTATGTCTGTATGTGTGTGTAGTTAAACACACAGAGACCAACATACACCCAAATTAGATGTGTGTTCCAAACATGCACTGAAGTATTTCTGGGGGAATACTATTTCTAAGGAAAATAAACCCCTCCAAGCCTACTTAACCAATGTACAGAGAAAATATGTAGCTGCTGCTCATGATGGCTCATGATGGAACATGGCAGAGTTTAAAAACCAGTAAATACTCCACAATTAAGGCTAAAAAAGAACTAGAGAATGAGCTAGAAAGAACGTGAAGGGGATTTTTCAAATTTGTATACGCTTTGGATACTGAGGTTATGGATTTTATTTTTAGGTTCACTTGAGAACTGTTTTCCTTTCATTGACAGAGGTGAATCATTAGCACATGAGATTAGATACAATCACTGATTACCTGTTAGTCAACAAATGGGAAGAAAAGAGAGTGACAGTAAAAGGGAAGGGAGGGAAGAAGTTTCTCCAGGTATAACAAAAGAAAAGCTAGAAGAGAAAAGTGATTCAAAGTAATGATTATATGACTTAATTGCCATATATTAAAACAAGAAGAGGGGTGCCTAGGTGGCTCAGTTGGTTAAGCGTCCGACTTCAGCTCAGTCTCATGGCTAGTGAGTTTGAGCCCCGCATCAGGCTCCGTACTGACAGCTCAGTGTCTGGAGCCTGCTTCGGATCCTGTGCTTCCCTCTCCCTTGACCCCTCCCAGCTCACAATCTCTCTCCCTCCCTCTCTCCCTCTCCCTCTCTCTCTCTCTCTCAAAAATAAACATTTAAAAAAACTTTTTAATGATCAGGGAAAGGAAAATATGTAAAAATGGAGTCACTAAATTGTCCTGAGCCACTACTGTACAGTTGTACAAACTGTTCACTGCATATAGGCACTGGGTCAAGGGTGCAGAGTAAGGGTTTAATATGGTCCATTGCTAAGCTGGGCTCTCTGTCTCAGGGCTGGATGCGCCCAGAAAATGGAGCACTTTTCCTAATTCACACAAAGTTGTAGTCCACTTGCCAAGCCTTCTGACCTACAGGTCGTGTCCACTCAAAGGGAAGCCTTTGGAAATTACATAAAAGCTCTGTATGGACTTGAGAGGCGCTAAGTAATCATACTCCACCAACATTCTATCCCCTCAGCCTCCAATTCTAGCCTCCCAGCTCCACTGTTTTAGTAAGCCATGAGAAAAGAACAAAACTATACAGCCAGTCCTTCCTATGGGAATGTTCGTAGCCCACACTATTCACTCATAATTCAAAGTGAACTGTACTTTAAATTTGATGTTAAACTCCATTATTCTTAAGTTGATGATAATTTATGTTGGACTAAAATGAAATGATCTTTTCAATGCTAATAAAAAGTTGCTAATACAACTTACAACATAATTCACTCCTTAAGGGGGATTAGTATAACTTTGCTTTAATAATTTAAATAAAATGGCTGTGGGGCACCTGGTGGGCTCAGTCAGTGGAGCATGCAACTCTTGATCTCAGGGTTGTAAGTTTAAGCCCACACTAGGTGTAAAAATTAGTCAAAAATAAAATCTTTAAAATAAACAAATCAATAAAATGGCTACTCCTGATTCAGTTATCACTCCACATTCTACAGGCCATAGGACTGGACTTTGTTAGACATTAGAACTGACGTCTATGTACATGAGGCGACACTGTTACATATGCTAGAAGACATTCCATAATTTGCTCTAATTTATAGACACAAAAGGCTATTCCCTCACTCTCAAATTAGTCAACTGTAGGTCACTATATTTTATAGCTCCATACATTCTTAAGCTTCATACTTCAAAACACCATCAAAAACAATAAAAGACAATAAGTAGTTAATTTGCTGCACTGGCCTATAAAAGACTTTAGAAAAAAGAACCATTTCCCATACAATACATACCTATAAAATACTAAATATTTGTCTAGGAAAGGTTATGCACCGTAAGGTTAATTAAAGAATTTAAGGTATATATGTAAAGTATAGGGCTGCTAAGGAAAATAAAATACCTATTCTTAATTAGTATGCCTAATTCAAGCTTTTCTTATTTCTATTTAAATACATAGTAAGCACATTTTCTACTGAATTCTCTTCAAGCTGTTTTCTAGAACAGGACACCACCAAGACCTCAAATATTTGTTTTTACCTCGAATAACATAATTATCCAGTGCATCTTCCATTCTCTTCAGTGCTTCAGTTCTATCAGAACCATATGTGATCAGCTAAAAGCAAATAAACAAAAAACAATTTACATAGATAGATACCAATCTATCTAAAAGTCAAACAATTCATCCTAATAAAAATCAAAATACTTTGTAACAGGTTTCCCAAAACATCCTCTGAAATTTCACAGTAGCTCAATTTCTAATATAAAGTATGTCAATTAAGATTTTTTTTAAACTCAATAAACATCAGAATCAAGATATTTCAGACTTTTCTCCTACATTCACTATCACAGAAAAGAGCTATTTGAGATAAACAACAACATAATAAAAATAACCATAAAAAGTTTAAAAGGAAAGATATCAAAATGTGAACATTTGGGATAGAATATAAACATCTAGAATAGTGAAGGATAAGGCAAGATTTTTCTCTCCCTACGAAAATGTCGTTTCCAAGTCTGATACCCTGCATAGCTAACTTTTACACATAACATAGCATAGAAGCAAACTGTTCTTGTATTACAAAAACAGAAGGGTCTTACTGTTCTATATGATTTTGTGCCTATTTATAAGAATCTTCAACAAATTAGCAATTAAATACAAGCAACAAATAATATTTTATTGCTAATTTGCTTGTTAAAATAAGACTTTACCTACTCATAAAATATTTTTCTATTACATTAGTCAGTCTATAGTTTACAATTACTTTGGTACATTTCATCAGCTCCTCAGTATCAAGCCAGGTTGAAAATTTATTTGCAAGCCACTTTTCTGAACAGAAATGTATTCATCAAAAAATGGAACCACATATATCAAAATCAATCTATAATTTTTTTGTTTTTTTATTTTTAAATTAAATAGCACTTCTCTAACAAATGAAATACCTAAAGTTCACTTTAATAATGTTACTATAAAAACTTAAGTGAAAAAAAAATAAAAAAAAATAGTTTGCTACAAATACATAAAAAGTACTTGGGGGAGAAAACCATCTGACAAAGGGTTTTTAGTAAAAAAAAAAAAAAAAAAAGTAATAATAAAATCATTCTTCGGGATAGGGAAAACAGGATTTTCTAAATGAAATCCCCAGGTTTTGTTGGTTTTTTTGTTTTTTTTGGGGTTTTTTTTAGCGTTTATTTTTTGAGAGATAACAAACACAAGCAGGGGTGAGGCAGAGAGAAAAGGGAACAGAGGATCCAAAACGGGCTCTGTGCTGACAGCAGAGAGCCCAATGCAGGGCTTGAACTAACGAACCAAGAGATCATGACCAGAGCCGAAGTTGGATGCTTGACCAACTGAGCCACCCAGGCTCCCCATGAAATCCCCAGTTTCAACTACTGCAGTCAGAATCCTACATTTTATGAGATCTTAAGATTCTAATGATTTTGAAAGACCTAAAAATTTGAGCAGCATTGTTAATTTATTCTGGGAAGTCAAATTTCAAAAGACAGGTGGGCAAAAAGACATCTTGTACTCTAACATAAAACTTAATTATGTGCAATCACCACAAGTAATTAGTGATTCATAAAAATGAAAAAGAAATGGTAAAAAGTATGCCAAAAAACATGACCTATCAGCTCAACTCCTTGACATGGCAAGCCATCCATACTTCCACCTCAGGTAATTTCTAGGGATGACCAAATAACGTAATTCATGCTCACTGTATTGGCTGCACTGGAGCCACTGGTTAGATAACTTTATTATTGTTGGGGGAGGGGATCATCATTTGATTTGATTGGGGATGAGCAAATGACTGACTTGATTGGGGAGTATTACAAAGTAACATGCTGTTGAAATTTCTCAAGAGAAAGAAAATCTGCTCTGCTTTCACTTTTCCATCAATGCATAATTATTTGTTTAATTACACAGCACATGATTCAGAGAAAGGATCAATTTAAGATTTTTTTAACTTTAATACTTCCACTGTCTTTCAGGAGAAAAATGTACAAAGCCATTAGGAAATCGAACTAACTTTTGAAATCATTGGATCATAATAAATGCTAATGTCACTTCCTGGTTGGATGCCGCTGTCAACCCGGACCTGGGAGAAAGAAAGAAATGAAAGTAACTTCATATTGTGCAGATATTTTTCTAACAACAAATTTAATTTCCAAGGAGCAGATGGATAATTTAATCTCAAGTAACATTTCAACTTCTGGAAAACAGAAAAACAATCTAAACCATATAGAGACCAAATTATCTTGATCTGTTATACCATGTAGTATAACGCATTTTTTTGTTCTCACTCTAAACAAAGGAACGAAGAAACTGCAAAAAATAACAACAATAAAACTTTATACATCACTATCCTGGGATGCATTTGTAGCTATTTGATGGTGTCTTCCAACTGAAGCATGGCATGAATGATGCCCCTTCTAGGCACACTCCCCATTGTACCCTTCTGAGAGCTTCAGGGAGGACCCCAGTCAAGCCATGCAGCAGGACTCGGGAGTTCTGCTCATCGGCTCTACAAGAACGCTGGTCCTGTGACTTTCATGTCTGTAACACTTTCCTTTTTTGCCTTACCCTCTCAACTGTACATTTTTTCTCTGTTACTGTTAGTCCCCTGAGACTTTAATGTTTACACAGCTTTTCTCATAGCTTTGCTTTGTAAGGACACAGCCCCAATTAGAGTTCTGATTTTGCAATTTTCATGGGGGAAAAAAATAGCCCAAGTTCAAAATATTCTTTTGAAGAGCCTGATTGCTGTTAACCAGCCAACAAGTTAGTTAGTACATCGCTGATTCTTGTTTTCATCTCCCAGTTTGATACCAGCAGTAAGGCACAGAGGTTAGCCATGTAAAACTTTTAAAATGAGCAGTTGCTGAGGACGAAATATTTATTAAATTATTGTGCCTAAGTTTTGGAATCTGAGGTATTTAAAAGCTAATCAAAATACTTAAGACTGTCAAGCATGTCCTAGGGGTCTTGAAGATAGAGGAATTTAATCGAAGCTGCCAGAACAGCAGGACTTTGATGCCCAACATCGTAAAGGGGTGGGAAGAGAAGAGCGGAAGCTCACATAGCTCTTCACCTGTGGGAAGAAGCCTTCCTAATAAACAGCAGCTCATCTGTCTGCAGCAAGGCAGAAAAAGGTCAACACAGCGGCTGTTAGGCCTTTAATATTTTAATTTAGGCAATTATCAAGGGACCACATGTAGAACCTCTTGTCTAGAATATCCACATGAGGGTATGATGATGGCTTTATTATACAGTGACATCAAAAGATAAAGCATAGTTTCAATCTTTAAAAAAATCACACTACTATTATTCTCTTCGTAAGGTTTTAGAAGGTAACACTATAACAAACTCAGAGTGCTTTTATCTCTGCATTTGCAAACACAAAAGTATGGTTATTTGTATTTACATTCACATTCATATATGAAAATCTCAATTTTAAATGACAGTCACTCAGCACACTTAAAAATATCCTGGCTTTCTATTTTCTGAAAACATACTTCAGTGCTATGAAAGACACAGTGTTGATAAAAACTAGAAAAGAATTAATGGGGCAGCTGTGAAAGCAATAAAATCATAATCTACCCTCTCCCCACATTTACAGAGCCCCCAAATGGCAGCTGGCATCCAACTTACATAGCAGAAAAGAGCCTTCTGAACTTGCATTTTCTTAATTTTAGTAGTAAAAAGTTAAAGAGCTCATTTTATCACCATGTATTATTTAAAACCAGAGCATGCTTGCTAAAGCTGTGTTTCCAATTGATATTGGTAAAAATTCTAAGATCTTTGGCTTTAAATATATCCTCCTATTTGCTATGTAAACTGCTACAAACCTAGCGCAGAACTTTAATGTTCAACCCACTGGTAAAATAACATAGACAATAAAGATTATTTGTTACACTCTTCTCTGGTTCATAATTTAAAATTTTAGTCACTTTGAACAACACCATCCTGAAAGTTAAGTTACCTAGCGCTCTTAGATATAACTATTTCATTTACTAAAATTATGATCACAGAAGGTATGTCATTTTAATTTAAAAATACATAGGGTAAAATCAAGAGGTATTATACATAATCAACACACATCTCTAATCAAACACATGTCTCATTAGCAAATCAACATTTCCAATTTAAAACTGTAACAAAGCATGAAGACTCTGACTTATAATTTCCTGCTTATGTAGTTTTCAAATAATCATCAGCTTTTTTTATTTCTAACAATGAATTCAAAGTCAAATTAAGTTGCTATTCCCGGATGGAAACAAAGGCTACACACAAAAACATATATATATCTTAGCTTTTGCACACAAAGCTTTAAGAATAAGTCAAATGGAATTGTAACCAAATTTCTGAGAACAAAATTACAGAAACTACCAAATTTATAAAATGTGGTGATCAAAGACACACACAAAAAATCTTCATCAAAGCCAGAATGAGTAAATTGTAGGCTTAAAAAAGCAAGTGAAAACTACAAACTGTAAGTTAACGTTCAAGTATGTATTCCTGTGACCAAAATAAAAAAGGGTAATAACCAAAAAGTTTCCTAAATTAAAACCAACTGATCTAGTTAAAGAGGCAAGGAGGAAACACCAACACCCAGGCACCTGTGTATTGAGGGTCTCAAGCCATTGCTCAGAAAACATTTAGCGTAATTTAAATGTCTTTCTTCTGTATCAACGGTGGACCGTGTGAAACTACCAGCCGTCTCCCACCCTTCATGCTCCATTCACCTCTCCCCCTCAGTCCAACTCCCAGCCCGCCATGTCTACCTGACAAGTGACAGCCCAATCTGATTAAATGCTTCCAAGGGAGGGGACTCGTGGGCCTCCATGACAGGCCAAAAGTGATCACCATGGAGATACATAATTACAGCTGTCAACGCATCTACTGTCCTGCTGACATCAATTTGATTGCTCCCAGCAATAATGATAGACAAAGCTTGGTGTGCACTCTCCCGCACCCAATCACTTTATCTATTCCTTGGTCCATTTAGCTGACATGCAACATTCACACAAGCAAATAACAGCAGTAAGCAGAACATTTAAGGCATTTTAATTGTTTTTTCTTTCTATGGATGGCTCACAACCGCAAATGTTATTACATAAAACTCCTGCTGCAGCATTAATTGAAGAAAGATTTGGTGGGACAAAGACTGTAGGGGGTATAGTTTGTCCATTATCACTTGTACTTTCAACAGGTCTCACGTTTGAAAATTGCAAATTGCAAAAACTTGCGAGGGCAAAATGTTTGACATCCTGTTAGCTATTACAACATGGTGAAAACTTCTAACAACTAGAGTAATCATTATGAATTCTTATTTAATACTTTTTTGTTTGATTAAAAAAATGTTTAGATATGTCCCTATGATACTGGTTTTCTCATCTGCTATTTAACATCACATAATGCCTGTTAAATCTTTACAATTTTTTTTCTGCCTTCAGGCTTTGAACACAGCATGGAGTCTCCCAGCCCAGAAAGGGTCAAGTCTCTTCAGAACGCATATGGGCAAAAACAATTTAAAAAGTGAAATAAATCATATATCCAATAACATCTTCGAATTTAGAATCCTTCCTGTAATCTTTCACCATCTTCATGTCAGTAATCAGACTGAATAATCATATTCACAGATGGTACCGCCTTGTCATCCACTAGTTAACATAATGGTATGTGTGTGTGTATATATATATATATATATATATACACACACACACACACATACATACACACACACACACACACACATTACCTTAAGAAAAAGGGTGTGCCCTTGTTCTTTATATGCAACAAAAACTATTTAAAGAACACTTATTAAATATAGAAGAACTATGAATTAAGTGGACAGTGATCACTTTTCTTTAACCGGTAGAAATATGTACTTCTTAAAGTACGTGACACTTAATAGAATGAGGCACACTTTGTTTTCCTTAATCCATTTCAATTAAAAGGCTGAATTTCGTGACATCTGACTATACAGGGAAGCTAGATTAGATTTATTGAAAATATTAAAGTAATACAGAAAAGTCATTTCCCATTCTTAGGATCCTGTGATCTTTTTCATTACCATTTTCAAAAGAATTGGGAACATTGTAAACTATCATTTATTCAGAAGTCAGATATCTCTAGACTTCCCTGTGAAGGGAATTCTGACTTCCCTACACATCACCAAGTACAAAATATTTTTTTAAAAAAATAACAAAAAACTGTGATTTATCTACAAATTTCACTTGTCCTTCTATTTACACCCTTTGGTGTTGACATGCTTTAACATAAAAGTATGACATAAATCAAGATTTTAACCCCTCACTTGGCATTGCAGCTTAATGACTTACACCAGGTAGATGTATTGGTTCTTGGTACTGAGACAATCTCCCAACGGACGGTAAACCAAAAGACTTGTAGGGGTCCTGAAAGTTCAAAGGAAAGGAAGCACAGTCTTTGAAATATAAATCAGCAAAGTAAGGTTAAATATTTATACAATGAAGAAGCATTTATAGATCTATTTTCAACACACAGTATTTACCAAATCATGATTTCCTAAGATCACTGTCTTATACTCACTCTAGATTACTTAGAGAAGTATTTAAAAATTAAACTGAAATGTAAGCAGAATTGAGCCTGACCTTAGTCATACTTTATTGAAATTGGTAAAATTCCAACATTTTATAAATTGTCTTCAAATGCCTTGGGCAAAAATAAAATAACCTAGGTGTTACATCAAAACATCCCCAAGTTCAGAACAGCAACTGTAGTGCACTTAAGATAACTGTTTTTCTTGCTCTCAAAACAGTTCACATACGGCAAAATTGGAGAATTTTGGTTCTTCAAGTAAAGACCTGAAAAAAAACTTTGCACGTGCTATTATTAGATATGTGCCCCACTTGTAAATATCTTAGATCATCAGAATAAAAATTAAATGAGTTCAGTGTCATAACAATACCATTTAAAATATGATAAAAAGCAAGAACAATAACCCGGGCAAGTATATTCTCAAGATCCTTGAAAAACATTTCAAAACAACTTCAAGTATTCTTAAACACAGGTACCATTAATTTATTTTTTTTAAAGGACTTTGAATTCTAAAAGCAAAAGACAGTATTAAATGCTTCCTTGAATTGTTTCACTCATTGAAAAAAGCATTTTCAGATGTTGATTGTTTTATTATCTGATTAATATAGTTATAAGATAATACAAAAGTTTTGGACTGAAAGCTTAGGAGTAAATTCCATAATTAAAATTATGAATGAAAGCTTTGCAATTTACATTTCAATCACTACTTTCATGTAAACATAAGGTTTATCAGAAAATAAACTTGCAAAAAAATTTAATATTAACAACTAATGTGTATGCAGGGTAGGCTCTTAAAAACAAAAAGCAAAAGACAACAACAGAGAAATAAATGATTCTGTTCGTTTCAAATGTGATCTGAAAGCAAAATAAAAACCCTGGTCCATGCAAACATACTGAATATTTAACAAAAGCAAGAATATTTAACGAATGCTTTGTTGCCCCTTAAACTGATTGGTGGCTATCTTGCCCGTGCACAGAAATACACAGAACTTAAACAAACTCAGTCTTTTAAAACTATTTTGCATTGCGTCAAAACTGCCCCCTCTTTTGCCTGGTTTGATTCTCTATTACATAAGCAAACACATCACATGGGTTATGAAGCCCTAACTTGCTCTTGCTGTTTAGTTTTCCCTGGTCCCATGTCTCGGGACACAACCACCATGCTTCCTGTGAACATCATTCATTTTACCTCAGCATACACCCGACATTCAACTGCCCAGCCGTTGATGGGAATATCAGCTTGTTTGTGCCTGAGAGGGTAACCCTTGGCAACACGGATCATTTCTTGGACTAGGTCCAGGCCAGTAATGCATTCTGTGACAGGATGCTCCACCTGCAAGGCCAATATCTGCCAGTCAATAGGTGTAGGAAAAGGGGAATAAACAGAATAGGCAAGAACAATTTCAGCAGTTCCTGGACAAAATGGGGTTAATTATACATAACATTTAATCATTTTTAACTAAAAAACCGAGAGAATAAAATTAAACAAGCACAATCTAATACAAAGCATGATTTAAAAAAAAAAAAAAAAAAAACCCAATGCCTAAAAAGTATTTGTAAACTATCTGTATCACTTGTCTCAGTTTTTAATTAGATGTCGTCCAGCAATGCTTCCCACTTTCAATTGTGAAACCAATTCTTATCTGAAAATTACATATTTAGCTGCAATCCTCGGTATGGCTGGTAATCAACTATTCTGCTACACTTAGCATGGCATCCACAGAGGCAGCTTATGATTTTCCAAAGCACTAAGCTAGCCTGGTCTCACTCACTCTCATGCTTTCACTAACCTGTCCTGACAAGCAACCAGATTAGCGTACTCTTACATCAATGCAGTGTAGCAGAAAGGAGCAGATGGATCCTGCAGGTTGTTTTCCCTTCAGACTTACATGGGGAGTGCTTAGCATGCACAATAGCAAAACTGAGCCAGTGAAATCACTCTGCTTTCTCAGCAAATTGCCGATAACTACTTTGGATGATGCTGTCATGGGGATCCCTGGCCTTCCACACTCACACATGGGATACACATGTACAAAAACATGCACTGACATAGAGGGATGCTAACAGGGATACACATCATTATGAATTTGCTTGACTGCTCGCAAGTTCCTAAATTTAACGAAGCTACAAAAAAAGCCACTTATGGCACTGATAAGGAGCAAATGATAGGTCTCTCATCAAAAACCTTGAAGAAGTTTTAAAAATTTAAAACTTCAGCCACATCTGTTACTTTAAATACCAATTTCTTTTCTCATAAAAACTAAAGCATGTTCCAAATGCACCTCTTAATAGTTTCTTTATCATGACATGTCCAATTTCATAAACTCTGACACGGGAAAAGGTCAATGAACAAACGAATTGTCTTCCCATCTTCAACTACACTAATTGAAGGACAGGACTTAGTCATTATAATAATCTCGAAGCTTATCATAAGCAGACAATGCCGTGGTCTTAAAAAAAAAAAAAAGAAAAAAGCTTTGTAAAAATAAACAGATGGCATCCATAATTAGCTCTGTGTGTGTTATGAGTTTGTTTACAGTTTCAACAACATTTTAAGACATTTTGACATAATTTTAATGACAAATCATCACTAAAATAAGCATCTACCCTTTGCAAAATGAACGTGACACTAAATAAAGATCTTATTAGATAGTTCAAAAATTAAATTTTTCAAAGCAAATCATGGTTTTTTGAGAAACAAGATTCTATATGATAAATATAACAAGAAGGGAACAGTGTAAAGCCCCTCTATCACTGCTAGAAACAAATCTGAATGGGAAGGCATCTTATCACTCTATTCAAAGTGAGCCTACTATGTGCCAAGGGCTTTATGTCAATACTATTCATACACCTCCATAGGTGAGAAAACAATTTTAAAAGTGAATGACTTAATTTCCTCCTCTGGCTAGTGCCCAGAAAATATACTAGGCAAATCAATATATATTGAATGAATAAGTGAGCAGCAAATCCAGAGACACATCTACAGCAAATGGTAGAGGCAGCGCTGGCATTCAGGTCACTCCAGAGATGGTATGACGTTCCTATTCTCCTCATGTAAAAATGCATATAAAAACATGTAGTAAACTGGGGCGCTTGGCTGGCTCAGTCAGGGGAGCATGTGACTCTTAATCTCGGGGTCGTGAGTTCAAGCCCCACATTGGGTGTAGAGATTACTTAAAAAAAAAAACTTAAAAAAATGTAGTAAACATAAACAGCTGCATAATTAGGTGCTGTTGTCTTCTATAAAACACAGTATTATTAAAGTTTAAAGACCCAAATTCATTATAAGGCTCTGTTTACCTTAGAAGATTTTCTGTAACTGTCTAAGAGAAAAGTATGTAAGACCCATATTAAACGAAATCCAAAAATGGACCCACTTGACACCAACTTAGAATTATAGAACAGAAACAACACATTTTTCAATCTCAATTAGTGAGCTACAATCATATCAAAATAAAATAATTAAGTAGGTAACTAGAAAAACAACTAGCTGCTAAAGGCAAAATCATTACTTGCAGAACTTAAAAAACATACCCACTTAGGTTCAAGTATTGTTAAAGAAATATTTCTAAATACATTTGAATATAATTCTGAAGTTATTCAACTGGATGTGTGAAACATTTCCGTTAGAGCCTGCCTTAGCATTACCAGGAATCTTGTAGGCATAACATTGCTTAAATAACCATGTATAGCCCCATTTCTGAGAACGTGGAAACAGGTTCCCCTCTGCAAGTCAAACTCCATACTTAAGAGATCAGAACAGAGATATACAAAGAGACAAAACAGTTCCCAGGCCAAAATATAATTCAATAGAAGTTTTAAAAATATGTTTTAAAAGGGGGGGGAAAAAGGGCAGGGAGTGAGGATCAATGGAAAGTGAAGGCAGCTAACTGGAACGAAAGGTTATTCAAAGAGAGACTCAAAGACTGGTGTCTGGTAGGCCAACAATTTTGTCTTGTCCCACCAGAAGAAAAATCTACATAAGTTTAATGCCGATAAACATATATTCAGAGGACTATTATGTGGAAGGGGGGGAAAACTCACAAGGTTTCTATGTCACTTCTATTCAGAAAACACTGATTTCACCTAAGTTAAATATGTTCTTCTTTTTTTTTTTTTAAGACCCCTCAGACTCATTAATCTGTCAATATGCTTTGGGATTCTCAAGAGGAGGGTATTATACAGCACTTATTGACCCACACACCTGCTTTTGGACGATATCCTATGGGTTGAGAAGTCCATGGAACACACTTTTAGAAACCATGCCTTAAATATTCAAAATACAAAAATGAATTCCCTTATTGTGACAAAAAAATTTTCGAGAACCTGGCTTCACACATAATTTTTCTACCCAGTAGAAAGGGTATTAGTTCCAAGAAGTATATGAATAAGGATACACTAAATAGTATGATTCTGCATTTGAAGATTAATACACTGACATTCTAGTATATAAATCTTATGGTTTAGTCAACAAAAGACCTAAACTACCCCACCACAAAAAAATCACACATTAGTAAAAAAAAAAAAAAAAAAAGCCCAAAACAAGTCAGAATTTCTGAATCCTTGAAGACAAATTTGTGATTGGGATTAGTGAGAGAATGTGCACTCTGCAGGGTCTGTTAGTAGCTGATAAATCAGTTTGTACTGGCAATGCCCCTATCTCGCCATGAATGTTTTGTTCAAATAGGTGCAAACAGTTACAATCATGAAATGTCATACTATGGAACACACAATAATGCTAGAGTGAGTCTATATAGTTCTATATGCCTACATCAGATGATTGCAAACATCCAGCTTTTTATAAATCCATTTGCTATTTTCATTTAGTTTTGTCTTCTTGATCACCAGCAAGCTGTCACTAATATCCGTGTTTCTGTATAGACCTCTTGCCACTCTGTTTTCAAATGCATTTGTTCCTTTAAATGTATTTCCCCCCAAAAAATAAATAACTGAGCTTATCAAATCCAACAGTGAGATAAATCTGATTTTGCTTCACCTCTGAGTTCTTAATGTATCAAACTTCAACACTAACGAACTAGAAAAACAAGTCTTTCCAGCATTGGGTCTGCCCTCGCAATCTTTAACCTCATTTCTCATTAAATACAAACAGTGAAGTATCTAAAACTAGTGAGTGAAAGTATCATGAAACATTTCCAGTACCGAAGTAACTCCCAATAAAATACCTTACTGATGACGAAGGGAAAAGTAGTAACTCTACAGTAAAGAAATGCAAGAGACCTCAGTCAACCAAGTCAACCTCAGCAGTAACGGGATAAACAGACCTCGCAGGTCTCCTACGTGGTGGTCAGAGGAGGACAGTACATTTTCTGTATACTTGACAAGATACAGAGCCTCAATATAATCATCAGAAAGCAGACAGATGCAACATGAGGGATGTTCTATAAAAGAAAGAGCCTGTGCTCATGAAAAAATGTAAAGATCATAGTTGAAGAAAAAAAAAAGACTAACAAACTGTTCTAGATGGAGAAAAAGAGATATGACAAGTAAATGTAACGTAGGGTCCAGAAAATGGGTTTCTTTTACCCTGAAAGACTTTAGTGGAACAACCAGTAAAATCTGAATATGATCCGTAGATTAGATGATACATAATATGTAAATGTTAATATCCCGATTTTTATAATGGCACTGGGGTAATGTAAAATAATTTTCTTGGGGTGCCTGGATGGTATCTGACTCTTGACTTTGGCTCAGGTCATGATCCCAGGGTCATGGGATCAAGTGCAGCATTGAGCTCTGAGCTGAGCATGGAGCCTGTTCAAGATTCTCTTTCTCCTCTTTCTCTCTCTCTCCTTCCCTCCCTCCACCCCTTCCTCCACCCCATCACTCAAAAAGGAGGAGGAGGAGGAGGAAGAGAAGGAGGGAGGGAGGGAGGGAGGGAGGGACAGAGAGAGAGAGAGAGAGAGAAAGAAAGAAAGAAAGAAAGAAAGAAAGAAGAAAGAAAGAAAGAAAGAATCTTCTTCTTGTTTTTAGGAAATACAGACATAATTAGAAGTAAAGGGATACCAGGCCTGCAATTTACCCTTAAATGGTCCAGGCAAAGAAGACATAGAGAGAGAGACATAGATAAAAGGATAAAGCAAATGTAAATGTTAGTGAAAGGTGTTCAGAACATCTTTGTAACATTTTGCAATTTTTCTGTACATCTGAAAGAATTTCACATAAAATACAAATTAAAGCAACATCACTAAAGTTTGTTTTATATAATAAAATATTATTAAAATAAAGATATCTGACTTGATCAACATTTTATCTTCAATCAAACATAAAGATATCTTGGGTGGCTCAGTTTGTTAAGCATCCAATTCTTGATCTCAGCTCAGGTCATGATCTCACAGTTTGTGGGTTCAAGCTCTGCATCAGGCTCTGTGCTGGCAGTGCAGAGCCTGCTTGGGATTCATTCATTCATTCTCTCTCTCTCTCTCTGCCCCTCCCCTGCTTGTGTTCTCTCTCAAATAAATAAACATTAAAATAATAATAAAGATATCTGCCTTAGTCAACATTTTCTCTTTAATCAAAATCCACCGTGTTAAATAATCAATAGTAGATAATTTGTTCAATAGGTTTTCTCTGACTTAAACTTTTAAATATTTTGTATTATTTGCCTAACAATTCCTAAGATTTAAAGAATAGGCAATGAAGTAACTGGCAAGTTTTCCTCAAGAAGAGCAAAATTCAGGCAATTCTAATTATACACTTAAGTTAACCTCAAATGAAAATTAACACTGAGGGAAGTTCAAAAGAGAAAAAAGTCACAGAAGGTATAGAGAAGTCAGAACAAAGAAGTATGTGTTAACTTGGCCATGAGAGAGAAGGAGGGTTATGAAAAGTATTCAAAATTCCTTAAATGAAGAAGTATTTGGTTGTAATTGTCAACTGGTAAATGGTGGCCCAATTGCCTAGTCAAGGCAGAAGGTGTCCCCAAAGATGACCCAACCAACATACCTAACTAACATGTAATAGCATTGAAATTTACAAAATCCCACCATATGCATGAACCTGTTCCTTAATACTCCACTCTCATTTTATAGAGAAGACATATGAGTTACAAAGAAGAGGTATTTGGTGAGTGAACATTAAGAGTATCTAATAATCAGGGGTGCCTGGGTGGCTCAGTCAGTTAAGTGTCTGACTTCGGCTCAGGCCATGATCTCACAATCTTGTGAGCTCGAGTCTGGTGTCGGGCTCTGTGCTGACAGTTCAGAGCCTGGAGCCTGCTTCAGATTCAGCCTGTCTGTCTCTCTCTGTCTCTGTCTCTCTCTCTCTCTCTCTCCCCCTCCCTCCCTCTCTCTCTCTCCCTCTCTCTCTCTGCCCTTCCCCTGATCGTGCGCTCTCTCTCCCAAGAAAAAATAAATAAATAAAAATAAAATTTTAATTAAAAAAAGAATAATATTCAAATAATGTTTTTTTGTAATTTTGCAAAATAAGCGTGATTTTACGAAACATCTTTATTAAATGCATCAAGTCTTGGGGCACCTGGGTGGCTCAGTCAGTTAAGCACCTGACAGGCTCAGGTCATGATCTTGCAGCTCATGGGTTCTGGCCTTGCATCAAGCTCTGTGCAGGCTCTGTCTCCAGCTCTCTCTGTCCCTCCCCTGCTCACAGACTGTCTCTCTCTCTCTCTCTCTAATATACACATTAAAAAAAGAAAAAAAGAAAAAGAAAAAATAAATAAATACATCAAATCTAACCCAACAAATGTTACAAGACTTGGTTTGGGAATGCTCTCTTTGGTAAGCAGAACCTGTTTGATTCAACTCAACAGAGTAGTTTAGGTGTAACTACCTGTTGAATTATGAGGAAATTGCCCCGTTACATAAAACTGAGTTTCATAATGGTATTTGGCATAACAGATCCCTGTTCGGTTTGTTGTTATTCCAGCCTGAAAGTATAACAGATGCCATTATTTTTGGTTGTGCTCTTTCGGTTCAGAGAGCTTCTTTGTCCAGAACAGAATCTAGCATACATCTATTAAAATTCTGATGCTCTACCTTCTGAGAATACAGGATTTCAAAATAAAGATCTAAAGTTATTAGATTTTGATCCACAGCACTCAAAGATAAAAAGCACATTGGGAAATGGGCCCCAACATAGGATTCCTGTAAACTCACCTTGAAAATAATGGCTATATTCAAGTGTGGCAGTAAAAACTGAAGAGATTCTATTATAGAGCTTCCCTGAGCCTCCCAACACAAATAACTAGATGAAGAAAGGATAACGGCTTTATGTTATGGGCTGAACTGTGTCCCCCCTCTTCCCCCATTTCATATGTTTAAGCCCTAACCCCTAGTACCTCAGAATATGACTGTATTTGGAGACAGGGTCTTCAAAGAGGCAATTAACTTAAAATGAGGTCATTAGGGTGGGCCCTAATCCCACATGACTAATGTCCTTAAAAGAAGAGATTAGGGGGGCGCCTGGGTGAGTCAGTCGGTTAAGTGTCCGACATCAGCTCAGGTCATGATCTCGCTGTCTGTGGGTCTAAGCCCCACGTCGGGCTCTGTGCTGACAGCTCAGAGCCTGGAGCCTGCTTCAGATTCTGTGTCTCCCTCGCTCTCTGCCCCTTCCATGCTTGCGCTGTCTCTCAACAATAAACATTAAAAAAAAAATTTTTTTAATGTTCTTTTTTTGAAAAAAAGAAGAAGAAATTAGGACACGAACACACAGCACAGAAGACAGACCATGTGAAGACACAGAGACAAGACGGCCATCTGCAGGCCACAGAGAGAGGCCACCAGAAGAAACCAACACTGTGAACATCTTCATTTTAGACTTCTAGCCAGAACTATGAGAAAATAAATTTCTGCTGGTTATGCTAAGTGAAATAAGTCAGGCAGAGAAAGACAGATACCATATGTTTTCACTCATATGTGGATCCTGAGAAACTTAACAGAAGACCAGGGGGTAGGGGAAGGGGGAAAAAAAAGTTACAGAGAGGGAAGGAGGCAAACCACAAGACACTCTTAAATACTGAGAACAAACTGAGGGTTGATGGGGGTGAGGGAGAGGGGAAGCGGGTGACGGGCATTGAGGAGGGCACCTGTTGGGATGAGCACTGGGTGTTGTATGGTGTTGTCAAAACCAATTTGACAATAAATTATACATTAAAAAAAAAATTTCTTCTGGTTAGGCCACCCTGTCTGTGGCACGTTGTTACAGCAGCTCTAGGAAACTAACACAGGAACAAATTTGAAAAATTAAAATCTAGGTAAGAATCCAGAACTCAAAGACACCAAAATAGTCTTTCAATAGTAGACATCACAATATGCTTTCAAACAAAAACCTAAGTGAAGGTATCTGACCTATTCACATCTGAGTAATAGAAACTTCTTTCCTTCAAGTTTCTAATAAGACTCAATAAATATAAAGGGAAAATATAGCATAGCCTACACAGTATTCTCAGTTTCATATGAGACTGGCTTCAAATATTCCACAACACTCCAGTTCTGGCTTACTCTAAGCCAGTCTGTTAACCCTGGCCTGACTTTAAAAATAATCAAAAAGGTCAACTTCTGCCCATATCTAAAATGTCCCTCTGGCAAAAATGTAATTTTACAAATTAGTCACAAATCCATTTTCCCTATTAATTTATCCTAATTGCATCGATTATTCTTTCAATCAACACTCTAACTCAAAGAAGACCGAACTCTTTTAGTATGGACAATCCTGAATATTTTTAAAATCCAAAACTGCTCTGAAATTAGAATATGGTATTTGTCAGTTACAGTCAATTCTTAGAAATCAGAATTTGGATTGCAATAATTCTTAATTTTTAAATAACTGAAATAACAAAGAGGAAAAATCAATTTAGAGTTTCTAAAGTCCTTCTGCAATATAAAGATACCACATGGTGCAGAATTATCTGATGGGAGGTGGGGGTGTCTCGTCTCCATAGAATCTCATCAATTCCACTTCACTTTCTCTTCCATCCCATTGTGAAAGTAAATTCTGATTTCACTGTGGCAATCACATATGAGCAACTGACTAAAATCTAACAAAAATGGGAGAATTCAGCTCTCTTTTCTTAAGGATATGGAATAGTCAGCCAGCTGACCACACCTGGGCGTTCACTACTGTAAGATATTATTCCTTTCTACTTGACAGTGTTCCAGTTCTTATAATCTTTGTAGACTACATAAAGGCTGTTTTCCCAAAGAACTAAAATCTATAAACAACCTACACTTGGAAATTAGCAATTATACACACACACGAATTTGCAAAGGTATATTCAGGGTCCTAACATTAATCTTCTAGCAAAAAGGTCTAAACAAAAATAACGTATGAATGTAACAAACACTTTTACCCATCAGCTTCATTTTTAGATTTCCAAGTCTTCTTCTAGTCTCCTAGTCTCTTGCACAAATATCCTTATGATAAAAAGATACCTTTCAAAGTGGTTTATTGCAAGTATATTTGTTCATTTGCAACAATGTTTCTGCAGTTAACAGACAAAAGAATAATTTAAAAAGTTATTAATTTGTGGCTCAGTTTGCCATTTGAAAAAAATGACTACTGACAAGCTTTCCTAATAATTACAATAGTAATAGTAAACACGTTAACCACATTTAACAAACATAGCATGCAGAATAACATGGTGAAGTTCTCAGGAAGAAGGAGTGTTTAGTCTAAATCAGGCACTTTTCTGAGCATTTTAAATGCATTAACTCATTTAATGCCCACAATCCTATAGAGCACATGCTACAGTTACTGTCCCTTTATAGATGCAGGTAATGAAGCATAGCAAAGTTAAGGAACTTCCTCATAGTCCTACAACCAGGAAGGAGTAGAGCTAGGATTTACTTGCGCTAATCAGAATAGAGGATGTTTGCAATTACTGAAAACAATGAATAAAGGACTTGCCCATTAGTCAGCTATAGCTGTTATGAACCATTTTAGGGTCTAAACCTCACTAAATTTCTCTCCAGAAAAGTATGTATCCAATTTCAGAGGGTCCACAGATTCCTCCAAAGCTGCTTAACGACATCCAGGTAACCCTGGTTAAATATTTCTGCTTTGGAAGATGGCCAAACCAGCACTGCTCCACTCCAAATCCCATGGTCTCTATTTCCCCCAGAGTCAGTGAGCAGTTCAGGATACTGCAAACAGTGATGAAGAGCAGGTGGCTGTGGTCTCCCGTGGGCTGGGGGACACCTGGAGGCCAGCTTCAGAGATCCCCAGGAAAAGATGTGAAAGAAGAGGTCAGGGAGACAGCTTGGCCTGCAGAGATCTATGCTGCCAGAAAACAAAGTCGCTAAAGGCTCCAGGAGAGTCCCTGATCACTCGGCTAACAAGTCTGAGTAGTGAATGAATATTAGCTGGATTCTCCTGGAGACGAAGAGAACACGAAGAGATATATGCTCTTCCTGACCTCAGGAGTAGATAAGGCTGTGTCTTCAACCACTCGAAGGACTGCTGCCACTTTGAATATTACAACAAACAGAACTCAGTACTGAACCCAAAATCAACTACAGTAAAGCCATGGGAGGCAGCTTACCCATCAGGGACAGGCCAATCATTGAGAATAATGACTACAGACACCTAGTGAAACAGAGCAGCTGAGGAACAGGAGGGGAAAAAAAAAAAAAAAGCAATGGGGCATTTAGAAACTTCAAGGGTAGTAACACATGCACACATACCCCCATGCTCAAGGGGAATTTCTGGGATAAAATAACACGATTTCCCAACTATGCAACTTAGTTGAATACTTTAAGGAAAAGATGTAGCCATTAGAACTCGAATTAGAAGCCTGGAAGAGCAACATAAATATCAAATAACAGAACACAAGAGCACCTGTTTGGCTCAGTCAGTTAAGTGTCCAACTTTGGCTCAGGTCATAATCTCATGGCTCGTGAGTTCGAGCCCCACGTTGGGCTCTGTGCTGACAGCTCAGAGCCTGGAGCCTGCTTCAGATTCTGTGTCTCCCTCTGTCCCTCTGCCCCTTCCCTTCTCACACTGTCTCCCTCAAAAATAAATGTTAAAAAAAATTTTTTTTTAATTAAACCCTTTAAACAAGACAAAGATATGATATAATGATACAAGGTACACAATGCAAGTAAAATGTCATAAACATATACCTATCGTACATAGATATAGATATATAGATAAACATGCAAAGTAAACATTGCTTAAAATGCAAGGACAACTTGCTGTAGAATGAATATAGATGTACACTGAAGTAGTAACAGATGAAATTACATAATGTCTGAGATTGTTGTTAAAATACTCCAGCTAAAAGGGACAAAAGCAAGGCTTATATAAAACAATATGAGCAAAGTAAACACAAAGTTAGGTTACAGATTCACGGGACTTTACCATACCACTCTTGCTCTTCTTAGGACTTCTGTATGTTTGACAATTACCATGCATAAAAGAGACAGAAAAACTGACACATGGAGGAAGAAAAAGAAGGAAGGGATGGGGCGGGTGGGGAAGGAAAGAAATAAGAAAGAGGGAAAGAGCCAAGGAAAGAAATGCAAGAAGGTCCTGAATGCAAGAATTGTTAGAGCAGTGAAACTACTCTGCATGACACTGGAATGGTGGATACATGTCATCAAATATGTGTCAAAACCCACTGAATGTACAACACCAAGAATGAACCCTAATGTAAATTACTGGTTAATAACAATGTGTCAACACTGGTTCATCGACTGTAACAAATATACCACACTAATACAAAACATTAATAATAGGGGGAACTAAGGCTGGATGGGTAAAAGGGTATATAGGAACTCTTTGTACTTCCTACTCATCTTTCTGTAAACCTAAAACTTCTCTAAAAGATAAAATATATTTTTATTTATTTACTTACTTATTTTGAGAGAGAAGGTGAGGGAGGAGCAGAAAGAGAGGGAGAGCAAGAATCCCAAGCAGGCTCAAGGCTGTCAGCATGGAAACCAATACAGGGCTCAATCCCATAAACCGTGAAGGTCATGACCTGAGCCAAACACTTAACCAACTGAGCCACCCAGGCATCCCTATTTTTTTTAATTATGATGAGAAATTCTACGTATCTCTTTCTAAATCAAATAGATCCAATAAAAAAAAAAAAAAAAAGAACTCGGGCACCTGAGTGGCTCAGTTGGTTAAGCATCCAACTTCAGCTCAGGTCATGATCTCATGGTTTATGAGTTTGAGCTCCACATCAGGCTCTGCGCTGAGAGATTGTCTCCCTTTCTCTCTGCCTCTCCCCTGCTCATGCTCTCTCACACACACACAAAATAAATAAATACACTTAAAAAGTATTTTAAAAAATCTAGAAGAACATGAATAAATCATTAACCTTCAATAATCTTGATTATGAATAGATCATATTACCTCATAAAGTATGGACAGTCTACCACAAAAGGAATTAGAAAGTTGTTTAAAGACCTACCACTGAGAAAGATACCAATACAAATGGATTCACATCTGAGTTTTAATATTTAAGGAACACATAATGCCTATGACCTATACAATATTCTCACAGTTTCAAAAAATACATATAATATTAAGTCTGGTAAAGACAGTATTTAAAAAAGTAAAAATTCAAAATCATTATAATTAGCTCACAAAATCCAGTAAAACACCAAAAGGAAAATCATTATGTCTAATTAAAATTTATTATAGGAATATAAAGCAAAAGTATCAAAAGAATTCACGTTAATAAAAGATAAAAGCTATTTCTCCTTATTAGTAGTAATTGGTAGACAACTAACAGTTTTGGCCACAACTAGAGACAAAGGTAAGATCTTGCAAATTTCTAGAGGGAGAATTTTTTTTTAATTTTTTAAATATTTATTTTTGAAGGAGAGAGAGACAGAGTGTGAGCAGGGGAGGGGCAAAGAGAGTGGGAAACACAGAATCTGAAGTAGGCTCCAGCCTCTGAGTTGTCAGCACAGAGCCTGATGCGGGGCTTGAACCCACCAGCTGTGAGATCATGGCCTGAACTAAAGTCAGACACTTAACTGACTAATCCACCCAGGCGCCCCAAGAGGGAGAAAATTTTTTAAACAAATGGTCAAGAATCAGAATACATCTCAATATCAAAAGTCGAAACTAAAAGAAAGCCGAAAAAGGTCTTCAAGACGCTAACAGAAAGTTCATTCTAATCCAGAATTCTATACTCAAAATTCTAGAAAAAAACACAGGAGAAACTCTTTGTGACCTCAGGTTAGACAAAGAATGCTCAGGTACGATACCAAAAGCACAATCCATAAATGAGGAAAAAATAGTAAACTGGGCTTTGATGGGTAAAAAACTTATGTTTCAAAAGACACCATTAAGAAAATAGAAAGACAAGCCACAAACTGGGAGAAAATACCTAGAAATTGCATATCTGTATCAAGAATGTATAAAGAATTCTTACAGGGGCAGCTGGCTGGCTCAGTTAGTGGAGTGTGCAACTCTTGATCTCAAGGTTGTGAGTTTGAGCCCCACGTTGGGTGTAGAGATAACTTAAATAAAATCTTTAAAAAAAATAATAATTCCTTGGGGCGCCTGGGTGGCGCAGTCGGTTAAGCGTCCGACTTCAGCCAGGTCATGATCTCGCGGTCCGTGAGTTCGAGCCCCGCGTCGGGCTCTGGGCTGATGGCTCAGAGCCTGGAGCCTGTTTCCGATTCTGTGTCTCCCTCTCACTCTGCCCCTCCCCCGTTCATGCTCTGTCTCTCTCTGTCCCAAAAATAAATAAACGTTGAAAAAAAAAAAATAATAATAATAATAATAATTCCACAGCTCAGTAATAAGATAAACCAATTTAAAATTAGGCAAAGGATATGATTAGACACTTTAACTAAAGGAGATAACATGACTGACCAATAAGCACCCAGAGATTTGATATCACTAAGCATTAGGGAATAGCAAATTAAACCCCAAAGAGATAGCATTTTGTATCCACTAGAATGGCTATCATGAAAAAGACAATTAAAAAGTACCTATTCAGAAGGATATGGAAATGTAGAGAAACTGAAACTCTTACACATTATTCATGGAAATGTAAAATGGTGCAGCCACTTTACAGCTGTCCAGACAGCTGGACAGTTTGATAATTTACCACACAACAAACAATTCCATTCTATGTATCTACCCAAGAGTAATTAAATAATTTGTCCAAACTCTTATACCTCAATCATCATAGCAGCATTATTCACAATAGCCAAAAAGTGGGCGCAATTAAAATATCCACAAACTTATAAGTAGGGAAGTAAAATATAGGATATCCACACAATGGAATACTATTCAGCAATTAGAACAGACTACTGAAACACACTACACCATAAATAAACCTCAAAAACATGCTAAGAAGTCAGACACAAAAGACCATATATTGTTTGATCTCACGTATACAAAGTGTCCAGAAATATAAAATATGGAAACTACAGAAACAAAGTAAACTAACAGTTGTCTGGGAGTGGGGATGTAAAAAGGAATGACTACAGGGGCACCTGGCTAGCTCAGTCATTACAGTATCCAACTCTTGATCTTGGGGTTGTGAATTTGAGCCCCACATTGGGTGTGATTACTTTAAAAAAGTAAAATCTTTTAAAAAAGAAAAGAAATGGCTTCAAATGTGCACAGGTAACTTTATGGGGTGATAGAAATGTTCTATAGAATGATTCTGATGTTAGTAGCACAACTCTGTATATTTATTTAAATTTTATTGACTTGTCTTAGTCCGTTTGGGACGCTGTAACAGAAATAACATGGACTGGGTGGCTTATAAAAAACAGAAATTTATGGGGCGCCTGGGTGGTGCAGTCGGTTAAGCGTCCGACTTCAGCCAGGTCACGATCTCACGGTCCGTGAGTTCGAGCCCCGCGTCAGGCTCTGGGCTGATGGCTCATGATGGCTCAGAGCCTGGAGCCTGTTTCCGATTCTGTGTCTCCCTCTCTCTCTGCCCCTCCCCCGTTCATGCTCTGTCTCTCTCTGTCCCAAAAATAAATAAACGTTGAAAAAAAAAAAAATTAAAAAAAAAAAAAAAACAGAAATTTATTTTTCACAGTTCTGAGGTTGGGAAGTCCAAGATCAAGGTGCCAGCCAATTCAATGTCTGATGAGAGTCACTTTCCAATTCATACATGGGAGTCTTCTTTCTCACTCTGTCCTCACATGACAGAAGGGAGAAGGTTGCTCTCTAGGGTCTCTTTTACGAGGTCACAAATTCCATTAGTGAGGCCTCCACCCTCGTAACCTAATCATCTCCCAAAAGCCTCACCTCCAAATACCATCACCTTGGGAGTTATGTTTTAACATACGAATTTTGGAGGGATACAAACATTTACTCTACTGAGTTTGTATACTTAAAATGGATGAATGTTATGATATGCACATTACACTACAATAAAAACTATTGGGTTTTTTCCTCACAATAAGTTAATACAGAGTCATCTGCACTCATGCAAATTCTCATATAATTTAGGTCCTGTGCACTAGTTCTTAGGAAGCTACCTTCTAAAGACGTGTTCCAGGAAAAAAGGGAATAAACGAATGTTTACGACAAAAATCCAGGAGAAAAGAGATCCAAAAAAGGGAAGTGTAAGGAATCTTCAAGACAAAGTAGGGAAATCTCAGCTAAAAAGTCAAAATGCAAATGTAGAAGGCAACCAGTGCAGACTACAGTAAGTCAAAAGGAACCAACTATTTCTACCAAAAAGTAAAACTGACAGAAAACTCAATGTGCTTGCAAATACTTAAACATGGGACAAGTTTTTGGATAAATAAGTGATAGGCACACAGAAAACTAAGCAAACAAAGACAATTTTTAACAGTAAAGAAAAACTGGTGCAGGAAAGTGAAAGTAATCTTAGGTGACAACAGGACTGCTGTGAATAGTGTTCACACTGTGGTCATAATAAAATCCCAAACACTGAGCTAACCCAAATCATGACATAGTAGACTAGAAAGATGGGAAATGTGCATTTGTGCAGAGGGCGTGGACAAAGTGAGATGCTGACAGAAGAAAATGGAAAATCAAGAAAGACCTGTGTACATGTAGTGATTAAAAAGATATAAAAAATATTAAAAGAATCAGCTAAATTAATTCAAATTGGTCGGAGCCATCAATACGAGGCTCCCTTGTGAGGGAGGGGCAATAACTGTCCCTAAACAAAAGCAAAGGACAAGCAAGAGCTTTCCTCCTGCTCTTCTTTCCCTAGCAGCACTGGCTGTTCCCTCCCTACAGCTGTAGTTCCCCACACAGATCGGTTTAAAGAGCCTTCTCTCTTCCAAGTGATTTCTCATCTCTCCTTTCTCTATTTCCTTTTCCTCTTTCTTTCTTCCTTTCTTTCTTTCTGTTTTCTTAGTGAATTTTGGTAGTTACTCAAGGGTTGGTATTGGATCAAAAGTCCAGTAACATGCTAGTTCAGCTATCTCAAACCCCAGAATTTTATACCCAGGTGAAAGGAAATTTTTCAGTTATAAAGACAACCTTACCACCCATCTAAGAACTCAGAAAATACACCATGGATACCTCTCAAAAATAAGTTCTTTTAAAAGACAGAAAAAGAAGAACATATAACCATAAGATGAATCAAAATGAAGAACTGATTAATCATGAGGCTATGGAAAGATGCTGCTGGTGACCATAAAAACAAGTTAAAATACAAAAAGGGAAGACACTAGGAGAGTTCTGCTACAGAAATGTTACAGTAATATAAAACTAATAGTAAAAATAGCAAAAATGAAGAGTTAGGGGGAAAAGCCAGCAGAATTAAATATAAATATGCCAATTTCCATTCATTTTTGTAAAAGGGAAACAATATATTCTTTCAAATTAAAGTATGAAGAAATACGATGACAAAAACATAAATGGTTTTAATAACCATTTTTCTTATTAAGAACATCTTTTAAGGACTTAATATCTCTGGAAAATTAGAAACATTTATCTAATAGTTCAGCAATTTCATCATTTTAATCTTTTTCTTTGGTTAAATATAAACGAAATAAGCGAATTCTAAAACATCATATAAAAAAATAAGAGTAATGAGAAAGGAACAGTCCTGCTGGATATTGTTTTATAACACAGAGATATAACATCCCAAACCGTGTGGCACTAGCACATGACTAAACAGAAAGGTTAAAAAAGAAAACAGATCTACATACATATGAGAATTCACGATATAATTAAGGTGACTTCCAATTACTACATTAAAGAAAAATTATTCAAAGATGGTTGTGACAATCAGGTAGCCATTTTTTAAATAGATAAAATCAAATTCCAGATGAAGTGAAAACTTCACCAGGAAAGATGAAGTACTAAAAGAAAACATGTAAGAAAAATATTTAATTTATGAATGAGTAGGAAAAGCCTAAGTATGTTGTAACACCAAAAATAAGAGATTTAAAATGCAAGTGTAAGACTTAAAACAAAAAATATCTACATAGGAAGAAAAAACAATATACCAAGTCAAAGAGGCGAGAGGTGAAGAAGGAAAAATAACAAATCACACCTGGTTTTGTTTTGTTTTAATCCACATTTATTTGGTAATCTTGCCAAGAAACAAATGGTTTGTAGATGGGAGAAGAAACCAATTATTTACTCATAGAACATGCTAGCACTATTCCCCACATCTCAATTCCATATAAGGCAGTGTGATAAAGGCCTTATTTCCCTATGCATGCAGAAGAGTAAGAAGCACAGGAGAGGAACCCCGAAACTATTAAACTCAGGGCTTATGTAAGAGTTGCTGCCATATCTGCCCTTCCTTGACCCTGAGGAGAGCGAGCCAACCTGGCTCTCATGTACACCTATCTTTCTGAGGGAAGGGGAAATTCAAATGGCCCTGAGGAAAAATAAGACTCTCTCCAGTTCTGTCTTAAAGTCGCTATCCTTCAATTTAGGCACGAACGGTCTTTCTTTGACTAGAAAGCCCTCACTCTAGGGGAGCTCCTGGGTGGCTCAGTCGGTTGAGCGTCTGACTCGGTTTTGGCTCAGGTCACGATCTCACAGTTTGTGGGTTTGAGCCCCGCATTTGGCTCTGTGCTGACAGTGAGGAGCCTACTTGGGATTCTCTCTCTCCCCCTCTCTATGCCTCTCTAACAAAATAAACAAGTAAACTTAAAAAAAAAAAAAAGGCAAGCCCTCACTCTATAGAAAGGTGAAAAATATTCACAGAGCATTGCTTCCTCTTAATATCACAAATGCCAGGGCGCCTGGGTGGCTCAGTCGGTTGAGCGGCCGACCTCGGCTCAGGTCATGATCTCGCAGTCCGTGAGTTTGAGCCCCGCATCAGGCTCTGTGCTGACAGCTCAGGGCCTGGAGCCTGTTTCAGATTCTGTGTCTCCCTCTCTCTGACCCTCCCCCGTTCATGCTCTGTCTCTCTGTGTCTCAAAAAAGATAAAATAAAACGTTAAAAAAAATTTTTTTTAAATATCACAAATGCCTATTGCCTAAAAAAAATAAAGGACACCTACAATAACAAAAGGCTAAGGATCTAATAGTCAATTCAAAGAAAAGGGAATGTGAATCAGTCTATGAAGAAAAATTCAACCTCACTCATAAGAAGGAAAATGAAAATGAGATGCTATTTTTCACTATTAGACAAAGGCAGAAAGTCAAAGATCCTTTTGGTCAGGGAATAAAGAAATAAGCTCTCCTATAAAAGACACCAATAATACTTAACTAAATTACTAAAGCTCACATTTCCCCAGCAATTCTACTTCCATATGTGCAAAATGATGATGTACAGGATCATTCATAATTGCAATATTTGTGATAGCAAAATCCTGGAAAAACTGCCAACAGGAAACTGGTGAAATTCTAGGACTGTACAGCTACAACTAAATGTTAAAAATCATAAAAAAAGAAGATAATGCTTTAAGTTAGATATGGAAGACTACCAAAGATGCATTGTTAAGTAAAACAAAGGATGCCTCCAGAGGAAAATTAAATGGTTGAGATAAAAATGTGGTATGGAGAGTTATTTTTCCAATGTATACTCTTTTGAACCATTTGGAATTTTTTTAAACCAAATATTGCCAATTCTTAGTTTTATCATTAAGATACGAAACTAAAACTATTCAAGCAGAATTACATACAATTTCGTTAATTAAAATGGCATTTTAACAAAATCACGTTTTTCGGTCTTCCGTAAGGAGAGAAGGATACATCTATACAGGTATGTGTGTGTGAGTAGATGTATATGTGAGCTTCTACTACAGGAAATGAGACATTTCAAGCAAAAGGAATGACATGATAAAGGTACACAGAGGTCACACTGAATAGCACACTTGGGAAAGAAAGGACTCTCTCCTAACTAGTATATCAAGAATAACAGTGGCAGGAAAGAGGACTCTGAGGGAAGGTGGAGGATACAGAAAAAAGGAACCGTAACGGGGAAGCATTTGAATTTTTTCATTAAGCAACAGAAAACTAATGACTGTGAAAACAATCAAACATATACAAGGACAGCATAGATAATTCTGACATATAAATTCTGACCAGACTGAGAACAAAGCCAGTCAACTGAACCAAGCATTCATGCACCAAAACTGGTGACTTTCTCAGTGTCGCACCTCTTTAAGGAGAAACTGTATTTGTATTTCAAATTTCGCTCCCCCCCAAAAAAAAAAAAAAAATCACGCAATGTGATGCTACTCACATTTCTGTTAACCAGAAAAAAGCGTGTTAAGTTCTGAAGCTGGAAAAAGTGATAGCCCAATCAAGATATTTCAAGGAAGAAAACAAAACAAAAAAAAGAACACAGAAAATTATAGCCCTCCAGGCTCAAAATGAAACACTAATTAGAGATAACATGTATCTTAGAAGATAAAGAATTTGGTGAATGTGCCTTAAGTACTATAATTTAAGGTTAGTAAAGAAATTTGAAAGAGAAAATCTATTACAAGAACATTTGAATTGTTTAAATATCAGAAAGAGGTCTCTGAAATATGTAAGAATGGCTTTCTGAATACGACGAAATTCAAGGTTCTTTTTTCATGTTCCCATTCAGTTACAGCCTCCACCAAGAAATATCCCAACACACATGCTTCTAGAAAATCAAAATTAATTTGTCTGATAACTGACAGGATTACAGTCACTGGAAGTGAACACACATAAAAAAATAATAAAACATTAAATGGGAAAGACAAATGGATAAAAGTGTGATATTAAATAGCATAAAATTAGGTACTATCAGATATAATAAGATAAAACTTGTCACAAAATTAATTTTTTAAATTGATTTATAATTTTTTTCTGGGAGTACAGAACAGAACTTGCTGACAAGCTATCTAAGACATAAACTGTAAACATAAGTAGTTAATGACTTTGATCAACTGTATAGCATCATTTGACATAATACCAACTTTCAGAGGTCTTATACCAAAACAACCATGGGGGGGCCAACTTGGAAAAACTTTCGGATTGAGATAAATGAGCCAGGAACAAATAAAATGCGCGCGCGCGCGCACACACACACACACACACACACACACACACAGGAATAAAGTGTCCTTGTAACAACACTTGTTATTAATTTTGTAAATTCTGATAATTACCCTAAACAATCTAGTAGCTCTTGCGTCTGGAACAAAATACAAATGTCTGGTAGTCACTTTAAATTCTCTTCAGAAATCATATTACAAACTAGTATTCCCATCACGATATGATAAAGTCTCCATTTTAATAAAAAACGTGATTTCCCAGCTAATTTTCTAATTAGACATACTTCGTTACAAAGACATTATTTTTAATCAAAATCAAATTAATCTCCAAAACCCAAAATTCTGTCACTCTTAAAGACATTCACACCAATAAACTACAGGCTAAAAAAGTGATTTCAAACACAAGTATCTTAAGTTTTAAGCAACAACTGCTAAGGTAAATACTTACACAAACTCAACAAATATTTACAACATTGGTCTGAAACGCATCTAGATACCATAAATTCTGCCATAATAAATGAAATCCAATCCCACAGTGTAATCTTATCATGTTGAAAAAAGAAGCAAGGTATAAAAAGTTACATATCATATGATCCTGGCTGATTCAGTCGGGATTCAGTCAGAATAGGAAATAGCTCTAGATGGATGGAGAAGGGATCCTTAGAAGGGGAAGAAGTTGGGCAGGGGGTGTAAGAAGCTGGCATTTTGGTTCTTCAAGATCCACTTGATGCTTCCATGGGTTTTTGCTATAGTAATTTTTCAACTTTAAATTTGTGTTTTATGTACTTTTCTGAATGTGTATTTTAGTTTACAGCTTAAATAAAAGAAAAAGGGGAAGAAGGAATAAAAGCCACCAGTCCTCCTAGACCTTGACTAGAACAGAGGAAGTATGTCCCTAATGTCAAGAATTCCACCGGGAATGCAAGCTGGTGCAGCCACTCTGGAAAACAGTATGGAGGTTCCTTAAAAAACTAAAAATAGAACCACCCTACGACCCAGCAATTGCACTACGAGGCATTTATCTAAGGGATACAGGTGTGCCATTTCGAAGGGACACATGCACCCCCATGTTTACAGCAGCACTATCAACAATAGCCAAAGTATGGAAAGAGCCCAAATGTCCATCGATGGATGAATGGATAAAGAAGATGCAATATATACACACACACACACACACACAATGGAGTACTACTCGGCAATCAAAAAGAATGAAATCTTGCCATTTGCAACTATGTGGATGGAACTGGGAGAGTATTATACTAAGTGAAATTAGTCAATCAGAGAAAGACAAAAATCATATGACTTCACTCATATGAGGACTTTAAGAGACAAAACAGATGAACATAAGGGAAGGGAAACAAAAATAATATAAAAACAGGGAGGGGGACAAAACAGAAGAGACTCATGGAGAACAAACTGAGGGTTACGGGAGGGGTTGTAGGAGGGGGGCTGGGCTAAATGGGTAAGGGGCACTAAGGAATCTGCTCCTGAAACCATTGTTGCACTATATGCTAACTAATTTGGATGTAAATTTTAAAAAATAAAAAATAAAACAAGTTAAAAGAAAAAAAAGAAAAGAAAAAAAAAAAAAAAAAAAAGAGTTCCAGGGTGGCAGCCTGACTTCTCAACCTCATCATGGTGGCAGTTCCTCTAGAAGCCAGGCTGGTTGGTCTAATTCTGACAGCCATTCCTGAAAGTTACTCTAGGGACCCTTCCTCCCTCCATCTCTTCCAAAGATTTGTAAGCACTTAATCCCTGTTTATCACACCCACAGCAGTTCTCTCAACAGCACATGAACCCTGACTAATACAGGTCATCAAGAGAGGTTAGGGGAAAAAACCCAAGTGAAATTTCCAATATGGAGTATTAACGGTAACAAAGCAGAAGGTCTAGACACTGACCATTAAATTACCCTGTTAGTTATCTGTCATTCCCAACACATGTCTTAGCACAAGCATAAACATGAAATCTTTAGGACTTTATGAAGTTGACTTGTAAGTTTCATGAAAACAAAAATGGGTGGGAGAAGAGGGTCAAGTATAGAGGCATGGTGAGGAATGAGAAACAGTTACCTGGAGTCTCGTATTCATTTCCAAAAAATAAAAATTCTTCTTTGAGTCCACAAGGAATTCTACGGTTCCAGCAGAGGAATATTTTACTGCTTTGGCGAGAGCTACGGCTTGTTCTCCCATCGCTCTTCGAGTCTCAGAATCCAGAAAAATGCTGCCAATACAGAAAGATTAATCAACATTTTGAACAAAAGTAATCTTTTGTGTGCACCGTATAAAAATTTTCTTAGAGTTTACTCAGGTATGATCTCTATCAATTTAAGATTTTGTATTATATGCTTTACAAGTGTTTATAACGTGTGCTTTTTGTGTTGTTAAGCCTAACATGTTTAAATAAGTCAGCTTCAGATTTTTCATAAAACTAATATTTGAACTTTCCACATTATGCTGCAACTTCCATCAGTTTTAGCACAAGTAGTTGTTTCCAACTAGTAAAACTTAAACACATATATTCAAATTTTCGCAAGCTAAAATTGGGAGATGTGCCTTCAGTAAAAGGCGAAAGATTTATGTGATTTGAGGAGAAACCAGAGCATGAGATGTGCCTTCAGAAGAACACGTGTGGTGGGTAAACTACCTTCCGGCATGTGTTACAGCACTGCCGACTGGGGCTATGAGATCAGTATTAATGAATCAACAACATGCATTTAGCAAGGTGTCTTTCAACAGGAACACACGTAAAACAAGGTTATGTCAGGACATTTTCATCAAGGTTATGGAGGGATTAAAATGACCCAACTAGAGGCTCACAGAACGTAACTCTGGGTCTCCCCTAGGAGCAATGCTTCAGAATTCACTAATTCAGTGTTCACAAGGACTCTATAAAACATAACTACCACATATAACAAGAACTCATTGTACATCTAATAAATCCTCAAAACTTTTGTTTCACAATACCAAAATAACCCTCCAGCAGGCAAATAAACCTGAAATGTCTTCAATAAACCGTAAAGTAAAAAATACTCAGAGCGATAAGCAACCTCATCACTGCACTCAAATAAAACACAGCAGTAAAGTCAACATCTAGAAACTGAAACCTACATATTACACTTACTTTACTATTTCACAAATAATAATATACAAATACCTATCAAGCATAATGATCAGTTCCCATTTTTTTTTTTTGTTTTTGTTTTCTTTTTGGTTCCTATGGCTTTAAATTTTCCTTTTTTTCTCTCAATGAATAGGTGAGTTCAAACAAAAACTTACATTTCCAGAGAAAGAGAGAGAAATGAGACAAAAATAATGATTCAAGGTTCCTAGTCTGTGAAAGGTTTTTTCCCCCAGGTAAAACCTGAGTGAATTTTAAATAAAAAATTAGTTATATTAGAAGCAATAAGAAGATAGCACCAAATTATAAAAGCAGTGTGTCAGAGACTACTATTATTCTACCAGGAATCTTTGTCCCCTTCTATACAACTAGAAAAATTTTAGCAGGACACACAGTTACTTAATTTAAAAAAGACTTTTCCCGGGGTGCCTGGGTGGCTCAGTCGGTTAAGCATCCGACTTCGGCTCAGGTCATGATCTCACGGCTCGTGGGTTTGAGCCCTACATCAGGCTCCTGGAACCTGCTTCCGATTCTCTCTCTCTGCCCTTTCCCTGCACATGTGTGTGCGCTCTCGCTCTCTCTCTCTCTCTGTCTCTCTCTCTCAAAAATAAACATTAAAAATTAAAAAAAAAAAAAAAAAAAAAAAAAAAAGACTTTTCCCAACTTCCCAGCAAAGTGCCTAACTCCAGATCACCACCAAGTTAGTACGGGTAAATTTAGGGATCCTTCCTAAAGATACAGATAAACATTGCTTTTGCCTTTTCTTCTTCCTTCCCTCTTACATCCTGATCCTGGGCCATGAGACAGGGGTAGGCCATGTGCAGGCTGCAGTGGGCTGTTCTTCAAGCTAACCGTCCCAAGAAAACAGAAGTGGAAGCTGGCAGTTTCCTAAGGCCCCTTCAGGCAGCATCACTTCTACACAGTCTATTGCTCAAACAGTCACAGAACACAAAACCAGGGGGAAGGTACACAGATCCCTACCCCTACTCCTCAACAGGAGAAGTGGCAAAAAACTTGGGAACCATGTTTTAAAACCACTATACTATACCATATATTTAAAAACCAGGGGCACCTGGGTGGCTCAGTCAGTTAAGCGCCCAACTTTAGCTCATGGCTCTTGAATTTGAGCCCCACGACGGGCTCTATGATGACAGCTCAGAGCCTGGAGCCTGCTTCGGATTCTGTGTCTCCTCCTTTCTCTGCCCCTCCCCTGCTCATGCTCTGTCTCTCTCCTTAAAAAATAAATACACGTTAAAAGTAAATAAATAAAAACCATTATAATTGAAGTAGGATTTGCTTTTTGTCATTACCCTGTGATTAAAAACCTGCTCATAGCCACATCTACCTTTTACAGAAACTATACACATATATCAAGGCACACTGGCTATGACAAAGTTATAATTGGCTATACTCCTTATCGCCTGGTTATTAAAAATAACAATGTACACTCAAGTGGGATTTTTAAGGACTAAGAGACAACTTGGGTATATACAAATACCAACCTAGCATCAAATTAGACATGAAGTTCCATGAAATTGCTACATTCAACACATCTAAAGGTGGCTTGGAGAAGTGCCTGAAAGAGTGCTGATAAATCAAGAAATCTCTAAAAATTATGCTCCAGAAGCCTCTTCATGGTAAGATAAATTTAAAAACTTCAGGATCAACTTTATGAAACTTTCACCAACAGAAGATCCTGGACATTCCACATGACTGGAAACACTATTCCACTATTCTGGAAACACTAGGTCTATTCCCTAGAGGCCTGTGGAAGTCATAGCTGGCTATCCACCCAACTTTCTCCTCTAACAAAACCCCACCTTTCTTTCCAAGAACTCTCTCACGTGTCATGCACTAAGTACTGAGGAAGATGAAGTGGAAAATTCTTAATTATAAAAATATACATCAATAGAATCATACCATGTCTACCAAACTGCAATTAAAGCAATTTTAGCCAGTAAAATGGGAAAGGAATGTAAGAAACAAAATCAGTCTGTTATAAATGCTCACTGAGAGAAACTCTTACCTGGGTGCTTCCTCCACCACTTTCTGATTTCTTCGCTGAATTGAGCATTCTCTTTCATTAAGCCACAAAGCATTCCCATGTTTATCACCTAAAACCTGACAGAGTACACCGCTTGAAAAATTATACTGCCAAACCTATAGAGTATGTGCCCAATTAACATTTTCACCATGCAACAACCATTGGTTTTTACCAAGCACACCTCACAAAACACATGTACCTCTCAAATATGTTTCTCTTTTGGTTGATGTTAATAGAGGAAAACTATTTACAACCCCAAAAACTCACTAAAATGTTTTAAAAAACTTGAGGAAAAAATTCTCATGTTACATTTCCAATGTACTAGGGGAAATACCACATCAATTGTACAAATTTTGTGAAAGAAACTGAGTGTCAATAAAGGGGAATATATGTTCTAGGTATCAGTGATGCTTTAGGAAAACCATGACTGTTATCACAAACATCGGTTTGTTTTTAACATCATTAAATACCTGTTGATCAAGAAATACTATCTTATTTACATCCAATATGTAGTCTGTTATTTATATATGGATGTTTTTATGTGCTTTTTTTTGTTATAGAAAGTGATAAAAAGTCTGGGGTTACCATGTAACACATTATGATTTTTCCCATTTGTAATACTGAAAAATGAGTTGGAACTGCCAGATAAAATAACAGGATACCCAGTTGAATTTGAATTTTAAATAAACAACCAAAAATCTTAAAGAAAATAGGTCCCAAATACTTACTAGGACGTACCTTCACTTCAAAACAAAAACCAGTTTATCTGAAATTCAAATTTAATATGTATCTTATCAGCTAAATCTGGTAACCCTAAAACATGCTCTTGGTTAATATTTTTGGACAGAATGCTTGCTTTTAGGAACAGATTAATATATTTTCATGATTAAGAAGTAGATAACTATTATTGAATGCATATGTTAAGGTCACAGAAGTAAAAGCTACTCTAGAAGGCTTAGGCTAGGCAACAATTTTAACTCATTTCTCTGGGCAAGTCACTCTGTTTCCTTACGCATTATAAATAGCAGATAGCATCATCTTAATATTTTATATGGCTGCTGAAAATATAAAATCAAAAAAGATCATGGTTACAGCAAGTATAACAAACTATGAAATGAGTAGTTAACATATGAATGCAAACTTAATTTTTAGGAATAAAACCTATCTAAACCTTAAGAATGATCCAAGCAAAGGAAAACACTGCAGTAATTAAATGTCAAAAAATTTGGAATTTGATTTTTAAGACTCAAAGGTGGCTGCATGAAGCATACCTGAAAAATAGTTTAACACTAAATTTATTCTACTTCTTTTCATTCTAGTTGACAAGGGAGTGAAAGCAGACTTTGCGTCCAAGAAATTAAGCCATAACCAAGAATTCTCAGAAATATTTCTAACTATAACATATTAGATTCATATGTAGAATCACATCTATTTTTCCCTGAAGTCTGTGTAGTCTCCTGGTTCTTTTTATAAAGTCTTGCCATTTCCTAAGCATTCAACAAAAATAATTTGACAAGGATTTATTCCACTAAATAAATGAAGAAACTAAGTGACCCGACAATCTAAATAAAAAGTGCTTGTAAGGGAAGTTAATCCTTAAATCCATCATGAATTTTTTTTTTAAATGTAATCTCTACACCTAGTGTGGGGCTCGAACTCAGGGCCCTGAGATCAAGAGTTGCATGCTCCACTGACTGAGCCAGCCGGTTGCCCCCCATCATGATTTAAAAAAAAACAAAAAACTTTTAATATAGCAATGCGCAGGTACTCAATGTGGAAAAATCTCCCAGAAATACTGCCTACTGAAAAGTGCTTCATACATATCCATATGCATGTAAGTGACATACATATCTATACTTCACAGTCCATGGCAGGATATTCAAAAAACGGTAACAGTGCCTGCTTCTAGGGACAGAAACCAGGGGACTTGGAGACAAGGGTGAAAGGAATGCTCACTTTTCATTGAATGTCCCTTATAGTGTGCACAAATCACCTCATATAAACGCAAATTGAGGAAAATAAAAAACTTCCAAGCACAGATCAGATAGAGCAACATCTCTGTTACCTATTTAAGTAATTACTGTTACCTATTTAAAACACTTTCACCTGTGTTTAAAATTATCACCTAGATTATATGCCATGACTAATGAAAATAAAGGCTGATGTAGATATATAATTACTTAACACAACTTGAAGCTTTATAGAGTATTGGTAATGTGAAAGACATCGGCCTGGTTGTTGGAACCAAACGTGAATAAGACCTACTAACTGCCTTCAAGGACTTCTTGGTCTATTGGAAAAGTCAGACGAAGATAAAATAAATGGTCTTCTAATAGCACAAATAAGTGACAGATGGGGAATACAAAGAAGGAGGAATTAATTTTGCCTGTAAGATCTTACAGGAAGGACAGCCCAAGTATCTCCCCTAAATTACAGACTTAAATATCCAACAGTCTACTTAGTACCCACACTTTGATATCTCAACTGTGATTTATCCAACATCACACCCTGATTTCCTCCCCAAAACATGCATCTCTCATAGTTTTTCCTTCCTCAGTAAAAGATAGTCCCAGTCTTCTAATTCCTCAGGCCCAAACCCTAAAGCCATCTTTGATGTCTTACACTTTTTCTTATACATCACATCTGATCTTTTAGAAAATCTAGTCTACCTTCACAGAGTATCCAGAATTCAATCCCATTTCCTCACCTCCAATACCAACACCCTGGCCCAAGTTGCCATCATCTCTCACCAAGAATTACAACAACAAAAAAACTCCTATGAGAGCTCTCTACTTCAACTGCTGGTTTTCAAATACTAAATAAGAGCTGGGGCACCTGAGTGGATCAATTAGTTAAGAATCAGACTCTTGGTTTCAGTTCAGGTAATGATCTCATGGTTGGTAAGTTTGAGTCCGGCATTGGGTTCTGTGCTGACAGCATGGAGCCTGCTTGAGATTCTGTCTCCTTCTCGCTCTACCCCTCCCCCACTTGGTCTCTATATCTTTCTCAAAAAAAAAAAAGTAACAGCCAATAAATACTGTGTGCCTAGCTTTTTTTTTTTTTTTTAACCTTGTTGAATGGGGCTACTTATTGCAGTGTCATAGCCTTTCCTCCCATCATTGCAAGTTTGACAAGGAGGCGTCAAACTGTCTTTAAATACAGAGGTCTCTGCATCAGGAGAACAGCTTTTAATGAACCGTACACAAGAAGTCTCATCCATGGCAGGACCAAGTTTGAAAAAGAGATTCTGGTCTTGAAAGGAAGATGTTTATATTCTACTTATGGAAGGACATGATCATTAGGGCCTGAAGAATGGGTTGTGGTAGCTCATATCCAAAGATGGCCTTCACATTCAACAATATATTAAAAGAACCATTCACCATGAGCAAGTGGAATTTATTTCAGGGATGCAAGGATGGTTCAATATTCACAAATTAATCAGTGTGATAACCACATTAACAAAATGAAAAAAAAATTATATGATCATCTCAGCAGATACAGAAAAAGCATGACAAAATTCAACATCCATTCATGATAAAAACTCTTCAGGTGGGTTTAGAGGGAATGCACATCAGCATAATAAAGGCCAGATGCAAAAAATCCACAGCTAACACCATACTCAATGGTGAAAAATTAAGAACTTTTCTCAAAATCAAAAACAAGACAAGGATGCCCATTCTTGCCTCGTTTAGTCAACAAAATACTGTAAATCCTAGCCACAGCAGTCAGGCAATGAAAGGCATCCAAACTGGTAAGGAAGAAGTTAAAACGTCACTATTTGCAGACACATGATACTATACATAGAAAACTCTAAAGACTCCACCAAAAACACTACTAGGAGTAATAAGTGTATTCAGTAAAGGTGCAGGATACAAAATCAATATAGAGAAATCAGCCACATTTCCATATGATAATAATGAAATAGCAGAAAGAGAAATAAAGAAAACAATTCCATTTATAATTGCACTAAAAAGAATACAATACTTAGGAATAAAATAACCAAGAAGATGAAAGATCTTTACTCTGGAAACTATGAAATACTGATGAAAGAAACTGAAGATGTCGCAAACAAATGTAAAGCTATTACATGCTCATGGACTGGAAGAATATTGTTAAGATATCCATAGTACCCAAAGCCATCTACAAATTTAATGTAATCCCTACCAAAATACCAACAACATTCTTCATAGACTAAAAGCAAATAATCCTAAAATTTGTAGTCAAAGCAATTTTAAGAACAAAGCTTAAAGGTATCACCATCCCAGATTTCAAGATATACTACAAATAGTAATCAAAATAGTGTGGTACTGGCACAAAAACAAACACATAGATCAACAGAACTAACCAGAGTGCCCAGAAATAAACCCATGATTTTATGTCAGTTAATCTATGACAAAGGAGGCAAGAATATACATGGGGAAAAGATAGTGTCTTCAGTTAATGGTGTTGTGAAAACTGGACAGCTATATGTAAAAGAATGAAACTAGATCACTTTTTTTTTTTTTTTAAGTTTATTTTGAGAGAGAGTGAGAGAGAGCAAGGGCACATGAGCTAGGGAGGGGCAGCGAGAGAATTCCAAGCAGGCTCCACACCGTAAGCACAGAGCCTGATGTGGGGCTCAATCTCACGAATCATAAGATCATGACCTGAGGTGAAAACTGAGCCACCCAGGCTCCCTGAAAATGGACCACTTTTTAACACCATACACAAAAATAAACTCCAAATGAATTAAAGACCGAAATGTGAGACATGAAACCATAAAAATTCTAGTAATTTCTCTGACATCGGCCACAGCAACATTTTTCTAGACATGTTCCCTAATGCAAGGGAAACAAAAGCAAAAATAAACTATTGGGGCTACCACAAAATAAAAAGCTTTCACACAGCAAAGGAAACCATCAACAAGACAAAAAGACAACCTACTGATGGGAGAAGATATTTGCAAATGATATATCTAATAAGGGGTTAATACCCAAAATATATAAAGGACAGGGGCACCTGGCTGACTCAACTGGTGAAGCACGCAACTCTTGATGTAAGGGTTGTGAGTTCCAACCCCCCACTGGGAGTGAAGCTTATTAAAAATATATATGGGGCGCCTGGAAGACTCGGTCAGTTGAGCATCTAACTTCGGCTCGGGTTATGACTTCATGGTTCATAAGTTCATGCCCCAAGTCAGACTTGCTGCTGTCAGCGCAGAGCCCACTTCAGATCCTCTGCCCTCCTCTCTCTGCCCCTGCCCCACTTGTTGTGTCTGTCTGTCTCTCTAACACTTAAAAAAACTTGTATAAAAATAAAAAATATATACAAATATATGACAACTACAGTATTTACTAGAACTAAACATAACATTACCATGTAATCCAGTAATATTTCTCCTCAGTATATCTGAAAGAATATATATATGTCCATGAAAAGACATAGCAATTTATTCAGCATTAAAAAGCTGACAACAACCAGAAGACCCACCAACAAGAAAATGGATAAATTACAGGTTATTCAAACAATGAAATATCACAGAGCAATTTATTTTTTTATTCTGATTTATTTGTTTTTTATTTTAGAAAGAGAGAGAGTACAAGCGAGAGAGAGGGGCAGAGAGAGAATCTTAAGCTCCACACTCAGCATGGAGCCTGATGCAGGACTTGATCCCACGACCCTGGGATCATGACCTGAACCAAAATCAAGAGTCAGACGCTTGGCCAACTGGGCCACTCAGGTGCCCCTGCAGAACAATTTCTTAGAATGAATAAATAACATACAGCCTCATGGAAGAATCTCAAAGATATGATATTGTGTGAAAGAAGCCAAGTACGTATAACCAAATATATATTGTATAATTTCATTTATATGAAGTTTAAGGACAAAAATAATCTATGGTGTTAGAGGTCAGAACAGCAGGTACTTTGGTAGCGAAATGCAGGGATTGGCTGGGAAATGGTATGAAGAAATCTTCTAATGTCACAGAAATGTGCTATACATCTTATATCTATCTATCTATTCATCTCTCTATCTATCTGGATGGTTGCTATACAGGTTTCCATGTGTGCACAAGAATTTTATTGAAGCGTACACAAGATTTGTGGACTTTACTGAAGAGCTGTGTTATCTCAATTTATAATATCTAAAAACAAAAAACCAACAACAACAAAAAATCCTGCTAACTTCAGAAATAAATACACTATATTCAACGTTTTAAAACTACTAACTGATGGGGTGCATGGGTGGCTCAGTCGGTTAAGCATCCGACTTTGGCTCAGGTCATGATCTCGTGGGTCGTGGGTTCAAGCCCAGCATCAGGCTCTGTGCCGACAGCTCAGGGCCTGGAGCCTGCTTCAGATTCTGTGTCTTCCTCTCTCTCTCTGCCCCTCCCCTGCCCATGCTCTGTCTCTCTCTCTCTCTCTCTCTCAAAAATAAACAAACATTAAAAAAAAAAATGTTTAATTACTAACTATGTATGTTTGCACATTTTTCCCATGCTGGAAAATTTGAGGATCTAGATGAAGATTTTCTACTCATAAATAATATCTATGTAAAATGAAAATTAAACTTAACAAAACCACAATGACAAAACCTAGGACTTTTACTATGCCCCATCAGAAGGGGCAAGGGCAGCAAATAACCTATTAGTTTTCTGGTTCTCTATTCACACTGAAATGAGGAAAATAATAACCTAAATTTCAGTATGATTTCAAATTGATATTTATGTTTTATCAATTTTAATTCAATTCATAGCCCTAATGTGTAAAATAGAATGAAGACAATTCTGACAAAAATGACAATTCAGGACACATCATCATCCTCTGTGTGCCATTTCAGAAAACCCAGTTTGTCCTGCTGAAATCCATACTCCCCACAACCACTTTAGCAGTTGGATTAAAATCTTAACCCGAGTAGAGGAAATCATCTACTCATCTCTCTACTACCAGCTCCTAGAAGAATGCTTGTCGCAGTGGGCCAGCCACGCAGACATTTGGTGAACTGAAATAATAGGAATCCAGATGAAGCACTTAAAAAACAAAACAAAACAAAAACAGCTCTGAAATGGCCAGTCTCAGAAGAGGGCTAATAAGCCTCTGGGCACAATGTATTCAGCCTGGTCCATCTTGAGACTGCTTGTTCCTATAGGACTTTTATATCATTCCCTCTGTTGACCAACATTCTGGCACTCTGACAAAAAGTATACCCAATTCCAAAGGGAAGTGATCAATTTATGTACATTCTCTATTTTGAAGTTATGGAAACATACCAGAACGATTCACAATCATTCTAAATGGAAGAAAGGATGTGTTTCCAATAGGAATAAATGATGTTATTTTGAAGTCATAATAATTAGAAAACATCTTAAAATGTACCAACCTGGATTTCTATATGACGAGGGTTATCAATAAATTTTTCTATTAGTAGTCTATCATCACCAAAACTAGAAGCAGCTTCTTGAGATGAAAATCGAAAACCATCCCTGGAAAAAATTTTTAAAAAGTAAGAACAGTCAAACTAACAAAACAAACACAGCCCTCAATCTAAAAGAAAACAAAGCAATTAAATATTTATCATGGCTTACTTATGAACAAAGCAAAGAAAAATTCACTTAATGCACAAGTATCTAAATTGACTTGCGGTGACCTGCAAGTCTTACACTCACCAGCTCTGTGACGTGCGGTCAGTGATTTAATTTCCCTGATCCTAGATTTTATAATGAAATAGGAATACCAATACCTAGTTCACTGTGAAAAATCAGGTATTTTTAATAAACCACACAAATCACATAAAATTCCATTTCCTCAACCCAATGTACCTTAATTCTATTACTAAAAAATACAAAAATGCATGTCCATTTGATTCAAGAGTCAGAATACGCACACAAAAATGCAAAGGGTCAAACTGACCAACGGCACAACTGGGGCAAAACTACAGCAAAATACTCTGTGAAAATGAACACAGAACAGGAGGATCCTCAAGAACATTTCATGATAGTTTAAATGCACACCTTTGCTTAAATACAATTGCCCTCTACACACCCATACAGGTCATGACAGCTTAGTCATTTCTGGACTTGTTCAAAATTAATACTTAGGAAAGTACAATTTTTGAAAATAGAAAGTATGGATAGGATTATCGCTTTACATGTTTTATTCCCAAACTGTAATCATTGAAATCATTAGAATTAAAATATGCTCACTAAATTCATACACTTGGGCTCATTCGGTCTATTAAAAACTCACACTTGCTTACCTAAAACTAAATGAGTATATTATTTTCCATTCACTGATATATTCAGAATATAAAGTTTAATTCTTTTTATACATTATTATTAGTTTATTAATCTTCAAATTAAGTATCTGTACTTAAATACAGTATTAAAATTATTCCAATCTTTTAATTTGCAAACACTCCATCTGGCAATATTAGAAACAAATACCACTTTTGTTTTTGTGCTTAAGAAAATACAACATTGAAAGTAAACAATGACTAGAAGATAAATTCAAAACATATTGCAACAATTCCTATTTCTCAGAGTTCTGAGGGAAAAGGTATCAGGTTTTCTTAGTCCTCTATTACTTCTTTGATTTAGGGGAATGGAGTTTTTAGATCTCAGGAGACTGCAAAGCTCAAAGAAACTAAAGCACAATGAATTATTGCTTTCAATACCATATGACCAACTTTTTATTAGATAGGACATAAGGATTCAGAAAGAAAAACAAGGCACTTTACAGTTTGTCTTTGCTGTAACGACTCAGAGCTTACATTTTCCATTTAAACCAAGAATACTAAAGGTGAAAATCAAAATCACCCAAATAAATTGTCACATTTGAAAGCATCACGGGGATATTTTGGAACTCATGGAAACTGCATTAAAAACATCATTTGTTATACCTAAGTTACACATTCACTCAATATGTTTTTACTAATCATGAAACCATGTGCCTGGTGCATATTTAGGTGACAGGAATACAAAAATAAAGCAGAAACTGCCCTCACAGTCCTCGAAATCTAGCAGGGGTATTCCACAATGCAGACATGATCAATTTTCCAGTCATGCCGTATTTCATTGAAACGTGGATAGGGAAAAGAAAGCCAGAGGTTATTATGAAAATATCTGAGTCTACTTTCAACAGCCTTCATGATTCTCCCCCTAATTTAATATACAATAACAACACTACTTTTTTTTTTAATCTTTCAGATGTTCTAAGATTCTAAGACAAGCCATAAATGCTACTTCCCTAAAACCACGTAGGAAAGATGTTACAAGAGGAAGACACTCCTCTGGATAAAATAATAAAGCAATTAATGGCTATCAGATTTTCTTTCCAAAGAAGGCTAAAATTTTTATCGAGTATGCAAAAAATATTTCTGCCTTAAGAAGGGAGAAGGCAAGGAGTAGATGCAGTGTGGCCTATTAACAACTGGTGACTAGAGAAGAAAACCCCATGGATATTTTCTGGACTGTTCTCTCAATTTTTCTGTAGTTCAGATTCTTCCAAAGTAACAGGGGATACTGTTTAACTTTGTTAAAAAGTTTCCTCTAGAGGAACTTTTTAAAATAAAGATCATGTATTATCAAACCAAATAGTGTCATACTTTTATTAATCTCAACAAAGTTTCAGATATGATTTATCAAAGTGAGAGCAATATTTTAGATAGAAAATTATGGGTGCACATATTTTTATTAATTTTATCAACATATTTTGAACCAATGTGCCATTTAATGGGTTAAATTATTACCCAAAAAGATGCCCAATATATGAATAGATACAGTGACTTCTGAAAATACTGAATGCTAAATTAAAATCCATTGGTTAATAGCACAGCAAATCTCAATACCTAGAAATTTAAGAGTTATCTTCACCATAAAAGAATATGTTACTAACAGGAAGCCCTGGAGAAATGATGGATAAGCAATCTGAGATCCCAAGAAGAATAATGAAAAGTAAGTGCTAAAGCTTTCAGTGAAATTGCTATGTAAGTGCCATACAAGAGGGCAAAACAGTGAGAAAAAAGTTAGTTTATAAAATACACATCTCTTACAGAACTGTTGAGTTGTGTTTTATATCTTTATTACATCATTCTTTCCTACCAAGAGGCTGCAGCAGATTGTCTTTTCCAAAGATGGCCACAGTGGTGTCTCCTACTGTCTGGATTTATGCTATATACCTCTTTTGCATAATCATGCAACACATGAACTTCTTGTGAAAACAAGGCCAAAAGTGCAAGAAAGAAAATGCATAGGACTGCACACGAAGCAAATTATATTGAACTGCAGGCATCAAAATATTTTTAAGAACAAATTTGGGATACAATGTATGGGGTTCTTTATAATAATAAGCTCCAACGACAAATCTAATAATAATCACTGTTACTCAGAGATATCTTCAACAACTGTAATGTGATAACATGTGACTTCCAAAGTGGTACAAAGTTTCATAGATATTACCACTATTGTAAGTCTGTTGCCTATATTGGAGGAAACACTAAATCCCAACTAGAAGCTAGTGAAGAAATAGGTCCTTTTTTTCCCTCATTCAGATGCATAAACCTCTCCTCAATTTCCTGGGGCTGGGAACTCAAAGGTTAAGAACTCCAGATCTAGTATATAAACTGCATAGAGGAAAGGATTATTTTGTCTGTATTCCTGGAACACTACTAAAACAGTGCCTATCACACAGATCCTCAACCAATATTGTCACTCCATGCAATGAGTTTATTCTTACAGTCAGGCTCTGAGCTGTCAGCACAGAGCCCGACACGGGGCCCGAACCCATAAATCTCGAGATCATGATCTGAGCCAAAGTCAGACGCTTAACCAACTGCTATCCAGGCGCCCCAAGACTGGGGTTTAAAGAGCAGTATATGTTATCTCTTATAACGCCACAACACAACTAATTACTTTCTCTGATGCTCAACCAAAGAAACAATGGTGTTCTGAGATAATTTTCCTTTAGAGGTAAAATCATCTGTGCAAGTCTGCAACCTGGTGTTTTCCCAAAAGATTTTAAAGGGTAATAATATATTGCCTTGAGAAAATTTTTACCTTGCTTGTACACTTTAGAACCTAATTTCTGAATTAGGTTTGTAGTGAACAACTTTCACGACAACTGCTCCAGACTTCTGTTTTCGAGAGATATGGGGGAGTGGGGGGGAAAGGAAAAGCAAAGGAACTGAAGAAAGCAGAACGATCTGGAAGACCACATTACTTCTGGGTAGAAAAAGGGCACCAAAAAGCAACATAAGACAATAATTAAGTCATTGTTTATCCCCTCCAACCCTCCAAAAAAAATGACATAAATCTCTTCTTCCATATCCGAAAATCCATAAAAACACAAACCTACATAGAAGCGCCTAAAACCTGTTTGTACTATGCAGTTTTCCCAAAAAGTTATTTTTTAATCACCATGATGTCATCAATGCATTGGATTTTTAAAATTTGGTTTTAAAAGTTACTTTTGATTTCTGAAACTACTAATAAGAAACTGGTCTACATTTACAACAGAGTGCACTGTATATAAAGGACATTTAGTAGTTTCAAATTCAGAAGAAATATATTCCACAGCATAGAATTATTGAAGTAGTTCACCATTTTTATAGACAAGCTATAGAAAGTACACACTGACTAATGCACGAATGAAATCATAACTGCCTTTAAATATATTTGCTTCAAATCTTCTGACCACACTCAGAATATACATCAAATGTTAGTAGCTTTTGCCTAAAAAACAGAATCATGACTATAATTTTTAAAATATAATATAAAAACAAAAAGACAATCCTCCTTTGTTAATGCATAAAAAAGTAAGAACCTTTCTCTAACAGAACAATCATCATCAACATATAAACAAGAAAGTTTTCTGCATAATCTCCATTTTTTCCCATCTAAAAGAGTAAAAATTATCTGGTTATTGTAATTATTCCATTACACTTTTGGTATCTGTTTACTTGTCAGTTTAATAAAACTCCAGTAACTGCAATTTTCATCAAAAGTAGATTTTGGACAGCACCTCACCTGGTCTCTTCATCATCCCAGGCGATTCGCATGCCTTTCCCACCACCACCTGCTGAGGCCTTGATCATGACAGGGTAGCCTAACAGCAGGGAAGAATTAAACAGAAGTTCAGACTTTGATCATCTGGATGCATGAACATGACAACTGACCACATGTTCAATAACACAGAAGACAATAACCAATTTATTTAAAAGTTCCTTTCTTTAGAGTCAGGAAAATAACACCAGTGTAATGATCTCATATATATTTTAAAAATGAGAGGTGATCATTTCAAAAGAAAAAGACTATTTGTATCAATAAATATAACATTTTTACCAGTAATGAAATAAAAAGCTATGAAAACATAAATAAGTTATTTGACAGAGGATTCCAAAAATAGAAGCACATATAATATTAACTAACCAAAGATACAAGAAGCAACTTTTATGACATTTACACACACACACACACACACACACACACAATTCCTCCAAAGTACTGTTTGCATGCATCACAAATTAAACTCCCTTTTTCAAAAGTAATGATTTACATGTATTTGAGGTATTTTCATCTGAAAATTCACTGGGAACCCCTGCAGCTTTTATCAGCAAAAACTGACACAATGATTTGGGGAGAAATCAAGTCACATTATTCTATCATGGGTGGAAGCAGAAGGTCCAGGACTCGCTGTTATCAATGGAGAGGCTAGTGCACTATCCCACTGATTCAACAAGGAATGCATATGCTAGCAAGTGTGATGAAAACACAAAGTAAGACCCAAACAAATGACATCTCCAGCTAAAGTTTGATAAGAGAAAATGACATAAGATTGTTGTTTTAGTATTTAGATTATTCTAAGGTTTGTGACAGCTTGAGTTACCAAGAAAAGTTATAAAAGTCTCCTTGCTTAGAGGTTTCCTGAAAACAAGGTGGATACACTTATGTCTGAGACCACTTGTTTATGATCTTTTCTGAAGAAAGAAAACAGTGAGCACCAGGAAGACTCTTCCTGGCCTGTGATGCTCTAACAGCACTACACTCTAGCTATAGGATCCTAGAGGAAAAGGAAGAGAGGTCCAAATGTCATAGACCTTTAGCCCCTAAGCCACAAAACCTAGCTCTTAACTTCAACTTAGTTAAAATGGCACTTGCTTTCTATGTGTTTCATAATTAATTCAATTTTTAAAATTCTCATGTTGGTTATATTTATGTGGGACGGTATTTTAAAAGCAATGCTAAGTGCAGTGAGAAAAAAGATTAACAATACTGTTTTTACACTGGAGTGTCAGAATCTAGGAAGAGAGAGGGAAAGTACCCAAATAATTCTATCACTGGGAATTCAGAAGAGAAAAGTACAACAAGGTAAGAGGAAAGCAATTAAGGAAATCATCTTACAGCAAGGACCAAATATTTACGTGAGGCTGTGAAGGATGAGCAGGATTTGAACACTTTAGGCAGGAATAGCAGGAACAAAACAGGCAGGGAAGCATGGGATTGGCTTAAGGAATGACTAAAATAATCCAGCTGTAGAGTATCCGCAGGATGGCAGAAGAAAAAGAGAACCGAAACATAAATTAGGGGAAAAATATGCTTCACACTTTTGCATGCCACAGACCCTGCACAAGAGTGAGAAAAAAGGAGTATTCGTCTCTTTCCATGCTGTGGCCTCACAGGAATGTCCCATAAAGGAATCAGATTGAAATCATTCATGAGGAATCAGCCTGTTTTGGAGTAGTGAAGAAATAATACCTAAAAATTAGAAATTGGCATGCTTAAGAATGTGTCCTTGGTCAGAAGGAACTAGATGGGGAAACAAAACAGAAGAAGTAACTTGTCAACAAGAAATTATTATATGCTCAGAAAAGATGAGTCATTGTTAGGCAACAAGGTAATACATAATAAGGCAATTACATATGGTCCCCCCAAAAGGAGGCAATGTAGCATGAGACCTGTCAATACATATAACCCAGGAAGACAAGATTCTCTGATGAAACTAACAAGTCAAATATAACACAATTGGGAGGGAAGAAGAAACTGGCATAAGCTAGTGGTGACATTACAGTCACCAACTCAATCTAATTTCTGAACTATAATTGGAAATAATATAAAACTAAGGTTTTATACTCCACTTCCTATGCCAAATAAGTCATTAAATTTCAGACAGAACAGGGGCGCCTGGGTGGCGCAGTCGGTTAAGCGTCCGACTTCAGCCAGGTCACGATCTCGCGGTCCGGGAGTTCGAGCCCCGCGTCAGGCTCTGGGCTGATGGCTCAGAGCCTGGAGCCTGTTTCCGATTCTGTGTCTCCCTCTATCTCTGCACCTCCCCCGTTCATGCTCTGTCTCTCTCTGTCCCAAAAATAAATAAACGTTGAAAAAAAAATTTTTTTTTAAATAATAAAAAAAAATAAATTTCAGACAGAACATATTTTTATGTTGTCACCATGCCATGCAGAAACTAGACCTAGTCATTTCAAGAGGAGGGGAAACAATATTCCACACAGATGATGTTAAATAATATCAAAGAGCCCAGTCCCTCATCCCTACTTTCTTATTGTGTCTCTGAAACTCTAAATGGGGTAAGTCATGGGGGACCAGGAACTGGAAGAAAAGGTAAAAAGATTCAACCAAAAGTAAAAATTCCTAGAAAAATCCAAAGTAGTCAAGTAGATGGCTGTCACCACTCCCTCACTTTACCTGGTCTAGACCCAAAATTTCCACTAATGTTCTACCCCAATTTATTATCCATTGGAGTACTCACTTCTGAGTACTATGATGCAGTTCTTTAATATTATTTGGTTGCCATAGATTTGAAGCAGAACAACCTCCCTTAGAACAAAACAAATTTCTCTAAGGTTTCTAAAAGGAGAAGAACTCTTGATATGAAAAGATTGCTTAAAAAAAAAAAAAAAAAAAAAAAAAGATACCACAGGTCCTGGTGCTGTTGGCAAGGTCTTCCACAGGTTTCTTCGCCTCTCCCCAGATGCCTACTCCCTCTACCTGACCTCACCACCCAGTGACGCTCCTACAAACACTCTCAACTCCAACATGCAGCGAGTCTCCATTCTTTATTTCCCTCCCACCTAATGTTTCCAAAAAGAAACCTACTAAATACTACATGAGGAAAAAAATTAAATATTTAAGGAAGTACAGAAACTCAGGTTACCAAAGCACTATTGCTCCCTTTCTGTCCTCAAACTTCAAGGGCAGGTCTGGTTTCCTGTCCCCCCAGCAATCAACAGGTCTTACTTTCCACCAGAAAGCAGCAATCCTCTTTCTTTCTAACTCTCTACCAAATTTCCATTTATCAACTCAAAAATATACACTCAGTAAACACTATGTGCCAAGCACCAATCTGGCTCCTGGGGACACAAAGATAAACAATTCAGAAAGTTCTCTGCTCTCATGGCACCTACCATCTAGTGGACAATGATGTATAAGTACACAGGCACCTAAATATGCATACTCATGCATAAATATGAATATACACACAACACATAAGGGGGCGGGGAGTACAATAAAGACAACAGAAGGATGTGACTGGGGGTGATCAGGGTTCCTTTTCCTTGAAGCCTTCTCCGAGAAAACATACTGAAACTGAGACTTGACTGAGCTGGAGCCTGCCCTCTGAAAACCAGTGAGAGAGGAACATTCGCAACAGAAAAGAATGAGTTGGAAAGGCTACAATACAGGAGAGGGCAGCAACCTAATGTTGGGTTTGTGAAGATCACTTTGGCTGTTCTGCAAGGGATGAACTGTCTGAGGACAAAGGTGGGCACAGGGAGACTGATTAAGAAGCTTCTGCAATGTTCTAAGGGTGAGCCAACTGTGGCTTCCATGGCTGGAAGAAACAAAGGCTTGCAGTTTGTTTTAGAGATAGAGTCAGCTTGACTTGCTGATAGTGTGGATAGGGACGATAAGGAAATGAAGGAAGATTCTGAGAGTTTAGGCACTTTCCCATTTTGTTATGGATTACAGGTCTAAAGGAACTTTTTTTTTTCTTTTGAACAACTGATAGCACCACGTTGACCCATATAAGACACAATACAGGGGCGCCTGGGTGGCGCAGTCGGTTAGGCGTCCGACTTCAGCCAGGTCACTATCTCGCGGTCCGTGAGTTCGAGCCCCGCGTCAGGCTCTGGGCTGATGGCTCGGAGCCTGGAGCCTGTTTCCGATTCTGTGTCTCCCTCTCTCTCTGCCCCTCCCCGTTCATGCTCTGTCTCTCTCTGTCCCAAAAATAAATAAACGTTGAAAAAAAAAAAAAAATTAAAAAAAAAGACACAATACATACATAACCTCCCCCTTCAAGCAAAATCTGCCCCTATACTCGGTGTAACAACTTGGTAACTTAAAGCTGGCAAATGATACCTCAGTGATGCAATAGTCATAAAATAAAGAATTTTATGTGGTTCTTCACCTTCAGTTTCTTGAATTAAGATTTCGTAGAATATAATGACTGGTGGAGATGAAAAATGGGGAAAAAAAAGTAAAAAGTGAAATATTTCTTGGAAAGTGTCCTATTCCTAATTTGATAGTGTAAATCAGAAATATCTCCAGCATCAAAGAGAACATATGATCGGGGGGGGGGGGGGGGGGGGGTTCTTTTAAAAACAGTTGGAAAACATTTATAATTAGGCCTTTATTTCCTAAAAGTAGGGTTCAGAATTAAAAGAAAATGAAAGCTATTTCAGAGAATAGGACAGTCCTCCAGACGGACAGAATAGAATCTCATAATGGAACCTGAGAAGAGAGAACAAAAGAATGGGGGGGGGGGGGGGCAGGGAGTTTCTCAGACAGCCAGGAAGGAAATCTCCAGCTAACAGCTGTATATTATAATTACAGGGAAATCAAGTATTATACATTGCATTGGTTAGATTCCTTTTCTCTCCTTGAATAGTTCACTTATTACCTTTTTGATTTGGAGTTTGTGTGTATATTTATGGGAGGGGCTATCCTACATGGAAGTGATATTTTGAAAAATCCAAACTACTGTTGCATACAATATCCTACAATTTCAATTTACCTGATTGTCTCATTATTAGATTCAGAATAAAAATCTGTTAATACTACATAACTGAAATTGTACCCTAATTATTATATCACATCAGAAAGAAAAAAAAAAAGTCTAATTGTCCATTTCCTGATGAAGAAGTTTGATTGCTTGATTAAGATGGTGACCATTAAATTTCCTCATGAAAAATATGCCATTTTCAGTTTATAATTAGCAGACGATCTGTAGATCAACCTTTGGAAACTGTGAATATCCTATACTCAAACAATATTCCACCCAACAGTAATAATAAACTTTAATGAGTCTTGCTTTATATAATTTTTACACTGCTTATAGCAAAATGAGTTTTTAAAAATGCTGACAATTTTTGCCTCTTCTCACTGTTGTTTCTCCAATGACTAAAAGAGGGCCTGGAGAAGAGAATGCAAAATGTACTTACTAAATAAAATGTATTAATTAACAATTTCAGTACTTGCAAATCCTTTATTTTTAGTACTATATTTCACTGTATAAACACACATTATTCATTCTAGTGTGAATAGACATTCAGATCTATACATACAATGCTCCCATGAGTATTTCTGTATTTGTAGCTTGGAACCCTGTGCAAGAGGTATATGTCTAGGACTGTAACTGTTGGATAGTATGCAACAGTTACAAAGTACTAAAAAATCCAGTTTCTTCACTATTCTTTATCTCCATGATCACAACACTTATACAAACTACCATTATCTCTTTATAGGATGCCTGTAGTAGCCTCCTAACACAACTCTCTGCCACTATAGATGGTCCCCTCAGACTATACAGTGGTCACTGGAATTCTCTATTTTTTTTTTTCTCACCTCTCTCTCCAGCCTAAAACATTAAGAGTTTATGTTGTACCAAGAAACCATAGATGTTTAATGAAATTAAAATTATGAACTCAAGGAAAGGAAGAATGGAAGGTGCAAGAAGGCTTAACATAAACTTGTTGAATCACAGTACCAGGTAAAGCTATGCTTGAGTTAAGGAAGCTTAAAAAAAAAAAAAAAAAAGGCACCTAAAAGGTATTAATATGAACATCAATTAACTGACCTATCAAACAAAATAAATTTTAACCGCTTTTACACTAAGATAAAATCCAAACACAAAATATAACATTCACAATGTTTACAATCCAATCAAAACTTAAGAGACACGTGAAGAGGGATGCCTGACTATCCCAGCCCCATACAGCATGGGACTCTTGTCTTGATCTTGGGGTTGTGAGTTTGAGCCCCGTGCTGGGTGTAGAGAGTACTTAAAAACAAAAACAAAAAAACAAAAGAAAAAGAGAGAGAGAGAGAGAGAGAGAGAAAATGCAATCACCTCATGAGGAAAACAGTCAAAAGAAAAGAAGCCCCAAACTGAAAAACATACAACAGCTATTGCAAATTATAGCTATTAGAAACATTGTAAGTATGGAAAAGGATTTAAAGAAAAAGTCATCAACTACACTCCAATTAATTTTTTTTTCTAAAAAGAAAACAGAATCATGTTGGGAGAAATTTTTAAAGAGTATTAAAAATTAAAATTTGGGGAGCACCTAGGTGGCTCAGTTAGTTGAGCGTCAGACTCTTGGTTTCAGCTCAGGTCATGCACTCACAGTTTCATGAGTTCAAGTTCTAAGTCAGGCTCCGAGTTGACAGTGTGGAGCCTGCTTGGGATTCTCTGTCTCCCTCTCTCTCTGCGCCTCCCCCACTCACACTGTGTCTGCCTGTCTGTCTGTCTGTCTGTCTGTCTCTCTCTCTCTAAACTTTAAAACAAAAAGTTAAAATGGGGCTCCTGGGTGACTCAGTCAGTTGAGTATCTGACTTCAGCTCAGGTCATGATCTCACAGTCTGTGGATTCAAGCCCCATGTCAGGGTCTGTGCTAATAGCTCAGAGCCTGGAGCCTGCTTCAGATTCTGTGTCTCCCTCTCTCTCTGTCCCTCCCCATTTGCACTCTGTCTCTCTCCCTCTCTCTCTCAAAAATAAACATTAATTTTTTTAATTAAAATAAAACAACTAAAAGGAAAAGATTCAACAATGTATAAAAAAGAATTATACCATGACCACATGGGATTTATTCCTAGTAAGCAAGGTTATTCCAACACTCGAAACATCAATTAATGTAATCCATCACATCAACAGGCTAAAGAAGAAAAAATATGATAGGACTATAGGAGCAGATGCAAAAAGTATTTGACAGAATCTAGCACCCACTGAGCTCAGCAAGCTACAAATTGAAGTTCTTAAACTTCATAAAGAACATCTATAAAAACCTACATCTAACCTTAAAGTTAGTGATGAGAACCTAGATGCTTTCCCCTTAAGTTCATGAACAAGGTAAGGATGTCTCCTCTTAGCACTCCTATTCAACATTCTATACAAGTTCTATTTTATGCAATAAGACAAGAAAAAGGTAAACACATTGGGAAGAAATAAAACTCATTAGCAGGTAATAGGATGTCTATAAAGAAAATCTCAAAGAGTCAACACAACAACCAAAAAATGTCTAGAACTAATAAATGAATTGTAACAAGGTTGCAGGATACAAGGTCAATGTAAAAAGTTGATTACATTCCTATGTACCACTAATGAAAACTTGGAATTTGAAATTTAAAACACAGTACCATTTACATTAGCACCCCCCCAAAAAAAAATTAGGCATAAATCTAACAAAAAATGTATGGTACCTATATGAGGAAAGCTACAAAGTTCAAATAAAATTAAGGAAGATTTAAATAAATGGAGAAATATTCATGTGTATGAACAGGAAGACAATATTGTTAAGATACCAATTCTCCTCAACCTGATCTACAGATGCAATAAATCCCAATCAAAATCCCAGCAAGTTATTTTGTGGATATCAACAAACTGATTTTAATATTTATACAGAAAACAAAAGGCCCAGAATCACTAATAGTAAAGGAAAATAACAATTTCAAAATATTGATATAGGGCCGACCAGGTGGCCCAGTTGGTTGAGCGTCCAACTCTTGATTTCAGCCCATTTCATGATCCCAGCGTCATGGGGTTGAACTCTGCATCAGGCTCTGCACAGACTGTGGAGCCTACTTGAGATTCATATTCTCTCTCTCTCTCTCTCTCTCTCTCTCTCTCCCCCATCCCCTGCTTGTACTCTTGAAAATAACTTTTTTAAGTTATTTAAAAGACAAAGATTGACACTACCCAACTTCAAGACTTATTATAAAGCTATAGTCAGCATGGTATTGGTAAAAGAACAAACAAATTAATCAATGGAATAGAATAAAGAGACCAAAAATAGACACACATGAATAGAGTCAACTGATCTCTGGCAAAGAAGCAAAAGCAATAGCAATTCAACAAAGGAAAGTCTCTCCAACAAATAGTGCTAGAAGTGGACATCCATACACACACAAAAAACTAATCTAGACACAATCCTTAAAAGGTAACTCAAAGTGGATCTTAGACCTGAATATAAAAACAACCAAAGTTCTAGAAGATGAATGATCTAGATGTTCTAGATGACCCTGGGTTTGACAATGAGTTTTTAAAATAAAAAAAATTTTTTTCAATGTTTATTCATTTTTGAGAGACAGAAAGAGACAGAGCATGAGCAGGGAGGGGCACTGAGAGAGGGAGACACAGAATCCAAAGCAGGCCCCAGGCTCTGAGCTGTCAGCACAGAGCCCAACACGGGGTTCAAACTCACAAACCATAAGATCATGACCTGAACCAAAGTCAGACACTTAACCGACTGGGCCACCCTGGCACCCCGACAATGAGTTACATGAGTTACAATGAGATACAACATCCAAAGCACAATCCATAAGAGAAAAACATTGATAAATATGTTCAAAACATGTATCTGATAAAGAACTTGTATCTAAAATAGACTTCTTAAAACCGAACAGTAAGAAAATCCAATGTAAAATCAGCAAAAGAGGTGCATGGGTGGCTCAGTCAGTCGAGCGTCCAGCTCTTGATTTCGGCTCAGGTCACGATCCCAGGGTGATGGCATCAAGCCCCACATTGGGCTCTGTGCTGAGCATGCAGCCTGCTTGAGATTCTCTCTCTCCCCCACTCTGTCCCTCTCCCCAGAACGCACTCTCTCTTTCTCTCTTAAAAAAAAAAAATCAGTAAAAGATTTGAAGACACACCTCTATAAAGAAGAATGCAAAGATGGCAAACATAGAAAAAGATGCTCACGTCTTTGCATTCAGGGAAATGCAAATTAAAACGAGATACTACTATATTCCTATTAGAATGGCTAATAACAAAAACATGCACAATATCAAAAGCTATCAAGGATGTAAAGCAACAGGAGAGCAACAGGAATGCATATTCACTGCTGGTGGGCATGTAAAATAATCTTACCCTACAACCCAGTAGTCAGAGTCCTAGGTATATACCCAACTAAGTTGAAAATTCATGTCCACACAAAAACCTGCATACAAAAACTTTGTCCACAATTGCCAAAAACTGGAAACAACCAAGATCTCTTTCAAAATGTGAATGGATAAACAATCTGTTGTATATCCATACAATAGATTATTATTCAATAATTAGAAGAAATGAGCTATCAAGCCACAAAAAGACATGGAGGAACTTTTACATACATACAGCTAAGTGAAAAAAAAAGTCCATCTGAAAAGGCTACATACTGTATGATTCCAACTATATGACACTCTGGAAAAGGCAAAAGCATAGAGGTAGTAAGCAGTGTGTCCCAAGGGTTGCAGGGGTAGGGAGAGGAGGATTGAAAACATGAAGCACAAGGGAAACTATTTTGTATGAAACTATAATGGTAGAATCGAGTCATTATGCATTTGTCAAAACACATAGAACTACACAATGCAAACAGGGAACCTTACTGTAAACTGTAAACTGTGGACTGTAGTTAATAATGTATCAAGGTTGGTTTGTTAATTGTAACAAATGCACCACACTAACACCAAGTGTTAACAATTGGGGAAACTGCAGTGTGCTGGGGGTGGGGATGTATATAGAACTGCATGTACTTAACGATGTGTTCAATTATTCTGTAAATCTAAAATGGTGCTTAAAAAATAATTAAGTCTATTAATCATTTAAAGGGGGACAAACATTTGAAAAGACAGTTCACAAAAGAAGATTAATGAATGTGAAAGCATTAGGCATGTGAAAATATACTCATATTATGTATTAGGTATTAAGGAAATATAATTATAATCACACTGAAATAAAACTTACACATCCATCAGAATAATTAAAGTTAAAAAGACAGGCAATGTTAAGAGTTTTTCTGGAATAACTGGAACTCTCAAACACTTTTGTGGAAATGTAAAATGGAGGAAGGGACATTTTCAAAAAAGGATAACAATGTTCTAGATCTTAATTTTGGCTGCATTTACTAAAATTCACTAAGGTATACGCTTAAAATAGCTAGGCTTTATTCTTCATAAAATATACATCAATAAAAACGATTTTAGGAAGCAGACAAAAAGAACAGACCGCCATCAAGTGACAAAAATTAGAGCTATCTCTTCAACAGCTACAGAACACAGCACAACCATTTCAGCACTATGCTGACAGAAAACCTCTATCAATCTAGATTTGCACATGTGGCAAAACATCTTTCAAGAAAGAACACAAAATAGGGGCACCTGGGTGGTTCAGTGGGTTGGACATTCAACTCTTGATTTCAGCTTAGTTCATCATCTTACAGTTCATGAGACTGAGCCCTGCATTGGGCTCCATGCTAAAAGCACAGGGCCTACTTGGGATTCTCTCTCTCCCTCCCTCTCTGCCCCTCCCCAACTTGTGCACAAGTGTGCTCGCGCTCTCTCTCTCTCTCTCTCTCTCTCTCTCAAAAATAAACAAACATTAAAAAAAAGGACACTGCTAATTTGAATAGGAACAAAACAAACATCAGTCTATATACTTTCAAGAGATACACCTAAACCAATGATTCACTGGTTGATTGAAAAGTTGGAGGAACATACAAACAAAAGACCAAAATAAGGTGGCTTAGACATATTATCATCACATAAAACCAGATTTAAAAGCCAAAAAGTCAACACACTTTGCTAAGAAGTAAAATTAGCCAAGAAGATACATGTTATGCTGTTATATTACTTATTAACTTATCTTAAGAATATACAGAGGCAAAACCTTAACAAGCAAGGAAAAACTGAAAAATCCACTCTTTTACAAATTGATCATATAATCAAAACATCACTAGAATATTTGAACATCCTAACAGGTAGTGCTGACCTACTGGTTATCTATAAAATACAGCATAATTTGAGAATATACATTATTTTCAGGCACGGATGTAAGATGTAAAGTGGCATGCCTTGGCCATAAGGTAATTCTTATCAAATAAGATTCTAAATAAAAAAGATCATATTCATTTAACAGAAAGCAATTAAGTTAGAAATCAATAAAATAAGCAGTGCCTGGGTGGCTCAGTCAGTTAACTGTTCGACTCCTTGATTTCGGCTCAGGTCATAATCTCACAGTTCACAGGATCTACCTCTGCATGAGGCTCCTTAGGATTTTCTTTCTCTCCCTTTCTCTTTGCCTCTCCCCTATTCATGTTCACTCACTCACTCTCTCTCAAAAATAAGTAAACATTAAAAAAAAAAAAAAAGAAATCAATAATACAAAAAGTAGAAAATTTTCAGTTATTTTAAAATGCATTCTTAAAAAACACAGTCAAAAACCATAATAGAAATCTGGGGCGCCTGGCTGGCTCACTCAGTAGAGCGTTCAATTCCTGATCTCAGGGTTGTGGGTTTGAGCCCCATGTTGGGTATAGAAATAGAAAAGAAAAAAGAAAAAAAGAAAAGAAAAAGACAACAAAAGGAAAAAAAGACAAAAGGAGAGAGAAGAGAGAGAAACAGAGAGACAGAAAGACAGAAATCTGAAAATACCCAGATATGAACAATTACGAAAAATACATATCAAAACTGTGAAATAGGGTTTTCAATTCAGATCACCACTTTAGGCCATTCTGCCAGCTGCTGGAAATATTATTGGCAACCAACAGCTGACTTGTCCTCAGCTTTCTGCCCAATCTTAGGGACAGCCCGCACCCAATGGTGAGCTGACACCGGTGTACAAAGGTTCAATGTCATTGCCCCAATGTCATTGAAACAGTTATAAAAAACCAACTCAATATTCAGAGCTCTCTGTGGGGTCAGCTAAGTCCTTTGTTGAGTCTGCATCTCAACTCAACTCCTCTTTCAGTCCGGTGTCTTTCACTCCTTCACATATACTCGTCCCAAGTGTATTTCTGCGATAAACTTCCAGAATCTGTTTCCAAAGGAATTCCACCTATTACAAAGGAATACATTTGAAAGGCTATTACAGTAATCAGAGCAAGAGGTGACAGGAGCTTAAACAGAAAAAGGAGCCGAGAAATGAAGAGAAGCTGATAAATTCAAGCTTTGGGAGATAATGACTATCATGCATAAAGAGCAAAACCACAAAACCAAATAGAATAGTGAACAGTGATCATGGGAAAAGCCTCATTGCTGATATCGAAACTGAAACCTCTCCACTTCCTGCCTCTGTGATACATGACACTGCACATGGCAGAACTTCCATGAGCCCTCTTATTCCCTGAACAAGGCTGGCACAGAACAAGGCTGGCTCCCACAACATGACTGCTGGGAAGCAAACACACAGGACAAAGAAACAGTCTTTGTTGCTTAAGATCACAAGAGAAGACAATAAATATGTGGAATACTAGAGGGCTTATGAACTAATGACAACTATATGGACTTGAATAAAAACCAGCATATTACTAGAGCTTTCCAAGAAAGTACAATTCAGAATCTGCTGGGAAATGTGGCTGTCACACAACACTTGGCTACATTGAAAAGCTCCTATTGTATATACAAACAGAGGTAGTTTAAGTTCAAGCAATTTGAGGTAATGAATTCCATTATCAATGCATTACTCATGTTGTGTATACTTGGTCATAACATTTTCTACTGATCTTATTGCTGTCTTTTATTTCCAAATCAGTAATAGTTAATTTTAGCATTATCAACTTAGTTTTGCCATACGCTTTGGGTTAACACATTTAGACTGAGGTGATACATATTTGCATCGAATACTATCTGGGATTTATCATCATCCAGTAACTGGAATGTAAACATGTTATGTATTGCAGTCCAACTATGAATGACTCATATCTCCACTACCACTGCAGATAAATAATATATATATTCTCTAAAAAGATACTGTAAGTGATCCTTATTATCACTTTATTTTTCCCAATGGAAAATTTTTTAAAAGTGTGAAAAGGGCACAGGATGGTTTGCCCTTCCTACGTTGGCCATACACACACAACACAAATAACTACAGAAATATATTTAGTTTAAATAAGAATGAACCAATACTGCACACATAAAGATACAATCAAGACACGTTATAAGCTAAAGTAAACCAAAACATAACATGACTTGTTTTGATTTGGCAAGGAAAAAGCAATTATCCTTTTTAGAAAAACTGATCTTGTCTACCTATTTCCCTCTACTCAGGCAAATAAAAAATTAGATCCCTAGCTCTGCTCTAGGAACAAAAATAGAGCACATTTAATGTATTGATAGATTAGAGCAAAAGGGGTTCACACACAGCAAGTTTCCAAACAAAAACCAAAGGCTCAATGTTTTCACATTACTGTTGGAACATTATACACAGCCTCTTGTGTAACAGAAGAACAGAAAAAAGAAAAGGTATGCAAGAAAAACAAAAGATGAGGAAGAACTGAGAAAAGCAAAAGAGAGGCAATGGGAAAGAATATGGAAAAAATACACAGAGAGAACTTGTGAAATCACGCTAAAACCAAAACGTGTATGTTGGAGTAATAAAAGAAAACAGAAGTACCCTAAGTGACGGTGGGAAATGAAGAAAGGGGACATAGGACTCTCATTCCCCCATCTCCCAGGGATTATCATTCTGACCTCAAATGACCACATTACTTCAATGATGGGAAAAGAGCAAGGTAAAAAATCCTCACTTTTTAATGGATTTCACAAAGAACACCATTCTCTTCAACCTAACTTTTTCCTTAGGCATTTCTTATTAAATCTCCTTAGCATATTAATCATATCTTCTACTGTGGACCTATTTGGAAAATAAATTAACAGAATGTGAGATTGAGAAGAAGGTATACAAACTGTAACAGTTCTTCAAAGGTTTCTTCAATATATCTTCAACCACACAGCCGTATACCATGTGTGAAATAAACAGCATGAAATAGAGGAAATAAAAGATTTGGGGGCTTAGCCAAGTATTTTTATCCCTCTTAACACAATTTGTTCTTATGTTAAAAAAAAAAAAAAAAAAAAAAAAACACAAGCAACTTTTTATGTAATGATATGTCAAAAGGAAGATGGGAGGTACAGACAGGGGAAAAGAGCCAGAACAGAGAAGAAAGCAAGACCACAGCTCCTCCCCACTAACCAGAGCCAGAGGCCATGGCAGTCCGAAGACTAATATCAAAAAGAAACCAATGGAAGGGGGCACCTGGCTGGCTCTGTCGGTAGAACGTGCAGCTCTTGATGTAGGGGTTGTAAGTTCAAGCCCCACATTGGGTGTAGAAATTACTTAGAATAAAAATCTTTTTTTTTTTTAATTTTTTTTTCAATGTTTATTTATTTTTGGGACAGAGAGAGACAGAGCATGAACGGGGTAGGGGCAGAGAGAGAGGGAGACACAGAATCGGAAACAGGCTCCAGGCTCTGAGCCATCAGCCCAGAGCCTGACGCGGGGCTCGAACTCCCGGACCGCGAGATCGTGACCTGGCTGAAGTCGGACGCTTAACCAACTGTGCCACCCAGGCGCCCCTAGAATAAAAATCTTAAAGAAAAACAAGCACACACACACACACACGCACGCACGCACACACGGGAGAGCCTATCTTGCTAAGAACATAAGATGTCACCATCAGAGAGAAGTGAGAAGGCAATAAGGATCAGTCACATAATCTCATACATCTGAATCTAAGATTCCTAAAACTGCCATTATCCCAGCCTAATGAATCCAAGGACAACCTTCGAGAATTGATGAGTAGTTGTTAACAAGCACATACTAAATTTACTTGAATAATCTTAGATTACTTTTTAATTATCTATTTGCTGAGACTTTATCATGGTTTACTTAATGTTCCAGTTCTTCCCAGGTATCTCCATTACAAAATTCAAGATCAGGAAAGGGGGGGAGGAAGTGAGAAAATCTCTGTCAAATTATGGTCTATAAATATTGTGAAAAAAAATTTAATGTATGATTACTTAATTCATTTGTATACTGATATACACATTTCTATTTGTATTCATTCACTGAATAACCACTTGCTGAATATATACTATGTGATGAGCATTGTCTTAAGTACTAGAAATGCAAGGAAAACTAACTCACATGGTCAACTTTATTACAAAACAGTAACTAAATGAACATAAAACAACCATTTGCAAAGATAAATAGAATCTGTTTAATGCAGGGAATCCCATGCTATTTTAAGAGAAAAACAATCCATCAATATACTTCAATAAAAGCGGCAAGGAGATATTCCCATATTGAAATAAGTCCTGAGAACATTGCAGGACAAAGAACACACTTTATGAGATACTGTTTGGTTTGATATTATTTCATCCTTTCCTTAAAAATGCTTTATAACCCAATCATTCAGTTCTTCACGCCTTTTAATAAACACTTGAGGAAAATGTGTATTTTTCTAATGTTGTGCAAAGTATTCTGTATATATAAGGCCTAATTGGTTTATAGTGTTGTTCAAGATCTGTATTTCCTTACTGATCCTCTGTAGATATTCTTTTTGTTGTTATCGTTGTTGTTTTGACTTAAACAACAAACATTTATTTCTCATAGTTTTGGAGGCTGAGAAATAGAAGATTAAGTTGCTAGCAGATTCAGCGTCTGGTAAGAACCTACTTCTTGTTTCATAAACAGCCAAGAGTCCTCACATGGTGAGAAAGGCAAGGGAGCTCTCTGGGGTCTATTTTTTTTTTTTCATGGAATTTTTAAAAATATAATCTATTGTCAAATTGGCTTACATACAACACCCAGTGCTCATCCCAACAAGTGCCCTCCTCAATGCCCATCACCCACTTTTGCCTCTCCCCCACTCCCCCATCCACCCTCAGTTTGCTCTCTGTATTTAAGAGTCTCTTGTGGTTTGCCCTCCCTCCCTCTCTGTAACTATTTTTTCCCTTTCCCTTCCCCCATGGTCTTCTGTTAAGTTTCTCAAGATCCACATATGAGTGAAAACATATGATTCTGCCCTTCTCTGAATGACTTATTTTACTCAGCATAATACCTTCCAGTTCCATCCACGTTGCTGCAAATGGCAGGATTTTTCTTTCTCACTGCCAAGTAGTATTCCATTGTATATATAAACCACATCTTCTTTATCCACTTATCAGTTGATGGACATTTAGGCTGTTTCCATAATTTGGCTATTGTTGAAACAAAGTGCTGCTATAAACACTGGGGTACATGTGCCCCTATGCATCAGTTCTCTTGTATCCCCTGGGTAAACTCCTAGTAGTGCTATTGCTAGGTTGTAGTGTAGTACTATTTTTTGTGAAACCTCCACACTGTTTTCCAGAGTGGCTGCACCAGTTGTATTCCCACCAACAGTGCAGGAAGGTTCCCGTTTCTCCACATCCTCGCCAGCAGCTGTAGTTTCCTGATTTGTTCATTTTAGCCACTCTGACCCATGTAAGGTGATATCTCAGTGTGGCTCTGATTTGTATTTCCCTGATGATGAGTGATGTTGAGCATCTTTTCATGTGTCTGTTGGCCATCCGGATGTCTTCTTCGGAAAATTGTCTATTCATGTCTTCTGCCCATTTCTTCACTGGATTATTTGTTTTTCTGGTGTTGAGTTTGGTTAAGTTCTTTATAGATTTGGGATACTAACCCTGTATCCAGATACGTCATTTGCAAATATCTTTTATATTTGGGGTCTCTTTTATAAGGATGCTAATCCCATTCATCAGGGCACATGGCTCTGTCCTGATGACCTGATCACTTCCCAAAGACCCCACTTCTAAATACCATCACATTGAGGATTAGATTTCCACACATGAATTTTGAGAGGACACAAACATTCTGTCTATAGCAATTGGCTAGAACCAGCCGTGTGTTAGAATTGGCTTTTATTAGCTCAGAAGAGCCAACTGCTAAATTTTCAGGAAACTTGGTAATACCCAAAATGCACCACTTTCTAATTATTTTCCTACACCTGGCTATATCTATGTTCTTGATGCTATTGTGTTGGCATGGTGGAAATACTATAAAATGGCATGCTACTGTACTTCTCCAAGTTCCACGTTCAATAGTGTCTCACTGGTAGGGCGCCTGAGTGGCTCAGTCCGTTAAGTGTCCAACTCCTGATTTTGGCTCAGGTCACGATCTCACGGTTCATGACGTCAAGGCACATGTCGGGCTCCACGCTGACAATACGGAGTCTGCTTAGGATTTTTCCTCTCCCTCTGCCCCTGTTCCACACATGCACGTTCTCTCTCTTCCTCTCAAAATAAGTAATAACGTCTCATTGGTAACTTGAAATTGGCTATGGTAGAAGTAGTGACATCACGGAAATCAGCAAACTTTCTACAAATCAAGGATTTTTTTTTTTTAACTGGAAGGCACATTGTTCAACTTTATTGGTGAGAACTCCACACACCTGTCAGAATGGCTAAAATTAACAACTCAGGCAACAACAGATGTTGGCTGAAGTTTGAGGTGTTCAAGAAAGCCGGTGTAACTAAAGTATAGCAGGCAAGGCGGGGAGTAGTATAAAATGTGATTGGAGAGAAAGCAGGTGCCAAATCATTTGGGGTTTGTAGTCAGGCTAAGGAATTTTGATTTTATGTAAGTGCAAGGAAATGCCATTACAGGGCTTCAAGCAGATAGGGAGTGGGATGAGATGGGGGTGTGTCCTTATTATTTAGAGTTTTCAAATATCACACTAACTGTTATGTAAAGAATGGCTTTGAAGTGTTTAAGAAAAGAAGCAGAGAAACTATTGTCACAGTCCCCGAGAGGACAATGGTAGTTTGGGAGAGGGTACTAGTCGTACAGATAGTGAGTAGTGAACACAGGAGGTATTCTGAATGAAGGACTGACAGTATCTATTGATATATTGACATTAGGATGACAGGGCAATGGCACCAGGATAGATCTTGGGTTTTAGCTTTAGCCACTGAGTAAATGGGAGTGACATTTACTGAGATGCAGAAACTGTGGACGAAGCAGGCTTAGAGGATGGTGAATCTGGGGATCAGAAAACATTTATTTAAATCGGACATGATCTGCAATTGTTGAGAAAGACGTGCCAAAGAAAAGAATCAGAACAATCTGGAAGCTAAAGGGCAGGTTAAATGACAGGTTTCAGATTTACAATTTCTTTTCCTTTCACCAATCAATTCAGCTTGATTGTATTAAGGACCTTTGATCCAGTAAAAAAAAGATCAAACTTTAATGCAAATCAGTCTTACTGATTACTGTTGTCTATCTCTGGGGTTAAAGATAAACCGGGGATCAATAGCTCTGTATCTGTAAACTTAGAGAGGTCAAAGGAAAAAATCAGGAGTGAGAATGAAGGAGACAAGGCAGACCAAAAATCAAGTACACAGAGGTAACATATTAAGCCCTAATGGTCTCTCACCCTGTCGACGATACGAAGCTGTTTCTTTAATGCCACATATAACATGCTTAAGTGACTCACAGTATTTTACACCAAGTGGTGACTGAAATGTTAGCTCTCATCCTCTAATCCCATTAGTTTAGCAAAAGTATAATGAAAAATCGATAGTCTTTGCAGCTAAATGAACCTATATTTAAAAGCAGGCCCACCACTCAGTAGCTCTGTGACCTTGAGCAAATTACTTACCATTTCTAATCCTCAGTTTCTTAAATGTAAATGAAAATAATTAACCCAGGAATTAGCATTAGAAATAACATTCACAAAGGGCCTGTAACATGGAAAAAATGCTCCATAAACAAGAGCTACTATTATGTAAAAGACACCTAATTCATCAATGCTCAAGGCAGTTAGCTTCCTCCTTTGGCCTCACAGATTCCTGTTTCCAGGAGAGAAGACTCAAGAGAGGAGGGAATCACAGAAAAGCCCAATTTAATTTTCTCCAGGTAACACAGAAAGAAGGAAAGCAGAAAAATATGTCAATAGGTATATATGACATCGTCAATCTGCTACCCATAAATAGACAGTTTCAAAGGTTTGATTATAATTCAGTTGTTTAGAACTAGGAGCACATTTTCCTGTGGAATCAATGTTTAATTCAACTCTTAAATGAATTCACCAAAGCCCATCAAAATCATAATGTAGTTAAAGTGTGATAGATCTCAATAAAATGAGTAGAAAACAAAACTGATGAATCACCAAAAAATACAAAATACTGAGAGTGGAATAATATTTAATTTCATTTCATTTATTTTAGAAGCTGGCACTTCAGGGAAACAGTTTTATGGGAGGTTTCAGTGGTGATTCAGGGGGGTTTTCAGGGAAATTCCAAGAGCTTTATAATAGGCTGATGACCCTGGTTCATTATTATGTTTTATTTCACCTCAAATTTTATGGCTTCCCTTTCTTTCAGCATAAGCAAAACACTAGCACTGTTAGACTTCACAGCCATGATTACGATCATTTATTTCACAAATGAGAAGGTATAACTGGAGAAGAATGAGAAGATAGGAAAGAGGAAGGAGTCATAAAGGTTGCGCCTAAATATAAAGAAAAGAGCCTGCGATGCAATTCGGTAACTCCTTAGCTCAAAGGGGAGCAAAGCACAGCATTAAAATACTGAGGAAAGCCAGGTGATGAGAACTGTTCAGAGTCCCACTATGATTAACTGATTATTTTAAAGGTCACAGATTATTTGGGGGAAAAAAAGAAAGAAAACATAAAGGACAAGACATGAAAAAGCAAGCAAAGCCATTTGCAGCCTGCCATTTACACAAAGGAAATGCTTAAGAGGTGAAGATTCATAATTGGAAATAAAGCATGCCAATATAATTCAAGATTTTCTTCCAATCCCTTTCATTTCTCTAAATTTATCCAAATATTCTGTCCTTTTTATGTAGATACTATTGTGTTAACAGTACTAGTCTATCTTACTCTGTAGTTAATAACAATACCACCTAAACTAGAAAGATGACTTCTTAAATCTACACGAATACAGTAGAATGAAGTGAAATTACTTTAGAAGAAAGTCTCCTCAAAAGCCAGCAGGTATATGCTACCTGCCTCTTAGGCTGTGAGGAATGACAGTGATTTCAAACTTCAGAGAGACGCTTTTGATTTTCTCAAAGAAATAAACCACGAATCAGTTCCATGCAGTCCAACTTATTCAGCAATCCAGCAAATCTTCCTGTGAAGTACTGAAATGGTTTTTTTGAAAATGTTGATGTGTCAGAAGAAATGATTAAGGAAGAGATGTTATAGTCAGATAAAATAAGATTTTCTAAGACTGGGTCTTAAATCCAAATCTGTATCAGTAGCAGCTATGTTTGCAAAACAAATAAACAACGAAACACACTTAACCATGAGCCAAACCAAAATAATTTAGCCAGACCCAACCAGAAACAGGGACACAACAAGCCAACAACTTTCCAGATCACTAAAGAACTGTTCAGCTAGCCTGAGCCAATTGTAAAGAATGTATTTACTAATGCAATCGATTACTTTCAGAAATAAGATGTATATACCATGTATCACAACTCTGTAAGTGTTGCCAAATCAAATGTTCTCCCAGTGGATAAAACAATTCCAAACAGTGGATCTTAATGACAAAACAGGACCAAAGAAATGTTAATGCGGGATGCTGAAAAGTTTGGCCCCATCTGTGTAGGAATGCTAAGAAGGTGAGATTTGCTGACTGCTGAGCATTGTCAGATTTCTCTCACAAACCTACAAAGTTCTGTCAAATGTATACAAATACTAATTTGATTAACACAACTGTAAAGTAACTGGATACCACCACTAATCCATGATAACAATTTGTCCTCGCCTATTTTTTTAATTGGCAGATACTGAAAATATAACAGTTGTCATGAGCAATAAAGGAATATTTTTTTTAAATAAGAAGTTGATAAGCCCTGCCCTAAGTATAATTGTACCTAAAACAATCAAGTAACACAGTCATTAACATGTCCTTCAGTTTACCGTTTACTCCAATTTAGAATATCCAGTTCTGATTTCTCAAATTCTGTTTCCTAGCAAGATTATTAAAATATCTTAGGACAAGGTAAAAACTTGAAGAGCCTTGTCAAATGTGAAATCTTCATTTTAATCATCTATGTCTTTAACCTTAATAGGTTGTATTCAGCTAAATACATAAAATTTACATTATATCCAATCTCAAGAGTTAAGACAATTCCTTCTTTTAATTAGCCAGTGGTTTCAACTTACAAAAGAGCTGTAATTAAAAAGTCAAATTACTCTTTAAAGTTCACTTTAATCATATGCTAATTCAGCAGATAAATTCTTCCAAAGGGACAAGTAATCAGAATCCTAAATGTATTAAAATATTATTTGCTCTATGGGGTTACTTATTACATGTTTACTCAACCGTATCTGTTGAAAGACACAGAAACTCTAGCAAAGTTAATTTAAGAACTTACCAATTTCCCTTGCAATTCTGACAGCTTCATCTGCATCCTGTAAAAGCAGGAAATGAGAGCCAACATTAATCCCATCAGCCATTGCACAATGTCTTTAGGGCAGTCATATATTGCACTACTGTCTCCTCTGATTCATTTAATGTTCAATTTTACAACCTTCTAACTCTTTTCTTTCAGAGAAATGTAAAATTAATACCATAAGTGGAATGTAAATTCTACCTCATCATTATTATATTAAGAAACTCAAAGCAGTTTGAAATGAGCTGGCAGGAAGCACTACCAGAATTGCCAAATGATTTGGTGCAGTTGCTGGAATTTAACAGCAGAATTTAGATGTTTACAATCAATACTGAATCATAAATCAGATCATTAAAGCTTGTCTACAACCAGCTTGTTCCTGTCCTCTGATATTTACATGTCATGTTTTCCTGGATTCTGTCAGCAGGGGGAGTTGATTCTCTATTGTTTCAGAGAGGCTCAAGATTTTCCAGAAATAAAAAAAGTAAATTTCCAATATCTCCAGGAATTGTCAATTGTCTCCCCAAAAATTCCTTTAGTAGTTTCCATTACTTTTTCCTTTTTATTTCATTATTTTGTCAGGTACATATTTTATCTTTATATCTTATTAAGACAAGTAATTTAAAACTTTAAATTCCATGAACCAACTTATGGGGGAAAACTTGAAAAGCGCCAAGGAAAGCAAATGCCTCCCAGAACAGTACAAGGTAAGAGTTGATGCATGTAAGAATTATTGCCAAATACCAACCAATGCAACTGAAAGGAAAAAAATTTCCCTTGAATCTAAACCATTTCATTGATCATTAACTTTCACCTAACACGCCCAGCACAGGACACTCCTGATACATCTCCCCATGGAAAAATAAAAAGACAGCTGAAAAGAAGGTGTTACATCCAAGCCTCCCTAGTAAATATGCCTTTTCTTTACAATTCAGTGATGTAAACTAATCACAAGGAATAACAGTAATGTTTTGAAACCATTAGGTAGTGAGAATGCCTGAATTTTTCAAAAATAACTTTAAAATATTAAAGTGAAGACCGGTATTTTTTAAGCTTTTAAGCTAGTAATCTAAAGGTGTAGAGTAACCATGTCAGAATTCTCCCCCAAAAGGAGGGGCGGGGGATGTTTATAACTGGTTCATTTATGTCTAATAAAAAAAAAAAAAATCTTCCTTAAAAGTCTTCAGTACCTAATAACATCCCCTGAATAAGGAGGTTGGCAGGGGAAGTTGTCAGAAAAATTTAATTTCCTTTCATTAGCCAGTCTGCTCCACAAATAGGTGCTTGTTAAGTTCAAAGCGGTCCTGAAAGCAACATCAGTTTTAAGTCTCTCTCTCTCTCTTTTTTTTTTTTTTTACTCCAAGCAGTCACATCTGCTAATGAGATTTTCCAAATAACAATTGTTTGCAAGTCAGAGATAAATCTATACCTCCCACTCTACTCTCCCAAAAAAATCAAGGTTTACTGTTTTATTACACCTTGCTGTTTTCACTGACCCTACATTCTCCAAATTTTAGCTTAAAGGGATAAAAATCCATGAAAAGGGTCATTTAAGAATGTTAGTGGTTTCCACACATTGAGTTTGGAGGTTCTTTGTTCAAGCCAGTGACAGTTATTGGAGAATACTTCCCCTTAATAGCCTCTCTGTCAGGAAGTGTTAAAGCTGCCAAATGCGGACAATTAGTGCCTCGCGAACAAAATACAGGAAGAGTGCTGGCTGATGGAGACTGGATTATAAGAAGCCTAGAAGGAAACTTTTAACATGTCTTTTCTTTCAAATGTGTAGTAGTATATTTGCAAAAGATATTCTGAGAGAAGATAAACTGCTGTCTCAAAAGTCTGTTATCTTGAGAGAACTGACAAACAGGCAAATGTTAAAAGATAATGCACAGAATTCATTAGTGATATTTATTATGTACACATTGTAGATGTGTGTATATAAAGATATCTATTTACACAAAGCACAACTTATAAAAATTTTGACTGTCACAAATCCAACATTTCTATAAATAACCACAAAACAATCCTGTCTTTTAACTTAATCAGTATGTTACATTTCCTTACCATGATGTGTTATGCAATATTTGGGACCTTAAAAAAAAAATCATTATCAGGGCACTTGAGTGGCTCAGTTGGTTAAGTGTCTGACTCTTGGTTTCAGCACAGGTCATGATCTCACAACTTGTGAGTTCAAGCCCCACATCCAGCTCTGTGCTGAGGACACAGAGCCTGCTTGGGATTCTCTGTCCCCTTCTCTCTCTCAGCCCCTCCCCTGCTCATGCTGTTTCTCTGTCTCTCTCAACAATAAACAAACATTTTAAAAAAAATCATTATCTAAGATTCAGGTTTAACTGGGCAACCTGTATTTTTATCTGACAACTCTTAAAAACAAATTTTTTTTCCTACTATGACAAGCAAATTTTACTAAATTCACTTCCAAGTAAAATCAAACTGCCTTAAAAATAAATTTTTCACTTGTCATTCATTTATCCCAAGATATTTTATTCAGGACATATTATATATATTATAAAGCTTGAAGACCTAAATCTCTCAACCCAGCAATTTCATTTTTAGGAAGCTATCCTATACACATAGGCACATGCATGCACACAGAGAAATATATAAGTAAAATTATTTTTAATTTGTTGCTTGTGATTTGATAAGAAAATCAGAAAAACAATTTTAAAGGTTTTCAGTAAGGGACTGGTACCAAAAAGGATACATACATGAAATGGAATATGCCATAGTCTTTTAAAAGTTTTAAAAGATGAGGTTGATCCGTATGTAATACTATGTGAAATAGTTCTTGCACCCACAGAACTTAACAGACTTGTTTAATAAGGGAAACTGAAAGAGAGCAAACAAACCAACCGAGAACTGAAATAAATGGCACATGGAAACAAACAGTACTGAGGGAGACAGGGAGGGAGAACAGGTTTTAGACAGACTGCCCAGAAAGGGTCCTTCTGGGGGTGCCTGGCTGGCTCAGTCAGTACAACGTGTGACTCTTGATCTCGGGGTTGCGAGTTCGAGCCCCAACTCAGAGGTAGAGATTACTTAATAAATTAAAAAGAAAAAAAAAAGGATCCTTCTGAAGTGAAATATAAACTAAAGCCTGAAGAAAACAGTCGCTGCCATGGGAAGATTAGGGAAAAAGAAGTGTAGACAGAAGGAACAACATGAACAAAACCCCAAATTTGGAAGCCATTTCCTATGTTCTAGAAACCAGGTCTGTGAGGTGAAAACTGAAGACAAAAAGCAAGCGGCAGAAAAGGACAGTATAAAATCCGGTGGAAGGCATGGCCTCTCCAGCAGGACCTTTTGAGACTCAGGACACAGTTCCAAATGCCTTGGCTCTATGCCAGGGAATGAGGACTAGGGTTTAGGAAGGTAACTCTTCCACTTCAAGAATATGCCAAATATAGTGTGTGCCATGGGGGAAAGCAAGTTGTAGGATAATATATATATGACCTTATCCACATTAAGATAGAAAAATACCTTGGAATGCTCATCAAAGGTCATGTATGGACATATTCAACCACCTCAGCTTGAGTTACTGCTCAAAAATAGGATTAAGAGTTGGAGAAGAGGCAACTTTGACTTATGGCTACAGACCCTTAGGTAGATGTTTAACTTTATTACCAGTAAGATCAAAATTTCATACTTCATACCTCTTTCACAATTTAAAAATCAAACCAGCCACACTTGAAGGTGTTATTCAAAATACTTAATGATTTCCAGGACATTAAATGTTATCACAACAAACTAGTATTCCCAAAATGTGCTTAAACTTTTCATGACTCCCCACTGCCTTACAACCAAATTTTAATTCCTTTACTTTGTGTCAGTACTTGATCCCGCCTGCCTGCGCCACCAGTCTTGTCCCCAGTCCCTCCCTACCTCTGCTTTCCTTCCCACCCCCAAGCCCACACAGGCATTCCTCCAGCTGCCTGGCCTTTACACCTCCTCCTCAGCTCATCCAGAAACCCACTACTCTTCCGCCCCCTTCCACCAATCCAACTCTTACACTATACGCCCCATACCAGGCCCTGACGACAGGAGGGAACAAGAAAGGCACCATGCCAGCCTTCATGTAATTTATAGTCTAGTGGAAAAGACAGACCCTTACATGACACACAGTGGCTAAGAAATCATTATTGAGATGCATGTTACGCAGAAGTGAAGAGGGCATGTGACAACAGGGAATCTCTAATTTAAAAACAGAGTTCCTGGAAACTTCTCAGATACTGCAACTATGAAGAGAGACCTGCAAATGAAAGAAAGGGTGGAACAGAGTCAGCGGGGCTGGGGCCTGAAGAGTAAGCCAACTGTACAAGGAAGCAGAGCTGCCACAGGCCACAATAAAGACACTGAACTTCAGCCTAAGAGCAAGAAAACCGAGTCCCCACTATGGCTGCATTCTGAAGAATCTGAGCTTATAATTTGCTCATTATTTTGAGTATTGTCTACCCTCTTCATTTCCCTACCACATTAAAGTACAACCTCCAGGAAAGCAGAAATCACTAACCGGTGCAGTGATATATTTTAAATGCCTACAACTGCCTGACACATAGTAGTCATTCGATAAACAGCTGTTGAATAAAGACTATGAACACATGAATAGTTTAGAGAGAGGCAAGAGGGATGTGAGGACTTTAGTTGGGAAGCTATAGTCCAGATGAGAGAAAAACTACCACTTTCTCTCAAACACAGGGGTGCGTGCTTCACATCTCACCTAAACCTCACCTTCTCTAGAAAGCCTCTCCAGCCCTTCTACACCAGGTTAGGTGCCATTGCTGTGCAACATTACACTCTGCCCTTCAATTATGACAGCCCCTATCACTTAATCTCCCTGACAGCAATGACTAGGTCTGCTTGCTCTCTATGAAATCCCCAGAGCTCAGCAAGTCAATACATCCACACGTTATTTGTTGAATGAATAAACAACTATGCATCAGCTTCCACAGAAACCAGCCTGTTGCAGTAGGTGCCAGCACCAACAGAAGGGCTCATCTCCAGAGCATCAGTGTTTGAAGCAAATAAACTTCTAACCAAGGAGATGTAGTGGCTTGTTCAAATCGACACATCTAAGTGATATACAGCAAGGGAAGTACCACTTGGTAGCTCAGAGCAGGAGCTCAAGAACCAGATGGGCTAGGGTTTTGCTTCAGTTTAACACAAAGCACACTCAATGAAGTACCACTGCCACTGGGCAAAACCAAGCCCAATATGTGCCCTTGTCTTTTTATCCTCAGTCAAGCACTTTTTTTTCATGTTTTATTTTATTTTTGAAAGAGAGAGACAGCATAAGTGGGGGGAGGAGCAGAGAGAGAGAGGGAGACACAGAATCTGAAGCAGGCTCCAGGCTCCGAGCTACCAGCACAGAGCCCGACACAGGGCTCAAACCCACCAACTGAGAGATCATGACCTGAGCCGATGTCAGACGTCCAACTGAGCCACCCAGGCGCCCCAGACAAGCACTTTTCTTACTGCATGCTGCAGCTTCAAATGTTTGAAACTTGGGTTTCACAAAAACTATTCTTTAAAAAAAAAAAAAAAAAAAAAACTTAAAAAATAGTGCTACCCAAGCTGTAATTTTAAACAAATGTTTCATTAATTTAAAAGATCAGACTTTAGGGTGCGCTGGTGGCTCAGTCAGGTAAGCGTTGACCCTTGGTTTTGACTCAGGTCATGATCTCACAGTTCATGAGTTCAAGCCCACATCAGGCTCTGCACTGACAGCGTCGAACCTGCTTGGGATTCTCTCTCTCTGCCCTTCCTGTTCTCTCATTCTTTCAAAATAAATAAATAAATTTTCTAAATAAATAAGTGATCAAATTTTACATGGCAGTAACTTTTCAAATTGAAGGGCCACACATTATACTAAAATATAGGAGAAAACAACAGATATTCAACCTGATTTATAAAAATGTAAAATAAGTATTAAACTTGATTTTACCAAATACACTTCACTATTTATATAAAACAAATCCCTTTTAAGCAAAACATCATTACTTCTTCACAAATCTAACTTGGCAATATTTGAAGAAAAAGAATTGCTTCTACTCTTTGCTTTAGAATATTGTTTTCTTTAAAAAAAATTTTTAATGTTTATTTATTTTTGAGAGAGAGAGACAGAGCACGAGTGGGGGAGCGGCAGAGAGAAACAGACACAGGATCTGAAGCAGGCTCCAGGTCAGCACAGAGCCAGACGCAGGGCTAGAACTCATGAGCTGTGAGATCATGACCTGAGCTGAAGCTGGATACTTAACCAACTGAGCCACCCAGGTGCCCCCTTTTAAGATTTTATTTTTAAGATTCTAAAGTGATCTCTATACCCAACATGGCGTACGAACTCAAAACCCCAACATTAAGAGTCGCATGATCTACTGACTGAAGCAGCCAGGCACCCCTAGAACATTAAGACAGTTCCCACATCTATGCATTATATGATATACAACATGTGAAAATATTACAGGGATTAAGACAGCAGATTCCATTCAAGAAGTGTTCTATACGATAACATTCTATGATTTATTAAGAGAAAATTTCTCACAGGTGGGACAATTATCCCCTGAAAATCAAAGAAAAGTCAAATACAAAAATTTCAACACAAGGAATAAAACAAATTTGGTGCTATTAATGCCCTTATACAATTTTAAGAACTTAGAATATTTCTGTTTTTATATCAAAAGTTAATACAATTGAGAAAACACAGAAAAGTATAAAACTAAATGAAACAAATCATTAGCAATAATATTCCTGATGGCTTCAAATCAGGAAGAAGGACAAAGGAATGGTCTAACAATATCATTTGATTCTATTCTCCTAAATGATTATGATCCCTGTGGTTCTTTCTCTAATCCCAGCCTATAAACCCAGTTTGAAAGAAGCCACACTCAGGTTCTGAAGTTACTGAGCACTTGGGACACTGATGAGGTAAATATTAAGCTGTGTAATTCCAAAACAGCAGTCCCAGAAATGCAGAAAGAGTAAAGACACCACCAGAACCAGTAACTATTTCTTTTACTCCTCTCTTTGAGCATAATTTACATTAAATGAGCTCTATCATCTAACCAAAGAACAAAACAGTCAAAAATTATGTTTTACAAAAGAATACGATGGGAGGAGTGGACGATGTTGCTATATCTAAATAAGCAGATCACAAAAATGTCCAAAGGAGTTGGGGTGCCTGGGTGGTTCAGTAGGTTGAGCATCCGACTTCAGCTCGGGTCATGATCTGGTGATTTGTGAGTTCAAGCCCCACGTCGGGCTCTGTGCTGACAGCTCAGAGCCTCCCCTGCTCATGCTCTGTCTCTGTCACTCAATAATAAACACTAAAAAAAAAAAAAAAAAATGTCCAAAGGAGTTAATAAAAATTGGGTGGTTTTTCTACAAACCTATTTGTTAATACTCCATGGCACCTACCTGGGGGGCATCCAAAGTCCAATGGCTAAGAACACAGGTGCTGGAGCCAGAAGGCATGAGCTCCGACACTGGCTCTCTGACAGCAAACCAGTTACCTCCCAGGGTGTCTCCCTGGAATTGGGTCTCCTCATCTCTAAGATGGAGATAGTAACAATACCTATTTCATAGGATCACTGAGAAGATGAAATTAGCTAAGGCTAAAGTACAACGGAACAGTATGTGGCACACAGTATGCTTAGCAATGGCAGTCTGCCACCCAAGAGTCCCAAGTTTGTTTCTTCCCTGCCTGTCTTTGGTTGGTATGTCTTGTGGTCATCATGCAGCCTCTGAACCCGTACAACACAGAACTATTATTGGTATTACAATACCACAAAAAACGTGCGCCTGCATCCCTAGAATACTCCACAGGATCAGATGATCTGTATACTCACTATTGCCAATGAGCAAGGGAAGAAGGGCAGGGAAGGGAAGCAAAAACTATAAAAAAGACAGGCAAATTCAATTCGTTATCACTGATGCTATGTTTTGCATGCTAAAAAACAACACTGACACCCTATTTACTTCTACAGTGATTCAGACCATACATGTCCTTGCTACATACATATATAGCCTACCCACTCAACCCCGAACTCTACCCTCAATGGATGTCAGTCCTGCTACTAATTCATATAAGAAGCTACTTACGGTTTACTTTCCTTGGCTGGTTCTACAACAAATCAGCAACTGTTTTGGGGGGTAGGAAATCATTGCTTCAATATAATATGGGTAAAAGCGTATCTGTACACAAAAAGCATCCTCAAACTATTCTGCATTTGTGTATAAAGCAGAGCTAAACTTTCAGCAGTCCTGGGTTCAGGAAAATAGTTTCCAGCTGACTGTGTTTTCCAGACAACTCCGAGTCAAGCAGACGACTATGTTGTCTACAGACTATACGTAGTCTATAGACTAATATACTTTCAAATCTTACTAAACTTTAGTACACATTTCTATTATTACTGTCAGCATAGCAAACATAATTGAATCTTTTTTCAAAAATATAGAGCCTTTGAGGCATCAAGAGAGTTCTTCTTGGTTTAGCAGGAGAAAAGGATACTGATGTCTATACTGTACTTTGTAATTATAGGACACAGCTTTTCAAATTTTTGGTTTTTTGGTTTTTTAAATGATTCCCTTCATGCTAGTTTTTGTTGTTATTTGGCTCTTTCTGCTAAAGCAAGGGTGCAGTTTGTAAAATCTGGCTAACTGGGTGACAAAAACAATGACTACTTTAAACCTACACTGCATAATCCACAAACCTCAAATTACCACACTCTGCTCTGAGATGTAATAATCCTACTATTCTCTCTTAAAGGGCAATAAGAATTCAGAGAAGTTTAATGAATTTACCCCCAAACTGGAATGCTGATAGATATTCACAAGCAAATGCAGCCATTTCATCAATGGTGGTTCCTCCCTCTGCCCCACTCCTGACGTGTACCAGATCATATAAGCTATAAATTCAGCTTCCACCAGGCACTCCACACCAGCCACTCTGCTCCATCCTAATACTTTATTTTAGGCCCCTATCATTTCTTACTGAGGAAAAGCACTTTTAATTCACTGACCAACCTCAAGTTTTGTACTGCTTCAATCCTTTTTCCACATCACAAACCAAAGTAAGTTTTCCAATTCTAGAATTCTATCATGTTAACTTTTCTACATCAAACCATTCAGAGGCTCCCAAAGCTCTAAGGCTAACCTCCAAAACCAGGCACATAGCAGTCAAGGCCACATATACCTGGATCCTCGTTTTCTCTCCAGCTTGCTCTTACTACAGACCCATACACCGCAGACCTGCAGTTTTCTAAAGCTCCAACCGTCTCGGAGCTCTAAGCTTTCACGATAAGATGTTCTCACTGACCCTGGAGCTGTGTCTCCATCACCACCCTCACTCTTTAGCTAACTCACTACTGCTCAAACTTTAGAAATCATTGGTAGATCTGCCAGGATGCCCTCAAACTAGGTTTGGTGCCCCTCCTACGTGGGTCCCCTGCACTCTGAGCTCTGAATTATTAAAATGTATTATGTTGCCTGTCTACAGCCTCCTAAGGGGACTTGAAGCTCTTTGAAATTATGGTGTGCAGTTGTTATTCTTTGCTAGACAAGTGGGCTGGGGTTCCAAACCCTGTCTTCTACCAGCTTGAAATACACACTTCACTGCTCTCAAGTTCCTGAGGTCAAGTTAATAAGATGTTGAATAGAACAGAACTTGTTAAAGGCCACTTTGGTTCCTCTGCCCCCCCACCCTGTCCTACCCCCATGTGCATACATACTCTCTTTCTCAAAAATAAAAAAATAAACATTTTTTTAAAAATTGTGTTAAGATTTTAAAAGAATGTAGTAAACCATCCCTCTATACCCTCCATACAACAGCATAAACATTCAAATGGGAAAGGAACAAAAGTTTTAAAAAGAAATATAATGAATTGAAATCACATTAATTTACTCAAGTTAGATGTGAAAATTACTTGGGGGAAAAAAAGTAGAATATAATACAATTGCCAAGGAAAAAAAAGAAATTTATCTTTAAAGATACCAGAAGCTAAGTAAAAAAAAGAGAGACAGACAGAAAAAACAAGGAAAAGAAAAAAAAGGAAAAAAAAAAACCTATGGATTTTAAAAAACACAATTATCTATAATTAACACATACATTCTTTCAATGGTAAAGTACTGCTAATGCAATTGCTAAAACCACAAGATATTCCAAAAATTTACACTGTTTATTTGTATAAGCAAACCTTCATCTGCATAGATACCCTTAAAAGTAATCTTTTACCCAACAAGTCTAAACTATAAAATGTGAAAAGTAGTGTAGTTCCAAATGAATACAGAGTCACTACACAAGAAATCTAAATTAATAACCAAACTTAAAGAATAAGTACAGCTTCTCATATCAAATAATTAAAAGCAAACTAGAAATAATACCAGCATAAAAATTTATCAGCCAAAATTATTTTCAAATGCTTATCAGAAAACTATAACCTGCAGGTTCATTTGTGGCTTAACTAATTCAGACCATAGGTGCCAAGAACTGTGTACCATAAAGTTAACACAGTAGGAAGAATCTGACATTATTTAAGAGTATGACTGGATCTTAAAAATCACCTAAAGCATACAAGAAGACAAAACTGAAAAGATAAATGGGTTTTTTTTCTTCTACTTGCTACTTTTCCCTATTTTCCAAATTAACAGAGGTTGCAAATTCAAATGCAGGTTGTCAAATGCAGCCTCTCTGAAAAGACTAGGAAGCACAAGCAAAACCAACTTTATTACCTACTACAGTTAAAGATACCATCACTTTGAGGCAATCTTGGAAGTTCCACTAAGTTCTGTTCAAGACCCTAGATTCCAAAACTGTAGTGATCTTCGGATGCCTGCTGAGCCCCCCACCCAGGGGTGTCCCCAAAAACAATGGTGAGAAAAATCTCACTTTGGGGAGAGTCCCAATTTCCTTTTCAGGAACCTCAGAAACCAGGAATCTGTTGATATCATGATTAGATTTGAAATGTTTATTATTGGAAGAAGCCCTCCTTTTTATTAACAAAACTTTCCTTATTAGTAATAAAATATCCTCAGCATATCTTGTTCTAAGTCCATAGAAAGAGTTCATATGGAAGAAGACAAGTATAGGACCTACAAATTCATCATTGTACTAGCTCCAGAAGCCAATATATTCAGATGGTTTCATCACATTGGTATCTAAATAGGATAAAATTTGCTTTGAAACCTGTAATAAAACCTTGACAATCTTCTCTACCTTGTTTTGTCCATGGGAGAGATCTCCCCTTCAAATCTTAAACCACCACAGCACTGCATATTATCAGGTCTACAATCAGAGATAGCCAACCATTAGGTTGGGAGCTCAAGATGTGCTATTATGAGGTTCACATGGGTTCGTCACAGGCCAAGCCTATGCTGTGAGGCAGACTTCTCCTTAAAGGTACTAAATTCAGAAGTTATATTTATGTTCTTATCCTTCTAAATAGCATACTCTCACCTAGGATAATTCAGAATTATAGTAGACTATTTTGTAACCCTTAAGTTTAATTTATTTATTTTTGAGAGAGAGCGCATGCACAGGGAAACAGCAGACAGAATCCCAAGCAGGCTCCATGCTGTCAGCACAGAGCCCAACACAGGGCTCGAACCCACAAACCATGAGAGCATGACCTGAGCCAAAATCAAGAGTCAGGCACTTAACCATCTAAGCTACCCAGGCACCCTTCTTTTGTAACCTGTTGATATGGTTTGAGAGTCACCTGTGAGGTGAGGGGAAGACTCAAAATCTCAAACACCTAGTGTTCTGCTATTTTTTTTTAATACAATGAGGAAACCTCCAAAAGGAATTCAGATTCCACATTTGTTTCCTTACAAAATTCATAAGGAAGACAAAGCTCACAGGGAAGAGGAAAAGCACAGGAAAAGTCAAGTGAAAAATGTGAAAAACTTACATCTCTCTCAAACCTCCTGGTCTTCATCCTGCTATTCCTTTTCCTCCATCCTGTTTTCCTCCATTTGCCCCTGCCCTGCTCTTTCTTCCACTGACCTGCTCCCTTATTCTTCTAGTTGGCCAGAAACCCTCAAAGCAACATTACCTTTTAAAATTAAGATACTGTCGGGGTGCCTGGATGGCTCAGTCAATTGAGTGTCCGAATTTGGCTCAGGGCATGATCTCACAATTCATGAGTTTGAGCCCCACATCAGGCTCCCTGCTGTCAACACAGAGCCTGCTTCAGATCTTCTCTCTCCATACTCTCTCTGCCTCTCCCCCCCTTTTCCAAAATAAAAAACATTAAAAAATTTATAAATAAAATTAAGCTACTGTCAGAACAGGGCTAGCCTTGAGGGCTACATTAAAACTTTGGTCTCTCCTGAACTAAGTAGTATTAAAGACTTTCCAAAGCTTACACAGATTAGACAGATATTTACAAAGAAATTGAGGAATGTATAAATAATCTAGGGCCCTCATATTTGTATCAGTTGGTTCATATTGCTTCTAAGAACCTCAGATTAAAAACTATTAGAGGAAAGGGAAAAATGGAAAGACCTGAGAGTGACTTCAGACTCCTAATTGCACAGGAAACCAGAGAGGTTTCGATACTGGAGTTTATGGGAAAGGTGCTTGGGAAGCCACTACCGAAATCTTTCCTATGGAAACAGGTTGGACTCTAATGCAGTTGTGCTAGCAAAGAAAGGATACATTTATTGGGCTCTTCAGAGAGAACTCTTCAGTACCTTTAGATAGCATTCAGGAGTAGACCCTGAAGCAGTTATCATCCATTTCCCTCCTCATTTGTTGTGAGTAGCCTTAAGCCAGAAACTGAAAATTTTATAAACAAGCAAAAACTGGATGTATATAGTCATATAGTCTGATCTTTAATGACATACTATACATTTTGAAAGAGCCTGAAAACAAAAGCAGAATAAGACCCAGAATAAACTGATGGACTTACAGATAAAACTAGATGTTCCCACTCCAGAAATTAAAGCAATCTTTTGACAAAGACACCTGCAGTATTGTAAACAGAAGTGACAATGAATAAACCATTGTTCTATATTAGCCAAGAAAATGAAGAAAAAAAATATATAATAGACAATGTTGAACAGCAAATCAAGTACCTATTTCCCATTTTACCCCTCAACTTACGAGAAATTTCACTAACTAGTTATTAGTGATACAAGTAATACACCATAACTTTAAGCCCAACCACTGTTACACAAGCTCGTTCTCAGAGTCAACAAAGTACTCAGATCATGAGTATCTCTAATAACCTTCAATTTACCATGTCCCAACCCATAGCGGTCACCGTGGGACCTTGGTTCAAGGAACATTCCTTCTCCCTACAAGACACTACATTCATTAATTTCATAAGAAAGCATATACAATACAAGCAGAATTTCCAGATCATATGCTCTCCTAACGACCACATATGTCAACTCCTAAGGACTCTGCTACTCACCCTCAAGACAGAATTAGTTTGGACTCTCATTAAGTCCAAATTGAAGATTTCAAGAAGGCCAGATTTCTTATTAGAAAACAAACTACAATTATACCAATAGAAGTATTGGGTCTAAATAGATCACAGTGCGTAATAAGCCACCTAAACCACTACCTGAACTTGCACAAGTCACTGAAACAAGAATGTAAAGAAGGACTAAAGAAAAACTAAAACCCTACTCAAGACAGCCTAGTAAAGAAAACACTTGTCAATACTCTGCTCAGAGTTTTTTAAGTCTGCAGTCAAGGTGTGGCTATATTATATTTTCATTTAGAGGTTCAACTGGGGACAAATCCAAACTCATTCAGGGGGTTGGCAGAATTTATTTCCTTGTGGCTGTATGACTCAGCACCCCACCTTTTTGTTGGCTTTCAGATAGAGATCGCCCTCACTCAGATCCTTAGAAGCTGCCCACAGTTTACTGCCACATGCACGTCCTCAATATGGCAGCTTACTTCTTCAAGCCAAAAACTACAATCTGTTCGCTAGTCCACTAAGATGGAACATAATCACAGCAGTAATACCCAACTACTTTGCCCCATAATGCAACTGAATGCGGTGATATCCCATCCCTTTTGCCCTATAACATAACCTAATTCAGCGAGTGACATACTATCACCCTTTGCCATATTCTAACAGAGAAGCAAATCACAGGTTTTACCCAAATGGAAGAGGAAAGGGTTACACAAAGGCTTGGATGCCATGCAGTTCCTCAAAAAGGTAAACATGGAATTACCATATGATCCTGCAATTCCACTTCTGGGTAAATACCTCAAAGAACTCAAAACAGATATTCAAATAAATATTTACACACAAATGTTTGTACTAATATTATTCACAGTCACCAAAAGATGGAAACAACTCAGACATCCATCAATTAATGAATAGGTTTTTTTTTAAGTGATTTAGTCCTACTATGAAATATTACTCAGCCATAAAAAGGAATGAAATACAGATATATGGTACACATGGGTCCTATATTCTTAGTTTATTATTAAACCTATCTAAAGTCCTTATTTCCATATATTTGTAGTTATGTAATTTCCATTTAATTCTATTAGAGATTCAAATTCCCTGGTGAAAATCTTTACATGTTAATCTATTTTTCTCCACATTTTCTTCAAATTTTTTTAACATACCAATCACATTTATTTTATAGTTCTTATCCCTAATTCCAGTATCTGCAGCATACGTGGATCTATATGTATTGTCTATTTTACTTTTTCTCTTGGTTTTTCATTACATTTTCCTTTCTTATGGTGTGTCTAATAAATATGTACTAAAGGACAAATAAAGTGTATACAGTGGTTATACGTGTAAAAATCTCTTAGAAAAGTATTCATCCAACAAGTATTTAGTGAGCACCGACTGTGTACCAGGTACCACTTATAAGTGATGCAGTAATAAAAAGAATACAATCCCTTTCAGCAAAGAGTTTACAATCTAGTGCAGGCTGTAGGCATTTAGCCCATCATTAAAATGGGCAAAAAGGCCCATAAAATCTGCACTCCCCACTATACCTTACTTCAATTACCTCGTCTCTGACTTCTCTCTCCCTTGATCACAGAAGCCACATGACTCCTTGCTGTTTGTTCAACATCAAGTACCTTTCAACCTCAATACCTGTATCTTTTTTCTTCTTTCTGCCTAGTATGCTCTGCTCTTCCTGCTGCTAGCCACATGACTTGCCCTGTCACCTCTTTAGATGGCTTGCTAAAGCGATTTAAAATTGTCAATAGATTCACCCACTCCCCAGCATTTCCTCTTCTCATTCCCTGTCTTATGTTTCACCATAGCATGTACTGTTTATTATTTGTTTATTGTCTGTCTACTTCTTCTATAGTATAACCTCCATGAGGGCAGAAGTTTTTTATTGCTGTTGTTCATGACAATATCCATAGCACTTCAAATAATGCTAGACAAACAGCGTGCACTTAAATACTTAGTAGATGAATGAATGCATGATTTAAAATGTGACGGGCAGGGGCACCTGGGTGACGCAGCCAGTTAAGCATCCGACTCTTGGTTTCAGCTCAGGTCACGATATCACAGTTCATGACATCAAACCCCGCATTCCACTGACAATGTAGAGCCTGCTTGGGATTCTCTCCCTCCTTCTCTATCTCTCTCTCCTTCCTTCCCCTACTCATGCACACATACGTGTGTGCTCTCTCACAAAATCAATAAATACATGAATGTTTTTAAGTAAATAAAATAAAATGTGATGGGAGAAGTGTGGGGTACTAAGAAAAGATAGCAGGGGCCTTAATCTAATCTAGACAGTCAAGGGATGTCTTTGTGAGGAATGTATGTTTAAGCCAACACCTAAACAATGTGGAGACCATCAAGAATGAAGACAGGGGGCGCCTGGGTGGCACAGTCGGTTAAGCGTCCGACTTCAGCCAGGTCACGATCTCGCGGTCCGTGAGTTCGAGCCCCGCGTCGGGCTCTGGGCTGATGGCTCAGAGCCTGGAGCCTGTTTCCGATTCTGTGTCTCCCTCTCTCTCTGCCCCTCCCCCGTTCATGCTCTGTCTCTCTCTGTCCCAAAAATAAACGTTGAAAAAAAAAATTAAAAAAAAAAAAAAAGAATGAAGACAGAAGCAGAATCAACACACACGACAGAATTTAGCATAGAAGTTTCAAGAACCAGAAAGGTGTCTTACATGGCTAGTCTACACAATGTAAAGGGTGAACTGGCACGCTATCAGTCTGAAGAGAGAAACCAAGGCCAGCTATTAAAAGGATTTAAATGAGAAGCCATTCACAAGTTTTTAAACACAGTCATATAGCTAAATTTGGATTTCTGCAAGCTCTCTCAAGCCCCCAGTGTTGAAAATTTATTAGATGGCACCAAGACTGGCTACAAAGAGACGAATTAGAATGTTGACAAAGTAATCCAGATTAGATGATGGTAACTGGAACTTGGGGTTAGCATGAGCAAAGAAAGAAGTAAATGGATCAGAAAGATCAATAGATGAATTCTCTGTAGTGGTATTTATCAAGAATGACTCTACATGTCTAGCTTGAGGAAAGATGTGGAAACCACCACCACTTTCCCAGGCATAAAAGAATCAGGTTAAGAAGTTTACAGCAAGAGTCTGCAAACATTTTCGTAATGGGCTAGGCAGTAAATATTTCAGATTTGGTGGGTGACATAGTCTGTCACAATTACTGAATTCAGTCATTATAGTGAAAAAGCAGCCATTGGCAATATGTAAAGGAATGAGCACAGCTGTGTTCCAATAACACTTTATTTATAATCAGGTGTGCCAGAGCCATAGCTTGCCAATCACCGGTTAGAGAGAAAATTCTGAGCTGAGCTTTCAACCTGTTACTATCAAGGTACCTCAGAGGCATCGAGCAGAACTGTTTCAGAAGCACCTGCAAATGTAGTTCTGAAGTTCCAGAGAGAGCTAGCACAGATACAGACAGGTTCCAGATGTAAGACTGCCCCAGGGCAAGTGTGTACAGTAATAAAAAATTTCCTTCTCAGAACCCAAAATAAAACCAACATTTACAGAACAAACATAGGAAGAACAATCAGCATGAAAACTAAGAATAAGCATTCAAAATACACTAAAAAATACAAAAACAAAACCAGAATGAGTAGTGTGTCAAAGGGAATATTTTGAGAAGGAGAAAATGATCAAGAGACTCAAATGCTTCAAAAAGATAGACAGAAGATCAGGATTACAAATTATAAACTGAATTTAGTGAAAAGGAGAGGTTGCTGGTAGCCTTGGCAAGAGAAAGTTCAGTGGGAATGAGGAAAGAAGCCAAACTATGGCAGATTAAAGACTGAGTGAAAAGTGTAGAAATGAAAGCAAGTGAGGACAATTCTTCTAAGATGTGTGGCTGTGAAAGGGTAGAGATAACTAAGGTGACAGCTGTGAAGGAGCAGGGGGTTACTGTGCTCCAGGAGGCAGAGGAACACATTTCTTTCCACTAAACTGGAAGCAGTGGTGAGGGATCATGGGTATTGTGTTTATCACCACCTGCTTCCCAGTTAGCCTGGGATCAGTACATTTGTTGACTGAGGATTTTTAACAGCAAGGGCAATAGGAAGTTACTGAAAGACAAGTTTTAAGATATGGAAGAGGGAAAAGATAATCAGTAAAAACTATAGCCCATGAAGTCTATAAGGGATACATCTAGAGTCTGACAGGAAGAACCAGCTCTACTGAGGATAACAATACCTCTTCCTTATAACAAAAAAACAAAACAAACAAATAAAGGATGAATACAGATTAAGGTAAACATGGGCAAGAAGTGGAGAATATTAATAAGGGCCAAGCTTGTTAACTGTCCTGTAACACATGAAAGGTTCCCGCACAATAAAGAATTGTCCAGCCCAAAAACTAACCATAGTTAACACTGAAATTTTAAGTTTTTATAGATTAACTCAAATCACAGATTAAAGCCTACATAGGGACACTCTTCTAATCAGGGAGGAAAAAAAAAAAAAACTATATATAGACAGAGAGTAACTTTTCCCCGGGAAACACATGCATACACACATACACACACAAACCCACTCACTTCAATTTCTGCATTTCTTAGAAACCTTCAGCTGCTGAAGCTGCTTACTGAGGAATTATGTTTAGGATCTATGATCATCCATAGCTGTATCACTTTCTACCAGAAACACATTTATAATTTATGTGTTATGCATATGGACAGAAACTCAACATAAAGATACACAGAGAATATCATAATCCTTCAAACATTAAACACATATCATCATTAAATGAAATCCAGAGATCTAAGAGAACATTTTTAAATCACCAAGATTTTTCCTATTAAATTATAAGCCAATACTGCTCATGACTAAACAGGAGAAGATATCTGCAAATGACATATCCAATAAGGGGTTAATATCCAAAATATATAAAGAACTTATACAACTCAACACCAAAAAACAAATAATCTGATTAAAAATGGGCAGAAGACCTGAATAGGCACTTTTCAAAAAAAACAAAAACAAAAAAAAACACTACAGATGGCCAGCAGACACATGAAAAGATGGCCAACATCACTAATGATCAGGGAAATGCAAACCAAAACCACAATAAGATATCACCTCACACCTGTCAGCACAGCTAGACTCAAAAAGACAAGAAAACATCTTAGTCGGTAAAACATCTGATTCTTGATTTCAGCTCAGGTCATGATCTTCTAGTTTGTGACTGCAAGCCCTAAGTTGAGCTCTATGCTGACAGCACAGAGCCTGCTTGGGATTCTCTCTCCCACTCTCTCTCTACCCCTCCCCAGCTCATGCGCACACGTGCACTCTCTCTCAAAATAAATAAGTAAACTTAAAAAAAAGTTTCAAAAAGCAATAAAAGGTGTTGGAGAGGACATCAAGGAAAAAGAACCCTCATGCACTGTTGGTGGGAATGTAAATTGGTGTAGTCACTGCAAAAAAACAATATGGAAGTTCCTTAAAATATTAAAAATGGAGGGGTGCCTGGGTGGCTCAGTCAGTTAAGTGTCCAGCTCTTGATTTCAGCTCAGGTCATGATCTCACAGTTCATGAGTTCGAGCCCCACTGACAATGCAGAGCCTACTTGGGAATCTCTCTCCCTCCCTCTCTCCCTCTGCCCCACCCTTGCTCATGCTCACTCTCTCTCTCAAAATAAATAAATAAAAATTTAAAGAAGTGAAATATCCTATGATACAGTGATTCCACTACTGGGTATTTACCCAAACAAAACAAAATCATGAATTCAAAAAGATATATGCACCCTTATGTTTACTGTAGCATTATTTACAATAGCCAAGATATAGAAGCAGCCCAAGTGTCCGTAGATAGGCGAATGGATAAAGAAGAGGTGACGTGCGTGCACATACACACACATATACACATACATATACACATACTGGAGTATTACTCAGCTTTAAAAAAAAAATTAGATCCTGCCATTTGCAACAACATGGATAGACCTATGATGCTAAGTGAAATAAATCGGAGAAAAAGATATATCATATGATTTCATTTATATGTGGAATCTGAAAAAAAAACAAAAAATAAATTCATACCCATAAACACAAAGAATAAACTGATAGTGGCCAAAAGGGAAAGGGGTTAAGATATGGGTAAGTGGTTGAAGGGGTATGGGAAGTACAGGCTTCCACATATAGAATAAGTCACAGAGATAAAAGGTACAGCACAGGGGATATAGTCAATGGTACTGTAATAGCATTGTATGGTGACAGGTGGTAGCTACACTGTAGTGAGCACAGCATAATGTATAGAGTTGGGGAATCACTATGTTGTACACCTGAAACTAATGTAACACTGTGTGTCAACAATACTTCAGTTTAAAAAACATTGATCGTGAAATACAATGCATAAGTGGCTTCTTGCTCCTTTTAACTTATGCCATTTATTTTTTTTCAACATTTATTTATTTTTGAGACAGAGAGAGAGAGAGCATGAACAGGGGAGGGTCAGAGAAAGAGGGAGACACAGAATCGGAAACAGGCTCCAGGCTCTGAGCTGTCAGCACAGAGCCCGACGCGGGGCTCGAACCCACGGACAGCGAGATCATGACCTGAGCCAAAGTCGGACACTTAACCGACTGAGCCACCCAGGCACCCCGAACTTATGCCATTTAAAACAATCCAGCGGTGCCTGGATGACTCAGTTGGTAGAGCAAGGTGACTCTTGATCTTGGGGTTCTAAGTTCGGGCCCCATGGTGGATGTAGAGATTACTTAAAAATAAAACATTTTTAAAAAATAAAATAAACCAGGGTCAACAATACTGATTTATTTTAACCTACACATATATATTCTATAAAAGCAGTAAGTGCATTTTATCTTACACTTTTGACAAAATATTTGACTCAAGGACATGTATATTTCAGTAAAACAGTTTCTCACCTTGACTACTCCATCAAAGCCAGGGATTGTGTTAACCTTTGCTTTCTTAGCTAATAATTTGCTTTCAATCTTGTCACCCATGGCTTGAATGGCATGTGTGTCAGGTCCAATGAAAATGACATCTTCTGCTGCCTGTGAAGAAATACAAGTCAAATTTTATAAGAAAAACAATACAGTGCTTGATACAGAGTCACAACCTTATAAAAAGAAAGACCCATACATATATTTACTAATCCTTTACCCATCCAAAACAACCTAAAAGCAAGCATTTGAGCCAATATATTAAAATATATAATGTCGTATATAGTTAAAGTACACAAAGATATAGAAAACAAAGTCAGGTGAAAGAAAAATAACAAAGAAGAGTTCCTGCTTCATGTTAACAGTATTCTCTGGAACAGCCACGGCTGTGGTGTTATTTTTTATATATAGTATGTTGCCACCTAACCTAAACAGTAGGTTCACCTTTAAAACACCTTATAAACCTTTGTATTCTCTAAACCCTGCAGCACACTGCCCAGTTCAACACAAATATCCACTTTTATTAAATACCAACTCTGTGCTAGGCTTAGAGCTAAACACAGGGGACAACATGGATGAAAACCACAGGATATCCGCTAACTCAAGGGAAGGAGATCACTGACACCTCAGGGAAATAGACAAAAGAAAGTAGAGAATGTTTACATCTTTCTGACTATAAGAAACGAGTCAAGAATACAGTGGGAATTTACCAGGTAGAGTTACAGTTTCAACAAAAACTGTTCTGTATAACTCATATTTAGTTCCCCAGCAATAGATCTACCCCCTCTGTGTTTGTGGTATTATAATGAACAAAATGCTAGTGAATTTTGCTAATGAACTAATTAGGGACAGAACAAAATATGATGTAGTTATTAGTGCCACTACAGAGCATGGTTTACAGAAGTAAAGGTGAGCCTTGCTGAAGTAAAGAATGAGGTTATTGGGTAAAGAATGAAGATTAAACATGAAAAAAAGGAAAACCAGATTGTATGCTGGGCACCATCTGGGTAAGGTGCCTATCGATTCTCCAGTGATCTTTGGTTGGGTCGGTATAAAGAATAAACCGTGTATTTTATGTCTCACATTCTATCTATTGGCCTTGGCACCTAAAAAGACTTGGCTTGGGGGAGCTTCATTCTCCCTGTATTATCCAGAGTGGTTACTGCAGTGTGTTGCTTGGATTGGCCTCTCGGTCATTATGAACCAAGAAGATTACACACACCCACAGCAGAAGGTGGAAGGAGAACAGGGAATCAACAAAAGGAATGTACAAAGAGATAAATAATTAGGACATACGATGACTTAAATTTTGCACATGCTAAACTGAGAGGTCAATGAGATAGTGTTCAGAAAGCTGACAGAGAGGTCTAGAGGCTCTAAGATGAGTCCAGGCTGAGATACGGAGTTTCAAAGGCATTAAATGAAGGAAAAAATTGAAAGTTGCAGATGAAATCACTCAGATAAAATGCATAGAAAAGCTGATGCTTTTAAACTCAGGATGTATACTTTCCCTCATGCCCAAAAACAAGACAGAAGGGAATTTTTAGATTCTAAAATAATAAAGCCTCCTTTTCTTTGTGTGATAATAGGAATAGCCACCACCTTGCAAGTCTGGTTGAAGGATTAAATAAAATAATGTAAAACATCAAGCTGAATATCACAACTATCAGTTATCTGTTAACCAGAAGTCCTGATAAAAAGAGAACATGAGAATAGTGTGACAGCAAGGTCCACAGGGACCCTAAAATACAAGACAGGAACCCAAATACCTACAATTACCAGTTACAAATGGCATAATGCTAGGTAAGAAACCTTTTCAGCCAAAACAGATGCTCATAAAGTACCTCTCCATCAAATGTTTGTATTTAGTTGTAATAGGACAAACTTTTCTTAATTAAAAAAAAAAATCTTTTGTGGAACCCCAAAATGTAGATAGAACACATGAAAAGTGGAGCTTCTCTATAAGAGGGGAATGTGACTGCAGGCCCACATCTCCACATGCTGTTGGTCTCCAGCTCAATAAACTACCACAGCAACTACCATATTCATTTCTCTTTATCCCAAACCTGCAACTCACTAAATGCTAAGTCAAAAGAAATCAATCATATTTCAACTATCAACTGTCTTTCCATATTCTCATTTTACTTGCTAAGATGGAGGAATTTTTATTATAAATGCGTTTTAAAATACCACTATGCTAGACAGATGTAACCAAGTAGTCAGAATACCCACGCAGACAGTTCGAGAAATAATATAAATGAGAACATCCAAAATACATTACGATTGTACAGTAAAAGTTCTGATTAACAAGGGCCCAACAACTCGGAACCACTCATCAACTAGATTTTTCTCATGCACTCTGATTTGAGAAAAATTATTCACCCCAAAATGCAAAAACTACCAAGAAAAAAGCTCACATCAAGTATTTAGTAACTATTCTTTTCGTCCCATTCAACAGAAAAGAAAATTAGTCAGTAGTAAGCTGGGTAACTAACTACTCAAACAGATGTTCCAATGAACCAATTTCCTTTTTATCTACATTTTGATAGTATTCCCTGGGTTAGCCTTTAAATGTAATTAAAGCAAAATGAGAATGCAGAATCCTGGCTCCTGACTCCCACAACTCCTTGACCAATAGAGCAAGGAGGCAGTTAGGGTAAGACAGTATGATAACCGCAAAGTGATGGAGCAGGTTTTAAAAGTTCTGAGATTTTGACCAAAGTCATTGCATGATTTAGAAGGTAAGGCAAGAATTTATCCACCCTCTTGATAATCTTCTGTTAACCCTGTATCTTATTGTTACCCATCTAATTGTCAGTTTCCTTCAATCACAGTAAGTCTTTTTGACATTCCACAGCAATACAATTTACTTCTGAAAATATGCTTTTTAGGGACTTTGTAAATTTACCATGAATGATACATATAATACTTGAAGGCAGATAGATGTCTTACAGTCATGGAAAAAAAGGTTTTTTTTTAATATTTTTTAATGTTCATTATTTATTTTTTAGACAGATAGAGACAGAGCACAAGTGGAGGAGGGGCAGAGAGAGAGGGACACAGAATCCGAAGCAGGATCCAGGCTCTGAGCTGTCAGCACAAAGCCCAAAGCAGGGCTCAAACTCACAAGCCGTGAGATCATGATCTGAGCCGAAGTCAGATGCTTAACTGACTAAGCTTCCCAGGCGTCCCAAAAAGTGGGTGTTTTTTAAATGGCATTGGAAAACATTTTAAGAGTGATATATAGGAATATCCAAAAAGCTGAAAATCAAAATCCAAAAAGCCAAAATCACTGCTCTAAGATTCCTTCCCCTTGCTAAATTCTGTGATTTTATGATTCTGGTCAAATTTTGATAGAAGAATAAGAAAAAGGGTTGGTTTTGAACAGCATCTTAGGGGAATAATGAGATTTAACTTACAATAGGCTTTGTGTTTTAAATGAAGAACAGAAATAATCATCACTTGTAAAAAATGTCTGATGCATAATAAATTCTCAGAAATACAACAGTTACTAAACTGCTTTACTATGAATTCAGATTTCTTTTAAATGCATACACATTAGGCTCACCAAGAATTACTACTTCGATAATTGTAAAACCAGGGTCAGACAAGAGACATAGCCATGAAAAAATTGCAGAACTGCCCAATGGACTCAGATTCCAGACCTTAATGTATTCCTTGCTAAAAGAAAGGAATAATACAAAATACACTTCAGTTAGAAAAGGTCAGTTCAGGATTGGTGCAGGGAACTTAGTACATGAGATAAAAAAGTGAGCCAGTGAAAAAGCTTCCAAAAATAGTATGATTATGTCAAAAGCATATAGTAGCAGATAGAAAGGCTAACTCTTGAATATGGTAACAGTATGAACATCAAAAAGAACCGGAGCGCCTGGGCAGTTCAGTCAGTTAAGCGTCTGGCTCTTAAGGTTGGCTCAGGTCATGATCTCACCATTTATGGGTTTGAGACCTATGTTGGGCTCTGCGCTGACAGCGTGGGGTCAGCTTGGAATTCTTTCTCTCCTCTCTCTCTGCCCCTCCCCTTGCTGGCACACACATGCTCTCAAATAAATAAACTTACAAAAATTAGTAATAGGGAGAGGACAAGGTTAATTCATCTTTTCAAGTCCTCAGAATAAACCTTTTCCTGCTATCTCTGTTCAAGTACTTAAACTTCTTGGACATGTATCACTCATTTAAAAAAAAATATGCAGCTCTTTTAAGAAAGCAATATAGAAGAAAACTGACTTCACACATAAAACTAAGGAAATAAAAAGGTCAAGATAAAATCCCACACAATGTTTTTGTAAGGAAAAAAAATATGGACGAGAATACTGTATATGAAGGAAAGAAAAAAAAACGAGAAAAACATACCAACACATAATAGATTAAAACTGTTACCTGCTGTTTCAAAACAAGCTGAAAGACATGTTAAAGTAATAGAACACATTAAATAACATAAATCAGTATTAGAAATGTTCAGAAATGAAGTGACTGACCTCAAGATGCAATCAGAAATTAAAATATCTTTCTAGAAATGAAGATGAACCCAGAGGAAACTCAAGAGTGAATAAAGAAAACAGCTAATGCCTTACAAGAAATAGAAAGTGAAAGAAAGACATTATTCTAAATTTAAACATCAAGAAAAAAACTATTTTTAAAAGATGTAAGAGAAAATGACAAAATAAAGAACATCCAACATATGGATAAGAGGAGTCTTTGAAGAAAATTAAAGCAAATACTAAAAACTCTATTTCAAGAAACCTGTCTTAAAATTGAAAATACATAGCAAAAAAAATACTACAGTAAACCTGAGAAATTCAACCCAGAATGACACATTCTAGCAATACTGCTTAAAAGAAAAAGAAAAAATCCAAGGAAAAAAAAGAATATGTCATTCATATAAAAGAGAAGTTTAAATTATCACCAGACTCTGGGGTGCCTGGGTGGCTCAGTCGGTTGAGCTTTGACTCAGGTCATGATCTCGTGGTCTGTGAGTTCGAGCCCCGTGTCGGGCTCCGTGCTGACAGTTCAGAGCCTGGAGCCTGCTTCAGATTCTGTGTCTCCCCCTCTCTCTCTGCCCCTTCCCTGCTCATGTTCAGTGTCTGTCTCTCAATAAATGTTAAAAAAAAAAAAAAAAAAAAAAAAACTTTTTTTTAAATATATTATCACCAGACTCTGACAACAATAATCCATGCCAAAAGAAAACTGAATAATGTGCTCAAGAAAAAGTATGAGCCAAGGATTTTATTTATTTTTTTTTCAACGTTTATTTATTTTTGGGACAGAGAGAGACAGAGCATGAACGGGGGAGGGGCAGAGAGAGAGGGAGACACAGAATCGGAAACAGGCTCCAGGCTCTGAGCCATCAGCCCAGAGCCCGACGCGGGGCTCGAACTCACAGACCGCAAGATCGTGACCTGGCTGAAGTCCGACGCTTAACCAACTGCGCCACCCAGGCGCCCCAGAGACAAGGATTTTAAATCCAACAAAACTGATGTCCAAGTATTGCAGAGTAAACATAATGATAAGCAACAACTCCGGGCCTTTTTCTGAGGAATCGAGTAAAATAGGGGTTTGCAAACTACAGGCTGTGAGCCACATATGGCCTGCTACCTGTTTCTGTCCAGTCCACACTCTAAAAATGGATTTTAGGGGGGAAACATTTATGGAAAAAAATCAGAATACTGTATCATGACATATGTAAATTACATGAAGCTGAAAGCATTAGTTTACATGTTGTATGGCTCCTTTCTCATGACCACAGTAAGATTACTTGCAACACACTGGATGGCCTGCAAGGCCAAAAATAATTGCCACCTAGACCTTTACAAACAAGTTTGCCCACTCCTTTACTACAGAATGAGCTTCAGAAAACCAAAATGACTAAAAAGAGGTCAACATAAATGGTCTATAGCTACCTGAGAGAATATACTTTATACTAGCTGTATTTTCTGACAGTACAGATACAGTACAACTACTTTTAAAGCGAGGGAAGAATAGAAAGATGATGTGTAAAACTTCTTTAATGTTTTCAGTAATCATATCGGTGTTGACACTGCTATCCTGAGGTTGCTGTGTGTGTACTACTGACAAGTAATTATGAAGGCTTCTAATTTCATCATCTCCCCTGTCCCTGAGAGTCAGAACTCTAAATATGAAAGAATGACAAAGAAGAGGCTAAAAGTTCGGCAATCCTGAATTTTAATTAAAAGTATCACTATAAACACAGGAGGTATTTTTAATCTCACATAAAGCACAGTCTATATACTTTTATTTCATGTTATATATACAAGAAAATTGTTGCATATTTATAATATAGTATATATATTATGCAACATCTATATTATATATTTAGATTTTATGTACCCTATTTGGGCTTGGGGATAGCATTATATCCAAATACACATATCAGGGGCACCTGGGTGGCTCAGTCGGTTGAGCATCCAACTTCAGCTCAGGTCATGATCTCACAGTTCGTGAGTTCGAGCCCCGCGTCGGGCTCTGTGCTGACAGCTCAGAGCCTGGAGCCTGCTTCAGATTCTGTGTCTCCCTCTCTCTCTGCCCCTAACCCACTCACATTCTGTCTCTGTCTCTCTCAAAAATAAATAAACGTTAAAAAAAATTTTTTTTAATAAATACACATATTAAATGTATTAGAATGTTATATATTCTATTAATGGAACATTGTTAACACATACATCATACGTAATACACATATATAACATAAAACATGTTAAAAAATAAACTTGTTAACACACATATCTTCCTGGCCCTATAAACTGAAAAGGCCTACAAACGATGACCATGAGTAGCAATGACTATATCTGGCATGCTGTGGCCTCCGATACCATTTTTTAAAAAACCAATGCATCTTGATAAGATGGCTGATTAAAGGCCTGGAGCAGGAAATGTAAAACATAAGCCTAGAATGTCTTCTCAGACCAGAGAACAAGGAAGCTATAAAAGATTATGAGGTCAAGTCAAAAAGAGCATGAACCAACTTAGGACCCACTGGCCTAAGAGAAACAACTTAAGCTTCACTAATAATTCCAACAGATTTAAGCCTACAAAATATGTTTTAATCTATGATTTCATAATGACACTTTTTATAAGAATTGGGTCAATTGTGAATGATAAGGAACCGATTCATTACCTCAAAAACATAACATAAAAGTAAAGAATTAGGCATTTATCTTGCTTTTTCTATAGGAGTCGTACCACTAGGTAACCAAACAATAAATGTGGCAAAGAGTCTCTTTATAAGTATATTCTAATTAATTAATGAAAAAGATGTTAAAGTATCACCATTTTGCAATCCAGTGAAATACTAAATATAGACAGTAAGCATCGACAGTTGCTTAGATCTTAAAAAGTGCTAACAAGACACTAATGTGCTCCTACAGTCTTGGCCAAATGCATCAAAACCTGAATCTGATCCCATCTCTGAATCCAGGGGTAGGAATCCAATTTGTAGAAAATGCCAAGAATGAAGGAAAACACTGACCTGCAACTCGAGTCTGCAATAAACTAAGTCAAGTCTGACAAAAATTCTACAAGTCAATAACCCAGGGTTCTTCAACAGAAAATTGTAAGGAAAAGGTATGAAAAGAGAACCTATGGATTAAGAGAAATTTAAAAGACATGAAAGCTTAAAATAAATGGGCAAGACAAACCATAGTGTCTAGGGATGCACGTTTGGACCACAGAATTATTTTTAAATGCAAGAAAATGATTACTACAAAAGTCAAGTAGTGAGCACATATAGGGAAAGACTGGTGGCTAAGATGGACATGGGTCACATGGACAAGAATCAGGGCAAACATCTCATGTCTAGACCTATGTAGTGATTCTGAGATAATTTACCCTAGGCAAGCCACACATTTGTCTTGCATAGTTTTTCCTGTATCTTTTGTTTTATGATAAAAATTTCAAAAACAATTTCACAGTAGCCATCAGCTTATAGGAGTGAAACCAATGGCTGGACCAGGAGCAGACAAGTAGGTGGGTGAACACTCCCACCCTCACCATCCAATATTCTACCAGAGGCCTCAGGCTGTGCAGTGTACCTGTGTGTGATTAAAGAAGACTGGAGTCCAAATCCTAATTCATTTTCCTCCACGTGGACTGTGGGGTATCAATAAAGAGAGGTGCAGAACAACCCTAGAAAAGGGTGTCATCAGCCTCCAATGCCCTATATTTACAACAGTCATTTTCTTTAATGTGCTAGTCAGCTCACCATGCATTAAGAACCCAATTTATGTGACTAAAAAAATTAGGATTAAGAAAATTAATGAATTTTTAAAAAATTTTTTTTAACATTTTATTTATTTTTGAGACAGGGAGAGACAGAGCATGAACAGGGGAGGGTCAGAGAGAGGGAGACACAGAATCCGAAACAGGCTCCAGGCTCTGAGCTGTCAGCACAGACGCAGGGCTCGAACCCACGGACCGCGAGATCATGACCTCAGCCGAAGTCGGCTGCTTAACTGACTGAGCCACCCAGGCGCCCCAGAACATTAATGAATTTGACTGATATGGGAGATAGGTGACAGAGGAGAGACAAAGATTCTATTTTAAAATTCTAAATGTAAACATAAACCAACACAATTTTTTCATTTGTTTGGGATCTTAATCACAAGATCAACTGAAACTTAATGACATACTTACAAACTATATTTAGCTTACGGTACACTGTATATGCTGTGACTTAGTTTAACCAAAGGAATCTCTTTCTCTTTCAATATTACCAGTATCTGGATTTCATTCAGTCTAGTGTATATTTTGTATTAAGTGTCTATTTGGCATAGTGCACTCAAGTAATATTATTACTTCCAGATGATCGCCATGTACAATATTTAGTTAGAGAAATAGACTAGTAGTAACTTTCCCCACTGTAACAATTGGCAGAAGTCAGGTTTTCTAGGTGAGAAATATAGTTACACATAAAACCTTGTTTTTCATTCACAGGAAGTGAGCATTACAGCAAAAGAAGACTTTCTACTTCTAATATTTGGTAGTGGAATGATTTCCATTTCTACTTTCCAACTATTACTAAGTCAGAAAATGGTTAAATTTCTTTTATTAAATGTTGGGTTTCTGACAAAGGTACTTAGGGCAAACAAGAGGTTTTTGATACATTTGGTACATTTTAATTTAATAAAAACTTTTTTAAAAAATTATAAATCGCTGAATATCTCTGTAGTTCCTGGGTCAGTTTTTCAAGCTCACAGGGAAAATGTTTTTGGTTTTTGTTTTTTTTTTTTTTACTTCTAGTTAGTAGATCCTATATTCACACTGGAAATGTTCTTTCCACTTTAGAAGATTAAGATTAAAGTCTGTCGGTGTTTGCCATCTCTTTTGTGCCTATCTGGTTTTTTCTTTTTATTTCCTTGTAATCAGCACTGAGATCTATTTCCAGAGTCTAACTGATTGTAAAGAAGAAAGACGCTGGGCACTTAAGCTTCACCGTTCTCTACTCTTTGTGCAGATCAGGATACTAAAAAGAGATGAGTTCACATAAACCTGAGTGGGCTGTTAACCTTTTTTTTTTCTTCAGGGGAAATGTAGATGCAATAACATTTCCAGCTGAAAGACTCATTCTAAGTTCCTAATGTTTGAGAATGCAAATGAAGTATTTTGTCTTTTCTGTGCCTGGAGGTGTTATGTGAGAAAACAGAAAGAGGTTTCTAGGATTAGTTCCACAGATTTCCTTTATCATGTAAACTCTCAGACTCCTTGCAATGACAAGAATCAAAGAAAAGCAATAGAGAAGATACCCAGAGAAAATAAATTCAATAACTTCCTCAGCAATCCTTTGAGAAAATTAGAGTTAAGTAAAAAGTCAGACGTTGGGATGAATCCTAGCCTCCCCTCCTGTAAAGAAACTCTAGTTTTAATATTTAGAACATTTTAAAAAATACATTAGCAAAATACTGGCAATGAGTTCAGTAACACTAAATTTTCTCAGAAGAAATTGCTAAATTTATCACCCAGAGACCTGGCATCTTCAAGAAGTTAATTTATATTATAATGGCAATAATGCTTTCATTAAAGATACAGGTACAAATTTTCAAGTTTTTCTTTTAGAATGTATGTTTTTTAAAGGACAAAGTAAGAAGCTTCACATTTAAATTTGTTATGTAGTGCTAAGGTTCTCCTTATGTAAACTGGACACAGAAATTAGTTATGAAGTTGTAATTTCCTTTTATGCTCTTCACATGAAATATTTTATATCCCCACATTCTGGATATTAAAAATGAGGTGCTTTCATTTCTCCCTGATCCAATTATTTTTAATGTTTCATGAATCCTAAAATTAATTGGTACTTTTGGATTGAAAACAAATACTTTTCCAGTACAATTTTGGAATATACTATGGAATATAACTATGAAATTAGATAAGCAATTTTACAGTGTAAGTAAAAAAATAACTTAAGATTTAATAATACTTGAATTAGCATGAGGGGGTGTTAATACAGATGTCTCATGACTCAGCTTCCTGTTCATTCCTCACAGTCCATTAATATTTACTGCCAGTAGTGACTAAGAATAGTAAGGTGGTAAACTGGTGAAAGGCCAGTGAACTTTTGTTTAGCCCAAATATTAGATATTAAATTTAATTTAAATTTTTAATTGCTCTGGGATATGATCTGAATTATGTACTTTTCTTATTTCCTTTGAAAATATTTATGAATTTATTGTAAAATTTACTACAAGCAGAAGTCCTTCCACACTCCTTGCTTAATCTACTGCTTTCCGGAACACATCAAGTTTTCGATACCACTACTAGATGGAAATAAGAACCATGGTTTGTGAGTAAACAATACTCTACTGAAAGTTGGGATATTCTTTTTTGTTAGCACACTTAATTGCCATACTCTAGGATAACAGTATAAAGCTTATTTCAAATACTGAACGGAATGCTAAAAAAGCAGAGATCATGATTTTTAATTAATTGCCAAGAACAACAGACTAATTCCCCACTCTATTCAGCACAGTCTAACCCATCAACCTGCAACTTTCACTCTTTGGTTTAGTTATTAACTAGAATGCAATGAAGAGAAAGTGACAAGAAGATGTAGTGGAATGACCCAAATAGAGGTTAATTTTTCTCTAGATGGGAAACATTTTTTTTAATTTTTTAAAGTTAAATAAATACTAATATTTTTTATTGACTTATTTAACACTGTCTACAGGGCACTATTTTCAGGCTTCCTTTATCCTAAACACCACTTTACAGATAAACATTTCAGTCCGCAGGTTTCTAGTTTGTTCACAAAGTTAGAAAGTCCTTAATTTATTCTAGAAGCCACAGTAATGTCTTACGTTGTAGAACATCTCAGTTTTAAAAGGTTTTTTGGGGGCGGCTGGGTGGCTCAGTTGGTTAAGCATCCGACTTCGGCACAGGTCATGATCCCGTAGTTCAGGAATTCAAGCCCCGCGGTAGGCTCTGTGCTGACAGCTCAGAGCCTGGAGCCTGCTTCGGATTCTGTGTCTCCCTCTCTCTGCCTCTCCCCTGCTCACGCTCTGTTGCATGCGTGTTCTCTCTCTCTCTCTCTCTCTCTCTCTCTCTCTCTCTCTCTCTCTCAAAGGTAAATAAACATTTTTAAAAATTTTTTAAAGGTTTTTTGTATCTTATGCTTAAAAAGAGGGAGAGGCTAAGAAACCAGCTGGCCATAAATAATCATCCCTACTGACAGATCAGTAAAATTAGGATCCAAGGGATGGAATCAACTGCCCACTGTCACTAAATGGGTAAAGTAATGGAAATAAGACAAGACTAAGACCCTGTCACCTTCTCATGCCATCTCACACGCTTGTGAACAGGTTCAGGTGGCCAGTGCTTATTCAACAAGTCAAAGACGATGCACTGACTACTGACAGTGAGCATACATCAGGTATGCCTGGCACAGTCCTAGGACATAACTACAACCCTAGCATCCACCTGACTAGCGTCCCTTTCTACTCTTAGAAGCATGCTGGCTTGGACAGATCTGATTTCTGCACACAAGGAGTTTACAGTCTGGGAGAACAAACAATACGTACCAAACGACAGAAATAATACATGGTAGACAGTAAATGCACTAAAAAAGCTAAAAGTAAATAAATAGGAGTCCAATGGGGAAATCAAAGGCTTCACACAAAAAGGGAAGCATTTGAGGGAAAAAGACAACTAGGATTTGGGAAAGCAGCATGGGCAATCAAACATTTAAGTATACAGAAAAACACCTCTCACTAGTCTGTAAAGGGTTGTATGGTCATCAGAGGATGATGATGAGGTTATACACAACCAGTGTTCATCCAGACACGTCTCCTCTTTCTCTGAAGTCCAACAACAACCAGATCTCAATTATAGACTTCTTTGGTATACAACTCAACAGCTAGTCATGCATTCATTCTACAAGTACCTGTCAAGGAGCCATGCTGTGTCAGGCACTGTGCTAAATCTAGGGATACCATGACAGACAAGACAGAGATGTTATCACTGCTCCCTTAGTTGACATATCAACTAAGAGGATGCAATATGCCAAGCAATTAAAATCACAATACAGCATGAGTACTGTGATAGTGTGAGTCTAGAATACTCTGGGAAACCAATAATGGTAATTGGAATAAAGCAAACATGGGTGGAAACTGTGAGCCAAATGAAGTTTATTAAACATGAGTGCAGTATTTCAAAAATTCCGACTTTTGCTTCAGAAAATTTCTACCTTCAGTTGTAGTAAATATGCGACAATTTTAATGCGCTCAGATCACCTGATATTTCTGTCTTTCTCAGAAATCCAATCAGGGCCTTCCTAACTTCTGATAAATGAGATTTCAGAATGCAATCTTCTCCCCTCATTTAAGTCAAGCCTGTAAATTGACTGAGGGAGAAAATGGACATCATATATAATAGGCTAAGCTTCATTTTACATCAACATCCAGTAAGCATAAATCCCAGCAAAATGATATCCTTAAAATGTTTTACCAGCCAGCGTGACTCCCTTCAAACATGTGATCACCACCCTGACATAGGCTTTTGGAGTTCTGAAGTTACAATTGACACCACCCGTACACCCCTCAGCTCCCATGCCACTTAGATCAGACAAAACAATGGTCAAGCAGGGTTTTAAATAATTTTCTTGAAAGAAAGGCAGTAATTAGGAGCAGCAAAGTATAATAGTTAAAAGCAGGGACTGTGGTGCCTGCCTCAACTCCAATTCTACCATAAACTACCTGGTTGGCCACTGACAAGTTACTTAATCACTCTGTGCCTATTTCTGAACCTGTAAGGATTCAATGGATTGATATATGTAAGGCACACAGAGCAGAGGGGACCCACAGTAAGCTGCTATATAAGCAAGAAAGACTTTGAAGTCAGTTGGCTGGTGAGGACACTCCGCCTGCCTTCCTGAGTGCCCATGTCTGACGCATTCATGGAGCCTTGTTCCTGAGACAGGAATACTGCTGTTAGCCCCTTAGCCCTAACTCAGACCCTTCCTGAAGAGGCTAACCTACCTCTTCCCCACACCTTTCATCACTTCCTCTCAACTGGCTCCTTCCCCTTGGCCCAAAACACTGCTTGCTTGAATACTTGCTTGCCCTCCCAACATGTGACTCAAGTAGAGGCAAGCAATCTTCCAAAAAAAGAGCAAGACACTATTCTCACAGAGGAAAAGATGTTACACAGACAAAATTTCTTTGAAATGACTGTCACAATACAGCAGTAAGGTTGCCTTTGGTAACGGAAATGCCAGAGAAGTAAGCACAAACGGTGCTGGAAGACTGACTAAAAGAAAAGAATCGCGACCTACTGCTTGAGAAACACAGCCTTCCAGACAACGGTGAGCCACTAGAGAGTTCTGAAACACTTCAGGAAGATGAGCATGGCAGCAGTATTGAGATGGCTCCAAGGAGGAAAGACTGAGGTGAAGAGATCAGTGGCCCAGAAGAAAAGGAGGAAGTGAGGAGGTACTGGAACAGCAGTGGCATCTAGCAGGAGGAAAGAGGTCAGAAAAGCTGCAGTGATACTAACAGGAGGCCTGGCCACGGATTTAGGGGGAATGAATACATTAAGAAGGGTAAGGGAGGGGAAGAGCCAAAGATGACTATAAGGCTTTTCAGACCATAAAACTCAACTGAAATGCGGAACCAAAAAGCAGGTTTGGTTACAAGGACAGTGAGATTCATTCTGCCCATTAGTGTCTTGTTAGTAGGACAACCAGGGGGAGACTCCAGGGGGGATATTCTTACCTGGGCCTGGAAATGTCTTCAGTAAATCAGATACCAAACCAATCATATAATTTCTTGTGATAAACTACTCTGCATTTGAAACCTCACATTACCTATATAATCTTTACTGTCATGTACTGTGAAATACTTCTGACAGATTTTAAACAGTTATTATTACCTTCAATATTTCACTTCCAAAACAGAAAAGGTGTTTTTGGAGTACTACTGTTCATGCTATAAAGCAATATGGTTTAGGAAGTTATTTTGTTTTAGCAGCTCAATTTTGACACTGGAGTTACTCTACTTGACCAAAGACTTCAACTCTGGTTTAATAATGCTATGTAATTATGGGTGCTTGGGTGGCTCAGTTGGTGAAGCGTTCGACTTTGGCTCAGGTTACGACCTTGCAGTTCAGGAGTTCAAGCCCTGCGTCAGGCTTTGTGCTGACAGCTCAGAGCCTGGAGCCGGTTTTGGATCCTGTCTCCCTCTCTCTCTGCCCCTCTGCTGCTTGCACTCTTGGGTCTCTCTCCTCTCTCCAAATATAAACAAACATTAAAAAAAATTTTTTAATAATAATACTATGTAATTATAAATACACTGCAAAAGTCTTTTAAATTCTTGGTTTCAATATCTGCACAAGAAGCTGAACAGAGAGAATGTGACAGACAAGTCAGCAGAACATATAAACTGCCATCAAAGATAAAATCCACGAGGTGGGATGGCATGCCGAGGCATTTCCAGAGAACCCAAAAGTCCACCCACCACACCAATCAGAAAATGGTGCTCTGAAGACAGAAGAGTAATCAGCCACCAGCAATTTCCAGCTATCGTAAGAGGAGGCTAGACCCTAGTTAAGAACTACCAAGAAATAAAGGCCAACGCCTCATGAAATGCAACTAATTTAAAATACAGTCTCCTGGGGCACCTGGGTGGCTCAGTCGGTTAAGCCTCTGACTTCAGCTCAGGTCATGATCTCACAGTTCATGAGTTTGAGCCCCACGTCAGGCTCTGTGCTGACAGCTCAGAGCCTGGAGCCTGCTTCAGATTCTGTGTCTCCCTCTCCCTCTGCCCCTCCCCTGCTCGCGCTCTCTGTCTCTCAATAATAAACGTTAAAAAACAAAAAAATTTTAAATACAGTCTCCTGTCTTCTTTAGGTTACCTTTAATAGAGCCCTCAAGAAATTCAGTCCTTTTCCAATATGACTATCCAATCCATAAGAAATTAAAGAATTTTCAAATTGACCATGTGTAAATTGATTTGGAGGCTTTTTTTTTTTTTTTTTAAATGAGAAAACAGCACAGAAATTACCTTAGGTTGGACAGGTGTAACTTTAAGGGCTTAAAATAAGAACTTACACTATTGGGAGGAAAAATTATAATCATTGCTTACACTACTAAATATTCAAGATATATCTTCAAAATAATTGTTTCAAACTGACCCATCTGTAAATTTCTAAATAAAATAGAAAGAAGTTATTTAAAATAATGTAAGTCTTCTATTGTAACAACTTGGGATGATGTCACAGGTCATCCAGAGACTACACAAAATATATCCCCACCTTGTGGTCAGCTTCATGAAAACAAACAGACTAAAATTAGCATTAATCCCTGTATCTGCCCCAAAACCTCATTTCTATCACACATACATTTGACTTTTATTTCCAAGAATTCCTTTTCTCCACATTAGCCGCAATGTGCTAAGACATAATTCTGGTTCCTCCTTACATGCTTACCTACTTTCTCCAATTTTTTCATCACAGAGAATACTTAATCCATACATTTAAACATTAACAATCAACCAGTATGAATGTATTAAGCACCCACAGAGTGGTGCTTCTGATGTCCGAATTCCACATCTATCAGGCAGCCACATCCTGCACAACTCTATTTGGGGCTGGGAGCATAAATCCCTGGCCTCTTCGAGAGCATAATTCAAATCTTTTGGGAAGACCAGACATGTTATAAATCTAACATTAATATTTATATAAGCTACTATATTTTACATATATTTTATCAATGCAATTAATTCTCAATACACGGAAGATTTTTAATTCTGAAAATAATTCCTCCACAGCATTTCTGAATTCATTGTTCACATTCTCAGCTGATGAGAATGTAAATCGAATGTTACTGAAAATGATTACTAGGCCCTACACATTCAAATTAAACAACACATTCTAAGATTACTTCTATATTATCCTTACTTTTTTATTTTCCCTATTACTCTACACTCCGCATCCATTTAGTAGAAATAACTGTACCATATACTTTTTGATCCGCCCAGAGTCTCTTTCCAATGACCACAACTACATAAGTGCTTACCAGCACGAGAGTGAAATATATAGTAGACTAAATATATTTGCAGAGATATACAGCTGTTTCAAACAGACTACAGAGTAGTCCATTTCTGTCCAACTAAAAAGGGAAATTTTTAAATAACTGGAGACAAAAAACTTCATGACATGTTAAATTCTATAAAACTCTAATTGTAGTGTCCATAAATAAAGTTTTATTAGAATACAACCATACCCATGCATTTCCTGTGGTCTAGGGCCACTTTCACACTGCAACTGCAGAGTTGTGTGGTGACAACCGAGTTGATCAGCTGTGACAGTATGGCCTGCAAAGTCTAAAACATTTGTTATCAGTCCTTTACAGATGAAGTTTACCAAACACAAACTTATATGACAAAAGGTTTAAAAGTCCAGTCACTGTAATTATGAGCGCCAGCTGAATCATCCTGCAGGGATGCTTTACATGTGTTTTCTGCATTTATAAACATCTATCTACTTACGAGGGAATTTAGGGCATCAAATCTCTTCCATGAATGGCCCAAAGGTAGACAATCCACCTCTTATTCATCAAACAAATATATATGAGCCAGATACAGTTCTAGGTACATGAGGGAATAGTAATGATCAAAACAAAACTCCTGTGGTTGTGTAGGTTACTAAGTATCTATCAGGCACCAATACATATTTTGGAGAAAAATAAATTGGGAAACAGGAATTAAGAGTGTGAGGTGGGGAATGGTAACCTACAATTTTAATTAGGAAAGTTAGTGTAGGCATCCTTGAGAAGATGACTTTAGATAATGGCCTAAAGAAGATCTATTTGGGGGTGCCTGGGTGGCTCAGTCGGTTATGCATCCAAATCTTGATTTCAGCTCAGGTCACGATCTCAAGGTTTATGATTCGAGCCCTGCCTCAGGTTCTGTGCTGACAGTGCTTGGGATTCTCTCTCTCTCCCTCTCTCTCTGCCCCTCCCAAACTTGCTCGCTCACTCACTCTCTCTCTCTCTCTCTCAAAATATATAAATAAAAACTTAAAAAAAAAAAAAAAAAAAGATCTATCTGGAGGGACAGTGTTCCAAGCAAAGACACTAGCAAGTGAAAATGCCCTGAGGTTGTAAGCATATGTTAGCTCAAAGAAGAACTAAAACAAAGGAAGCAAGAAAGAGTAAAACAATTAGGTCAGAACAGTGCAGGGAGGTCAGGGGGAGTCTTAAAGGACTTTGGCTCTGATTCTGAATGAAACTGGAAGCTATTAAAGGTATTTCTTGGCTTTAGCCAAGAAATGCTTTGATATCTGACTTACATGTTGACAGATCACTCTGACTGGGTTTTGTGAATACTCTTGAGGGAGGTAAGGATGGAAACCTGGAGAGCAAGAAGGAAGCCAAAGCAACGATGCAGAGGAGAGGCCCTGGTGACCAGACTACACGGCAGCGTGGGGAATGCTGAGAAGTGGTCAGATTCCAAGCTTATTTCGAAGAGAGAGCCAGGAAAACCAACCCCCTTTCTGAAACATCCTTCCCCCTTTTGTAGGTCTGTACTTCTCCTCTACCATCTTATCTAAATACTGCCTGTCTCCAAGGCCTCGTCCAAAAGCCACCTTCTTCATGGGACTTTCCACGACACTATTCCCGATCAAAAGTAATCGCATCATCTGACTTTCCCAAGAGGCCATCTATCACACTCTCCTCCCCGCTGCATCTCTCCCCAATCAACCTCTTCAGGGCAGTGAACCTTCTTCAACTTTGTATTCACCAGCACCTGCCCCATCAAGCAATCAAATTAGTTAAGCTCTAAATTTCTCCTGGCTCAAAAAGTCCATGATTTTTTTTCTCCATGTGTACTTCATAACTCTGAAAAAGCTACAATGGTGAAACACAGCTTTATAAGGGCACGCAGCTTTTAGAATAGGTATCAATTCCTAGGGAATTGACTACACAAATACAAAATCTCTTAAGTAATCGTTTTAAACACACAAACACACACACACACAAACACACACACACCTACCTCTTACATAAAGTGTGACAATTTTCTCTCCAACTACACCCAATCCCAAACCTACGAGAATTAACCACTACTTTCATGCAATACCTATACCACATATACTCTGCTGCAATGATCACACTGCCCTATGATAAGAGAGTGTAACAGACATTTTGTGGCAGAGTTAGCCAGCTCACAACTTTCCTGAACTGTCCCTTTTCCCAACCACAGCCAAAGACCCCTCAACTGCAGTCCTTTTGAATGATGTGATCTTGCCCCCTGAACAGAGATGATTAGAGCAAACAGCAGCTAACCCAAGCTACATCTATCATAGTCCCTTTCCAAGGAATGAGGACAGAAAGAAAAAAGGGGCTCTCCTCTTTTCAGGATGCCAGCCCTAAAATACATAAGCTCAGGGGCTATGAATTTGCATGTTCCACCAGGGCCACGAGAGCAGAGAAGCAGCGGGTGAAAGTAAACAGGCAAGCAGAAAGATTTTGAAGAAGCAAAACCACAAAGAAGAGCTAACACCTTGCTAATCTGCTTCTAACACTTTTCTCAAGCCTACCTATCTTCCACCTCTTGGATCCCTTAACACACACACATATGATATGCAGATAGTTCTGGCAACAACATTAAAGCAACTCACAGCCCTGAGACAGGTTCCCCAATAAGTGAGGATTAATGCTTTAACCTCTGGGTTTCTATAATTTTCATTAAATATTAATAAATGAGTGTTTTATCAGTCCCCAAATCCAATGCAAAAATAGTCTTAAAATAATACACACTCCATCAACACTTTTAGACACAAATTTTTCTAAAAGCACATCACACAATTCTGGATCTCTCTGCCATTCTCTTGGATCTGTACCATTGTGTAAGTCAACTGTATCCTTAAGCTGGACATCCTCATAGTTGCAATATGGCCGCGAGCAGCACCAAGCCCTCTCACTCACAAAAGGTATGGGAGGAGAAAAGGGGAGGGGCAAAAAGCTTTAACACCAATGCTCTCCTAAGCACTAGATTCTCTCCTGGGAATCTCAGAAAAGCTTCTCATCATGTTTCGTTGACCCAGACTGGCTTAAGCCTTCATTGATCTATCCCTGTATCAATAATTGTCAGGGAAGACAATGGGATCATAACTGGTTTAAATAACTCACCCACAGTAGAAGGGATGTTGTACCAGCAAATGGTCCACTACAACGTGAGTGTACACGTGTGCAGGTGCATACCTGCCATATACAAGCAGTCATTTAAGCATGCATGTGTGGTATAACCATCACCTGCTAGCCAGACAAAAAGTCAAAGAAGCATATCAGTAATTAACACTGGTGGGAATTTATCAAAGGAGACAGAACTTCAAGTGGCCACCTTGACCTAGACTGCCATGTATTCCCTTTATATCCACACCTACCTCTTAACTGCTCTTGGGATTGAAGACCAAAAGTTCCTATGGGCTCTCTTACTGGAGTGTCAAGACCAAATAATCCAGTCTTGGGGAAATAAACCATTATGGGAAGAGGAATGATTCTTGGTATTAGATGAACATTTGAAGGTAAGGGTGGAACTTACTGACAAGTATAAATTAGAAGACAGCTTTGTTTTCACAGAGAGCTGTGTCCTGAGAACAGGACGGAATTAAGGAGGGCATCTGCAGGTGGGCAGGTATGAGACTTTACCTACTTCTAAAGGAGTGTGTAGCTTAAATCTTTCTACTCATATCATCATATTCTTCAATCTGATGTGCATTCTTCTTGTAGTAATAAACAAGTACATCACATTATGTCACCACATGCTTTAATTCCCTTAGTGGCTTCCCAGTGCCATGTAGATGAAAATCCCAGCTTATTACAAAGGTCCAACTGATCTGCCCTGAGCCTACCTTTCCAAACTGTACCATGTGCCTCCTCATGCACTATTCTCCGACCACACCAGCTTCTTTCTCTCCATCAGCAGGCTCATCTCATTCCTGCCTCAATACATTCACACCTGCCAGTCCCTCTGCCCGGAGAGGGCTTACTGTGGAACTTCCCTCGCTGCCCACTCCTTCTCATCTTTCAGCTATTTCAGTTCAAATGTCACAACCTTCTCTGCACCCCACCACACACATATCCACATCCACACTCACCCCTATCCCACCTCACCCCACACACACCCTAAGCTATGACCCTTCTATAGATGACTGCCTTTGGGTCAGACACTAATCCCTGATCCAATCAATTATCAATAGAGTGACAGGATCACATGATAAAGAAAGCTTGGTAATTTAAACAACAGGAACCACATGCTACAGGCAAAGAGAATCAAGAATTCAAGAAAAAAAAAAAAAAAAAGTATTAGTGAGACCAAACTGAGCTGAAAACACAGAAATGATTAACCAGCCAAGCCTACCATGATCTCAGTTTCCTAAAAGATCATGAGAGCATTTAGGGCCAAAAAAGTAAATTATTGACCCAATTCAAATACCAGCTTCAGGTTTTAGCCTTCTTTTCAGTAAAATACAGTTATCAACATTTCTCTTATTCCTTAGAAACACAGCAAGCATAGAAGGAGGAACATGAAAGTCCCTTTGAGCATCTCTAAGAGAATGCACATGAGCTATTATTCAACAGCAGTTTCTATCAACTTATCAATTATACTTCATAAATCAGTTATTTACAGAAGAATTATTACTTCAAAGTACACGTATTTAACTTTATTCTGTAAAAATCAAGGTAAAGAAACATAAACAAAAATTAACAAACTGAAAAAAAAATGCTGTTTTATCTTGTGTCTAAGTTGTTTCTTAAAATAAACAGGCATTAAAACAGGATTCGAAGAAGCAAAAATCTTGTAGAAAACAGTAATTCTGTATCTGGAAAAAAATGTAAAAACATTCTCCCAGTAGATGTTGCCAGAGCCTCCTGTCCTGCTAGGTTTGGGGCATCTTAGGAGATTCTGTGCCAGCAATCAACACCAGGGCCGAAGCACAACTCTAGCAGTCCACTTGCAAAGTTCTGAAAAACCCATTTGGTGGTTGTCAGTAGGAGGTAAATTAAAGCCTTATGCATTGAGAGGCAAATAACTTGAAAAATGTACAGAGGCAATGAATCCTGAAGTTACCAGGCATCAAAATGTTTTGCAGAGTTAAGCTAGAAAATCTATGTTTCCTATTTTTCAACTATTTTCTAAAACCATGTGAGAACTGCTGAACTTGGCTCGTGGGTTTAAGATGTTATTTATCAACTATATGTAAAACTATTAAGTAAATTTATGTAAGCATCTTGTCTACTCTTTAGGTTGAAATAAAATCTACCCAAGATCTAAGTAACTGAACAGGACAAATGTTATGAATCAAATTAAATAACCCGATGGTTTCCTGATACGGAAAATATGGTACTACATAAAACATTTATCAGATATTCAGAAGTAGACAACAAAATAGAAGACCTGAATTCAACTGAAGTCTGGTAATATTAAGAAACTAATCTAAGAAATGTTACTTCAAGTCCTAATCACTTTTAAGACCGAATTCTACCTCTAACATATAAATCTATTCAAATGGGAAGAGAATCTCTCCATTTAACAATACGTAGGGGGAGAAATCTCCTTCACAGTGAAATTTTTAAAGACACACTTTATATAAGGAGACCACTTAGTACTATGCTCAACAAGAAAATTAAAATGTAATCAGCATGATGGGAATATTTTCTTTGGTCTTTTTTAGCTCTGAGAATGTCTGAAGTCTTGAGCTATTTTTACATGCTCACCTTGAAGGAATGGATTTATCTTTACGCTATATACCTTAATATCATTTGGAAATGGTAAAAACAGAAATAACTAATTTTCTTTTTCAACAGGGGAGCAAGGCAAGGTTTCAAACAGATACACCCTTCTCAACACATCACAGGTGTGAACAAAAGAACACCATCTTAAGCTCGCTTTTAGATTTTTTCAATTGTTTTCTACTAAAAAAAACAATTGAACTAAGGTGTTTACTAAATAAATAATAAGACTTGAGAAACCAAAGAATTCTACATTTCCTTATCTGACCCTAAATCTACTAACAAAGTATCTCTAAAACTATTTATGCACTCATTACAGAAGAGGCAGTTTGCCAATAATTGAAAAAAGCCTACAAAATTAACAAATGAATACTATTCTGACACTAGAAAGCTGGCAATGGTTGTACAAGCTTTCACCTTCTAAAACCATAATCAGAACTGGGCTGATTAATCAACATTTTAACACTTCCCATCTGTACAAGTGCTCAAGGTAGTGCTTACTGTCACTTGACAAGTTGCTTAGCATTGCAAAATTTGATAATTCATGTCTTACTGAATTTTTACTGACTTGGAAGAAAATAAAACACCAATTAAAAGCAGATGTCACCTTTAATTCTAACTGGCTGACAAACTTCTAATTTTTTTACCCAATTCAGAGACAGAATGCATGTAGATGACAGTTTAGACAGTTAAATATTCAAAGTCACTGATATCCCCCACAAATTTGCAAGTGATTTTCCAGAACTTAATCCCATGGGGCTTTATCTGGCAAGCATCCAGAAAGAATAGTTTCAAGTAGTCATCTAGAAGGTAAATTTATTGTTACATTTTTGCAAAGGCTGCACATGCTGATCAGAACATTACTAATATTCTCAAGATTCTTATCTTTACCTTCTTACCTATAAAAAAAATTCCAAAATATATTGCCCCTCTACTAAAATTCTAGCTAATAAAAAAAAAGCTAAAAGACTTAATAAACTGTATTTAACCTACCTTCATGCTTAAATGATCCAAAAGCTAAATCACATCCAACTGAAATTTACCATAAAATAATAATAATAATCTGACTTGAGTTCTCATGTTTTTAAATGTCCTTTAATACTATAATCAGTCACAAATTCATTCACTTTTGGTTCTAACCATGAAGTATGAACAAAACTTCTTAAATTCAATGTTTTGGAAAGCAGCACAAAAATAAACAGATGCCAGAGATTAAACACACACACACACAACAGGAAATATTAATACCTACATTCTTGCAACGCAAATTTCCAAATACACGAAAGTAAACTTAAAATGTAAAAAGAATTAGGACATTTTTAATCTTCTAAAGATAGCTAGGCTGGTGTTTCCTAATGCTATTCCATCTATGCACAAAGTAACTTGGAATAAAACTCTGAGTTCTAAAAATGCTTATTATAATCTATGAAATTTTTCTACAAAAAGAAAACTTCTGGATTTTCCCCAACACCCCAGTTTCAAAGACAACATTAACGTGAGTCCTGTCCCTATGTCCAGAAACACTGACCACAGTTTCCACAGATTACCTTTTAATGATCTATGCAAGCTATCAAAAGCCAGAACAAGCTGGTACCAATCAGGCAAAGAGGGAGAAATGAATCCCAGAAGGAATCACCACAGAGATCCCAATCACAATAATGGGGTCCCTAGGAGCAGCAAAGCTGATCAAGCCCTTTGCTTCTGTGGACTCATTGCCTAACAATCAAACTTGGCTTAATAGTTAGAAGGAGTAAAGGAACCAGGTTGATCCTCTTTTGTTCACTTCCTAGGTCTAACAGAGTATTTTCACTTTAACAGAAAGCCTGCCTTGAAAGAAGAATCTGGGGAAGATGAAATGGAAAGGTGGTCACAAAAAGGGGATTTAAGGGGATGGCCTACCTGGGACCACTTTTGTAGGCCTCATCTTTGCATTTTCATCCTGCTTCATGCATTGCTAATCAGAGATCCACTGGAAGCTTCAGAACCAACTGAAAGGCCTGGCAGGGTATTTGGCTTTCAATTCTTCTACTCTGTTTATTCCCAATATATATTCATCAGGCTTAGGAACAACTCTTGAACAAGGGCAGCCGCTCGGCAAGGAAATGTAAATTACTGACATGTGCTGAAACGTGGACTTACCACCACTAATGAGCACATTAAAGGAAAATGCTCACTGGATGACTGCAGCCCTTTTACTTAACCCTGTGTGCACAGAAAGCCACAATTCAACATCAATTAAAAGAGCTAGCTGCAAAACAGTAACAGAGCAGCCCCTGTCACCACTTGTAATACCTCAGAGACTGAAAAGCTAAGACAAACACGAAATTTCTACACTTCCCCGACAAAAAATATTGTGCAAAACATGGATTGTCAACGTGGTCAGCTTCGGTTAAGATTTGTGAGACCCGTTTAAAAGCCATCATGACTTCAAACAATTTCCTAGGAGTGAAAATAAGATCTCTGTTTGTCTAAAAAGAAAAGAAAGGAAATAAAAAACAATGTATTAAACTACTGGTTTCTTCATTGGTCAGTCGACAAATTTGGACTTTGGCAATCTAAAGCTCACCAGGGCCTTGGGAAGACTGAAAAGTTGAGAAGCTCATCAAGAAAACAATTATCATATAAACTAATGATTTAGATCTCAAGATAAACAAAATATTTGCTTTACATGAGCAGGGCCTCATTTGCTGGGCCACAAAATATTAGCCTATTTGCCATAATATAATCTGCAATTTATAGTAGAAAAGCCTAAAATGAAATGTGAACAGATACCTACTTTCTAACTTTTGAGATAAATTATGATTTTCAGGGACTCCTGGCTGGCTCAGTTGGTAAAGTATGCAGCTCCTGATTTTGGGGTCATGAGTTCAAGCCCCATGCTGGGTGTACAGCTTTAAAAAAATAAGTTATGGTTTTCATAATTTAAAAATAGCATTTTTAATTTCAAAATAAATGTGGCAATAGAATGAAGGTACCATTAATATATTAACTTGCTATTTTGACTTACTGTGTAACATTTGTTAAAGAATACTATTATATAAGTAAGCATTTGTACTATTAACATGTTTGAATATAATTTTATCATCCTCGGGGAGCCTGGGTGGCTCAGTCAGTTAAGCATCCTACTTCAGCTCAGGTCATGTTCTCACAGTCTGTGAGTTCGAGCCCTGCATCAGGCTCTGTGCTGACAGCTCAGAGCCTGGAGCCTGCTTTGGATTCTGTGTGTCTCTCTCTCTCTCTCTCTCTCTCTCTCTCTCTCTGCCCCTCCCCTGCTCATGCTCTGTCTCTGTCTCAAAAATAAATAAAAACATTAAAAAAAATTTTTTTTAATTTATCATTCTCTGATGACCTTAAAAATGTGCCAGATTTTTTTTTAATGTTTTATTTCTTTGTGAGAGAGAGAGAGAGACAGACAGCACGAGTGAGGGAGGGGCAGAAAGAGGGAGACACAGAATCTGAAGCAGGCTCCAGGCTCTGAGCTGTCAACACAGAACCCCACACAGGGCTCAAACTCATGGACCACAAGATCATGACCTGAGCTGAAGTCGGACGCCTAACCAACTGAACCACGCAGGAGCTCCAAGCCTGCCAGGTTCTTAAAACTTCACACCACCAAAAAATTAATCACAATAACTAAATACCACAAAACAACACATTAAAAATCTGGTTACTTGCTCTTTATGAATTCTGAGTAAAAAATTGAAGTTTTCCATATGTTGTGCGCAGTTAAACCCCAGTTTTTTAGAACCCTCAGGGCTTGAAAGAATAGACCTCAGTCAAAAGAACTGATCACTGACTAGAAGGTGATTGGCAAGGTCTTCTCTTACTCAGGAGTACGCCTGCTTATGCGTTGGGAGTCCGGCAGCTTTGTCTTTTATCTTAAAGAAAATGTACAGTGATCCAGGTAATTTGCTCCAAGTATAAAAACATCTGTCTACTTCCTAAAAGAGATGTATTTCTGCATTACTGGTCACTTTTGTGGCACCTCAGAGAAAACTGTTTTATCTTCCAGCTCTTCTAACTCAGTATCTTTTAAGATCTGTAGTCAATCATCCCCATTGCTGTTTTTCACCTCTACCAAATCCTGTGAAGGCTACTGCTGCCCCTTCACCCCACTCACCAAAACCATACTGGCCAAGGCACCTGGAAAGCGAGCCCTCACCATGCGTGTTGTTGGCGCTGCTGTGACTGCCCCACACTTGCAAGGATAGCTACCACCCTATAGACTCCCCTCCAGACCACCATCACCGCTTTCCTCTCTTCTCTTTCTTCTCTATGCTCTTCTCCTTGTTTCGTCCGCTTCTCTTTCCCACTTCTAGCTTTTAGTGGGGAAACCTCAACTTCTACAGGCAACTCTTGTTTTTTTGTCTTTTTTTTTTTTTGGTGTAATATTTTTTTATTATATGAAATTTATTGTCAAATTGGTTTCCATACAACACCCAGTGCTCATCCCAAAAGATGCCCTCTTCAATACCCATCACCTACTCTCCCCTCCCTCCCACCCCCCATCAACCCTCAGTTTGTTCTCAGTTTTTAAGAGTCTCTTATGCTTTGTCTCTCTCCCACTCTTTATGGAGCCCCTTTAGGTCTGGAAATGTCCTACCAGCTAAAGATAACAAGAGGCTTACAACAAACTATAAAATTATAGTCTTACAGAAAAAGAAAAAAATAATGATGGGGGAGGGAAAAAAGTTGAAAATATTTTAAGGCTTTATTTTGTTTTGCTCTATAACATGTTGTAGAATCTCTCCATCATGTCAGAGGGAGCATGGCCCAGTAGGAGTCAGAGCACGACAGGAGCTGTAGATAGGCCTGCGTTCTGATCGCCCTGGCACTAACAGCTGTGTGGCCTTGAGCAACTAACTTGTTGACACTCTCCTTCTTTTTACTTCTTCCATCTATAAACAGTACTGAAAACCTAGTATCCACCTGTAGGGCTGTTGCGAAAAGCAAATGGAGTTACTAAATGTCAAGTGTAATAGTGTCTGGCACACAATTATCACTCAGAACAAGTTAACAATCTGCTAAAGGTAGAAATCTCATCCATTCGTTATCATGGTCCAATAAACCTTATTACTCATACTCTTCATCTAGATTCCTTATTTCCTTCTCGTCTTTCTGTTACTACTCACTTTTAAAAGTGCTTTTGTGGGGCGCCTGAGTGGTGCAGTTGGTTAAGCGTCCAACTCTTGATTTCAGCTCAGATCATGATCTCACAGTTTGTGAGTTCAAGCCCTGAGTCAGGCTCTGCACTGACAATGCAGAGACTGCTTGGGATTCTCTGTCTCCCTCTCTCTGCCCTTCTACCCTGCTCTCTCTCAAAAACAAATAAACATTTTTTAAAAACTTCTTTTGGGGCGCCTGGGTGGCGCAGTCGGTTAAGCGTCCCGACTTCAGCCAGGTCACGATCTCGCGGTCCGTGAGTTCGAGCCCCGTGTCGGGCTCTGGGCTGATGGCTCAGAGCCTGGAGCCTGTTTCCGATTCTGTGTCTCCCTCTCTCTCTGCCCCTCCCCCGTTCTTGCTCTGTCTCTCTCTGTCCCAAAAATAAATAAACGTTGAAAAAAAAATTAAAAAAAAAAAAAAAACTTCTTTTACTTTTGGGGTGCCTGGGTGGCTCATTCCATTGAGCACCTCGGTCTCAGCTCAGGTCATGATCTCATAGTTCATCCTCTCTCTCTCTCTGCCCCTCCCCCACGTGCGCGCGCGCTCTCTCTCTCTCTCGCTCTCTCTCTCAAAATAAATAAACTTAAAAAAAAACTGCTTTTGCTTATAAATGGTGTGATGAAGGATGGTAATGGCAGGAATGACAATAAAAATCACAGCCTTTATATATTTCACTAATAAACATAGGCTCAAATTTAACTCCAAAGCATAAAGATTGCAAAACAAATTTACCATTAACAAATATGTATGGAAAACAAAGCCATATTATACTAACAGTCACAGACATCCAATATTAAGATTCTGTCATGTAAAAGAAAGTAATAGGAAATAGATCCTAATAAATGTTTGTTAATTACTTTTAAAAATAAAAATGTACTTCAAATGAGCGTAGCGTGAATAGCAAGGAGATTAGGCCACTTCCCAAAGTTTGTCTCATGTTTGGAAGTATATATAAACAATTCCACTAAAATTGGCAAAGAAGTATTTATGATTAGTAAGTAAAGTCGTAAATAACAGGAATTCAAAGATGAATAAGTAAAGGTCCTTGATTTGACACATAATTAATTGTAAGGCCAGAAAAGAATGCCAGAGGGCAGAGGGAAGGAGTAGTCAGAGAAGTCTTGCTCTCTGTGACTAGAATGTTCTTTTCCCATGACATCTCAGCTTAATGGTCACGCTCTCTGAGAGATTCTTTGGTCCCACCTTCTCTAAAGAGGCCATCCAGTTAACTTAGGGCACAGCATTTCTCAAATTTGGGGACCTCAGAACCTCTTTCATTTTAAAACTCTCTTGACCTCAAAGAGTTTCTGCTTATTCATGTTAAATCAATATCTACAGTGCTAAAATGAACAAATTTTTAAAATATTTATTTGTGTGACTCTTGATCTCAAGGGTTGTGAGTTCAAGCCCCACACTGGTTGTAGAGATTACTTAAAAATAAAATCAAAAAATAAACAATAAAATATTTATTAATTTTAAGAGAATTAACCCTTTTTTAATGTTTATTCATTTTTTAAATTGTTTTTAATGTTGATTTATTTTTGATAGAGAGGACACAAGGTGAGTGGGTAGGAGAAGGGAGAGAGGAGACACAGAATCTGAAGCAGGCTCCAGGCTCTGAGTTGTCAGCACAGAGACTGATGCAAGGCTCAAACCCACAGACCATGAGACCATGACCTGAGCCGAAGTCAGACGCTTAACTGATCGAGTCACCCAGGTGCTCCAAGAATGAACCCCTTTAGAATTAACAATTAGAATGAACATTTTCATAACAAATAAGTTAGTAAATGTTTTACATTTGCACAGACTTCTAACATCAAGCTTAATACAGCTGAATTATCCTATCTGTTCTGGACTTAATCTGTTACAACATACATCGTGTGGCCACACAAAAACTCTACTGCAGAGTCGTGAGGAAATGAGTGGGGAAAAACTATTACTCAAACATTTTTTACTTGGCAGAGTCTCTGAAAAGGTCCCAAGGATCCCCAGGTGCCCCAGAACATGCTGGCAGCCAATACTCTGCCACTCACCCACTTTTTCTTCCTCTTTACAGCATTCAAATGATCTGACTTTGTGAATTCACTTCTAACCACCTACCTCTCTGTACTTGAAATATAACCTCATGAACACTCAGATTTTTATCCTGTTCATCTTGACTATATCTATTATCTAAAAGACTATCTGGCACCTTCCCACTCTTGCCAGAAGATAGGAGATAAATCTCTTATGAAAATAGAACTATGGTTTTCTATTTGCATCATCCTTCTGAAAGTAATCCACATATATGCTTACCCTTTGCTTACCCTGTGGGTTCCTTGTGACTAAAACCCCCCTATACCAAAAACAAAACAAAAACCTACACCAAGAGTGGAAGGTGCTCATCCTATTATACTAGGTCATTTTTCCAAACTGTATCAAGTGTTAATGGATATCTTGTGAGAGCAGGTAAGTAATGATCTAATAAAATATTAAGACAAACTAAGGACTTGAATTCTCAAATTCTTATTCTAGTACAAAAACACAATCAAAACATGATTATTTCTTTTGGCAATTAATGTGTCCTTGAGACAATCATATCTACTTTAATCTAAACACACATCATAATAACATAGCACGGTAAAAACTCATTGAGAAATTCAGTCCTATGTAAAAGATCATCTTAGCAGAAGTTGCTTATGAGACATAAAAAATACTTCAGGGGTACCTGGATGGCTCAATCGGTTAAGTGTCCAACTCCTGCTTTCGGCTCAGGTCATGATCTCAGGGTTTGTAGAATTGAGCTCCGCATCAGGCTCTGCAGACAAACTGACAACATGGAGCCTGCTTGGGATTGTCTCTTTCCCTCTCTGCCCCTTTCCCACTCACGTTCTCTCTCTCAAAATTAACATTAAACAAAACAAAAAAAAAAGTTTATTTATTTTTGAGAGAGACACACACAGCGTGAAAGCAGGGGAGGGGCAGAGAGAGAGAGGGAAACACAGAATCTGAAGCAGTCTCCAGGCTCTGAGCTGTCAGCACAGAGCCCAGTGCGGGGCTTGAATTCCAGAACCATGAGATCATGACCTGAGGCAAAGTCGGACGCTTAACTGACTGAGCTATCCAGGTGCCCCCCAAGCCTCGTTTTTTTAATTAAAAAGAGATACTTAAATGTGATATCTGGAATAAAGAAAGGCACCTCCTTACTACCCTAGATTAAGCTCTTTTAACAATTTTATTTATTTATTTATTTTGTAACCAACCTGACATAGAAGGGAGCTTCCTTTTACATCTTCCCTCTGGTCTAATGAACAGTTTACACACATGAGAAGGGCATTACTTTACTGTTTATGGTGCCATGCTGTAATCAAGAGGTCAATTGGGGCGCCTGGGTGGCGCAGTCGGTTAAGCGTCCGACTTCTGCCAGGTCACGATCTCGCGGTCCGTGAGTTCGAGCCCCGCGTCGGGCTCTGGGCTGATGGCTCGGAGCCTGGAGCCTGTTTCCGATTCTGTGTCTCCCTCTCTCTCTGCCCCTCCCCCGTTCATGCTCTGTCTCTCTCTGTCCCAAAAATAAATAAACTTAAAAAAAAAAAAAAAAAAAGAGGTCAAGATGGGCTGGAAAAAGCTAAGTTTTTAGAGAGCATACCTTGACTATAACATCAACGACAGACACCAAACTAAAGGGTAAAGACAAAACATTCTCTTTCTCCTTGTGATGAAACTATCAAGTGCAAGTATTAAAGAGTAAAGGCATACATTTTAATGACAGGATAACATTTCAAAGACAAGGCTAAAATCCTCTCATAGGATGTACAGGAGAGCTTTAATGTCTCCCAAGTTTAGTAAATTCTCCAAGACAATCAACTAACACTGAACCTATTATTTACTCTATGATAATCCAGCCTACCAGAACAACATGGGATATAAAAACATACTTCTTTGGGGGGCACCTGGGTGGCTCAGTCAGTTGGTTGAATGTCTGACTTCGGATGAGGTCATGATCTCCCAGTTGTTGTGTTCAAGCCCCACATCAGCCTCTCTGCTATCAGCACAGAGCCCACTTCAGATCCTCTGTACCCCTCTTTCTCTGCCTCTCCCCTGCTGGCGTGTGCACACATGCTCTCTCACTCTTTCTCAAAAATAAACATTAAAAAAAAACATACTTCTTTGGAGCCTAATGTACTTCCTTTTATTGATTTTAATGAAAAGTTTCAAACATAATGAAGATTAGACAGAACGGTATCATAAATCCCCAGTTATTGATTACCCAGATTCAACAATTATTTTATTTTTTTTTTATTTTTTTTAACGTTTATTTATTTTTGAGACAGAGCGAGACAGAGCATGAACAGGGGAGGGGCAGAGAGAGAGGGAGACACAGAATCGGAAGCAGGCTCCAGGCTCTGAGCCATCAGCCCAGAGCCTGACGCGGGACTCGAACTCACGGACCGCGAGATCATGACCTGAGCTGAAGTCGGGACGCTTAACCGACTGAGCCACCCAGGCGCCCCTCAACAATTATTTTAAAACTCATTTTAAATTTGTATTTCAGCAATGGTGTAACCAAGTTAGCCTTCTCAATATTATGTATGCCCTTATACCATTAATAATATCAGACACTGAACTAATGGATGCTACCCTAGTGAAATGGCATTTTATGTATATTAATATATAACCAATTCTGTTTATACATTCAATACATTTTATAGAAATTATAGCATTCTAGTCAACAAAAGCATTCGTAAGGCTATCATTACTAATCAAAACATTTCCTTTTAAGTAAAATATAATGGCTAACAAATGTAACACATAATTTTTTCAAATAGTTTCTTTTTAAAATTTTTTAATGTTTATTTATTTTTGAGAGAGACAGAGCATGAATAGGGGAGGGGCAGAGAGAGAGAGAGAGAGAGAGAGAGAGAGAGAGAGAGAGATTGATTGAGAATCTGAAGCAGGCTCCAGGCTCCAAGCTGTCAGCCCAGAGCCGGACACAGGACTCAAACCCGGGAGCTGTGAGATCATGACCTGAGCTCAGACACTTAACCAACTGAGCCACCCAGGCACCCCTCAAACAGATTCTTATTTCTCTTAACACCTATATTCAACAACCAATGAGCATGTGAAGAACTGAATAAAAAGCTAAGAAAATACACACATGTGCCCACACAGGGATGTAAACAAATATGCCATATGTTGGGAAGTGTGCACACACAAGAACAGAATACTCCTAGTAAATTAGCCTATCACACACTGTGCTTCATTCAATATGGTGTCTCAGGAACTTTGTAACATTATCTTTAGATAAGGTCCAGTCCAAAAACAAAACCCCAGCAATCATCTCATTATTTCTGCCTCTTTGCCCATGTTGGAAAGCATGCACTTAAAAGTTTAATTTTAGAATGTATTTGAGGCAATAAGAATCATTAACTATACGTAACAGTGATAATTAATGTTACTTCATTTAATCTGACAAAATCTTCAATCTACTACTTTCACTAGAACAACAAAAAGTGTTTTCTACTGAGTTCCTTCTAAATTTAGGGATTATATACAAATAAATAGATGAAACTCAATTTTAAGAGATCACAAAGTTACTATAAATTAAAAGTAGCATCACAACCTAAAAATACAGGGAGGTTTCTCAAAGTGCCCTTTCTATATTTCCAGAATTCCAAATTTTAATTCAGCAACTTTTCTCACCTATCAAATACTGAGCAAGCACCTACTGAAAGTTTCGGTAATACAACAGAATTAAAAGCATGATTTCAACTTTCTACTCATTTACAAGTTGAGTGACAATCAATAGATGACAGATAAAAATGTGTACAGCCAGGGCGCCTGGGTGGCTCAGTCAGTTAAGCACCTGACTCTTGATTTCAGCTCAGGTCATGCCCTCACAGTTCCTGGGATTGAGCCCCAAGTCAGGCTCTGCACTAACATCTCAGAGTCTGATTGGGATTCTCACTCTCCTTCTCTCTTGGCCCCACTCCCACACATGCTGATGCATTCTCACTCAAAATAAACAAATAAACATTTTAAAAATGTGGTATAGCCATACCATGGACTTATCAGACTTAGAAAGCAATGAAATTTTGACACACACTACAACATGGATGAACCTCAAAGACATTATGCTCAGTGAAATAAGCCACACATAAAAGGTCAAAAGTTATATGAGTCCACTCATAAGAGTTACCTAGTATAGGCAAATTCATAAAGACAGAAAGTAAAACAGACCTTATCCTGGGTAGGGGTGGGAGTAGTAGAGAGTTACTGTTTTTGTTGTTGTTTTGTTTTTGCTTTTTGAGAGAGAGAGAGAGAGAGAGAGAGAGAGAACGAGAACGAGCAGGGGAGGGGCAGAGAAAAAGAGGAACTGAAGATCCGAAGCAGGCTCTGTGCTGACAACAGAGAGCACAGTGTGGGTTCAAACTCACAAGCCGTGAGATCAATACCCAGGTTGAAGTCGAACGCTCAACTCATGAGAGTTACTGTTTGATGAGTACAGGGTTTCAGTTTTGGATGATGAAAAATAAAACGGTAGTGAGAGTTGCACACTGTAAATGTACTTAATGCCACTGAATTGTACACTTCAAAATGGTGAAGTGGGGAGGCGCCTGGGTGGCTCAGTCAGTTAAGCATCCAACTCTTGATTTCAGCTCAGATCGTCTCACCATTTGTGGGTTTGAACCCCACATCGAGCTCTGTGCTGACAGTGCAGAGCCTGCTTGAAATTCTCTCAAAAAAAAAAAAAAATTTACAAAAAATAGAGAAAAGGGGCCCCACATGTACTAAAATTAGAAAGATAGGATTATTAGCATGGCCCCTAAGCAAAAAATGACATGCAAATTCATGAAGAATTCCATATATTTTTTAAATAGTGAAAAGGGTAATCCTATGTTATGTAATTATTTATAATTAAATATGTATGTAATTAAAAATTTTCTAAAAAACTAAGAATTTCTCCTAAAAATGGACCAAAGTGAAAATAAGTCTTAATTTCAACTTATACTTGTGTCATTAATGAAGGAAATGTCCTAACTTACCTCAAACATGTTTACAGCAAAAATAGACATTTTCCTATGGAATTTGTAATCTATGCAGATGAAATACTCACGACAACTATTAACACAGAGAATGTTGATGGAAAAATGGGGGGGAGGGGTGGACTGTACAATTGCAAATTCTTTTTTGAGAAAGAGAGAGAGAGAGAGAGAGAGAGAGAGCATGAGCAGGACAGAGACAGAGAATCCCAAGCAGGCTCCATGCTCACCGTGGAGCCCAACACGGGGCTCCATCCCACAAACCATGAGATCATGACCTGAGCCAAAATCAAGAGTTGAATGCTCAACCAACTAAGCCACCCAGGTGCCTATACAACTGTAACATGTCTACATTTTACATGAAATAGTGTAATATTACCTCTAAGTAGACCATATAAAGTTAAGGATGTATATTGTAATCCCTAGAAAAACCACTAAAAAATGTAAAAGGTCTAATAGGTAACTTTAAATGGAATTCCAAAATTTAATATAATCCAGAGAAACAAGAAAACAGAAGAAAAAAAAAAGTGAGACAACCAGAAAGCAAACAAAATGGTAGCCATAAATGCAGTCACACTAGTAATTTATTAAATGTTAATAAATTTTACTGGAATTGCATATTGAAGATGGTTACACAATTCCATGACAATACTAAAAAGCACTGAATTGTTTATGACAAAAGGGTGAATGTTAGGACATGGGAATTATACCTCAGTAAAGCTGTTAGTAAAGAAAATAAGGCAAAACGCCTGGGTGGCTCAGTCTGTTAAGCATCTGACTCTTGATTTTTGGCTCAGGTCACGATCTCACAGTTCGTGAGATCGAGCCACATGTTGAGCCCCGTGTCCGGCTCTGTCTCTCTCTCCACTCCCCCCCCAACCCCTATCACCCACTCATGCCAGAAAGAAAGAAAGAAAAAGAGAAAGAGAGAGAGAAAGAGAGAGAGAGAGAGAGAGAGAGAGAGAGAGAAAGAGAGAATGAATTAGGCAAACCAAAAAACCTTAATTGTCTAAACACTACAACCTGAAAAAGATATGGATTATTAGAATGATTTAAAAAGCATGACCTACCTACACACTGCTACAAGAGACATGTTTTCAACATGAAGAGTCAGATGTGGAAATATATATTGTGTGAACTATGAGCATAAGACACTTGAGTCTTCAAACATTAAGCACCCTATCTGAGATCACATAGCTACAATGTGGCAGAAGAAGAATTTTAACTGATTCCAGACTGTGCTAATAACTGAAGGGGACAGTAAGGAATTAGGGGAGAAGGAAAGTTCATAGGATAAAATTCAAGCTATTTTAACCAAGCCAAGAGCAGGAAATCCCAACCTCATCAAATCCTAGATTCATTTTTTTTTTTAAATGTTTATTTTTGAGAGAGACAGAGTACAAGTGGGGAAGGGGCAAAGAGAGAGAGAGAGAGAGACAAAGAATCCAAACTGGGGTCAGCACACAGCCTGACGAGGGGCTTGAACCTGCTAACTGCGAGATCATGACCTGTGCCGAAGTTGGACACTTAAACGACTGAGCCACCCAGGTGCCCCTCAAATCCTACATTCTTAACCTTCCTATTGAAGGCATCCCCAAACCCCACAAACCTATATGAATTTGCCTTGTCTACACCCTTAAAAAATCTCCCTAAAAATAAAGGAGGATTTATCCACGTCAGATCATTTCTATTCAAATCTTCAAATTCTTCAACAAATACTCTAGAAGCTGAACTCTAATCCAACACACAGGAAAATAAACTTCTCAAACATTTCCGAGGACATTCTGTTATGATAAGGGTTTTATGAAGTTATTTCATAAATTCTGAACATAACATTTAAGAGTCACAATTACAAATATACTATAAAATTGTCAGAAGGGGAGCGCCCAGATGGCTCAGTCGGTTGAGCGTCCGACTTTGGCTCAGATCATGATCTCACAGTCTGTGAGTTCGAGCCCCGCGTCAGGCTCTGTGCTGACAGTTTAGAGCCTGGAGCCTGCTTTGGATTCTGTGTCTCCCCCTCTCTCTGCCCCTCCCCCGCTCATGCTCTGTCTCTCTGGCAAAAATAAATATTTAAAAAAAATTGTTTTTTAAATTGTCAGAAGAGTTGCCAAACTTTCCCCTCCAAATCCATGGAGACCAGATTGATTCAATTTAAGAATATCACGGAGTGGGGGGCTACTGGATGGCTCAGTTGGTTGAGTGTCCAACTTCGGCTTGGGTCATGATCTCACAATTTTTCAGTTCAAGCCCCACATCAGGCTCACTGCTGTCATTCTGGAGCCCACTTCAGATCATCTGTCCCCTTCTCCCTCTGCCCCTCCCCCACTTGCGCTCTCTCTCTCAAATAAATAAAAAGCATTTACATATATACATAAAATCACAGTGGTAAAAGGTATCAATGACTATTTTATGTTTCCACCAGCTCTTTCAAAAAGTGAGCAAATCCAAGTGAAGACAGTTACTTTCACTAGGATCCAAGATCACAAGATCAGGAAAACAAAAGAAATAGCTGTTTTCAGACCTTAAAAATGGCACACCAAGCGGAGGGGAGGAAGAATGGAGAAGAAAAGAGCCTCCATCAACAGCAAAAATAGGCACCAGCCAAAGCTATCTTTTATAAAACAAAAAAACAAAAGAAACAAACAAAACACTAACAATCCAGTCTAGTTTCAATCCGTCTTCAAAGCAGTTTGGAACATTTACTGAGTATAGAATTTGTAACTTTTGTTACAAACTATACTCTCATTGATTAGCTATGTGACACTGGGCAAGGTATTTACTTCTGAGATTATTCTCTTCTTAACACCAAGGGATGATGATAATACAACACAGCTTGTCGGGAAGATTAAATAAGAATGGTGCTAGTGTATCTGTAGGTTGTATTCCATACCTATTTTTATTTTTTTTTTAATTTTTTTTTCAACGTTTATTTATTTTTGGGACAGAGAGAGACAGAGCATGAACGGGGGAGGGGCAGAGACAGAGGGAGACACAGAATCGGAAACAGGCTCCAGGCTCCGAGCCATCAGCCCAGAGCCCGACGCGGGGCTCGAACTCACAGACCGCGAGATCGTGACCTGGCTGAAGTCGGACGCTTAACCGACTGCGCCACCCAGGCGCCCCTATACCTATTTTTAAAAGCCTGGGGGAAGGCAAGAAATATTCTGTGTCACTTCTTTTCTCATAAACAAAATCTACTTTGGCAAATAAGACAAATCTATAGCAAAATTCTAACACACACACTCACTCCAGAAGAATATAAATATAGTTGCAGTGGTAGCTTCCAAACTGGGGGCTAGGGTCAGAGGTTCACAGATGGAGAAAACCTTCTTTTCCAGAATATGCATGTGACTTAAATTTAAGATTTTACATTCTCAAAAATGTTTCATTTTAACATAATAAAAATCAAAGATCTATGTCCAATATGGAATTTCTACTAATGTTAAGAAAACGTATATAGTTAAAACTAGATATCTACAAAATACACTGCAGTAACATTATTCAACTTTCTTAAGCCATGATATAAGTAAATTTCAACAGTCATGCACAAAACATACTTCTGTGAGTTACCCAGATCACAGCCTACATATAGATAAAATCAGAGTTATATACAATTCTGGACTTGCAAGGTTAAGCCTCTCCTTTATCCTCCTACCTAAAAAAAAGTTTTTACAACTATGAGTGAATAGAGTATCATATGAATCACTTTAAATTTACTCTACTATTTTAAGAACAAAAATAGTGCTAAATGAAACTATTGGCTAACTTGCTAACTTCGGAATTTTAGTATCAGTTACAAACCACTTAAAACACACTTATTAACTCTAATAACGCACTATGGATTACAATCTCCCAAGTGAGACAAGGGACCCAGCAAGATGCTGTCTTCCAAGTTTCTGCCTACACAACAGTCACTTTCCTACAATCTGACCATGCGTTACCTGTATCACTGTTAAATGGAGAGAAAGGTTTCTATGAGCTTTGGGTAAGTTGACCACAGTTATTTGGTCTTCACTATTTGAGTTCTCTGTGAATGCTCTATTTCCAACTTAGCCAACGAGGGCACAGTGGTTTTTACTTCAAGTGCTCTGTACCTGAAAGCCAACCAATGTAGGCCAAGTCCTGACTCTGTTACTACTAGCATAGTGTAACTATTAGAGGTCACTGTACCTGAGTCATTGTTTTCCTTTCATTATACAGAGTTCATAATATCCAGCTTCGGTGGTTGTATGAATGAAAGAAATCATGGGTCATAATAATTTGTAAACTACATTATTACGCATAGATATACAGCAGTATAATTCTATCAAACTATTAACCTCAACAGGAAAAAAAAAAATCTAAACTAACAAAATAGACATGAAAACTATCAGACTAATTTCCCAAAAGCACTAACTTCAACTATATCCTTGTCGCTAAATGCTCTTCAACAGCTCTCTCCTCTACTAAAGTAATTATTAACAATTATAAAGATTAAGATGATTTGCCTGGCAATGCCAGACTCTGTGCTAAGTTCTTTATATAAGTTGTTTCCCATCTTTACAACAACCTTGCAGGTAGGGGTCATTCTCTTCATTTTACAGATGAAACAATGTTAACTTATTTCCAAGTTTTGCTGTTACAAACAACCTTACAATGAACATTTCTTAAGGTTTGTCTTTGTAGGTGAAGTTCCTTGTCAAGTCAAAGAATATATACACTAAATTGTAATAAATACTAGTAAATTTCTAGCAAAAAAAAAAAAAGCCTAAAATATTTTATATTCCCAAGAACAATTTTCCTGTCCACTTGCCTACACTGGATATTACAGCCAGTTTTTAAATTTTTGGTAAATCCAATGGATAGAAAAATGACATCGCATCACTGTTTTTGAACAGTTATATTCCTTATCCTGTTAAAAGGTGTCCAACAGAAGGAGATAAAAGAATATGATCATCAAATCTGAAGCGCTTGCTACAGTTTTCTATAAGCTTCCATGCTGAGCACTGTGGATAAAACTCACCGTCGATATGCATGTACACACATATCTTTTAAATACGTGGGCAAGGCCCAAACGTGAAACACGAACTATTAAATCTAACATACAAATTTCTCATAAAGCTAATCCCTATAATTTGTAATGCTGTGCTTTAGTAAAATAAATTACTAAATAAATATATATATATATATATTTACTATACTTATATATATACTTACTATGTCTATACACATACATATGTTAGCAAACTAGGAACACTATGAAATCTCTTAATATTTATTTAATGTTTACTTATTTTTGAGAGAGAGACAGACAGAGACACAGAGTGTGAGCAGGGGAGGGGCAGAGACAGAGAGGGAGACACAGAATCAGAATCAGGGTCCAGGCTTTGAGCTGTCAGCACAAAGCTCGATGCAGGGATCAATCCCACAAACCGAGAGATCATGACCTGAGCCAAAGTTGGACACTTAACCGACTGAGCCACCCATAAGCCGCTAAAATCTCTTTAAACCAATACCTCCTTTTTTCAAGAGCAGGTAGTTTTACTTTTTTCTTTTTTTTTTTTTAATTTAATGTTTATTTTAGAGAGAAAGAGCATGAGCAGCGGAGGGACAGAGAAAGAGAGAGACAGAAACCGAAGCAGGCTCCAGGCTCTTAGCTGTCAGCACAGAGCCCGACGTGGGGTTCAAACCCATGAACTGTGAGATCATGACTTGAGCCGAAGTCAGACGCTTAACTGACTGAGCCACCCAGGCGCCCCTCAAAGCTCTTTCATAAATTAAAGAATTTATTTTCTTAATTCTCCTCATAGCCTCCTATCACTGTGTTTTTACCGCTCAGAATACAAGGAGCCCAGAAGGGAAATACAGAATGAAACACAGTTTGGAAATAAAATCTGTTGGCTCGGCACATTAAGATTACTGAAAATTACTGAAATTTCCTCATGAGGGTGATTTGTAGCTTTGTTTTTTTCCATGATTTAAGCAAAAACAAAGTATGATTTGGTTTAAATCAGGTACAGTACGGATTCTGGGTAATCTGATCCCACTGCATGTAAATTAAGCATAAAGAACAATGGTCACGGGTACCCATAAACATACTCCCACACAAAGGCCCAAATGAAGGCTGTTATTACAAAAAAAAAAAAAAAGAAAAAAAAAGAATTAGTCTTGGGGAAAAAAAAACCATAATGTTCGGTATACTTTTATACTTGGTTTACTGTATATTTTCTAATGTTTCTAAAAACAACAATGTATCACATAAAGCACAACTCGTTTTTCCATAAGCAAAATAAATATGCTGGTCTTTGAAGAGCAATTTTAAAAAACAGAATCAAGGGTGCCTGGGGAGCTCAGTCGGTTGAGCATCTGACTGTTGATTTCCACTCAGGTCGTGATCTCACGGTTTGTGAGATCTAGACTCACACTGGGTTCTGCACTGACAGTGTGGAGCCTCCATGGGATTTTCTCTTTCTCTCTCAAAATAAATATTTTTTTAAAAAGACAGTAAAAAAACATAACTAGAAAAAAATGGGGGGAAAAACCTCCATATTTGATTAAATCTCGAACATAAGATATGGTCTTATAATAAAAGGAACTCCACAGTATCCAACTTTAAAAAAAAAGAAAATTCCAGGGGTGCCTGGGTGGTTCAGTTGGTTGAGCATCTGACTCTTGATTTCCACTCAGGTCGTGATCTCACGGTTTGTGAGATCTAGACTCACACTGGGTTCTGCACTGACAGTGTGGAGCCTCCGTGGGATTTTCTCTTTCTCTCTCAAATATTTTTTTAAAAAGACAGTAAAAAAACAGAACTAGAAAAAAAGGGGGGGGGGAACCTCCATATTTGATTAAATCTCAAACATAAGATAAGGTATTATAATAAAAGGAACTCCACAGTATCCAACTTTAAAAAAAAAAGATAATTCCAGGGGCACCTGGGTGGTTCAGTTGGTTGAGCATCTGACTTCAGCTTAGGTCATGATCTCACAGTTCATGAGTTCAAGCCCCACATTGGGCTCGCTGCTGTCAGCACAGAGCCTGCTTTGAATCCTCTGTCCCCTTCTCTCTCTGCCCTCCCTCCACTCATGCTCTCTCAAAAATGAATAAACATTAAAAAAAAATTTTCAGCTTCTCCTTGCCAAAGTCACCACCACCAACATGGTAATCTATCACCACTACAACGTAAAGCATATTTCTAAGAATACATTCAGTTTGAGAGAGTAACTATTGAATCCAATGGCTGGTCACCAATCACACAATGTTTATATGGCCTAACATAATCAGTAGGCAATTTCATTTCAATGCTGTATTATTTTTTATGGAACTTACCAACTATACCTAGATATCCCAAAAGGAGCATTTTAAATGGCACACTCCAATGGGAAAAGATTTTAATGCTAGGAAAGCTATATCCCAAAAAGAATCTTGCCACGATACACACAGAAAAAGACAGGGTTAGTTATCACTAGCTGCATATTTTCGTTGTGAACCAAAACACAGCAACACTGCCTTCTAACTATAAAGCAGTCCCTTTTGTGATAGACGAAAAGTTTTCTTGCAGGTTATTGTTTTATTATTTTTAATCTAGTAATTATTTAATCTTTCCATAACATTCATTGAACCTACTATGCAGAAATCATTAAAATATAAAACAAAAGGGAAACAAAGACCAATGAGACCAAGTCTCTCATCTCAAGAGGAGATTAAAATACAGTAAAGATTTTAATATGGAAAGTGGTATATCAAATAAGAAATCTCAAAAAAAAAATGCTCTAGCAAATAGAGAAAGAGATTACTTCTCACCTGAAGCATGGAAACTATGCTGATAGTAGTAACATGTGAACCATGCCTTTCGGGACAGGCAGAAGTTGGAAATGTGGGAGAGGACCGGTGTGCCCACAGGGTAAAGAGTGCTGAAAAGGATGGAACAGGAAAGAACTAGCCATGTTTGAGAATGGCACTGTTGTCTTGGCTGAGGCATAGCACTGACAATGGGAAATGGAGGAGAAATTAGAAAGAAAATTAGTCAGAAAGGAAGGTGGTCATTCACCTGTTCTATACTCTTCTCTCTAATGCAAAGCCCCTGATGGAAATATCCTTCATTTAAGGAGAAAGTGAACCTCCTCACAGTATTTTTCCCCTGAACTGAAGTCACTTGTGGACTTGACTTATTTTCCACAACATGACTGTGAGCCCCTCATGAGCAGGACACACATCTGATGCCTTTTTATATCCTTCTCAAATATAAACATAGCAAACAACCATTTTTTTAACGATTGAATGCATGGATGAACACACAGGCTGTGTCATTTAACTTCTCTGAGACCCAGATACTCTATACCAAGGGTTGGCAAATTTCTACTACAAAGGGCCATACAGTAAATATTTTAGGCATTGCAGGTTATTTGGTCTCTGCTATAGCTTCACAACTCTGCTGTTATAAAGCCAAAGCAGCCACAGACATCACGTACATGAATGAGCATGGATGTGTGCCAATAAAATTTAATTTACAAAAACAGGCGGCAGGCTGCATTTGGCCGATGGACCATGGTTTAGAGACTCCTCATCTACACAAACTTAAGTCTAATACATTATATTGTACAAGCACATTCACATGTATTATATTCAAATCACTTTTGACATAACGATACAACTCAGTCGAAATTTCAGGCAAGAGGCTAGCAAAAAAGAATAGAAATGGGGAAGTATGCACATGCTGCACAAATGGTAAATGTGGTAAATGTGGGCCTTTGGTTGCTTCCACCTCATCTGCCCTCTCCAGGCACCTGTTACCATTAGCTATCCGTGTCACCTTACATCACAACTCCGTCAGGCCTCACTTTAATCTTTAGGCCCTAGTTTTTAACCTATCAATTGGTTAAAATAAATCATTCTGAACTAGAACTCTAGGATCTCAAAAATTGTCCAAATTAAATTTATGGATCTTAAGTCAAAACTTCATCTAGAAAATTATATTCATAAGTAATTCTGAATCCATGAAACAATAAAATATAAACATTTCACAGAAATAAAGTATAACATATTAGAATAGTAAATTAAGATACCTCCTGGGATAATTGATCTAATGAGCTTTTTGAAACATTCAAAATCCTGGTTTAGCACCTGAACACTAAGTTTTCAGTACCATCTTGAATGTAGTTCAATTCATTTAACCAAGGTGGTAATATCTGGAAAAGACTTCGGTAATACAAAAGTCTTTTCCCAAAACAGAAATTTGATCTTAAATATCACAATATGCAATGAAAAGGGAAATAGATAGAATCTTACTTCTGGCTTCACAGTCCATGCTTGTGTTATAATAATCAATCACTGGACTCTTTGACATAGTTAGCTACAAATCTGAAGAGTCGAATTTTTAGAAAGTCCATATAGTATATGACACTCAGTGTCATTAGCTAGGTATAAAGGTGATCTCATAACTCTTCCACTTTTATTCTTTAAACCAAGACCTGGGTTTCAGAACAAAAACTCTTCACTTTTTACAAGTAATTTTCAAAGAATTGATGGGTCAATTAAAATTCTTTAATGCATCATGACCCACATTTACAAAAGCAATACCATTACGCTGCTTTCTGAGATAGAAGTCAACAGATTCTGATCCATTACAAACTTACCAGACATTTGGCAAATTCTTTGTTTTCTGAAAGGAATCCATAACCTGGATGTACCTTAGAAATGAAAACAAAACACACATTCAATTTTACAAAAAAATTCACAAAACCTTTTGTAAGCAACACAGAGAGTGCATTATTGTACTTATAGTTTAAGGGCCTTGAGTAAGGTTACTTCTCCTCAATACTGGCAGCCGCAACTCACATTCCTGAGTACAGACCCGAATTCCAAGAGACTGACTATGCAGCATTCACTTGCAGCACACTACTTTTTTCCTAGCCAAAATCGGGACCATAATTCTGCCTATCCACCTACATCTGACTATGCTATTCAACACGACCCAAACTCTCCCTACTTCTTCTGAGGCTGCCTTTGGCCACAAGAGTGGAGAAATTTCTAATGGCTGGTGGGTCGAAGTACAAGGTTAAACAAAACCATTTACGGATAGATGAAAAACTCCTAATTCCCCTTCCTTCACAGTCCCAGGAACTACTGCTTTCTAAAACCCTGGGTAAGCCAACAAATGCATTTTATTCCTAGTAACATGAATATACTCAACCACTATCCAGTGAGCAGTTTCTGTCAAATCTAGGTAAAATCAAAGTCTGGTTTTACTTTTTCTTTGTATTCTGAAATTTTTTATGCTAACTAGACATCTACTCTTTCTCCCCTGGCCCAACCCATTTAGCCACTCCCAACCACTTTATGCAATCCTCTCTCACAAGCCACGTTGCTACAATTGAAGTTCTACCGTCCTGTTCTACCACACTAGCCAAACAAATGTAGCCACTCTATCACTGGTCAGCATTGAATGTATTTCCAAGAAAACAAGTCTGCTAGAAGGAAAGTCAAATTTTGGAAGGAGCCAATATCATAATCTAGAAGTAGCTACACATCTGAGATTTTTAAACGCTTTAGGAACATGGTACAGAATTGAAATGACTGCATCACAGGAAAAGTTTCACTCCATCAACTGCATTTCACAGAAACATTTCATGAAAGATTGCACTCTGACAAGCTGTCGTCAAAAGGTTAAGAGCTTTACCTTCATTAACTCTGATAATAAACTGTAAAGATCTATAATATGGGTTCATGAATTCAGTTTTTATCTAAACCTGTATCTTACTAAAACATTTCTTTCAAAGACACGTGAGCGCTAACTGAAGCACTCCAGGCTAATTGCTGGTGTTGGCTGTTTCCATCCCATTTCAGAGATGACTCCCAGTAGTTACAACATTATATATAATTGGTTCTCCGATATGAAACATATATACCCACCAACAACAAAACACTATTCCTCATGTCAGAAACCAGTTCCTTCCCTGGATTCCACCCATTCAAACAGAATTAGACATGGAAAGCATTATTTATTTCTCCGTGCAAGTCAAGTGTATTCCACTGACATTATCAAACTGAAATAATTACCAATTGCATAGTTTTTATTTCTGGAAGTGTAACCAGGTGTCCTAAGGTTAACATGATTAAAAGAGAACTTAAAGAAGAATCTTTTGGATCCTACTGGTAATACAGATTTTTTTCTTTATCTTCTTATTACACTGAAAGGGTTAATACTCAAAACTAATTGGGATTTTTTTTTCCCTAGCATATTTGGAAATGAACTGAAACTGCTCCCTGGTGTGAAAGCTGAATCCAACAGCCACCTGCAGGATCAGCGACCAACACTGCCAGATGCTACAAAGCCTTTAATTTCCAGTAGCGAATTCGGACACATTTAACTCGTATGACATGAACTAACTGCAACAGCATTTTCAATCATTTCTTATTTTTTTTTTTTTTTCCTGAATACCAACTCTAGCTTTCTGCTCACTATATATGAAACAGCTGCAGTAGATAGATTCATTCAGACTCACAGCTTGGGCCCTGGTTTTCTTAATGGCTTCCATGATGGCATCCATGTTGAGGTAGCTTTTACTGGTGGGAGCTGGGCCAACACAGACAGCCTCGTCCGCCATTTTCACATGAACCTGAAGAGACAAATCTCTGCATTAACAGATGCTCCCAGCACAAAGAACTCCCATCCCCTGCAAATATACACAAAATTCCAAATCTGATTGTCTCACATATCATTTAGGTAGTCAGATCTGCACTAAAAAAGAAGAGTGGAACAAAGAAGCGCAAGAGGTATATTAACCATGACTGTCATTTATTAGAAGCCTAATCACTCTCTAACCAGGTAACTTCCAGAATATTCCCTACCAATTTGATTAAATAAACCCCCTGCAAACAACTTTAGCCCCTTACCTGGTTCATCAATACGTAAATCCCGTATCAAAAACTACCCTGTTACATGTAGCCAGAGTAGCCCCGTATTTTCCCGAGAAGCACTCATGCTCAGTTCTAAGCAAGCTCCCCAAGGAAGTGGGGATAATTAAAAGGACTGAATGAAGGGACACAGTGAGTGTCCCTACACAGCAGCAGGTCAGCACTAAGCATAAATTAAAGTTCACCACTAAAGAGTTCACTATCACTACACATGAGCCACAGAATCTTGACGATCATTTAAATACCCTCACATTTAATCCTCATCCATTTTACCTTTCTCCTAGAAGAGCACATGTGTGCATCAGTCTACTCAAAACTTCAGAATATATAGTCCATTTTTAAGACTACTTATTTTAAAACATTTTAAATCTATTTTTAAGTGTAGGCATTCACTCCTGAAAATAACAACTTATTTACTTCTAAAAAGAAACTATTCTAAAATGATAATGGGATTCATGTATCTTTGAAATGGATTTCCCTAACGGTCTTCCAGTTTAAGGAATTTCCGATCAGTTTAACTTTATTTTACAAAGCAGACATAAAAACTAGAGCACTTGCATATACCTGGACATTTATGAGCCCACCCCCCCAAAAGTCTAAGATAGAAAGTACTTTTCAATACTGCTAAGTTATATTCTTCGCCGTGAAGTAATTTTTAAGAAGCATTTTTTTTTTTTAAAGAGAACAAGCAAGCACGCCTGAGCAAGGGCGTGGGGCATGGGGTGGGGGAGAGTGAGTGAGTGAGAGAGAGAGAGAGAGAGAAAGAGAGAGAGAGAGAGAGAGAGAGAGAGAGAGAGAGAGAGAGAGAATCTTAAGCAGGCTCCATGCTCAGCACAGAGCCTGACGCAGGGCTTAATCGCCTGAACACAAGATCATGACCTGAGCCAAAATCAAGAGCCAGACCTTTAACCGAATAAGCTACCCAGGCACCTCAATTTTAAAAACTTTTGAAATTCGGGGCAGCTGGCTGGCTCAGTCTATTAGGTATCCGACTTTGGCTCAGGTCATGATCTCACAGTTCATGGGTTCGAGCCCCGCCAGCAGGCTCTGTGCTGGCAGACAGAGCCTGTTTGGGATTCTCTCTCTTCCTCTCTCTCTGCCCCTCCCCCACTTGTGCTGTCAAAACAAGCTTTAAAAAAAAAGTTTTGAAACTCAATTTCAATTTTGTCATCATTGTTGTACTAAATGCCTGATGTGATTTCACTGGGTTGCTAATACAAAACCAACTACATTCAAGCCATGTAATAAGAGCAACTTATTACTGCCTATCAATGACTAGATGGATTTATGTTTCAAGAACTTCAGTATCTTGAAAAATATAAATCCCTTTTTATATACTTCAGTAATATGTAACAATTGCGGAAAAGTTTAAACAGAACTAATCAATTAACTAGGATTACTGCTGGCTACAAGTTCCAAAGACAAAAATAAAAGATTTTAAGTACAAAGTAATCTTCAGAAACTTTTCCAACAGGTTTTTAATTATTAATTTCCTCAATATTTAGTTTTATATTTTCAATTTTTTTATTTAAATAGGAGAAAAGTACATGAACTGGCCTTTTATTTTCCAAATAATAATATAGCAGAACAAAGTGTGTTTTTCATATTACAGAACTGAAAAAAATCGTCTTCCTCATTGACTTTTTTTTTTTTTTAATTTTTTTTTCAACGTTTATTTATTTTTGGGACAGAGAGAGACAGAGCATGAACGGGGGAGGGGCAGAGAGAGAGGGAGACACAGAATCGGAAACAGGCTCCAGGCTGAGCCATCAGCCCAGAGCCCGACGCGGGGCTCGAACTCCCGGACCGCGAGATCGTGACCTGGCTGAAGTCGGACGCTTAACCGACTGCGCCACCCAGGCGCCCCTCATTGACTTTTTTAATGACTTTAAACACTTAGATCCAGATAGGTTAGAAATTGTGCCTCAATTTTAAAACTGAGTTAATGGACATTTTCATGTTAGTCCATTAGATACCTAAGATATGCTTGGAAAAGATACTCTCCTTGGTTAAAAACACTGCATCTTGGGGAGCCTGGGTGGCGCAGTCGGTTAAGCATCCGACTTCAGCCAGGTCACGATCTCACGGTCCGTGAGTTCGAGCCCTGTGTCAGGCTCTGGGCTGATGGCTCAGAGCCTGGAGCCTGTTTCCAATTCTGTGTCTCCCTCTCTCTCTGCCCCTCCCCCGTTCATGCTCTGTCTCTCTCTGTCCCAAAAATAAATAAACGTTGAAAAAAAAAATTTTTAAAAAAAAAAACAACAACACTGCATCTTAGTGTTAAGCAGTACACTAGACCAGATCTGAATGAAAGCTTTTAAATACATTCTAAACTACTACAGACTAAGAAAGATAGGGAAGACAAGCAGGTGTGAAGACGTTTTGTCATGCTGGAAGGGTCTGTGAAACCTATCACTCAAGAAGATTTGCAGTCAGGTGGGCACTCCCCACCACGTCCATGAATACTTGAGTTTTTCCCTGGGATATCATCCAATGTGACCACAACATGAGGTGGGACACTGCCAGGATGACAGACTGTACATTAGATGTGCTCTTTGAGAAGAATGGCAATGCCTCATACGATCCATCCACACTTCAGTACCCACCCAAATCAAACCCAATTCTTTAACGTTACCAACAAGCAAATGTCACCCTTAAAGACTGAAAAGGCAGGGGCACCTGGGTGGCTCAGTCACTTAAGCATCCAACTCTTGATTTCAGCTCAGGTCATGATCTCACAGTTTTTGAGTTTGAGCCCCACATCGGGCTCTGCACTCACAGTGTGGAGCCTGCTTGGGGTTCTCTTCTTCACTCTCTGCCCTTCCCCTGTTCACACTCTCTCTCTCTCAAAATAAGTAAATAAACTCTAGGGAAAAAAAAAAACACTAAAAAGGCAATGAAAAGAATGCCAACTGCAACAATCTTATTCTGAAAAACCAGGGGGGAAAAACATTTTTTTAAAAGATTTTATTTAAGTAATCTCTACACCCAACATGGGGCTCAAACTCCACTGACTGAGCCGGCCAGGTGCCCCAGAAAAAAACATTTTTTAAAACCAGATAAAATCCTATTTCTAACGATGGGGGGGGGGGGGCACGGAGAAGAACCTTTCTTTCTATTCGATACAATGTGTCCAAAGAGACATACAAATGTCAACAGACTAGCATTCTTGCACATCATTTTAGAAAGGCAATTCATCCCTAGAAAATAAAACATGAGAATTTAAGTCAATAAATACTACATTTGCTTTGATTCCATTTTGTAAAACTACATGTGTAACACCATGACACATTTATTCATGATTATTTGGGGATGGTAGAATTAGTGACTTTACTATTTTTCTTCTGTCATAACTTAAACAATTTGCAAAGTGACAAAGCCAAAAATTAAAAATTACAGGGAAAAGAGAATAGGTTTTTGCTAGTTGCAAAACTCTCAATTTCCTAAAATCCTATTTTCCTATCAGTAAAGGGAACTGTCCCAGAATCAATGATGGAATCAAAGGGTTTGCTGAGTCTTTATTTGCATTTCTGAGAATACAGTCAAAAACAAAGGAATGAAAAGAAACTAGAAGGACTAGAACCATATTTTCTTACTTTGGCCCCTGGGAGAAGCAGCAAGGAGCGATGGGAAGGATGGAAGAGGGGGAAGGAGACACCAAGTATGAAAACAAACGCTTAGCAAAAGCAATTATCGATGTACTAAGACCACAATGAAAAGGTGAAAAGGTTTGTGGAATGGCGGGAGTGCAGAGTTAAGTACGGTTCGTTGTAAAGGGTGGGAGAAGCAGAGTGATCGCTGAGAAAAGGTTTGAAGTGTTTTGTCCATTTTTTTAGCTTAGGAAATGCTTGAACAAATGCCCTTAAGAAGGACTCTTCTAGAAAGTAAGAAGCTAAAAAACACTTGAGAGATGAAAAATTCACAGTAAATGGTTTTTGACAAGTGAGTGTCAGCTAGGAGGTAAGGGGAAACAGAGGATAGAGATCATCTCTCACACACACATGCATGCACGCACGCCAGGATTTAAAAAGAAAAACAGATGAAGGAAAAGAAAAGAAGACAGGAAAGACAAGCAGGAGGGGCAGAAGAACAAACAGCTTGTTGTGCAGTCCAAGACAAGCCCCCCAAGCACCCATTCCCCAGGCACTGTGCTGCCTAGAAGCTCCTCTCCACATTCTCGAGCCACCAGTACAGAGAATGCAGCAGGGATAAGATCAGGAATGTTTCTTTCCTTCTAAATAGCAGGAAAATGCCAAGAATGGGTATAAATACAGGTAAATTTACAGACTTGTTGCAGAAATTAAAGGCTCTGACCTTTGGCAGTTCCTATGTAGTGTGTGAAGCAAGAGACAAGATCACCTTCTGACAAAAGCAGCAAAGGAGGAGTCACTGGTGGTGTAAGAAGAACATAAAAGAGGGAGCCTGGGTGGCTCTGGTTAAGCGTCCAGTTAAGCTCAGGTCATGGTCTCATGGCTCGTGACTTCAAGCCCCGCATCAGGTTCTCTGCTGTTAGTGCAGAGCCCGCTTCACATCCTCTCTCCCTGCCTCTTTCTGCTCCTCCCTGCTTGCATGAGCACTCTCTCGCTCTTTCAAAAATAAACATTAAAAAAAAGAAGAAGAACTACCATGGAGCACATCACTGGCTCAACTGGCAAAGCATGTGACCCTTGACCATAGGGTCATGAGTTTGAGCTCCACGTTGGGACTTTACATTAAAAAAAAAAAAAAAAAAGGAGGGGCGCCTGGGTGGCTCAGTTGGTTGGGCAACCGATTTTGGCTCAAGTCATGATCTCGCAGTTTGTGAGTTTGAGCCCTGCGTCAGCTCTGTGCTGACAGCTCAGAGCCTGGAGCCTACTTCAGATTCTGTCTCCCCCTCTCTCTACCCCTCCCCTGCTCACGCTCTGTGTCTGTCTCTCAGTAATAAATAAAGGTTAAAAAAAATTATTTTAAAAAGGAAAGAACGAACTACCATATGATCTAGCAATTCCTCTTCTGGATATGTATCCAAAAAAAAAAAGTGACATCAGGATCTCAAAGAGCTATTAGCACTTCCAGGTTCACTGCAGCACTATCCACAATAGCTAAAATGTGTTTAGAGACATTCTGAATATCCATTTACAACTAAATGGATAAAGAAAGTATGATATACACTCACAACTGAATACTATTAAGTCTCTTTAAAAATGGAAATTCTGCAATGTGTGACCACATGAATGAACTTGAAGACATTATATTAAATGAAATAAGCCAGACACAGACAAAATACTGCATGATTCCACTTACAGAAGACATTTAAAACAGTCAAATTCATAAGATCAAAGACTGCTGAATGGTGGTTACCAGCGGCAAAAGGAGGAAGAAATGGGGAGTTATCAACAGGCATAGTTCCAGCTATACAGATGAATAAGCATTAGAGATCCACGTACAACATTGTAACTACATTCAACAAAAATGTATTTTACACTTACAGTCTGTTAAGAGGCCAGATTTCATGTTGAGTGTTCTTAGCACAAAATTAAAAGAAAAAAATGAACGGACAAATTTCAGCCAATTCGGTCATATACAACTCTTAGGTTCTTACTGGAGAGGATGGTAAACACCAAAAAGTTGAACAGAAAGAGCTGGGTGAGGATCAGCTACTCCTTTAACCCATCTTGCTAAAGTTTATAATAAAAGCAACTCAGTCCAAAGTCTGCAACAGATACATTTATTAAGCAAACATTTCTCAGCAAGACAGCATATAACCTGTTCCACATGCTGAATAAAATCCTAATTCTTATCTGATTACCATCTTGCATGAAAGGGTCACCAAGGGATGCATAATTAAACTCCAAAGGCAAGATTTTCCTATCTTTACAGTTGCTATAAGACTACCAGAAATCCTCCTCTCTGATGGTGGGACACCAAAAATATGGAATTCAAGAACAGAGCAGAATCCCTAAAGGTAAATACCCTACTAGATTTTTATATCTTGTCCATGCCAGGGTGAAAGGTCTCTGAAATATTTCAGCCAATCCAAATATCTTGAATAGCACTAATTTCAGTAAGAAGCATCCATTTCTAATATCCATACTGCTATATATTAAACCACTAATGTCATCAACAAAAACCATTTACTTAAAAATTTAGTCTTGAGGTGACATTAGTGGTTTAAGGTCCAACTCTTGATTTTGACTCAGGTCATGATCTCATGGTCATGAGATCAAGCTCCGAGTCAAGTAGGCTCCATGCCCAGCAAGGAGCCCAACATTCTCTCTCTCTCTGTTCCACTTTCCCCACATGCTCTAAAATAATAATAATGAAGTAAAAAAAAAAAAAAAAAAAAAAAAAAGATTTAGTCTTGACTGAGATACGGCAAGTTGTAAATGCTTTTCAACGTTTATTTATTTTTGGGACAGAGAGAGACAGAGCATGAACGGGGGAGGGGCAGAGAGAGAGGGAGACACAGAATCGGAAACAGGCTCCAGGCTCTGAGCCATCAGCCCAGAGCCCGACGCGGGGCTCGAACTCACGGACCGCGAGATCGTGACCTGGCTGAAGTCAGACGCTTAACCAACTGCGCCACCCAGGCGCCCCTGTAAATGCTTTTAAAAGCCATCCCTGGGAGTGCCTGGGTAGCTCAGCCGGTTATACACCGACTCTGGGTTTTGAGTCAGGTCATGATCTCACAGTTCATGAGTTCGAGCCCCAAGTTTGGCTCTGTACTGACAACAAGGAGCCTGCCTGGGATTCATTCATTCATTCATTCATTCATTTATTCATTCTCTCTGCCTTTCCCCTGCTCTCTCGCTCAAAAATAAGCATTTAAAAATAAATAAAATAAGGGGCACCTGGGTGGCTCTGTCAGTTAAGGGCCTGACTCTGGCTTAGTTCATGATCTGACTGAATAGAGGGACTGTCAAAAATACAATAAGATAGGGGTGTCTGGGTGGCTCAGTTGGCTAAGCACCTGACTCTTGATTTTGGCTCAGATCATGATCTCACGATTCTGGACATCTAGCCTTGTGTCAGGCTCTGCACTGAGTCCTCAGAAAGCAGGATGGTGATGACATTCCTCACATCTGCTCTTGCATCCATGTGTAAAGAACTGGCCTCCAAGGCAGAAGGGGCCTGAATTGCAGTGTATGAAACAGATGTGTTTGTCATTGGAACAAGAGAGGACATGCTTTTGTCAACATCAGAAAGAATTTTCAGAAAGATTTTGTGGGGGTGCCTGGGTGGCTCAGTCAGTTAAGCATCTGACGTCGGCTCAGGTAATGATTTCTCAGCTCATGGGTATGAGCCCTGTGTCCCACTCTGTGCGGACAGCTCAGAGCCTGGAGCCTGCCTCTCTCTTAGATTCTGTGTCTCCCTCTCTCTCTGCCCTTCCCCCACTTGCACTCTGTCCCTCTCTCTCAAAAATAAAAACTTAAAAAAAAAATTTGTAAAATATTGTGCTGAAAGAAAAGGCTGCAGAGATGCAGAAGATGAAATCTACAACCCCAGCAAATTGGATGAGTGCCGACACTGTAGAGATTGAGGCATTCGGAAAAAGTTGAGGACTATTTCTGTGTGGAGCCTACTTGGGATTCTCTCTCTCCCACTCTTTCTGTCCCTCCCTGCTCATGTTCTCTCTCTGAAAATAAACACTAAAAATAAATTACAGACATCATACCACTATGGCAGATCGCTATTGTGCCCCAAAACCTTCATTCCCCTACTCTCATGGCACATGACTGTCCAGCTAGAGATAAGATTTCTCAGACTAAGAGTCTCACATCAGTGAATAAAATAAGTTTGAGTCACTGGGATCAGAATGTGAAACATACAACTTCCAAATTATCTACAACTTAAACACAATCTTAATTCTCTGAATTCTGGCCATGTTCTTTCCTTTATCCTGGAACACAGATGTTGTGGGAACCAAGTTCAACTATGCAAACTAAGGCAACTTCATAGGACAAGGGACAGCAAATTATAGTGGGGGCCAAAATCAGCCCAATGCTTGCTTTGGTAAAAGTGTTATAGGAGCACAGCTATACCTATTAAGGGCATCTTTTGTGCTAGAACTATAAATTTGAGTACTTGGGACAGAGACATGAAATATTTACTCTGAGTCTGTCCAGGCAAAGTTTACCCATCCATGCCCTCAGGGATAACAGAGCAAGAAGGCAGCCCCTTCTTGTACAAGAACCAAAGCCCCTGTACATCCACAGAAATACACTGACCTCCCTAACCTAAAATTGTTAGATGTGGGGAATATTTGAATGTCATCCTATTTAAACTACCGTATTCTGTAATATCAATATCTATTACTTGTAATAACATCTCAAGTATAATCACTGCCATAAGCACCAACTTAATTCTTTTTTTTTTTTTCTTATATTTCTTTTTGAGAGAAAGAGACAGAGGGGCGGGGGGCAGAGACAGAGAGACACAGACTCAGAAGCAGGCTCTAGGCTCTGAACTGTCAGCACAGAGCCCAACATGAGGCTCAAACCCACAAATATGAGATCATGACCTGAGCTGAAGTCAGACACTTAATCAACTGAGTCACCAACGGGTCCCCAACTTAATTCTTCTTAATGAGAAGAACCAGATTAATGAGCTGGAAATAGTGATTTCATTAGAATATGGCCAGATCAGTCTAAGAGGTTCTCCAAGAGGAAAATAACTGGTGGTGATACACTTCTGGCACCTGGAGTTCACCATGGGTCTGAGCACCCCGAACATGTTTGCTCAGTATTCCAAATCGCTGGAAGTCTAAACCAGCTCTTCATCCTGAGCAGTTTCTGTAACCAGTCGCATATGCCAGGCATCTAAGTCACTATGGGTGCATGTTTTACTATCACAGAACTACTTGCCTCCTGATGGAGGGACACTTGTTTGCTGCTTGCTACAAAAGGTAGCAATCCTTGACCCTCGTTGGCAAAATTTTCCATCAGTATTTTGTATTTCTGTGCATCACGTGAGTAAGGCACCAACTGCCTTTGTCTCAAACTATGTTTGCACAAGTGTTTGAATAGCCAAGAGCCCTGGAAGAGAAGAACTGGGGAGCGATGGGCAGAGATGCTAATGGTCCATTAATGTGAGAAAAACTCTAGCTCAAACCATTCAGGTGCAGGTATCCTCCTCTTCATATCACCTTCTGGGAACTGGGACTTGGGGAACGAGAGCAAAAATGCTGATACTGCGGCCATTGCCATGGTTGTGAGCAGTAAACAGCCATTCATCTGTCACCCAGCAGACTTTTATCTACTATGAGCACCATGAAACCATGAGAGCTAACTCGTTAGCTTGCAAGGAGAGTAAAATCTCACAGTGAAGACTAGAGTAACACACGGTTCTTGACAGGCCCGTGTCCCTTAGCTGTGACACAACCCACTTCATTTGCCACAACAGCACAGAAGGATCACACCCTGCCGTGGGGCTTGTGAGCTGACGATCAACACTACCACACTGACAATCCTACTATTTGCTGTGTTCACAGGAGTAGATTCTCTTGCTCTGATGGATTGTTGTCTACTTTTGGCACTGATGGCACTGTGGCAGATGTATCCTTACCATCTTCTAGGACATGGGTTACTTCCTTAACATTTAACTATTTTAGGGGTTTTTTTTCTTTGGGTTGGTTTATGGGCAGGAGAGGGAGAATAAGAATAAATTTCATAACAAGGGATGTTAAAAACAAAAACAATTAATAGTGGTTAGTAACTTCCCATGCTGTAGGAAGACTCACCAAAATGACCATTCCAACATTCCTTTCTAAATTACTTTCCTCTACTATCAAGGACAAAAAGCAAAGAATACTTCCCAGACTCCCTTGTAATTAGCGTGCATATGTGTGATCTCAGTTCCACCAATCAGGCACACCCCAAGAAGTCAGAGTAATGTGAAGTGGTACTCCTGCAGGCAGATCTCATAGAACAGCTCTAGAAGAACTTTTGGGTCTATCCCAGAACATCACAATTGCCAAGAATGGTCAGGAGTGGAAGTGGGGACTGTTCTTGAACAGATTCATTTCACCTGACGGGGCTATCTATGACTTGTGGCCTTCCTGGAGATTCTGTGAGCTACCTTAAATACAACAGAGCTAGGGTCAGCAAACTTTTTCTGTAAAGGGCCATAAATATTTTAGGTTTTGCAGAGCACAGACTCCATCAAACCTCTCAACTCTGCCTTTGTAGCACAAAAACAGCCACACACAGTACAAAACCAAATGCTCATGGCTGTGTTTCAATAAAGCTTTATTTACAAAACCATGTGATGGGCCAGAATTAGCTCATAGGCCACTGTTTTCCACTCCCTCTCTCAGAAATGCTTTTCAGTCTACATTAGTTCAGTCAGGATTCTCTAGGAATAAAGTGACACCATCAAACATGTTTACCTGAAAATAACACAGATGTGTGAATAGGGTTAGAAAAACCACCCGAGGATGGTGAGGTTTCCAGGGACTAGCGAGAGTGGGAAACCATGAACACCCCAGTCCTGAAGGGGCTCAGAGCAGGAAGAACATAAGCAGAGCTGGGGAACAGAGGGCTCAACAGTCACTACGACCCTAAAAGAATGCGAGTACTGTCCAAACACAGACAAGGCAAGGATGTGGAGGGGGATAAAGGGATCTGCTTGATATCTTAAATAGCTGAACAGAAACAAAGCACAAGGAAGCTCAAGTGATATGCTCCATAGATGTCAGTGTCCTGCAATTGATCCAAAAAAGAAGAAATTTGAGAAACTGGAATTCATCAAAATTTAAAACTTTTGCTCTTCTCAAGACACCATTATTCACAATGCAATACCAATTCTCACTGACCAGAATGACTATAATAAAAAAGATAATATCAAGCTCTGGCAAGAAAGAGAAGTAATTTGAACCCTCATACGCTACTAGTGGGAATGTAAACTGGTGCAGCTGCTTTGGAAAACAGTCTGGCAATACCTAAAGTGTAAGTATAGTCACCAAATGGTCCAGCAATTCCAATCCTAAGTATATACACAAGAGAAATGATAATATATGTTCATACAGACATGTATACACATGTTCGTAACAGCATTATTCATAGTAATTAAAAATTGGAAGCAATCCAAATGCACAGCAACTGGTAAATGAATAAAATGTGTTATATTCATACAATAGAACAGTACTCAGCCAAAGGCACAGGGAGGAGGAACTGATCAATGCAACCACAAATGAATCTTAAAAGCATTATGCTAAGTGAAAAGCACACAGACACAAAAAAAAAACCCCAACAATTATAAAATTCCATTTAGTTGAAGTTTCTAGAGAATGCAAAACTATAGACAGAAAGCAGATGAGTGGCTACCTCGATGGAAGTAGAACAAGGAAAGACTATAAATGGACATGAGGGATCCATTTGGGTGATGGCAACATGCTAAAAACTGGACAGTGGTGGGGCGTCTGGGTGGCTCAGTCAGTTAAGCATCAGACTTCAGCTCGGGTCATGATCTCACGGTCCGTAAGTTCAAGCCCTGCTTCAGGCTCCGTGCGACAGCTGAGAGCCTAGAGCCTGCTTTAAATTCTGTGTCTCCCTTTCTCTCTGTCCCTCCCCTATTCATGCGGTGTCTCTCTCAAAAATAAACATTAAAAAAATTTGGGGGGGGTGGTGCCTGGGTGACTCAGTCAGTTGAGCATCTGACTTTGGCTCAGGTCATGATCTCATAGCTCATGAGTTCGAGCCCCGCATCGGGCTCTGTGCTGACAGCTTGGAGCCTGGAGCCTGCTTCGGATTCTGTGTCTCCCTCTCTCTCTGCACCTCCCCCACTCACACTGTGTCTGTCTCTCTCTCTCTCAAAAATAAACATTAAAAAAAATTTTAATTTACTGTAACTCTTTAAACTGTACACTTAAAAATGGTAAATTTTATGATATGCAAATTGTACCTCAATAATGCTGTTACATAAAAATTGGGAAGTTTCATGTTCATTTTTTTAATCCACTATGCTGTGAGCTCTGCTGTGCGAGAAACTTCTGGCCCATAGCGCAGTGACCTAGACTATAAATGTTTGATTAATAACTGCAGCCAATGAAGAGAAAGTTAGAATTAACCTGACAAAGACGACTCTGGGGACAGAAGACACTCGAGGAGGCACTCCAGCAGCGGGTGGAGGGCATCAGATGCACAGAGCCCTGAGAGACCAGAGGATGTAAAGGGAGAAGAAAGCCATGGAAACACAGGGACAGTCATCAGGGCTGCATGCCACAGACACAGTGACTAAGATGGGGATTCAGAGTAGTAGCTACTGGATCTAACAAATTACATGTCTGGCAATTGTGGGGACCAACTTACTAGAATAGCAAATAGAAGCCAGACTTCTCTGGGTTGAACAACAAATGCAAAACAAGAAAGAAAAACAGGTGAGGCACCTGGGTTGCTCAGTTGGTTAAAGCAACCAAGTCTTGGTTTTGGCTCAAGTCATGATCTCCCAGTTTCTTGAGTTCGAGCCCTGCAATGGGCTGTGCACTGAGAGCATGGGCCTTGCTTGGGATTATCTCTCTCCCTCTCTCACTCTGCCCCTCTCCCACTGTCTCTGTCTCTCTCAAAATAAACTTAAATATGTTTTTTGAAAAAAGAAATAAAACATAAGAGACTCTTAAAAACTGAGAACAAACTGAGGGTTGATGGGGGTGGGAGGGAAGGAGGGTGGGTGATGGGTATTGAGGAGGGCACCTGTGGGGATGAGCACTGGGTGTTGTATGGAAACCGATTTGACAATAAATTTCGTATTTAAAAAAAAAAGAAAGAAAGAAAAACAGGAGACTAGTCTTTCATGTCAGTTTAAATGTAATGGTTGGGCACACAAGGATATTTTACTTTATTCTCCCTGTAACTATTTGGCAAAGCTCGGTACACACACAATGTACAACAACTCTCTGATTGCAGACTAATACTACTTTTCAAAGAGATCCCACCACAGAGAAACAGCTAACAGATATGTGCATGTGTACCTCACAAATCTAACTAGAAGTCCCCAAGATGGGAACAAAACCACTATCAGTAGCCAAACATATGGCCATAAAGACAAAAGACAACCCAGAAAGAGATCTTATAAAATCTACAGATTCAATCACAAAGTTCTGGAAACAGATGGTTGTGATGGTGGCACAACACTGTGAATGTACTGAATTATACAATTAAAAGTTAGTAAAGTGTTAAATCGTACATTCTATATATATTACAATTAAAAAAAAAAAAACAAAAACAAACTACACAGAGCCACCTGGCTGGCTCAGTCAGTGGAGCATGTGGCTCTTGATCTCAGGGTTGTGGGTTTAAGCCCCATACTGGGTGTAGAGATTACCTGAATATAATACACATACACACACGTATATACATATATGTATATACACACACACACACACAATAAAGATTCAATCACAATTTGCAGCCTATCACTGACCAGCAATGATGAAAGAATACATTTGTAGAGCTTAGCTATATAGAAAATGTAAATATTATCACCTGAGAAAAACTGCACCAAGGGAGGAAAACAAAGGAAGAGTTAAGAAAAATATTAATAATAAGAGTATGGGCTCAGCTCCAGACTGTAATCATTTTCTACTTGCTAAACAAAAGCTATCCCACATGCATTCAGGACTCTAATGATGAAGACAAACTTACATATATCATAGTTCTGAATACAAATTTCTGAAACAATGGCAGAGTGAAATTTGAGAGATACGATTAAGGAGTTACTTCCAATTGTAATTAGGGTGTTTTTAAAAAGTATTTCCAAAGCATATGAATAGCTACATGTCAATTCTAATAATTTAAAATACAGATAGCCAACAAAGTCATGAGATCTCAAAAAACTACTGGAGCCATCACTTACCATTGCTCAACATGTGCCACAAATTGATGACACTATGCATAAAAAATGAACCATCTAGAGGTTCCTAAATTTGGAGGTTTTATTTTTTTAATGTTTATTTTTGAGAGGGGGGGGGGGAGGAAGGGGCCAAGAGAGAGGGAGCCAAAAATCTGAAGCAGGCTCCAGGCTCTGAACTGTCAGCACAGGACTCAACGCAGGGCCTGAACCCACAAACCATGAGATTATGACCTGAGCTAAAGTCAAACACTCAACTGACTGAGCCACCCAGGCATCCCAAATGTTTGTTTTCTTTTAATCACCCAAGGAATGTATGCATATACACTATTTTGATTTTTTTTAATGTTTATTTATTTATTTTGAGAGAGACAGAGCATAAGCAGGAGAGGGGCGAGAGGGAGGGAGAGAATCTCAAGTAGGTTCAACACTGTCAGTGCACAGTCTAACACGGGGCTTGATATCATGAACACAGAGAACGTGATCTGAGCTGAAATCAAGAATTGGAGGCTTAACTGACTGAGCCACCCCGGCCCCCTAACTACTATGATTTTGAAAACATAGAGTTCAAGCAATAAAGATAACCACTGCTCCCCACCACCTTAAAGGACTCCCACTTCCCACCTTAAAAGCAATTACCAACAGTTTTACATGTGTCCTTCTAGTCTTACCTAAACATGTTCACATGCACATATAGGCATGAAAATGCATGGTTTTATCATGTGCTTAAGATTTGCCTCCCATAAATTGTATCACACTATAGGTTATTCTTGCAACTAGCTTAACTGTTGCAGGATGTCCTAGGAACCTGGGTAAACCACAATTTATCTAACCATTCTTCCAATAATGGATACTGTTACCAATTTGCAGGGATTATAAACTGCAATAGGCTTTCCCTTAACAAGCCAATCTGTATCCATGTATGTATTTCTGTAAGCAAAACATTTGAAAGTTTAAATGCTACAAACTACACACTTAAAAGCTTACATCAATTAACATGTCTACTGGAGATGAATTTCCCTGTACCACCACTAAATAACTGATCTTTCTGATTTTAATTAACTAATGGAGAAAAATAATGATTCTTCAATTTTTTAAGTCTGCATTCCCTAATTATCAATGACTTTTGGTATATTTTCCACACTCATGAGCTATCTGTATTTCTCCTTTTGACCATTAACCATTTTTAAATTTAATAGGAGAGAGATCTTATAAAGAAGAAAAAGTATATTTTGGTTTCTTTTTAAACATTTTTAAGTTCATTTATTTTGAGAGGGGGAGAGGGAGAGAAGGGAGAAAGAGAATCCCAAGCAGACTCCACTGTCAGCACAGACCTGAAGTGGGGCTCGATCTCACCAACTGTGAGATCATGACCTGAGCCAAAATTGAGAGAACACTTAGCCACCCAGGCGTCCCATTATTTTTTTTTAATTACACATAATGCTTAAATGTTATTCTTTTTTCAAAATAAAGCTAACCACTCCACTAACCATACCTCTGTCCCCATTATAATGTTTTCTCTCCAAAAGTCACTTCTCAGGTGAGTATGTATTCTTAGACCTTTGTCTATGCCAGGGGAAATGAAACAATTTTGTCTTGCAAGACACAGTCGGCAATGTCTAGAGGCAGTCTTGTCAAAACTGTGGGTTGGAGGAGGGCGCCTAGGTAGCTCAGTTGGTTGAGTGTCCGACTCTCGGTTTTGGCTCAGGTCATGATCTCACAGTTCGTGGGTTCAAGCCCTGCATCAGGCTCTGCACTGACAGATTGGGATTCTCTCCCTCTCTGTCTCTCTCTCTCTGCCCCTCCCCTGCTCTCTCAAAATAAATCAACTAAAAAAAAAAAAAATGAAAACAAACAAACAACACAACATAACAACAAAAAACCGTGGGTTGGAAGGATGCTACTGGTGTCTAGGGGGTAAAGGCCAAGGATTCAAAATACCCTACAACACATTACAGCCAAAATGTCGAAAGTGACACTGCTGAGCACCCCTGGTCTATGCTTTTCATGTAATGTATCTAACTATAAAACTATAAAATGTTTTATCATCAACAGTATTATTCCAGTGCCATTTTCTAAGTTCTTTTTCAATCTCTAATGTGTCTTAGAGCTGTTCTGTCCATAGGCAGACATCTACTTTATTCTTTCTTAACTCCTAAAGAATTCCAAGATACGGTGCTACCAGTTTACCAACCACTCCCCGGATAGAAACTGAGCATGGAGGAATCACCCAGCTGGATGACCACGAGATTTCCAAGCCAGACCTCCTGTCAATTGTCCCAGGTCCTCCTTCCTGCTCTGGACCTTTCTCCTCTGAAGCTGGTCCACCTTTTGGAGCCATTTTCTCCAGTGTTAGACCGGGGTGTCCTATCAAATGAACACATCCACCATCTATCTTACAGAAATTCCTCATCATCTCAGGACCATACTTCCCACCATTTTGCGCCAAAATTCTGGTTATTTTTCTTTCAGTTTTTTTTTTTTTAAGTGTTTCTCTTTCCTGGGAATTTGGGACAGGAAGATGAAGTCTGATTTATCCCACCAGCCTAAATTAGAGGTCAGGACTCTTTAAAATTTTGTATTTCTTACCACAGGAAATAGAGCATGTGTATTTTTATTTTAAGCTAAAAAGCAAAAATTGTGAATATTATTCTCTACATGAAACAGCTAAAACTTTTTAAAATGGCCATGAAAAATATCAACAAACCCTTACTGCCAATCTAATCTGGCATTAAAATAGGTATATGAAAATCATCATGTAGTTCCTAAATTACCACAGCCACAAATGCAACCTAGCTTTAGGTAACACATGTTACCGTTTCTCCCTTGGTGCAGCTCGATGGTAGGTGTCTTTTCCAGAGCAGCCCCTCTACCAGATAAAAAGGCATTCCTAGGAGCTCCAAAAGCTGGCTTTCCAACCTCAGATTCCATTCCCTAAATCGTCCAAAACTGCTGCTGGGTTCACAAAGGATATGAAAGCCCTTGACTTCTATATAGCCTGTGACTGCTTGCTTTCTCAACAAGAGCTTTAGATGATTATTAACAATAACAAAAAATCGACCACGTAAATGGTCCTCTCCATAAAATTCTTGGCATTCTACAGTTAGCTCCCTTACTTGAAGCAGCAATCATCAAAAGCAGTTAAGCAGCTCAAAAAGTTTTTGTCAACACACTCATTCTCAGTGAGCAGAGAGGATACGTGAAACCATCAAAAACATCTGGGAAATGTTTTTATTCTCTCTCTAAAAATAAATAATCTTTTTTTCTCTCCATCTCCCAAACAAGAAAATTCTTCTCCATAAGATAGGATGGGTACTCTGAATGAGCTCTAAGCCCAGTAATTGACCTCAATAATTTGTTAGAACTAAAGCAATTTTTGCTATTACAGAATCTACCTGTGGCTCTGTGACTGGGCCTCGCTACCAGGAATGGAATAAAAGCTGAGAAGTCCCGGGATTTAGTCTGGAGACCACAAGAAACACAATCAGATAAAGAGCCCAGGAATCAGGACTGAGGCAAATCTGGGGCTCCCATCTTCCACCTTCCTTGGAATTGAAGCACCAGAGAAGATAGAGACTACAAGTCAAAAAGGAGGAAGAACACATAAGTGTGTCAGAGGAAATCAAGCTACCTGCTAGGCTGAAGCATGACCCACCTCCCACGGTACTGCCTCTCACAGGTTGCACAGTCCACTCTGCGAGGTCACGGCTGAATGTCACCACACAAAAGCCCAAGTGTGCTTAATAACTTCAGTAAGCTTCCCAAATGCAACCAAAGTCCCAGGGTATAGACTCTAGTCCATAGAAAGGCGGACTGCATCTCAGATTTCAGGATGAATTAGTTCTTTAATTTTGGAAACAGATTTGTGACAGGATCCATTAGGAAGTAAAGTGGCACCCGACCTGGCAGCAGCAATGGGCAAGGGAAAGATCAATGGTTTAACAGGCACAAGCTACTGGTCTTTCATTTCAAAATCCTACTTTTTTCCAATCCAAATGTCTGGCTGGTTTAGGAAAGAATACCTTGTGCAGCTGTCCACATGCCTCTTTTGTATGAAAGAATAAACAAACATATTCAAATTAAGGTGAACATCTGGACAACACAAGGCAGAAAAATCTGTGGCAGCTGGCTCTATGGACAGAAAGAACAAGAAAAGGGCCACCCCTCCAAAAGAAAAACCATATGTAATAAAAAGACAAGGAAAAGGACTATTGTTTCCAAAACTCAAAGTAACAAAATATTTTCCCCAAAAACATAAGCTCATAATTCCACTTATACAGTACTGGTCTCTGCTTTTCAGTCTCTCTTGTAATTCAACTATTTTATGCTCCACTCACCATATCTTTTTACCATTAAATACACCCTGAACGCATCCCCTCTCCCTTCCCTGACTCACTCAACATTTCTCATCGGTACTCTGCTACGACAGGGTATAAGGAGATGGGACATCAGTCCCCTTCCTTCCAGGAGTTCTGTCTAGTACAAAAGAGACTTCTACACAATCAGAAGTAATTAATCAGGGGAGCCTGGGTGGCTCAGTCGGGTAAGCGTCCAACTTCAGCTCAGGTCATGATCTTGAGGTCTCTGAGTTCTAGCCCGGACTCCGGCTCTTTGCTGATGGCTCATAGCCTGGAGCCTGCTTCACTTCTGTGTCTCCCTCTCTCCCTGCCCCTCCTCCACTCACACTCTGTCTCTCTCAAAAATAAACACTAAAAAAAATAATAATTAACCACAGCACGTACATGTTGCTAATACAGAAAATGATTTCATGAAGAATTCTTTCTTTAAGTGAAACAGTGAACTTCTAATAAATGGAAAAAAAGTGAAGAGAACGACTAATGGGCAAGTTCTGCGCTCCAAGTCGTGGAAATGTGAAAGGCCCCAGCCTATCCAGACATCCCCAAAATGGCTTGAAAGCAAGGTATATAAGGAGGTACTTATGGGAGAGGAGGGGGGAAGAGAAAGACTAGAAGGGAAACCTCCTTGAAAGCAATCTTTAATGTCCTAGTCAAGGGTTCAGGCTTTAAGGAGGGAGTTGATGGCTCTCACTGTTATCTCCTACAAAAAGGAAATGTTCTACTCCATCACAAACAGCAGCCTACTATAAGTTGCTGCAGCTGGAACATTCCCAGCAGTTAGCTATAGATGTACTCCTTTCTCTCCCACAAACCTCAGACAAAGCTTAACAGGCAGTGCTGTTAACAACGAAAACCTCTTCCCTTTTCCTCTAACGTTATCTAACCATACTTTTCCCATAATCTGGGATATACAGCATAATAATATTGGACACAAACACCTATTCAGCTACACTGAATTCCTTCCCACATTTGTTTTTAGGAGACTTCTAAGAAATGCCACTGGCCATTCTAATTACCGATTAAATGAAGTAAACGTAGTCCATTCTGTCTCTCCCACTGAATGCAGCTCAAAAGTCTGCATATATGAATCAACTATATGTGAACCCTGAAAAGTAAATAGTAGCAGACAGATCGAGGAAGAACAAAATTCAAACTAACATAAATCAGTGCTGGGTTTTCCCATTTTCTTTTCCTCCAAGATCCCCCTGCCTGATCAACAAAATGTGATGCCTGAAGTAGGCACTGGGGTGCTAACAGAGAGCTCCAGAAGAAGCTCTGTACTTCTGACTCAAAAAACAGAAAAAGGAGCTCCTAAGATTAGAACGCTACAGAAATGCCCCAGGGTTTTTTGTTTAAAACTTGATGTGTGTGTGTGTGTGTGTGTGTGTGTGTGTGTGTGTGTGTGTGTCCCAGCCACCAAGAAATGTTATGGCTTCAACAGGAGTGGCAAAATGGGAGCCTGCAGGAGCCAAAACAGAGAAGGAACATTCTTCTCCCATCAATGAAACTGCAGTCCCATGAGGATGGGTAAATCCCCACTGCTTTTTTTCTTTTGACATAAGAAATAGATATTTGGTCTCTGCCCCCAGTTCCTGACACACAACTTCTAAAACTCTTGTTATTTCCTGATAAATAGGGGTGCTAAGAGCATCTTTTGTTCTAATATTTGGTCTTTGACCCCAGTTCCTGACACAAGAGCTTCTAAGATCCTTGGAATCTCCGGAGTGATAAGAGTGTCTTTTTGTATGCTAATAAGATGACTGGGGGGGGGGGGGGGTGAGATAGCTCCAGGATGGGGGCTGGTCACCAGATTAACAATCAGAGGGATGGAATTTTCAACCCCATCCCCCAACCCCAGGGGAGGAGAGAGGGACTAGGGATCGAGTTAATCAGAAATAGCCAACAATTTGATCAATCATGCCTACATAATGGAACCTCCATAAAACCCTTAACCAATGGGATTCAGAGAGATTCTGAGTTTGTGAACCCACCCAAAGCTAGAAAAGGTGGCACAGCCTAATTCCATGAACAGAAGCTCCTGTGCTCAAGACCCTTCCAGACCTTGCACTATGTACCTCTTCACCTACATACCCGTTTGTATCTTTCATGATATCATTTGTGATAAGCTAGTAAATGTTAAGCAAAGTGTTTGCCTGAACTCTGAGTCATTATAGCAGATATTCAAACCTGAAGACAGGGTCGTGGAAACCCCTGATTTATAGCCACTTGGTAAAAAAGGACAACTGATAACCCAGGACTTGAGACCAGCATCTGAAGTGGGGGCAAGTCCCACAGGACTTAACCATGGAATCTGAGCTAACTCCAGGTAGAACTGAATTAAATTGTAGGACATCCCTCTGGTCTCCAGACTTGAAGAACTGGGTTTTGGTAGGAGGGAAAAACCCCACACATATAGCGTCAGAAGTACTGTGAGTAAAGTAACAGTTTTCCTTAGTCTCCCCCTGCACTCTCAGTGGCTGGCCATACACATGGAAGTCTGCAGCAATGCAAGGTCACCAAAATCCCAGCTTTCTCAACAAGAGGAATGAAAAGGGAAGGCCTCAGGAACAAGAAAGCACAGATAACAAAGTTGAAAAGCTAGCATAGAGAAGCGACCCAATAAAATTGTTTATCAACTTCTAGGTCCATCCCTAGGCTGGGCATATGTAGATATGACCCTATTAAGCACACCAAAAAAATTTAAACACTGAACAGAGAGAAGACACTTCTCAGACTGACCAGATGGTAATACACCTGTGACACACACAAACAGCATTACAAAGGCCTACGGAGCACAGAAAAAAGATGAGAACATTCATTCTGAAGTCAACCATGTTGAGTGCCGCTAAAACAAAAATAAGATTCTCCAAAGATTTTAAGATTCAATCTCATAATACATAAAATATCCAAATACAGTTGGATCCTTGAACAACCCAGGTTTGAACTGCACAGGTCCACTTATACATAGACTTTTTTACAGTATGTAAATGTATTTTCCTTGTCATTTTCTTTTCTCTAGCTCATTTTAAGAAAATAGCATATAACACTTATAAGATACAAAATATGTGTTAATCTGGGAGGTCATGACTGATCTCTACTTCTACAGAGATCCTCAGGAGGTTGAAAAGGAAGAGCAGGCCGCTGCTGGAAAAAGCTGTGACCACAGAGGAATTTCAGGGTGCATGGACTCCTCTAGCTCCTGAGTCACTGATAACTCAACCTGAAGTCACAGACTTCTGGTCTAAAGACCTACAGAGGCTCTATGTCTATTCAGCAGTTCCCTACAAAAGAAAGCTCAGCGTGTCACTGAAGACTGGTCTACAGCTCCCACTATTCAGGCCACTAAATGGATAGGAACAACCACTGAGCGGTCTTAAGATGCTCTTCCACAAAACCAAACAATATGGAAATAAGGTTGATAGAAAAGAAACAGGGGCGCCTGGGTGGCGCAGTCGGTTAAGCGTCCGACTTCAGCCAGGTCACGATCTCGCGGTCCGTGGGTTCGAGCCCCGCGTCGGGCTCTGGGCTGATGGCTCAGAGCCTGGAGCCTGTTTCCGATTCTGTGTCTCCCTCTCTCTCTCTGCCCCTCCCCCGTTCATGCTCTGTCTCTCTCTGTCCCAAAAATAAATAAAAAAATGTTGAAAAAAAAAAAATTTTTTAAAAAAAAAGAAAAGAAACAGTTTCTTAAAGTTGAAAAAGTGGTGCCTGGCTGGTTCAGTCGGTAAAGCATTCAACTCTTGATCTCAGGGTTGGGAGTTGGAACCCCACACTGGGTATAAAAATTAATTAAAAATAAAAAAAAATTTTAATAAAAGTTTAAAAAATATATATATGTGTATTACATATATGTAATAGATACATATAATACATATATATATGTAATACACATATAAGTGTGTGTGCGCGCGCGCGAGAGAGAGAGAGAGAGAGAGAGAGAGAGAGAGAGAGTTAATCAACTGTTACTGGTAAAGCTTCCAGTCAAGAGTAGTCTAGAGAGAGAGAGAGAGAGAGAGAGAGAGAGTTAATCGACTGTTACTGGTAAAGCTTCCAGTCAAGAGTAGTCTACTGTATTTTGGGAAGTCAGAAGTTTTATGTGCATTTTTGAATGCACAGGTGTTTGGTACACCTAACCCCTATGTTGTTCAAGGGTCCACTGCACAATCCAAAATCGTTTAGCACACCAAGAACCAGGTAAATCTCAACCCTTATAGAGAAAGACAATCAACAGACACCAAAGCCAAGATGACAAAACTGGTGACAATTATCTGACAAAGACTGTAAGGGATTACAAAAATACTCCAACAAGGACGAGTATACACGCATGAAACAAATGAAAAACTATAAAGTATAAGAAACAGAATTTATAAAAAAAAAGAACACATGGAAACTTTAATGAAATATATAACAACCAGAAGTTTTAAAAACTTAATGGTTGGGCTCAATAGCTACGGAAAGAGTCGATAAACTTGAAGATAAATCAACAAAAATCTACTATACAATCTTATTCAGAAAGGAAAAAAAAAAACAAAACCTCAAGTAACTATGGAATAATAACAATAGGTACAATATACAGGTTATCAGAGAACAAGAAGGAAAACATTTGAAAATATTTGGAAAAAAATGCTGAAAACGCCTCAAGTTTGCGAAAGACATAAAACTACAGATTCAAGAATCTTAATAAATCCCAAAAAGGGTAACAAAAAGAAATCATGGATCAAACACATCTAATCAAACCTGTGAAAATTAAAGACAAAGAAAACAAATCCTGAAAGCAGAAAGAGGAAAAACAACACATTAACTACAGGGGAACAATTATTCAAAAAACTACAGACATCATTTTTTAAAAATGATGGGACACCTGGGTGGCTTTGTCCCAAGTCTACAAAATCTCTATCGGATAGACCACTCCTCATTCCCAGTATCTGGACAGACCTTTGCTGTAAACATATTGAATACCTAAGTGACTGGAGACACCAACAGCAGCTTTACGTCTGATGTATTCACTGGAGTTAAAGCCTCTCCTAAGGAAGAGAGGTGCCAGTTCAGATAAACACCACTGGTGCCATGTTCCTTAATCACACAATTTTGTATATTCCTAAAGATACCTCCTGGTCTCATCCCTTTGCTACTCTCACTTGGCAGTTGCCATTGTAACCACAGAGAAGTAGCAGCAGCAATTAGCAAAAGCAGCTGTTCCAAGTAGTGTCAATGCATTGGCTATAGCTAGAGCTCAAGACCCAGTAAATGAGTGCCTAGAAAACCTGAACTGATTCACAGATTACGTTTCAATCTACTGGATGGGCGAAGGGACTTCGCACATGCTGTCCCATCTACCTAGCAGACTAGCTGATTGCCCAACTGAAAGCTGACTCTCACCCATCAGGTCTCACACTAGATCTTACCCCTTTAGAGAGAAATTCTATGACCATACTATTAATGAAGAGTTCCCCATTATTCTCTTTCAACAACTGGTTGGTTGGTTCATAACACCACAATTTGTAGATACTTATTTATATGTTTTCTTATTTTATATCTAGCTTTACCATTGGACTGTACGTGCCATGACAGCAGAAATCATGTTGCTCCTGGTCACCATTCTAATTCAAGCAACTAGTATAGCATCTGGCCTACAATAGGCCCTAATAAATACCCAGCCTTCAAATTAATAAACTAACTTTATATATATATACACACACACACACACACACACACACACACACAGACACATATACACACACACACACACACTATATCTTTACATATGTGTGTGTGTGTATATATATATATATAAAAATTTCTTTTTTCTTTTTTAAGTTTACTTATTTATTTTGAAAGAGAAGGAAAGAGAAAGCAGGGGAGGGGCAGAGAAAGACAGAATGAGACAAACCCAAGCAGGCTCTGCACTATAGTGCACTACAGATGCAGGGCTTGAACTCAGGAAACAATGAGATTGTGACTTAAGCCAAAATCAAAACTCAGAGGCTTAACCGACTGAGCCACCTAGGCACTCCTAGGCAAACTATATCTTAAAGCCCTCATTTTCCCCAACTTAACATAATGACAATAATTCTTCCCTTACATAGTTATTCTAATTCATTCGTATATTGTAGATATTTCATAAGTGATAGTTATTACCTGGAGTGATTGTATCTTTCCCTCCACTAAGAAGTCTTAAATGAGGGAGGCTGCAACAGATACAAGGTTAAGTCATGGTCTAATAAACACTGCAATATCAAAAATAATGTATTTATTTCCAGTGAAGATGGTGGAGTAGGAGAATCCAAGGTTCACCTCATCCCATGTATACACACATACTGGTGACATCCACATCACTAGAAAGTAACCAGAAAACAACCAGAAGCCTGGCAAAATAGACTCTCCACAGCTAAATGTAGAGAACAGGCCACAACAAAGAAGGTAAGAAAGGCAGAGACATGGTCAGTGACCTGACCTGTGACCTGAGGGACTATCGGCAGGAGGCAAGGATGCTGCAGACACAGAGAGAGGAGAGGAACAGACCTCACACCAGGCACCCCCAGACACAGGGGACCCACACTGGTAAGACAAATCTTGTAACATTCGGTTTTGAGAGCCATAAGGACCTAACGTTCACTAATTCTTACAGTAAATGGGGCTTAACAACTGAAACTTTTTATTTTTAATTTAAATATTTTAATATTTTTTTAGAGCAAGAGAATACAAGCAGGCAAGAGGAGCAAAGGGAGAGAGAGAAAACTCAAGCAGACTCCATACTCCGTGCAGAGCCTGACACAAGGCTCAATAATCCCATGATCCTGGGATCATGACCTGAGCAGAAACCAAGAGTCAGACAGTAACCAACTGAGCCACCCAGAAATGAAACTTTAAACATCAGTGGGCCTGGCTCTGGGCAAGGTGGGAGGGCAGTGGGAAACTAAGTCCCTGCCCTTAAAGACACAGCACAATAAAGAGTCACAATGAGATACAACATAGAAGCAGCAGTTTGAAAAGCTGTTAGGGGATATGCAAGGGAAATTTGCTGACTAATCTCAGTGTGTGCAGGAGGGGCAGGGATCTTTGGAAGCCTTCTCCAAGAACAAAGAGGTGGCATGTGCCATTTCCCTCCCCTGCTCCCCAGCAACAATACACAGACATCTGCAGGAAGCACAGGGTAAACACTCTAAACCTAGTTTGCTAATGCCATGCCCGGACACACGAGCTTCTGCAGATCTACCCCCTCCAATGCAATCAGCCTGGGAAGGAGTTTCCCAGACAACTGAAGGGGCTCTCCTACAGCAGACCAGCACAGACCTTGCTGGCACCCCACACCATGCCCCAAATTCTCTTAGGAACCAACCCATCTAACACACCCTTGGCAGGAGTCCATCCAAAGTGGTACTACAAAGGTGGCAGTGTGCAAGCAGCCCCTAATGTGCCAGCACCACTCCAAAGTAATTCCAGACCCAGAGAGAGGGGAAGAGAATGACACATGCTGTGGCCCCAGCAGTGGAACAGGGGCAGACATGTGGTCTGACTGCAGGCCGTTCCCACTAACAAAAGTACCTCAGGGGACAGCACAGAAAGCATCCTACACTTCAGTGTTACTGCAGCTCTGACAAATCCCTACTCTGCCTTAACTCAAACCCAAGTTGACCCCAGACTGTCCTGGTAACACAAGGACCAAATGCTAAGTACAACAGGCAAAGAGTCATTGAAGATGACTGGACTGAAGGCAAATGTGGTTCAGTCCTAATAGGCGCACACAACACACACAGGAGACACTCCTGAAATGCCAGATTCTGGTGAACAGAGAACATTGCCCTGCAGGGTACTATAGGACCTCTTCTCCATAAGGCCACTACTTTCAAGAGCAGGAGACATAGCTCATTTTCCTAGCACAAAGAAACAGACACAGAGAGTTAGACAAAATGAGGAAACAGAGGAATGTATGGCAAATGAAAAACAGGACACACACAAAAAAAATCACAGCTAAAGAGCAAAATGGAACGGATAGAAATAATATGCCTGAAAGAGGACTTAAAGTAATGGTCATAAAGATACTCACTGGACTTGAGTAGAGGACTTCAGTCAGACCCTCAACAAACACAAAGAAAAACAACCAATCAGAGATGAAGAACTCAGTAAATGAAATTGAAACTACACTAGAAGGAATAAATACTAGACTAGAGGAAGCAGAAGAATCGATCAGCAACCTGGAGAAAGAGTAATGGAAATCAAACAGGCTTAACAGGAAAAACAAAAAAATAACTAAAAATGAAAACAGACTAAGAGAACTCAGCAACACCATTAAGCATAATAACATTTGCATAACAGGGATCCCAGAAGAAAGAGAGAGAGAAACAGGGGCAAAAAAATTATTTGAAGAAATAATAACTGAAAACTTCCTGAATCTGGAGAAGGAAGGAGACATCCAGATCTAGGAGGCACAAAAAGCCCCCAACAAAATCAACTCAAGGAAGTCCACGTCAGGACATGTAGTAATTAATGTAACAAAAAGTAGTGATAAAGAATTTTAAAAGCAGCAAGAGAAAAGAAAACAGTTACATACAAAGAAAACCCCATAAGGCTATCAGCTGACTGACCAGCAGAAACTTTACAGGCCAGAAGGAAATGGCATGATATATACAAGCGTTAAAAAACAAAACAAAACAATACACCCTACAATCAAGAACACTCTATCCGCAAGGCTGTCATTCAGAATAGAAGGAGAGACAAAGTTTCCCAAAAACAAAAGTTGAAGGAATTCATGAGCACTAAACCAGCCCTAGAAGAAATGTTACAGGGAACTTTTTGAGTAGAAAGGAAAAACCAAAGATAGGAGTAAGAAAAGGAAGTACAAAAGCAGGAAAATTAATTAGATTTTTAAAAATCTGTCAAGGGATTCACAAAACAAAGGGATGTCAAGTATGACACCATATACCTAAAATGTGGCTGAAAGGACTAAGTGATTTGGGAATGGATAAAAACTTAAGCCACCAATAACTTAATATATACTGCTATATGCATAAAATGTTATATATAAACTGAATGGTAACTACAAATCAAAAACTGGTAATAGACATGCAAAAAATAAGAGAAAGAAATCCTAGAGAAAGAAAGCTAGCAAACTGTGAAAGAGAAGAGCAAAAGAAGAAAGGAACAGAGAAGAACTACAAAACCATAAAACAAGTAACAAAACACCAGTAAGTACACACCTATCAATAATTACTCTGAATGTAAATGGACTAAATGCTCCAACCAAAAGACATAGGGTGACAGAATGGATAAAAAATACTAAGACCCATCTATATGCTTCTTACATTAGACTCATTTCAGGCCCAGAAGCACATGCAGATTAAAAGAGAAGGGATGGAAAAGCATTTATAATACAAATGGAAGTAAAAAGAAAGCTGGGGCAGTGATAATTACATTGGACAAAATAGATCTTAAAACAAAGACTGTAACAAGAGACAGGAAGGACACTATATAATCATAAAGGGAACAATTCAACAAACGATACACAATTGTAAATATTTATGCACCCAACGTGGCAGCATTCAAATATATAAAGCAGGTAATAAACATAAAGGAAGTAATAGATAGTAATACAGTAATAGTGGGGGATTTCAACACCCCACTAACATCAATGCATAGATCATCCAAACAGAAAATCAAAAAGGAAACAGTGGCTTTGAATAATACACTGGACCAGATAGATCCAACCAATATATTCAGAACATTCCATCCTAAAACAACAGGAAACACATTCTTTTCAAGTGCACATGTAACATTCTCCAACAGATCACATATTAGGCTACAAAACAAGTCTCAAAAAATTCAAGAAGATCAAAGTCATTCCATGCATCTTTTCCAATTAAACTAGAAATCAACCACAAGAAAAACTCTGTTAAGAACACAAATACACGGAGGTTAAATAACATGCTACTAAACACTAACAGGTCAACCAAGAAATTAAAAAATACATGGAGACAAATGAAAATGAAAACCTAACGGTCCAAATTCATCAGGATGCAGCAAAAGCTGCTCTAAGAAGTTTATAACAATACAGGCCTACTTCAAGAAGCTAGAAAAATCTCATTTTTTAAAAAAATTTTTAAATGTTTATTTTGAGAGACAGAGAGACAGAGCACATGAGCAAACAGGGAAGGGACAGAGAGAGAAAGAATCCCTCTGCAGCACAGAGCCCTATATGGGGCTCCATCCCACAAACCATGAGATCATGACCTGAGCTGAAATCAAAAATCAGATGCTTAATCGACTGAGCCACCCAGATGCCCCAAGAAAAATCTCATATAAACATCCTAAGCACCTAAAGGAGCTAGAAAAAGAACAAACAATACCCCAAAACAGAAGGAAGGAAATAATGAAGATTAGACAGAAATAAACAAAATAGAAACTAAAAAAAAGAAAAAGAACAAAAATCAATCCAACCAGGAGCTGGTTTCTTTGAAAGGACCAACAAAATTAATAAACCTTTAGCCAGAATCATTAAAAAAGAGAGAGAGCAATGACTCAAATAAGCAGTGCAAGAGGAGAAATAACAACCAACACCATAGATACAAAAGATTATGAAAGAATATTATGACAAATTATATGTCAGGGTGCCTGGCTGGCTCAGTTGGTATAGCATGCAATTCTTGATCTCAGGGCTGTAAGTTCAAGCCCCACATTGGGTGCAGAGATTTCTCTCTTTCTCTCTCTTTCTCTGTCTATATATATATATATATATATATATATATATATATATATATACACACACACACACATACATACACACACATATATATAAATTTTTTTAAAAAACTGCCTGTTGACAAATTGGACAAGTTAGAAGAAATGGATAAATTCCTAGAAACATATATCCTCCCAAAACTGAATCAGGAATAGAAAATTTGAACAGACCAATAGCCAGCAACGAAACTGAATGAGTAATCTAAAAACTCCCAAACAAAAGTTGACCAGGTGGCTTCACAGGTGAATTCTACCAAACATTTAATGAAAAGTTAATACCTACTCTTCTCAAACTATTCCAAAAAATAAAAGAGGAAGAAAAGCTTCCAAATTCTGTGAGGCCAGCTTACCCGGACACCAAAACCAGATAAAGACACTATAAAAAAAAGAACTACAGGCCAATATCTCTGACGAACATGGATAAAAACATCCTCAATAAAATATTAGCAAATCAGGGGTGCCTGAGTGGCTCAGTGGGTTAAGCGTCCAACTTTGGCTTAGGTCATGATCTCACAGTTCGTGAATTAGAGCCCCATGTTGAACTCTGTGCTGACAGCTCAGAGCCTGGACCCTGCTTCACATTCTGTGTCTCCCTCTCTCTGTGCCCCTCCCTGCTCATTCTTCATCTCTCTCTCTCTCTCTTAAAAGTATTTTAAAAAATTAAGATATAATAATAAAACATTAGCAAATTGAATTCAACAATACATTTTTAAAAACTCATTCACCACGTTCAAATGGGACTTATTCCTGAGATGCAAGGGTGGTTCAACACTCACAAATCAACCAATGTGATACATCAACAAAAGACAAAAACTGGATGATCATCTCAATAAATACAGAAAAAGCATTTGACAAAATACAACATCCATTTAAAGTAGGTTTAGAGGGAACACAATGATGGCCATATAGGAAAAGCTTACAGCTAAAATCATATTTAATGATGGAAAACTAAGAACCTTTCCCTTAAGATCAGGAACAATACAAAGATATCCTTTCTCACCACTTTTATTCAACATAGTACTGGAAGGCCTAGCCACCTCAATCAAATAAGGAAAAGAAATAAAAGGCATCCAAATTGATAAGGAAGAAGTAAAACTTTCATTATTTGCAGAAGATAGGAAACCCTAAAGACTCCACCAAAAAACTACTAAAACTGATAAATGAATTCAGTAAGGTCGTAGGACATAAAATCAATATACAGAAATCCGTTACATTTCTATACACTAATAATGAAGTAGCAGAAAGAGATAAATTAAGGAAATACTCTTATTTACAATTGCAGCAAAAATAATAAAACACCTAAGAATAAATTTAACCAAGGAGGTGAAAGACCTATACTCTGAAAACAATAAAACACTGATGAAAGAAACTGAAGAGGACACAAACAAATGGAAATACATGCCTGCTCAAGGATTAGAAGAACAAATACTAATGTCCATACAACTCAAAGCAATCTACAGATTTAAAGCAATCTCTATCAAAATACCAATAGCATCTTTCACAGAAACAGAACAAATAATCCTAAAATTTGTACGGAGCCACAAGAAATTCTGAATAGCCAAAGTAATGTTGAAAGAGAAGTACAAAACTGCAGGTATCACAATCCCAGATTTCAATATATACTACAAAGCTGTAGTAATCCAAACAGTATGGTACTGGCACAAAAACAGATACATAAATCAACGGAACAAACCATCCCGAAATACACCCATAATTATATGGCCAATTAATATTCAACAAAGGAGACAAGAATATGCCATGGGAAAAAGTCTCTTCAATAAATTATGCTAGGAACACTTGAACAGCTACATGCAAAAGAATGAAACTAGACCACTTTCTTACACCATACACAAAAATTCTAGGAGATAGCACAGGGAGTAATTTTTCTAACATCAGCTGTAGCAACATTTTTCTAGATAGGTCCCTGAGGCAAAGGAAACAAATGCAAAAATAAACTGTCAAGAGTACATCAAAATAAAATGCTTTGCACAGCAGAGGAAACAAATGACAACAACAAAAACCCTACCGAATGGGAGAAGATATTTGCAAATAACATATCCAATAAAGGGTTAGTATCCAAAAATAAAGATCTTAAGATTTATCAAAAAAAAAAAACCCACATAATCAATTAAAATGGGCTGAAGACATGAACAGACTTTCTCTAAAGACGACAAAGAGATGGCCAACAGACACATGAAAAGAAAGATGCTCAACATCACTCATCAGCAGGGATATGCAAATGAAAACCACAATGAGAATTACCTCCCTCCTGTCAGAATGGCTAGTATTAAGTTGTCACGGGGTGCTTGGCTGGCTCAGCCAGTAGAGCACACTACTCTTGATCTCAGGGTTACATGTTTGAGCCCCACATTAGGTGTAGAAAATACTTACAAATAAGATCTCAAGAGGGGCACATGGGTGGCTCAGCCAGTTGATCATCCAGCTCTTGATTTCGGCTCAGGTCATGACCTCACGGTTCATGGGTTTGGGCTCCACGTTGGGCTCTGTGCTGCCAGTGTGGAACCTGCTTGGGATTCTCTATCTCCCCCCTCTCATTCTCTCATTCTCTCTCTCTAATAAATAAATAACTCTTAAAATAAGATCTTAAGAAGAAAAAAGGTAAGAAATAAGTTTTAGGGAGGATATAGAGAAAAAGGAACCCTCACCCACTGCTGATAGAAATGCAAACTGGTGCGGCCACTGTGGAACATTATGGAGGTTCCTCAAAATATTAAAAATAGAATTACTATATGATACAGTAATTCCACTACTGGGTATTTACCCCCAAAATACAAAAACATTAATTTGAAAGGATATACGCACAGCTATGTTTACTGCGGCATTATTTATGATAATCAAATCATGGAAGCAGCCAAAGTATCTATTGATAGATGCATGGGTAAAGATGGTGTGGTTATGTGTACACACACACACACAAACAGCCTTAATCTTAAATATAGAGAATGAACTGATGGCTATTAGAGAGGAGGTGGGTGAGACAATGGGTGAAACAGGTCAAGGGAATTAAGAGTACGCTTAACTTGGTGAGCATGGAGTAGTGTATGTAATTGTTGAATCACTACATTATGCACCTGAAACATAAACTGTATGTTAATTATACTGGAATCTTTAAAAATAATAAATACTACATTTATGAAGGTAAGCTAGGTTTTCAAATATTTTTATGTATGTTTTTCAGTAAGACTACAGAACTTCTAAGCCTATTTAAATAGATGCTTGAAGAAAAATCCACAATTAAGTACTTTTTCCCACCATCAGGCATTAACTATACTGAAACAATGTTCTTTTTCAAATTATGCTGTTTAAATTTGTCAGAATTATTAAAATATACAAATATATATATACTCAATATTTCAGTGTGTTTTGGTCTTAAATTAAAATTTTTAATATCATTGAAAGGTCAAAGTTCTTGTCAACAAAATTGAGAAGGTCTTGGGATGCTCTTTTCCAATTTACAAAGGAAAATCTTCACAACTTACTTTCCATAGATTAAAAGTTGGGAGGCGTACCTGAGTGGCTCAGTTGGTTAAGCGCCATACTCTTAATTTCAGCTCAGAAAATGACCTCATGGTTCAGGAGATTGAGCCCCACTTGGGGCTCTGCACTGACAAGCATGGAGCCTGCTTGGGATTCTCTCTCCCCCCTCCCACCCCTCTGTCCCTCTGCCAAACACACGTGCATTTACCTGCACACTTGCACGTGTGCTCTCTCTCAAAATAAATTTTCAAAGTCCAACTTTTTTTTAATGTTTAAGTTAAATAGCAAGTACCCAAACACATGTCAATAAAGTAATTCATACATGAAGATATGGATATAGATCCTTTTTTCCTGTCCAAATGTAATTTTCACATTGCTGCTAAATAAAGTCATAGTCCTTCTTGACTGTAATGGCTGGTGTACCTTGAACTCCAGGGGGTTTAAAATAGTCTTTTAAGCAGCTTTGACAGATTTTGACAATTTAACCTGCTGAGCTCACAGCACCCAAGGGACTGTCTTGGTTGCAAGTTTTATTTTTGATGCAGCTGACCACTAACACTGACTCCATAGATAATGGATTTCAGTAACAACCACCCACAGGTTAACACTTTGAGTAGTACCCATAATATTGCTTTAATTAAGTTAAAACATGAAGGTCACAGTTTGGTAGAAACTTTTATTAAATTTGGCAGTGCTTACAGTAAAAGAAAGAAACTGTGTGTTCATCTGTACAGTAACTCTATAAATTTGCCTATAGATATAATCCAGTTTGCTCATGGATTTATGCTGTATTTCAATTTATTTTCTAAAAGGAATTCAATTTATTGGTTCCATTTCCCCCAAAATATGTACATTTCTAGCATTTATAACTGATAGTTTCATGACAGATGGCTCTAACCATGCTGGGCACAGAATGGGTCTACCTGGCACAAAGAGACCACCCACTAGAGCAAAGGAAATTTCTACCACCACCACGCCCACCCCCCTGATTTTGGAGCATTTTGGTGGTAGAAAAGATTAATGCCTTGATTTGTCTGCAGCTTCATGCCTTAAATATTAATATATTTCTCAAATACTGGAATTATTTTTCATCTTGAAAAGATTATTTTTTTTGAACCCAAACTTTTTATGCAGCAGAAATAAGCCAGGGTATTTAAACGAATATATGAAAGGGCAAAGTAAACAAGGTTTTAAATGAATCTGAAATTAAGGGTTAACTCTAAAGTGTTTTAAAAAAAAAAAAAAGATACTATAATACCCAAATCACACAGTCAGCAGGGTTGGTTCATTTTTCCATTTTTATATGTATTAGGTAATTTGAGGGTATTTTATTGAAAAGCAAAGAATGGTGGCTGAATTTATACATATTGAGTTCAGCAATAATTGTATTTTTTAAATACACAACCTGACAGGCACTATGGTAAATGATAATGAATCAGCATGGGAGCCATTTAATATACTTCTTGATTAACTCATTGCCCGTCCAGTTCGCACACAGACATGCTTACATGTCATAATCGTCATAATTCCCATCATCCCCACTGCTAGCACTCAAGCTCCTTGATTAGTGCACAACTCCCAGACGAGCCATTGCTAATGCTAAATCATTCTCTTCAGCCTCCTGCTACTATTCTGCAGGACCTCCAATTAAATATAATGTCCCTGATGAGCCATATTAATGTGAACAAATCCCTACCAGGAATCCTAACCTATTCCATTTTACCCAAAAATATAGAGAAAGTAATTTAGCCAAGCCAAAGATAATCAAAACATTTTAAATTGATATAGTATAATGTTTCTGCAAAATATGTTTTTCCAAGGACAATAAAAGCAAAGAGAAGAAACGTCTGAACATTTCATATACTTTCTTCTCCCGATTAGTTTCTCACCGTCAAGTCTAGTGTTTTAAATTTGCAAAGGTTGATACATTGTATTCTAAATCCAAAAAGGTTACTGAAAGCACTATGTTTTACAAGAAAAGTGAGCAATTACAAGTTTTAAAGCAGGTATGCCATTTAAAAACTCTTTAAAAACCTAATCACCAGAACCCCAAGGTCCAAAAATCACATTAATGAAGCCAATTCCTCTCTTCCCATTAAATACAGTATTGCAATCACTATCAGAGGCTTTACTGTGCAACTTTATCCTGCTGATAAGAATACTTCGTGATGAACAATGACAGTTATTTTTTCAAAAAAATGATTTAAGAATCCTACAGATTTTCTAAATCTTGCATTTTCTAAATGCAATCTAAATAATTGGCCATGTTTCTGAATGAAATAAGACCAAATGGGAAACATGGATCCTCACGAACATCATCTTAAAGTATTCTGTACTAGTAAAAGCTATTTAAGAAAATGTTATTTAAATATACCATCTCAAAATATAAAAAATAAAAAAATAAAAATAAATAAATAAATATACCATCTCAACTACACACACATACAATAAATGGTAACCTGAATTAAGTTATCACCCAAAAGTTTTACAAACCTGCCCTTTATTTCTTTATTCCAATTTGAGGATCAATGACTACATTGATTGTAAAGAAGTCCTTAACGGATTGTGAAATGTATTTTAACTCAAGAACTCATAACTCCTTTCCAAATAATAAAAGGTTGAAAATATCCTAAAAACTAAACCATGTGAGAAAAAGTTAATGCATGAGGTTTTTACCTTTAAACTGCTTTTCATACAGCTAAAACTAAAGATATTCTAACAAAAATAATATATAAAGATATACATAAAAATAAAACACATATTCTAACAACCCCGTAAAATTTTTATAACATTTTCCCTAAGGTCTTTTATACCTTAGCCTACATTAATGTATTCCTTCTTCATTTACCTGATCATTACCCTCCAGTTTGTTCAGCTGGAACCAACGTACACTAATTACATAGACATCACGAAGTCCTATTTGTCCTTAGTACCTCCCCAGACAGCAGGGAAATATTATCAAGGGTAGGCATGCTAAGTGATGATTCCCCTCACCTTACTGTCAATCATCCCAGACTGCTCACAGGAAACCCCGCTCAATCTCATTACTGAATCCTAAGGGTAAGACTACAATACACATCAGGAATCATACTTCAAACAGCAGGCTGTCTGACCAAGATGGGAGTCACAATGGCTACTTCCCTGATTTTAAGTTTGGGGTCTGAAGTAGTAAATATTAGGCATTTCTCATTTACATCCAACATCACTGAACACAAAGCAACAAAACATTGATACATTCAATTTAGGAGTCTAGATAGAAAATATAGCGAAAGGTTACAGCACACAATCATTCAGTCCATTTTAAGAAAAATCAAAATGTTAACTTCAGAGATTTGATACAAATATAATAAGATTTTGCTATTTCTTACGGGAAAGCATACTATCTTTTTACTTAAAAACAAAGTTATAAAAATAAATAGTTATCTAACATGCATTTTGAGTACAACCTCTATGTTTGCAAATTCTTTATTCCCACTATTCACCAAACTAACGAAATAGGATCCACCTTCCCATTTAGAAAAGTCCTAGTCACTAAATCCAAACATTTCTCATCTTTTGTATTTCTTAACTTCTCTGGGAATACCTACAATTACAAATTAGTGGCATAAACCCCTAGAATCTACCTCTCCTGCCTTCTAAGTCAATATTCATATTAATAAGGCCCTCTTCAACAAATCAAGAAATTCTCCCATATCAGCCCTCTGCCTAAAATCTAATGAATTTACTCCACAGACCTGTCTCTTCCTGCTCCAAAATTTTATGGTGTGCTCCTGGTTATTTCTGCATGAAAAGGTATTAAAATGTACTTTAGTATCTGTTAGGTTGGTCCCCTCTTCAATTTTCCACCGACTTTTCTAGGACATTCTGCAAATTTACTACTTCTTTGTCATCCCCCCCCCCCCCAATTACACTGCATTAGAATTTAATAGAGAAATGTACATAAACTTTCAAATAACTACTATTTACACTATTCAATTTCCCTATACAAAAATAAGTCCTCCTATAAGTCCTACAGATTTCATATCAAGTGCTTTACCTTTTCCACTGTTTCTATGAAGCTATACATTTTCAGTTGTATTTTTTTTTACATTTATTTTTGAAAGAGAGAAAGCACATATGTGTCCGGGCGAGAAGCAGAAAGAGAGGGAGAGAGGAGAGATGAGAAAGCAGTCTGTCTCTCTGACAGCAGAGAGCCCGATGCAGGGCTTGAACTCACCAACTGTGAGACCATGCATGGCCTGAGTTGAAGTCTGAGGCTTACCTGACTGAGCCACCCAGGCATGCCAGTTGTATTTGCTACTTTGTTGGTGATACATATAGGAAAACAATAGATTTATTTTTTAACAACCATAGAGATGGTTTTTTATGTTTCTAAATAGTTATTCAGTTAACTACGTAACTAGAAACTCAATACAATCTTACTATTTCTGCCTTTCCTGTCCACCATTTTACATTTGCCTAACACACTACCTAGCACTTTTAGAATGCTGTTAAATAACAGTAGTGAGAGTAAATTTATCAGCCTTTACCCTGAATTTCATGAGAATGCTTCCTATGAGGTATAACCTTCTTATTATGGGAAGGCAGCATGTATTTAATCCTGTTTTACTAAGGATTTTACAAAGACAGTGAATTTCTTTTAAATGACATCTAGCCTTTTATCAGAATAATCATCTAGTTTTCCTCTACTAACTTATTAATATATTAATATTCTCTAATTTTGAACCATACTGAAATGTCATGAATACACTCCATGTGGCTGCAGCATATTATTTAAGTAAATTATTTTATTCCATTTTCCTATTACTTGGGATTTTTCTATCAATATATGACAGTCATTGTTTTATTTTTCGCTTACCATCTTTGCCCAGATTTTAAAAAAGAAATCTGTAAAAAACAAACATTTCGGGGCGCCTGGGTGGCGCAGTCGGTTAAGCGTCCGACTTCAGCCAGGTCACGATCTCGCGGTCCGTGGGTTCGAGCCCCGCGTCGGGCTCTGGGCTGATGGCTCAGAGCCTGGAGCCTGTTTCTGATTCTGTGTCTCCCTCTCTCTCTGCCCCTCCCCCGTTCATGCTCTGTCTCTCTCTGTCCCGAAAATAAATAAACGTTGAAAAAAAAAATTAAAAAAAATAAATAAATAAAATAAAAAAATAAAAAACAAACATTTTTTAAAAAGGAAGTCTATTTTTACTTGTCTATAACAATTCATGTCAAAATTTCTTGTTTACTGAAAACTGCAAAGAATTCTTGTGAGAATCTCTACACCAAGCACCCTACTTCATTACTTCTATGACAGCCTAGAGTTCCTTAGTCAATGATCTCTTACCTTATTCAGGCTCTTTCATGCACAGAGTTACAGGCCTATAACTACTTGTCACCAATTTTGTCTTCTGAGCAAAACAAATACTTAACATTTAAGAAGCTTTTTACAAACATGTTAAACCCCACTTTCAGTAATGGATAGAAAAGAAGATCAACAAGGAAAGAGAAGACTTGAATAGCCCTATGAACCAACCAGTCCTAAAAGGCATCTAGAGAGAACCATAAACAGCAAAACAGACATTCTTAGGTTCACATGGAACTCAAGGACAGAGCATATGGTATGCCATAAAACAAACACCAACAAATTTTAAAAGACAGAAATAAAAAGCATGTTGTCTAACCAAAATGTAAGGAAACTAAAAACAGGTAACAAAAATAAACTTGGGAAGCTCACAAATAATGCGTAACTAAACAACACACTCCTAAATGATAAGCAGGCCAAAAAAGAAATCACAAGGGAAGTCAGAAAAGAGTTTCAGGAACGAAAATGAAAAACATACCAAAGCATATGGGATGCAGCTAAACAGAGAAAAATGTTATACAGCTCAACACTTAGATTAAAAAAAAACTTTAAGTCAACAACCTAATCTTCTACCTTAAACTATTTTTAAAAAGAGAAAACTAGGGGCACCTGGGTGGCTTAGTTGGTTAAGCGTCCAACTCTTAATCTCTGCTCAGGTCTTAAGTTCAAGCTCTGCATTGGGTTCCATGCTAGGCATGAAGCCTACTTATTAAAAAAAAAAAAAAAAAAAAAAAAAAAAGAGCAAAATAAACCCAGAACAAGCAGGATAAAGGAAATAATAAAGACTAAATACAAATGACATAGAGATCAATGAAATCAAAGTTGGCTCTTTGAAAAGATCAATAAAGTTGAAAACTTTTAGCTAAAGTGACCAAGGAAAAAAAGACTCTTAAAAGCCTAAAATCAGGAATGAAAGAAATCACTACCAAACTTACAAAAATAAAAATAAGGAAATACTATAATCATATATCAATAAACTAGATAAATCAGGTGAAATGGACAAATTCCTAGAAAGAAAAAATTATAGACACAGAAAAAGAAATCAAAAATCTGAATAAACCTTTAATAAGAGATTGAATAATCAAAAAACCACCCATAGACAGGTGCCTGGCTGGCTCAGTTGATAGAGCATACAACTCTTGATCTCAGGGTTGTGAGTTCAAGCCCCACATTGGGTATAGAGATTACTTAAAAATAAAGTCTTTATGGCACCTGGGTGGCTCAGTTGGTTAAGTGTCCCCACTCTTTGATTTCAGTTCAAGTCATGATCTCACAGTTATGAGATCGAGCCCCATGTCAGGCTCCATGCTAGGCATGGAGCCTGCCTGGGATCTCTCTCTCTCAAAAATAATAATAATAATAATAATAATAATAATAATAATAAATTTAAAATTAAAAAAGCCACAGAGATGGCTTCACTGGTGAGTTCTACCAAACATTTAAGGAATAATTAATGCCAACTCTTCACAGACTCTTCCAAAACAAGAGAAGATGAGGGAACAGTTCCTAACTTATAATATGAGGCCAAGATCTGACACCAAAACAAAGCCATCACAAGAAAACTACAGACCAATAGCTCTTATAACCACAGATGAAAAATTCTCAACAAAGCACTACTAAAATGAATCCAGCAATATATACAAAAAACTATACACCTTGACCAAGTGTGTAATATCCAAAAATTAATGGAATATACCATATCAATAGAATAACAGACCAAAGCTATGGCATCTCAGTCGACACAGAAAAAGCATTTGAAATAATCCAATATCCAATCACAAAAAAGCATTCAACAATCTAGAAATACCAGGGCACTTCCTCAACCTGATAATGGGAATTTATGAAAATCCCAGAGCCTAAATCAAACTTAATTGTGAAATACTAAGCGCTTTCTGCCAAAGATGAGGAACAAAACAAGATGCTTGCTCTCACTACTTCTATTCAATATCACTCTGAACGTTAAAGCCAAGAAAATTAATATGAAATAAAAAGCTCCCAGATTGAAACAAAAGAAGTCTATCTCTAGTCTATCTCTATTTGTACATGGTCTTCTAGAGAGAATCTTAAGGATCTTACATATATAGACACACACACACACGTGTGTGTGCACGCTCGTGTGTGTATATAAAAGAATAAACAAATTCAGCAAGGTTGCAGGACAAATGATCACATACAAAAGTTGATTATAGTTCTATAAACTTGCAATAAAAACTGAAACTTAAAACATTGCAATCCTAATATAAAAAATACTAAATTATTTACTATGAAATATAACAAAGTTAAGTGCAAAACTTACACTCTGAAAACTACAAAACACTGCTGAAATTAAAGCAGCCACAGTAACTAGAACAAGAGCAAATGGAATATCCACGTCCATGGATAGGAGGAATTGAGAATGTTGAGATAATACTACTTCCCAAATTAGTGTACAGATACAACACAATCCCTATCAAAAGTCCAGCAGGATTCAGTCTTCCACCAGGACAATTTTTCCTTCATAAACCATTCTCTAAACATCTTTCCAAAGACTAATAAAGACCTGGAGAACACATAAAAGACAATTCATGACTTGGTAAGAGGCCTAACTCCCACTTGCCTCTCCTGCCCAGACCATTTCCCACTGCTTGTGGACTCATCCCCTGGACGCAGCTGCAGAAATCCCATCAGCACATGTGAACTGCCATCCTGGGTAAAGTCCAATTTTGATACTGCTCTAGATCAGCCTTCACTTTTCAAAAAGAGCAGGGCAACTTCCTCAACAGACAGGATATCATCCTCTTTTAAGAGTATCCACTGGGACACCCCGGTGGCTCAGTCACTTAAGCATCTGACTTTGGCTCGGGTGATGATCTCATGGTTTGTGAGTTTTAGCCCCACATAGGGCTCTGTGCTGACAGCTCAGAGCCTGGAGCCTGCCTCTGATTCTGTGTCTCCTTCTCTCTCTGCCCCTCTCTTGCTCATGCGCGCTCTCTCTCTCTCAAAAATAAATAAACATTAAAAAAAAAAAAAAAGACTATCCAAGAACAACCAACTAAATAATCTGCAAAGCCTCCCTACAAGCACCTCTACAAGCACCTCAAATCCTAGATTAAATTTAACAAACACTCTTTAAATGAACAACTTGGCTTACAAGAAATTACAGGCAATCCCCAGGGATCAAAAACAAAAAAGGAAGCTAAAAGCCAGACAGCATCTGCCAGAGCCAATATTCCAGCTAATCATGGAGAGTGGGAGGGGGATCTCAAGAATCGGGGTTGGTGAGCACATGGAAATTGGGGGGAACTGGTGTGCCTAGAGAGGGTACGCAAGCTTCCTGCCCTGTCCCCATACCTTCCCTTACTCAGGTCTTCCAACTGACTGTTTCTGAGCTATACTCATTTATAATAAACTGGTAATCTAGTAAAAAAAAAAAAAAAAAAAAAAAGGCGGGGTGGGGGGAGAGAATCTAAAGAACTGAGTTAATTCTCAGAGAAAGGAGTTAAAAATTATAAGAAAAACTCCCTACATACGGCCAGGCTGCTCAAAGATTACATCTTCAGTGAAAAGGAAGAAAAATGTCAATCTAATAAGTACATGGAAGACATATATTTAAAATTATCTGCTGTAGTTCAAAGTAAGAAGTCTCCTCTGTAAATTACAAACCATGGGTCTATTCAAGAGAGGGAGGGATATATGTCATTTCATTTTGTTTTTTCCATTATCCTCGAAATTCAGCAACCTTCATGCCAATAAGTTAACAGAAACATTAGTACCAGAAGAAGGGTACCCTAGAGAGTCTGGCAGAAACAAATATAGCATCCACCCAACAAGGCCGTATCTGCAACCCAAACCATGCTGGGATTCAACATTAAAGACGCCAGATAGGAGGTCACAAGCCAAGATCCACACGAATGAAAAGCTCATCCATTGTGTAAGAAGTCAGAAGTAGACATTTAAGAACTTGGAATAATACAGCAGTATGATAGAAGCTTTAAAATAAGTAGTTAAAGGGGCACCTGGGTAGTTTAGTCAGTTAAGTGCCCAACTCTTGGTTTTGGCTCTGGTCATGATCTCACGGTTCCTGGGTTCAAGCCCCGCATCAGGCTCTGTGCTCACAGGGTGGAGTCTGCTTAGGATTCGCTCTCTCTCTCTCTCTCTCTCTCTCTCTCTCTCTCTCTGCCTCTCCCTGGTTAGCACATGTGCATGCACTCTCTCAAATAAATAAATTCTAAAAAAGTAAGTAGTTAAAAATGAGTAAGACATGAAAGGGGATTCAAATATATAAGGGGGGAAAAAAAGGTAGATTCAAAATGGAGTAGACCTGACAGACTTCTCAACAGACAGCACAAGACAAATGCAACCAAAGTAATTATTGCATCAGATGCTTTTCATCAGTGGATGAAAAACAGATGAGAGGTTGTTGGGGGACAAATATTCACATGGATTCAAAGATTCACCCCCAAAAATTAATTTCAAAAGAGGGGGAAAAAATGCACCATTACCTCAACCAAGTAATCAGTGTAACCAAAACCACCCAACATTATGAACTTCTTGATACAACAGGATCACTTAAGTATTTTTTTAATTTTTTTTAACGTTTATTTACTTTCAAGACAAAACAGAGTGAGAGTGGGGGAAATGCAGAATCTAAAGCAGGCTGCAGACTGAGCTGTCAGCACAGAGCCCAATGCAGGGCTCAAACTCACAGCGAGATCGGGACCTGAGCCGAAGTAGGACGTTTAACCGACTGAGCCACCCACTTATAAAGTTTTCTTATCAAAAAAAAATATTTACACTGAATCTATTTGTGAGGAAACAAACCCAGACTATCTATAAGCCAATTGGCCTGGATTCCTCAAAACATCGGTATCATGAAAATCAAACAAAGAGGGAAGGGAAGAGGACTATTTTAGATTAAGAGACTCTTTAAAGAGCCATTATAACCGAATATAATTCATGAACTGCGACTGAACTGTGGGTCAAAAAAAAAAGTACTAAAGACATCGGGAGCGGCACCTGGCTGGCTCTGTAAGTAGAGCATCTTCATTACAGGGTCATGAGTTCAAGACCCATGTTGGGTGTAAAGCTTACATTAAAAAAAAAAAAAAAAAAAAAAAAAAAGTAAAGACATTTGGAGACAAATGGGAAAATTTGAATACAGTCTGTGTATTAGATTATACTATAGAATTACTAATAATTTTCCTAGCTTTGATAGGGTATATGTAAGAGAATAGCCTTTTCCTGGGAAATAAAAAGTTAAGTATTTAGGGGTGAAATGCCATGACTGTAACTTACTTCCAATTTCCTTAGCAAAACAAAAAAAGAAGAAATATACACACAATATATATTTATACTCATACATATGGACACAGTTATAAGCAAATGTGTCCAAATGTGAACTGGTGAGTCCAAGCAAAAAGGTATAAGCACTCACTGTACTTGCTCTTCCAATTTTATGGCTGAACACTTAAGAATATAAATGGCCACTAATATGAAAAGGTACTCAACATCAATATTCATCAGAGAATTTAAACTACAATAAGATAACATGTGAACACCAACAGAATAGCCAAAATCAGAAGGACTGCTGAGATCAAGTCCAGGCAAGGACGCAGAGCAACATGAACGTTCGTACATTACTGGTGAGAGCAAAATGTGGCAGAGTCATACAGAACAACTATTTGGCAGCTTCTAACACTTATTTTTTTAAGTTTATTTATTTTGAGAGGGAGTAAGGGGGAGAGAGGGAGAGGGACAGGGAGAAGGGGAGGGGGGGAGGGAGGGAGGGAGGGAGAGAGGGAGAGAGAGAATGAATGAATCCCAAGCAGGATGTATGCTGTCAGTGCAGAGCTCAACATGGGGCTCAATCTCACAAACCACAAGATCATGACCAGAGCTGAAATCGAGAACCAGACTTAACCAACTGAGCCACCCAGGCACCCGTGGCAGCTTCTTACAGTTAAATATGCATCTATTAATGCCAGGAGTCAACAAAATACCACCCACCCACAGGCCAAATCCAATCTAAGGACAGTTATTTTATAGCCTGCAAGTTAAAAATGCTTTTTACATTTCTAAACGGTCATTTGTATGTATATATAAACAAAAGTAGAATATGTGATCTGCAAAGTCTAAAATATATTTATTTACTCCCCAGACAGAGATTTACTATTCATACAGGAAAAAGTTACTTTGCCTCTCATCTACCTGATGACCAAGTAATTCCACTCCTAGGTATTTAGACAAATCAAAGTATATGTTTACATAAAGATTTGTACTAGATTATTAAAGAAGTCTTGTTCACAATAGCTAAAAACTGGTGGGTGGATGTGTCTAATTTGGTAAGCAAGCTTATCCTAAAATTCACATGGAAGAACAAAAAGACAAGAATATTGAAGACAATTTTGAAGAACAGGATGGGGGAAAGGAGACCAATGGAAAAACTGCATAATCATCTTTAAAAGCCAATTTTTTTCCATTACACATCATTTATAAGGTAGGTCGTTTTTTTTATAGGACTTATCACTTAATAGTTGTAGTAAACCGTTAGCCTTTTCTCCCTAAGTGTCAAAAATTAGTTGTGAAAAATATTAACTTGCCATTTAAAAACAATCAACTGTTGGGGCGCCTGGGTGGCTCAGTCAGTTGAGCGTCCAACTTCGGCTCAGGTCATGATCTCACGGTTTGTGGGTTCAAGCCCCATGTCAGGCCCCGTGCTGACGGCTCAGAGCCTGAAGCCTGCTTCAGATTCTGTGTGTGCCTCTCTCTCTCTCTGCCCCTCCCCCCCACACACTGTCTCTCTCTCAAAACTAAACATTAAAAAAAAAAAAAAAAAATCAACTGTTGTATTTTCCTACTGCAATATTTACATTTCCATTTATGAAATTAACATAAAGCATATAAGATATTTTTTACTCCAAATTACATTTAAAACGCTCACCTCCTGGGATGCCTGGGTGGCTCAGTCAGTTAAACGTCCGACTTCAGCTCAGGTCATGATCTCATGGATCATGAGCTCGAGTCCCGCGTCAGGCTCTGCCCTAATGGCTCAGAGCCTGGGCATACTTTGGATTCTGTGTCTCCCTCCCTCTCTCTCTGCTCTTTCCCACTCACACTCTGTCTCCTTCTCTTTCTCTTGCTCAAAAATAAACATTAAAAAAAAATTTAATGCTCACCTGTTGAAAATAAATATTGCAATGTTAACAATACGTCTAAGTAGCAAGACTTGTTCATATTACCCATATTGTAAAGCTCATTGGATACAATGATCATCTTTTTGGTCACATGTTAAGGAAAAAAAAACCGTTAGAGGAATTCACCCTTTTGGCTTTCTTGAGATGCAGAAAGCAAATAGATTTGGTTCTAGTGCTAAGGCCTAAACTAAACTTTGAACATTCCAACTATCACTATTACCCTAAATAGTATCTTTCTAGAAAAGGGCTTAAGGTAGGTCACACTAAGAGGAAGTTTTGACTGATCATGCATTGCCTCCACTGTGGGCCCTAGGAAATCTTATTCTAAATTATGTATTATAATCTCTGGTAGGCTCATTTCCACTTTCAGCAAAAAGTGACTAAAAGTCTTTAAAATGTAAAACTACCATCTCTGCTTTAGAAGGATATGAAGGACCATCTTAAAACTCTGACCAATTTCTTCTGAAACCATTTTTTCCAAAGGCTGGAAAGTGACAGTGTACCTCTAGATCAAAATGTTATGGGTGAGTCTGGGTTGTGTGAATGGAGGCCTCAGTCTCTTGATTCCCCATGAGAAGATTTACGTGAGGATCCACACTCGAATAAAGACAGCCAGAAGGAAAGTAGCAAGTGCAAAGCAGTTCATTAAATCGGAAGTACACTCTCAAGGTGGGAGAGCTGGCTCCTACGTTGTTTTGGGATTGGATAGTATTGGTTCTCTCTGGGCTGGGAGGAGCTGAGACAGACAGTGTGGGATGGTCTCTAATGGAGGCTGCTTCCAGTCAGTTGGGAAACTCCCCCCACAGGTTGGGAGGAGTTTCTGACCCTACAAGGTTTGTACCATACCATCGCCGGCAGCCTTTCTCCAAAGCAGGGGCGGTACCCGCAATGCAAATTGTTCCTGCAAAGCTCCTAACAAGAACACAAAGCTAGAAAATTAAGAATGGGAAAAAGCAGTCATGCTGTTGGGAACTATAATACCAACACTGAAATACAAACATATATGAAAAAAAATCAAAATGCAAATAATTTTGGACCATGCATGCCAACAGTCACCTTCATGAGAACACAGGATACAGAATTATATCTTGATATGAGAAAAGTAAGTTAAAGTTTACTATAAGACTTGATATAAAAAGTGTCCATTTTCTATCCCAATTTATGCATGAGTGAAAAACACCTCCTGACCTAATACACTGAAAATGAACACAAGACAAGAGAAAATTTTAAATCTATTACTAGCCTGATGGTAACACAAACTTTTTTCTAAAAGAGTTTGCTACTGATAAATGTCTTAGTTTACCAACCAAGAAACAGATTAAAGTAATAGTTTTCTCATTATTTCATAGATATCTTGTAAGGAATATAAACTACTATTGAAACTATTAGATAAGGGGCGCCTGGGTGGCTCAGTCGGTTGAGCGGCCGACTTCGGCTCAGGTCATGATCTCACGATCCGTGGGTTCGAGCCCCACGTCGGGCTCTGTGCTGACAGCTCAGAGCCTGGAGCCTGTTTCAGATTCTGTGTCTCCCTCTCTCTGACCCTCCCCCGTTCATGCTCTGTCTCTCTCTGTCCCCAAAATAAATAAACGTTGAAAAAAAAAAATAATAAATTTAAAAATAAATAAATAAATAAATAAATAAATAAAAAGAAACTATCAGTTAAAACAAATTATTAGTAAAGAGGCCAGAAACCAATATTAAAAAAAAAAAAAAACCCATATGTAAAATAAATTTATTTAATTTCTTTTTTAAGTAGAAGAGGACTATTTTAAATGTATCTGTCAAGTAAACTAGATAAGATACTTAGCCTTTATTTTCAGGAAATTAGAATAGCTTGTAATGGCTTCTCTTTTTTTTGTTTTGTTTTGTTTTTTTTTTTTTTAAAGGAAGTCAGTCGCAATAAAGCAGAATGAACAACACATTTCTAGGTAAGAAATCACAAACAATGAAAATCCTCTGTATTATCTTTCTGTATAATAAAAACTGACATCACCGATAGGTCCCGTTATCAAAAGTAGTGTAAAAGAATGAAAAACAGTAACGTAAAGTACCACTACTTAAATTTCATCCCCTAAAGTTCTAATAATTTACATTCTTTTCTCAGGAGTTTTTTTTCTATTCCTTCATAGTTTATTACTGCTAAAAATGCCTGCTGTGGTAAAAATCCCATAAAATCATTCACGGCTTTATGTTATTCCTTTTGTTCATGTCCAATTAGTATTAGTGTATCTTTCATTCATCAACCTTTCAGCCGAACACGATACAGCATTTAGGAAAATTAAACAATTATAGCATTCCCTTAGTGATACCGGAATTCAGCTGTGGGAAAATGTGCTCTCCTAATGCAGCATGATATAAACATTACAATAATCTTTGAATCTTTCTCAAGCTTTGTCCAAATCTACTTGGTGACCAGCAATCTGTCAAGCAATTTTTAAACCCTACTCTAGGTTTTTAAAACCCTGGGGAAAAAAAAATTAAGACACATATTAAAGACATTATGATGCTTCCATTTTGCTTAATACAAGAGTCAGTAATCAGGTGTTTTGTTTTTTAATTGTGTATACCCTTTTCAGGCCAAGAATGAAGAAAACCTACATCTTTTACCTTTATTTATTTATTTACTTTAACATTTATTTATTTTTGAGAGAAAGAGAGAGGTAGAGAATGAGCAGGGGAGGGGGAGAGAGAGAGAAATACAGAATCTGAAGCAGACTCCAGGCTCTGAGCTGTTAGTACAGAGCCCGACGGAGGGCTCGAACTCACGAACTGCAAGACCATCTGAAGTCAGACGCTCAACTGACTGAGCCACCCAGGCTTTTTTTTTTTTTTTTTTTTTTTTTTTTTAAATATACCCCAAATAAGGTCTTCATTCAGATAAAGCAAAATATACTTACAGAACTAGCATCAACATCACTGTGGATGGCAACTGTCTTAATGCCCATCTTCTTGCAAGTTTTAATAACCTATTTTAAAATATATCAATGTTATCTATTAATAGAGATTCATATTTCAAGGGATTTAATAAAATTCACAAAGTAAAATGGAAAATAAGATTAAAATTCCACTCACCCTACATGCAATTTCTCCTCTATTAGCAATAAGAATTTTATCAAAAGTCTGAAGAGAGAAAAAACACACATAAGAAATTGTAACTCTCACTTTGGAACCAGAAAACAAGTTTTCTCACAACACTGGACATGATTCTTAAAAAAAAAAAAAAAATTACTTCCTAGAGTAGTACTAAATATTACATGTATGTTCATCTATAACCCGATAGCTACTAAATTCATCTGGTAGGATGCGGCCCTATAATTAGTCTGTTAAAGCATCAACTGATTTGGTTTGGTGTATCTTAAATGGACTAAGGGGATATTTATAAATTCTCTTGCCAAAAGGTAATCTTCAGATAACATCTCTGAATACTAAAAAACTTTAGACAGAATTGTTTGACCACTTACTTCATAACATATATTCCAAATTCAGGGAATTTATGTTAAGTTTGAGTAACCACCATATCTGAAGCAGCTAAGGCCTCATAAGAGACTAGCTCCATTCTGGGTAGGCCTAGATACTTCAATTCTAAGTCCAGCTTTGCCACTAACAATAACCTATTTGACTTGAGGCAAATCAATCTCTGTAGATCTTCACTTTCACATATAAACTGATGGCATTTCTAGAGGAAACTATTTAATAAGGTTCTCTTCCTACTCTAAAATTGTACAGGCTAATCCTTTGAAAGAAATACACAAGTAATATGGAAATCTTTTAGTACACAATTATTTCTGGGTTAGTGAATTGTTGTAAGTTGAATGTAACTACAGAAAAAGTCTTAGTTATATTTCTAAAAGAAAGTTAAAGCTATATATGATCTTTAAAGTACTCATATAACTGAAAGCAATATTTTAACCTGACAGGGAGTCACAGAATCTCAGAGTCGGAAAAGGTTTTCAAAGTCTTGGTTTAAACTTTATGTCACACACATCACTTATTCTAGCAAACTGAGACAAGCCTCTGCCTTAAAAATTGGTAAACTCTTAATCTGATAATATCCTGAGTCATTCAGAGCCTTGAGCAGATGGGTCCTTAAAATACCCTCGTGTCACGTCAAGCCTGAGACTACAAAATCATAGGCCATTCTATACCTAAGTGGTCATGGTAAATCCCTGTTAAACACTGACAATATACAAAGAAAAAAATGTTTTATACCTCTTTGAAATGCATTTTAAAATGTGCATTTTTATAAGTATTAAACAGATGACATCTGATAAAAGCAACACAAAGTTACACAATAAGCAACTGTTATAGGAAATATAACCAATCCCATTATAGGGATTAAGAACTTCCTTCTAATTTTTATCTGCATGGCAGAATAATAGTTAAAAGCCAGTCTGGAACTAAATTGCCCAACACCACCATGTGTTCTTATGTGGGCAAGCCATCCTTCTCAACCCTCATTTCCTGGTATGTAAAATGAGAGTAATAATAGCACCTGCCACAAGAGGCTGTGAGAGTATGAATTAACACCCTTAAAGTGTTTAGAATAGTGCCTAGCACATAATATATACTCAAGAGGTGTTAGCTATAGCTATTGTTATTCACCCCTTTGGGCCACACACCACACTGTTTGTGACAAATCTAGGAGTGTGAACCTATCTAACAGGGAAAAATCTACATTAAAACAACTATCTGCACCTGACACATCTTCTCTATTCAGGGCTTGTGATGGCTAATTTTACTTTTACATGCAACTTGACTGGGCCCCAGGGTGACCAGATGAAACATGATTTCTGGGTGTGTCTGTGAGAGTGTTTCTAGAGGACAGGAGCATGTGAATCAGGGGACTCAGCCCAGTACACTGCCCTCCCCAGTGTGGGTGAGCATCATCCCATTCGTTGAGGGCCTGAGAGAAAAAAAGTAGAAGTGAGGATTTGTCCTGCTTTCCTGATTCAAGAGGGACACAGCCTTGGCCTACCCTGGGGCTTACCGAGATATGGGCTCCCAGGTTCTCAGGCCCTTGGACCTGGACTAGAATTACATCACCAGCTTTCCTGTGTCTCCAGCTTGCAGATGGCAGATCGTGAGATTTGGCCTCCATAGCTGTGTGAGCCAGTGGATCTCCACATACATCTCCTACTGGTTCTCTTTCTCTGCAGAACCCTAATACAGGTCTGTTAATACCAATTAGTGCACAAGCTAAATAAAGCTGATCATATCAATTAACCTTCCATACAGAAGATATTCTTTTGAATAAATGTATGTATATGGTGCAGGGTTTAAAAGGTACAAAAGGTGATATACTGTAGAGACAACTAGGTCTCTGTTCCAAAGGCAATGCTATTACCAGTTTCCTGTACATATATTCTTTCAGGTAAGCTATGCACATAAAAGAATACATACAAATAAACTTACACAGAATTTAAAACTTCCCCTCTGCATCAAAAATTACAGGGAAACATCAAGTGCATTTGATAAATTCTGTGTACAATATGGCAGTATGACAACAAAGTGTGGTAAGTGCCATAACGCAGCTACATCCAAGAGGCTGTGGCCAGTGCAGAGAAGGAAGAGTGAACAGCAAGGGCAAAGGCAGTGACATTGAAAGCAGACGGTAGCACTGAAAAACAAGGGATTTTTAATATAGCTCAAGCACAAGATATGTACAGGGGAGCTGGAGCAAACAAAGCTAGGGTAAAAAAAAGGCCAGATGATAAAAGGACTTATATGCCATTTAAGGAATTGGACTTTATCCTATAGGTGCAGAGCCACATATAAGGAGGCACTCTGAAGATATTCTAAGGGAAAGGAACAAAAATCTTTAAATCAGGAACCTATATCCTGAAGACAGAGGGGCTTTCAAGTACCATGAGAGAGAGAGACGGACTTTCGCAGCAGCAGTTCTCTAACTACTAATGAGGTCATCCAGGGTAAGAAACACAATGGAAATTCCTGAAGATTTTTTGTTTTAAGTTACCTCCTTTTATTTTATCCTCTATCCCTCCTTCCTTCTTTCTCCTCCCCATACTTAGATCTTCATAGCCAGGGTCTAAAACCACCAAGGACACTTCACTCCATTCACAGCCCAAGAGAAGGGCTGAGCTGGCCCGTTCCCCTGGGTACTTGTTGAAGGAATGACCACAGAACTCCACACACTGACTAGTCACTTACCAACACTTCTGAGAAGTGGTACAGAACAGTGAGTAAATCTACCACCTCACTTGAGAAGCCCAGGCTTGAGTTTACACCCCAGTTATTTACTATCTGTGGATTTTGAGGCTGTTTCCAAATGTACAAAACCTAGTTAAGACTAATACTAAGCAGCTAACATTTAGGGCACATGCTTTCTATATGCCAGGACAAATCCCTTCTGTCCACTATGTCTCATTTAAGGCTCAGAATAGTCCTATGAGGTCAGCTGAGAACATCCCCAATTTACAAATGAGAAAATTAAGGCTTGATGAAGCCAAATCACTTGCCTAAATCACTTAAAATTCACAGGGGCAAAGCCAGAGCTCACATCCAGGTATTCATATCAAAACATACCACAATGTGACATGATCGGAGTATAATGGTACAAGCTTTAAACACTGTATTAACAGTGACACCTAAGATCACATTTGTTACGCCAGGCACAATATAGTACTACACTGGTACACGCTAACTTAAGGCCTACTTTAGTAGCCTCCTGGTCTTTTTCTAAGCAGATTATTACTAAATCTTCCCTATTGTTATGAACGTATCAGAGACAAGTCGATGTGTTAAAATTCAAGTCAAAAAAAAAAAAAAATGGTACATTTAGTAATGATTAAATTTTACCTGGTTTAATTTCAACCTGATGGAAATTGCTGATAAAATATGAAGGAGTCAATGACAAGTTCAGATGAGAATCAATTTATTTAGCAAATATGTATTACCAAAAAATCAGATCTATCTGCACTTAGGACAGGAACAATAAAAAACAAAAAAGTGCAGTATTTAATGAATAGCTATGACAACAGCAAGAATTCCTAGAAGTAGAAAGGCCCAATTAAAGGCAGCCCTGGAGTGAAGGGCAAGCCTGCAACTTGGTCTTAACACACAAAACCTATATACTACCGTTAGGTGTCAACAAGCATCATGGACATTATGACATGACTGACACACTATATAGTTTCACCACAATTACCTAAAAGCAAAGGTACAGCAAAGAAGACAAAGATAGCAGGCAGCAGATCTGATTTCAGACATTTAAAACAAAATATGTACTTTAGTGGACTCCAAGGTGGGGGGAAGAGCTCTATAAATTCCCTAAACCAGGTTATATGCATTTGTTTATTTTTAGTAATTATCAATGGCCACCAATGTGGGGGGTGAGTCAGCTATTACTGTAAGCTCATTACAAGGTTATGGCAAAAAGAAGCCTCAAACCAAACTCCACCAACACATACATTTATGAACAGGCATAAAAAAGATCTTAAAATCTACCAAATAAAGCTCAATGATGTCTCAACTTCCTTCATTGTATAATGCTCCAACAGTCTGAATGAAAGGTTCACCTGAGGTAAATACATCAATATTCTCATTTGGCCAGCTACACTGTCAGACTCAATCTATCAAGAACCTCCAGACAAAGAAAGAGCTGCACATAGGATCACTTCATTTAGGGATCAAGCTTAGTTTCTATCCTTAAAGATAAAGAATGAAAGGCCAACTAGATTGTTTTATTCTAATTCAGGGGCTAAGAATTTCTATTAAATAGCAGCCAGAACACATATCTTGCATACCACTAATTTCATCAATGAGAATCCACTTCTAACACCTATTATGCTAATGAGGAAGGCTACCAAAGTTAACAGGGAGAAAGATAGCTGAACACTTCATAGTATTCTATGTCTCCCCCACTCTTCAATGTGGCCTCTTGAACAAATACTAGCTAACCACTCCCTAGAGTGTGTTCCCAGTTAGGACAGCTCACTACCTCTAGATTGGAACTCAACACATGTGCAGAAATATACATACATGCACCCCAACTTCTATACTAAAGTTTTCATATTAAACCATGGATTTATTTCATAAAAGGGAGTTTATCATAGCTAATTCATCTGGACCAGTGCAGTCCAATCAAGTAACCACTGGCACTAAGCTCTTCAAATGTGGCTAATCAAACTGAGATGCCAGAAGTGTAAATTATACACTTGGATTTAGAAGATCTGGTACCAAAAAAAAAAAAAAAAAAGGATCTCATTGATACTTTTTATATTATGTATTGAAATAACACTTTAGATACAGAATTAAAACATACTATTAAAGTTAACTTTTTCAGTTTTTTTTAATGTGGCTATTAGGAAATTTTAAATGACATATACCCTGCAAATTGTGTCCACATTGTTATTAAACTGCAATGATACAGACACTTTCTCCAAGCCTCCAAATTCTTTTGAGTAGTTTTGTATACTTCAAGAGATGATTTAGAAGATACCTCAGCTATTTCGTTCTCAAATAATCATTCATCAGTTTTACCTTCCTGACTCTCGACTTGAATCACTTCTTCTTAACTAAAACTCTCCTGCCCTGTTTGAGGTCTTCATTGTCATGGTCATTAGAAAAAATGACATTTTCTAATCACCACTTATAGGCCCTTTCTTTCTCCTATTACGAGCCTCAACTATTATCCTATATCAGGATTTTAACTGGAATTCCCTTGCCCCAAAATTTACAATACACAAAGGTGCCTTCAAAATTAATCCTACAAATATTAAGTAAATGGAAAAATAAATCAGCTCAATCAAAATCTCTCAAATAACCCAGAATTTAAGAAAGAATGCTATGTTAGTTATTCTGCTGAATAAAGGAAACACACTACAAGTTTACTCAATTTCTGGTAAAGGTACAAACACAAAATTTAAGACTCAGGTTGTGGCCCACAATGAAAAAAGATTGAGCAGCTATAAAACCTATGATGTTAGAGTAGTAATTATACAGCGCTAATATTTAATCTGTCCACTGAACACAGCACGGAAACAAGAAAGCAAAACCATTATAACTTTGCTAGTCAGTATTTTTTAAATACTTACTTTTTCATCAGAATCATATCCTGCTGACCAGAGACTACGGGACACCATTAAGTGCTGTCTTGAGTAGTGTGGGACATGCTACCAAAAAAAAAAAAAAAAAGTGAAATAAATTACACATCCTTGAATGGGCTTTAAAAATATTTTTTCAGATTAATTCTTCCAGTATGCATCTACCTAAAATATTTTATCAATACATGTAGTTCTAAGCCACATGCCCTAACTATGGAAGGTTGGAAGGTAAATCATAACTACCAGACAGATCCCTTTGGCACACAAGAGAAACCAAAGACATCAGAATGATCTCCAGAAAAGTAAAATAAGAGCCAATGGGTCAATTTTTTTTTTTTAATTTACATCCAAGTTTGTTAGCATATAGTGCAACGATTTCAGGAGTAGATTCCTTAATGCCCCTTACCCATTTAGCCCGTCCCCCCTCCCACAACCCCTCCAGCAACCCTCTGTTCTCTACATTTAAGAGTCTCTTCTGTTTTGTCCCCCTCCTTGTTTGTATATTATTTTTGCTTCCCTTCCCTTATGTTCATCTGTGTTGTACCTTAAAGTCCTCATGAGTGAAGTCATATGATATTTGTCTTTCTCTGACTGATGGGTCAATCTTGATTATAGAGAGCTGATGTTACCAGGGAGGAGAGGAATTAAATAGGTGATGGGGACTAAGGAGTACACTTGTGATAAGCATCAGTGATGCACAGAACTGTTCAATCACTATATTGTATACCTGAAACTAATATAATACTGTATATTAACTGGAATTAAAAACTTAAAAGGATCAATGGGTCAAATAAAATTTAAAGAAAGGTCTGATTATGCACACTGACATGCCAGGATCATAAGGTCACATACCACACAGAACTTTATAAAACATAAAACAAGAGTCTTGGCCTTCGAGGGGCTCCAATTTTCACAAGGACCAGAAAGTAATCAAATAGAATTTTTTATTTGCTGAGGTCTTGAATGGGATTTCTTAGTCTACTTTTTCTGGTACAGGGAAAACATACAGGTACAGTGAAAAGGTAATACTAATAATCAAGTTGACTTCTAATTCATTATTATAAATGTGGAAAAAATGTTCTCTTAAGGCTTTAAAGCATTAAGAATCATCACTAATAAAATGTATAGTTGAGGTTTAAGAAAACAATTTACCCGGTAGTCATTGATAAAGCTATTAAAAAAAAAAAAAAAAAAAAAAAAAGTGGGGCTAGTGAAAAGCAAATGGTACTACCCCTCAGAACTTTCTAAGAGGACAACGTTAATAAGAGGCAAATGTTTTTATACCAACATTCTTAAATAAACTCAAAGATCTAATTTTTTTAAAGCACCAAGCCTTAAATTACAAAATCTAATCTTAATATAAAAGTAAAGGTAATAGATAAGAAAGACACTTTAAAAATGAAGTTCACACTATCAAGTAAAAGACTCGTGAATCAGGGTGCCTGGGTGGCTCAGTCCATTGAGCATCCAACTCTTGATTTTGAGTCGGGTCATGATCCCAGTGTCATGGGATTGAGCCCCACAATGGGCTGAGCTGAGCACGGAGCTTGCTTAGGATTCTCCCTCTCTCCCCTTGCCCCTCTCCCCAACTTGTGCACACACTCACTCGTGCTCTCTCACTCTCAAATTTAAAAAAAGTAAAAGACTAGTGAAGACACTGGTTGGAAACTGGGAAAACACACTTCATACTGTGTGCTTTTTATGTTTTTACATTTACTTATTTATTTTTGAGAGAGAGAGAGAGAGAGAGAGAGAGAGGGAGAGAATGAGTGGAAGGGGGCAGAGAGAGAGGGAGACAGAATCCGTAGCAGGCTCCAGGCTTCAAGCTGTCAGCACAGAGCCCGACGTGGGGCTGGAACTCACAAACTGTGAGATCATGACCTGAGCCCAAGTCGGACGCTTAACCGGCTGAGCCACCCAAGCGCCCCGAGTTTTGGTCTTTAAAAGGCACACGCTGGGGCACCTGAGCGTCCGACTTCGGCTCAGGTCATGATCTCACAGTTTGTGAGTTCGAGCCCCACATCGGGCTCTGTGCTGACAGCTCGGAGCCTGGAGCCTGCAGCCTGCTTCGGATTCTCTGTCTCCCTCTCTCTCTGCCCCTCCCCCACTCACACTCTGTCTCTCTCTCCTTCAAAAATAAACAAACATTTAAAAAAAAATTTTTTTAAAAGACCAAAACTCACTCTTAAATACCTTCAGACATCCCTGTAAGTTCAAGAGTATTAGGCCCAATTTTAATGAGAGAACAGAGTCTTGAGAATTTTAATTTGTCCAAAGTCATTAGGCTAGGTTGCAATGGTTGCAAAATTTAAGCACAGATCTATTCAAAGCATTCTGGAGTTTATTTTGAGATAATAAAAAGTAATGGCACCTCCCACGTGAACACCAATGTCTATGCAAAGATACAATTAAAAGAGGGAAAAAACAACAATTTACCAGGAGGGTCTCACCACTCTATGCATTCAAATAAAAATTCAGTCTTCCACTGCCTTCAGCAGAACAGCTATATTTAGCAATTTTAGTCCCACATCAGACTTAATAAGATAAAGGTAATACTACTTCTCCAGAAAATCAGGTCTTGTGTTTATAGCCTCAGCCCATGCAGAAAACTAAGAAAACAAATTCCAAGAATAAAGAAAAACAAAAGCTCCCTGGAAATTTCTCATTCTGTTGCAAACCATCACTAGGGTATTTACACAAAATAAATAACATGCAAGCTTCCTACCCATTTTATAAAATGTAACAACAAAATAGTTGACATTTTTACAAATTCTCCCTAATATTGTAAGGTACATAGTGGTCTGCTGCATGAACAGGTCAACATGATCTTTTTATAAAAGACAAAATCATACGTGTGTCTTTAATCACTAACAAATAAAGGCTGTAACTGATTCCTGATGACAAATGTGCATCTTGCAGACAAAAAAACACAACCTGGGATGGACATTTTAGGTATTCTAATTACCTAAGAAGAGTGAGAACAACAGCGATGTTTATGTCTGGGGAGGGGAATACTTTAAAAAGCACCCTACCACTCAGCAAAGAACTATGGGAAAGAAAATCAAGAAACCTGAATTCTAACCCTAACTCTAGGACTTGAGCAAACCACTCCAACCCATCTGCTAAGAAATGAAAGTCTGGATGACTTTTCTTTAAGGTCCCTTACAAACCTAAACCACAGTTATCAAAAAAACAAGAGCTTACATAGTAGAGGGGTATCTAATGTGTACAAGCTTCTCATGATCATGAGAGGATATGCACTCGATCCAAAGTCAACATGTAAGCCAGTGAGGCCACGCAAGGCGGTGACCCAGATCTCACTGCTGAACTACTACTACACTCAGAGTAACTAACAAACATGCAGACCTACTTGGTGTAAATCGAGCTGATTTCATAAATTTTAATCAGTATGAATTAATGCACTAAGTTTCCAGGCTACTTCTGGGAATAAAAACCTCCAGACTCTACAGACTCTACCTAATTAGATGAGCCCACGAGGAATAAGCTAAACTTGCCCCAAAAGTAAGAGTTTCTATCCCCAAACCACTCAGAAATCTCAAGTCGCCAGGATCTGACCACTGTTTGGGGGCGCTGACTCAATTATGCTATATTTACTTCCAGTGAAACTATCAGTAACCTAAAACTAAAATAGAAAACATCTATGCCAGGGGCACCTGGGTGCCCACTGGGTCGCTCAGTAGGTTAAGTGACTGACTTTGGCCCAGGTCATGATCTCATGGTTCATAGTTCGAGCCCCGCATTAGGCACTCTGCAGTCAGCACAAAACTCACTTCAGATCCTCTATCCCCTCTCTCTGCACCCCCCCTCCGCTTGCACAAGCACACACACTCCCTCTCTCTCTCAAAAATGAACAAACCTTAAAAAAAAAAAAAAAAAAAAGCCTACGCTTAAAAAAAAAAGTCTATGCCACACACTTCTTAAAACTAAATCCACTCTATTACAAGTTACATCTGGCCAAAACGTAGAAGCTGTAGCACTATACTTAATTGATCAAACTGGTGTTTTGGAATCTTTTTATTACTATTTAAAATACCTGATTCTGAAGACCTCAGACTATTTTACCAACAGTATTAAAAAAAAAAAAAAAAAAAAAAAGCATATAGCTTTTACACATTTGAATTTGTGATAATGTGTCCCAAAATTTCAAAAAAACATGGATTCCCCCGGTTAGCCAAGTAACTAGAAGTACAACTGGTCCAAGCAAAACTAGAAGAGCAGAACTATAAAGAAGAAACCAGGGTCTGAACTGGTTTATAGTTGGCCTTTCTCTGTTCCTGTTCACTCCTGGGAGACCTTTATGGAAGATCAAAGTTATAAAAAATACAGGTCAAAAATCAGATAATTTTTGTAGAGATACAACATGAAATTTCTTTTATCATTTTGTTTCCTAGTAATCTCCACACCCAACGTGGGCTAGAACTCATGACCCCAAGGTTAGGAGTCACATGCTCCACCAACTGAGCCAGCCAGGAGCCCCTAAAATTTATTATTTTTTTGAGAGAGAAAAAGAGAACAAGAGCTTGAGAGGGAGGGTCAGAGGACAAGAGAGAACCCTAAGCAGTATCCAAGCCCAGCGCAGAGCCCAACACCCAGCTCTATCTCACAACCATGAGATCATGACCTGAACCAAAATCAAGAGTCAGACACTTAACCAACTGAGCCATCTGGGCACCCTAAAATTTCTTTTTTTTAATACAGAGAATAGTTAGGAGAAATCTGCTTAATTTGCACCTCTACACAGAATTTTAATTCATTACTTTTATTAAGCATACAACAAACTGGCTACAAGCTCCATCCAAAGTTTTTTAAGGTACTTCCTAAAAACAGAACTTCAAGGGAAACACCTGAATCAACTCCAATTATAAAGACTATTTAGCCTATCACAGCCAAGAGGAGAAAGGTCAGTGTATACAAAATGACTTCCCAACAACCTCTTACCATTGGTTCTCTTCTACAAGATAAATATTTCCACATGTGGAAAAGAAATATCTGCTAACAGTGTGGCACATGGCAAGTAGCAGAACCTTCAGGGTCACAAGACCTGGGTCAGCACTTAGGTCCACCGCTTCGTAGTCATGCACCACCAAGCAAATCATCTCTCTGGACTTCGTTTCTTTTACTAAAACGTAGAGATATCCTACAGTTGTTGAAAGGATCACAAGAACCTTTACAAACTGTAAAGCACCAACAAAATGTAAGAGATTATTACACAATAACTAAATCCAATTATACAGCTGTTCCCTTCTTAAAATTGTACCAGACCCTTCCTTTGGGAGTTACCATTAGGGTAGTAATAATCAGGAGCTCTGGTCCAGACTCAGATTTGCATCTTCTAGAAAGTACATAATAATTGTTAACCAAAAGAAAAAAAAAGGGGGGGTGCGGGGGGGGGGGGGGGACGACAAAAGCTATAGCTTTTCAACAAACTGCATACAAGCTTTCCAGCCGTTGCAAACAGGGAAACAAATATGTGTTTCTAACACAGCACCTACTTTCACATTCTGGACATGACCTCATGTGGCAGCCAAAACTGGTAAATCCACTAGCAGTTATCTCAAAAAAAAAAAAAAAGGAAACGTAAACACTAGTTTAAAACCAAACGCTAGTGTAAAAATCAAAACTACCATTATGCTTAACACATCCACAGCAGCATTCAAATGGATAATACTAAAATCTGTTAACAGGCTAATTCATGATTAGGATGCATTCTGCTTCAAAGTAGCAGCTATCCTCAAGACCAGGGATTAACAGAGCCATAAAGTGATCTTACCAAGGTGAAAGTCAACATTAGCTAATGCTTCAGCTTCAAAATCTCCAAGAGAAGTTCCTCTCCATGTTTCACAAGGAGCTGAGCAGCCTCGCTTAGTATTTAACTGCAGCATTGTAACAGCCCCAGGGCGACCTGGGAACGACCTCCAAAAACACTAAGTCAGGCTTTTTCACTTAAGCACAGCTTTTTCTTCAAAACAGACATGAACTATTTAGTCTTTGGGACCTCACTAGCCAGCCCAATCTTCTACAGTCTGACCTTCCGTCAAAAGCGAGGCTGAATACCTGGTATTTGAGAGGTGATCAAACCTCAAGATTCTCTGGCTATGCCTCCACAGTGAGTTAGAGCACCAGGAAACTGCATACATCAACTCTAAACTTTGTCATCATTCTACCCAGCTCCCCTCTCAGGCCATTCTTCCCATCCCGCCTGTAGCAGATGTTGCCAGGGCCCCTCCAGAGCCTCTTCAGCAGTCAGCACGGCTTCCCCAGCTGCTGTGTTGACCACTCACAACTCACACCTGCTCCCTGGACTGACCCACTTGCCTTAACCAGACAGGAGTTCTCCGTTAAGACCGGGAGCTGCCCCTCTCTCAGCCCACAGCCAATGACTGACTAACAAGGGTGTACAAAAGGCCATCCCCACTCACCTCAAAGTGTGACCAATTCAGTAGGGTGCTCTGGTTATTAAGAACTGGCTGTCCAATATGGCAGCCACTAGCCACATACTGAACACTTGAAATGCACCAGTCCAAATTCTGATGTGCTCCAAGTATAAAATACACACCAGATATGAAGACTTAATACCCAAACAATGCAAAAGACTTCAATAATTTTTTTACATTTATATGTTAAAATATTTTGAATATACTGAGTTAAATAAAATACACTAATATTAATTTTATCTTGTTTTATTTTCTTAATGTGAGTGCTAGAAAACTACATTTGCAGCTCGCATAACATTCTATTGAACAGGGCTAATTTACAGTGGTGCTTCTCTAACTTTCTTGTGTATCAGCATCACCTGGAGGGCTTGTGAAAACATTGCTGGGCTCCATCCCCAGCTTCTAATTGGCCAGTCTGGGGGACAACTGAAAATTTTGCATTTCTACAGGTTCCCAGGTAATGCTACTTCTGCTACAGACTGAGTCCCCACTTTAAGAATCACTGTTTCAGGGGCGCCTGGGTGGCGCAGTCGGTTGGGCGTCCGACTTCAGCCAGGTCACGATCTTGCGGTCCGTGAGTTCAAGCCCCGCGTCGGGCTCTGGGCTGATGGCTCAGAGCCTGGAGCCTGTTTCCGATTCTGTGTCTCCCTCTCTCTCTGCCCCTCCCCCGTTCATGCTCTGTCTCTCTCTGTCCCAAAAATAAATAAAACGTTGAAAAAAAAAAATTAAAAAAAAAAAAAAAAGAATCACTGCTTCAGAGCTCCCCTATAGGGTGAGACTAAAGCCAGTCTCCAGCTGAGGCCCCTTCCTTGCTTAGCTTTTTTTCCCCTGTTCTATCCTGCTTTCTTCACCCTTCTGTTGACCACCAGCCTTTCAGGCTTCTGGGAAACCTAACCATCCCACCTCCAATAGAACTGTTTCTCCACAACTGTAACTTTCACAAAGTGCTAGATCAGTGACAACCAATGAGACAGGAAGAAAGATGACTGCATTTTTTTGTAAAATGAGTATCAAACTTATTTATTCGACTAATTGGGGTTTTTTTAATGTTTATTTATTTTTTGAGACAGAGAGCATGAACAGAGGAGGGGAGAGAGAGAGGGAGACCCAGAATCTGAAGCAGGCTCCAGGCTCTGAGCTGTCGGCACAGAGCCCAACGCGGAGCTCAAACTCACGGACCCCGAGGTCATGACACGGACCCCGAGGTCATGACACGAGCGGAAGGCAGCCGCTCAACTGCTCAACCGACTGAGCCACCCAGGTGCCCCTGTTTTTACATATTCTTTACATATTCTATGCAGTCAATAGCCTACTGCTTCCCTCTTCTCTGTGGCTACTAGGGAGTTCAAACTAGTTTTCATGTCAAGATGTATAAATTTCTCCTTTATTCTTTTTACTAAGTTTATTAATATGGTATAATAAAAGCACTGTAGATTTGACTTTGAATCCTGAATCTCCCACTTAATTCTTGTGTGACCTTGAGCAACTTAGTTAACCCCAGCTGTGGAAATGAGAATCATTTGAAGGTGGCTTGATGATTAAATGTGAATACAGCTTTTTTCCTCCTTTGCCATTTGCAACAACCCTAGAATCATCAACCCTAGAATATGGTTTCAAAATACTTTCCACAGCCATCCAGCACCCCACAAACAACAAATAAGATCAACCATCCCTCTGTGTTTTGTAAATGCCATCAAATCATTTCAATGGAAACTGCTGTCTTCATCTTCCACCCCAAGCTGCAGCGTTCCAAAACACTAAGACTATCCCACCCAAGGGCTCAGGTAGACCTAAGAGTCACTCTTTTTTTTCCCCCCTGTAAATTGAGATTTAATTCACATACCATAAAACTCATTCTTTTAAAGTACACAACTATGTATTTTAGTATATTCACAAAGTTGTGGAACCATCACCAATCTGATTCCAGAACATTTTTTCATTGCCTCAAAAAGAAACCCCTTAGCTATTAGCAGTTTCTACCAGCCTCCAGCCCCAGCCCCTGGCACCTGCTAGTCTGCCGTCTGTCTATGCATCTACCTATTCTGGACATTTCATATATATGGAATCCTACAATATGCGGCAGCCTTCTGTGCCTTCCTTTCAGGGATCCTTGATTCCACTCTTTGCTTACATCTCCCTTTGAACCCAACAGTAAATACTACTGGCTCTAGTTCTAAAATATATCCCAAGTCTTACCAGGTCTAACTCCAGCGCGACCACCCTACCATCCTCTCTTGTTGAACTTCTACAGTGGCCTCCTAACTGGTCTCCCTGATGCCACTCTTCCCACCCCAGTCTCCCCTAGGACATTCTCCACATAGCATTCAGAATGGTCTTTCCAAAACATGGATCCAGTTTGCTCAAAATCTTCCAAGGGACTCTCACGATTAGGATAAATTGCACATACAAGCCCCTATATGACTGGCCTACCTACCGCATCTCCTAGCACTCCTGTGTCATTGATTCACTCCAGCCAACTGGCCACACCCATCCCTTGACTATACCAGATACCATCGATCGCAACTCAGAGCTTTTGCTTGGCCTTCCTTTGGATTGCTAGTCCCCTAGATTGTCACGTGGTAATCTGGGTCACTTTCCTGGTCAAATGCCACATGCTCAGAAATGTGCCCCCTGTTTTTTTTTAGGTTAGCAGTTCTCAATACCACCACCACTCTATTTTTCTCCTTTCAGAGCACTTACTGCTCTTTGAACTTACCTATTTCTTTTTTATTTCTTTTTTATTTTTATCTTTTTTATTTTTGAGAGAGAGCGTGGTGAGCAAGGGGCAGAGAAAGGGAGAGAGGGCGTGGAGCCTGGAGTGGGGCTCGAGCTCACGAACAGTGAGATCATGACCTGAGCCAAGGTCAGATGCTTAACGGGCTGAGCCACGCAGGCAACCCTGAACTTACCTATTTCTGTGAACACAGTCAGTGTGCTCTACCTGGATATAACCACAATGAAGGCAGAGACGTTCACCATTATACCCCAGCTTTAAACAGCACCTGGCACATAGCAGGTGTAGCAAATTGAATGGTGGCCTCCAAAATTGTGTGTCCATATCTTAGAACTTGTGGCTATGACCTCTTCTGGAAAAAGGGTCTTTGGTGATATATTTCCAGATGGGATCATCCTGGATCCTGGTCACGGCCCTAAATCCAAAGACAAGTGCCCTTAGAAAAGAAAGAAGAGGAGAGGACACACAGGGAGAAGGAAGGGAAGGCCATGTGAGGACACAGGCAGAGACTTGCAGCCACAAGGTAAGGGATGCCTGGAGCTATGAGAAGCCCAGAGACAAGGAGGCATTCTTCACTGGAGCCTTCAGAGCGAACATGGCCTTGCCAACATCTTGATTTCCAACTTCTAGCCTCCATAACTATGAAGGAATAAATAAGTGTGGTTTTAAGCCACCAGCTGTGTCCCACGGATGCTCTATTAGTTTTCCTGACTGAAATTATAAGCCTGAAAATTATATTTTCCAACATTTTTGAAATTCACTTTTATTTTTATCTTATTAATACTGACCCATCACAGTTTGTCTTTTTTTTAATAAAAATGTCAGTAAGAATTTAAAATAAATAATTTTTTTTAAATCATACAACACCCTGATTTTTCAAAACAGTATGTATTTGCTCCAACTACTGGAGGGTATCTTCAAAGCAAAGTAATATTTCTATATATAAGAATATACCACACTACTGAAATCACTATCATTAAAGACTAAAGACCTTATCAAATTTTTCCTTCAGTCTTTTATTTTTATTCCTTGACCACTCTACACCAGGGACACGGTGAGGGAACATGTTTTAGTTTCTTTTGATCTCCTCAGTACATATCATGGTAGCAGGCACTTCACAGATGCTCCACAAACACTCTTTGAAGGGACAGAGACCTACATCTCTAGATGAACGAACGAACTATACTGACTCCTCTCAAACCATTCCTCTAAATCCTCCTGTCTCTTCATCTTTTTTTCAAATCTGAATTTAGGGCAATAAGATGGGAGTATTCTTGGGGCGTCTGGGTGGCTCAGCCGATTGAGCATCCAACTCTTGATCTGGGCTCAGATCATGACCCCAGTGTTGTGGGATCGAGCCCCGCTGAGCGTGGAGCCTGCTTAAGATTCTCTCTTCCTCTGCCCCGCTCATGCTCTAAAACAAAAAAATAAATAAATTTAAAAAGATGGAGTATTCAGTTAAGTATTAACTTACTATATCCTGCAGAGTTCACATCCAACTTCTACCTCAGATCACCCAAACACCTGCCGTCAATTTCCCTCTTATTTCCCACCAACTCAACATGACTCTTGTAGTCATCTAACTCAGGTTACCTAAAAGGAAACATTGTTTCTACCCCCAAAATATGTTTCCTTCTCAAATTTCCTTTTTCATCCCTATTCTCCCATTTACCCACATCTTTTAAAAAATAGGAATCATTTAAGGGTTGGCTCAGTCAGTAGAGCATACGACTCTTAATCTCAAGGTTATAAATTCAAGTCCCACATTGGGTGTAGAGATTACTTAAAAAAATAAAATCTTTAAAAATTTTTGGAATCATTTAAACAATGCCTTTTCCGTCACTCTTTTGATTAAACTGTCCCCCATCTTTCTCTCTTATTTAGAAAAGGATTTTAACAATCACTCCTCAGTTCTGAACCTCTTGACGAAATAAAACCCAAAAAGCAGATGTATAAATACACAAATGTCCATAAGCATTTTATCATGCCAGAACTGGTTTCTGTAATAATCTTAGAAAATTTTATTCCCAAATGATTGTCAGAAATCTATCAGCATGTTGGAAAGATTTACCTCCAGGCAATTCTAAAGCATTCAGACAGGCTTAAACATTCTTTTTCAAGACTAGAAAAGAAATTCTTGGAATTTTAAGGAACATAAAGCTTGAGCATTTAAGTTCTGTGAATGCACCATATAATGAGACCATCACTTAAATGAGAGACAATTTGTAACTGTGAAAACAAGGTTTGGGAATCATACCATCCAAGGTTGAAATTCTGCCTCAATCAATTGTGTCCTTAAGCAAGTTACTTCACTGCTGACGTTTGTTTCCTGGTCTGTAATACTGCAACTTTTTACCTACTTGCTATACAGATGACAGATAAAACATGAAACCATATAAGGCATTTAAAGTTCAATACACTGTAACAATCACCCTAAAACCAACATCCTAGAGCCACTGAAAAATGGAGACAGAAAAAAAAAAAAAACTGGGTATTTAAACAAAATGTGCTGATACACAAAACAAGACTAAAAGGTCAACTCTACATATACCCTAAAAGCAAACAAGTTCTGCTAACTGGCTAAAAGAATGGGGACACTAGGGTCTAGAGTTGCCAGTCTGCTTTCCAACCAACCAAATGGCTTGCAGGATGGAAAAGAGGAATGGCAGGAATAAAATATTTAAATGGTTCTGCTTCAAAGGCAGACTCAGTGGAGCACATTTCAAATTCATGTAAAAGAAGCACATAAAGAGTGTTGCCTGGGTGGCTCAGTCGGTTGAGCGTCCGACTTCGGCTCAGGTCATGATCTTGCAGTGCGTGAGTTCGAGCCCCGTGTCGGGCTCTGGGCTGACAGCTCAGAGCCTGAAGCCTGCTTCGGATTCTGTGTCTCCCTCTCTCTCTGCCCCTCCCCCACTCATGCTCTGTCTCTCTCACTCTCAAAAATGAACAAATGTTAAAAAAAAAAAATTTTTAACTAAAAAAAAAAAAGCACATAAAGAAGCTAAGCAGCAGTGCAAGTTCTTCCCCTAAAGTAACAGTGAACTCCAGAGATTCTTCCCACTTATGGGAGGAATTCTTTATTGGCACTCTACTCCAGTCAGTACTGTCAAACATCCAGCACCTATTGTGTTAAACACTGCACTGAGAACACAGAAATAGACAAGATGCAGTCTCTGGCAACACACTAAAAGAAAGCGGGAGATGGGGTGCCTGGCTGGCTCAGTGGGTGGAGCAGGTGACTCTTCACCTCAGGGTTGTAAATTTGAGCCCCATGTTGGATGTAGAGATTACTTAAAAATAAAATCTGGGGCGCCTGGGTGGCGCAGTCGGTTAAGCGTCCGACTTCAGCCAGGTCACGATCTCGCGGTCCGTGAGTTCGAGCCCCGCGTCGGGCTCTGAGCTGATGGCTCAGAGCCTGGAGCCTGTTTCCGATTCTGTGTCTCCCTCTCTCTCTGCCCCTCCCCCGTTGATGCTCTGTCTCTCTCTGTCCCAAAAATAAATAAACGTTGAAAAAAAAAATTTTTTTTTTAAAAATAAAATAAAATAAAATAAAATAAAATAAAATAAAATCTTTTAGGGGCACCTGGGTGGCTCAGTCGGTTGAGCGTCCGACTTCAGCTCAGGTCATGATCTCACGGTTCGTGGGTTCAAGCCCCGCGTCGGGCTCTGTGCTGACAGCTCAGAGCCTGGAGCCTGTTTCAGATTCTGTGTCTCCCTCTTTCTCTGACCCTCCCCTGTTCATGCTCTGTCTCTGTCTCAAAAACAAATAAATGTTTAAAAAAAAATTTTTTTTTATAAAAAATAAATAAATAAATAAAATCTTTTGGGGCACCTGGGTGGCTCAGTTACTGAAGCATCCGACTTCGGTTCAGGTCATGATCTCACGGTTCATGGGTTCGAGCCCCACGCCAGGCTCTGTGCTGACAGCTCAGAGCCTGGAGCCTGCCTCAGATTCTGTGTCTCTTTCTCTCTCCACCCCTCCCCTGCTCACTCTGTCTCTCAAAAATAAAAAAATGTAAAAAAAAAAAAAAATTAAAAAAAAAGAAAAAAGAAAATCTTTAAAAAAAGGGAGGGAGTATGGAGAAAGATCAAAGCTTATATATTATACCCCAATAACGTCTAAAAAGTATATAGCAATAAATACTGTAACAACTTTCCTCTCAGCCTCACCAATCTAAAATGTCAGTGCATCCTTCCTACCTCCAACATGAATGACTTCCCATCACTATAACATAAAGACCAAAAGTAATAGCTTGATCTGCAAAGCAAGCACAACCTGATTCATACCTACCTCCCTAGCACTGTCTAATCTCTGCACACTACAGCCTAAGTAGGCTTTTCTCAGTGCTTATATCTTGTCATTCCCTCTGGCCACAGGGCCTTTGCACATGCTATTCTTTCACAGTCATCTCTTCTATCTTTACAAGTCACTTTATCCTTCAAAACTTGTTTCAATTTTCACTTCCAAAGGAAAACAGTCCTTTCCCTTAAGCAGGATAGCATGATTAATAAGGGCACCAGTTCTGGAGTCCTATATCCTAGCTCAGCCACTTACCAATTCCATAGCTTTGAGCAAGTCACATAACACTTTGTGCCTCAATATCTTCATCTATAAATCGGGATTATATGGCTGTCGTAAGGACTGAATAAATTAATTCAAGTAAAGCACCAGAACGGTATCTATGACATAGAGCTCAATATCATGACTTGGTCAAATCCCTCCATTGTATTTTCTTATAGCACCAAGACCTCTCTCCTAATAGCATTTTACACTTACTTGTCTCTCTCTAATAGACTACCATATCTAAGAGAGCAGAAACTATATTTGTTCCCCATTGGTAGAATACAGGAAATAATCCCATAAAGATTTGTTGAATAAAAAAGTAGTTGAAAGGACGAAGCTGAGTCCCAGCAAAGTGACTTGTCTAATATACAAAACTTCATCTGTGTGACTGACTCCAAAGCCCAAGCCTTCCACTACACCAGGCCGCCTCCTATGTAAACGCATAAGATGTGACAACTGCAACTAATGTACCAACAAAGACTAAGATAACAAAAGCATTTAAAAACAGATTTTGTGGCCACACAAAGAACACTGTGTACTTTGAGAGTGGCATCCAAAGCTGAGGCTAAGCTAACACAGGTGCAGGCTCAATTCCACTTGGAGCTGGAGCTCCCACAGTGCTCACCTGGGCCTCAGTTCCCTCCTCTTTAAGAGAATGGGATGGGCCAGATCATCTCTAAAGTGTTTTCCAATTCTAGAGTTCAAGGACAATAAATCAATTTATGTGACAATTTTTAGAAGATTTTTTTCTTTTAAGGAAGTTTAACAAGCAGACGAACCAAATGACAGGTGATTTTCAGGGAGACCCTCATTTTAAAGAATTCGCTGAAATGACTTAATAAACCCTATTAATAAAGTCAAGCTATCTTTGCTCAGAAACTACAAGAGACTCCATTTTCAAGAGAAAGTCTTCACAGCGGCCCACAGACACTCCAACATATGAGCCAAGGCTGTCATCAAGAAACCCTGGGGCACACAGCACAGAGGCAAAATGGTTTTAGAACAATTGTACAAAACTCCGGCTAACCACTACGTAGAAAAGAAAACTAAACTCACAGGATGCACACACAGTAAACTGCGATGTAATTCGATTGAAATAGGCTCTCAACTCAAACGTAAAAGGTAGCAGCAATCCTGGCATCGCAGATACTTTAGAAGTTGAGATAAACTCACAACCCTAATTCTACTTCAGCAGCAATTCAGTGTCCCTAAAATTGGGAAAAAGCCAAGAGAAAACAAACTGTAAGGATCCTTAAGAATCCCTGGGAAGCTCAAGCCGAAGCCGAAGCCGAAGCCGTAAGGCACAAGAACGGCTGCAGGGAAAAGCACGTAGGCGCCAGCCACACGGCTGTCAGCCGCTCCCGGGGGCTAGCGAGCCGAGGGCGCACGCCTGCCAGCTCGGAGGGCCCCTCCGACTCCACGAGCCTCCGCGTAAGGGCTGCGCTCCAGCGCCAACGCGGGTGCAGAGGGACTAGGGGCGCCGACGGCTGCGGAACGGGCCGCGGCGTCGCCCGGGAACCGCGGGGCGCTCTCCGCCACACCGGCCACCCGCAGGCGCTGCAGGGCTGCGAGCCCAGCGAAGCCCAGCGAAGCCCAGGCCCGCGGGGAGCCCGCCCGGTCCTCACCTTCAGGGTCCACAGCGCTGAGCTCCGCATCAGCGGCTGCGGCAACCGCCGCCCACGCCGTCCGGCCCCGACCAGCGCCGCCGCCCCAACCCAGAGCCCCGCCATTGTCGCCCCTGCCGACCGGCGCTCTGCTGACCTCTCACCCCGCCGAAGGGGGCGGAGAAGGGGAGCGCCAGAGCTTCGGCCAATCACGCGCCGAGACCCCCGGCCCCGCCCCCTGCCGCTCAGGAGAGGACGTAGGGGCGACTGGCCGAACCGCGGAAACTGGCAGACCCGCCGCGGGACGGCCGAGTGCCGGGACCCGAGGGAGGGGGCCCCGACAGGACCCCGGCGTGAGCGAGTCGGGGAGGACGCGCGTGAGTCCTGGCGGCAGCTGGTACGCGCCTGCTTGGGGTAAACCCCGTCGTGTACCAGCGTCCACCTAGCTACAGCCCGTGGCCTGGCCACTCACTCCACGTCAGTGACCTAAGCCCCATGGCCACCCTGCAGGGCCGAGTGCCCTAAGTTCCAGACATAAGCCCGAACTATATTCCTTTTATTCGAAGGCATAAATTGCAAAGCACCAAGTCAAGATAAGATTTTGAACAGATAGCAGAGATAATGCTCTAGGTCTAGAAATAAGAGATCGGAGCTCAGGCTCGAAATAGCTGCTTGTCCGAGGAATTAGCCAAAACCAGGTCAGTTTCTGTTGCTTGCTAGCAGGCACCCTTACGAGTAGTAGTGCAACTACTAAGGGCCAGACCTTGTGCTGGATGTCCCAAATTCTATCTCATTTAACCTTCACAAGAATTCTAAAGGCCCACACATTATTCCCATTTTGAAAAACTGAATTTATAGGGAGGTAAAGTCATTTAGCCAGTAAATGGTGACACCAGGGTTTGAACCCAGGTCTGGCTGTCTTAAGAGACTTGGCTTTTGCTTTGCTGTATTACAAATTTTATAACATAAGCAGCACAGAGAAATAATATTATGATCACCCAGGCCCCCATTACATGGTTACAACAAATCAACATTTTGTCAGTCTTATTTCATCTAGTCCCCCTTTTCATCTTTTGCTGGAGTATTTTACATTGTTTTGTTTTTGTTTTTGTTTTTGTTTTTTTAAGTTGAGAGAAAGAGAGCAGAGGAGGGGCAGAGAGAGAGGGAAAGGGAGAACCCTGAGCGGGCTTGGCGCGTTCAGCACAGAGCCCAACATGGGTTCAGCACAGAGCCCACAGTTCATTGATCCCATGAACTGTGAGATCATGACCTGAGTCCAAATCAAGAGACGGTCACTTGAAAGACTGAGCCAGCCAGGTGCCCCATGCTGGAGTATTTTTAAGCAAATCTCAGACATCAGGTCATACCACCAACAAACAGGCCAGTATCAGCAGTTCTGCTCTTAACTATTTTCCTGCTCCTTCAGAGTCACCTTGAGAGAGTTGCAAAACTAGGAATGACCTAGAGTATGTTACAGCATAGCAAATGCCTAGAGGTACAAACAAAGTGTTTGGGATAGCAGAGAGATGACATTTTGTGGAACTGTAAAATGTAAGTAGGAACTTTCATGACAGACAAAATAAAAAGGAATATCAAGTTTCGCAGGTTTTTTCATCTGTGTATTTAAGGCTGGAATCATTTCCTACCCGAGAAACCTGCTTTTTTTTTTTTTTTTTTTCTTTCTTTTTCTTCTTCCCATTTTAACCTTTGGATTTGTTCTACTTACATCCTGTCTGTTTTGTTCTTTTCATGAAAGGCACTTGTGGCAGAAACTACTTGTTTTCTCCACTCATTCCTTTAATAAGAGAGCTCCTAAGTTTTAGCTGCACACAGGCCACCCAGCTCAAGGCCGCAGTATCCAGCCTCCCTTACAAGGGGTATGGCCATGTGACTAAGGGCAGTCTCATGGAATGTAAGGGTTGTGCCCTTAAAGAGTAGACGCATGCCCTCCATCTCCTCTACTCTCCTTCCTGAAGTTAGACATGGGTGGGTGCTGGAGTCATCTTCACTCCAAGACCGGAGCCCCATGTTGGAGATGGCAGAGCAAATGACAGGAGGAGCCCAACCCCCTGACTCTGTGGAGCCATCTTATCAGCCTGCTGCTGCTTAATGCATGTTCTGGGACAGAGAAACAAAGTTTTATCTTGTTTAAGTCATTGTTATTTCTGCCTTTACTATAGCAGCCAAAACTGTATCTTAACCAACTCATACTCTAGTATCCAGAAGTGAGGTGCTGACATAATGAAACCTGAAATGCATGGTGATAACAGTGACAACCCCAAAATCGCAAACCAGAAGCTGAAAGCTGACAACTCTTATTGCCATGGTACCTCTTTGGCAAAATGGTTACTTTCAAACTTCTGGACAGTCTTGCTATCACTATCACTGATACAACCTATACTTCTAATGCAATGTTTTCAAAGACCAGCAGTGGCATTTTAAGTTAAACAGTTCTACCTTGTCTGAGCTGTGCCACACACTTAGGATGTTTATGATCTCCAAAGCCCACTTCCTGTCTGAAATGTCTGTGAACAGTTGTTCCATATACTTGGTCTACTTTATCCACAGTGACAGAGAAGCAGTTACTTCATCGTGGCCAGAAACAGGTCTTTTCTCAAAACTCTGAAAGTATCTTTACATCGTCTTCTAGCTTCCAGAGTTGCTCTTATTTGTGATCCAATGTATCTGATTACAGTTACCTGGCTGCTATACTGTTGTGTAGTGGGTATGGAGCAGAGAGAAGTCCGAGTTGTAAATTAGGGAATCCTGACCAGCCATATGCACAACAAATAGCAAGCCTGCGCTCCACCAAGAGATCTTGACCTTTGAGCTACACATATCTGGCTCTCTTTGAGGGAGAGTATGCGCAGACTAGGTATGCTGGATTGAAAACTGTGTTTCCCTAAATCCTCTTCCCTTTATGGTGCCTGGTTAGAGTAGATCAAAAGAAAAACTGATAAGATATTTAGAAGGCAGGAGTGAAACATTACTCTCTGAAGATTATTACCGTAAGATAAGTAACGTAGTTTCCTGGAAAGTCTCAGTTTGCTGTCATCCAGGTTGTTTTTCCCAACTGCTACCCCTGCTGACCACCAGCAACTCCACACCCACCACTGGCTGCTTGACTGGAGAGCCACAAAGGGGTTAACTATACATAGGTAACTGCTCCTTATTGACCCCTCCATGAGATCCTTCTCGTTCCCATTTGGCAGCCAGACATGTATGGCTTCTCAGCTATCTGTCAAACTCCATCTTGTCTACGTTGCAATGCATCAGGCAGACTGTTTTAATCTCTCTCTCTCTGGTCCTCTGAAAGGAGCCTGTAGCCATTGACTAATGAGAGAATGCATCAGGGAAGGAAAAATAGCCCAAGTTTTCAGGAATTACTGGCTCTGAACTGCTAGTAATTCCTAGAGACCCAAAATGCCATTGTGTCCCACCACTGAAAGTAGAGAATGTGGCACAGCTATTTGAGTGATGAACGGGTGGACCACAGCAGACACTGCTCATTGTCTTCTAATGTCCATCTTGCTCTCATCAGTTCGGTAAAAGAACTCTCACAATTTAGGTGGGTGTATGGTAAGAACTACATTTCCTCGGGGAAGGAAGGACTTCCATGGCAGCAAGAGTGGCCAGGTTACTAAGTTTTGCCCAATGGGATGTAAGCAGAAGGGACGTGGACAGCTCTTGGGTTGTGTCCTTCAAAGGAAGGGGCACGTCTTCCACTTTCCCTTCTCTTCCCAGCTTGCCAGAATGGAGGCATACAGATTATAAGGAAAATTCCAAAGAGCTGAGGAGATGGCAGGATCTAGCTAACTGCTCTCCAAATATGTTCATTCTTCTTCCTGAGCACAATACTAGGCAACATTTCTAGCCTCCTTTACAGCTAGATGTAGTGAGGCACCTGCATTCCTGTCAGTGGAGTGTGAGTGGAAGTGAGATACTCCAACCTCGAGGCTAGGTTCATAAAACCCTCCATACATTTCTTCACACCCTTTCTTTCTCCTCTCATCTGCTGAGACTCCTGGAAGGCACTAGATAGAAGGAGCCTTGGTATCTCAATGCCTAAGTAGACCAAGATCTTTCTTGCCTTCCCACACTAAACTGTGACATGAGCAAGAAATAAACTTTGTATTTGCTTAAGCCACTGAGATTTGGGGATTGCAAAAGCAGTTAATCTACCCAGCCTAATACAGTATTAATAAAGGGAAAATAAGCAGACTAAAAAGGACTTTTGTACACATCAGAAGGGAAAAGATGATATTTAAGAGGAAAGTAGATTTTTTTTCTGAAAATGGAATGAAGGAATATTTAACACTAAATTATAGAATTGATAAATTTTGACAAGAACTCTTCAAAATCAAAGTATTGAAAATATTTTTTACTATTACTATAAATGAATTAGACCACTGCTTAAAAACTGTCAGAATAAAAATATACATTAACAATATCAGGAATAGTATCCAACCTATGAATAGCACCCAAGGTATCTAAAAACATGGCAAGGATTTCTTCTCCTTGTTTTACTTACTTATTTTTTGCAAGAGAGAAAACACAAGCAAGAGAGGGGAAGAGGGAGAGGGAGAGAGAATTTTAAGCAGGCTCCATGCCAGCATGGAGCCCAGTGTAGGGCTGGCTCTCACAACCATGAGATCATGACCTAAGCCAAAATCAAGAGTCAGGCACCTATCCAACTGAGCCACCGAGGCACCTTGCAAGAATTTCTTCTCAAAGAATTCAGTATTAGAGTAGGCTCTAGAGAAGGAGTTGGCAAACTTTTTCTGTTTAAGAAACAGTAAAGATTTGAGGCCTGTAAGAGGCACATAAGTCTCTGTTGCATATTCTTTTTTGTTTCTTTAGCAACCCTTTAAAATGTAAAAGTTTTTAAATTAAACTTTTAGCTTGCAGGCCTATAAAAACAAGAAGCAGGCTGGATTTGGCCTGGGGTGTAGTCTGCAGACCTCTGCTCTAGAGTAGTGCTATACTAAGTGCACTCCAGCTACCACTGCCCATTGGCCACCAATGTGAGAGTTATGTGACAAGGCTGTGATAAGATCTTTTAACAATGTATGTATTTATCTCAACACACAGTCTATGGTACATTTGTTCAGGTTGCTTTAGCAGATGTACTATAGACTGTGTGGCTTAAGCAGTAACTATTTCTCACAATGCTGGAAGCTGGGAAGTTCAAGATCAAGGTACCAGCAGACCCAGTGTCTGCTAGAGTCCGCTGCCCGGTTTGTAGGTAGCCATCATCTTGTATCCTCACACAGTGAGAACAGAGAAAGATATCTAATGTCTAATGTCTCTCCTTATAAGGGCACTGATCCCATTCATGAGGGCTCCACTCTCACCGCCCAATCACTTCTAAAAGGCCCCACTCCAAATACCATCATACAGGTGATTAGGTTCAACACATGAATTTTGGAAGGATACATTCAGTCCCTAGTAGGAACCTATAACTAACGTTTTGAGGATTGACACTGGCGCGCAGACCAAATTTTGTATGGTGCTGCAATCAAAGTCATGTCATGTTTTATGGACATCCACCATCCTTGGAACACCTTTCTAACATTGGGGAGTTTCCTACAGGATGAGTTCTCCCCAAGATAGAACCAGATATTTGCTTTGTCTTACTCCTTTACAGTTAGATTCAGGCAGATGATCTAGCTGCACCAGTAGCTGCATCCTAGAAAGATGTTGATTCAAGACAGCTATGTGATAAGCAGTTGCTACCCAGAATCCATTTGCTGGTGAGGGTAGCAGCACAGGCTCCCAGCTACAGGATCCATGTGGGGTCTTCGCTGGGGTCTTGTAGGAATACTGGAGTATTCTGTGCTGTCTATGTATCCTCCAATTCTACTCTCGAGCCCTTTGGAGATCTTGTGAGTTAATGTCCCTTAACAGATTCCATTTCTGTTTAGACTAGCTAGACTCTTCTATTGCACCTAAGAACTTACTGATATAGATGTTTACTGATAAATGAAATTAATTCACCATCCCAAATTAAACAGTGTTCAGGTCCTATCATTAACACCAGAGCTGTTTTTCTTCACTAAAAAACTTTGGAGTTTGTAAGAAATAATAATAAATAATAAAAATCATTTTAAAAATTGAGTTTGTTCCAATTAGTGTAAGTGAAAATTTTTAAATGTGGTCTCTTTCCTCAAGGACTTCAAAATTTATCTAGAGAGTGAAAAGTAGCATACCAAAAACAAAAAATAAGCACCAAATTGTGCACCAAGATACAAAAGCCTATCTCTAAACAGCTCATGAGGTGCAGCCAGGCCCAGAGCTCTTTCCTAGCATAGCAACCACAGAAGATCCTTGAAGCTCTCGGTAACCAACTTTGTGTCCAGCAGCCTCCTCATTTTGGCCACAGGTTAAGGACACAAGAATTGAACCCGACTCTTATGGAAGATTGTGGGAGAATTCTCAAATACATTTGGGACCATGGTACCTATGCATAACAATTTTTTATTTTCACAGAAACAAATTAGTAATAGTTTATGACTATTGTCTTTAAGCAACGTATGCCAAGGTCCCCAAACCCTTTCATATCTGCCCTGAGAGAACAAATAACATTTGTAAATACTGTTATTTAGGGAACTTCCTTGCTTACTCTTTTTGATATGTGTAGATTAAGGATAAACTTGACTGGATCCTGGAAGATCAAAAGAACTACAAAGAGTCCATTTCTGACCCAAATGAAAAAAAGACAGTAGATAAAATAATAATAATTAATATTTATTGAACGCTTATTCTATGCCAGAGACTGTTCTCAGCAAAGCGGTGTTTGGAGACAAAGCTGAAGGAAGAGGAAAGACCAGACCCTGAGGAAAGTAAATATTATACTATGGAGTTTGGGGCTTTCATCTTCCAGGCCAGAAATCACAATGTGGCAGAATGTGGGCCACACATAGCACAAGACTATGTTTGGCTTTAGCCGTGTGTGTGTGTGTGTGTGTGTGTGTGTGTGTGTGTGTGCGCGCGCGCGCACGGCGCACTCCTGCGCACGTTGTATGTTTCTCAAATTGAATTAGTTAACTATTCAAAATATGGCAGCTTTCGCGTATAAATCCAAATTTTCTTTTCTTGAGATAGTGAAAGATTTAACAATGCGGGGATCCCCACCTAAAAACATTCAAAGGCATCACCATGTGCCACACTCAGTCCTTTACTCATTGTCTTTAGATGCTTGTGTTTTTTTCATCCCTGTTTTTTGAGGTGGAAAACCTGAAGCATCTTAATCTAGGAAGTGATACTGTCTTTGCATTTTACAGTATTTTTTTGCATTATTCTAGAACTAGTGCAAAAGTATCCACATGGATAAATCTCACAAATATAAGATGCAGCATAAATAAATAAATAAATAAATAAATAAATAAATAAATAACAAATTGCTGAAGAATATATACAGTTTGATACTATTTTAATGAAAGTTTTAACATGAAACAGTCTTATATTATTGAAGAACACATGCATAAGTAATAAAGGGATGAAATAATGTGTGGGAACACTAGTTACTGAGTTTGAGAGGCAGGTTGCCCTTGCCGAGGGAGGCTAGGGCTGCCATAACTGGGTAGCTTAGATTTTTATTTTCCCACAGTTCTGGAGGCTAGAAATCCAAGATCAAGGTGCTGGCCAATTCAGTTTCTGGTGAGAACTCTCCCTAGCTTGTGGACAGCTACCTTCTCATTGTGTCCTCACATGGCCTTTCCTCCCTGCTTATGTTCAAGGAGAGTGACAGAACTCTCTGGTAACTTTTCTTCTAAAGTCTCTAATCCTGTCAGTTCAGAGTCTGACCCCAATGACCTCATTTAACTTTTAATTACTTCCATAAAGGCCTTATCTCCAAATACAGTCACAATGAGGTTAGGGCTTCAACATATGAATGGGGCAGGAGTGGGGAGGGGGAGACACATTCAGCCCATAACACTGTCCCATGAAGGGACACACACAGCACACTCTTGACCCAGCAATGAAAATGCATATGTGCAATGTTTTTGCCCAGGGAAGACTTTCAGAGACTCAGTGAGCAATGTTTCTACCGGCGGCTAGTCATGTAAGCACCCTTTGCTTAACACCTACCAAAACTCCAGATACCCAGAAGAAAAGCAGGTGTTCAGCAATAAACCACATTATTTGCATAGTCTGAGCACAGTGGGCCACCCTTATCAGTGGAAGGCAGTAGGAATGTTTCCAAAATCCAGCCAAGGGCCAACTTTGCAATCAGGCCCTTCTAAAGAAAGTCACCTCAGGGGTGCCTGGGTGGCTCACTCGGTTGAGCGTCTGACTCTTGATTTTGGCTCAGGTCATGACCCTAGAGTTGTAGGATTGAGCCCTAAGTTGGGCTAGTCTGCAGTGCCTCCTTGGGATTCTCTCTTCTTCCTCTCTATCTGCCCTTCCCCCACTCATACTCTCTCTCCCAAAGTAAAAACAAACTTTAAAAAAATGAATAGAGATAGTCACATGAGGCTTGCTGTGTCAACTCTCCTCTGCACACTTACCAATGAACTCCTCAGCTCTGCTGTATCGCTCCCACCTTCTGGTTAACAACTGCTAAGATACCCAATTGCTAAGCACTAAAACTGGTATAGTAACTGTCTATAGATTGTTTCTAGGTTTTAATACCATTGCCAATCAAAGCCAATCATAGTATACTTTATGACCTGAAAGGCCCTTACAATCCATAACATGTTCTCTCCCAAGGTAATAATTGATGATATCTTTCTAAATTAATTATGTGTCATACTTCAGGAGAGGATCTCACCCTCTTCCATCCCTGGGTGCTGATTAACATAGCAAGCAAGCTCTTCAGTCTTGTTACCATAGCAAAGATAGTTTGGTGACCATCTTAATCCAACAATGGAGTTGGAAACACTTAAAGCATAGTCAAGAATGTTTCTAAAAAAAATAAAAAAGAATGTTTCTAGTGCATATCCTACTGCCTATAATAAAATCCTGGCAAAACTAAAGCTAGAAAAGAGAACAGAACCAAAGCTTCTTTGAGCACTTCCAAATGCTTTACATAAAATTGCCCTAACAATGGGATATGAATGTGTTTTGGTAATTGTGTGTTCATATTTTTTTAAGTATATTTATTTAATTTGAGAGAGAGAGAAAAAGAGTGCGCACAAGCAGGCAAGGGGCAGAGAGAGAGGAGGAGAGAGAATCTCAAGCAGGCCCCACGCTGTCAGAGCAGAGCATGACACGAGGCTCAAACCACAAACCGAGAGATCATGACCTGAGCCAAAATCAGGAGTCAGACACTTAACCAACGGAGTCACCCAGCCACCCTGGTAATTGTGTATTTATTAGAATTAAGTTTTCTCTTTTCAGAAAGCCACAACTTGGACAGAAGCATAAAGTTTCCTACCTAAGGAGTCTTAACTTTCTCTTTAGGGGCAGAAACATTCATTTCACTGGAATTTTTACTAAGGAGCTTTATAAAGCTCAGTACTTCATTGCCCATATCATCCTCAATCCTCAGGTAGTACAGAAAAGACAAATAGAATTCTCAACTCTAGCTAAATTTTTAGAAACTCTGGAACTTGGCCTGAACAGTTGCCTTTTATCTTAATGACAATGAAATCAAACTCCATACCCAGCCCACTGACTCTCAATCTATTAACTAATAGACAGGCATCTTATCTGCCTGTCCCCAGTTATAGACTTTTCCTTATCACAGGCTGAAATAGCCAAATATTGCAAATGACTCATGTGATACATTGAGTTGTTTTTAATTTTTTTAAGTTATGGTAAATTATAATTAACATCAAATTTACCATTTTAACCATTTAAGTTTATTTATTTACTTTGAGAGAGAATAAGAGCACAAGCAGGGGAGGGGCAGCAAGAGGGAGAAAGAGAATCCCAAGCAGGCTCCATGCCCTCAGTGCAGAGCCCAATGCCGGGCTGGATCCCACCAACCATGAGGTCATGACCTGAGCTGAACTCAAGAGTCAGATGTTTGACTGAGCCACCCAGGCTCACTATAACCATTTTAAGCCACCCCATTATGTATATATATATATGTATATATATATATATACATATATATATACACATATACGTATACATATATATATATATATAGCCACCCATTATAACCATTTTAAGGGTACAGTTCAGTGGTATTAAATACACTGACATTGTTGTATAAACCATCACTACCATCCATCTCCAGAACTTTTCTCACCTTGCAAAATTGAAACTGTTTTCCTTAAACACTAACTGCCCATTTTCTGCTCCCTGCAGACCCTAGCCACCACCCTTCTACTGTCTCTATGAGTTTGACTATTCTAGATATCTCCTATAAGTGGAATCAATGCACAACTTTGTCAACAGATGCGAGTAGCTTTTTCAGAACATCCTTCAAAACAACCCTTTTCACTATTTAAAATGAGAGGTGTTATCTCTTTAAAGAACCATGAGAAAAAGACTGCCCTAACCTCACTGGAAAGGACCTTACAGGCACTATGAACAACTAACACAGTCGTCCCACTCTGGGGTGTTGATCCATGCTTTCTTACTTGTTAATGAAGGAGAAAGAAATCCTTCTTGATCAGAAAGACTGTTTGTTCCTGCTACAGACCTCAACCTGAGAATTCTTAGGAGTACTCCAGAAGCAGAAAACCACAGGAAAGAGCTTCCACTCAAGACTATCAGAACAAACTAACGACTAGAGGCAGGAGACAGCCCAAGCCCCATGGAACATGGGAAGTCAGGGAACCAGCACTGCACATTGTCACACTTCAATCTGTATGCACGTTTTCTTAATTTTCCTACATATTTTCCTTTTGTTGACAGCTTGTTACCTCTTAACTATGGTACCAATAAGCAATGGTTCGCTTATAGATAGAATCAGCTGATGAGAATTGTTGAATTGTCAGGAATCTTATTAAATTCTTCAAAGCTTGAAATCAGCCTGTGGAAACTTTTACACAGTGGAAACAAGAAAACTACACATCAGGGCCTCCCCTACTCCCACTGTCCCAGAGAAAGAATCTGTTGTTAAACATTTACCAGCACACCACTGCCTAAAAAGTACCCATCCTTAATATTGCCCTTTGCATTCTTAGTCACTTCCAAGCATACATCCAACTGACTACAATTTGCTTATGATATGGCTAAAATATACCACTAAACTGTTAAATTTGTATTCACTTTCCTTTGGGGACCACCCAGCTTCACTTGGTACCAGTTCCTAGGTATCAGGTGGTTCCCTAAGTAACTGGACTCAACCACTAAGCACCTTTTTAGATGGAAAACACCTCAATAAGCCAGGTGACCAGAGATCTGAAACTCCTTATCATAAAATACTAAAAAGAGAGATTCCTCTCTCCGCTTGTAAATCTTTGGTGAGTGCTAGACTTTGGAAGTAACTGTTCACAGTCACAGAGCTTTAGAAAGCAGGAAACAGATGGTGTACATCCAGAGGTTATGTCACCTTCACACACCTTACCAGGCAGCACGCCAGGGATGCTCAACATGGAGCTCTCGCTTTAGATCTAGCCCATGATTACTCTAAATTCACTGGCACTGGACTCATCTCGATGAGTGACACCATCACCGAAGTTACCACAAGACTCCTTTTCTTGTAAAAATTGTGTGCTGAGCTGAAAGCTAGGTGCCAGTTCCTTTCACAACTTTGGCGCCAAAGCAAGATGTTTCTTATTAGAGAGAGATAAGAAGACACAGAACATTTCTCAGTCTTGTGTGGGAAGGGCAGGCACCACTGCCTGTCTGTCTAAGCCTGGACAACTCAGCACAGGCCCGTGTGTTTCATTCCTGCCACTAGAAAACTAAAATTTCTCACATACGTTAAGAGATCCAAATTGTTTGGGGCACCTGGGTAGCTCAGTCAGTTTGGCAACTGACTTCAGCTCAGGTCATGATCTCACGGTCTGTGAATTAGAGCCCCTGAGCAGTCAGCACAGAGCCTGGAGCCTGCTTCAGATTCTGTGTCTCCCTCTCTTTCTGCCCCTCCCCACTTGCACTCTGTCTTTCTCAAAAATAAATAAACATTAAACATTTTTTTAAAAGAGATCCAAATTGTTCATTTTTGGCACAAGTGGCCCTCACTCTGAGCACTTAATCTTTCTTAAAATAGACACTGAGTATTTTGTCTTAATAATAAGGCTGCATTTCAGGCTGGGCTGCTTTGCAGGCTGAGGAACTTCATGTGTCAAATGGTGATGGTGTAAACTCTTGCTAAATGCAAGGCTTAATTCCATTAATTATTTGTGCAATTATATATTTAATAGATGTATCACCCATAAACTCTATTGTAGCAGAGTTTATACTTTTATCATTCATTGTTGTTTCTCCTATGCCTGACACATATACTAGGCACACAATAAATGTTTCTGAAATATGTATACACACACACACACACACACACACACACACACACACACATATATATGTATATATATGGGTTTATATTGATAGTTCCAATTTAAAGTTAGGATTATAGTGATTTTTTTTATCTTCATAACTTGGAAATCTTGGTTCCTAATAACATTAATATTTCCTTACTTTTTATTTTATCATACACAAAAGCACAAGAACAACAATATTGCTAACAACAAACTTATTGAATGCAGTTCAAAGTATCTTTGGAGTTTTATTTGTCCTTAGACTTTATATGGGCAAAATGTTACAGTGGTCTATGTTCCAAAGTAACTTTAATTATCTTCTCGGGATGCCTGGCTAGCTCAGTCAGTAGAGATATGACTCTTGATCTTGGGGCTGTAAGTTCAAGACCCATGTTGGGTGTAGACACTACTTAAAAATAAAATCTTAGGGGCACCTGGGTGGCTCAGTCGGTTAAGCGTCCGACTTCAGCTCAGGTCATGATCTCGCGGTTCATGAGTTCAAGCCCTGCGTCGGGCTCTGTGCTGACAGCTCAGAACCTGGAGCCTGTTTCAGATTCTGTGTCTCCCTCTCTCTCTCTGACCCTCCCCCGTTCATGCTCTGTCTCTCTCTGTCTCAAAAATAAATAAATGTTAAAAAAAAATTTTTTAAATAAATAAATAAAATCTTAAAAAAAAAAAGTAATTATGTTCTCAGTGCAATTGGGTTTCATATTCAGTTCCACTCATTGGTTTCTGTTTGTGTTCAATTTTAGGGTTTTTTTTTTTCTTATTTAACTTAGTTTAATTTTTTGAATATATAAATCATTTACATGATTCAGAAGTCAAAGCTACATAAAAAGGATACCCAAAGAATTAAATTCTTGCACCCACCTTTATTCCTTATACCCATTCTACCCATCCTTATTAGGAACCTTTTCCATTTTCAGAAATATCTTGTTTATTCTTCTTTTTTTTATACAAATAAATATATATACCTATGTACAAGTATATACAAATATGTTTATGTGTGGATATGCCCTAGTTTATTCAATCAGTCTTCTATTGATGGATACTTGGATTTGTTTTTAAGCTTTTATTACAAATAACTTCACAATGCAGAGCAAAGTGCATACCAAATTTTGCATTTGTAAAGGGATTATTGTCAGCTAGTTTCCAAGAAAGATTACCGAGTCAAAGGGTAAACACACATGTAATAATTTTGTTGAATATTGTCCAATTTTCCCTCCAGAAAGATTTTGCCATTTTGCAATCCCACTGGTGATGTTTAAGAATACCTGTTTCTGGGAGTACCTGGGTGGCTCAGTTAAGTGTCTATTTTTTTTTTAATGTTTATTTTATTTTTTTGAGAGAGAGAGAGACAGAGCATGAGCAGGGGAGGGCAGAGAGAGAGGGAGAGAGAGAATCCGAAGCAGGCTCCAGGCTCTGAGCTGTCAGCACAGAGCCTGACGTGGGGCTCGAACTCACGAGCTTTTGAGCTGTGAGATCATGACCTGAGCTGAAGTTGGCCGCTCAACCGACTGAGCCACCCAGGCGCCCCAAGTGTCTGACTCTCGATCTCAGCTCAGCTCATGATCACAGTTCCTGGGATTGAGCCCACATCAGGCTCTGCATTGACCATGCAGAGCCTGCTTGGGATTCTCTCTCTCGCTCTCCCTCTGCCTCTCCCCTGCTCGCTCACTCTCTCTCTTTCTCTCTCTCTCCAAAAATAAGTAAAATAAACTTTAAAAAGTTTCTGGGGTGCCTGGCTGAATCAGTTGGTGGAGCATGTGACTCTTGATCTCAGGATTATGAGTTTGAGCCCCATGTTGGGCGTAGAGATTACTTCAGAATAAAGTCTTTTTTTTTTTTTTAACGTTTATTTATTTTTGAGACAGAGAGAGAGCATGAACAGGAGAGGGTCAGAGAGAGAGGGAGACACAGAATCCGAAACAGGCTCCAGGCTCTGAGCTGGCAGCACAGAGGCCAACGCGGGACTCGAACTCACGGACCGCAAGATCATGACTTGAGCCAAAGTCGGCCGCTTAACTGACTGAGCCACCCAGGCGCCCCAGAATAAAGTCTTTAAAAAAAAAATACCTGTTTCTCTCCAGGATTACCAACATAGGGTGATGTCAAGCTTTTGGACCTCTGACAGTCTGGAACTGGGAAGGATCTGAGATGTCACCTTCCTTGAGTGCTAACAAGTTAGCCTTAGTGGGTGTTACCAGAAGGCCTCAGACTCTTAGGTCAAAAACAAGAGAATCTATTAGTTATGGTACAGCAGAAGCCTGAGCTTCATGTTGGCATCAGTTCATCTTGCCTCCCACGTCCCATGGGGATGATGAGGAGCAGCCCGAGTGAATGCTGTGGCCAAGTGGGTTTGTGTCACAGCAGAGGAACACGGAGCCTAGGAAACCCCTAATCTTATATGGGGCTGCTATATAACCTGCCTAAGCTTTACTCCGAAGGAAATATTATCTTTATTATCCTAGTCAGAAAACAAATCTGCCCTCTGTTGCATGTGCATTTCTTTGTTTTGTTTTGAATGTTTATTTTTGACAGAGAGAAAGCACGATTGGGGGAGAGGCGGGGGGGGGGGGCGGACAGAGAATCCAAAGCAGGCTCTGTGCTGACAGCAGAGAGCCCGACGTGGGGCTGGAACCCACAAATGGTGAGATCATGACCTGAGCTGAAGTCGGATGCTTAACGGACTAAGCCACTCAGGTGCCCCTGCATGTGCATTTCTTTTAGGAAGAATGTCACCGACTACTTTTTCAAGTGTCTCATAGGCATTTGCCTTTCATCTCCTGTGAACTGTCTCAACATTTCTAGCTATTCTCCTCCTGGGTTTTTGTCTTTGTCTTTTTTTTTTTAAACAGTTTTATTATGATATAATTTACATAGAATGACATCCTCACCCATTTAAAGAGTACCATTCAATAAGTAGTATATTTACAGAGTTGTGCCACCATCACCATAATATAACTTTGGAAAATTTTTAATACCTCCAAAAGAAACCTCTTACCCATTAGCAGTCATTCTCATTCCCACACCCCATCCCCACCCAGCCCTAGGTGACTGCTAACTTCCTCTCCTTCTCTGTAGATTTGCCTATGCTAGATGTTCCATGTAAATGGTATCACACGGTATGTGGTCTTTTGTGACTGGCTTCTTTTGCTCGGCATGGTTTCAAGGTTCATCCATGCTGTAGCATCAATCAATACACTTCTTCATTCTTTGTTATGCATTGATAGAAATTAATCATTTTGTGTAATTTCAGTTGAAAATATTTTCTGCCAGTTTTTCATTTGTATTTTGACTTTGCTTATGATGATTTTGCCAAGCACAAGTTTATATGTATCTGTCTGTCTGTATGTATATGTAGATAGATAAGTTAGATATCAAATGTTAGATAGGTAGAGATGTATTTAAATGTATTGATCTTTCTCCATGGCTTCTGGGATTTGAATTATAATAGAATGGCTTTCCTCATGTCCAGGTAATAAAGAAATGGATATGATTCACTCTTGAATATGTTGTTTCATTTTTTTTTACATTGAAATAACTGATCTATTTAGAGTATATTTTAATGTAAAGTAAGGGACATAAATTCAAATATATATTTTTTTCAAATGACTCTCCAGTTGTGCTAATCCCATTTTTTTAAGTTAATCTTTCCCCTCAATGATTTAAGATGCTTCCTTTGTCATATGCTAAATTTCCACATATGCTTGAAATTATTTCCATTGGTTTGTCTGTTAGCCAGGTATCAACACCACACTGTTTTAATTATAGGATCTTTATAGTAATTTTTAATATGTGGTAAGGCCAACCCCTCTAATTGCTTTCTTTTGAAGATGTTCATGAGTATTCCTGCTTATTTATTTTTCCATGTGAAGTTTAGGATCCAGTGCCAGGAAAATTTTGCTGGCATCTTTTTAGGGAATTACATTAAATTTATATATTAACTTGGAGAGACTTGAAATATTTATGATGTTGATTGGTCCTCTCCAAGAACAAGGAATGTGTTTCTATTTTTGATCATATTTTTGTGATTTTTCAGAACTGTTTCAAAATCTTCCTCATATAGGCTTTATGCATAATCTCTTAAAACAGTGCTTCCCACTCCTCTAATAACTAGGTCAACCAAGTATGGCCAATTATAGTAGCAGCTCTTCTCTTTGAGGAGGGATGAGGAGGTGGGCTGAGACAGAGGGAAAAGAAGAGCAAATATCTTCTATGTTCTACTTTCCCTGAGTTTTGTTCTATTAGCCCCACTGAAAGTTTTGCCTATGTATGCTGCTAGCTATGCTACTATATAGTACTCACTGAAACACTGTCTTCCATGAGCTTTACTGGACAATATGGCTGAGCATAATGCGGGATGGGAGACAGACCAGAGACTGAATTTGGGAATCTAGTGTATAATGGGCTTTGGAGTGAAGCTATGCTACTTTTTACTCAAGTCGGAGATTTGTAACAGGAGACCTCGTCTGCTCAACGAATTGATTCCAGAAGGAATCAGAGGAGAAATAGCAATTATCAGGAAAGTGGTTTCACAAAGGTGAAAGCAGCACTTCCCTGGTAGATATCTCTGCTGTGAGATAGCTGTACTCCAGGTTACCTCGAGGCTTGCTTTAAAACCTAATGGTGTAACAGACAGTATATTACAAAAAGGAAGTATAGGAGGAGAGGAAAAAGCCTATTTCTTCTTTCAAATCCTTCTAGCTGCTCTTTAGCTCAGAGAACAAAGAGATTTATTATATAGGACCAGCCAGCAGCAATTTTGTGTTAATAATACTCAGTCATCTCTCTATTGGCACCATCATCTAAGCCTCAATAGGGACCCTGGAGTTACCCACAGATTAGCAAAATAAAAGGCCTTCTCTTCCAAAAGATTTCCCATGCTTTGAACCTTTCCTAATACCCTCAGTCTTAAAATGTACCAGAACATCCATCTAATAGGGTACTGTGTACCTGTAATAGGAAATAAGGAAAATATCTACATACAACAGTGGACTGATTGCCAGGATATATTGTTGAGAGAAAGAAATCAAGGTAGGGATGCGTGGCTGGCTCAGTCAGTACAGCCTACAACTCTTGATCCTAGAGTTGTGAGTTCAAGCCCTATGTTAGGGTGTGGAGCCTACTTAAAAAAAAAAATCAATGTAGAGAAAAGTATGTATAGTATACTAACATTTATCTAAGAAATGAGGACTAGATATAGATACATAGATATGCTTATATTAGGAACAATGGAGGGGTACCTGGGTGGCTCAGTTGGTTGAGTGTCCTACTCTTGATCTCAGCTCAGGTCTTGATTTCAGGGTCATAAGCTCAAGCCCTGCACTGGGCTCCACGTTGGGTGTGAAGCCTACTTAAAAAAAAAAAAAAATGGAGATAATCCATAGCTCTTACCTCCACTCCTGCTAACAGTCTGACCTGCTCACACCCAGAGAGCCTGTAACTCCACCGTGCCATCTGTGGCATTTGGGCCCTTTTTGGCAGTGATGATGGTTTCTCTGATCAGTGTCTGAGTGCTATGAAGATTGCACACAGAGGTCCAGATTCACTTCATCTTCAGAATGTCAACAGATACATAAATTGCTGTTTTGGATTTCACTGGTTGGCAGTGGTTGACCAGTTGTTTGGATTGCAACCAATTTGAGCAAAGAAATATCTTTACTGTGGCTTTGTTACGAAGGCAAAATCTACAACCACAAGGAGACAAAATACATTTCCTTTTTTTTTAAGTTCATTTATTTATTTTGAGAGAGACAGAGATAGTGCAAGTAGGGGAGGATTAGAGAGAGAGGGAGACAGAGAGAATCCCAAGCAAGCTCCACACGTCCTGTGCAGAGCCTGATGCAGGTTTCCTAAAAAGATTCCCTAAAAAGATCATGACCTGAGCCAAAGCCAAGATTCAGACGCTTAACTGACTGAGCCACCCAGGCACCCCAAACACATTTTCCTTTTTAATTTAATTAGACTTTAATTCTCCTATTGGACTTATTTTGAATTTATTTTGAATTTAATTATTAGACCAAAATGGATGGTGAGTCATCCTTCGTCATTATAATAAAGGAGAAACTGAGCAAATAACTTGTATGTTGGATGAGGTGTTTGTATTTATTTTTTAGGATACTGCCAATAAGAAAGTGTTCCTGGGCATGGTCACCTATGAAGTCAGATCTTTGTTTAAAGTCACGATAGAAGACGGATTTTTGGCTATTTGTTTAGAAGCTAAAGGTCTTGTTAACTTGAAGCATATCACAACTCCTTTATCAAAATGGAACCTTAAAAAAAAAAGTGGAGCCTTTTCTTCTGGTACACTATCAAATTCTTGATTTAAAGCCAAGTGACAAAGTTGTATCTGTGGAAATGATTCACTATCATCACTGCAGAGATGAACATCTGCTTGCCCTCTGTAACAGTGTAGAGAAACTATTCCCAGGTCTTGACACAGAAACTGCTAAGAGAAGGTGAAGAGAACTGGAGACAGCAAGTATAGGCCACTCTTTCAAGGACTTTTGCTATAAAGGACAGGGAAAGGTGGAAGATGAGAGACAGTACAGTGTGCGTGGATGTACATATGCTATAAATGATCCAGTAGAGAGGAGAAAAACTGATGATGCAAGAGACAAGGGGAACAATCCTGAAAACCGAAACTCAAGGCAAACCTGTTGTGATTCCATTGTGACAAAGTAAGTAATGTTTCCTGGGGAAGCAGATTTAGTCATGTTCTTTTTTCCTCTTCATATACATGTCTACCTTTTTTTTTTGTTTTTTTTGGATCCTTTTTAACAGTGCTATTAAGAAACACTGGATGACAGAAGGACTGGATGCCTTTTATCAGGGGGCTTGGATTCCAGCTGAGTTGCTGTCACCCTATTGAAGCAGCTAAAAGAGGCTCTGGGACAGTATGTTCTCAGACATTTGCAACTGGCAGGGAGAAAGTCCCCATTTACTGGCTGCTGGAAAGGTAGCAGATCACATTGGGAGTGAACATCATGAAGTCCTTTTTAACTGTGAGGAACGCATTCAGATATTGAATGAAGTCATATTTTCCTTGGAAACTTATGACCTTACAACAGTTAACACTCCAGTAGATATGTATTTAATTTCCAAGTACATTTGGAAGAACACAGAATGGTGATCTTCTCTGGAGAAGGTTCTGATGTACTTCCACAGGGTTACATATATTTTCACGAAAACTTCTTTTAAAAAAGCCAATGGTAGAGAGAGAAACTTCTGAAAGAACTCTGTTTGTTTGATGTTCTCCACACAGATCAAACTACTGCTGCCCATGGACTTGAAACTGAGAGTCCCATTCCTGGATCATTGATTTTCTTCCCATTACTTGTCTCTGGTACCAGCAAAGAATGGAATAGAGAGAGAGAGAAAGAGAGAGAGTATTTGAAGACTCTAGTCTTCAATCTGGAGAGAATCTGGTGGGGTGCCTGGGTGGCTCAGTTGGTTAAGCATCTGACTCTTGATTTTAGTTCAGGTCATGATCTCATGGTTTGTGGGATTGAGCCCCCAGTTGGGCTCTATGCTGACAGAGCAGAGCCGGCTTAAGATTCTCTCTCTCTCGGGGAGCCTGGGTGGCTCAGTCGGTTGAGCAACCGACTTCAGCTCATGTCATGATCTCATAGTTTGTGAGTTCAAGCCCCACGTCGGGCTCTGTGCTGACAGCTCAGAGCCTGGAGTCTGCTTCAGATTCTGTGTCTCCCTCTCTCTCTGCCCCTCCCACGCTCATGCTCTGTCTCTCTCTGTCTCAGAAATAAACGTTAAAAAATTTTTTTAAAAAGGAAAAAAAGATTCTCTCTCTCCCTCTCTATGATCCCCATCCTGCTCACACACTCTCTCTCTCAAAATAAGTAAACTTTAAAAAAAAAGAGAGAGATTATCTGGTGACCAATAGAAGCCTTCAATGATGGTATAACCTCAGTTAATAGTTTCTGGTTTATGATTTTACAGGAACATATTGAACACTAGGTTCATGATACACTGACAGTAACTGCAAGACAAACATTTCCCTCAGTACTCCTCAAACCTACAAAGGCAATTACTACCATTAATATTTGAATGCTGCTACCCAGGCCAGGCTGACTGGCTGACCGATTACTGGATGCCCAACTGGATCAATGCCACTACCCTTCTGCCTGCACTCTGACCCATTACAAGTCAGCTACCAAAGGTTAGGCCGTCTCTAAAAGAGAAACTGAAAGTAAACGTTCCTCTTTCTTGTGAAGGGTAGTGGGATTGTTTGGTAGGACCAAACATCCATATGTACTTGGACATGAAAAAACAACCCTCTCAAATCTAAAAAGAAAAACAACATAAAATAAATCACAAAATTAAAAAGAAATCGTTCCTGGGGCACCTGGGTTGGTTAAGTGACCGACTCTGGATTTTGGCTCAGGTCCTGATCTCACGGTGCGATCGAGCCCCATGTCAGGCTCTGTGCTAACCAAGCAGAGCCTGCTTGGGATTCTCTCTCTCTCTCTCTCTCTCTCTCTCTCTCTCTCCTCTCTCTCTCTCCCTCCGCCCCTCCCCCACACATGCACACACACACTCTCTCTCTCTCAAAATAAATAACTAAACAAAAAAAAGAAAAATAGAAATCATTATTAATGGGGTGAGAAGAGGAATAGGATAGAGACAGACATAGAAGCCAGGTATGTTTTGTATACTTGACTTTGAAACCATGTAAATATTTTACACAGATCTAAAAGAGTTAAATTTTTAAAAATTTTTAATATTTTATTTATTTTTGAGGGGGGGTGACAGAGAGGGGGGCAGAAAATTTCAAGCAGGCTCTGCATTGATAGCAGACAGCCTGACGCGGGGTTCCAATTCAGGAACTATGATGAAATCATGACCTGAGCCAAAGTTGGACACTTAACCTACTGAACCACCCAGGTGCCCCTAAAACAGGATTAAATTTTAGCAACCTTGGGGATCCTGGGTGGTTCAGATGGTTAAGCATCCGACTGTTGATTTCAACTCAGGTCATGATTTCATGGTTTGTGAGATGGAGCCCTGCATCAGGCTCTGTACTGACAGTGCGCAGCCTGCTTGGGATTCTCTCCCGCCTCTTTCTCTGCCCCTCCCCCCACTCGTGCACATGCTCTCTCTCTCCCTCTCTCTCTCAAAATAAATAAATAAATTTTTTTTTTAAATTGTAACAATCTCAAACGTTGAAAAAAAAAAAGGGGGGCGCCTGGGTGGCGCAGTCGGTTAAGCGTCCGACTTCAGCCAGGTCACGATCTCGTGGTCCATGAGTTCGAGCCCCACGTCAGGCTCTGGGCTGATGGCTCAGAGCCTGGAGCCTGTTTCCGATTCTGTGTCTTCCTCTCTCTCTGCCCCTCCCCCGTTCATGCTCTGTCTCTCTCTGTCCCAAAAATAAATAAACGTTGAAAAAAAAAATTGTAACAATCTCTATCTGAAGGAAAATGAAGCAAATGAAATCACTGAGAATCCTTAGTGACCTCCTAACTGCTAAATCCAATGCTTTGCTTTAGAGTACTTTCAGCTTAACCTGTACATATCATTTGAAATTGTTGATCACTGACTCATTATTTTTTTATTTAAATTCAAATTGGTTGGGGCACCTGGATGGCTCAGTCAGTTAAGCATCTGGCTCTTGATTTCAACTCAGGTCATGATCTGACAGTTTGTGAGTTCGAGCCCAGAGTCAGACTCTGTGTTGACAGCCTGAGTCTGCTTGGGATTCTCTCTCTCTGCCCTCCCCCACTTACGCATGCTTGCATGCATGCTCTCTTTGAGAGAGAGAGAGCATGCACAAGTGAACAGGGAAGGGGTAGAGAGGGAGGGGGACAGAGGATCTGAAGTGGGCTCTGCGCTGATAGCAGAGAGCCTGATGCAGGGCTCGAATTCACAAACTGTGACATCATGACCTGAGCCAAAGTCAGACACGTAACCAACTGAGCCGCCCAGGTGCCCCTAAATAAATAAACTTTAAAAAGTAAATTCAAGTTAGTTAACATACAGTGTGGCATTGGTCTCAGGAGTAGGATTTAGTGATTCATCACTTACATATAACACCTAGTGCTCAACCTAACAAGTGCCTTCCTTAATGCCCACTTAGCCCATCCTCCCACCCACCTCTCCTCCAGCAACCTCAGTTTGTTCTCTTATGGTTTGCCTCCCGCTCTGTTATTATTTTTCATTCCCTTCCCCTATGTTCATCTGTTTTGTTTTTTAAATTCCACACGAGTGAAATCATGTGATATTTGTCTTTCTCTGACTTATTTCGCTTAGCATAATACACTCTAGTTCCAACCACATCATTGCAAATTGCAAGATTTCATTCTTTTTGATCGCCAAGTAATATTCCACTATATGTACACGTGTGTGTGTGTGTGTGTGTGTGTGTGTGTGTCTCACATCTTCTTTATCCATTAGTCAGTTGATAGACATTTGGGCTCTTTCTATACTTTGGCTATTGTTGATAGTGCCACCATAAACATTGGGTTGCATGTGCACCTTCAAATCAGCATTTTTGAATTCTTTGGATACATACCTAGTGATGCAATTGCTGGGCCATAGGGTAGCTCTTTTTAAATTTTTTGAGGAACCTCCATACTGTTTTCCAGAGTGGCTGCACCAGTTTGCATTCCTACCAGCAGTGCAAAAGGGCTCCCCATTCTCCACATCCTCACCAACATCTGTTGTTTCCTGAGTTATTAATTTTAGCCATTCTGACAGGTATGAGGTGGTATCTCGTTGTTTTGATTTGTATTTCCCTGATGATGAGTGATGTTGAGTATCTTTTCACGTGTCTGTTAGCCATCTGGATGTCTTCTTTGGAAAAGTGTCTGTTCATGTCTTTTACCCATTTCTTCACTGGATTGTTTTTTGTATAAGTTATTTAGCACATCTACTGAATTACTGTCTATTCTTCAAGACCTGTCTCAGATGTTACCTACCCTGTAAAATCGTATTAGATTTCTCTAGCCATAATTGTTACTTCCTCCTCACTCTGATAAGATCTCTTTTATGACATTTATCACATAGTGACATACATTGCCAAAATGCCAAAATAGAAGTGGATAGGAAAAAAAAAACATGAGAAGCCACAAGATCCACATAATATCATCATTTGTGAGGGAAGGCATAGATAGAAGCAAGAAGGACTTGAGAAAATGAAATGGCTAAAATCAATAGTAGGACAGAATAAAGGCTCACACTAAGATAAAACCATAGGGAATAGAATCCAAATTGACTAGTACAGGAACACAGGGACAAAGGCGAAAAAAAAGTCCAAATAAAAAGTGAAGCCAATCTTTCTGGGATCTGACACTTCAGGACTGCTGTTCTCTCCATCCCTGCTGGGTGCCCAGTGGGAGCTGGGCACCCTTGGAGAAGCAGGAGGGACCTGGGAATCTCCACGGCCCCTGGAGGTTCCCTGCCTCAGGGATTCCTGTGGGCTCTCACTCTCTTCATCCTGACCAAAGGTGCCTCTGCCATTAAGTGTTGTTTTGTGGTCCACTCTGGAGTTGCAACCCCCCTCAACTATTTGGCTTCTCTGTGCATCCTCCAATCACATTCTCCCTGTGGCCAAGTGGCTGGTGCCACCTTTCCTGTAGCTGCCTCCTGCCTTGCTTCCTTCGGGGCTTAGAGTACATTCACTCTTTTTCCTTTTGGGACCCACCACAAACTTCCTGTTTTCTGCCCCAGAAACATTTCTATCTCTCAGCTCTGCCTCAGAGTCCCTTAAACACAGACTCCAGTGTGTGATTTTCAAAGGGCATTAAGAAGCCATTCTTTTGGGGGTGCCTGGGTAGCTCAGTTTGGTTAAGCGTTCGACTCTTGATTTTGGCTCAGGTCATGACCCCAGGGTCGTGAGACTGAGTCCTGCATCAGACTCTGCATTGACAGCACAGAGCCTGTTTGGGTTCTCTCTCTTCCTTTCTCTCTGCCCCTCCCCCACTCACATGCGCGCTCACACACACTCTCTCTCAAAATAAATAAACATTAAAATATATATACATGTGGGGCGCCTGGGTGGCTCAGTCGGTTAAGCATCCAACTTCGGCTCAGGTCATGCTCTCACAGTTTGTGAGTTTGAGCCCCGCATCAGGTTCTGTGCTGACAGCTCAGAATTTGAAGCCTGCTTTGGATTCTGTGTCTCCCTCTCTGTCCCTCCCCCACTTGTGCTCTGTCTCTGTCTCTCTCTTTCTCTCTCTCTCAAAAATAAGTAAAATGTAAAAACAATTTTTAAAAAATAAATACAAATATATATATGTGTGTGTGTGTACATATACATATATACATATATATACATATACATACATATATATGTATACGTACATATATATACGTACACATATATATATATATGTATACACACACACACACACACACACACACACATATATATGTTTTACTTCATAATAATCTGGAGTTGGGGATGGCAGGTGGGAGGAAAACTGAAACAAGATTGACCATGAGTTGATAACTGTTGAAGCTGATTAGGAAATGAGGGTTCACCATACTATTATGTATGCTTTTGTGTATGTTTAAGGTTTTCATGGAGCATGAATGAACTATTGCTATACACAATAGGAAACAAATCTCACAAACATTGAGCTGAACAAAAGAAGCCAGACACAAAGTGAGCATACAATGTGATACCATTTATATTAAACCAGGCAAAACAATTCTATGATGTTAGAAGTCAAAGGTGCCTGGGTGGCTCAGTCAGTTAAGCAGCTGACTTCAGCTCAGGTCATGATCTCGCGGTTTATGAGTTCAAACCCCGTGTTGGGCTCTGCGCTGACAGCTCAGAGTCCGGAGCCTGCTTCAGATTCTGTGTCTCCCTCTCTCTCTGCCCCTCCCCCATTCACAACTCTGTCTCTCTCAAAAATAAATAAACATTTAAAAAAAATTAAGAAAGAAGTCAGGGTAGTGGTTACCCTTGGGGTAACAGTAACTGAGAGGGAGCCAAGGAGGAGCTTCTGCTGTTCTGGAAATATCCTCTTTTTGATCTGGGCATTGGTTACATAGGTGTGTTTACTTTGTTAAAATCAAACAGTACACTTATTTTTTTTTAAGTCCTCTGGATGAATGCCATACCTCTTAAAAGATACTTTTATTTGCAAAATTCAAATTAAAATGAATAAATGAATAACATTTAGTTGCACAGTCTAAGAAAGCTTATTTGCATATCCAGTTTCAGTGGATACTCTTTACTACTAATCACTGGATACAGCTTGGGTTCTCTCTCTTCCTAATGATATACTCAATTTTTTTTTTTTTTAATTTTTTTTTTTCAACGTTTATTTATTTTTGGGACAGAGAGAGACAAAGCATGAACGGGGGAGGGGCAGAGAGAGAGGGAGACACAGAATCGGAAACAGGCTCCAGGCTCTGAGCCATCAGCCCATAGCCTGACGCGGGGCTCGAACTCACGGACCGTGAGATCGTGACCTGGCTGAAGTCGGACGCTTAACCGACTGCGCCACCCAGGCGCCCCCTCAATTTTTTGTTAATAAAAACAAGAGTGCACATAACCAAAAACCAGATACTAAAAGAAAATAAATTTAACCAGTACTTTTGGCCTCCTGAATGAATCTCACCAAAGTATCTAACAAGTAGGCAAACTGATTGCCGTACATACATAACATATACATAGATATGCTACTCCACACCGAAATGCCTCAAGCAGTGCTAAGTACACAAAGCCTACTCTTGTATATCAATAGCACTGCAGCAGTTTGCCATACTATATTTGACTAATTTGTCTAACTAGAACATACATACACATACTATACAACAACTTTGTTCCTCAAGGCATTGAGGAACAATTGTATACATTGCCAATGAACACACTGTGCTTTGTCCCGTTGCAAAACAAGATACATACACTCTCTCACCAATACAACATAAAAGTTGGACAAAATAAAAAAAAGTTGTTTTTTTTTTTTTTTTAATTTAAGGGGCGCCTGGGTGGCTCAGTCAGTTGAGCATCCGACTTCGGCTCAGGTCATGATCTCACAGTTCGTGGGCTCGAGCCCGCATCAGGCTCTGTGCTGACAGCTAAGAGCCTGGAGCCTGCTTCGGATTCTGTGTCTCCCTCCCTCTCTGCTCCTCCCCCGCTTATGCTCTCTCTCTCTCCTTCAAAAATAAATAAAAACATTAAAACAAAATTTTTTTAATTTAAAAAGCTAGACAGGATATACCAATCAGGGCCACATTCTGACTGGATATAGTCCTTTGTTTAATATAGAAATAAAATCCACTGAGTGACCTTCCTTTAGTCATTAACTCAAATCCATTACTGTCCCCAAGTCACACAACCAGTGAGGGGTAAAATTAGAATTCTTAACCATTAAAATTGTAGGTCTCAGTGATAAAGCTTCAGAGAAGCAGTGGCGCTGAGTCACGTTCCTCCACCACCAAACATTAGTCTGCTAACATTTCAGCTAGTGCTCCCCTTCAAATAAGCAAATGCATAATCATTGCCCTTCATAACTCAGGCTCCCTTAAGAGATTAAAAGATGTGCTTAGCCACAATAATTTTTGACATATTGAGAATGCAAAGTAAAAAAGAAGATTGTACCTCCCTTACTTGCTTGCTGATGCTTATGAAATACTTTTCATTCTACTATTAGAAATAGAGAGAAAGGAGGGCCTTCTGGCTCTGGCCATGATCAAATAGCTTGTATTGGACTAACCCTCCCACAAAATAACAACCATAAACTACACAAATATTTAAAACAACTGTGTGGCAAAACTGTTGGTGACCCATCCATATCCCTTGGGATCCCTTTTCCCAGTCCTATGCACTCAATGGCCAGCAACTAAACACTTTGTTGTTAACAATTCATCCCTGAAGGCTTTAGAGGATGCATTCTCACTGTGGGCAATAATTGGTCCTTGGGGAGAAAAATAATTGTACTCTTTTTATGTATAAAGTACAGAAAAAAAGGGGTGCCCAAGTGGCTCAGTCGGTTAAGCAGCCGACTCTTGATTTCACCTCAGGTCATGATCTCATGGTTGTGAGATTGAGCCCCACTTCAGACTCTGTGCTGACAGCTTGGAGCCTACTTGGGATTGTCTCCCTCTTTTTCTCTCAAAATAAATAAATAAACATTTTTTTAAAAAGCAAATACGGATATGAATATAGTACATAACCAGACATATGGTATAGTTACAGCAATAAAATTTCACAGAAAGTGATTAGGGGAAAAACTGCTGAAGCAGTTTAGTTTCTTAAACGAAGAAGTGTAACTAAGGGTGTTATCGTGAGCAAAAACTTGAGGAACCGTGTTTTGGGGGAACATACATGGGCCCTGGAGTTGCTTTGCTAGAAGGAGAGCCAGAAATGCTTGAAAGTATGGCATTCCCTGGATGGACCAGAGCCAATTCCTTTGCCTTGGGGTGAGACAAGTTCTAAGGTGGTGACTGATGTTCCAGAGTGTTCTGGAGATGAATCTGAGCCTGAGTCTTTACCTACATGGTACCCTCCCCTGACTTCTTTTTCCATATCTTGTTTCTTCTACTCCACTTCTTTTTCAAATTCAAGAAAGTTTTCTTGGGGTGTCTGGGTGGCTCAGTCGGTTAAGCATCCGACTTCGGCTCACGTCACGATCTCACAGTTTGTGGGTTCGAGCCCTGCGTCAGGCTCTGTGCTGACCTCCCCCCCACCCCAGTTTTTTTTTTTAATTTTTTTTTTTTCAACGTTTATTTATTTTTGGGACAGAGAGAGACAGAGCACGAACGGGGGAGGGGCAGAGAGAGAGGGAGACACAGAATCGGAAACAGGCTCCAGGCTCTGAGCCATCAGCCCAGAGCCTGACGCGGGGCTCGAACTCACGGACCGTGAGATCGTGACCTGGCTGAAGTCGGACGCTTAACCGACTGCGCCACCCAGGCGCCCCCTCAATTTTTTGTTAATAAAAACAAGAGTGCACATAACCAAAAACCAGATACTAAAAGAAAATAAATTTAACCAGTACTTTTGGCCTCCTGAATGAATCTCACCAAAGTATCTAACAAGTAGGCAAACTGATTGCCGTACATACATAACATATACATAGATATGCTACTCCACACCGAAATGCCTCAAGCAGTGCTAAGTACACAAAGCCTACTCTTGTATATCAATAGCACTGCAGCAGTTTGCCATACTATATTTGACTAATTTGTCTAACTAGAACATACATACACATACTATACAACAACTTTGTTCCTCAAGGCATTGAGGAACAATTGTATACATTGCCAATGAACACACTGTGCTTTGTCCCGTTGCAAAACAAGATACATACACTCTCTCACCAATACAACATAAAAGTTGGACAAAATAAAAAAAAGTTGTTTTTTTTTTTTTTTTAATTTAAGGGGCGCCTGGGTGGCTCAGTCAGTTGAGCATCCGACTTCGGCTCAGGTCATGATCTCACAGTTCGTGGGCTCGAGCCCGCATCAGGCTCTGTGCTGACAGCTAAGAGCCTGGAGCCTGCTTCGGATTCTGTGTCTCCCTCCCTCTCTGCTCCTCCCCCGCTTATGCTCTCTCTCTCTCCTTCAAAAATAAATAAAAACATTAAAACAAAATTTTTTTAATTTAAAAAGCTAGACAGGATATACCAATCAGGGCCACATTCTGACTGGATATAGTCCTTTGTTTAATATAGAAATAAAATCCACTGAGTGACCTTCCTTTAGTCATTAACTCAAATCCATTACTGTCCCCAAGTCACACAACCAGTGAGGGGTAAAATTAGAATTCTTAACCATTAAAATTGTAGGTCTCAGTGATAAAGCTTCAGAGAAGCAGTGGCGCTGAGTCACGTTCCTCCACCACCAAACATTAGTCTGCTAACATTTCAGCTAGTGCTCCCCTTCAAATAAGCAAATGCATAATCATTGCCCTTCATAACTCAGGCTCCCTTAAGAGATTAAAAGATGTGCTTAGCCACAATAATTTTTGACATATTGAGAATGCAAAGTAAAAAAGAAGATTGTACCTCCCTTACTTGCTTGCTGATGCTTATGAAATACTTTTCATTCTACTATTAGAAATAGAGAGAAAGGAGGGCCTTCTGGCTCTGGCCATGATCAAATAGCTTGTATTGGACTAACCCTCCCACAAAATAACAACCATAAACTACACAAATATTTAAAACAACTGTGTGGCAAAACTGTTGGTGACCCATCCATATCCCTTGGGATCCCTTTTCCCAGTCCTATGCACTCAATGGCCAGCAACTAAACACTTTGTTGTTAACAATTCATCCCTGAAGGCTTTAGAGGATGCATTCTCACTGTGGGCAATAATTGGTCCTTGGGGAGAAAAATAATTGTACTCTTTTTATGTATAAAGTACAGATAAAAAGGGGTGCCCAAGTGGCTCAGTCGGTTAAGCAGCCGACTCTTGATTTCACCTCAGGTCATGATCTCATGGTTGTGAGATTGAGCCCCACTTCAGACTCTGTGCTGACAGCTTGGAGCCTACTTGGGATTGTCTCCCTCTTTTTCTCTCAAAATAAATAAATAAACATTTTTTTAAAAAGCAAATACGGATATGAATATAGTACATAACCAGACATATGGTATAGTTACAGCAATAAAATTTCACAGAAAGTGATTAGGGGAAAAACTGCTGAAGCAGTTTAGTTTCTTAAACGAAGAAGTGTAACTAAGGGTGTTATCGTGAGCAAAAACTTGAGGAACCGTGTTTTGGGGGAACATACATGGGCCCTGGAGTTGCTTTGCTAGAAGGAGAGCCAGAAATGCTTGAAAGTATGGCATTCCCTGGATGGACCAGAGCCAATTCCTTTGCCTTGGGGTGAGACAAGTTCTAAGGTGGTGACTGATGTTCCAGAGTGTTCTGGAGATGAATCTGAGCCTGAGTCTTTACCTACATGGTACCCTCCCCTGACTTCTTTTTCCATATCTTGTTTCTTCTACTCCACTTCTTTTTCAAATTCAAGAAAGTTTTCTTGGGGTGTCTGGGTGGCTCAGTCGGTTAAGCATCCGACTTCGGCTCACGTCACGATCTCACAGTTTGTGGGTTCGAGCCCTGCGTCAGGCTCTGTGCTGACCTCCCCCCCACCCCAGTTTTTTTTTTAAATTTTTTTTTTTCAACGTTTATTTATTTTTGGGACAGAGAGAGACAGAGCACGAACGGGGGAGGGGCAGAGAGAGAGGGAGACACAGAATCGGAAACAGGCTCCAGGCTCTGAGCCATCAGCCCAGAGCCTGACGCGGGGCTCGAACTCACGGACCGCGAGATCGTGACCTGGCTGAAGTCGGACGCTTAACCGACTGCGCCACCCAGGCGCCCCCCCCCACCCCAGTTTTAATGCTCATTCTCTCTCTCTCTCAAAAATAAATAAGCATTAAAAATTTTTTAAGAAAAATTTTCTTAATGTTTATTTATTTTTGAGAGAGAGAGGGACAGAGTGTGAGCAGGGGAGGGGCAGAGAGACAGAGAGACACAGAATCCAAAGCAGGCACCAGGCCCTGAGCTGTCAGCACAGGGCCCGATATGGGGCAAGAACTCACGAATGGTGAGATCATGACCTAAGCTGAAGTCAGATGCTTAACCAATTGAGCCACCCAGGCGTCCCTCTTCTACTCCATTAATGGTTTATCCAAGAAGCACTTTCTTAATTAATCATTTTATCCAAATCCTTGCTTCAGGGTCTACCTCTGGAAGAATTCAACCTAAGACAAATCATATGAAACTACTGCAAAGCAATAAACACAAGCAGGACTTAAAGTTTATGAACAATTAGAGAGGGGAAGCACATTAGAATCAAGCTGATATACTGCTGTTCTATCTGTCAGGTAGAATAAGTACAATTTGTTATCCACGATGTCCTGATTCATCAACACATGATAAAAGAAAAGGATCAAATTATCAAAAAACAAGAGAAGAAGCCCAGGTAATAGAAAAAAGGAGCTACCCGGTGAATTTGATTTTGGAATGTAATCAAACAAGGACTAAAACATCTATGATTTATATCCAAGAGAAGGAAAGATGAAGAATTTCACCAAAGAGCAAGAATCTACATATATTTTTATTAAGTTTTTAATTCCAATACAGTTAACATCCAGTGTTATATTAGTTTCAGGTGTATAATACAGTGATTCAACAATTCTATACATTCCTCGGTGTTCATCCTAGTGAGTGTACCCTTATCCCATCACCTATTTCACCCATCCCCCAACTCAACTCCCCTCTGGTAACCACCAGTTTGTTCTTCATAGTTAAGTATCTATTTTTTTGGGTTGTCTCTTTTCCCCCCTTTGTTTGTTTGCTTGTTTCTTAAATTCCACATGAGTAGTATCATATGCTATTTGTCTTCTCTGACTTAATTTGCTTAGCATTATACTCTCTAGCTCCATCCATGTTGTTGCAAATAGCAAGACTTCATTCGTTTTTATGGCTGAATAATATTCCATTGTGTATATATACCACATCTTCTTTATCCATCTTTCAGTGGACACTTAGGCAGCTTCCATAATTTGGGTATTATAAATAATGTTGCAATAAAGATAGGGGTGCATATATCCTTTTGAATTAATGTTCTTGTATTCTTTGGGTAAATATTCAGTGGTATGATTACTGGATCATAAGGTAGTTCTGTTTTTCATTTTTTGAGGAACACTTTTCCATAGTGTTTTCCACAGTGGCTGAACCAGTTTGCATTCTCAACAGTGCACAAAAGTTCCTTTCCTCCACATCCTCGCCAACACCTGTTGTTTCTTAAGAACCTGTATATATTTTTTAAAGCCAATTAGAAATTCTATAACAGAAAGTCATTATACCTGAATTTAGTAATTCAATTGACGGGTTTGATATCAGATTAAACAAAACAGAGGAGATGATTAATCAATTAAATAACATTTCAGTGTATTAAATTGAAGCACAGAGAGTAAAAAAGAACACAATAAAGAGTATAAGAGATTTAAAGAACATGATAGAAAGGTTTAATATCCATGTAATTGGTGTCAAAGAAGCAGAGGAGAGAAAAAAATGAAGAGAAGCAATACGTGAAGAAATAGTAGACAAAATTTCCCAAATTTCATCCCTGATGAAAGTTATTAAACCACACCTTCAAGATGCTCTATGAATCTCAAATGAGATACAGACAAAACCACATCTAGGTATATGATAGTCAAACTGAAGAAAAACAAATATAAAGGGGAAAATCTTAAAAAGATTAAAAGGGGCAACAATAAGTTTGAAGGTTAACTTTTCAAAAAAATTATGGAAGTCAGAAGACAATGAAGTAACATTTTTAAAGTGCTGAAAGAAACAACAGACTTCTATATCAGCAAAAACGAAGGCAAAATAAAGATGTTTTCAACTCAAATGGACTAAAGACCTAAATTCAAGATCCAAAACTATAAAACTCCTAGGGGAAAAAAAACTATAATACTCCTAAGGAAAAAAAACATACAAAAAATGATTTGTGACACTGGATTTGACCTGATTTCTTGTTTACAACACAAAGGGCACAACATCAAAAGCAAAACTAGAAAAACTGGACTAAGTCAAGCTTAAAAACTTCTGTGCATCAAAGGATACAATCAGTAGAGTGAAAAGGCAGCCTATAGAATGGGAGAAAATATTGCCAATTATATATCGATAAGGGGTTAATACCTAGAATATGTAAAGAATTCCTACAACTCAACAAAAACAAAAAATAACCCAATTCAAAAGTGGGCAAAGAACTTGAATACTTCTAATAGTTCTTTCTAACAGTTTGTCTTCTCCAAAGATAATGTTCAAATTACCAACACGCATATGAAGAGGTGTTCAGTATCACTAATTAGAGAAATGCAAACTAAAACTAATGAGACAATCCCACAGCCATTAGAATGGTTATTACCAAAACAAAACAAAACAACACAGAAAATAAGTACTGTCAAGTATGAGGAGAAGTTGGAACCCTTGTATGCTGTTGGTAGGAATGTAAAATTGTGTAGTCATTATGGAAAACAGTATGACAGTTCCTCAAAAAATTAAAAATAGAATCACCATATGACCCAGCAACCCCACTTCTTGATATATACCCAAAAGAACTGAAAGCAAAATCTCAGAAAGATATTTTGTTTTGGTTAAAGAATGGATATGTTTAATACATTTTGTTTTTGTTTAATGAATATAATTTATTGTCAAATTGGCTTACATACAACACCCAGTGCTCATCCCAACAAGTGCCCTCCTCAATGCCCATCACTCATTTTCCCCTCTCCCCCACTTCCCCATCCACTCTCACTCAGTTTGTTCTCTGTATTTAAGAGTCTCAAAGAGATATTTTTACACATGTTCACAGCAGCATTTGACACAGTAGCTGTGGAAGTAACCCAAATGTCCACAAATGGATGGATATATAAACAAAATGTGGTATATACACATGGTATATTATTCAGTCTTAAAAAGGAAATTCTGCCTCAAGCTACAAGGGACATTATTCTTTCTTTTTTAAGGTTTTATTTATTTTTGAGAGAGAGACAGACAGACAGGGCATGAGCAGGGGAGTGGCAGAGCAGGCTCCAGGCTCTGAGCTGTCAGCAGAGCCCGATGTGGAACTCAAACTCACAAACCATGAGATCACAACCTGAGTGTAAGTCAGACAGACGCTCAACCGACTGAGCCACCCAGGTGCCCCAACATGGGACATTATTCTAAGTGAAATAAGCCAGTCACAAAAAGGACAAATACTGTACGAAGGATGGGGGTGGGGGGAAATGGGGAGTTGTTTAATGGGCATACAGTTTCAGTTCTGGAGATCTATTACATAACAACGTGAACATACTTAACACTATTGAACTGTGTACTTGAATACAGTAGAAATGGGAAATTTAATTTTGTGTGTTCTTTACCAGAATTAAAAGAAAAATTTTTTAAGCTGTGCATTTTGTTTTATTTTAATGTTTATTTATTTATTTTGAGAGAGAGAGTAAGCAGGGGAGGAGCAGAGAGAGAAGAGGAGAGAGAATCCCAAGTAGGCTCCGTGCTGTCAGCACACAGCCTGATGTAGGGCTTGAACTCACGACATGTAAGATCATGACCTGAGCTGAAATCAAGAGTCAGATGTTTAACTGACTGAGCCACCCAAGTGCCCCCCAAAAGAATTTTTAATGTTTTCAAAAAAACAAAATCTGAAGGAATACATCATATGCAGATTGATTTTTAAGAAACACTGAAGAGAATTCTTCAGGCTGAAAGAAAAATCTCAGATGCAAGAACAAAATTGCTAAAAGATAAAGATGTAAAACATACTGCTAAATTTAAATAGACTACAGGGACACCTGGGTGGCTCAGTCAGTTAAGCATCACACTCTTGATTTCAGCTCAGCCATGATCTCACAGTTCATGAGATCAAGACCTGCTTCAGGCTCTGCACTGACAGCAAGAGCCAGCTTGGGAATCTCCCTCTCTCTCTTTGCCCTTCCCCCACCCACTCACGTGAGCACGCACACATGCTCTCAATCTCTCTCGAAACATAAACATACTTTATGTTAAGGTTCATGATATAAGTAAGCATAAATAAGTTTTGATTGCTTAAAACAATAAAATCTTGTGGAGCTTAAAATGCATGAAGATGCAAAATAAATGATAACAGTACAAAAAGCTGGAAGTGGTAAATGAAGCTTGACTGTAATAAGATTCTTGTATTCTTCAAAGCACTAACTTAAGTAGAGTATAAGTCAAGGATGTATATTGTAATTTCTAGTGTGACCACTAAGAGAATTATAAAAAGTCATGAATGAAAAGAGAATAGAGGAGAAAAACGGATTAACATAAATATTTCATTAATATAAAGAAAGGCAAGAAAGCAAGAATAGAGGAACAAAAAAAACAGAGACCAACAGAAAACTAATAGCAAGACAAGCAATATTAAACCCAACTATAATAGTAACTATGTTATATGTAAAAGGACTGTATAGGCCAATTTAAAGACACGTTTCAGACTGGATAAAAATATGCCATATGCTATGTACATGTTGCTCAGTTTATAGAACATATAAACGCTGAAAGTAAAAGTATGAAAAAGGATAAGCATGCAAACATTAGCTAAAGTAAAGCTGGTATAGTAATATATTAATAACTGACATGTAGAGGTTTTTTTTAATCATGAAAGTGACTTTAATTGTTTTCAAATCAAATAAAAATATATAAAAGGGGCACCTGGTCGGCTCAGTAGGTGGAGACTCTAACTCTTGATCTCAGGGTTGTGGTTTCAAGCCCCATGTTGGGAGTAAAGATTACTTAAAAATAGTATCTTAAAAAAAAAAAAAAAATATATATATATATATATACATATGAAATAGTTTATAGTTTAAAAATAAGATTTATAAACTATTCATTGAAAGGTTTTTAAAAAGCTAAGCCTCTCTGTTTCTGAGGATCCATAAACAAATATAAATGAGTATATCTAAGATGTTATATCAGGCAACATACAATAAGCTTTTATCTACAGAACTAGGTGTACTCTTTCTTCTTCACTCTTACAGCATGTCTTTCTATGATGACAAAATTCATTTCTGATCATGTTATGGATCAGCCAGATAAGAAAAAAAAAGTACACATTTTTTCCTCTTTTTTATTTTGAGACATAACAAGCAGATTTTTTTTAAATTTTTTAAACATTTATTTAGTTTTGAGAGAGACAGAGTGCAAGCCGGGTAAGGGAAGAGAGAGAGGGAGACACAGAATCCGAAGCAGGCTCCAGGCTCTGAAGTGTCAGCACAGAGTTCAACGTGGGGCTCGAACTCACGAACCATGAGATCATGACCTGAGCCGAGGTCGAACGCTTAACCGACTGAGCCACCCAGGTGCCCTAACAAGTAGATTATTTTTTTTAAGTTTATTTATTTATTCTGAGAGAGAGAAAAAAAGACCATGTGTGGGGGAGGGGCAGAGAGAGAGACAGAGACAGAGAGAGAGAGAATGAATCACAAGCAGGCTCCACATTGTCAGCACAGACCCTGGTGCAGGGCTCAAACCCACAAACCTCAAGATCATGACCCGAGTCAAAGTCAGATGCTTAACCAACTGAGCCACCTAGGTGCCCCCATAACAAGTAGATTTTAAGCCAAAAAATACTAATGGAGATAAAGAAGGATGCTAGTAATGATAAAAGTGTCAAATAAATGAATACATAACAGAACTAACATATTCATCATAGAAATCTTTCATTATATCAATGTTTTATACATATTTTCTCCCAATTTTTGGCTCTTTCCACTTCCTCAACAGACTTTTTATTTTTAAGTTTATTTATCTTTGAGAGAGAGAGAGAGCACAAGCAGGGGAGGGGCAGAAAGACAGACAGGGAGACACAGAATCCGAAGCAGGCTCCAGGCTCTGAGCTGTCAGCACAGAGCCTGACACGGGACCCAAATTCACAAACTGTGAGATCATGACCTAAGCCAAAGTTTGCTTAACCGACTGAGCCACCCAGGCACCCCAAGAATGTGACTCCTATCTCAGCTCAGGTCTTGAACTCAGGGTCATGAGTTCAAGCCCGGTGTTGGATTCTACTGGGTGTGAAGCCTACCTAAAAAAAAAGAAAGAAAATGGTCGAAATGGTAAAATGTTATGTATATTTTACCACAATAGAAAAAAAAGATGTACAAATGCCTAATAGGGACACGAAAAGATGCTTAACATCAATAGTCATTAGAGAAATGCAAATCAAAGCTACAATGAGATACATTTCACACCATTAGGATTACTGATTATCAAAACAAACAAATAAACAGAAAATAACAAGTATTGGACACAGAAACTGAAATCTTCCAGCACTGCTGGTGACAATGTAAAATGGTGAAGCCACTGTAAAAAAAAAAAAAAGCTGGGGGTGGGGGGCCACTTGGGGGTGGGGGGCTGTCAGTTGAGATTCAGAGTCTCGGCTCAGGTCATGATCTCATGGTTCCTGGGATTGAGCCCCACATCAGGCTCTGTGCTGACAGTGCAGAGCCCTTTTTGGATCCTCTGTTCCCCACTCTCTGCCCCTCCCCCAGTGTGTGCACGCATGCGTGTGCAATCTCTCTCGCTCTCTCTCAAAAATGAATAAACATTAAAAAAAGCGTAAATTTTATCTTATGTATATTTTACCACAATTTTTTTTTAAGATTTTATTTTAAGTAATCTCTATACCCAACATGGGGCTTAAACTCACAACTCTGAGATCAAGAGTCACATGCTCCACTGACTGATGCAGCCAGGCACCTCTATTTTATGTGTTTTTTTTTTTTTAAAGAAAGAAAAGTTTTGAAGGTATGCTACCTGGGGCGCCTGGGTGACTCAGTTAAGTGTCTGACTTCAGCTCAGGTCATGATCTCCCAGTCTGTGGGTTCAAGCCCCACGCCAGGCTCTGTGCTGACAGCTCAGAGCCTGGAGCCTGCTTTGGATTCTGTGTCTCCCTCTCTCTGCCCCTCCCCGCTCATACTTTGTCTCTCTCTATCTCTCTCTCAAAAATAAAATAAACATGAAAATTTAAAAAAAAAAGAAAGGTATGCTACCTTTTGTGTAAAATAGGGGCATAACATCATATCTGCTTACATTTTCATAAACAAATACTATAACAGTAAACATATTAAAATGTTTACCTGTAAGACAACGATAATTAGGCAGATAAGGACAGATGTGAAACTTCTCTGTGTACACTTTTCATACCATTTGTATTTAAATCATGTAATATACTACCTATTCAAAAATGAATAGATTTTTTCAAATAACTAAATAACATTCACTCGGATATGGCTTTTCCCTGACTAAAGCAGTCACATACTTTTTAAACCATTCTTACATAATTAAAGGTTAGGTAGTTACTTTAAATCATAAATACAGTCTCGATTCCATTTTAAACAGAAATGTTTGATCCCATAAAATAACAAAAGCTTCAAAGTTAATTTAATGCTAGCTCTTGTCCTGTCCTGCAGATGGGCTCTGCGGTGGGTTAACTCCTGTCAGTGGCAGAGGGGAGCAGGGCCCTCTTTCCCCTCTCCAAGCTTCTACTGTTCCTTACTGCGATTTTACTACTCTACCTTTCTGACCCACTGCCCTCCACTCAGAGGAGGAAAGACATGTTCTTACTTTTACAGATAAGTTCATAAGACGGTTGCATGTTTTCTCTGCTTGCAGATATTTAAAGCCAACTTTCTCTTCCAGGGCTCTTCATGGGTTTGTAGGAGATGCCCCCTACAAATCTCTGTTGATCTCTCGGCTGCCATTCCCTCGACCTGAAAGGATATGCTCTATACTCCCAAACACTAGGAATTCCATGGGACTCCTCCAGCTTCTCCTTGTTTACGTGGCCTTTGAGCCAGATTATGCAATGACCCCAAGGAGGCTCTCTTTCACATCTGGTTCACGGGAAACACTCACGCACTGATTGCCTAACAAACTCTGGAAGAACAGGCTGATTCCAATTTACTAGATACTCTCCCCTGCTCTACTTCCAAGCAGCAAGCCAGCTCTTCTCTTGATCTCTAGATTTCCCGAAAAGGAGTCAGACATCAGCAAATGGTGACCTGATAAATTCAAAGGACATACTTTAGGCTTTGCAACTTGAAGCCTCTCTCTTTTGACTCGAGGTGAGGAGGAAATCACATATCTACTTCTCATTGGGAGGGGAGCAAGGTTCAAACCCACCAACAGCTGTCTCCAAAGGAATCCTTTAAAAAATTCCTCTCCCTGGGGCGCCTGGGTGGCGCAGTCGGTTGAGCGTCCGACTTCAGCCAGGTCACGATCTCGCGGTCCGTGAGTTCAAGCCCCGCGTCAGGCTCTGGGCTGATGGCTCAGAGCCTGGAGCCTATTTCCGATTCTGTGTCTCCCTCTCTCTCTGCCCCTCCCCCGTTCATGCTCTGTCTCTCTCTGTCCCAAAAATAAATAAACGTTGAAAAAAAAAAAATTAAAAAAAAAAAATTCCTCTCCCTTATAGTGGAGAAATTGCAACACCTTGGACAAAGTATCAAAATTAGTATAGTCAATAACAGGCAGATAGATATTATGCACCCCAAGATGCGATGCTCTGAGAAAAATACATCATTTATGTACCATTTTGACCGGGGTCACAAACTGAATATAATCATGAGAAAATAGCAAACAAAGTAAAAATAAGAATTGTTCCTTTAAAAAAAATTTTTTTCAGTATTCTACAAAACTGCCATTGTTCTAAAAGACAAAGAAAGGCTCCGGAACTGTTCCAGATGAAAGAGACTACAGAGAACAGCCGAATGTAGCAGGTACACTGCAACACCTAGAGGAGGAAAACAAAAGCTGGGAAGGACGCCATTCAGCTGACCGACTGGAATGTAAACTTAAGTTCTTCAAAGGAACTGTTTCACGGTTAACAGTTCCTGCAGCGGATAACTGTACTGTGGTTACATAACACAATGTCCTTTTTCTTAGGAAATATACAATAAAGTATCTGGAGACAGGTGTAACATATGCGGCTTATTCTTAAATAATTTAGAAAAAAATAGAGAAAGAGAAAGAAGGATAAAACTCCAACAAAAAAAGCAAGTAAGATAAAATGTTAACAGTAAGTGAAGCTGTATGGAAGCTAAACAGGTACTTTTTGCCCCATTCTTGAAACTTTTTTGTGACTTTGAAATTATTTCCAAGTAAATACTAGGCTTTAATAAAAATTAAAAACAGGGACCAAGAGACATATATCTGATTTTTTAACAAATACCTCTTCTTTTTAATTATTTTTATGTGAAAATAGCACAAAGGGGTACCTGGGTGGCCGATTCAGTTAAGTGTCTGACTTCAACTCAGGTCATGATCTCACAGTTTGGGGTTTGAACCCCACATTCAGCTCTGCACTGGTAGTACAGAGGCTGCTTGGGATTCTTGCTCTCTCCCTCTCTCTCTGTCCCTTCCCTGCTCCCTTATAAATAAGTAAACATTAACTTATTTAAAAATAAAAGAAAATAGCACACAAATGGGCAAGTGTACATTATGAACACTGTTTGAAAAACAGTTACATGGACACCTGTGTACCTAGGATATAGCTGATAAAACAGAACACTATCAGTATCTTAGAAGCCTCTGCCCGCACGATCTCAATCATGCCCCCATTACTCTACCCTAGATAATCACCATCCTGACTTTTGTAATTTTTCAATCTTCTTCATGTCTTTTTCATATATGTATGTAGAACCTTACAATATATAATTTAAATGTGTCTTTCACATTTTAAACAAACAGAATGTGCTATGGTATGAATGTTTGTGTCCCCCCAAAATTAATTTGTTGAAACCTAACCACCAACATGATGGCATTAGGAGGAGGGCATATGGGAGGTGATTAGGTCATGAGGATAGAGCCTTCATGAATGGGATTAGTACTCTTATAAAAGAGGCCCCACAGAGCTCCCCAAACCCTTCTGCCGTGTGAGGATACAAGAAGTATGCAACCTGAAACAGAGCTTTCGCCTGATCATCCTGGCACCCTGATCTTGGACTTCCAGCCTCCAAAACTGTGAGCAATAAATCTCCACTGTTTTTAAGCCACCCAGTTCATGGGATTCTGTTACAGCAGCCTGAACGGACTGAGAATGATAGAATGTTTACTTTTTCTATGCCTTGTTTTTGTTTTTGTTTTTGCTCAATACTACATTAAAAAAAAAATTTTTTTAAGTTTATTCATTGAGGGGGGCAGGCAGAGAGAGAGGGAGAGAGAGAGAATCCCAGGCAGACTTTGTGCTGTCGGCACAGAGCCCAGTGCAGGGCTCAAATTCACGAACCATGAGATCATGACCTGAGCCAAAATCAAGAGCTTGGTCACTTAACCAACTGAGCCACCCAGGCACCCCTCAATACTACATTTTTTTTATTCATTCATACTATGAATATAGCTAATGTTCATTAATTTTCATTGCCATAAAATAGGTCAGTGTATGACTATAGTACTGCAATCTATTTATCCAGCTACTATTGACAAACATTTGTGCTGCTCCTATGTTTTTGTCATTATTAAATAATGTTGCTGTTAGCATTTCTGCACTGGTATCTTGATAAATACATGCATGAGCCTTCTCTAGGACACATTCCTAGGAACGGAACTCGTGGTACGCACCAGTGTTCAACTTTATTGCTAACTGGTACCGTCAACTACACAATGCCAAAATGTTTTTCAAGGTGATTGTTGTAATTTACATTTCCACCGGCTATGTATGAGAGAAACATCTGCTCCACAACCCCATAACCCTTGTCAACATTTGGTACTATCCAACTTTAAAACCGTTCCGTTCTGGTAAATATGGATGATATCTTATTATGGTTTAATTTGCATTTCCCTCGATACTACTGAACTTGATCTCTTTGCATGTATTTATGGTTTGTTTGTCTTTCTCTTTTATGAAATGCCTATTCATATCTTCTGCTCTTTTTTCTCTTGGGTTTTCCTTTTCATATTGATCTGTAAAACTTTTTCATACATTCTGAATGTTAATCCTTTTTCAATTATATATGTTGCAATTATATTCTCTAGTCTGTAGTTTATATTGTCACTCTTTTTGATGTCTTTTTAAACAGAACTTTTTCATTTTGATGTAATCCAATTAATTAATCTTTCATTTTTGGCTTCGTATTTTTGTTGTTGTTGTTTTTAACAGAATCCTTTCTTATCCTGAGATGATAAAGATACTGTCCTTTTGTGTTTAATTTATTGGGGTTTTTGTTTTGTTTTGTTTTGTTTTAGAAAGAGAGTATATGCATGAGCAGGGGTGGGGCAGAGGGAGACAGAGAATCTTAAGCAGACCCCACACCCAGCACAGATCCCAACAGATGCAGGGCTGGGTTTCACAAGCATGAGATCATGACCTGAGCTGAAATCAAGACTTGGATGCTCACCTGACTGAGCCACCCAGGCACCCCAGATCAAGACAAAACTTTTATAAGACTACCTTTGGGGCGCCTGGATGGCTCAGTCAGTTGAACACCCAAGTCTTGATTTGGGCTCAGGTCATGATCCCAGGGTCTTGGGATCAAGTCCCACATTGGGCTCCATGCTAAGCATCAAGCAGATATTCATTCTCTCTCTCTCTCTCTCTCTCTCTCTCTCTCTCTCTCTCTCTCTCTCCCCCCCCCACCCCCCTCTGCCCCTCTCCCCAGCTCCTGTGTTCTCACATCTTAAAAATATATATATATAGCCTTGGGCACCTGGCTGGCTCAGTCCCAGGACCATGTGACTCTTGATCTCCTTCATGTTTAAATCGTTAATTTACAGAGAATTAGTTTTTGTTTATGGTTTGAGGTAGGGTACTGACTTTGTTTTGCTTCTAATTGGATTGTAGTTGGACCATTTTTTGAATAACCATCTTTCCCATCCACTGATCTGCAGTGTCTTTACTGTCCATATATGTCCATACATGTGGGGGGTCTCATTCTTCTGTTCCACTGGTCTATTTCTCTATTCCTGTGTCAGTTCAACACTCTCAATTACATACCTATAAAGTAAATTTTAAGATCTTATAGCAACCTTACCATTTTTCACTAGAAGTGTCTTGGATATTCTTGGAGCTTTGCTCTTTCCTATCAATTATTCTATCAATTTAAGATTCAGCATCTTAAATTCAAAGAAAAATTCTGCGGGGGACATTGGAATTCCAATGATTCTTTGGGCAGAATTGGTATTCTTACCATACTGAGTCTTGCCCATGTACATAAAATGGCTCTGTATTTTCTTAGATCTCTTGAATAAACTTTTTGTTACATTTTTCTAAAGTACTTCATAATTTTTGGTACTGTAATAAATGGAATTTTTTTAAGATTTTATTTTTGTTTTTAAGTAATCTCTCTACACCCAACATGGTGCTCAAACTCACAACCCTGAGATTAAGAGTCACATCCTCCACCGACTGAGCCAGCCAGTGCCCCAAATGAATGGAATTTTTAAAAACTGTATTTCAGGGCGCCCTGGCTCAGTTGGTTGAGCATCTGACTTCGGCTCAGGTCATGTCTCTTGGTTCGTAAGTTTGAGCCCCACATCAGGTTCTTTGCTGTCAGCATGTGGAGCCCACTTAGGACCTTCTGTCCCTTTTCTCTTTGCATGCTTGTGCACTCACTCTCTTTCTCTCTCTCTCAAAAATAAATAAACATCAAAAAAAACTATATTTCTGTGGTGCCTGTGTGGCTCAGTCAGTTAAGCACCTTACTTCAGCTCAGGTCATTATCTCACGGTTCATGAGTTTGAGCCCTGCATTGGGCTCTGTGCTGACGACTCAGAGCCTGAGCCTGCTTGAGATTCTGTGTCTCCCTCTCTCAGCCCCTCCCCCACTCACTCTGTCTCTCTCTCTCTCAAGAATAAATAAACATTAAAAAAATTTTTGTTTAACTAAAAAAACCTATATTTCTAATGGGGCACCTGGCTGGCTCAGTCAGTGGAGCATGTGACTTGATCTCAGGGTTGTGAGTTTGACCCCCAGGTTGGGTGCAGAGATTACTTAAAAATAAAACCTTAAGGGGTACGTGGGTGGCTCAGTCAGTAAGCGTCGGATCTCAGCCTAGGTCATGATCTCATAGTTCATGAGTTCAAGCCCCGTGTCGGGCTCTGTGCTGACAGCTCAGAAACTGGAGCCTGCTTCAGATTCTGTGTCTCTGTGTCTCTCTGTCCTTCCTCCACTCATGCTCTATCTCTCTTTCTCACTCAAAAATAAACAAACATTAAAAACTTTTTAATAAAAAAATAAAGCCTTGAAAAAATTATATTTCTAACAGATTTTTCATGGTCATGCAGCCTGACACAGAGCTCGGTCCCATGAACCTTGAGATCATGACCTGAACTGAGATCAAGAGTCAGATGCTTAACTGACTGAGCCACCCAGGTGCCCCTTGAGGTAAGTGAGTTTTTAATAGTGCTTGTGTATCCAACAACCTTGCTAAACATTCTTATTTATTGTAATAGTTAATCTGTTGATTATTTAACTTTTCTACATCGACAATCATATCAGCTATAAAAATGTCAGTTTTTTCTTTGCAAATTCGTATCTTCTTTTTCTTTTCACATTACTTTGAGATTAACCCTCAAGAAACAATTTGAGTAGACATGGTGGTTTGGGGCATCTCTGTACTCTTCCTGATATAAAATAAATGTTGTTAACATTTCACAATTAAGTACAGTTGACCCTTGAACAATGCCGGTTTGAAATATATGGGTCCATTTTTATGCAGATTTTTATCCCTAATCCCGCTTTCTTACAGTACAGCACTATAAATATATTCTTTCTTCCTTATGGCTTTCTTAATAACATTTTCTTTTCTCTAGTTTATTTATTATAAAAATACAATATATAATACATGTAATACACAGAATATGTGTCAATCGACTGTATTATTGGTTAGGCTCCTGGTCAGCAGTAAGCTATTAGTAGTTAAGTTTTTAAGGAGTCAAAAGTTATATGCAGGATTTCAACTGTGTGGTGAAAGCCCCCATGTTGTTCAAGGGTCAATGGTATATTTGCCATGAATTTTTTGGAGGTGGGCTTTATCAGGTTATGGGAGTTCGTTTATATTCCTAGCTTGTTTAGAGTGTTCTCATTTTATTTTTCTGCATTTATTAAGATGATCATATGGTCATCATATATATATATAAACTCTATATATATAAACTGGAATAAAATCAATTTTCAAACATTAAGCTAATTTGCATTTCTGGAATGAATCCAATTCGGTCATGATGAATTTCATCATTTTTATTCATCAATAGATTCAGTGTGCTTAGATTTACTTAGGATTTATGAATGAGATAGGCCTATAATTTATTTTCTTGTACTATCCTTATTAACTTTGGTGTTGCTGTATATTAATTTTTTCATAGAGAATAATTAGAATTTCAAAGATAAAGAAATGGCACTGACAGTGACAACAGATGATACCCTAGATATTAGAATAATTACTCTGACCATCTTCCTATTCCCCCTTTCATTTTTTTTTTTTTTTTTTTTACTTTAAGATTTTATTTTTAAGTAATCTCTACACCACTGCGGGTCTTGAATTCACAACTCTGAGATCAAGAGTCACATGCTCCACCGACTGAGCCAGTCAAGTGCCCCAAGATTTTATTTTTTTAAGTAACCTCTACGCTCAACATGGGGCTCAAACTCACAACCCCAAAATCAAGAGTCACATGCTCTGCCAATGGAGCCAGCTGGTGCCCCTATCCCCCCTTCCTTATTTCCTCTTCCCATTTATAGAGAATAGTATAAAAGAATCATTACATAAACTATGTCCTCTACTTCTTCAATTTTGTGTATTTTGTAGAAATTGAGCAAATACAGAAAAATATGTAAATAATGATCAAAGGATTTAGATTAACTTTTAATTCTTAATTTTTTTTTAATTTTTTTAAATTAGTTTTCTTTATTTTTTTTTTTATTTTTTTCAACGTTTATTTATTTTTGGGACAGAGAGAGACAGAGCATGAACGGGGGAGGGGCAGAGAGAGAGGGAGACACAGAATCGGAAACAGGCTCCAGGCTCTGAGCCATCAGCCCAGAGCCTGACGCGGGGCTCGAACTCACGGACCGCGAGATCGTGACCTGGCTGAAGTCGGACGCCCAACCGACTGCGCCACCCAGGCGCCCCAGTTTTCTTTATTTTTGAAAGGCAGAGAGAGACAGAGCGTGTGGGGGGGAGGAGCAGAGAGAGAGGGAAATACAGAATAGAAACCAGGCTCCAGGCTCTGAGCTGTCAGCACAGAGCCCGATGCGGGGCCCAAACTCACGAACCATGAGATCATGACCTGAGCCGAAGTCAGATGCTCAACCAACTGAGCCACCCAGGTGCCCCTTAATTCTTACTTTCTAATCCAACTAGTCGCCTGAAACACTTGCCTAATAATAGGAAGTAGAAATTATACTTGGGAAGTAAATCATGTTCTATAATTTTCCACTGAATTCTTTAGGATTATTTCTTAATACCATGTCATGCCAACAGTTGCTATGTTATTCTAGTTGGAAAGCAGGTTGTAAAAAAGCATGAAAAAGAATTTTAAGAAATATTAATAGTGAAAAAAATAAAATAAAAACACAGACTTAAGTACTTTGCTGCCTTCTCCAAAAATGTAACTACAGCTGCTGGATGCATTCATGTGCTCACTCCATGGCACAGGAAAGAGAAGTCAGACTTGGGTGATTCCCTATTTGCTAAGTGCAAACAAAACTGTTGACTCAGCTCTTAATAGGGAAAGGCAATGTCCTTGTCCCAGGAGTTCAAAACCTAAAACAAACAAATGCTGTACAAGCTATCCAATGACAACTTGAATGAAAATAAGGCACTTATGTTCTAACCTTTTAAGAATAGGAACCCAAAATAAATGTATAAAAAATTTACCTCTTACTACTTTATCTTGAAACTTTGGGACATTATTTTCTGAGATTGCTATTTTAAAAGGTATGGAAACAATGCTAAATCTCTCAGAGTTAAAAATATACAGAGTAGTTATGTAGGCATTGGTTCCCATCCTCTGGATCCTTCCATATGTCACATGGCTACGTGATATTCCCAAGTCATGGATTTTGCCGTTTGATCTCTGATGCAGCCTGAAGATATTTCAGGGCTCCAGAAGCTAGGCAGTTCTCCGAACACACTAAGTATACATGTGAAGCAGCTCAAATGTACAAGTGCTTCCATCAACAATCACTTCAAAGGTCATTAATAACTTACAGGTGTGAGAGTGGAAATGCCCTCTGCACTCCCCTGACCCTTCTTGAACTCTGGTTACTCTTTCTGGGCCATTTTTGTAACAGTGAATTCTTAACTTAATATTTCTCTTTCTCTATTTTTCTTTCCTGGTACTGGGGCTTTTAAGACGACATTACAAAATCTTCTAGGAAACAAAAAAAACAGACAAAAATGCTTCAATGTGTCAATTCTAGAGTTTTCATCTTTTTGTCCTTATGTTATTAATTTATTAAGAGTAGAGAAAAGCAGGGCACTTGGCTGGCCCAGTTAATGGAACATGTGACTCTCGCTGTTGGGGTTGTGGGTTCAGGCCCCACACTGGGTGCAGAGATTACTTATAAATAAAATCTTTTTTTAAAAAAAAAGTAGAGAAAAGGAATTTAAATCTTTCTTGAAAATATACCTATAAAAAAAAAAAAGGAAAAGGAAAGACATCACAGGTGGGAAGTAAAAATCTGCCTGCTTTTGAAATATGGTAAAATTTTGATGGACTCTAACATCTGCTTGGTTTCTACCACCACTGAAGATAGGCTCTAAAATTTTACTAGTGTCTCCAAAATGAACTGTGTGTGAGAAAGAAGCTTAATTCTACATCTAGGTTAGTCAAGGTTTCTCAACAGTAGAACTACTGACATTTTGAGCCAAATAATTCTTTGCTATGGGGGCTTTCCTGTACAATGTAAGATACAGAAAGCATCTCTGGCCTCTACTCATTACATGCTAGTAGCGTGCACCTCCTCTCAGTTGTGACAACCAAAAATGTCTCTAGACATCCCCAAATGTTCCCTGTGGGGCAAAATTACCCCCCGTTGAGAACCACTATTCTAAATGGAAGTGTCTTCTGATCTTGAGCCTATAAAAATGAATCAACCCTACATCAGGGCAAGCCAAATAAGACAGTTAAATGTATGTTTATTCTTTGGGTGAAGGCATATTTCCACAGTGGGATCTCTCCACAGATTACTTTCAACTACAAAGGAGAAAAGGTACCTTTATGAGACAGAGAACTGACAATCACCACCTTAACCAAGTGACCAAATGCAGCATCATTAATAACGGAACAAAATGACATTATGTACTTAACCTGAGTCTAATCAAACCTCCAGATTTATAGCAAGTTTATACAAATGAGAAATGATGGGACACCTGAGTGCCTCAGTCAGTTGGGCGACCGACTCTTGATTTTGGCTCAGGTCATGTTCTCGCAGTGAGGTTGAGCCCTACATGGGGCTCCACACTGAGCATGGAGACTACTTATAATTCTCTCTCCCTCCCTCTCTGCCCCTCCTCCCCTCAAAATAAATAAATAAACATAAAAAAAAGAAGTGATACAACGGGTTAAATGATGTCATGAGGAAACAAACACAGAATGTTAGACATACTAAATGAAAAGTAGTCTGGACCTTTCAAAAATATTTACTATTAATGTTATGAAAAGAAAATAAAAAGTGAGGAACTATTCTAGACCAAAAAAGCCTAAAGAGATAACAGTGTAGAAACTTTGTATCTTTATTAAGCTATAAAGAGCATTTGTTGAAACAACTGGATAAATCTGAATATGAACTGGATATTAGACGGTAACTAAGTTGTGATAATGGTAGTACATTTATAACGGAGTATGTCCTTAATCTTAGCAGGTGCATGCTGGGGCGAAAGTTCATGATGTCAAATTACTCATGTAAATATGTTTGAAAAGTCTCAAAACAGGGGCACCTGGTTGGCTCAGCCAGTAGAGAATGCAACTCCTGATCTCAGGATCGTGAGTTTGAGCCCCACACTTGGTGTAGAGATTACTTAAGAGAGAAGGAAGGAAGGGAGGGAGAGAGAAACGAATGGAGAGAGAGAGAAAGAAAGAAAAAGAAAGAAAGAAAAGAAGGAAGGAAGGTCTCAAAACAAAAAATTAGGAAAAAACAAAAGATAAAAATGTTTAAATGATAGGGCGCCTGGGTGGCTCAGTCAGTTAAGTGTCCGACTTCGGTTTAGGTCACGATCTCCTGGTCCGTGGGTTCAAGCCCCGTGTCATTATCCAGCATTTATGCAACACAAGCAAAACATATTTTACCCTTTAAAAAAAGGTAGCATAATAGATACTGTCTTCAGCTGTTTGCCTTTTTCACTTTTCAATACATCTGAGATCTCTCTATATCGGTGCATTTAGATTGTCCTCATTCTCTTTTATAGTTACATTCTATTGACTTAGTGGGTGTACCATTGTTTATTTAACCAGACCCCTATCACAGGGCCAAGTATAGTTGACTTGCTTTCCCTTTCTCTGTATTGATACTGCAAATGGAAGAACATTCCAGTGTGAGATGAGAAATACACAGAAGAGGGCAAAAGAAAACTCCAAGTAACCTAACACAACTTTTAGCAATGCAACTACTGCTTTATTTAAAGTCGTTAAAATAAAAACTCCGTAAATTTGTTAAGAGAATTCTAAAGTTTTACTACAAGAGTATGTTTTTTACACAAATACATTCTTTTGAAATTTATTTTTGAGAACCCATTTGTTTATCTACAGCAAGACATTTTACCAGCAGCATTATTTACGATAGCAAATGATGGAAGCAGCCCAAGTGTTCTATCAATAGATGAATGGATAAAGAAGATGTGGTATATCGGGGCGCCTGGGTGGCTCAATCAGTTAAGTGTTTGACTTCGGCTCAAGTCAGGATCTCACCGTTCATGAGTTTGAGCCTCAAGTCGGGCTCTGTGATGACAGCTCAGACCCTGGAGTCTGTTTCAGATTCTGTGTCTCCCTCTTTCTCTGCCCCCTTCCTTCAAAAATAAACATTAAATTTTTTTTAAGATGTGGTTTATTTATACAACGGAATATTATTCAGCCATAAAAAGAATAAAATCCTGCCATTTGCAACAACATGGATGGAGCTAGAGAGTATGTAATACTAAGTAAAAAAAAGTCAGTCAGAGAAAGACAAATACTCTATGATTTCACTCATATGCAAAATTTAAAAAACAAATGAGCAAAGGAAAAAGAGAGACAAGCCAAGAAGCATACTCTTAACTACAAAGAACAAACTGATGGTTACCAGAGGGGAGGAAGGTAGGTGGATGGGTGGAATAAGTGACAGGGATTAAGGAGTGCACTTCTTGTGATGAGCACTGGGTGATGTACGGAAGAGCTGAACCACTATATTCTACAGCTGAAACTAACACAACACTGTGTATGTTAACTATACTGGAATGAAAAGAAAAGAAAAGAGAAGAGAAGAGAAGAGAAGAGAAGAGAAGAGAAGAGAAAAATAAAGACATTCTTTTTCTTAATTAAAATAAACTCAGACCATTTTGGATCACAAAGAAGAAATATTTATAGGGGTACCTGGCTGTCCCAGTTGTTAGAGCATGTGACTGTTAGTCTTTGGATTAAGTTCGATTGCTGAAAAGTAAAATCTTCAGTGCACCTGGGTGGATCAGTGGGTTGAATGTCTGACTCTTGATTTCAAGTCAGGTCATGATCCCAGGGTCTTGGGATCAAGCCCCATGTTGGCCTCTACACTCAGCTTAAGAGTCTCTTCTCTCTCTCCTTCTGCCCCACTCCCCAGCGTATGCACTCTCTCTCTCTCACTAAAATAAAAAAATAAAAATAAATAAATAAAATCAAATATTTTTTGAAAAATCTTTAAAAAAAAGAAACATTTAACTGAGTTGCTACTCATTAGGATAGAAATTTAAGCAATTCAAAAAATGGAAGTTGTAGAACTCAGAAAATTTCACTAAAATGTGACATCACAAAAACTATTTTAAGTTTATTTTTTTTAATGTTTATTTATTTTGAGGGAGAAAGAGCATGTGTGAGAGGGGTGGAGAGAGGGCAGAGAGAGAGGCAGCGAGAGAATCCCAAGCAGGCTCCCCACTGTCAGCACAGAGCCTGATGCAGGGCTCAAACTCACAAACTGTGAGATCATGACCTCAGCCAAAACCAAGAGTCAGACACTTAACTGACTAAGACACCCAGGTGCCCCCTTCTTTTTTTAAAGACACATTTACTTAGTGTCATGATCAGACTATTACATTTAGCAATCAACAGCATGAGTGCAAACAAAAACAAAAACAAAAAAACCTACATTAAAACCCTTTGTTGGAATGTTTTACACTTTCCGCAGAACAGAAACTACAATAACCTGTTATACAATTACTCACAAATAACAGTCCTCAAGGCTTTTGCCCATACACATTGAGTCTTGTCTAAAATATGTCTTCTTTGTAGCTGCTAGGCCCTGCCACCACTGTGTTTGGCAGAGTCCACAGATCTGTAGCTTCCCCTGTCACTTCACTGGCTCTCCTCTCCTGCTAAGCTCTGTTTCTTGGCCATATTTAAAACCTTCTGCCACTGCCATAGCTGCTGCTGTTGGAACCTACACAGCCACCTTGGTTTTGTGGTTTGGCAAAGTATTGGCTTCTACCACCATAGGGTCCAGAGCTTCTGTCTCCAATACTTCCTCCTTTCATGGGTCCAAAATTTGAAGACTGATTGTTGTAACTGCCAAAATCATGATAGCTTCCACCACCGCCAGAGTTGCTTCGCTCATTACTAAATCCATTATAGCCACCTCACTGCCACCATATCCACCACCACCTCAACTGTCACCAAACCCACCTCGTCTACTGAAGTTTCCTTCACAACCAAAGTTGTCATTCGCACCTAAACCACCTCTATGACCATCACCAAAGTTTCCAAAGCCGTTTCAACCTCTTTAGCTGGATAAATCTATTGCTTAGATAGATCTTTCCTTACTTCACAGTTGTAGCCATTCACAGTATGGTATTTGGGGGGTTGGTGTGTTGGTTTGTTTGTTTTTTAAGCTCATTTATTTCGATGGGGGTGAGGCTCAGACACACAGAGAGAGAGAGAGAGAGAAAGAGAGAGAGAGAGAGAGAGAGAATCCCAAGCTGGCTCCATGCCATCAGCCCAGAGCCCCACACGGGGTTCAAACCCATGAACCATGAGATCATGACCTGAGCTGAAATCAGGAGTTAGAGGTTTAACCAACTGAGCTAGAGCTACCCAAGTGCCCCAACAGTATGGTATTTTTGAATGACAATTTGTCTACAGAGTCACGGTTATCAAATGTTACAAAAGCAAAGCCTCTCTTTTTGCCACTACCTCTATCAATCATGATTTCAATCACTTCAATTTTCCCATACTGTTCAAAATGATCTCTTAGGTGACATTCTTCAGTGTCTTCTTTAATTCCACCAACACAAATCTTTGTCACAGTTAAGTGGGCCCCAAGTCTTTGAGAATCTTCTCTTCAAACAGACCTCTTTGGTTCCACAACTCCTCCATCTGCTTTGTGGCTGTGCATTCACGGCTGCATCCAACCCCCTCCACAGTGGCGTACACAACAAACCCAAAGCCTCTGGAGCGGTTGGTTTTTGGACCTGTCATCACCACACAGTCCATGAGTGGTCCCTATTGCTCAAAATGGCTTCTCAGACTCTCGTCGGTTGTTTCAAAGCTCAAACCTCCAGTGAAGAGTTTCAGTAGCTGTTCAGACTCTTTGAGAGACTCTGACTTAGACATGACGGCACTAGGTGGAGGGACTTTAGTGATGCTTACGTAGTAGTGTCCACGGACAGAAAGGCTCTTTTTGTTGTTCTGGGGGGTAAGCCTACATTAGCCTTTGCATTGGGGCCTATTTTTAATAGTTAGATTCTACCGAGTGCTGGCCACTGGGCACTGAGGCCAGAAAGGGAAGGGCATGGTCCAGAGCACAACAAGCTGTAGTGACCATTTCATCCACTCCAGTGAGGTCAACAGTCATTTCCCCCTTCTCCCACAATAAGAGCTGGAGCCAGACATATGTCTATTGAGCTAAGCTACATTTCCCATCCTCCCTTGCAGCTTGGTGACTCAGTTGCCAATAACGGAATGTGCCTGAAAATAATGTGTGTTGCTTCTGGGTATAAGCCTTCGAATATTAAGCACATATGTGTTCAATCGCTGTCTTTTCACCTTCTTTCACACTGTCTGGTTAAATGCTAAAAATTACAGTACCTTGCAAGCTATATGTTAAGGGTAAGAAAGCTGTGCAACTAAGCTTCATGGCTTCATGGACCAAAGTCCATCTATCTACCTTAAAGTAGTACATGAAAAAGAATTAAATTTCTATCTAATAGGTGACCGCACTTGGGGTATTTTTTTTTTTAATAGAAACTTGACCAAATATGCCAAGTGTGTTTAAGGACAATTTCTTAGATAACACAGAGATAGTAATTATTTTAGGGTGATTGCTCTTTGTGTCTAGCATAAAAAAATCTCTCTTGAGATCATAAAGGTATTCTCCTGTATATTTTTTTCTAAAAATGTTTTAAGTTTTGCTTTTAAAATTAAGATTTTAATACTAGAATGTGGTTTTTGTACAGTCGGGGTAAGGATCTGTAGTTTTTCTATGGAGTTAGCTGATTGTTTCAGTACTACTTATTGAATATACCATCCCACTGATTTATAGTATCACCTGTGTTATACACCAAATTACTACCGATACATGACTGTGGTCTGTTCCATTGCTTACAGGTTTGTCCCAATGTCACATCCCTATAATTACTAACACTTTACATCAAACTTTACATTTGGCAGTACAAATACCTTATTATTTTTCAAAATTATCTTGGCAATTCTTGACATTTTACTCTGCCATTTAAATTTTAACATCCACCTATCAAATTATACACATACATATGCACAACTATGCTCAGGTCATAACCTTGCAGTTCATGAGATTGAGCCCCATGTCAGACTCTGCGTTGATGGCATGGAGCCTTATTGGTATTCTATCTCTCCCTCTCTCTTTCTGTCCCTCTCTGCTCACACACACTCTCCCTCTCTCTCAAAACACATAAACTTAAAAAAAAGATTTTAAAAATACTAAAAATAATAAAGTAATCTCTATACCCAATGTGGGGCTCAAACTCACAATCTTAAGACCAAGAGTTGCATGTTCTACTGACTGAGCCAGCCAGGCATACCGTCATATGGTATTTTTTTAACTGAATTTTCAACTTATTTATTGTTGGCACAACTTGTTTATTGTTGGTCTTCTGTATACTTATCCTGTAATCTATAATTTTGCTGAATTCTCTTACTAATTTTAATGGTTTGGTTTTCTTAGATTTTCTATATAAGCCTAGGAGAGCTTGGGTGGTTCAGTAGGTTAAGGTTAATTTCCGCTCAGGTCATGATATCGTGGTTCGTGAGATTAAGCCGCACCCCGAGTTGGGTTCTGCACTCACAGTGCAGAGCCTGCCTAGGAATCTCTCTCCCTCTCTCTGCCACCCTCCTCATGAGTGCATGTGTGCGGGTGTGTGCACACACACACGTTTTCTTTCTATCTCTTCCTCAAAATAAATAAATAACCTTAAAAAAACAACTACTTAAATTTTCCTTTTTAGTCCCTCTGTTTTTCACTTCCTTTTCTTACTGCCCTAGATAATATCTTCAGTAAAATATGAAACAGAAATCGTGAAATTTGCATTTTTGTCTTGTTCCTGATTTGGAGGAGAACACTTTCTGATGCTTACTCAGAGTTTTATGGGATACCCTTTATCATGTTAACAGAAATTCTTTTATCATCCCTACATAGATATGTACATCATTTGCATTACAAATAAATTTTGAATCTTACCAAAGCTTTTTCTCAATCTTTTGAGATGATCTTATCATTTTCTTTAATTTGTAAATGTGGTAGATTATATCAGTAAGTTTTCTACTGTTAGGCCATCCTTGAACTCTTGGAATAAATTCCTCCTTAACCAAAATTGTGTTTTTTATACATGCCACATTTAATCTGCTCCTGTTTTATTTAGAATTTTTATATTATAGGATTGCCTGGGTGGCTCAGTTGGTTAAGCATGACTTTGGCTCAGGTCATGATCTCATCGTTTGTGGGTTTGAGCCCTACGTCAGGCTCTGTGCTGACAGCTCAGATCCTAGAGCGTGCTTCAGATGCTATGTCTCCCTCTTTCTCTGCCCCTCCCCTGCTCACTCTCTCTCAAAAATAAACATTGAAGGGGTGCCTGGGTGGTTCAGTCGGTTGAGCATCCAACTTTAGCTCAGGTCATGATCTCATGGTTTGTGAGTTTGAGCCCCGCATCGGGCTCTGTGCTGACAGCTCAGATCCTAGAGCATGCTTCAGATGCTATGTCTCCCTCTTTCTCTGCCCCTCCCCTGCTCACTCTCTCTCAAAAATAAACACTGAAGGGGTGCCTGGGTGGCGCAGTCAGTTAAGCATCTGACTCAGCTCAGGTCACGATCTCATGGTTCATGAGTTCGAGCCCCGTGTCGGGCTCCATGCCGACGGCTCAGAGCCTGGAGCCTGCTTCAGATTCTGTGTCTCCCTCTCTCTCTGCCCCTCCCCTGCTCATGCTCTGTCTCTCTCTGTCTCAGAAATAAATAAAAACATCAAAAAAATTTTTTTAAAAAAGAGATGCAGAAGGTCATTACATCATAATCGAGGGGTCTATCCACCAAGAAGACCTAACAATTGTAAACATTTATGCGCCAAATGTGGGACACCCAAATATATAAATCAATTAATCACAAACATAAAGAAACTCATCAATAGTAATACCACAATAGTAGGAGACTTCAACACCCCACTCACAGCAATGGACACATCATCTAATCAAAAAATCAACAAGGAAACAATGGCCTTTGAATGACACACTGGACCAGATGGACTTAACAGATATATTCAGAACATTTCATCCTAAAGCAGCAGAATATACATTCTTCTCCAGTGCACATGGAACGTTCTCCACGATAGACCATATACTGGGACACAAATCAGCCCTAAGTAAGTACAAAAAGATCGAGATCATACCATGCATATTTTCAGACCACAATGCTATGAAACTCGAAATCAACCACAAGAAAAAATTTGGGAAGGTAACAAATACTTGGAGACCGAAGAACATCCTAGTGAAGAATGAATGGGCTAACCAAGAAGTTAAAGAGGAAATTAAAAAGTATATGGAAGTCAATGAAAATGATAACATCACAACCCAAAACCTCTGGGATGCAGCAAAGATGGTCATAAGAGGAAAGTATATAGCAATCCAGGCCTTCCTAAAGAAGGAGGAAAGATCTCAGATACACAACCTAACCTTACGCCTTAAGGAGCTGGAAAAAGAACAGCAAATAAAACCCAAAACCAGCAGAAGATAGGAAATAATAGAGATTAGAACAGAAATTAATGCTATCAAAACAAACAAAAAAAAAAAAAAAAAAAAAAAACCAGTAGAAAAGATCAATGAAACCAGAAGCTGGTTCTTTGAAAGAATTAACAAAATTGATAAACCACTAGCCAGTTTGATCAAGAAGAAAAAGGAAAGGACCCAAATAAGTAAAATCAAGAAAGAAAGAGGAGAGATCATAACCAAAACAGCAGAAATAAAAACAATAATAAGAGAATATTATGAGCAATTATATGCCAATAAAATGGGCAATTTGGAATAAATGGACAAATTCCTAGAAACATATACACTACCAAAACTGAAACAGGAAGAAATAGAAAATTTGAACAGACCCATAACCAGTAAGGAAATCTAATTAGTAATCAAAAATCTCCCAAAAAACAAGAGTCCAGGGCCAGATGGCTTTCCAGGGGAATTCTACCAAACATTTAAGAAGAGTTAACACCTATTCTCTTGAAGCTGTTCCAAAAAAAAGAAAAGGAAGGAAAACTTCCAAACTCTTTCTATGAAGCCAGCATTACCTTGATTCCAAAACCAGAGACCCCACTAAAAAGGAGAACTATAGACCAATTTCTCTGATGAACATGGATGCAAAAATCCTCAACAAGATATTAGCCAACCGGATCCAACAATACATTAAAAAAATTATTCACCACAACCAAGCGGGATTTATACCTGGGATGCAGGGATGGTTCAATATCCACAAAACAATTAACGTGATTCATCACATCAATAAAATAAAGGACAAGAACCATATGATCCTCTCAATAGATGCAGAGAAAGCATTTAACAAAATACAGCATCCTTTCTTCATAAAAACCCTCAAGAAAGTAGGGATAGAAGGAGCATACCTTGAGATCATAAAAGCTATACATGAATGGCCCAACACTAATATCATCCTCAATGGGGAAAAACTGAGAGCTTTCCCCCTAAGGTCAGGAACAAGACAGGGATGTCCACTCTTGCCACTGTTATTCAACATAGTATTGGAAGTCTTAGCCTCTGCAGTCAGACAACACAAAGAAATAAAAGGCATCCAAATCAGCCAGGAGGAGGTCAAACTTTCACTCTTCGCAGATGACATGATACTTTATGTGGAAAACCCAAAAGATTCCACCAAAAAACTGCTAGAATTGATTCATGAATTCAGCAAAGTTGCAGGATATAAAATCAACGCACAGAAATCGGTTGCATTCCTACACACCAACAATGAAGTGACAGAAAGAGAAATCAAGGAATCGATCCCATTTACAGTTGCACCAAAAACCATAAAATACCTAGGAATAAGTCTAACCAAAGAGGTGAAAAGTATATACACTGAAAACTGTAGAAAGCTTATGAAAGAAATTGAAGAAGACACAAAAAAATGGGAAAAGATTCCATGCTCCTGGATAGGAAGAACAAATATTGTTAAAATGTCGATACTACCCAAAGCAATCTACATATTCAATGCAATCCCTATCAAAATAACACCAGCATTCTTCACAGAACGAGAACAAATAATCCTAAAATTGTATGGAACCAGAAAAGACCCCGAATAGCCAAAGCGATCTGGAAAAAGGAAACCAAAGCAGGAAGCATCACAATCCCAGACTTCAAGCTGTACTACAAAGCTGTAATCATCAAGACAGTATGGTACTGGCAAAAGAACAGACACTCAGATCAATGGAACAGAATAGAGAACCCAGAAATGGACCCATAAATGTATGGCCAACTCATTTTTGACAAAGCAGGAAAGAATATCCAATGGAATAAAGACAGTCTCTTCAGCAAGTGGTGCTGGGAAAACTGGACAGCAACATGCAGAAGAACGAACCTGGACCACTTTCTTACACCATACACAAAAATAAACTCAAAATGGATGAAAGACCTCAACGTAAGACAGGAAGCCATCAAAATCCTCAAGGAGAAAGCAGGCAAAAACCTCTTTGATCTTGGCCACAGCAACTTCTTTTAACTCAACACATCTCCAGAGGCAAGGGAAACAAAAGCAAAAATTAACTACTGGGACCTCATCAAAATAAAAAGCTTCTGCACAGCAAAGGAAACAATCAGCAAAACTAAAAGGCAACTGACAGAATGGGAGAAGATATTTGCAAATGACATCAGATAAAGGGTTAGTATCCAAAATCTATAAAGAACTTATCAAACTCAACACCCAAAACACAAATCATCCAGTGAAGAAATGGGCAAAAGACATGAGTAGACAATTCTCCAAAGAAGACATCCAGATGGCCAACTGACACATGAAAAAATGCTCAACATCACTCATCATCAGGGAAATACTAATCAAAACCACCATGAGAAACCACCTTACACCTGTCAGAATGGCCAACATTAACAACTCAGGCAACAACACATGTTGGCGAGGATGAGGAGAAAGAGGATCTCTTTTGCACTGTTGGTGGGAATGTAAGCTGGTGCAGCCACTCTGGAAAACATAGGGAGGTTCCTCAAAAAACGAAAAATAAAACTACCCTACAACCCAGCAATTGCACTACTAAGCATTTATCCATGGGATACAGGTGTGCTGTTTCAAAGGGACACATGCACCCCCATGTTTATAGCAGCACTATCAACAATAGCCAAAGTATGGAAAGAGCCCAAATGTCCATCGATGGATAAATGGATAAAAAACATGTGAGATATATATATATATATACATATATATATATACACACACACACACACACACACACACACACACACACACATACATACAATGGAGTATTACTCGGCAATCCAAAAAAATGAAATCTTGCCATTTGCAACTACGTGGATGGAACTGGAGGGTATTATGCTAAGTGAAATTAGTCAGTCAGAGAACGACAAAAATCATAGGACTTCACTCATATGAGGACTTTAAGAGACAAAACAGATGAACATAAAGGAAGGGAAACAAAAATAATATAAAAACAGGGCAAGGGACAAAACAGAAGGGACTCATAAATATGGAGAACAAACTGATGATTACTGGAGGGGTTGTGGGAGGGGGGATGGGCTAAATGGCTAAAGGGCACTAAAGAATCTACTCCTGAAATCATTGTTGCACTATATGCTAACTAATTCAGATGTAAATTTTAAAAAATAAAAAATAAAATATTTAAAAAATAAATAAAAACAAAAGCATTATAGCCATGGTATGTTTTACTGTGAAAATGTTTATTTTTTATCTTTTAATGCTTATTTATTTATTTTTGAGAGACAAAGTGCAAGCAGGGGAGGAGCAGATAAAGAGGGAGAGAGAGAAAATCCCAAGCAGGCTCCACACTGTCAGCACAGAGCCCAACGTGGGGCTCAAACTCACAAACAATGAGATCATGACCCAAGCCGAAATCAAGAATCAGATGCTTGGGTTGCTTGGGTGGCTCAGTCAGTTAAACATCTGACTTCAGCTCAAGTCATGATCTCTTGGCTCCCGAGTTCTGGCCCCCAAGTCAGGCTCTCTGCTAACAGGTCAGAGCCTGGCGCCTGTTTTGGATTCTGTGTGTCTGTCTCTGTCCCTCCCCCACTCACATTCTGTGTGTGTTTCTCTCTTGCAAAATAAATAAAGCATTTAAAAAAAAAAAAAAAAAAGGAGCCTATTTTTTTTCCCTCACATAACAAGAAGGCTAGATAAAAAATGTCCAGAGAAGACACAGCTCTGTAATAATGCTGTCAGGAAAGTAGGCTCTAACTTTCCATTCCACTACCCTTAGCTTAGAAGCCTCCACCTCACACTTGGTACACTTTGGACTCGAAATAGCTGCTTTTTTCTACATAAGAAAGAAACTGAAGCACAAAAAGGTAACACCCATATCAGGAAATCAAAAGCTTTCATCTCATTGTCCAAAACCGTATCACATGGCTCATCTAGCCACAGAGGAATTTAGGGAAGTGTTTTTATTTGGACAAATTACTCCAAAGAAAATCAGTTAGGTTAATAAAGGAGGAAGAAGTCGGCATTTTGAATTGTCAATTGGCAGTATCTGCTGTACTCACTTTGGATAAGTTATATTATTATAGGAAATTGTCCATACCACCTAAGTTCGTAAATTCTCTTATCATTTTGAAAAATCTCTGCTATATCTATAGTTCTGTCACCTTTAAAAATCCCTAGCATTGATATCCATACACCAATAATGCAGCAGAAGAAAAAGAAATCAAGAAATCAACCCCATTTATAATTGCACCAAAACCATAAGATATCTAGCAATAAACCTAACCAAAAAGGCACAAGATCTATACTCTGAAAACTATAGAACACTTATGAAAGAAACCAAAGAGGACACAAAGAAATGGAAAAACATTCCATGCTCATGGATTGGGAGAACAAACATTGTTAAAATGTCTATACTACCCAAAGCAATCTACACATTTAATGCAATTTTTATCAAAATACCACCAGTATTTTTTACAGAGTTAGAACAAAAAATCCTAAAATTTGTGTGGAACCACAGAAGACCCCAAATAGCCAAAGCAATCCTGAAAAAGAAAAGCAAAGCTGGAGGTATCATGATTCCATACCTTAAACTATATTACAAAGCTGTAGTCATCAAGATAGTATGGTACTAGCACAAAAACAGACACATAGATAAATGGAATAGAATAAAAAACCCAGATGGACCCACAACTATATGGTCAACTAATCTTCGACAAAGCTGGAAAGAATATCTGATGGAAGAAAGACAGTCTCTTCAGCAAATGGTGTTGGGAAAACTGGACAACGACATACAAAAGAATGAAACTGGATTACTTTCTTATACCACATACAAAAACAAATTCAAAATGGATGAAAGACCTAAATGTGAGATGGGAAACCATCAAAATCCTAGAGGAAAACACAGGCAGCAACCTCTTTGACCTCAACCAGAGCAACTTCTTACTAGACACATCACCAGAGGCAAGGGAAACAAAAGCAAAAATGAACTATTGGGATGTCATCATGATAAAAAGCTCCTGCAAAACCAAGGAAACAATCAAAAAAACTAAAAGTTAGGGGCACATGGGTGGCCTAATCATAATCAGTTAAGCGTCCAACTTTGGCTCTGGTCATGATCTCACCATTTGTGAGTTCAAGCCCCACATCGGGCTCTGTGCTGACAGTACAAAGCCTGGAGACTGCATCAGATTCTGTGTCTCCCTCTCTCTCTGCTCCTTTCCTGCACTCTCTCTCTCTTTCTCTCTCTTTCTCAAAAATAAACATTAAAAAAAACTAAACTAAAAGGTAACTGACAGAATGGGAGTATTTGCAAATGATATAACTTATAAAGGGTTAGTTTCCAAAATCTATAAAGAACTTACAAACTCAACACCAAAAAACAAATAATCCAGTGAAGAAATGGGCAGAAGACATGAAACAGACATTTTTCCAAAGAAGACATCCAGATGGCTAACAGACACATGAAAAGATGCTCAACATCACTCATCATCAGGGAAATACAAATCAAAACCATGATGAGGTACCACCTCACACCTGTCAGAATGGCTAACATTAACAACTCAACAAACAACAGGTGCTGGCAAGGATGCAGAAAAAGAGGAACCTTCTTGTAATGTTGGTGGGAATGCAAACTGGTGCAGCTACTCTGGAGAACAGTATGGAGGTTGCTCAAAAAAGTTAAAAACAGAACTACGTAGGGCACCTGGGTGGCTCAGTCGGTTAAGCATCCAACTTCGGCTTGAGTCGTGATCTCATGGATCGTGAGTTTGAGCCCTGCATCAGGCTCTGTGCTGACAGTGTGGAGCCTGCTTCAGATCCTCCGTCTCCTGCTCTCTCTCTCTCTCTCTCAAAAATAAACATTAAAAAAAAAATAGAACTACCCCATAATCCAGCAACTGCACTACTAGGGATTTACCCAAAGGATACAAAAATACAGATTTGAAGGGATATATGCACCCCAACGTTTAAAGAAGCACTATCAACAATAGCCAAACTATGGAGAGAGCCCAAATGTCCACTGACTGATGAATGGATAAGGAAGATATGGTGTGTATATATATACACACATACATACAATGAAATAATACTCAGCCATCAAAAAGAGTGAAATCTTGCCATTTGCAGTGACATGGATGGAGCTACAGTGTGTTATGCTAAGTGAAATACATCAGAGAAAATACCATATGATTTCATCGTATGTGAAATTCAAGAAGCAAAACAGATGAACATATGGGGGAAAAAATAAGGGGGGGAAACAAACCATAAGAGACTCTTAATGATAGAGAAAGAGCTGAGGGATGATGGAGGGAGATGGGTGGGGGATGGCGTAGATGGGTGATGGGTATTAAGGACACTTGTTATGATGAGCACTGGGTGTCGTATGTAAGTGATGAATCACTGAATTCTACTCTTGAAACCAATATTGCACTGGCTGTTAACTAAGTAGAATTTAAATAAAAATTAAAAAAAAAAACTCCCAGCATTGTACATTTGTGCCTTTTAAAATTAATTTTTTAATTAATTAAAAGTTTGTCTACTTTATGAATTTTTTTTCAGAGAACCAACTTTCATTTTCTTGAGCTTCTCAATTTGCCTCTTTGATTCCTAGTTCATTCATTTCTGTGCTCATTATTGTTACTTCCCTCTTCATATCTGTGTTAGATTTTTCCCTTATCTTTTTTAATGTTATTGCAAATGTACCTTAAAATTTTCCTTTTCCATTTGTGTCTTTCTGACATACAGAAATACAATGGACTTTTTTGTATTTTGACCTTGTATCTAGTTAATCTTGCTAAATGCCCTTATTACTTTCGATAGTTTGTAGATTCATTTAGATTTTCTACCAACACACCTATGTCCTCTGCAAATAAATTTTATGACCTTCTTTACCAATCCTTATGCCTTTTCTTTCTTTTTTCTTAACTTATTGCAACTGGCTATGAGGCTAGGCCCTCTAAAACAATGTTGAATAGAAGTGGTGAGAGCTGACATCCTTATCTTGTTCCCAATCTTAGGGGAAAAGTATTCAGTTTTTTCCTTTGAGTATTATGTTAGTTGTGGATTTTGTATACGCTCTTTATCTGGCTGAGGAAGACGTCTTCTATTCCTTAGTTTGCTAAGAGTTTATATCATGAACTGCCATACCAGATTCTCTCAGTTTGGGAAAGTTGTGTTCCCATCATGGTTTTAAACACCCTAAACTAATCATTATATTATTTTATATATGCAATACCTCTTTCAGTTTCCCACGTCAGTGAACAACTTCTTTATACACCATTTCCTCTTGCAGTCCACTCTCCCCTTCCAGATCTAACAGACTTTTCCCCTCTGTTCCTACTATAACCTCTTACAGTCATTATCAAAAGTGAGTGGTAAATTCCCACTTTTTTGGTCTGAAGACATTTATTTAGCCCTCACTTTTAAATAACGACTTAGCTGGGTATGGCATTCTGGGTTATAGTTACTTTCTCTCAGCCCTTTTGAAATAGTAGTCCTTTGTCTTCAGACATCCCTTGTTGATGTTGATAAGAATGCTGCTAGCCTAAATATTGTTCTCTGTATATAATCTTCTACAATTTCTGATATTATTTTATCCATCTCTGAACACTCTATAAAAATTTATAAACATGCCTTTCAAGGTACTCATTACACTTTGTATTATTTAGTCATTCCCTGTACTCTAGCCTTATTTACTTTGTATTATTTAGGCATTTTATGTAATTGCCTTAACTCCACCATTAAGGAACGAACTACCTGATAACTGTAGTAAATTTACTGATAAAAGTAGTAAATGCTATACACCTTTTCTTATAAAAAAGCACCATGTTCTCTCATGGAATGGAGAGTGGCACATAAAGAAAAAGATCAACATGTCCTATCTGATTTTAGCAACACACGCTTAGCTCAAAGAGGGCCTGGATATCAATTTGTTGACAACTGGCTAATGTTTAAGAATAACAAATGAGTAAATCATCTATGCATTGACTACTCTGTTCACCATTTATTGTTTGGCTTTCAACAGATGGTTGGCATTCTTGTTAGGGACTGTTTAAACATCAAAAAGGTATTTGTTAAGCTCAGCAAAGTTTTCATCTGCCAACCTGGGAATTTATCAATGTGTATATAGATCTGACTCTGAATGAATTTGCTAGGAGGAGGAATAACCCCAACTATACAGTCTGTTTTCATCACTGAGGTTCATACATGTCTGAGCAATTCTGCAAGAACAAGAAGACAACTACCTGAAATCTATTTACGTGAGACACTAAGAAACCTCCTGGGAGTAAACTTATTATCTTAAGGAAAGAAAAGATTAGGTAGCTTGATCTTGAAACAAAGTCTTGGCGCTTAGAGGAGAGGAGTAATTTTGAGTGTCTCATAGTTCCTGAGATTAGGCATTATTCCTAGCTCAGACCACCTTAGATTCAAATCTAAGCTCTAAGGAGAGAAAGGGCTATAAATAAAAATGAAAAGGCCTCTTTATATTAAAACAATTGACAAAGTACATTGCAGACCATTTAGGAAGCCTGTGACAACATATGTCACAGATAATCAACAATGAACACTGCAGAGCTCTAGCAACTCCATATTACCATTACATTCCTCACCAGCTATACCCAGAAGCAGCAGCGAAAAGGTACACACAAGAGATGCCTGACGTGCATTTAGACATTTTAAAAACAGCTAGAAATAGAATACCCACAGAAATCTTTCCCAAAATGGCAATCAATATGAAAAATATCATCCAAGGAACTGAAGTGTGGAGGTAACCCTAAAGTTCAACCTAATTTCAAAACAACAACACATGTCATTTTACTGTAAAATAACATTTTGTACTTACACTTCTCAGAGGACCTCATATCACATTAGGGCAGCATCTTCTTTTCAGCTTTTCTGGGTAAGACAATGAATACAAAAACTGAAATGATTTGCTAGCCCAGATCCCAAATTAAAGCCCAGACCTCATTTCTCCTACTCTCTCTCTCTCTCTCTCTCTTTTTTTTTTTTTTTTTTTTGCCAGAAGCAGCACTAACCTTCATTCTAACAAGGTGGGTGCAGGATGTCATAGCAATGTCATAGTGGCAGACACTTTGGCTGGGGGGCGGGGTGGCGAAGAGGAAAAGACAGGAAGGGTCACTCCCAAATTCTGAGTTAAGTATGACCTCTATATTAGACTCAGCAGACCACTTGAACTTCTTCCATGGACTGGACAAAGGCATTTCTAGTTGAGAACAGTATAGACTCAGAGTAAGCAGGCGAAGAAAAGGGAAGGGCTCCGTGAGGTGCCACATAATCCCTGAGTAGTCTCCTTACTACGATTCCACAGCCAAAAATAACCCGAGAGAGAAACGTAGCTATGCCAAGTACTTCAGGTATCAGTTAAATTTCCTCCTCTTCTTTATGAATTTGTATTATTTATAAGACACTTGACACATGTTTAAACACTTACATAGCTCCTCAGTTTCAGGAAATATGGCTTGTTCGGCTGAAGAGAAAAAAGCATATAATGAGGGAGTTAACAAGGGCTGATATTTTTTTACAACATTCTTTAAGAACTGAAAAACCTCTTTAAACACCGGGAACGGCTTAAATAATTCACTCTAGGCCTGCGGGGCCCATGTGGACGGTTCCCTCTCGTTCCCTCCCGGGCTACATTTTCCCCGGGTTGCATCTGGGAACGTGGGCCTGACGGGCTGCCACCTGCGGCCTCGAGGCCTCATCGCCATGCCTGTCCTCTGCCTTTCAGGGTGCGAGTGGCGGGTCGGCACGCGGCCGAGGCAGAACCCCGGAAGGGGCCCGGGGCCCTTTGACCCCCAGGCGAGCGGGACGCCGGGAGCGGGCGGAAGTGCGGCACCAAGGCCCGTCGCGGCCTGTCGCGGCCTGGCCTGGCCTGGAGGAAGCGGCTCCAAGGCCGCCGCCGCCGGACCGGGGTGGCAGCCGTGTAAAGCAAATGATGTCCGAGGCGCTCTGTCGCCGGCCTTACCCCGGGGACTTGTCTGGCCGCTGGAAAGGATCCAGAAGGCCACTGCCCTTGTCTCACCCCGCCCCCCTCTCTAGGCGGCGGACTGGGCGTCCTACAGGGAAGGGCCCCGCGCAGAAGCCCGAGGGGCGGCCTGTAGGCCGGCTTTGCGGGCTTCGGGCCCTCGTGCCCGTTGGTTTGCGGGAGGGAGATCGACGGGAGCTGCGTTCTCAAATTTCTCGCACTCGGGGAGCCCGGGAATAGTGGAGACCGGTCTCCGGGGCCGGCCTGGGAGGAAGGAGTGCGAAATGCGGCCGCCGAGCACGGCCGCCGCGGCGCCGGCTTCCGGGCGGAGGGAAGCACCTGCCTCCGCCCACCTTGACCCCGAGGCGGGCGCCCAGAGCTCCCGGCGCCCCTCTCGGGCTGTCCTCACGGAGGTCTCTGGAGGGCGAAACCTGGATCCTCGCGGCCTTCGAGTGCTCGCTCCCCTGCCGGGGGACGGAGTGGGGGGTGGGGGCGACCCGGGTACCCATGACCGAGGCCCGCTCCGCAGGGCCGAGAGAGTTCGACGCTCCCAAGGAGGGAGTCTCCATGGAGGAATTCCTCCTGCTTCGCTTTCAGAGTTGAAAGCCTGGAGGCCGTCGGTTCTGCAAAGAGAAGCGGTCGGGCGCGGGCAGGCAAGCAGCTGATGAAAATAATTGTCCTAGCACACACAGCCCTGCGCCCAGGGGCGCGCGTACACACACACACACACACACACACACACACACACACAACTTGCCTCATCTAGCTACCCAACCTTAGTATTCCGGGCATGCGGTTTTCAACAACTTGCTTGACACAATAACAAAGACATTTAAATGCCAGGACGCAGACTTCACTTTTTAACCTGCTGAGAAGAGCTACTTTCAAAGCTTCCCCACCGCGAATAAACTGACAAAAAATATGGGGTGCACTTATAAATTAAACACCTTACCCTCAAAGCGACGTGCGTTAATCAGGTTTCTAAGGCAATAGCCATCTCTGTCTTTTCCTATTCACCCAAATAATGCCACAAGAAGGAACCCCTTTACAGAAGAGAAAGCCAGGGGGAAAAAATGAATTATACCCATTGCTAGTAAAAATCATCTTAAATCAATAGAGCACCACTTGAACTTGAGTTTCCATTGTTTCACTGAATCATCAATGTTTTTAATTAAACAGAGCTACCCTTTCTGTTAAAACATTACATAAAAGGGTTAGGTTTCTACTTTTGTTGAGGCAGCTGGCGTTTGTTGGCTGTTGTGTTTGAGCAACAGACTGTTCAATAGAAGCGAGAAATAGCTCAACGCGCTCTTAATAGACCTGTTTCAACAATGTACCTTGAAAAGGAATACATTGTGTTATTGTGTTAGTTTGCTACAAACCTATTAAAAGAAAAATAGCATCCATCAGGTCTAACAAAACGCATTTGTATTATACGTACTTATCTGCTTCAAATACACTTCTTGGCACAATGTCTAGAATTCAACTAGATCATCAAGAGCTGGACAGAATAACACATACCAGTTAGGTAATGATACACGGGCTAAAAATAATGATAAAGAAAGGTCTAAGCAGAAAGTAATCGTTACTTTTTGTTTATCATGAGAAATACAGGCAACCCTTCTTCAATTGAAAATGCATTGCAAAAATGTGGACTCCTAACAAAAACAATTTTTAAAATATTCTTCAAATTTAGAAATATTCTAACATGGGAATATTGCTTCAAAATCCATACTTGGAACGAATCTGATACACTTTCGATGGTAATTTGTTTCAGACAGAGATTCAAGGCACAAGCGATGCATTTTTGAAGCAGAATTAAATAGCGCAAAGAGCTGGGTTCTTTAGGGAAATGCGTGAAACAAACAAATCGAAAGCAAGGGTTCCAGCCAAGAGGTTGGGGAGCAGCGATGTCTGGCAGTAGGAGAGGAAGTGCTTCTTGAAAGTGCTCTCTTAAAAATGATTTTTAAACTGACGTTATCGTATTTTAAACACAAAACGAAATTTGAAGCAAAGAAATGGGCGACTTCGCCACTATGAGACAGAACCTACAGTATGTTTCAGAGAGGGCTGCCATTTGGACCACAAACCTTAGAAAAACAGTAGCAAATGATGAAGCCAATTGAATTCTGAGATGAGCTTCAAAGAAAATACACCTAAAGTAGCATCTGTCAGAGGGAGACACCTTTTGCTTCCACAAAAAGCAATTGGTTTGGTTGCCAACCTCAGGGTGCCCAGCATTCAACTTTCGACTGCAAAAATGTTGGGGACACAAGAGAATAGTAGATTACAAGTGAACTCAGTTGTCAAAAAAAGAGAGAACTTACATAAATTACAATAGCACCCTATGAGAGATATCTATGTTAACAGATAGATGAAGCAATATTTTGCCAGATAAAATCAATTGTTTTTTACTTATCTGAATTAATAAATTATCATGTGAAGATTTAGAAAAATGTCACCCTGAAACTTTAGGTGACAGTTTTCCCATAATGTAAAATAACCGTGATAGACTTCTCTAGAAGGCATTTGAAGTCAGATGGCTGATACGACTGCTTTCTTTAGCTAAAACATTTTCTTTTCACAAGAAGGGTGTGTATATGCATGTACTGGAAGGTAGTTGAGATATGTTTGATTTATAGTTTAAGATTTCTCCTCCCTAGTCCAAATCAGTTTTTGGATTAATTCTCTTGGATTAAAAAAAAAAATGAATCAAAAATCACAAACTGCATATCATGAAAATAACCTCTCATACCATTAACAGAAAAGTTGATATTTTCAAGATGAGATATTTTTGATGTATCAGATAATCTACCAAAGATGAAAGGAAGTTCACAATAAATTGATTTAGCCATGACAAGTAATGTTGTTACTAAGGCTTTATGAAAAGCCTTTGATTTTATTTAGAACTTTTAGAAATGCTTTGTGTGTCAGAAGTTAAACTATCAAGGGGAAAATATTCAATTCATTTTAATTTGAATGGATTGTTCAGATAAACAGTCACCACAGAGATCATTTGAAAACCCAGCGGAGGAAGAAATGTATTTAGAGGAAGATTGTAATCTGATTCCTTGTTTTGTTCTTCATCTTGAAAATCCTTGATTCTTCACTCATGCAAAGAATTCTCAATAGTATTTGAGGGCTAGATATTTTTATTTATTTATTTGAAACTTTTAAAAATCCAAATAGTATGTACTATAATTTATCTCCCCTTAAAGAACAGGAAAGAGGATCACATATGGCTTATTTTCTATATGCCCTCCAAATTCTTTCTAGAAAGAAACTTCTAGCCCGATTCATTTATCAGTAATATCTAGGAAGGTTGTAACCAATCAAATCATTAAACATTTTTTTTTTTTTACTGCCGTTGATCTTAAGCAGCATTTAATTTGAAAGATTCTGTAGAGTACATTTTCAAAGTATCAAGTCGTTTTCCAGTTTCTTGGTCTGCCTTAGGCAGGTAAGTGAATATTATTTCAGATTTCCTTTTGACTTCTTTTGCCTTTTAGTTCAGAAGTATGGGAAGTAAGAGGGGTTAATTTTTTTTTTTTTTTAACATTTCTGCCACACGCAATTATTTCAATACCCCTCTCTGGTGTTGTGTCTGAAAAAGGGGTGGCCGAGCCTGCAGCCCGCAGCGCCAGACATTCAGCCGGATCCACCCCTGGGCACAGTCATCAGAGGGAAAAGATTCCGCTTCCAAACTTGATTAAAAACAGCCTACCAGTTTCTGCCCTGTTAAAGAACTGTGTGGCTTGAAAAGCTGAGTAAACTGCCCAGGAGAGGAGTGGCTGAGGTCTATATGCCTGTCATATGGGAATCAAGAGAAGCTTGAAAAAAGCAGTGGATAGTAGGCTACAGAAGGACAACTTGTCCATCAAAATCTGCAGTTCAAATCCACTTCACATGGTTTAGGTGCTGGGAAAAAAAAAGTGATTTTACCTTATAATTTCTCACCTTAATTTGAAAGGGAAAAGGAAACACATGTACACACCAAAAACCTACCCAGATGCTTGGGAAATATTAAGTTGTTTCTGAGTTACTCCCCCCCCCCCGCCCTTCCTGTTGGCAAATACTTCAAAATATCCTTCTCCCCCTTAAGTTATCTTGTGGATGATACGGTTAAAAAAAATACTAAGATGGAAAAATGAACTAGAAATGATGGGTGTATAGGTTGGTGAATAAAATAGATGCCTGTCAACGTCCTAAAGATACGTTGCTATTGTTGTTGCTGCTGCTGCTTGTGATTTTGTGTGGTAAAAACTAAAGACGTCCAAACCGGATTCAAATATGAAGAGAAGTGGGAGATTTCCTGATGTGTTTCAATAATAAAATGAAAATCGAGTCTGTATGTGCCTGTGTTCCCCTTCGATTTGAAATTTTATTCCAGAAAGTGCTACAACTTGTTACTTTTTTTGTGGGCACAGGAGGAGGAAAAATATGATACATTGGGGGATTTTTCAGTAGAGCTGTGTTTAGTTTTAATTTTCCTGTATTTTAAAATAAACACTTTGACCAAAGCATGTTTGATCTTTGCGAGAAGGAAATATACATTGTGGAGGAATGTGCAGCGGTTGGGTATGAAAATGGGGTTGTGACTCACAGCTGCAGGCTGAAAAAAAAAGGCACAGTGGTGTCAGCCAGAGGTGTTCAGTCTAATAATTCAAGCTGTAAACTGTATCCCCTAAAATTACCTACATAATAAATCATTGTGTGAAGAAAAAAAGTTTGGACTGAAAAGTGTAAGTGGAACAGAATCCTCAGGAGACTTCAGTGCTGGGACCTATTGACAAGGATGTGAAATGCGGGTTTATTTTGTCCCAAACTTTGAAGATCAAAATAATACTGGAGATTATTCTAATACAGCTGGTTTTTGTTTTTGTTTGGTTTGGTTTTGCCTGGAGTTTCATAGTCTGTTGCAGAAATGGGCTTGCATTTTTTTTTTTCCTCTCTCTCTCTCCTGATCGCACAGCCGAAACTGCTTTATGGGATTTACAGTCGATTTATATATTTTCAAGAGAAATTTCAATTCAATAATGGGTTTATTTTAAGAAAAACAGTAAAACTAACTTATCAAATGCATATTAAGAATGGAGACAGAAATGTTTCTGGAAATTCCCTTAGGTTCCTGTCTCAGATTTCACGATTGCTTACAGGTACCAAAGAAAACACTGCAATTATGTAAACTGACGAATTAGCTTGCCTAAGAATTCGCTACTAGATTGAAACACTTAGACACCGCGGTTGGCAAAGCCAGTGTCAAATCCTGGAGACTTGAGAAACGGGAACGTTTGGGGATGGAATACACCCGTCTGGAGTAGAAAGGATCTCAGTGCCTGGAGAAAAGATGCAATTGTCAAGAGGAAGTTTAAAGGCCAAGGACACACGAAGTCTTTGAAACAATAAGGGTGAGGAAGTCAAGAAGCAGACTCGCCAAAGCCACATTGAAACAATTTATTTTATAGGATCCCCTACATTTCCAGAATTAGTGAGCAGAAGAAGCGCCCTGCTGGGAACGCGGGCTGTGGGCTCTCGCGCTCACACGGGCATTGCGAAAGGGATAAAGTCAAGTTGACACAGGTCTCTTTCGCCTGGGCATTTCAAATGAAAATATAAGAAGGAGGGCGGAGAGAGAAGGAGACAAAAACGAAGCTCAAAAAGACTGATTCCGAAGTCTGCAATAAAGATTAACTGGAAAAAGGAAGTCCATAGCAATTAAAACTCCTACCCTGGCTCATTAGTATTCATGACCGAAGGTCCAGCTTTTCTGTTTATCTTTCTCCCAAGATCAATATCGGAGCAGCGTGGGCCTGGGAGGAGCCCAAGCCTGGCCCTGCGTGCGCCTGACCTCTCGCGCCCTCCCTACAGGTCAGAGCATCTTCAGAACCGGCGGCCCAACGCCGTGCCCAGGATCATTAAAGCCACCATTCATCTGCCGGCAGGGAGAGGGAGGGGGAACAGTCCTGGGTTAGGGGGATGGGGGATGGGGGCAACAGGCAAACAGACCCAACCAACTCCGAAGAGTTTGAGAAACCATACTCCACCACACCAACTACTGTGTGTCGGGTGACCCAGGAGAAAGAAAAAGAAGGAACCGCGCGCGTCTGCAGCCAGAGGCCCAGCGCGGCTACTGGCCAGGCGGTCGCTGGCTCAGCCTGGTTCCAGACCCGAGATTTACTTGGGGGAGGGGGGACAACATAAGAACACCCTCCGCACCCTCCCCCATAGAAGAACCCAGGCCCACTCCCAGCCCCGAGCGGTCTGTAGCCGCCCTAGGCCTCCCCCAGTCTCTAGGGAGCTACCCAGTCCGAGAGCGTTAACTAGGATGCTTATCTTTGACGTTATTAACATTATTACTTCTACCCCCAACCTCTCTGGCGGTGTCGCGCCCTGTTCTGGTCCCCCAGGCCACCAGGTTTGGCCTCAGGGACAGAAAAATACTGGCTTCGGGAGGTTAGGAAAAGAGGCTAAGGGCAGGGGTTGGAGGAGGGGAGCGAGGGTTTAGAAAACTCCCTTCCTCCTGGTTTGAGAGGTAAGGGAGCAACCTCCCAAAGCACACCGGGAGGCGGTGGATTCTCGGGGTTGCCGGACAGTCTGGCCTATCACATTACCAGGGAAATGGGGCTGAGCGATCCGCACTGTGTGCGGAGATCCCCCACCCAAACTGTCTCCGGCTGGTGGCTCGAGGTGCGAGCCTGGGAAATAAGGCCCAGACAGCGGACTCTCAAAAAACCAAGTTGGATAGAGAGTTCTGGGCAGGCATGGCCCTTTTGGAGGGAGGCCATAGGGGTGGGGGGATCTGGGAAAGAATGGACGGGTGAGGGGAGCATCTCCTGCTGGGTCTTCTGTCCACTCGTCCCCAATTTTTGCGACTCAGGTCCATCCCACGCACGCGAGCGGGTGCCTAGGGGGATGCCGAAGGAGGCAAGCATATGTGAGTGCGTGTGTGTGTGCGTGTGTGTGTTAAGGCGTGGAGAGATTGTGAGAGAGAATGTGTGCGTATGTGGGGGGTCTGTGTGCGCGCATGCTAGTGACTGCGGGCCCGCAGCTCTGGCCTGGTGGCTGCGCAGAGCCTTATCCCGAATGACTGGGAGGCAGGATGCGGGATTCGATTCGGGACAAGGGCACGTTGCAGGTCTGCAGACGAAGCGAAGTGTCACCTCTTCAAAAGCTCGTCGAGCCCTGAAAACAAAAGGGAAACGTGCAAGGGCAACGAGGTGGCCCCAGCATGGACAGTTCTCGGACTGGGCCTGAGGGGCGGGGCGGGAGTGGGAGGACCCTAGCTCTGCGCGCCCTGCCCGCAATCTGGGCCGCGGCAGAGCAGGGGCGGAGCGGGGCGTGGACACTGCGGCCCCAGTCGCCCACAGCCTTGACCGTGAACTCGAACCCTCCGGCTGCCCTGGTTATGGTTTACAGAAGTTCTCATTCGTAACACCCTGTTCAAACTGCCAAGGCTGCCTTTTCTTTCTCAGGAGCCCAGCGGGACGACCCGAGGGTTTATGCCCGATCACTCGATCCCTTCTGGATCTAGGTTCTTCCCTAAAATAGAACCCTTGCAACAATCTGTTGAGGGTTGGGGAGGGGGTTTAGCAAGGAGGGCGACACGGCTCCAGTCCTGTTCTAAGCTGCCAGTTAAAAATAGAAACCGTTCATTGTGGTCTGCTGGGGGTAGCAGTGGGCCCAGCAGCTCCAAGTTTCTGTGGAACCAGAGGGGTATCAGACTATATAATCAGTCAATCCTCCAGTATCTATTGAACGTATATTTTGGATCCCGAGGGTCGCTTTCCGGGGCACGTGTCCGCTTAAGTAAAAACGCATTCAAGGGTTCAACCAAGTCTTGGTGGGATATTATTTTGAGCTCTTTATTTCTTAGCTCTTGGACACAGGCCTAGCGCGCCCTTTGGGTGATTTCGGGGGCGTGATATAGGGGAGGGTAGGATCCCAGGCTCGAGTATTTGGTGGCCCCCGCGTATCCTAATAGAACACACCTCCCCCAGTCAGTCCTGCCTACCCGGACGGCGACCGATCACTTGGAAAACCCAGGCCTTCCTAGCCAACCCTGGAATGAGAAACAACAGCGCGGTGTACAGGGAACCCCGAAACTCCGGTCCAGCCTGTGATCTGCCCTAGATTTCACAGTTTTGTGCGGAAAATACACCACTTGATACTGAAAACATCCGTCTGAAAAAAGAGAGAGAGAGTGAGAGAGACAAAGGGGGCAGGGGGTGGGGAGGAGGAGGAAAAGAGAAGGTGCCAGCAGAAAGGAAAGGGGCCAGGACCGCGGGGACCGGGTGTGCTGGGCCTGGGACCTGCTTCCTCTACTCGCGTCGTCCAGCCGGGCCTCGGCCTTAGTATAGCCTCCTCTTGCGCCCAGAACAAAATCAACCCGGCCTCTGCTCCAAGAGTGACCTCCTCCCCGCCTGACACTTGGGGGACTTCATTGAACAGGGAGAAGCTGATACTGATGCCAGTTATCATTGTGGTCATTAATAATGCAGTGAGGATCACGATAATTAATAATAATAATGATGGGCCTCCCGAGGGGGCTCCAGCTGCCTCCGGATAAAGCGACTCCCGCGTGAGGGAAGTTATTTGGTGGTGGATGGAGCCGAGAGCAAAGGGAGCGAGCTTGGGCGCTCGCTCTGAAGTTCAAGTTGATGGCAGTGACCGGCAGGAACCGTCCTCAGGCGGAGGCAGTCGAGCCTCCCCGCGAGCAGGGAACCAGAGCTGCGCCTCTGGTTCCCTGATTCCCTGAAGGAAGCGAAGATGGGCTCCAGTTCTGTAGTTCCGGAGTCCACGCGAGGGCAGGTTAGAATTCAGCTCCATTTACGCAACAGTGGGAGAGACGCACGCAACCCCCACCCCCAGGCCCAGGCGCCCGGTTGCGGCGCAGAATCTTGGGCCGCCAGCCTCCCTCGCGCTTTCAAGCTTGAGCAATGCTGACACCTTTGACCACTTTGCCATCTTCCCCTCCCCCACCCTGTCTCCGGGATTCGAAGCGTGTTAGGGGAAGGCGGAGAGTGGGCCACGCCACCGGCTGGGTGACTGGTTTGGACAAAGCGGTGGGCTTCAGGGGCCGCAGAGCTGGGAGCCATTTTGCGGGAAAGCTGCTCGCGTCCGCTCCTCATACCCCAGCGTGGACTAGGAAACCGCCCCCAGGCTGCGATCTTCCTCCTCCTCGCGCCAGGCGCCTTCTCATTTTTATTTCCTGCTGAAAACTAGGATCAGCTCCCCTGGACCTAAAGGGCCCAGCGGTAGCTCTCCGACATTGAGCGTGGAAAGCCAGCCAGCCCACTCAAGGCTGCGACAGCGTCTGCCTCTTCTTGATGTTGTCCCTCTTCTTCCCCCAAATGAGAAGAAACGCCCCAAGCCTTGAGCTGATACTAAAGTACACACCTCCACGCCACTCTTCTCTTTAGATTGGGGAGGTGTCCCAAAGCCAATAATTTCCACCAAAAAAAAGAAAAAAAGTTTAAAACATTTATGATATACCATTTCATTCTTGCCCAAGTTATAAATATTTCATCTGATTCCTTCGTCCCCTCCTCCGGAGGGTGGGTTGAAAAACTAAAGGCTTTTCCTCACAGCTTATAATGTGTTCAATGAAATCTCCCAAGGATCAGTAACATGTGCCAATTATTTTAATAATTTTCCTTAATATTATTAGGGGTTATAAATTTGACTTTAATAGGGGGTTGATTGCTTCAGGAGCTGGTGCTTGGGCAGTTCGTAGGTCCGCTGGGGAGGGCTAGCCTGGTGTCTGTCACCCTCTGGGACACACACACACACACACACACACACCCAGGCTGGAGTCTTTCCCTCGGCATTGAATAGGTGGCCTCCAGGAGGTCAGAGTTGCCCTTCTCTCCAAACAGCCCTCTGGCCTAGCCTGACTGGCCCTGCAGCTCAGGCGACCATGGAAGGGAAGGATAGAAATAGCGGTTTCCGCGGAGACCTGGGTCTCCCCGGACAGAACCTGCTGGGCGATCCTAGGTAGGTGTTGAGGACTGAAGCCCGAATCTTCTCAGTACTGGGGGGGTGTGGGGGGTGTGGGGGCATAGTAAGGAAGAAATGGAGACATTTTCATGGCTCAGGGATTTCAAAATAATTTTAAGATTATTTCTACCCTTTGATGCCTGCTTATTCCTACCCCATTCCTACTGAGTTTGAAATCTGATAAATTCTTGCACAGATTAAAGCTGCAAACCTTATAGACAAACTGGTCCTCAATGCTCTGCCTCACTCACACCTGACCATTTTAGTCTTTACATCTTAATCTATTTTACTGAATTCTTGAAGAGATTCTCTTTTGTTTTGAGCCAAGGGTTTGTTATTCTCCTAAATTAAAGCGTACTCTGTCACCTTCTTCCCTTGAACATCTTCCTTGTTGGTGTGCAGCAGCTCTGAGGATAAGCAGACTTTCTTGAGCAAGCTCTCTGAAATTCCAAGAAAACACTTTAGGTAGAAAAGGGCCCTTAAACTATAATCACCGGGCCAAGTTCAAAAACAAAGTACTCAGCTCAGTTTTAAATGTGCAATTAAAAATAACTGTACCTCAGCTTTTCAGAGGGAGGGAGAGGAAAGGGGGCAGGGAAGAGGGAAAACAAAGAATAAGGAAATGTTTAGTGCTCTTAAATCCAGTCCAAATAGCTGAAAGAAAGGCACTCCCTCAGATAATGGAGCCATTAGAAACTCTGAAGGTTCCAGCCACCAGTCCTCACAGGGCCCTTCCAAAAATTTAATTCACTCTCAGCTACAAACAAAGGACATAGAAAATAATTTTGAGACTTTCTGCCAAAGGGGCATTTTGGCCTGGTTCCTATGCATACATACACCTTCCTCCCTAGAAGGTAAGGTGGTTCCTCCCCTTCATTTAGGCAGCTGTTCCATACCCATGTCAACCCTCAGCTGCCCCCTTCCCCTTTTTCTTTAAGAACTCTGCTAGGAAAAAAAAAAAAAAAAAGTATGTTCATGCAGTTTCAACACATTTTATTATATTTCTGTATGCATTACTCTCAAAACATATCACAAGAAATGATCAAACCACTTAAAACCTTCAAATAAAAAATCTGAAACAGTTTATGCCCACAATTGTACATATTTATAGTTAAGAAACATTCTTTATAAATATTGTTTCCTCTGTAGCAAGTTAATACCATAATTTAATTACAAATGGATAAATATGGTAACGGGTATTTACAGAAGGAAGGGTGTTATTACGGAAAAGCTAACGGCACAACGTTTATTTTCCCCCACAATCTTTCATACAGGAACTAACAAATTGAACTTGCAAAAGCACTAAAACATCACATGTAAACCCAGCTAACAGAAAAATACATTCACAAGCGTTGGTGGTGGTGGTGGTGTGTGTGTGCTGTGGATCAATGTGTTGAAGAAACAGAAGGGAGACTTTGGCACGGCTCGGTTTTTTCCAGTCTATAGTTGCATGAAGTTTACAATCAAGTTGCCTCATAAAAAGGAACACAATATTCAATACCACGATACAAAATAAACCATTTTCTTCCACATTACTTAAAAAGAAACCGGGTGAACTAAAAAGAGAAAAGAAAAAGCCCATCACTTGGGGAAGAGAAGGGAAGAAAGGCAGGGAGGAACGCAATCCGGAGAGTTACAAATGGACAAACTTCTATACACCAAGAAGCCATTAAAACCACCTTGGAGAAGGAAGGAGTTCGCTATGTACAGTTTGTCAGAAGACTGGGAAGTGGGTGAGAAGGAAAAGAGGGCATGGGGGGAAGGGAAGGAGGGTTTGGTTCAAGATTTTTATGGGTTTTTTATTTTTTATTATTTTTTTTTAATTTCTTATTTTATGTTTTCAGCGGAGACTCCGGAAGGGATATTTTTGCTTTTCATGCCTAGATTATTTAAAAACAAAAACAAAAACAAACTTTTAAAAATCCTTCTGCTGGTAAAATCATTTTCATCATCATAAAAATCAGATTCATAATTTTAACAACACATCACAGGGTGCCCTCGGCGGCGCTCGCCACCGGGAGGGCTGCGCCAGGGCGGGGACCGGGAGAGGAAGAGAGGCCCCGGGCTCTCACACGTACCATTCATTGAAGTTGGAGGAGAGGCCGCTGTGGCCCCCGGCTGTCCCGCTGCCCCCGCCGCCGCTGCCGCCGCCGCCCCCGCCGCCCGCCCCGCCGCCGCCCCCGCCGCCGCTGCCTCCGCCGGAGCCGCCGCTCGCGCCGCCGCCGCCCGAACCTCCGCCCCGGTGCACCGCGGACACGGCCGCCGCCGCTGCCGCCGCCGCCGCCGCCGCCGCTGCCGCCGCCGGGGAGAGGTTAGAGCTGCTCTGGGGCTCGGCGCTGGGGGACACCAGCCCCGGGGGCGTGGACGACTCGTAGCCTGAGCTGGCGGCTGGGGAGGACTCGGAGCCCTGCGGAGAGGACTCATGGACCTGCAAGACAAAAGCCGGGAGGGGAGACCAAAGGGGACTGGGTGTGAGTGCAGCTGCTGTGGGGCCGGGCTCCCGGGGGAGAGCACCTCCAAGAAAGGCCCTCCCCGCCCGCCGGGGCCCCGGGGAACCCTGGCCTTCCCAGGCTGGCAGCGGTTGTCCGCGCCGGTTGGGAGCCGGGGCCGCGGGCCAGCGGCCTCACACTCCTCCCGGCCTCCCCGGTGGTACCTTCATGTGTTTCCGCAGCGAGCTGGGGTGCGTGTAGGACTTGTCGCACATCTTGCACAGATAGGGCTTATCGGAGGTGTGGACGTGCATGTGCTTCTTCCTGTCGCTGCTGTTGGCGAAGCGCCTGTCGCAGCCCTCGAACTCACACTGGAACGGCTTCTCCCCTGTGGATAGAAACAGGGGCGCTTGCTGCCCACACCCAGACCTTCCCGGAGCCCCCACCCACTCTGGAGGGAACAAGGCCGCTGCGAGAAGGAAAGAGGAACTGGAAGGGTCTGGGTCCCTTAGCCAGGTCGGATCGCCTCTGTAGCTGAAGATGAAATTAACTGCCTTCCCACCTGACAGTCCTGCTCATTTATGTCATATTTTAATTGTCTTCCAGACTAACACCCATTTCCTGAGATTTATAATGAATTTGGGGTAGCACCCCGTCCTGCCCACGTTTCTATAGGGCTCCTTGGATTCGCAGCCTCTAACAAATTGGTCTCGCCATGGAGAAGCTGTTATTATGACAAAATATTTAGGGCATTATCAAAATCACACAGGCTGCTGGGCTGCTGTCGGTTTGTCTCTGGGGCCAGTAGGCAATTACATTTGGAGTTGCTATGTTGTTTGGGGATGGGACTGTGGATCATAACTGAGCCAGTATTTTTCATCCAAAATTCTGCAAATTAAATTAACCATTCTTCTAGTCTCACTTCCAGTCATTTAAAAATAAGCCGGGGGGAAAAAAGGTAAATATTAGAGATAAGACAACATCTAGCGATTGCATAGGCACAGGCTGGGCAGTGGGGGGTGGGGGCGTCAGCAAAGGCTTTCAAAATCTCCCTGTTTAATTTTCTGGCGGTCCCTGCATCCTGTTGCCAGAATTCCAAATGCTTGGAGTCATTTAGAGGTGTGAGAACTCAAACATCGTTCCTCTTGGAAAGGGGGCCATTTAACGTTAAATTCCATTAGCACCTAAATTGTTTTTTAAAGACATCCGCTCAGACACAGGACTCGAAAGCATTTCATGCAAATAAATTTCTCAAATTTTAAACCTTGTTAAAAGCTTGTCTCGCACCTCGGCTCCCTCCCTTCCCGGAAGAGAACAATAGGCCGCTGGCGCATCCCCACTTTGGAGTAAATATTGACGGGGGAAGTTGCTAAAACATTTGGCTTTCTTTTAGGAAATCGTCTGGCACGATTTTGGCTGGGACCTGGTCAGAGATGAATAATCTATGAGGCGAGAGGCGCGTTCTTTTGCAGCTCCCTCTTCTCACGCGATTGCCCCGCGGGGCCGCTCTGCCCCGGGGTTTTCTCTGACCGAGTTGTTGGTCCAAGTTTGGAATCGCAAACCCTCTGGTGCCCATCAGAGACTTTCAAAAACTATTGCGAATCCACCGTAAAGACCCGTGACCTACCCCTAAATAGGCTTTAAAAACACTTTTTTTTTTTTTTTTTTTTTTAACAAGAAATGCTCTACAGTTTCGGCTCGCATCAGACTCATTTAATGGAAAAACAGTCCCGGGAAGGACGTTTGGACCCGGAGTAAAAGAAGTGGGAAAACACACAAGCCACCCAACACAGACACACAGCCCGAGCAGAAAAGCACATCCAGACAAGCTGGCAAAATCCTCTCTAGGCTCGATTCCCGGGCGCCGAGTTGGAGAGCAGTTTTATTTTGTGCGTTCTATCTAGAACGGAAATTATTAACCAAGGCTGAGCAAATGAAGCAACTGCATCACCCAAAACATATATTTGATGTTACACTGATCATTTAAAACTCAATTTCCGTACATGGAAAAACCTAGCCCGATACTATTCTTTCATTCCAACAAAAACAAGCCGCTGGCTGTCTCCGGTACACAAAAACACCTCCCATCCGAGAGCAGGGGCTGGCGGTCGGCGCGTTTCCCCCAGCCAACCAACCACAGCCTCTCTCCTCTCCGCGCCCCATCCCTGTCCCGGCCCGCAGTTACCTGTGTGGGTCCTTTTGTGGATCTTGAGGTTCTCGGAGCGCGCGAAGACCTTGCCACAGCCCGGGAAGGGGCAGGGGAAGGGTTTCTCGCCTGTGTGCACGCGGATGTGGTTGACCAGTTTGTATTTGGCCTTGAAGGGTTTGCCCTCGCGCGGACACTCCTCCCAGAAGCAGACGTGATTGCTCTGTTCCGGGCCGCCGACGTGCTCCACGGAAACGTGGGTCACCAGCTCGTGCATGGTGCTGAAAGTTTTGTTGCAGCTCTTCTTGGGGTTGCTCAGCTGCTCCGGGTCGATCCACTTGCAGATGAGCTCCTGCTTGATGCACTGCTGCCGCATGTAGCGGAAAAAGGCACCAGGGTGGTGGTGGTGGTGGTGGTGATGGGCCGCGGCCGCTGCCATGTTCATACCCATGTTCATATTCATGGGGCCGTACTGGTTGTGGAGCTGCGCCGCTGAGTAGGGGTCGGTCCGCGGGCTGGCCACCTGGCGGTACTGCTCCGAGCGCCCGAATACCTCGCCCGGCAGCCCCAGGCGCATCTGCCCGTTGAGCACATTCTGAGAACCGTGCGGCCCGTGCTGCTCCGGGAGGCCAGGGAAGAGGAGGTGACCCTGCGCGTCCGAGTGCGCATGGTGCAGGCCGCCGGCTCCTGGCCCAAACAGCCCATGCTGTCCGCCGCCCGGCGCCGAGTCCCCGAAGCCGCGGCTGCGGAACAGGAAGTCCCGGGTGGAGTTGAAAGGCGGCCCAGAGTAGGAGCCGACGTGCGCTGCATGGGGCCCGAGCGCGGCGGCGGCGGCGGCAGCCGCGGCAGAGCCGGGGTAGGCGCCGGGGCCCTGCGACGTGAACGCCGAACTCTGGCCGGGGGACAGCTCGTGCGCGCCTGGGTTGAGCTTGAAGGCGCCCATGTGCGCGGCCGCCGAGTCCACGAAGCCGTTCTGCGCCGCGGCCAGGCTCAGTTCGCGGTCCTGCATCTCGGCAGCAGCCGCCGCCGCCGCCGCGGCCGAATGGTGATGGTGGCGCGCGAAGCTACCCACCCCGATGGCCGGGAACTGCGGCCCCGCGTCCAGGAGCATGGCCAGCGCGCCCACCCGCCCCGCCGGCACCGGCGAGCCCCGCGCCTCCTCCGCTCCCACTCCCGCCCTGCGCGCTGTGCGTCCAGCGGCCGCCCGGCTCCGAGCGCAGGCGGCGGTGGTGGTGGCGGCTTCAGCCCCGGGAGCCGCGCTCCTGCGCCCGCCGCCTCCGCCGCCGCCGCCGCCTGGATCTGCCTCCGGCGGCCGGGCGCGGAGCGAAGGCGCGGAGAGGAAGAGGAGGAGGAGGCGGCGGCGGAGGAGGCGCGGGAGGAGGAGGAGGAGGAGGTGGAGGAGGAGAAGAGTCCAAAGCCAGGCGGAGAACCAAAGTGTATTAAAGGAGCTGCGGCGGGGGCGGGCGGGCAGGGCAGGGGAGGGCGGGCGGGAGGAGGGAGCGGGAGGGAGGTGTGGGGAGCTCAGCGGAGAGGGGGGCCAACGGGGGGCGAGCGCAGCGCCGCGGCCCCCACCCCTGCGCGCACCCGCGCGCGCACGCACACACTCACTCGCTCACCAGCCCCGCGGACCCGGGGCCCGGCAGCACCAAGCGGCGCCCGCAGAATGAAATCACAGCAGCGGCGGGGCCACGGTGCCCGAGCGCGGCGGCTGTGCAACGGGCCAGGCAGGAGGGCGAGGAGGGGACGGAGGCGAGCTCTGCGCTCCGCGCCCCGGCCCGGCGCGCCCGCGGCTCCACCTGACCGCGGCGGGGGCACAAGGGCGGCGGGCGGAGGCCGGGCGCCCGCTCCGCAGCGCGCTCGGTCGGCCGCTCCCTCCCCCGCGGCCCTACTCGCGCCGCCCCGTGCGCGGCGGGTATTGTTCCGAGCCGCGGCCGAGGTGTTTAGCCCTCCTCGTCCTCCGCGCTTGGCATTGGCTGCGCCTCGCGTAGTAAACTTGCAGCAGCCACGAATTCCCCCAGATGAAGGAAACGGCCGCGCCGCTCCCTCTTTCTTTAAGTTGTGCGGGAGGAGGAGGAGGGGGAGGAGGAGAGATTGGGGCTGTGGGAGGGGAGAAGGCTAGCAGAGGGAAGGGAGGAGGGGAGGCTAGGCTGAAAAACAATAACAACAATAAAAAAGTGATCTCTAGCTCGCTCGCTCCCTCTCGCCGGTCGGCGGGGCGCTGGACCCGGAGCCGGCAGCCGCACTCCCGAGGACCGACCGGTGTCCGAGACCCGAGCAAGTGCGAAGAGGCCAAATCAGGTCCCCCCTTTTCTGCTGCGGTGGGCTTCGTTCGCCACCACCTCTACCTCTGTTTATTTCGGTGGGCGCTACAGACGCCGCCGCAAGCCTTTTTTTTAAATTTTTTGTCTCCTCCTTTTCCTCTCCCCTCCCCCGCCTCGCCCCCACGTCTCCCGCCCCGGCCTCCCTCCCTCTCCCCCTCTCTCCCTCTCTCCCTCCGGCTCCAGGCCGGGACTCCCGGTCACACCGCCCCTTTAACGGCGGCTCCCGCCCCGCCCGCCCTTCCGTCGCGGCCATTGGCCGCCGAGGCCCCGTCAATCCGGTGCCCCCGCCCCGCGGCTGATCCGACACTCCTCCCCCGCTCTCCCGAAGCTCCCCGCTGCCCCGGCAGCCGCGGATCCCGCGGATCTTCCCAGCCAGCCCGGCCTGCCAGCCTACAGCTCCTCGCCTGAGCGTCCGGCGCCGCGGCTCATGTTCGCGGCTGGCCGCTGCGCTCCCCGGAGCCAGGAGGCCGGCGTAGTGCTGGCCTGGACCGCGGGGTCACTGTGCCCTTGGCGGGGTCCGGAGGACACAGCACCCTGCACTCGCGCCCTTCTGCAGAGGCCACCGACTCCCCGGGGACCCGAGCCACTCCTGACGGGCACCGAGAGCGGGCAGTCGTGGTCGCTCGAGAACTTGGTTAGCAACCGGGTTCGCCGGGCGAGAGGTTTCCACGCGCCGGGACTCTACAGGCCCTGGGCCCCGTCGGGAGCGCGCGGTGGGGAGCGTCCTGGGAACCGGTCCCCTGATCGGTTGGCACGCTCTCTATCTTCTCCCCCCACCCCCCTTTTTTTTTTTTTTTTTTTTTTAAACTTACTCAGTGGTATTGAAAACACAGGTGCTGGATGGTGGGCCCAGGTAAAACCAGACTTGCCCGTTCCTTCTGGTCTCTGGACACTCACCCAGACACCACCCCCCTCCCAGGCTGTGGCCCCCAGCCCCGGCTCGGCGCGCTCTGCTCCCCCCGCCGCTCGCGTCCCGCTCCGATTACAGCAGTAAACACTGGGCAGCGGCCCCCGGGAGGGAGGGGGTTGATTGGAAGTCGTTTAAAGACAGTGTTATCCTCGGGGTGGATGCCCAGATGCCCCAGCCGCTGCCACCGTGGGGTGGGAAGTATGGGGCCGGCGGAGGCGCGCGGCCAGGCAAGGCTCTGGCTGGAGTTTGACCGAGGGTCAGGCTCAGGGCCTCCAGAGAAGAAACCTCCAGACCGGTAGGGCTTAAACCTGCTAGAAGATATTAATCACTGCTTCTCCAGGAGCGGGGAATGCCTCCGCACCTTCGGGCGGTGGCGGGGCCGGGTGGCTGCTCCCTTCGCTGCGCCAGGCCTTCCTCGCGGCTCTGGGGCTACAACCGCCCCCCTCTCCCGGCCTCCCACCCCGGCTCCTTGTTGGCCGTTGGGGACATTTCCTATCCCGCTGCGGAAAGCTTGTGCTCCCAGAGGTAACGGGAGAGGGTTACCGCGGGCCCGGAGGCTGCAGAGGTGTGAATGAAAGGCCTGAAGCCAGAGCCTTCCTTCGCCTAGCTGGCTCCGAGAACTGCTTTTATTTACAAGTCTATGGGAGTTGAAATAAAATTCAAGTAAGAGAAAATAATCAATACGCATTTAAAATGTTCATGTTGAAGTGAATCAACAAAAACGCGGGAAGACAACTCTTGCTCGCTATTGCTGGACGAACCCGGGCTTTCTATCGCCGGCACAGGCAGCCTCTCCTGGCTTAAGCGGGTGTCTGCAGGTCAGAGCTGGCCGCAGCCCCTTACTTAAGGTGCCCTGTGCCATCCCGCTGCCCACCCCTCGTTGCGGTTGGAGGGTGGCAAGAAGGAAGGAGTCTGGGTCTTCTTGTCTGAAAGCCCGAGATTTTGTCTGGAAGCTGGAGATTCTCGCCTTACGTGAAAGGAGGAAATGTTTCTCATTTCCACACACCTCTCTCTCTGTTTGGGGTTGGGGGCGTGGGCCGCAAATACCAACCCCCTAAGCAGAAAGGGCATTGAGAGAGAAAGAGAGAGAGAGAGAGAGAGAGAGAGAATCTCCAGAGAGAAAAGGCTGCCTTGCTACATTGAATCAATAAAAAATTGCCCAGTGCACAGCCTTGCACACTTGTTTACTTTATTCATCAATTTATATGGGGGGTCGGAGTGAGGGAGAATATTGGAAAAGCTTACTCCAAAAATATTTACAAAATAAAATATTTTCTTAGAGATTGGGCATGAGAATTCCAGTCCTGCACATCTAAAAACCTCCCTTCCCTCCTTTTCTCCAGCCATCAGACTTCAAGTTTTCCTCCTTTCCCACTTTCTCGCCTCCTCCCCACTCCTCTGTCCCTCTCCTCATTTCCCCATTCTCTACCTTTGCTTTGATTCCCTTTTTGCAGCGCCTGCGGTTCGGGCTGGCGCGGCTGGGCGCTGGCTCACGGTAGATTCCGGGGGCCGCGTGCAACCGGGTGGTGGGGCAGACTCCTTAATTCCCGCCGGAGAGCCCGCGGGCTGGGCCCTCCTGACTATTCTTTCCCGGCTCCAGTTCTCTCTCTGCAGGACACAGAGGAGCTGAGCCAAGTTCAAAGTCATGTCGCCATACCCTCTTAGAAGTGCTTTATTTCTCTACAAACCGCAAAGCCCCTTTCCCTCATAACACACTATTCTTTTATTATTATTATTATTATTATTTTTTTTTTTTTAAGGAAGAAAAAGAAGAGCAAGAAAGCAAGGGGGAAAAAACTGCAAAGGCTTTCACAATCATTGCCTCAAAAGTAGATTTGGGTTCCTTGGCGGAAGGGAAAAAAGCGGCTAGGCTGCGTTCTGTACCTTGTAAGTGATCAGTTTTTCAACAGGTTTCAGGAAGGGCCTGCCTTGGCGGTGTCAGACCCCCGGGATCCACAACTGTTTCCATCGGGCAAACATGTTCCCCGTTTGTAAGTTCTCCAAAATTGTTCTTTGACGATCTCATTGGTCCCCCCGCGGGGTGGGTGCCTGAGGCTGGACAGAGTTGGGGCTTTGCTTCATGTGGATGGTCCCGGACGGCCGGCCCATGGGCTCAGGGTCTGGCGTCCATTCTCCCCTGCCATAGAGAATTTGTCTTCAAAAACGGCAAATCCCATCAAACACCCAGGCACTCATTCGCTGAGCACCTCGTTGTGGTTTGTGGGCCTCTGTGAACGGTTGACTGACTTCTTTTGTAGCATGACCAGTATTTTGTGTGCACACATACATAAAAACAATGTGTATGTACACAATACAACATACTCTCACACACACACAAAGGTATATCTTGCCAGCCAGGAGAAGCCAAAAACAAACAAGCAAACAAAACTGACCTTTAAATTGGAAAACATAAATACTCCGTGTCCATACTATTCAAAATTTTAATTTCCTCTTAAGGAAAGGGGTGGGAAGGGAGTAAAGATGAGAGAAACAAATGTGGAATCAGCTGTCTATATACACCAGGCCAAAAAAAAAAAAAAAAAACCAAAACCGGATTTTAGCACCATCCTCAGTATCACAGACTCATAAATTCAACAAGATCATCAACAGGATATTAAGTTGCAGGGCACCTTTGATTCAGCCCTCTCAGCCACTCCTGGGCTGGGCGACCCCTGACCCATGAAGGACCACATGTGTGGTGGGGGAGCCCCCTCTGTGAAACCCACCTAGAACAAAAGTTCTTTGTCAGAGCTTCAGAGAAGTGTAATGTAAAGAGAGAGAGAGAGAGAATCTGCAATGTGAAAGAAGGGGAAATCATGAAAATCTCAGCCAATGTTGTAACTTTTAAATACCATTTTTTAAGAAGGGGGAGGTTGAGTGGAGGTGGGGAGGTACCACAGGATAAGGCCCTCTCCAGTCTGCTAAAAGAACTTCTTCCTACAGTTAAAATTTACTGTTCTGTAACTGGGCTTATAAAAACTCTCTATATAAAATATATGCTCACTGGCAGTTTAGTGATAGGGATGCAAATGTTTGTCTATTTGTCATTAGGGACTCAGAAAGAAAAAAAAAAAAGTCGCCATTTGTATCTGACAGTGGTTGTGGTTTTGCAAAAGGAAGAGAACTAATTGTCCTGACTTTGTCCCCTCTTTCCTGATGGGAGGTGTTTCTACTGCAAAACAAAGCAAAAGAAAAACACACCCCAAACAGGAGGCATTAGCGTACATGAATGTGTTTAATTATTTTGAGGACCGTTATCCTTGGGGCTCCCAAATGAACTACATCCAGGGAGGCTGAATACTGGTGACAGGAGAGCAGTTTTCGAATAAACTGCAGTATTATTGCAATAGACTTTGTAATACAATTTATGCTGTCATTCATAAATAACAATGCCATATGTCAACCATATTGCTTACACAAGTAAATCCGTCAACGTGTCAGTATTTGATTTGCCTCCATGGCTTCTTCAAATATTGAAGTATAGGTATTGGAAGGGGTGTGGAATGGCAGAAAGTGCCCACAAAATCTGAGATTAAAAAGAAACCCCACACAACCTCTGCCTCTCTTTTACCTCTCATCCAAAAACATCCTAAAAGATAAAGAATGAAGGGGGGGGGAGGAGAAGCACATCTGGGATCCAATATAAATAAATATCGGATGGTTATATGGACTGTGAACACATAAGAGAGTTTTGTGGTTCCTGCTTTGACCTTCTAAGTGTATTTTAAAGCACAACAATTAGGCATTTCCCAAGAAATTACCAATCCTAATGGTCATATGTGGGTCAAAGGCCATTCTCCTACAACCCCCATCTCTGAGGGTAAAAATGATTGATAACCAAATGAGAATATTTGATGACAGGCCAATTTTACTCAAGTTATTTTTTAGTAATGGGGAAGTAAAGACAGCCATAATTTTTGAAGGGCTTTTAAGCACCAAGGTCAGGTAGACATGGGATGGGTCCCATTCTTGACTATCCAAAATAAACAACCCCCAAATCCAACGTTTCAGTCACGCCTACAAAGTCCCAATCTTGTGCCCAAAAAAAAAAAAAAAAAAAAAAAAAAAAAAAAAAAAAAAAGAATTCTCATTAAACCCATGTACATGGAACAGGGATCATAAACTTTAGCAAGAAGCACATTTTTAGGTTACTCTTAGCCCGGCTGGTAACCGTGAAGCCTGAGGAATCAGGGTGAGCTCAGAAGGGCAGGAAGGAGAGGCAACCTTGGGAGGGATGCTCAGAGGGCTGAAAATTGCCCAGCTCTTGGGAGCACCCAACCCCCCAGGGCTGGCTGGCAACTCACACGGGGTTAGATCTGGAGTGGTGAAGGCGGAAGTGTGGGGATCTGGTACCTGCCCAGTGCAAGCCAGGCTTGGGGCCGAGAGAGGTGGCAGGGTACCTCACTGCCTAGACGCCTAGCCAGCCTGATTTGAGAAAAGCCTTGAACCCAAAGTCCTCATCACTTCGGGCATGACAAAACTCAATGAAAAGGAACCTTTGTGGGTCCCTTTGCCCACCTTGCGCGGGCTTTAGAGAGGTCTGAGTGTACTCCTTCTCCACTTCCTCCAGTATCTGCTGGCGTAACCCTCCTCCTCCCGGTTGAGCACCTACTGGCGCCCTTGGGCTGGGCTCCAAAAGTGTTCTGAACCCCGGAGTAACTCGGGGCACCCTGTTCACCCTTGAACCTGGCTCTGGTGCGGCCCAAATGGCACTAGGCGCTCCAAACCCGGCGGGCACCCTGTCCTTCAGCAAGGAGGACTTCCTCGCTGAAACCACGCGGGGCTGGCGAGCGGTAAAGCAATTGCAAGGGCAATGAAAGGCTGCTCGGTGGGTCCCCCAGATCCTTTCTTGTCCACCTCACCGTCCCTAGCTTTCCCCCTCCCCCCGCATGCAGAAACAATCAAACAAAGGCTCAAAAGCCAGGAAATGTCCAATTCACTTCCTTTAAGTTTATTAATCGCCCACACCCATCACAAGGAAACTTGGCTGTGCTCAGTGACGAACGGAGGGCGCCGGGGAGCCTCAGTCACAGCCCCCCTCCCCCTTTTGCGCAGCGGGTAGCCATAAGCGCCAGCCTAGGCATCTTCGCGACCGGGTCCTATTGCCTCAAGGCAGCTGAGCGAGGCGGTGCCGCCGGGTTCGGGCCAGCTCGGCATTTTCTGTACCTCCTCAGCCTCCTCATGCCTTTGTTTGGCTCTGGGAGAAGGTTGGGATTCGGGGTGCAACAGGAGAAGTCTGAAAATCGATGCTCCCCAGGAGCACCTGTTGACCCCAGAAAGGGCATTTCCATAGATGGCCACGTTGCTGCTGTCTCCATACAAGCATCTCCACTGCAAAAGCGCAGACAAGGGCATGAGTTTTAGAGTCGGCCTTGACAACCATCACCACCGCAGAAATATGGGGCTGAATCCACCGACGGAAACTGGCATAACGACTTCTATACCCCCCTGTTTAAAACAAAACACAACAACACCATTATTATTATTTTCTTCAGCGCCCTAGAAATTGCTGGTGTTTATTTAGGAAGTGTTACACAGTTATTGGGTCCTTAGAAACTCGGGAGGTTTAAGGGGGGTTGATTTGGCTCCCAAACGGCTTGAAAAAGAAACAGCGCACCTGGGGTCAGGCGGGTCATCACAATAACAAAAAGCGCGTCTACAAAATAAAAAGCTCTTTTATAAAGAAAGGCAATCCGGGAAATCCACTGTGAGCCTTCCTGGTGACCATCTAGCTAGGCCTATTCTCAGGTTTAATTGGCAGGCAGTTTATTGGCGCCTTATTGGTGTTGATTGAAATTTTGCTCCCAGTTCTTTCTTTTAAGAATTAGCATCTCAAGTCGATTTACCTGAGTCAATTATCTTTTTAGAGTCTGGGTTTGGCCATAAATTTGCAAATATTCATTAAGTGTACTTAAATATCTTTCTTTCTAATCATCATCCAAATCTCTATTATTTCCTAAGAAAGTCTTTTCTTTTTTAAGGCTTCCATAAAAAGAAATTGATCAGGGAGCTATATTTGAATTAAGACATATTAAATCGATGACAGATACATATCATGCTGTGTTTAACAAGAGTTGTACAAGGAGGCGGGTTCCAGATTCCGCACGGCTCTGCTGCACCATTATTCACATTTTTACAGCCTTTCCTTCATGCCTTCACCCATTAAACCATTAAATTTCAGCAATTCAATAAAACAAAGCAGTTATAATTTTGAGGAAAAGCTATTTTGAAGGGGGTGGAGGTACTCATTTTATTGCACAATAAAAATGCTCAATAGTCCATATTAAAAGGTAGGTTGTGCTTATTTTCTTCTTTCTTTATTCGTTCATTTTTTTGGTTTGTTTTTACTTATAACCTGCAGGACTGAATGCAATGCTGCCATTATGGAAGTAGTGATGCTCATTGCCAAGAAATTCAAATAAAGGAAACTCATTTGAAATGTCCTGAGAATGAGGGAAGACAGTAGTGACAATTCCAAATATGATGCTTTCCCCATCACCCATCCACAGAGATGGCAGTCCTTTCTCCACTTTTGCCTGGTTGGCTTGAGACGTTTTGAGTCTTTGAAAGGAAAATTGTGAAAGGACTCATCCTCTCCAAACGCAGATGCGGATTTTTGTCGCTGTTGTTTATTAATTTTTTTCATTGTGTTTGCACTCATGCCTTTCTTATTTCCCCGTATTTGAACTTCATTGAAGCCGAAAGAAAAAAAAAAACTATTTGAAATTTGATTGTAGTGTTTTCTTTGTTTGCTTGTCAGTTTTCTAAGAGGAATGACATTCCCAAGGCTTACAGTGAGGTTGCCTGTTAAACATTGCTCACACCGATGTAAATGGGGCCATCGAATCAGTTCTTTTGAAAATATTTCTTACAACTTCCCCGGACCATCTCTCGGGACCATTAAGATGATGTCTTTATGCAGTCTATTTTTTACTTGGACTGCAAATGAATCAAGCTGGTAACTTGTTTTTTGTACCTCCCCCCAAGAAAAAAATTCACATTTTAGTCAATAACACTTTTTTTTTAAACAATTTTATGCAAGGCAACAAAATAAAAATTAAAAACCCTGACTTTAATTTTTGAACATCTTGGAACATCACAAAATCTTAAGATGCTTTCTTTTTAAGAGCTGAAGTGACACTTTTGGGCAGCAATAACCCTGAAATTTGGGGATGCCACATTTCTCTACTCCCCCCAAAATGATGCAGGAACCTATCTCTTTTTCTCAAGTGATTTGATAACAAATCCCTTGAAAAGGATGGGACTCGCTTCCCCCCCCCCACCCCCCAAGGCCAGTTTACGGTTTTCAAATAAGACATCTCGCCTCCTAGATCAGTATATTAGAAAACAATGACAAGGTAAGAGATTATTCTAATAGTAAATACATAGCAAAGGTATTGCTTGCTTTTAAAATATTCATTTTATTGGATCAGTTTTAATTTATGGCGCTTTCAAAGAAACTGAGGCGCACATAAGAAGTACTCTCTGGGCCGAAAAGAGGAATTCTGCGTGAAGGATGTTGTTTATTTAGCCGCTTCCCTCTGGAGAGCTGCTGTTTGGCCTGCCCTGCCACTGTATCTCAGAAAGGCAAAAGTTAGAATCGCTGCCGGGTGTTGCCTCACCCCCACCCCCGTACATCTAATTGGAACTGGCAGATCTAGAACTGACGATCAGTGAGATTACACTTCAAGCCAACTCCTTTGAACCACGTTGAAAAGGACTGCATGAGCTAAGAAGTCGAGGTAAACGGTTCCTTTTCGGGAAAGATTTATTTTGACTTCACCTGGTGTCTTGCGGAGCCAAGTCACTTAAGTTGTTTTGCAACCAATAAGACTTTAATATCTTCCCTCATTCTGCGCTCTACTTGAGCGCCCGGCAGACTGGAGGTCCTTCCCAAATAAGAAGTTTCTAGCATCACCTCTACAAGTATGACGACCGGCACACGGTTCACCTTCCTCTTCCGGAGAGCAGCCCAGGGCTCTTCCAACGGAGGAGGTAGAAAGTGTTTGGATGCTGCTGGGGGAGTCGCTGCGTGCGGCGAGGCGGAGGTTTTTGAAGTTGGGGGCTATCCCCCAACCCCCTTTGTCCCGGGGTGGGGTGGGGGGGTGGTCCTCAGCCCTTACCCACCCCGCGCCCTGCGGCCGCGTGCCGGCGCACGCTCTCCGAAAGGCGCGTCATGGGAACGCTGGGCGCTGCGCGCGCAGGCCCGGCACAAACTTTCTGCAAGTGCAACTTGGGCATCCCCTGGAAGGCGGGGACGTAGGGCTCCAGGGGAGGAGGGGGCGCGAAGCGAAAGCGAAGGATGCTGCGAGCACGGGGGCGGATCCCCGCTGGGCCGAGGGCCTGAATGGGAGCCAATCCGGCAGTCGTGGCTGCTGTCAATCACGATGTTCCCTCCAATCCCACCCATGCCATTTCCAAAATCTCGGTCCCACTGTGCAGCTCAAATGTGTTCTCTCTGCCAATCGCTGGAGGACAGAGTGGGAACAGGAATACGCAGAGTTAGGAGGCCAGGACAAAGAAGTTAAAGAGACCCTAATATATACATGTTTTTGAAGGTGGGCAGAGGGAAAAAAAAGTCCCCCCAGTGAGGGTCTATGGGGCTGATTGTGTAGTTCTGATGGAGCCCCCTTTGAGCAAGAGGAACCCGCCAGCGCTGAGATTAGCGGATTTGGCAACGGCTCAGGCCAGGCCGCTTCAGAATATGACAGGCTTCCCGGCGCTGGCCAGCCCGCCCGCCCACTCCCAACTCCGCGCCACAGCCACGCACCTCCGCCCTCGGGACCTGAGCTCTGACCCCGGCGTGGCCATCACTCCGCTCGGACCCGAGCACATGGCCCAGGCGAGCGCGCTCGGCCTCAGCCCTCCCTCAAAGGCGCTCCCGGCACATCCCGAGGCGCCGGCGGCCGCCGCCCGCGCTGCAGCCTCGGTCGCGCACCCCGGCGCCAGCACCTACCCCGGTGGCGGGGGCAGCGGCCGCGCGCAGCCCTCCGCGCCCCCGCCCCCAGCCCCTCCTCTTCCTCCCTCCCCTTCACCCCCTCCTCCTCCCCCTCCCCCTCCTCCTGCCCTCTCGGGCTACACCGCCACCGACAGTGGCGGCGGCGGCAGCAGCGGCAAAGGCCACAGCAGGGACTTCGTCCTCCGGAGGGACCTTTCCGCCACGGCCCCCGCGGCGGCCATGCACGGGGTCCCTCTTGGAGGGGAGCAGCGGTCTGGCACAGGCTCCCCCCAGCACTCGGCCCCGCCTCCTCACTCGGCTGGCATGTTCATCTCGGCCAGCGGCACCTACGCGGGCCCGGACGGTAGCGGCGGCGGGGGCCCGGCGCTCTTCCCCGCGCTGCACGACGCTCCGGGAGCCCCCGGCGGCCACCCGCACCCGCTCAACGGCCAGATGCGCTTGGGGCTGGCGGCGGCCGCGGCAGCCGCGGCGGCTGAGCTGTACGGACGTACCGAGCCGCCCTTCGCGCCGCGCTCCGGGGATGCGCACTACGGGGCGGTGGCGGCCGCTGCAGCCGCCGCCCTGCACGGCTACGGAGCCGTGAACTTAAACCTGAACCTGGCGGCAGCTGCTGCTGCCGCGGCAGCCGGACCAGGGCCCCACCTGCAGCACCACGCGCCGCCCCCGGCGCCGCCGCCGCCGCCGCCGCCGCCGGCGCCCGCGCAGCACCCGCACCAGCACCACCCCCACCTCCCAGGGGCGGCCGGGGCCTTCCTGCGCTACATGCGGCAGCCAATCAAGCAGGAGCTCATCTGCAAGTGGATCGACCCCGAGGAGCTGGCCGGGCCGCCACCGCCACCGCCCCCGGCCGGCGGCGCCAAGCCCTGCTCCAAAACTTTCGGCACCATGCACGAGCTGGTGAACCACGTCACGGTGGAGCACGTGGGCGGCCCAGAGCAAAGCAACCACGTCTGCTTCTGGGAGGACTGTCCGCGCGAGGGCAAGCCCTTCAAGGCCAAATACAAGCTCATCAACCACATCCGCGTGCACACGGGCGAGAAGCCCTTTCCCTGCCCGTTCCCGGGCTGCGGCAAGGTCTTCGCGCGCTCGGAAAACCTCAAGATCCACAAGCGCACTCATACAGGTGGGTGTCTGTCCCCGGCCGCGCCGCCGCCGCCGCCTCCCGCGCCGCCGCCGCTTCCGCCGCTGCTTCTCTTCCTCCTCCTGCTCGCCTTAATTTTTCCCTCCTTCTGCTGCTTCTCTTCGCATACGTATAACCCGGACATGTGACTTCTTTTTTTTCTCTCCCCCCCTTTTTTTCTATGAATAAGTAATTCGATAGCACACACAGGCCCCGCGCTGGGTTCCCACACGGTGGAGTCTCCAGCGCGCTCGCAGCCCCTCCGCCGGGACCGGCAACGCGCTCCAGACGCCGCCGCCGCCGCCGCCCCGGAACAGAAGCAGCAGCAGTCGGAGCAGGAAGGAGCCCAGGACGGTCGGCAGCCCCCATTCGCCCGGCCCCGGGAACTTGGGGAGGGCGATGGGGAAGGGGGGCCGGAGCTGGAGCCGCCCTGGTGGCTCTTCCCTCCCCACCTGGTGGCAGAGCCCGCACCGTGCTCCGAAGCGCGGGCGTGCGAGGGGGCACGTGGGATTTACTCCAATATTGAGGCGACCAGGCCCAGCTCAATGTGGCCCTTCCAGGAGGGGAGGGGTCCTGTCCCTCCGGGGCGTGGTGCAAAATGCCATAGAAATGCGCCCTTGGGGCTCTGAAGACCCCCTCCCCACACACACACTCACGTTTCCCACACATACATCTTCACGTGCACAGAGCACACAACTTCACACACCCGTATCTCACATACTACCCCCCACCCCCCTTCCTGGTAGCTGGAACACCCATATGCCCTGACACGCTTATCTTCCACATACACCCTCACATACGCACACTTCCCCATTTACACACCTTCATACATACCCATACAGTATCATACAGCTGTCACACACATTTTATCACACATACCCTGCAAGGTGCTAGAGAACTTGGCTTTGTCCTTTCAAAGAGGATTCTATTTGGAGGCGGGCAGGGTGAGCTGCAGTCTCCTGCGGTCTTTGGTACCTGCCCCCCCGTAAGAACTTGGGGGAAGCCCCCAGCGCTGTGGGGACCCCTCCCATCCCAAAGGCGGCTGCGGCGTGGGGCGGTGGGGTGTTTCCTGTGGGTCGTGTGCCTCCATCGAACGTACTAGCGCGTTGGGCGGAAGCGCTGATGAGCGCGAGCAGTCGGGATTTATAGGGATAGACGATATTACCCCTCGGAGGACACTTAAGTAACTGGAGTTTACATTTAGTAATTACTTGGCTGATTTATCGGCGCTGGGCGGCAAGGAGGCAGCCGCCGCGCGTGGGTCCAACGCCTGGCCAACAGCCGGAGCCCGGGGCATCAGGGGGTTCTGCGTGCAAGCCGGGTCTGTGTGGCCTGGGGCTGGGCCCGGGGCCTGGCTCCTCCCGGCCATCACCTGATAGGCCTCCTGTGCACAGATGCTGGGCTGGGAACACATCTTTCCGGGAACTCCGTTGGCCAGCCCCCTGCTTTTCTAATCGAGATGGTCCACCCTAAGGAATTTTCCAAAAGGAAACTTCCCACGAGGCTCTCGGAAAAACTCCCTGGCCCGCTTAGCCAGCTGTTTGCCCCTGTGCCTGGCACTTGCCGCCAGGACAGGGGCCTGGAACCGTAAAGGGGGCTCGCGGGGCGCGGGAGGTGAAGCCGCCCCCAACCCCGTCCCCTATGGGCACCCTGAAAGCAGAACCTGCGGCCTTGGGCCTTTCCCGCCTTTGCAGGCCTCGGAGAGAGAGTGGACCTTTCCTTCTCCGCCGCCGGACCTGAGGACAGTTTCTTCCCCCGTGGAGCAAGGAACTGGAACTTGCTGGCGCGGAAGCTGCCACGGGTCGCGGCTCCCTCCGACGGCAGTCCAGGGGGAGAGGGGCGTGCGCGCGCGCGCACGGCGGGGGCGGAGATCCCGAGCGCTGCGGGCCCCTGGGCAGTAGTGTTTTCTGGTTTCACGGCGTGCTCAGGGTTGCGTTTCCTGCCCGGCTGCGGGTGGCGGAGTGGTTCTCGCCGAGGCCCTCAGGGAGGGGTACCGGCGCCTCACGTTAGTGCTCAAACCGGTGCCCAGGGGGTTTTGGCGGTCCTTAGGCCGCTTAGCAGTCGAGATTGGGTGCGGACAGGGACCATTCCGGAACCCCCTCCCTACCAAGGCGCTCTCCCTTTTGGGGGTTATTCGGAATCCCGGAACAGATTGATCAAAGGGAATAATCCCTCGGCCACTCCCGAAGGCCCATTTCCTGACCCACGTTCCTCCCATCCCCACCCCCATTCGGTTTATAACCTTCCTTTGGGCCAGACTCGAGTTCTCTGGGAGAGGGAACCGGTAGAACAGAGAGCAGCTCACGTAGCCTCCTTTACTCTCTCAGATTCTGCAAGTAGTTAGATTCTGATAGACTCCTCTGTCGGAATCTGAAATGTAAACACTGGGGTTTCTCACCCTTTCCAGTTAGCTGGAATTTGCTCACTGTTCCCCGCCTAGGCCCCCTGAATAAAACAAGCAATTCTTTCACCTTTACCTATTTTTTCCTTCTATTTTCGTCCTTAATATTACCTTAATCCCTACTTTTCTACTCCCCCCACCCCCCACCCCATTCCATATCTCCCTTCTCTGGGCGTAATTGTTTCTCTTCATCGTGGTCAGTGGTGGGACCAGCAGTGCTTAGAGCTACTGTATTCTTCACAATCCGGGATCCTTAGCGACGACAGGAACAACTCCAAACGACACTGCACATTTGCATAGGGTGAATAAAACCACTCAAGCCTCCCTACGGAAGGAAGGCCCATTATAAATTTTTAAATAATGCTATATTAAATTAGAATTATCTCCAACTTAAAAGTAAAACTCAGATCAGGATAGATAACTGATATTTTTATGAAAAGTGATTAACTTTTTTGTTGTTGTGTTATGTTGTGTTTTCCCCTCTATAGATCAGTGTAGGAAGTGTATTTGAATAATATTTAATTTCATTTTTAAACAGTATTTAGAGGTAGGGGAAGTTATAGTCCAGGCATCTGAATACTTTCAGATGTGTTAACACACTCTGGCATCCAAGCCTTTGTCATTGGTGAGATTAAAAAGAAAAAGAAAAAAAAAACTACACTGAAATAGTTGTATATGAAAATTCACCACAAAAATTTATGTGCACTAAACTGTCTTAAATAGTTGCTTTTTGAGAAACATATCCAAAACCAAGGAAGAAGCCATACCTAGTGAGCCACCAGAGTAGGTGCTGAAATTCAGTAGAGAAACTCAACTTAATTTTTAAAAATCATTTAAATATGAGGGAGATATTATTCAACAATAGTATGTATGAGATAACTGGTTCAATTATGACTCAAATACATCAAGTTCATAGATACTTAGGTGAGAAGGAAAATTCCTACCGCTACCTGCTGTCTTCCTTTTTTGCTTTTTAATACCGAGGTGTTGTGGCTGAATTTCTAGTTGTGTTATTAACATGTCCACTCCCTGAACTAGGGGCCTTGTGTTTAAAGGCATTGTGTTCCTGGGGTGGTTAGAACAGCTTAAAGAAAGGGACGATGGGCCAACGACTGTGGTAAACAGTCCCTTTTCTGACTATTAAGTGGGGTAGAAGGCTGTCAGAATACGTTTCCGTGGGGCATCAGGTACAAGCTAAGTTCTGGTTGCAGCTTGTGGTCTTTATTCACGTTTCCGAGGTTCTGTTCCAAAGGCTCCTAATTGCCCTGCAAGTTGTGAGGAAAGCTGGGAGAAAGAAGAGGCCAACAGCCTCGCCTCTGCCCATCCAGGCTTATATGAAATCTAGTGATGGGACTGTGTGTTTCACAGGTGCCTTTGTTTCTAAAGAGAACGGGGTTTTGCCTTATTTCCTTTCCCATCGGTGGAATCCTGGGGACGCTCTGAAACAAAATGCCGTTATTATAATTGCATGGCACCTCCCCCACTTCACTTTTAATTTAGTGTAATGTGCTTACTTTTCTCTTTTTTTTATATCCTTCCCCCAAGCTGTGGCTTTGGAAGAATCATTTTATTAGCATTTATATTGACAGGGGATCTGCTTGTATCCTTGCAGGTACAGACCTTGAGGGCAGTGAGGACACGGGTATCTGGGTCCTTGTTGGATTTTGGTGTTACATCCTGGATCATGCTCTAGCCATCGTCTCCCTGAACCCTCTGGTACTGCAGGGACTGACATCTAGCCACTCACAGGCCCAGTGTCCCTTCCCTGTTGCCTTCTGGAACGTAGGAATTAGGAATAGAAACCAGGCTGGGGTTGGTCTTCGAGAGAATGGGAAAATGCATCCTCATTTCTGTTCCAAGATTTCTCTCTCTCAGGTGAGGGGTCTCTGAAAAGCAATTGTTGACCTGCCCTCTGTTTTGTTGCAGGGGAAAAGCCTTTCAAATGTGAATTTGATGGCTGTGACAGGAAATTTGCCAACAGCAGCGATCGGAAGAAACATTCCCATGTCCACACGAGCGACAAGCCTTACTACTGCAAGATCCGAGGCTGTGACAAGTCCTACACTCACCCCAGCTCTCTGAGGAAGCACATGAAGATTCACTGCAAGTCCCCACCACCTTCTCCAGGAGCCCTTGGTTACTCCTCAGTGGGGACTCCAGTGGGTGCCCCCTTGTCCCCTGTGCTGGACCCAACCAGGAGTCGTTCTAGCACTCTGTCTCCTCAGGTGACCAACCTCAATGAGTGGTATGTTTGCCAGGCCAGTGGAGCCCCCAGCCACCTTCACACACCTTCCAGCAACGGAACCACTTCCGAGTCTGAAGATGAAGAGATGTATGGGAACTCTGAAGTCCCGCGGACGATACATTAGAATTTACTAGTAATAATAATAAGTAATAAGTGGGAGTCCTTGGACCATATCCTAACCTGAGACAATGCCGAGCCTGAGACAAACCCTTGACTCAGACTTGCCACCGGGTCTAATTAGCCCTATTTATTCAGTATGAAACCCTATGGTGTTTGTACATTTAATTAATTTAATTAAGATATTTGGGCTTTTTTTTTTTTTCCTTAGAAAACAAACAAACAAACAAAACCCAACCAAGCTGGACTTGTAGGTTACAGGGGAACAGGGCTAGGAGCAAAATGTACCAAGGGTTAATGGAGATACACACTGCTGACTCAATATATGTATATTTGGAAATGAGCAAGAAAAAGCATTAAGTCGGAACTCAACACAGCACCAAGGCCCTCTGCATTTCCTGGAGTGCCTCGAGATTGCCTTTAACACCATAACGAGGGCTTCTCTGGAGCCTCTTTGCCTCCTCCTTGGGCCCTATTTCTGAAAAGGCCTCTTGATTGTAAACCACACACTTGCTGCATTGCCAACAGATCTTAGACTGTACCTGTGTCCAAAAATATTTGTAAAAAAATCCTTTGAGTTCTAATAGTTGTGATTTTAACTTTCCACTCTTTTATTACTGCTCTCATCTTAACACAGTATTTTTATACGGGATTATCTCTTCAGTACCCTGCTTGTAGGATTTAAAAAGAAAAAAGATGCAGCAACCTTATTACGTCTCCGCGTATTGTGCTACTGTGATTGTTCCCGCAAAAGTGGGGACAAGAACACGCTGCTGCAACAGTCAACTGTGAAGCTGTGATATTTTATAAAATAGAAGAAATTCAAGTGCTTTCTTTTTTCTCTACGGTTTTGTTTTTTTTTTTTTTAATCTGAAATCGCAGATGCTGCCTTTTTACTGTGTCCAAACTCCTTTGTCATAAAAAGATAAGTTTTAGAGAAGTTTTTTGGGATGCCAAAATTAACAGGCAAGTCTAAGGAGGTGTGATGTTGGCAACATGCCTACTTTTTTGGGAAAGCTGTTGTTTTTAAGACAGGCCAACCCCTCTTTTATACTGTTGTCTCAGCCTTTTAAAAAGTCTTTATTTTTCAGTGACCGCAACTGCATTTTCATGCATTTTTTCCCACCTGAGCACTAAGCACACTGAATTCTATCCCATTTGAAAACGACAGTGTGCAAAGTGTATGATTTACATGAAAAGAGGGGAGGGAGTGGCTATACATATTAAAATTTTTAAAAGGTTTCTAGTTACCACCAAACACTGATGAATGTGTGACCTTTGCCAGAGCTGTCAAGCTAGGATAAAAAAGGTCAAGGACCTAGGACAATAACTCTTAGTCAATTTATTTTCACTTCATGCAACACATCTTGTGCAAAATATAGTCCATCATAAACATCATACAAATATACTAAAGAGCACTAATTTATCCTCAGAGACCCTGAAGACACCCCCTCCCCAGGGTTTGTAGAAATTTGTTTTGTGTGCTGTGAGTGGTTGATGTAGTCTTGTCATTGTTAATAACTTGTATGTGAACACTATTATTTGTACAGTTGAATTAATTTATTTTCAGACATCATCCTTTGTTTCCCTGGAAGAGTTCAAAGCACACCAAAGAATTATATTATACATTTTGGTGAAAGATTGTTGTTTATGATCCACGGTTTATTTAAAAAAAAAAAAGGAAAGAAAATGGGGGAATATATTTTTAAGCTTACTTGAATGAACAACGTAATGTGAAAACCAGGACTCTTCCTGCATGTTTTTTTTGCATTGTGTTGACGAGATTATATATAGTTTATAGATATATTCTATTACTAGTACAGTGCATGGTGCTGTCACTTTGAAAGCCTTTCAATGTTGTCTTCAGATTGTTACAGTGAATATGAAACATGCAGACCCTCCTTTATAAAGAAAAAGACCATAAAACTTGAATATAAAATAATTCTACATTTTTAAAGTTTATTTGATTTTCGTATTATTCACTTTCAAAGCTCTTTCAAATAGACAAAATAAGGTATGAACTTCGGGGGGATAATTTATGTATCGTAAACTTATTAGAACAAAATATTCCTGATTTATAATGAGTTGTTTTATTTATACAACTTTTTCAATGGTAGTTTGCACTATTCTTTATTATGCTACAGGTTTATTTATTCTGAAACAAAGGAATATGTATTTTATGTATTTTGCCATGCATAGGTTTACTCTGCCACAGATTTATTGGTTCCTGATACACCTAAAATAAAAACTTAAAATGTGTACCTCCAATAGAAAGAAAGCAAGAATGATTATGAAGTAAAAAATTTAATAAAGGTATTCTTCCTATGTATTGCTCATGTTTTGCCTAATGGCATATTTCTGCCATTCTTTTACAAATAGAACAGGTTGCTGACTGGTGAACATTGGGTCTTCTTGAGCTCTTTATTTCTTAGCCTCTCCCTAGCAATAAAATATTTTTACAGCTTGGTTTAACTTACCATCTAATCTAGAAAATACAATATTTATGAAGACTAAGCCCTGTAAGTTGCATGTAACACTATCATAAATCTTAGGGGTTACTGCACTCATTGTTAATAATATCCTTAGAGATCCTAATCAGTGAAAATCTGAAAAGTGAGTTTTAGCATTTCTTTGGTGCCTACCCTCTAAAGTAAAAGGGTAAAAAGTATGAGGAAAAGGTGGAGGGACAGTGAGAGGCATCCGGGCACAAAGAAGGGTAAAATCAGGGGCTTAGATGGGTACTGAGTTAACTACATGCTGAATGAATAGGACATTAAACACTGCTCACATCAGGTAATGGTGGGGGGGGGGGGCGGGCAGAGGACGGGTAGCATCCAGTTTGTGTTTTATTTACAAGTTGAGCTGATCTATGTAACCTAGCTCAGCATTTTAAGGCAGGTGTTAGAAATTAGAATCATGGCAACAAAATGTTCAAGTGGCTTAAACTAATGTGATTGGCCATCCATTTGAACAGGGCTGAACATTTGCTTGTTTTTATGTTAGCTGATACAAAACTGATAAAAGGCAAATAGTTTTATTATTATTATTATTCTTGGTAGTAACGTCAATAAGCAGTTCTCCATAAGCTTACAGTGGTTTTGAAAAGTCAGATTTGTTAAATATACTAAAGGTGAAACACGAAGCAAAGACTTGTTTCCAGTCAGATGACAATAACCAGCACACGAAGGAGAAAAACACTCAGCGAAGGGCCCCAATCAATGGGAAAACTTATAGCTCTCTAATGAAGTTTCTGGTGAAAGGGAGGACACAAAGCCACCAAGACATGAATCATTCATGGGAAATATAAAAGATAAAAGATATCTGACAATGAGCAGAACCTTGTATAGAGTGTATAAAACAAGTTTCCCCTTCTTATTTTCTGCTTTAAAACGCACAATCTCCGCTCCCAGAGCTCTGTCCAGTCTATAGAGTTAAAATTGACCACTGCTCGTCCTGCGCCACTTCAAAGTAATTTAGTCCAGAACGGAAGGCTTGGCGCTTGGACAATCTTCATGGTGTGTTAAGATTTCTATGGCAATTGGCAAGCAAGACGTTCCCATCTGAATATGTCTCAAAGAAAGCCACTTATTGACACTAAGTTGGCTATCATCAAAGACTTCATCTCTCCTAGGCAAAATGTGGCCCTTGTGGCCCTCGCAAACATTTTAAATCATCTACCTTTGTTTTCCAGGCTAGGAGAATCTTCAAACACATGGTTATTTGTATTTTATGTATATCTTCTCCCATTCAGGATTTTCTTTGCTAAAGAGAATGCTCCAAAAATCTAAAGCACTGAGAAATAGCTCCAGGGTGAGAATTCTATTCTTTTAAGGAGTTGGAGATGGCCACACAAGAGGGACAGCACTGGGGACAGGAAAGGAGGAGGCCCAAAGTCCTTGAAAGCGAGGCCCAACTATCTGTAGACATGCTAGTATTGCCCTCTTGTCATTTACATCTTGCATTTTGTGGAAGTTTTTTGAGACCATAGTAGTTCATTCTACCTACCTACCTACCATTCATACCTACCTACCTGCCTACCTACCATCTTATCTGTCTATCTATCTATCATCTCTTTCTCTATGAAATGGAATGAGAGATGTTCCTGCCAGAAGTATTTTTTATCCCACTTTGGTTGGAAAAAAGGACTGGGGCGTTGGAGGGGGAGATAATCTGGTTTCTCAAGTGATCATCTAAGTTAGAGGAAAGGAAAGCTGAATCCAGACACTTACTAATACTTTCAGCCTGTCAGATCACACTCCCCATCATCTACCAAAATAGACACATGGCCAGGGAAACCCACCAACCCCTTTCCAGGGCTGGAGGGATGGCTAAGGAGACCCACAGACAAACCGCCCTGGGGTTGCCAGCACACTTTCCCTATGTGATAAAAAAAACTCACAGAAATTCACCCCCCGCCACGTCCACGCCCAAACAGTCCGGGGCACACACATTCACACGCGGGCACAAGTGCCTAATCAGGCAGGGAGAAGTTCAAAGGCATGTTCTTTGAAATTCAAACTACTGCTTTTATGGTACACCCACACCAAGCGTCAGGATTGCTATGGCAATGGGCTGGGCCAGGGGAGTCGCTGGCAGAGGGTCCACAGTGATTCGAGACACTCTATTAAGATACAGTTGCAGTGACCTGTACTTTCATGCCAACTTAGCACACTCAATTTACACCTCATCGGAACTATATGTATTACAGATAGTGTTACCCATAGAATATGACATGCACGACCTATAATATAACGTATGTCTTTCCACCCACTTGTTGTTACGATCTCCCATGCAACCTCCTAGCTCTCCAGAAAGGAGAGAGAGGGACCGAGGAGAGGAGGAGAGAAAGACGGGTGGGGGTGGGGTGGGTGCAGTTGGAGGAGGGGACAGGGCCAGGGGCGCCGGAGCTCCAGTGCCTCTTCCTTCTCTCCCCACCTAAGTACTTTTATTTGCAGAGCGATTGTTCTTTGTTTATTTAATACAAGTACTGTGTGAATGGTGAAAAATAAACACGATGAAAAATAACCAAACAGATGATTCCTCCGAGTGAAAAAGCCCGGACTTAATAAAAGTGCGAAGCAGTCACCGCTGAATGAGAAACCCTTTGAAGTGGAACTTATTATAGGAGGAATACTTCGGGGTTGCCTTAACGACGCCGCTGAATCGAAAGCGCTCGCCTTTGTCAGCGATTTGTTCTCCTTTGCTGGGGTGCCCGGAGAAATTACTTACATGGGCTGCCTTAACATGCAGCCTGCAAATCAGTAACTTTGCAGCTCAGACTTGCAGACGCCACTCGGCAACGGACAAAAAGAAGTCAGGGGGAAATGCACCAAGCTTTCACGCCGAGACTCTGGGGATGGGGGCGCACGGGCGTGTTGGGGGCGGCAGATAAGAAGTTGTATTACAACTGGCCCCCCTCACCCGGGCTCCCCACCCCGACCCCCGAGGCCGGGCCGGGCCGCGGCCGGCCGCCAAGGCCTCGGTCGGCTGCAGGGGAGGCCCGGCCTCTCCGGGGCCCTCCAGCGAGGGGCGCTCTTCCACGTGCTGGCCGGGCGCGGGACTTTCCCAGCGGTCCCGGCTATATTTAATAAGGGTCGTTTATCACCCAGGCGCTTTGAAGGGTCGCCTCCAGCCCTGTGCCCATTAGAAAGGCGGAGGTGACATTTAAACTCCGTTTTCAAGGATCGCGGGGGGATTTCAATGAAAAGGCAACTCGTTTGTCTTATGAGCCTGGAAACAACCCCCTTCTCGCTCCTTTTGACCACATGGCATAACTCAAAAACAATAGTTCAAAAGTGAAATGGCATCGTGGTGTTCACTCGGAGACAGGCCCCCATCTAGCACCAGAGAAAAGGGGTAGTCCGCAAGACAATGTGCTTTTTGTGTCCGACTCTGTCACAAGGATTGTGTTGTTTGCTTTGGACGCTGCGCCTGTTATACTTTGCTGAAAGTGCTTGTGTTAAACAAGAGTTATAAGTCATCCAAAACAACAAACATTTTGATTTTCTTTGCCTAAAGGGCTTTCCCTGGCTATGGGCACCGTGAAAAAATAATGTCCTTGCTGAGAAAGGAACACCAGTAGTAGCATTAGAAGCGGGCGCATTAAATATTGAATGACATGGGGAAAAAGAGCTTGTCGAGGGGCACTCAGCCTTAAAGTCTTTCTTCAACTTTGTCTTCGGTGGCTGCTGGACTATTTAAGATGGTATTAATTAAGGCAGCTTCGGACGCCGCCGAGCCCGCCGGCCCCTCCGCCTCACTCGCTCAATGGGCCTGTGTCCCCGCGGTGTGCTCACGCGTTGGCTGAGCCGAGTGCAAATGTCACTTCTCATTTGGAGGCTGAAGAGAAGGGCCCATCCTACATTAAGGGCAGCAGGGATGCAGTCCTCAGCAGGCGTTAAAGGAATACGAGGAGCTGGGTGAGGGGAGGAGAGGCGGGAACAAAATGGGAACATCTGCCCTCGGCCAGGGAGGAGAGTGCGCCGGCGGCGTGCACCACTTTGGGCACATTTGGGAGAGGTGCTGTTTAGCAAACAAGGGCCACGCGGGACTCGCTGGGATGGAACACTCAGTCTCGTTCGTCTGCTTGTGAGTGGGGAAAATTAGAACCCCAGCCCTGCAAAAATCCATTAGGCAGTCTGGTGAGGCGTTATTTTACAAAGGGGCTAGCTTGTACAAAGAAAGACAAAAGCCTGGTGCAAACCGGCGTCTTTACTGACTTCCTCCTTCCCCTGAAGGTCCCCTTCCAAGATCACAAAGCCCAAAGGAGTTTTGCCAAGGATCTCTGATCCAATTTTACAGACGGTGAAACTGAGGGCTCAAGCAAGACTCAGGGAAGATTTTTGTCAATCTTCCCTCCAGGTATTGGAAGACCTAAGACCCAGACAGAGTGGAGTTCTGTTTAAGGGCGCCAACAGCATGCAAAATATCCCCTCCTCCTCAACTCCAAGCGTTTGGTTGAAAATCAAATGGAAGTTGATTTCAGCAGCTGGAAATTACTAACATTAAACTGGCATAGATGAAATGAGTACTTTAAGAAACTTTGTTAACTTAGTTCTTGACAAGGAGAGACAAGACTTGGCGGGTTATAGGGGTGCAGGGTACTCTGGGCCATTGACTTCTGCAGCCAGAACCCCCAAGGGAGGCCCTGTCTGCCGGTGTGGAGTTCCAGAAGGACTTGGGCCTTCTCTTTCATTACAAAGTTCCCGGAGGGTAGGAGGAGATGCACTCAAACGCTCTCTCCTGCCCTTGCTGCCCAGTGCAGGGGTTTAGCATCCCTAACTTCAGATCCGTTTGCAATGATTGCTTCTCCATCTAGAGGCTGTGTCCCCTCAGAGGTCCCCCAGCCTCCAGGATAAGAGGCGGTTACATTTCCCATCAAGAGCCATCCCGCAAGAGAAGCAGTTCCCACCTTCCTGCCAGGGCTGGGCTCTGTGCACGGTGGGGAGGGAGGTAGCTCGGATCTGTCAGCCAGGGCGTCCGGGCCTGCGGCCTACAGGATCCGCCCCACTGGGAGCTGAAGGTGTCGCTCTGGGGCGGAACCGCCTGGCCGGGTCAGGGAGCTAGCAGAAGTGGGAGGTGGGGATGATGAGAGGGCTGTGCCAGTACAACCCCCTCCTCCCACAGCAGGTCTGCAAAACCTAAGACTAGGGTTCCCATGCCCACTGTCCCCCTGGGTGATCTTTTTTGCACCTTGTTCTTCGGTCCCCTTCTTTATTACTTTTTTGCCTGAACAGGCCGCAGGCCAGGGTAAGGCATGTAAAAACGTGGCCTTTTGGCCGGAAACGTACGGCACGCGCTCACACACACACGCACACACACCACAAACACACACACTCCCCCCCCCACACACTTATGTACAACTCAACCCCCTCCGCCCCCGCCTTAGCCAGTGCACTGGGCACACGCTCGGGCTCCAGGCACCTTGCCAAGAGCGCGCGAGCACCCTGCGTGGCACACTGGCTGCAGTTCCTGCACCAAGTGGCGGGGGTGGGGTGAGGAGGGAGGGGTGGGCGGCGGTGGACGCCGCCGACTGCTGGCGGTGCGCACAAGTTCAGCGCTCAACTTCCCGCTCTTAACGAGACGCGGGATCCCTTTGGAGAGGCCCTCGGGAGCTGGCGGCGGGGCTGGGAGTGGCGTGGGTAAGCTGGCCGGCGCGGGGCGCGGGCGGCGGGGCACGAGGGCGCGACAGGAGGAGGGCGCGAGGGTGCCCGCGGCCGGCCGGGCGCTCCGAGAAGTCAGTGCGAACAGCTGTGACTTCACCTATTAGCCCCGATGTCTTTGCGAGGAGCCTGGTGGAGTTAAACAGCCCACAATGGGCGCTCTGGGGCGCCTCCAGCCTGACCTCCACCCGGGTTTAATAGTTTCATAGGAACTTCATTAAATCAATTACTTAGTGAGCACATCATCATTTATTTGTAATTAGCAGCGAGGAGCGCGTTCTCTCCCCCAGCCCGAGGCCCGGGTCCCAGCGGGGTTGGCGGAGTTGTGCAAGCACTTTTGTTTGCTCGAGTGTTGACTCCCGGCATTATTCGGCGCGGGTAATCTTTACATCTTAATCTAGCATTCAGGGGGCGAAGGGAAAACAAACAGGGCGCAGGCCCGAGGCCAGCCCTGCGGCCCCAGCTGCCCGCAGACCCCGGCCGTCTCTGGGCGCGCTTGGAGATTCCGCGGCCGCTCTCCTCCCGGGCGGAGCGGGAGAGGGACCCCACGGGGGCACAGGGGCCGGGACGAGTGAGCCAGGCCCGGGGGACTCGCCAGGGCGAAGCGGAGGAGACGAGGAGAGAAAAGCGGAAGCCAGGGGCAGAGAAGCACGTCCTGCAAAGCGAGCACAAAAGGAAAGCGTCCAGGCTCGTACGTGTGTGCGGGCGGCGCTGAGGGCGACTGCGTGTGTGCGCACGTGTGTGTGCGCAGGATGTGCGTGAAATCACATCCATCTCAGCTGCCGGGACGCGGGGCGGGGAGGCGAGCGCGGGCAGGAGGTGCCGGCGTGGCGCGCGAAGGCAGCTCGCTGGGAGTCCAGGCTGCAAAAGCGCTTTAATTTGGGGACTGTAGCCCCGGGCGCAGCTCCGCGGCGGCCCACGAATTACGAGCGAGTGGTTAGAGAGGAGGGGGAGTTGCTGAAAGCCGAGCCAGAACCTGAGCGTGCGGAGAGACGCGAGCAGCGGCTCCGCGAGGAGTCGAGATTCCTTTCGGGTGTAACCATCTTTCCCTACACGCCGCGGCACAGGCCAAATACTGTGCGGACCATAGGGGTCTCGGGGCTCGGGCCAGAAACCGGGGCGACGGGCCCCTGTGTCCCTGGCCCGGACCTGATTTCCTCTCCAAGTTGGAGAAGTCCCTGCAACACAGGAAACACTGGACTTCTGTGGGAGATCCCAGCTCAGGAAATGGCGAGGCCGGGGAGGGCGGGGGGAGAGGAAGGGTCACTGAGGATCCGGATCTCCTAGGAGCGGGCGAGTGGGAACAACTGCGAGGTTAGGAATAGGCCCACGAGATACACACCACGCGTGGGCTTCCAGAAGCGAGTGGTCCCTGGGGGTCCTTGAGGTGGGCCCTGTGTATCTGTGTTTTTGACAAGAGGGTCTTAAATTTCTCCACTGGTTTTTGTGGCCAGGCGTGTTTGATTCAGTTAAATGTTTGGAAGTCTTGAATGTGTTAAACGTGGTTCTTGCCTTGTTGGTATCTTCTGACCTGTGGTTTCCAAACAGATTAAATCAGTGTTTGGAGTGTTTATGCTCTAGTGGGCCCCAAGAGTGCGTCAGTGGGTGGCTGCTTGGTGACAGGGTCTGTCCTGGGGGAGTGGCCCAAGGCCTCTGGATTCAGCTGGTTGTGGTTGTGCTCCTGGGGGGTGGCAGCTTAGCTTCTAGAGACCCAGACCTGGGCTTTCCTGAGGCCTCCAGTCTGTTGACCAAAAACCAGTGACAACTCGTTCCTTGGTTTCCCAGGAGGGTGTCTTAAGCCTCCAGCTTCCTCATTACCCCATTTTCCTCCTTCCTTAAGTCCTAGGGTCTCACCATCCTAAACTCATTCTGTTCCTTTTTCCAGCCTCCTTTTTGTAAAGTTGACTCACTGGTCAATAGGCCCTCTACCCCAGGGTCCTATGCATCCCGGTGCCCCCTAAACACAGGGATGAGAAAGGCAGTTTGCAGCTCAGATCCTGTTTTGGAATAGGCCCCCTTGAATTGCAGAGATCCCATTGAGACCCCCAGCTGCAGTCCACCCAGCCCGGGTGGTCTGAGAACTTGGGTCAGACTGAAAAACAGGAAATGGATCCAGAGAAAGACCATCAACCCACAGGTCTGCAATCCTGCAGAAGCCCCTTTTAAATATGAAAGCACTCTGCAGCTTTGCATACTCTCTCTGCCCCTCAAGTGAGTCCAAGCTGAAGTAGTTAAACCGGTCAGGCTTCCAGAAGAATTATAAGCAACAGCAAATGTGTATACACAAAGCAAAAATACGATTTTTAAAAATATACTCCAAAGACTGTAAACACAGAGTCAACATGTTTCTGCTGTGATATAATGAATACCTGTGCATATTAAATGTATATTTGATCGAATAAGTCTACACACACACACATGCACGCGCGCACACACACACACACACTATTATAGCACATTTAAATCCAACTTGGCAAATTATGAGGGCCTACACATTCTGGTCCTAACAAAATTTAGGACAGCCTTGAAGGAAACAAAACTGCATTTAAAATAAAATTAAAATGTAATTCTCCCCTGAGTTCTCTACTTCTCCCCCCAACCCCCAACACTGTTTTTGTTTTATTATTATTATTTTTTTAGTGTTTATTTTTGAGAGAGAAAGAGTAAGCGGGGGAGGGGCAGAGAGCGAGGGAGACACAGAATCCAAAGCAGTCTCCAGGCTCTGAGCTGTCAGCACAAAGCCCAATGCGGGGCTTGAACCCATGAGCCATGAGACCATGACCCGAGCTAAAGTTGGATGCTTAACCAACTGAGCCACCCAGGCACCCCTATTTTATTATTTTTTTAAATTTATTTATTTATTTTGAGAGACAGAGAGAGCCCGAGAGCAAGGGAGGGGCAGAGGATCTGAAACAGGCTCCATGCTGACAGCAGAGAGCCTGATGCAGGGCTCGAACCCACGAACTGCAAGATCATGACCTGAGCTGAAGTTGGACTCTTAACCAACTGAACCACCCAGGTGGTTAAACACTATTTAATAAAATAGCATCATTTGGAAAAAGGAAGGAAAGGGAGACAGGCATTTTATGAGCTGGCAGGGAATTTGGTGAAGTGGTTGATTTAGAAAATCTGGATGCTGGCTGCAAAATTTTCTTAGTGATATTCAGATTATGCATCTCTCTCCCTGCTCCAAGTCTTAACAGCCTAACAGCTTTTAATCCATTAACTGGCTCACATCTCAGGCTCTGTTCTGACTGCCTTTATTGGGCTGCATCCTGGGGTCATCCCACCTAAGGCCTTACCTCAGCAGTGTGAGCCTTGTGCTGTGCTCCCCACCTTCTTCCAGTGGGGCTGTGTTGGATCCTCCTGGCTGGCTCCCCTCTTTTGCCTGGGGTCTTTGCCACTGGGCCCATCAGCCTGAAAACTATTAGGCATCATGTTAATAGTCACCATGTTCTCTTCTGTCCTTTTCTCTGTGGAGGGATCCGAACAAGTTTCTCATACTGGCTATGGGTTTCATCTTCCCCACCTGCAGGAAGAAGAATGGGCACTGACATGTTGTAGGTGCAAAGCTGGGCCAAAGTCTGTGTGAGGGGACTCAGGAGCTCATGGCTGCCTGGTTTGGGGTAATGAAGTGTAATGGAAATTGAGGGGAGGGCCCAGGGAGACTTGGAATGGGAAAGATTATGCCAATGTTTATCTCCTTGCAGGGGAAGAGGGCAGGGGTTTGAAGGCTCTGGCCACTTTTTTTTAAAAGATTTTATTTTTAAGTAATCTCTACACCCAACTCTAGGCTCGAATTCGCAGCCCTGAGATCAAGAGTCACATGCCCTACCAACTGAGTGAACCAGGTGTCCCATGCTCTGGCCATTTCTTAAATAAACTGACCCCAAAGAACAAGCATTAGCAAAACCTGTGGCATGCATCCAATGTCTGTTGTGTTACTGAGAGAAGCTTCTGGGTAGGCGCTGGCCTCTGGGCCACCTCTTTCTGCCTTCAGATGCAACAGCTTTGGTGGTTCCCAGGTTCTCTTTCTTGGACCAGTGTGAGGCAAAATCACAGATTCTAGGCAAGTGGTTCTCGGGAAAGAGGAACCCCAAAAGACAGAGGCGAGTCCAGGAAAAACATTGTGAGCTAGCCAGAGCCACCCCTCACCCCCCCCCGCCCCCCACTCCCTCTGTTATTTGTAACTCTGACTCTCTAGATCCTTTCTTTCCATCCCATGAATCAGAGGGCTGGCAGGGGGGTGGGGGGCGGGTCCAGCCACAGAAATGCGCCTCAAAAAAGCTTGTGTCTGTGGCCAGGGAGATTGGAACGTTGATTTTCTGAGGTTCCTCCAACTTGAATGATGCTGGCCAGGAAGGAGTGGAGAAATTGCATCATGAAAAATGTCATTCTTGGTTCCTTAAGTTCCCTTTTGAGGTTGGAATGGGATTTTCATGGGTAGGCTTCTCTGGGCTGCTTGGGTGTCTGGGGAAGTGCAGACACAAAACTTCCCATTTTCTTTTTCTTTAAAGATTGTATTTTTAAGTAATCTCTACACACCCAACGTGGCTCAAACTCACAACCAGAGATCAAGAGTCATAAGCCCCATTGACTGAGCCAGATGGCTGCCCCCAAACTTTCCATTCTCTTAAGGGCAGAGAAAGCCCAGCATGGCTGGTTCAGCCTCGGGTGGGTAGTGTTGGGAGCTCCAAGTTCTGGGGACATTATCCATCATTCACATGCTTTTCTGCTCCCATTTAAAAAATTCTTGTAAAATAAAAGTTGGACACTCAACTGACAGAGCCACCCAGGAGCCCCCATGTGAGCCATTTTTAAGTATACCGTTCTGTGGCATTAAGTACATTCACAGTGTTGTGTACCCATCGCCATCCATCTCCAGAACTTTGTCATCTTCCCCAACAGACTGTATACCCATAAAACATTAACTCCTCTTTCCCCCCCTTCCTCTAGCTGCTGATAGCCTCTCTTCTACTTTCCGTCTCTGTGAAATCTAACTGCTCTACGTGCCTCATGCAAGTGGAACCCTACAGTATTTGTCGGTCTGTAGCTGGCTTATTTCACTGACATAATGTCCTCAAGCTTCATCCGTGTTGTAGCAGGTGTCAGGATCTCTGTTCCTTTTTATGGCCGAGTGATATTCCAGGGAGTGCACATATGACATCTTGTTTATCTGTTCCTCTGTCAGTGGACATGTGGGTTGGTTTCTCCTCTTGGCTACTGTGAATAATACTGCTGGGAGCACAGCTATGCTTGCATGCTTTTATATGTTCATATACCTATATAATATACCTTTTTATGAACCAACGTAAAACACTTTAAAAGGGGAGTTCCAGCCAATAATTTAAATATCAGATTTCTCCCTTGGATCTGGCTTTCTGAGGTCAACCAAGTGCAGCCGGAATTCAAGGGAGAGCCAAAGCATTGTTTTCCAATTCCCTGGTATTCCCGTGTGTGTGTGTGTGTGTGTGTGTGTGTGTGTGTGTGTGTGTGTGTGTCCAGCCCTACCCAGCGCTGCTGCTTCAGAGGAACTATTAACACATTAATATTATCAATAGCAGGCAGTGCCTGAGCCATTAGGGATTTATGAAAACATCTGAAGCCAGTCGTTTCAAAGCGCTGATTTGTTTTATAGTCAGTATTACATTTTATGACAGGCTCTTTTACCAGCAAAATGAGCGTATAAGCATCATACACAGCTCAGTAGACGGAGACTGGTGCCCTGCGCTGCCCTGCGAATTTGTGTTCCAGATCCCTTGGGAAGCATCTGCAATGTGCAGACAAGTACTGACCTTTGGCTGGAGGGTCGGCCCGATCTAGATGGGGGGTGTGCCCCCCTTACTTTTTAGCTGTAGAAAAAACTATAGCTCCATCCCTTGTCTGTCCTTTCCCTCAAACTTCAGACAGAATAAGAGAGCCAGTATCCAGTAGACCAAGGCCATAAAGAAACATTTTCCTGGCCACTTCTGCTTTTCTGTTGTGATTTTTTTGGTCTTTCTTGATTTTCCAGAGCTTCACAGGGCAGATTCCCTAGTTGTAGTTAAGGTAGTCTCAGCCTGGCTCAGAAGGTGGTGCCTAAGGAGAGCAACAAACAGGTTGCGTGTGTGTTTCTCAGCTTCCCTCAAACTCCCTCTGCATTCAGACCTCTACCCAAGAAGATTCTGGAGTGAAGGTTGACAGGGTGCTAGGGGACCACAGTGGCTTGGAGGGAAAGAGCACATCTCCCCTCCTTCCACCTTTACCACAAAGCTGGGATTTGTGGGCCCCCTCCCATGGGGCTCTTTGGGAGGGAGATAGCTCTAGAAAGTTCCTTCTCAGCATTCCCAGGGAGCAGAGTTTGTAATATTTTACAGCAGCTGTTTAACATTTCCCTACCTAGTTATTAAACACGAAAGGGAGTAAATTAAAATGGCAAAGTAAAATGAAATAAAAGGCGTCTTTTCTTTCTGTAAAGAGACAACACCTAATTAAGGAATATTTGAATCCCACAAAAATGCAGACTCTCATGGGTGACATAAAACTTCTTTTAAACCAGGAACAAAACCCAGAAAATTGGGGACAGACCCAAGAGGTAGTCTTTTACAACAGAAAGCTCCTTCCTCCATAGATTTTTGACTTGTTTCTCCCTTCCTTTCTCCCCCTTCCACAGTCCTGGGGGAGAACTAAACTCAAGTGAGTCCTTCGAGTCAAGGTTTCTGGGCTGTGGCCAGCCACCAGCCCAGCTGCTGGTCCCCCAGCCCCTGCCCCCACTTTGCAGCCCCCCACTAATCCTCCCTCCCAGCTTTTCTCTTTGGCCCTGCTCTAGGTTTTTGGATTTTGTTTTTGTTTTTGTTTTGTTTTGCAACACTTTTTCTAACTCCCCCTATCTTTTTGAGGAGCTTCCTGAAAGGACCCCCCCCCCTCCAATCTCCCACTCCCCTCAATCTCCTAGAGTGGGGACAATGGGACCTTCTTCCTTTTTCTTACCTTGTTCTCGATTAGATACCAGAAGCTTTGGCCTCTGTCACTAATTCCACCCTGGGGCCCACCTTCTCCCACTGGCTCTGGTCTCCTTGTGACACCAGAACCCTGGCTTTGGTCTTTGCTCTCAGCCATTGTGGGGCTGCCCTTTACTTAGGAACTCTGTCCCGGACACCTGGCAGGAATAGAGGTCAGTGAGTGTAAGGGGCTCCCAAACCCACCCAGGTGGAAGGAGCTGCCTAAGCTTGGGCTGGAAACCTGCCTCCTCCTGCAAAACGCTCTGGCAGCCTTTGGTGGGGAGGGGACAGCAAAGGCCTAGAGCACTACGGGGCTAGGACGCAGTTCTTCCTATGGTAGCTGCTCAGTTCCTTCGTTCTCCAGGGAGCTATTCTTTTAGGAGAGTATCGTTCTTGCTGTTCAGTCCCGTCACTGGAGTGAAAGAAAGGAAAGGAGAGGGAGGCTAAAAATATGTGGATTGGCATGTCTTGAAATGTCTGCAAGTTCAAGAAATGCTCAGTCATGCCTTCTCTCAAGTTTGACTTCGATGGCTTGCAAGTCCTGCAGAATTTTCAGCAGCATCACAGTGCAGACGATGGAGCCGGAGGCTCCCAGGTTCCTGCTTATTAGACTAAACAGTAGAAGGAAATCAGTTTTTCCTTTCAAGAAATGAGAGGCTGTTTTGCTGGCATTTCCTTTTGGGGATAGAGCCTGTGTCCGGCTTCACCGTAGAAAAGAGTGGACACAGACACTCCCAGCGTGGTGGGAAGCAGTGCTGGCTGCCTCCAGGCGTCTCCCTTCTCTCTGCTTTGAAACATGTAGCTAGAGAAAGTTCAAGTTCTTTACTTCCTTTCCTCTACATTAAAATGCTTTGCATGTAATATCTGTGACTAGAACGGTGGATGGTGTTTTTAGGAAAAGAATCACAGTAATGGAGATATCTGACATCTCTGTGATACGTCCCTAACCCCCGGAGTCTTGCACATGCTCTAACTCAGCCTAGTTAGACCACTCTAGAATACAGTGGGCAGGCTCTAGTTCTCTCCTTCCAGGGGACAGGGGTGAACTCACAGCGTAGTAAGGGTAGAACCAGATGAGTTCTAGTCCTTTTTTTTTTCCCTAACCAAAGCATAATGGACAGGAATTAAAAATAACAACAACTAGAAAGAAAGTGATATTGTGATTTGGTGACCAGCTCTCTCTCAAGTTTTCTTTTTCCTTTAGGTTTTTTTTTTTTTTTTTTTTTTTTTTTTTTTGAGAGAGAGCGCACATGAGCAGGGGAGGGAGGGAGGGAGAGAGAGAGAGAGAGAGAGAGAGAGAGAGAACCTTAAGCAGGCTCCATGTGTGGCTCAAACTCATGAACCATGAGATCATGGTCTGAGCCAAAATCAAGAGTCGGATGCTTAACCGACTGAGGCACCCAGGCACCCCTCTCATGTTTTCTGATATAATAGGCTGAGCAGAGAAGATGACCATGGCCCCATCAGTGGCTCTCAAAAAAAAAAAAATCTTTCTTTACACAGATGGGTGAACCGGAAAAAATGGATGTTTGTCCAACCCTACTCCTAAGCAGCACTCCAGGCCACAGTGCATCTTCTTTGATGTATAACATAACCTTTCCATTGAGAAGGCCCTCATCGTCCTTTTCATTGAACTTCACCTTATCTCAAAAGTCAGCCTTCCACCATCCCCATTTGGTCCTGGGCGGTCACGCCTTCCTTTGGGTAGCAGAGGCCAGACCTGTAGTGTCGTCCAGGGCCGTGTGCTTCCCATAATATAACTCATTTAAATCCACAGCAAGCTGCGAAGCAGATGCTTTTGTTATCTCCATGTTGTAGATGAGGAAGCTGAAACACAGAGAGATGAAAAGGCTGGTTCAAGGTCACACAACCAGAAGTGGCTGAGCTGGGATTCGAGTCCCGCTAGTCTGGACTCCGGAGTCCACGCCTCTCACCCTTACACGATGCTGCCTTTCAGCCCTGACCTTGCCGAGCATCTCACACACACTATCTCACAACTCAGAGAGTGCCCTTCACCACATGACGCCTCACCATCTCCTTACAGCACGTGGACCGTTCTGCCTAAAGTGTGTAAAAACACGTTTTATCCTTCTTAAGCAATTGTAAGCTGCTTGAGAGTGGTGACTGTGGTAATCAGCTTTAAATGTTCTGGGTACCTATTGCTTATACAATGTAATAATAGGTACCCACACATATTTTTGGAATCGAGCTAAATCAACTGAAAGTCATTTGTTTCCCAGGGATTCCTTGAGTACCAACTATGCAACAAGCACTTACTAGGCCCTGGTGAGCTAGTCAGATAAGATTTCTGCTGTTAAGAAACTTAATTTTAGTGAGGGAAACGTGATGAACAGATAAAGCAAGAGAACTACCAGGTAGTACATTTGGAAAATTAAAATAGGCTATGATAGAGAGTGACAGGGTGCAGGCACTACTTCAGAATAGGGGGTCAGAAAGAACTTCTCTGGGTAAATAAGATCTAAGGCAGGCTGTGAATGACTAGAAGGAAAGAGACATGCAGAGAGTAGAGAAAGAGCATTCGAGGCCGAGGGAATAGCTTGTGCAAAGGCTCTGAGGCAGGAAGATCGCTGACCAATTCCTTTAGCAGTTTGCAGGATTTCTCAACCTCAGTACTTGCCTTAGTCAGCTTGAGCTACTATAACAAATTATTATGGACTAGGTGGCCTAAACAACAGACCTTTCTTTCTCACAGTTCTGGAGGCTTAGAAGTCTAAGATCAAGGCTCTAGCAGAGATGGTGTCAAGTGAAAGTCTCTTCCTATTTTGCAGATAGTTGCCTTCTTGCTGTGTCTGCACATGGCAGAGAGTCTCCTTCTCTTCTTTTAAGGGCATTAATTCCATCATGGGGGCCCCACCTTTGTGATCTCATTTAAATCTAATTATTTCCCAATGGCCCTACCTCCAAATATCACCTTGGGGATTAGGGCTTCAACCTATGAATTTGGGGACATGCAAATATTCAGTCCACTATTGGCATTTGGGCCAGATAAGTGCTTTGTTGGGGTGGGGGTGGGGCTCTCCTTTGCCTTATTGGACATTTAGCAGTGTTCCCTCTGCTCCCCACCTCACCACCTCTAAACATTAGATGCCAGGAGGAATCCATTCCCCTCTAAACTTTAAAATCAGACAATGTCTCCTAGACTATTGCCAAATGTCCCTGGAAGACAAAGTCCTCTCCAGTTGAGAACCACTAAATTAGAAGCTGGCCGGAGTGGCTGGAGTGTCTGGAATATAGTGAGTAAGGTGGCTGTGGTTCAAGATGAAGTTGAAGAGAGAGGCTGGGCTCAGATCATGTGAGGAGTTTAGATGTTATTGGGGATTCATTGAAGGGGGTTAAGCTGGGGCATGGAATGGTACAATTTACTTTGGGGGAGGTAGTTATGCTGGGGGCAGGAGGAGAGCAGGAAGTCCTGGGAGCAAGCTATTATGGTGGTCCAGGTGATGGGAATGGAGACAGAGGGCTGTCTCCAGGGTATGCCTCAGATGACGAACTGACAGAGCTCGCTGAATCAACAGTAAGAGGTGAGGGAGAGAAGCGTCGAGGATTTCAGTCCAGCAACGGGCTGGAGACCCAGTGCCATTAGAAAGGCCTTACCTGGTTTGGGACAGAAAGTCATTAACGTAGAGGCTGCAGCTGTGGGTTTGGAAATCTGGGGCATGTTGATGTGTATTGGTATTTAAAACTATGTGACTGAATGATATCATCTAGGGGTCCTGTGTGAATGGACAAGAGAAGGGAGCCCAGAGTAGAGTCCTGAAGACATTTTAGCAGGTGGAGGAGGAGCCAGAGAAAGATCCAGACAGAGCTCTTTGTGAGTGAGGCAAAGGTGGTGCCATGGACGTCAAAAGTTTATCAAGAAGGTTGATGGGTGACATGGGGCTCGTTGATCACTTTCATATGGACAGTCTGTGTGGGAAGGTAAGGGAGGACAGCTGACTGGGCGGGTGATCTGAAGGAATAGAGTGATCCAGAAACCTTCCAAGAGGATGGCCATGAAGGGAGCAGAGTATGGGGCAGTAGCAGATGGCGGCCAGGGTCACAGGAGTTTTCTCAAGATAGGAGGCATCCCAACGTGCTTGCATGCTAGTGCAAGTGGCCTAGTGGGGGTTGGGGGAGACTGAGGAAGACCAAGGACGCAGGGGCAAGAGGGGATACGGCAGGAAGAAAGTCCTGGAGTGGGATCCAGAACCCAAGCCGGGGTGGGGGCCAGCGGGGTTATTTTTTAACAAAATTATTGTGTTAAAATGTCTGTAACATTGGCTATTTTTTCTACCTCTAAGTGTACCATTCAGTTATATTATTAATTAGATTCATAACACTGTTCAACCAGATTGTACTATTTCCAAAACTTTGTCATCACCCCAAACTGTAACCATTAAGCACTAATTCCCTATTCTCCCTTTCCCCAGAGAGAGGTGGGGTTTTTGTTATTATTATTAAGTGGAGTATTTTTATTTTGTGGACAAAAAGCGTTAAGGTAGGTATCTTGGGTATCTGCAGTTGAGGTGGGTATCCTGAATGACCCATGCAGGGAAGTTGACCTAAGCCAACTCACTCAAGCTTGTATCCTTCTGTCCTGACGGATACACTGGCGGCTCATATTGGGGCCATGTTGCTGGATCACCCCGTGCGGATTCAGCAGACGAGGCAAGAGCGAGAGTCCTGGCCAGATGTCCCCGGATGGCCCCAGTAGAGCTGCTGGTGACCCATCTTGCTCTCTCAAATGCAGGGAGCCAGGCGGTGAGAGAGTTTTTGATAAAAGCAGGACATCTCATCCCTAATAACAGGAGGGAAGGCACAGCGCAGGATAGGGGTGGTGGTTTTGTCATCGGGAAGAGGAGGGAGTCTCTATTTTCTCACTGAGGCTTGAGAGTGAGCAGGGGGGTAAGAGTGTAGGAGGAGATGGGGGAAAGTGTGCAGAGTCATGTGAAGAGCGGGGAAAGTGTGAAACCAGGGAGTATTCTAGGGTTGATGGCCTGTGTCAAACGTCCACTTGCTGTTTGTTCCCTTGAATTAAAGTGACACCAGCCAACAGCCTTGAGTAGTTTTTTTTTTAAACTCTTTTGTTATTGTGGTAAAATATACATGACATAAAATTTACCCTTTTAGCCATTTTCAAGTGTGCAGTTCGGTGGCATTAAGCACATTCATGTTGCTCCAACTTTCACCACTGTCCTTCTCCAGAACCTTTCCATCACCCCAAGCTGATGCTCTGCTCCATAAATGGTAACCCCCATCCCCCAAAGCTCCTGGGAACCATAGGTGGTGTGCTTCTCACCCAGCATGTTGGGGTACAGACACGGTTGGGTACACAACCGAGTTACCTCAGCCGGATGAGGAGGACAGAAGGGGGAGCAAGGGTGTTGAAGGCGTTTTGTGAGGCAGAGGCTATGACGGTGGCCCAGGTAACTCAGGCAGGGCAAGCAGGGGATGGGAGGGCAAGAAGAGGGACCACTGTTGTCTTTGAAGTCCAAAAGGTGGTGCTGTCTCCTTTCCTCCCTTGTGATGTCATGGATGGCATAAGTCAAACCTCATTTCGGCTTTATTAATTAATATGGTTCCCTATTGCTCTTGACATCCCTAAAGAATGTTCTGCACAAGAGCCCGCAGTGGCCACTTGAGGCACCTGGCATTACCCCCTCCCCCGAAATGCTACAGGTCCCTAGGATACATGTACCCAATTAGGTAAGAGAAGAGGCATATGGTGTTTATTTGGGGAAAGAGGTACATTTTCTATGAATAGCATAGCTATGTGAACAGACAGGCTGACAGATGATTCCACTTTATCTGATCACACAATATGGGCATCCACACGGTGTGAAAACCCCCAAAGCTTCAGGAACTTGCAAACGTCCTTGCTTTTATGTATCTCAGCCCTTGCTTCTCCCTTCAGGACTGAAGTGGAGGTAGAAAGGCCCTTTCTCAGATGCTGTGGACTCTCTGCTCTGAGACTCCCTCAGACCTCACCTCTTTGGTGCTTTTCACATCCTGGGCTCTTTTCTGCATCATTGATGAAATCATCTCTTCTTTGCAATACACCGATGATCCTTTCTGATCAATGAGTTTTCTGATTTTGCCTATTTATATATATATTTGGCCTCCAACTTTTGTTCCTGAAAGATGCACTGCACTGTGTACAAGGCAACATCTTAGAAGGGAACAGTGTTCTGGGCTGTTCCCACAGCACAGATGCCCTTGATGAGGAGGCAGAAAGACACAGGGGTTGGTTTTTCCACATATGGGAGAAGCTGAAGGAGGTCACACCTTATATCATGACATTGATAGATAAACCTAGTCCCACATGAATGGTATTTTCAGGAACGTTTTAGAAGACATAGGAGGGCTTCAGGATGGCACTAGAGTGACCCCACAGTGCCACCTTGAATTTCGTATCAAGGATGCAGAACTTTCTGTGATGATAGCAATGTTGGTCCAGTATGGTACCCACTGGGGTCCTGTGCCTACTGGACTCTTGAAACATGGCTAGTGCAACCGAGGCACTGACATTTAAATCTCATTTAACGTGAATTTAAATGGCCACATGGCTACCATATTGGACAGTGGAGCTTGTAGTAAGTACTAACTTACTAATTAGTTACAAGCTTTTTTTTTAATTAAAATTTTTTAAAAATCTTATTTTTTAATTTTTTATTTTTGAGAGACAGAGAAAAACAGAGCATGAGTGAGGGATGGACAGAGAGAGAGAGAGATGGAGACATGGAATCTGAAGCAGGCTCCAGGTTCTGAGCTGTCAGCACAGAGCCTGACACAGGGCTCGAACCCAGAAACCTTGAGATCATGACCTGAGCCTAAGTCAGACGTTTAATTGACTGAGCCACCCAGGTGCCCCCCAAAATTTGTTTTAATTTTAGAGAGAGAGAGAGAGCATGCACGAGTGAAGGAGAGGGGCAGTGAGAGAGAGGGAGAGAGGGAGAGAGAATCTTAAACAGGCTCCGCACTAGGTGTGGAGCCTGACATGGGGCTTGATCCCAGGACCCTGGGATCACGACCTGAGCCGAAATCAAGAGTTAGATGCTCAACCAACTGAGCCACCCAGGCGCCACCCCTCCCCCCCATTTTTTTTTTAAATTTGAGAGAGAGAGAGAGTGAGCATGCACGAGGCAGGGAGAGGGAGAGAGAGAGAGAGAGAGAGAGAGAGAGAGAGAGAGAGAATCTTAAGCAGGCTCCGCACTAGATGTAGAGCCTGAGTTGGGGCTCGATCCCATGATTCTGGGATCATGACCTGAGCTGAAATCAAAGAGTCAGACACTCAACCAACTGAGCCACCCAGGTGCCCCAGTTACAAGTTTTTCCAACAACGTAGCATTATTTTAATTAGATTTACTCGGTATCTAAGTGATCATGATCGTCTTTGGCTGTGAGTAATAGGAATCTGAACAACCAGGTCTGTACAGGTGAGGAAGGAAGGAATGGCAGGAAGGGCAGTGGTGGGCAGTGGAGGGCCACACTGGTGGGTTGGACCAGCCTTGGGGAGCTCTTTTGCCTTCCAGCTGTGCTGCCCTTAGGGTGTGCCTGTCCTCCTCTGAAAATGCTGTTGTACTTTCCAGAATCAGCTCTGGGTCCTAGGCAGGAAGAAAGGAGATGGAAAAAGAGCAAAGGACAAGCAAAAAGCTTTGCAAATCGAAATGGCACAACTCCTGGGGCAGAGAAGCTGCAAGTTGAGCACAATTATGCATGCTGTTGACCTTCAACCAGCAGTCACGCTTCTAGAACTCTGTCCCAAGCCATACATACAAAAGGCATAATACAAAAGGACTCACGCATAAGATTACTTACTGTGGAATTATTGGTGATTAAAAAACAACCCTGGAAATCACCCAGGTGTTCGTCAGTAGGAACTAGTGTTCGGACATAGTATAGCCACACAATCAAATACTGTGCAGTAAAAAAGAAAGAGGAAGATGTGGGGTGATCTCCAAGATTCCAGAATATGAAATAAAGAATGAGAATAGCGCAGATATCAATGTAGATATGTTGATATATACCCTTTTTTTTAAGTTTATTTATTTTGAGAGAGAGAAGAGAGAGCAGAGAAGGGGCAGAGAGTGAGGGAGAGAGAGAGAATCCCAAGCCCCACTGAGAGAGCCTGATGCAGGACTTGCTCTCACAAAACATGAGATCATGACCTGAGCCGATATCAAGAATCTGACGCTTGGGGCGCCTGGGTGGCTCAGTCAGTTAAGCGTCTGACTTCAGCTCAGGTCATGATCTCGCAGTCTGTGAGTTCTAGCCCCGCGTCAGGCTCTGTGCTGACAGCTCAGAGCCTGGAGCCTGTTTCAGATTCTGTGTCTCCCTCTCTCTGACTCTCCCCCGTTCATGCTCTGTCTCTCTCTGTCTCAAAAATAAATAAACGTCAAAAAAAAAAAAAAAAAAGAGTCTGACGCTTAACTGCTGAGCCACGCAGGCGTCCTGATATATATCCATTTATACACGCATGTGCCACCCCCCCCTGCCCCCCCCCCGCCGCCCAAACACGCGCAGGCGCATGCATGCACTTATACTTGCAAGGAAACAGAAAAAAAGAAAGAAGTAGAGGGGAAAAGAGCGGGTGAGGCAGGGAAGTAGGTGAGACAGCTCTGAATGTACCTTGTTTCACACTTTTGACTTTCAAATCATGTAAATGCTTGCGTCTCCAAAACCTAACATAAAAAAGTGTTTGAAAAAAGAAGGCTCACTTAGACATTTTCTCTTTCGGTGCCTTGGTTAGACTTGGGTTGCAAGGCCACACCGAGGGGTGTGAGAGGTGAGTATTTTACTGGGCAGGTGGCCTTTTGGAGCCCAAGCAGGAGTCAGTAAAATAGGAAGAAGGGAGGGGACGAGACCTTGGGCGGCAGCACGCTGGGTCTGCCAGACCGGCCCGTGTGCCAGGTCTCAACCCCTCGGGCTGTGAACATCCGTGGTTGTGACTGCTTCAGGCCTGTGCTAATTGGACAGCCGCCACTGCAGTTGTGCAAAGGGTCCACGCGAACCCTGTGCCGCATTTCTTACCTACAGGCCAGGGAGGGGGGTGCCCGTTGTCATCATCCTCTTTCTGTACATCAGGAAACCGAATGTAGGGCCACCGAGTCACTTGCCCAAGGCAGCGAGTGGCAGAGGACAGAGTGAGCCCTCCATGTGCTGCTGTGGCCCAGCGTCCGGCCCCACATGCAGGTGATGCCTCTTGGCCACCACCAGCTGAATACTTCACCATGACCTCACACGTTCTCTCGTAAAAAGTGATCTGCAAACTATCACATTTAAAAGCATCTAACAATTCCCCTGCTAGATCCATCCCCACAGAGCTGAATGCAGGGACTCAGATGTCTGCCTGCCCGTGTTCACGGCAGCATTATTCACAGCAGCCAAAAGGTGCAAACAGCCTAAATGACCATCAGCAGATGAACGGACAAACGCAGTGGGGGCTCTCCATACCAGGGGATATTATGCGGGCGTTACAAGGGAGGAAGTTCTGGGAAATGCCATAATGGGGAAGGACCTTGAGGACAATACGCAGAGTGAAATAAACCAGCCACAAAAGGACAAATATTGTCTGAATCCACGTATATGAGGGATCAAAGTGGTCAAATTCATAGAGACAGAAAGGATGGTGGTTACCGGGGCTGGAAGGAGAGGGGAGTTATTGTTTAATGGGTACAAAGTTTCAGCTTGAGATGACAGAGTTCTGGAAATAGATGTGGTGATGGTTGTGCAGCATTGCCAATGTACTTAATGCCACTGAAACATACACTTGAAAATGGTTTAAAACGGGGGCGCCTGGGTGGCTCAGTCGGTTGGGCGACCGACTTCAGCTCAGGTCACGATCTCATGGTCTGTGGGTTTGAGCCCCACGTCGGGCTCTGTGCTGACAGCTCAGCCTGGAACCTGCTTCGGATTCTGTGTCTCCCTCTCTCTCTCTGCCCTTCCCCCGCTCACACTCTGTCTTGTCTCTCTCAAAAGTAAGTAAACATTAAATAAATGGTTTAAAGTGATAAATTTTATATTATATACGTTTTACCACAATTTTTTAAAAAAAGTATTATTGTGGGGCACCTGGGTGGCTCAGTCGGTTGATCGTCCGACGTCAGCTCAGGTCATGATCTCGCGGTCCGTGGGTTCGAGCCCCGTGTCGGGCTCTGGGCTGATGGCTCAGAGCCTGGAGCCTGCTTCCGATTCTGTGTCTCCTTCTCTCTCTGCCTCTCCCCGGTTCATGCTCTGTCTCTCTCTGTCTTAAAAATAAATAAACGTTAAAAAATTTTTTTTAAAGTATTATTGTGAGCAGAATAATGTCTGTGACAGTATGAAAATTAATTTGCTCTCTAGGGACATTTGGCAATGTATGGAAACATTTTTTTTTCACTTAAAAAAAATTAATAGAGGGACACCTGGCTGGCTCAGTCAGTAAAGCATGTGACTCTTGATCTTGGAGTTGTGAGTTCGAGCCCCACTCTACTTTGGGTGTAGAGTCTACTTTAAAAAAATAAGAGGGTTCCCTCTTGGTGTTGTATATTCTGTGGACTTTGACAATTCTGTAAGGACATGTATCCACCATTATGGTATCATTCAGAATAGCTTCACTGTTTGAGAAATCCTTGGTGCCTGCCTTTTCATCCCACTATTCTCGCTAACTCCTGGTGACCACTACTCTTTTCACTATTTTCTGGTGACAGTTTTGGTTGTCATAGCTGGGAGGTTGGGATGCTACTGGCATCTTATGGGTAGAGGCCAGGGATGCTGCTAAACATCCTACAAGGGGCAGAATAACCACCATAACAAAGAATTACCTGGCTCAAAATGTCAATGGTACCAAGGTTGATAAATCCTGATGCAGAGGCCAAGCCTGAATTTCCTTAATCAATGACTCTGTGGGGGTACATAGTAGATACTCAATAAATATTAAGTGAATGAACATTTACAAGAGAAGCATTTGAATAAACTAGAGAGAACTACTCCTGAGTTTACATAAGACAGAAAAAAAGCAAAAGAAAACATCATCTAATAAAATTCAGGTCCTGTAGCTCCCCAGTTTGGTGGGGTGGGAAGGTAGGGAGAGGGCATTTTGACAAGGAGAATGCCATTTTCTTTAATCACCATGCATGCAGAATACATGTGCCACGTGTGATAGAGTTTGTGTGGACCCGGTTAGTGGTCCAGCAGCATTAGGGATGAGTTATATGACTTGCAAAATATCTGGGTCTGTACTGTTTTCTCTGTAAGACAGAGGAGACCTCGCTAAGTATTTCATATAACATAGAAGCACATTTTGGTACCTTCTCTTTTGTTTTATGAAGCATTCCAGAGATTCAGAAATGAAGAAAGGTGGGGGGTAGCAAGCTCCTGAACACCACTTGAAAAGTGCTTTTTTTTTTTTTTTTTTTTTTTTTTTTGTCCTTGGAGAGTTTTTAATACAGTATATTGAAGAACTGTCAGGGAGATAACAGAAACGAGAGACTTTTGATATTTAGTTTGAAACAAAGCACAGAGACATGAAATTCAAATACAATAAAGGGAGGGATTTCAAAAGAGCAGGTGGGCCACATTTCCCGGGTTTTACTCTCACATATCAAACAAAGCCCAACTTAGAAGACCACTGCCAGTCTGCTGTCCTGCTCTGCCAGGGGACTGTGCACGCTGGCACCAGGAGGCAGTGGGAGGCCCCGTTACCTTTTGGTGTATTCAGTCCCTTAGTCAGGGGAACTTAGCCTCACTCAGATGTGGTCAAGGGTATTTTCTGTACCCTGAAACTGGTCTGTGCGCCTGGTATTCTCATCTTTCTTTGACAACCTCAGGTCCCACCGAGACTTGTCTTCTACATGAGTGAGGTGGGTGGAGAGGCAGGCCCACAAGCAGGGCAAACAGTTCAAGTTCGTGCCAAGAAAAGTAGGACTCTGATCACAGGAAGGTTCAGAGGGGAGGCCTGTATGCAGAGGAACTGTGAACCACACAAAAACAACCTGATTTTTCTAACCCAGTGTTTGCAAAGTGCTCTGGGAACACTGAAGGCAGGACATCAGAGACAGCGTCAGGGAGGAGGTGACTGCACCTTAGGTCCTGAAGGATGAGTAAGAGTGGAAGCAGGCAGGAGTAGGGGAATGTTCCAGGCAGTAGGAACATCTATGAAAATCCTCGGGGTCGTAAGTGGACAGCTGTGTTGGACGTTTAGTGGGGATGAAGGTTGGGAGCTGGTGGAGGTAATGAGGCTGGGCAATAAATTGGAGCTCGACTATGAAGGACACTTACAGATTCAATTGCAAAACTAAGGTCAGGGATGCGCAGTCGCACAACCCTGGGGGCGCTGTTCACAGCCTAGCCTAAGTGAATGGGGCCGTAGTGTAATGGCATGCATGGCCTGTGTGACTGCATCTGCTGGCTCAGCTAGTGGTTGTTGAAGGATTACTTCTAGAAGGTACACAGCACTGTGTATTTCATGTTATTTAATTCTTAAACTACTCCATGAGGTAGATTCTGTTTTCATTCCCCTTGAGATGAGGAAACTGCAGCACACAGAGGTTAGCCTGCATGGCTATGAAGTGGTGGGATTGGGATTTATCCAGGCAGTTTGCCTTCCAAGCCCAACCTTTGTCACAGATGGCACTCACAGGAAGTGACCTTTTATGACACACTAGGGTAAATGCCACAGCTGCTCACAATCTGAAGGGCCTCGGCCCAGGGACTCCTGGGTCCCAGGCTGTACCCTGGCCACCCTGATGGCGGAGGGGGTGCTCGGGGTCTTGGCACGCCTGTGCCTCATTTCCACAGCACACCTGTGGGGCAGGTGGACCTCAGCTCTAGGGAATATGCTTGGAGTCGCTTTTTCAGCTAAATTCTGGTTACATTACAATTAAGCTCTCAAATGGGGTGCAGGAAAAAAATCCTACTTACTTTAGGGTCCTGGAGAGTTGATTCTCTTGTTTTGTAGTTTGGTTTTTTTTTTTTTTTTTATTAAAAAAAATTTTTTTTTAATGTTTATTTATTTATTTTTGAGAGAGAGAGTGCAAGTGGGGAGGGGCAGCGAGAAAGGGAGACAGGGAATCCGAAGCAGCCTCTGCACGGTCCGTGCAGAACCCAACTTGGGGCTCGAACCCACAAAAGGTGATATCATGACCTGAGCTGAAATTGGACACCCAACCAACTGAGCCACCCAGGTGCACCTATATTTTTTTACTGTTTATTTTTGAGAGAGATAAAGAGCACGAACAGGGGAGGAGCAGAGAGAGAGGGGGAGACACAGAATCGGAAGCAGGCTTCAGGCTCCAAGCTGTCAGCACAGAGCTCGATGCGGGGCTCAAACCCACAAACGGTGAGATTATGACCTGAGCCGAAGTCAGACCCCAACCAACTGAGCCACCCAGGTGCCCCTAAATTTTTTTTAATGTTTATTTTATTGTTGAGAGAGAGATTGAGAGAGAGAGAGAGAGCACACGAGCAGGGGAGGGGCAGAGAGAGAGACACAGAATCTGAAGCTGGCTCCAGGCTCTGAGCTGTCAGCACAGAGCCTGACGCAGGGCTCGAACTCATGAACTGTGAGATCATGACCTGAGCCAAAGTTGAACTCTTAACCGACTGAGCCACCCAGACGCCCCTCTGTTTTGGAGTTTTGTAGGCCATGGGGCAAAAGGACTGTGAAAAAAAGCATAGGCTCTAGAGACACACAAATCAGGTCTTTGTCATGTGACCTTGGCCAAAGTGTTTGCTAGCCCTGCATCTCAGTTTCTTTATGGTTAAAAAAGCTAGGATGAAAAGGCACCTCATAGATTTGCTGTATTAAATGCAGGAGTTTGTATAAAGTAGCTGGGGCTGCCCCTCAGTAAACGCCAGCCTCTGTCCCTCCTTCCTGTCCCTCCCGTGTGGATATTCCTCAGAGGGGATCACAGCAATGCCATGCTGGACGGCCCTGGTTTGGTGACAGACAGGGAATAGCCATCTGCCAGGAAAGCCACTTTATTCATAGGGACATTGCTAGTGACACCACCCTTCTTTAGAACTCCCTTCTTAGGAAAGTACTCCTGAGTTTTGTTGGCACAAGTTCACAGGTGTCAAAACTGCCCATGAAAAGAAACAAGCCGAGCTGTCTTCCAGCAGTTTCCACTTTTCCCCACATTTGTTTCCCTGTGGTAATCTTCATCATTAATTTTAAAGATGTCTGCACTTATTTTATAGTAAAAAAACATATACTATGACATCACTGTCCCCATTTTTTAAGTGTACATTTCACTAGTGTTAAGTACACTCACATTACCACCTTCATCATTTAATTTTTCAGGAGATAGTTCAGTTTCCTAGCAAGATAAACATTCTGCCCTGCTAGTCTAGCAGGTTGCTTTTGGGATTATGAGGAGGTTAAACACTCTGGCATTACAGTCTGGTCAGAATTACTGTGTCTTTTAACAAAGATTTGGTATTCAGTGGAAATGAAGACCAGTGATAACTACTTGAAGACACAGAAACTTCACATGCCATCCAGATCTTTTTTTTTTTTTTCAGTGTTTAATGTTTACTTATTTTTGAGAGAGAGACAGAGCATGATCAGGGGAGGGGCAGAGAGAGAGGGAGACACAGAATCTGAAGCAGACTTCAGGCTCTGAGCTGTCAGCACAGAGCCTACATGGGGCTCGAACTTACAGACCATGAGATCATGACCAGAGCTGAAGTCGGATGCTCAACCGACTGAGCCACCCAGGTGCCCCAGATCTTTTTTTAAAAGTAGGCTCTATGCCCACCATGGGGCTGAAACTCATGACCCCAAGATCAAGAGTTGTATGTTCTACTGACTGAGCCAGGCAGGTGCCCCATACCATCCAGACTGTTTTTATTCTAATAGTTGATTTATCCCATGTTCACCCAGTGATCTGAAAGGACCCTTGGTTTTACAGGCTCCCCAACAAGTGCGTTACTGACTTTGGCATACTGATTAGGCAAAATATGAATGAATGATGCAGCAATGAAAGGGTATGAATCAGTGAACACCATGAGCATTTGGACTGTCTTCCACCCTTGTGAAGAGTCACACCCCCTGCCCAGCACACCATGGGGCATTGATGCCTCCCAAGCATACCCGTGAAATCGTTGGGGAATGAAAACAACACGGTATCTCTGTTAGACTGAGTCCCTTGTTCTAAGAAGGGGCTCATGCCTGCTATGCTAATCAATAAAAGAATGACTCTGGGTAAGCAGGAAGGAGAGAACCCTAAGGAGTGACAGCCAAGGGGTGTTTTTCAGACTCTCCAAAATCAAGTTTTTATTGTTCACTATTGTCTGTATGGTTCTGGCCTATTCATGAAACATGAACAAGAAAAGGCCCCTTTTCCCAAGTAAATTACTGCAGGAAATAGAAATCCACCCACAGCGGTTGAGTCTCAGGGAAGACGCCTCTTGGGTCTGGTTGTATGTCACAGTCTCTGACTTACTTGGGCTTTGTCAGGCAGTGCGGTGCCATTTTGTGTCCTCATGGTTTGTGTGTGTGTGAGTGTGTGCATATGGTGAGGTGTGTGTCCTGTTTTCTCCCATGGGTGGGGGCTTCTGGGATGCTCAGCCAGCAGTAACAACATTCTGGCTGTTCCAGTGTCCCTTTCTCGATAACATGTTTCTGAGCTAGTGGGTCGACGGGCCTTTGTCCTCAAGATGACTTGAGGCGGATCTGACGTCCTCGGCCATCCATACCTGTGTTTCTGGGGCCAGGAGCGGTGTTTGTCTTTCTGCTGGTGGGCTCTCACTCACGTTGACCTGCTAGAGTTTTCTGGATCCCACACCCTGACTCTGGCTTCGCCTCCAGGAAAGCCTCCTTCAGCTCCCCCTCCAGCAAGCTTCCCTGTTTTGTTCCCAGTCATCATCAGGCTCCCGGCCCCCCCTCCCTTTTCCTCTCTACTTCCCGTCCAGTCTCTGTAACTTTTGTTTCCTCCTTTTGGCTCCCCTGTTGTTGGCATAATTTTGGGACCTGGGCAGACACTCAAAAGTTTTTCAGTGACCACAAGTCACGCATCCCTTCCCCTGCTTGGTACTGTCTGTGCCCACCTAAGGGACACTTAATAATGAATCAATGAAATGTGTTTCAATAGGTCTCTTGCTTTAAATTCTTGGAGACAGCTCTGAGGGAGGTATAATGAAGGAGGGCCCCCAGAATTTTTTCTGTCCTGCATCTTCAAACAGCTTGATGTTGATTGGTGTCTATAAATAGTTGATGGGGCTGGAGCTGAGGGAAGGGGGAAGGCTTTGAGGAAATATGGAGACACCAGGCTCAGTATATTCCTAGTTACTCTGGGTCAGTGCAGGACTCGAATGTTCCCTGGGTATACAGCTGCTGGAGCAAATAAAGAATGTCAGTGGAGGAGAATGAGAAGGAAGAGACAGGGACCCAGGAAAGACAGCAAGGGTCGAGTGTTTCCTGGGATATTATGGGATGGAGCAGACCAGTAAAATATGACATGGGGAGGGAGAAGCCTCTTCAGTGATGAACTTCACAGAAAGACCCAAAACAACATTATGCTCTAACCACAGGCCCAAGGGAAGGCCAGGAGAAGATAAGAAGAGTCAGTGGGAGCTGAGGTGGAGTGGGGTCCGGTGGGGGACCTGTGGACAGCTTGTCATGGCCCCACCCTGCTGTGGTCAGTAGGTCACAGTAGAAAGTCCTCCACGAAGTTGAATTCTTCCAGAGTTTTCCACTTCCACCCTTCTGCAAAATCAGATTCATGTTTCTCTCCTTGTCGTATTCTCTCCAGTTTATTAGTTGTGATTCGTCCAGTAATTCACTTTTCATTTGATCAGCGTTGTTATAAAGGGCCACATCCGTGACCTCCCAGCCCACTTCCTGGGTTAGATAGCAGGTGTGAACAAGCCATTCATTCTCCCTTGTTCTACTGGCTTGGGGAGGAGGCTCCAGTGGTTTCTGACTGATAGATTTAACATATCCAAAAGGGGGGGGGGGTGCCTGGCTGGCTCAGTCTTTGGAGCGTGTGACTCTTGATCTCGGGGTTGTGGGTTTGAGCCACAGTGGGTATAGACTTTGCTTAACAATAAAATCTTTAGGGGGAACTTGAGTGGTTCAGTCGGTTAGGCATCCTACTCTTGATTTCTGCTCAGGTCATGATCTCACAGTCTGTGAGTTTGAGCCCTGCATCTGGCTCTGTGCTGATAGCTCTCTCTCTCTCTCAAAGTAAATAAACAAACAAAAAAAAAAAAAAAAAAAAAAGGGAAAAAAACAATAAAGCCTTGAAACAACAACAACAACAACAAAAAGATGTCCAAGAGGAATGGAACATCATCGGTGGGTGCACTTCATAAGTGGAGATTATGGGAATCACCATTGCAGGGGAATAAAATAGTGTGCACTTGATGAAGCATATAACACTTTATTTGTATAATACTTGTTAATATCCAGTCTAGAAGGTTCTACAGGATGAAATATCCCAAACACCATGACTGATAATCCATGCATATTGCTGCCCCGTAATTTATGGAACGATGTGGGAACATGATCTTAATGGTGTTCCACGTTGAGCAAGAGAGTTTGTGGAGGTCTGTTGGGGATACAAAGTTTGGAGGTGCCCTGACATCTTCAAGCCTTAGATGGTTCTCCAGCTCACCTTATGGTTCTGATGCAAGCGGGTGGCAGGGATCTTGGTGAGAAAGTGTTATTTTGAGGAATTGTTGAGTTTCATTTTTATTCCACAGTCTTTTAGGAGCTAGGTTAGTCAGTGCAAGGCAAATTCTCGGTTACCTGTCTGCACATGTGGACAAACACCAAGTTCATTATCTTCTGTTGGAAATATACTATTATGATTAATAGCTATCATTATTTAGGTGCTTACTGTATGCCTGGCTTTATATATACATAGGCTAAGCGCCTTATACTGTAGTCTCATTCATTCCTGGAATAGACCCAGCAGGTAGGAATCCTATTATTATTCCCATTTTACAAATGAGATAACAGGCTTAAGGTTACATGGCTTGGTCACAGAAGAAGTGGCAGAGGCAGGATTTGAACCCAGTTGTGTCTGATTCCAAAGCCCCCATTCCCACCTGCAAATGAGACTTGCCTCTTACTTCAAGTTTTGGGGTTTGAGTGATTTATTTTCATGTTCAACATGGTCCCAAGACCACCATCTCCTTATCTCTCTTACTCCTGCTCCCCAAACACCAGCTCTGCTCCCCTTTTGCTCAAAATTAATGATGGTGGATAACTGCAATGACATCTGGGTGGCCTCCCATGGTGAGCTCCCCAGTCCAAACCAAATGGTAGATCAAGCCCATTGGGGGTGTCATTTCCTCACCCCTCCAAAAGTAATTCAGTTGTTTCTGCTTGTCAAATGCTTCTGTTTCCTCACTAAGTCCATATTAGTCATTGGGATATGTCAGGATGTGAATGGATTTACTGTGTTCCAACAGCTGCTCAGCTCCAAGCACATGCCCCACACATGGCAGAAATGAGCTGGGCAGGCAGTGGTGGGAGCAGACAACTAGGATCCCTGAAATTCTGTCCAAGCTCTGAGACCAGAGAGAGATGCTGGGGAAGAAATCACTGTTCTGACATTCAGAAGCGATCTGCCCCCACCCTGGCAAACTGATGAGACATTTTGTGTGCGGTGGGAGGACAGCCTTATAAAAAATCTCCTCTGCGAGGTGTGGTTCTTCCCCACTCGGAACAGAGCCCATCTGTCCAACAGTGTCTGAAATAACACCGGGCAGCCAGCGAAGGAGTGTCCATTGTCACATGCACATTTGGACCGCAGGTAGTCCGCATGGGCCCCTGTAATTCAAGTCAAAACAGCCTCTTCAGTGACAGGGAGGCGGGGAGCGAAAGTGGTAGTTGTGATTCCAACAACCAGAAGGATTGTTTTTCTAAGACTTTCTGCCAGTGGCCATTGAGGACCCTTTGTGTGCAGCACCTACGGGAAATGTTGAAATTTAGGCAGCTATCAAATTCCAAATTAAACACCTTAGGTGCTGCTGGCATGCTGGAGAAACAGCCTGGTCATACGGATCTGTATTTGGGAAAGACCAGAATTTGATTGTATTTGATGCTTTTTAATGGAAACCCTCCTAACAGGCTTTCCCAAGATTGTGAAGTAGATGCTGGGGTTTAAAGCTAACAGGCCAATGGAGCTCAGAAGAGTCTGTTTTGAACCTCTGGCCTCAGAATTTCCTAGATTGGGCTATTATGATCCAGTCACATGGGGATTTTTTTTTTTTTTTTTTTTTTTTTTTTTGTGCTGTTTTTACATACAGTGGGACCTTTAGCTGGCACCTGGCTTGCTGTGAGCACTGGTCAGATTGTAGCAACCATTTTTCCTTTCCCTAAATAAATAACTTTAATATTAACAGGGGAGAGAACCAAGATGGGGTCATCCAAGACAGACGCTTATAAAGGATTTCTCGTGGCCTTGTAGCTGAACACAGGCTGTCGATCTCGGTGCTGGCTTCATATCCTGAACATGTACCTCTCTGGCTTTGGGACGTTGGGCAAATTACTTAGCATCCTCAAGCAGCTTCCGCACTACAAAATGAGGTTACTGGTAACAAGAACTCCCTTGTTAGGTTGTGGTGTGAATTAAAATAAGATAATCAAATGCTTAGCACAGTACCTGGCTCGTAATACACATTTAACACATTACTTGAGTAGTATCTAAAGATGAAGACTGGAAATGGTCTTTGAATGCTTCTCTTTGTCCATTTATCCCTCTTGGGAGAGTGTAAAGTTTACTTCGGGGGTTTGGGGCGCTGGCATTTGAGCACAGGCACGGGCCCCAGACAGGCAAAGGCTGAGCCATTGTGAGGTCAGTGACTAAAAGCCGAGGTGTGGACACTAGGGAGATGAATACCACCAGGACTAGGGAGCCAGGGATGAAGACTCCAAGCTTGTCCCCAAGCTTGTGCTTGCTGCTAGGGAGGGGCAGGGTCCAAGTGAGGCAGGCAAGTTCAGGGCTGGGCTGGGGGTGGGGGTGGGGAGAATGGGGGTTGGGGGGTTAGGGTCCTGGATGAGTTCTCTATGGTGTGCATGGATGGATGAGGTTGGGTTTTAGAGATGGCAGGAAGGGGGGTGATTTTTTAAAATTTTGTTGTGGTAAAATATATGTGAAGGGGGAAGTGTCTCCACTCGTGTCAGAATTCTTGTGTGGTTCATCCTGGTCGCCCGATTCCCACTCACTCCATGACCTCTTCAGAGTCTCTGTCTCCCATTCACCTTCTCTCTGTCCGGATGCACCCATGCACACATCTCTACTTCTGGCTTCCTCCTACTTCTTTGGGAATTAGTACCTGTATTTCTCACCCCCTGGGGCTTTACTAGAAAATTGAAAAGGCTTGATTCATCCTTGTTCTAGATGCCAAGTAGCTCCAGGCTAAATGTGCTAAGTGGGATTTAGAGAATACAGCAAGGATTCCAGAAAACTCAAGTGTTTGTTCTTTCCACATTTATGAGCACATTCTCGGTCACAGTGGCTGTGGCCATTGATGGGGATACAGGTGATGCAGGCACTTCCTTCCACTCTTGAGTCAGTTATACCTCCAGGGACATGAATATAAAAGCCCATGGATGTAGACAGGTTCAGTGTGATGGCTGCTATGATGAAGGTCGTACAGGGTCCATTGGGGGTATGAGGGGGGAGTTTGGGGTGTGTGGGTCAGGGAAGCTTCAAAGAGGAAGTGACACACAGCTCACTCAACACTGGTACAGCATGACATAACTGGGGGTTGCAAGATGCCAGTGTCCAGAACGCCCTGTGCTATTACACACATGGAATTGTTTCTCTACATATTTTTTCTTACCGTGCGTTTATATTTTAAGAGAGAGGACATATCAGAAAATGAAAGGCCATCAGCCAGGGTTACAGGCAGACCTTCATTATTGCTGGATCTCATGCTATAGCTGTTACATTATATGTTTCCCTATCGCTTCTTCCCTATGAGACTGTTGGGGATTTGCAAATTGATGTTCTTGAGGCTCTCCTTTTGTATTTTTTCACGTATTCAAGGGTTCAAAGTATGTTTTACTATCTTTTCATTTTCCTTTTGATCAATCTAAAAACTAAAGCTGCTTTCATATTTACTTCTTTTTTGTTTCTTAAAGAAAACCCTGTGTCAAGGGGCGCCTGGGTGGCTCAATTGGTTGAGTGTCCGACTTTGGCCCAGGTCATGATCCCATGCTTCGTGGGTTCGAGCCCCTGTTGGGCTCTGTGCTGACAGGTCAGAGCCTGGAGCCTGCTTCGGATTCTGTGTCTCCCTCTCTCTTTGCACCTCCCCCACTCTGTCTCTCTGCCTCCGTAAAATAAATAAACATTAAAAAAAAATTAATCCAAAAAAAAAAAAAAAAGAAAACCCTGTGTTGATAAACATATTAGGTTAGCATCAAGTGGAAAGCGTGCGTTTACTTAGAGTTGGCCAAACAGAAGTATAGATGAGGGATGCCTGGCTGGCTTAGTCAGTAGAGCTTGTGACTCTTGATCTCAGGGTTGTGAGTTTGAGACCCACGCTGGGTATAGAGATTCCTTAAAAAACAAAATCTTTAAAAAAAAAGAAGTAAATATGAAAGCAGCTTTAGTTTTTAGATTGGTCAAAAGGAAAATGAAAAGATAGTAAAACATACTTTGAACCCTTGAATATGTGAAAAAATACAAAAGGAAAGTTTCACTGCCATTCCATCTTTAGTGACTAACAGGAAGAGAAAATGGAAACAAACATCACCATGAATGAAGTTCAAGTGGCTCCTATTGACAAAATAAGGAATACTGTTCATTGTCAGTATCACGCAAATTCTGAAGTCTTTGAGCACCTTGAGTACAAATTTGAGGTCCTTGGGATATCGGGATATCCCTATCAAGTTAAATCAGCATGATCTATCTACATTGTATATGGTTTGAGTAAGAGGCTGAATTTGAGATGTGCCTAATGTTTCATTTATTTATAATCACCCTGCAAATGCCTGCAGTATGTCCCCACTCCCAACTGTATTCATTTCTCCCTTCGAAGGCTGGAGCACACTTCAGGTTAGTGAATAATAACCAGTAAATCCTCTGTTATAATGGCTGCAGATAGGAGTGTAGCATTTCATTTTCTGTCAACTTAGCAAACATTTTTAAAACAAGATTTAGGGGCACCTGGGTGGCTCAGTTGGTTAAGTGTCTGACTTTTGATTTCAGCTCAGATCATAATCGTGTCAGTGGTGAGTTTGAGCCCCACGTTGGGCTTTGTGCTGTCAGTCCAAAACCTGCTTAGGATTCTCTTTCCCTCTCTCTCTGCCCCTCCCCTGCTCTCTCTCTCTCTCTCAAAATAAATAAATGAACTTAAAAAATAAAAACAAAAACAAGATTTAATATTTTTTTGCAACTTGCAAGTCTACATAATTTTATCCTAAAAAGAAAACTAGTGTTTTCTATATTTTGGGGATCCCATCACATAGTTTTTTTGTTAACTCCAGATGTTGGCTTGAAAAAGTAGGTTTTAAGATGACTGCTAGTGGTTTCCAGGCATTTTTTCAAATATATCCCATTTATAAAATACACAGAAAAGTGATACGTTGGCTTTCTTAAAGGATTTGCCAGAGATTATACCCTTCAAGTAAAGTGATCCTGAATTCAGCTTGGTTGTCAGTTTCATTAAGAAGGAAGTAGCTCATCTCATATAAATATTCTTCAACAACACCCTGTGATGCTGACAGTCATGCTTTTTAGGAGCACCCAGACGGGGGACCTTTCTAACTACAGCTGGAAATAGTCTAAGATGAATTAATTTGTTATTTTAGAGTTAATAGTGGTAAGTGTTAAGAAAAGACTTCTTTGTGTATCTGTGTTTTTTCTTGGATAGCAAAGTGAAATCTGTAGAGCTGGGTGGGGGCTTTGTGACAGTGACAGGTTTGGCAGACTCTCAGTGCCACCCTGAAAGGAGACAATACCTATATTCTCGACCTCACATTTCTTATTTTATGCCAAACCTAATTGGTAGCACTGTAGTTATATATTTAAGAAACATGTACTTCTTGTTCTTTATGGCTTAGCAGAAATTTCCTTCCCTCAGAAGTAAGGTATTTTTGAAATGGTCTATTGACTGGAAAGTTATGGGTCAGGGATGTGCCTAGGATCAGCTGGTTCAGGTAAGGATGAAGAAAGAAAGTTTTGAAGATGTTAGAACTGTGGTCGACATCTTGGGCTGTCAGCTCGGAGAACTAGTAAAGTGGAGAAAAATAGTTTTATTTTCTAATAGAAATATGGTGTGGGCTGGAAGAATATTTAAGAATTAGGTGATCAAGACTTTGAAATGGATAGTTGAAGCACAGTTGTCGACATTTTGTTGCAGTCATTCATATAAAAATCTGAATCATATATTAACTCTAAACGGATGGCACACTGGGGCACCTGGCTGGCTCAGTCAGGGGAGCATGCAACTCTTGATCTTGGGGTCGTGGGTTTGAGTCCCACGTTGGGTGTAGAGATCATTAAAAATAAGTAAATAAATGAACTAAGTGGATGGAATACTTCTTAGTTTACCAAAATTATGAAGTTGTTGCTAGGAAAATGATGTGATCTGAGCATTAAGTAATGAGATTGATCTCAGATGACCCATCTGGTCATGGGCTATGATGACTTTTGTGTGTTTTGGGGTCGGAGCAGGGGAGGGCTTTGAAGGTAACTGTTTTTAGGGTGCTCTGTGTTAGCCAGGAGTCAAGAGAATTTGCCTCCTGTTTGTTATGTCTGAGTATGAATTTGGTTCTCCATGGATTCTGTGTAAGATTTTAATGCAAGAGGGGCGCCTGGGTGGCGCAGTCGGTTAAGCGTCCGACTTCAGCCAGGTCACGATCTCACGGTCCGTGAGTTCGAGCCCTGCGTCAGGCTCTGGGCTGATGGCTCATGATGGCTCAGAGCCTGGAGCCTGTTTCCGATTCTGTGTCTCCCTCTCTCTCTCTCTGACCCTCCCCCGTTCATGCTCTGTCTCTCTCTGTCCCAAAAATAAATAAACGTTGAAAAAAAAATTTTTAAAGATTTTAATGCAAGAAAGAATGTCTGCATGAAAGCACTTTGGAGGGGTACTTGAAATGAAGCTGGGAGCCATTTATCTGGCATAGAGATTCTTCTAGATGCTTCTTCTGGACAAGAGAGCTACTACCGGAAAGGGGCAGATGCAGGGAATCAGCAAAGGGAATCTCCCGGAAAATGGGGATATGAGCTGGTCTCACTTACTACCATGTGGCTGGCAAGGCAGATTCCCAGATGTGGGAGCCAGGGAGCATTTCTGGAAGGGGCGACTACAACACCACTTTCTTTCCTGTCAGAGTACTTGAAGTGCAGATTGTACCACAGATGGCCAAATCAATGCCACACTTCTTTCTGGAAATTTAAGGCCATGGAGATGAGGAAAGAGATGTAAAGAGCAAAGATGGAGAATGGGATAAAAGTGAAGAATTTAGGGGTGTCTGGCTGGCTCAGTCAGTGGAGCATGTGACTCTTGATCTTGGGGTCATGAGTTCAAGTCCCCCATTAGGCGTGGAGCTTACTTAAAAAAACAAAAGAAAGCAAAACATTGAAGAGTTTATACAGTGCTTCCCAACTTGTTATACACTGTGGCACACCGAGAAAATAATGTTTTTACAGTGACTGGGAAGCTCTTGGCAGGAGATGACCAGCTTAGAAGTTCCAACCATTCCTGGCCCTGTCCAGCCACGAGAGGGCTGAGGGGATCGGAGACCCAGGCACACCCTATCCATGCATGTTGATTGGGGAAACCCTAATCTAGTGAACATCATGAATATACAGAGTGACAAGATGGAGGTCATAGAGCCCTCTGAGAATCTGATTCAAGTTATATTTCCTCTCCCCAGAAACACCACAATTGTGCATACACACAGAATTTTGCCCATAATTTCCAGAGACTCATAAAATCACTCAAGTCCACTTCGGGACCTCAGAACGAGAACTCTTGCTTTAGATAATTGATCAGAGAAAGAGTGTTGCTGAAGAAATGAAGGCAAAGGATAAATTCAGCAACTTGGACCAAAAGTCCACCTAAAGAATGGCAGAATCACACTCTTGGGGTTTTCCATGGCCCTTTCTATAAAGCTCTGGCTTTGGAAATGGTTCAAAGGCTGGGGACACCAAGCAGAAAAGGTCCAGGTAATTAGATCCAAACAACCGAGCGCACCACAGTGGCTGAGCAGATCGCTGAGCTCCACGTTGCCTATTTTTTAAAGGCATCGATGTTAACTTGGTCAGGATGACTATTTGGTAAATGGTCAGTTCACTGGTACAGTTTAGTTTCTGAATCTCTTCCTTCCCAACATTTTTCAAAGGAAACATTCTCTAATTCCTCAATATGTGTGGTGGAACCAGGAGGGTGTGGCAAAGCCCTTCCACGGACTTCCAAGCTTGATGGAGCCTGCTTGGGCCCTTGGCCCTAGGGCTCTACTGCTTGGTTCATAATCAGTTTTTCTGACGGACTCAGCAGTCCTTGCCCAAATAAGCCCATATGCACCCTCAAAGCACCTAGAGTGGGGAGATGACGGGGACTCAAAACAAGACATTTGGGGCTAAATGCCTTACTAATTATTTCTGAAACAAAAAAGCCAGATCTCAAAAGACTAAATGGTGAGTAAGGGATAGAGCGGCAGTGTTACCTTGAATAATGTATGACTTCTGCTAGTTTACTCTCAGGTCTCACATCACTTGAAAGTTGTCTCTATGCAAAATATAGCCTGGAGGGAAATTTTGCCAGTGTCGTGCTCTGGTGAGTTAATATGCATTTAAACAGTTTTATAACAGATTATTTACCAACGGGAACAGAATGCCTTGGCACGAGATGCCTTTGAGAGAGCTGTCCTAGTGCGCTAATTCCATATTTCAAAATAATTTCCACATACTTCCTACTTCCTGTAGGTGCTCTCAAACTCTTCCCTCTACTGGTGAAATGAAAAAGTGACAAGTAGGTGAGATTATGTTGCCCTCTGGTGTCAGCTAACCCAAAAGAAAGAGCTAGAACTCGGGAAGGGGATAAGAGGTAGACAGAAGATAAAAAGAAGACACTCCATACCTGGAGAAAGATGGAGACATGGAGAGGGAGGGAAATGGAGAGAGAAGATGGGAGATGAGTATGGCATCCATTCCCCCTGGGTCTTCTTCTCACTGGTGGATGATGGGATTTCAATTCCCCCTTGGCTGAGAAGGAGAATGATACCACCATGGTTATTCATCGAATAAATCTGGTGTCTCTGTGATCTGTGATGAGGAAGAGTAGGTTCATGGAAGGATGGGACTTGGCCTTTCCTCTTTGGGGAACCAATGGGGAAGAGAACCGGGTGGTGGCCAACCTTCAGAATTGCAGATACCTATCCTGACCCACCTCTTCTTTGAGATGGAGACTGACCCTAGATTTCTATTCCTTTTAGGGATTCTACCAGTAATCCCCAAGGCAGGCAGGGCTTCACTGTCTAGCCCTTTAGTATATGCCTGGGCTTGAGGGTCTTTTGGGGAGAAGGGTAGTGGCAGTACCACTGGCCCCTAGAGCTCCTCCTCACCCCAGCCCTTCCCCTCTTGCCATATTACCAAGCTTTGTCCACTCTTTGGCTGTGCTTGCCAGAGCACGTGAACAGAGTATGGTTGGCTCGTCCAACCTATTTAATCTTGAGTCATTTCTGGATGTCTGTCCTGTCACTGATTTTTGGTGTCCTGTATAGGGGCAGGCATTATGTCTTCTTGCTGCAAACTGTGGAAAGTCGGTGGAATATTATTAATGACTTTTTTTTTTTTTACAGAAACAAACAATTAATGGCTTTAAAGAATTAATGAGGGGGGCGCCTGGTTGGCTCAGGGGGTAGAGCATGCAACTCTTGATCTCGGGGTTGTGAGTTTGAGCCCCACATTGGGTGTAGATATTACTCAAAAATAAAATCTAAAAAAAAAAAAAAAAGAAAAAAGAAAAAGAATCAATGGAATCCTAGAGCAAAAATGTGGGCAAAGTTTGGGCAGAGGCATGGGGAGGTCAAGTATTCCATCTTTGGTCAAGACTAGAGGAGATAACAGAGCCATGGAAAGGAATCCTTTGGGCAGAGAGCCCTGTGGGGGAAAGGAGAACACCAAGGATGTCTGATTAACAGGAAAGAGGCAGGAGGTAGGGCAAAGGAGAAAAGTAAAGTTGGCAGAAGGCTCCATTAGGTGCAAGTTCTTATTGTAGATTCTCTTGATTTCTTCAAATCTTAGTTCAAAACACAGTAAAGCTGGGACTTCTGATGTATTCCTCAGGCTGGCAGAACTCTTGAGTGAAAGAGGATTAAAAATCTAGATCCTAGGGGCGTCTGGGTGGCTCTGTCGGTTGAGTGTCCGACTTCGGCTCAAGTCAGGATCTCACGGCTCCTAAGTGCTAGTTCGAGCCCCATGTCCAGCTCTGGGCTGACAGCTCAGAGCCTGGAGCCTGCTTCAGATTCTGTCTCCCTCTCTGTGCCCCTCCCCTGCTAGAGCTCTGTCTTGCTCTCTTTCTCTCAAAATAAATGAACATAAAAAAAAAAATCTAGATCCTAGCACCTGGTAAATTCAAGACATTATCGAAATGAATGAATGTAATATTGCGACTGATTTTATTATTGGTTTTCAAACAGAAGGCATGTGTATGGGTGGTAATAATAGAAAAAGGGAAAACAGATTACTTACGCCCCCTCTCCCCAGCTACATCCAAGTAAGAAACTCAGGTTCAGGCTAGTTAAGAGTTTTAGAAACTATGAAAGACTGGAAATCACAAGAGAAATCTAGAAAAGAAAACCAGTGGAATAATTTTCAAAAATAGCTAATTCATAAATGTGTAAATTATTTTAATTTATTTAGTCATTATGCAATTGAAACACAAATCGGCACAGTGATTTCCCCAAATTCTATAGGCAAGGCAATACACAGGGGATTGGGCCGGGTACCCCACTGGGAACTTCCTGTTTCTACCCCCACATATCTTTCCCACAGGTGAGAATGCTTAGTTAATGCATATGAATACCTGGGATTGGCTTTTAGGGTAAAGAAAGTGCACAAGGACACTGTGATGTGATGTGATGTGGTGTGGTATGGTGTGGTGTGTGTGTGTGTGTGTGTGTGTGTGTGTGTGTGTGTGTGTGATCCTACCCATTTTACACAGGTGCCTTCCAGGAAGTATGTGCTTTTGAATTTCAGGTCTTTGAGCACCCATCCACCTCAAACCACTTGCTTCGCATTTGCTCCCTCAGAGCACATCATGGCTTAGTTTATTCGTCCAGCACTGGCTTTGCCTGTAACCTTAGTGCGCTCTTCTAGAAAAAGATGCTTTATTACATTCAGACTAGGTTGTTCCTTAAGAAGTTGGTTTGTTTGGGCTCATTTTATTTGTCAAAATAGGAGATAGGCCGCTATGGAGCAATCATTTTGTGAAACTTTTCTTCACCCCCACCCCCACCCTCCCCATCTTTCTTTGTAAGTCAGAGCGATTTTGTATCACCCAAGCAACAAAGTGATTTACGCATGAAAGAGAGGGACAATCTATTCTAATGGTTAAGAGGCAGTAAAAAATATTTATGTGTGCCTGGCTGATGTTGACTTTTGGAGAGCGAGCGTTCACTTGTAAACCGAAAGCTGGGGGAAAATGTAAGATGGAAAGGCAGCCTTTGGGGTTCTAATTCTGAACACAGATTTTCTTAGGAAAAAAAAAAATTATCTCCATTGTTTTGGTTTCAGATTCTGCATTTGTCAGACGGAGTTGTTAGCTTTGAGTCTTCCGTCAACAGTGCTGGGAGGAGTCGTAGCTGACTTTCCTAAGGCTGATTCTCAGACCCGGGGGTGGGGGGGCTTGGAGGTTGGCGGTCTGGGGACAGGGGATGGGGCGGTGCTAGGCGGCTCCCTGGGGCACGGGTTGAGGGGTGGGGCAGGCTGTTGAATCTGAACTCTTCTGAGGCCTCAGCTTTTCCTTTTATCTTCCTTAGTCTCTCAAGTAATAATGCCCTTGTGAAGCAAAATATTTTTTAAATTAAAAAACAGCAGATGGTTGTGTATGCTTGTCTCGTTTTCCTGCCAGCATCCTGCACCTCACAGAACCCTACCTGCAGCCTTGGGTGTGCAGCAGATTTAGGGCTGATGGGTTGGATTGTAATCTGCATGCACCCCAGCTGATGAATCGGTGGTAAACCTTTGCTCGGTAATATTTGTACGGAAAATGCAATGTTTGCACAATAAAGCTCTCCAGATTTTTTAAGCCGTAGGAGTGAAACCAGTTTACAATCAATGATAACAGGTTTCCCGCGCTGCCATTACCACAAATAGTATCTTATTTCAGCAAAATGGTGGCAGTCAGCAGGAGGTCCAACAATGCAGATTTTAATCAGAAAATTTAATTTTATATACAATTCACAGTTTGTGCACGGTGAGAAATGTTTCTCACTGCATGAACTTTCGGGACTCGGCTCTGAGCAAAAGGAGTTTCAATTTATGTAACGCCTTTCTCAGCAAACAATGCCCCAAAGCACTTGCTGGTAATATATGGCTCGTGCTGCTGCTCAGGAAGCTACTGCGGCAGTCTTTCTTAAAATTACCCAGGATATTTATTTGGAGCAATTAAAAGAAGCACTACATTCCACACAAATCCGTTTTTAATGCAGACATTAAATTGGCTGATGGTTCAACGCGGACTCTGTGAGACTGCTACCGCCCGGTCCGCTCTCTGCCCAGATTTGCTCCCTTGTAAGGCAACTTTCCGCCCGGGCTCATTTCATTTTCCCAGTTAACTTGTAAAACTCTCAGAAGAGAAGTCTATAATGTTGACAGGGCCTTTACATGAAGGGCCCTGGATTTGGAGGAGTTGAATCGCAGGCCTGGCCCAGGAAGTAGTGGACACAGGGAGGAGAGGAAGGTCACACGCTGTCCCGCAGATGACCCAGAAATGCCAGCCCTTGACTAATTTGCTGTTCTTGAGCAGAAGCGGGGGCTAAAGGGTGCCAGGCTGTTTTCTCTAGAAGGACAGCAGGACCTGCTCCTCTCTGTGAGGGTGGGGGAATATCACTCACATACTTGGTAAGAGCAGGCAAAGAGTCAGAGAGAGGAGGCGGAGGGGAGAGGCAGGCAGAGGGAGAAGGCCATGGCTAAGCTTTACAGGGCACAACCCTCCCATTTGAGGAAGGGACAGGAAGCGGTAATTGAGTCTTCCATACCAAGGTCCAGTGGAAGGAGGTAATGAGAGTGGCTCCAGAAATGGAAAGTCTTAGGTAAGTCAGCCCCTCATTAAGAGGAGCTGGAGAAGGTGGACAGGTGGGATGTCATCCACCTGGTCTCACCCCTGGTCCCCGCCAGGAGAAGACACTTCTCTGCTTATGGGAGCAAAGTGCCCCCTCCATTGTTCCCTAATAGGGTCTGTGATGGAGTCCTTGCATGCACCTTGGGAAATCCCTTCACTGCCCATCCCCCAAACTGGTCTTCACCTCTTCCCCAGTGTTGGAGCCTATGTGACCTTGAGTTCACAGACAGTTAGTCTTGTGTTAGGGGGAGGGGGAGGTAACAGTGGCTTAAACAGGAGCATCCCAGCCCTGTTTTATATTATGCTGGGACCTGGGGATGAAGTCATGAAGGCACCGTGACGGGTTGGTGGGAAGACAGAGCTGGTCTTAGCAATATGGCATGTGCCATTTACTGGGAGGCTGCTCTGTTACTCTAGCAGAGAGTGAGAGAGAGAGAGAGAGAGAGAGAGAGAGAGAGAGAGAGAGGGAGAGAGATCCCATTTTCCCAGGAAGAATCAGATTCTGAGACTCAGAGAAGTTAAGTAACTTGCTTAGCTGAGGTCACAGAGGGCCGTGGACACACAAGGGAGGGCAGAGTAGGACCAGCTCCATTAGTGTTCTCTCAGGAGTGGGGTCTGGCAGGGCATTTCAGGAGCTGGCCTTCAGTTCTGGGAGCAGGCAGTTCCACTGTGGCTCCGCAGCAGGGTGCCTGGAAGGGAAGGCTGTCCTGTGTTCCCAGGGGGGAACTAACCCCGAGGCTAACCTTAAGATAAGTTTTAGGCCAGAGATACAATAGGCTCTGGTTAGTAGTCAATGCCTGGGGCCCTGTTTGGAAAATAATGTAGAGCCTGAATCTAGACTCAGTGGGAAAGGATACTGAGGTTGATTAGCAACGTCTGTCCTCCCTCGACCAGGGAGGAGGGAGTAGTGGTTGTTTAGAATGGATTTGCAATCCTGGTTTAGGTATCCTGGCTTTGAGGATTTTTTTCATTCTGTCAAATGCTCATTATTTTCCATACACAGATAGGAATCTCACCTCTCCTTCCCTATTAACCTGAGCCCATAGCTTTGGAGTTGCATTTGGTCATGCATCTTATCTGGGGAGAATATTCAGGCATGCACAGAGAAAGTCAGAGAGTTCTTAATGAGAGTCTAAAATTCAAAGAAGACAGGAAAGATTTATTTCGCATATGTTTATGATGGTACGAAGTATGAGCTTGGCACTTTCCTAAGTGTTTTACAGATATTAACTCAATTATTCTTTATCAAAGGCCTATAAGATAGGTCTCCGTATTATCCTCATTTTACAAATGGAATGATTAAAGCCCAGAGAGGCTAAGCATCTTGTCCAAGGTCACACAGCTTTGTGAATTCAAGCAGTCCAATGCCAGAGTCTATGTGATTAAATTACAGGGTGTTGCCTCTCTGCAGTGTACATATTTCTGTTTTGCTTTCCATGTGGTATCGTGCTTTCTGTGCTTCATGCTGGTTTTCCAGACTAGATTGGGAAGTTGTAAAGTAAGGGATTATGTGTTACTGAGTATAAGCACCTGAAACAGGAGGAACTTCAGAAGGAACTAAGACATGAGTACGGACGATCAGTAAGATGACTGTAGGAATCAGTCACATGGTGTTTGAGTCTTTCTCTATTTGTGGGTCTGGCTCCACCACCAGGGTGAGCTGCCCAGGGGAGGGACCCGAGTTACATATCTTCATATCCCCAGCATCTAACACAATAGAGAGGAGACCATCTTTCCTTTGTTTCCTACTTCATTAACTGATTCATTGATTCACTCAACAAAAATGTATTAAGGGCAAGCACCATGCTGGATGCCAGGAACAAACAAGTAGACAGCCCTTCTGTCTCTGTGGTTTGATTCCTACCTCGCAAGAGAATGTGTACAAAAATGATGTTGACTTTCTTGAAATGGGACACATTTGTCTATTTTACCAAAAACAACAGGAAGTTACATATCATTGCAACCTATCGAGTCCCTCCTTATTGTCGTGTGTGACCAAGTAAAGTTGCAAACAGTCACTTTATTCCGATTTTACTTACCAAAGGCAGTGGTCGTCCCGATTAGTCAGATCTAATACTTACAGTTAAGAGAAAGCCCTTCTGGTGTAGGTAGAGCTGGTGGAAGAATTATCGGGCTCCCACGATGCGAGGTAGGGTTGTTTCTGCCCCTTTTGTTATAGGAAAAGCTTCAAGCATTATTAAGTGATGACAGACAGGATACTTGGCTTCTGGTATTTCTTTGAAGGCCGGCCTGTAGCGTGCTGCCTGGAAGCAGGAATGATTCCACAAATGGTCAGGGAGCCACCTAAACCGCCCTTCACACCAGGTCAAGGTGTGGAAACAGTGCAGTTGGGCTCCACCCTGGAAGGAGAGCTGGCGTGGACCGTTACAGTTTCCAGAGTCCCTTCTTCTACCCCCATGGCAGTATCTCAAAAATTCCCTCAAACTGCTTTTCCCATTCTCTGAGGCTATTAAGTGCATCAGAGATCCTTCCTTATAGAGAAGGAAAAGGGTCTTCCCAAGAACCCACAGGGAGTGGGGGCCAGATTTCTTGCAAATCCTGGGTGCTTTCCACTCCCGAATACAGCTGAGCCCACTGTCCCCCTGGAAGCCCATGCCAGTCTTGGCAGCAGGATGTTTCAGATGATGTGGAAACTACTTGCTGGGGCCTCTCTTTTCAGGGTCTTCTGGGTGTGACCATATAATGATCGAAAGCAGTGTTTCAATAGACTTATTTGTAATTAGCTCCAAACTTAGTTTTTTTTTTTTTTTTTTTTTTTTTTTTTTTTTTTTCAACGTTTATTTATTTTTGGGACAGAGAGAGACAGAGCATGAACGGGGGAGGGGCAGAGAGAGAGGGAGACACAGAATCGGAAACAGGCTCCAGGCTCTGAGCCATCAGCCCAGAACCCGACGCGGGGCTCGAACTCACGAACCGCGAGATCGTGACCTGGCTGAAGTCGGACGCTTAACCGACTGCGCCACCCAGGCGCCCCTCCAAACTTAGTTTTTAAAAAATCGATATGTATTTATTTTTAAGATTTTATTTTATTTCACATACTTTTTAATGTTTTATTTATGAGAGCCAGTCCGTGCGTGTGCATGCACACACACACACACACACACACACACACACGCATGCGTGAGTAGGGGAGGGACAGAGAAAGAGGGAGAGAGAAAATCCCAAGCAGGCTCTGCTCTGACAGCGAGACTCGATCCCATGAACCGTGATATCATGACCCAGCCCAAAATCAAGAGTTGGATGCTTTACCGATGGAGCCACCCAAGTGCCCCTAAGATTTTATTTTTTTTTTTATTTATTTAAAAAAAATTTTTTTTTTCTCAACGTTTTTATTTATTTTTGGGACAGAGAGAGACAGAGCATGAACGGGGAAGGGGCAGAGAGAGAGGGAGACACAGAATCGGAAACAGGCTCCAGGCTCTGAGCCATCAGCCCAGAGCCCGATGCGGGGCTCGAACCCACGGACCGCGAGATCGTGACCTGGCTGAAGTCGGACGCTTAACCGACTGCGCCACCCAGGCGCCCCCCTAAGATTTTATTTTTAAGTAATCTCTCCACCTGATGTGGGGCCCGAACTCACAACCCCGAGATCAAGAGTTGCATGCTCCACTGACTGAGGCAGCCAGGTTCCCCCAAAATTTGATATGTATTTAATGAAAAATTTGAAAATATAAAAATGTAAAACGAAGAATCTCATCATTTAAGCACAGTAATTGCTAACATTTTGCTGTACTTACTTCTGATTGTTTTTTAATATAGTTGGAATCACACTGTAATAATAATAGCAGCTAACATCTGTTGAGGGCTTACTCTGTGTTGGGTACTGTTCTTTGTATGTCTTATCTCATTTAAGCTTCCTGTCAAATTATGAGGTAGCTACTATTTTTACTCCCATTTCACAGAAATTAAAACTGAGGCATAGGGAGGTGAGTACCAGCAGTAGATAATAAGCAGTAGAACCATGCCATCCATTTCCAGACTCTGCATATGAAGCTTGGTATCTGTTTTTGAACTTAACTTTATATTAAAAGCACTTTCTTATTTTCCTTAGAAACACCAGCTTTCGGGGCTGCCTAATATTCCATCAAATAAATGTCCCATCATTTACTTAAACACACCTCAATAATCTAAATAATACCACCATGAATTAAGTAGTCTTTGTGAATGAGGCTTTTTCCACATTTAGGATCACAAAATTTCCTGAGGATAAATTCCCAGATCTAGATTAAAAAGCTGCAAGAAAGTGACGATAAGTTTGTTGGGACATGCTGCCCAATATTTTCCAAGAGGACTGCATCTGGCCACACAGACACTGGCCATGAGGGTGCTGGCCCCGGAGGTTACCGGAACAGAAAATGATTGATTGATAGGCAAAAACATATTGTTTTCAGCAGTTCTTCCTTGCCATGAAAAATTTTTAATCTTTTTTTAACATTCGTTTTCTCGGCTGTGTGAGATTTGTAAGTTTCTTCCTGTCTCTTCCTATTTTCTTTTTCTTTCTTTTTCTTTTTTTTTTTTTTTTTTTTTTTTGGTCTCAGATCTGGAGCTAGGTTCTTGCTTCATCTGTGGGTTTGTTATAAGGGATAATAAAGAGTAATTAGAACAGAATGGGGGTGGAAGGAACCAGAATAAGAAAGGTCTCAACTGCCCACCCTGCTTTCACTCCTGACAGAACTCCTGGACCACAGAGGACTTAGGGCCAACTCTAGGATTACCCTCTTAGCCTTCATGAACACAGTGACATCACCACAGGCACGTAATAGAAGCTCAATAAATGCCTGCTGGAGGAGTGAATCAATGAACTGTTCTATTTCTGTCTGCCATACGCAAACCTACCCTCTCTAGTGGCACTCCCTTTGGTTAAAAAAAAAAAAAAAAGAAGAAGAAGAAAAAAAAAGGTTTGCATCTGTGATCCCAGGTCCTGGCCTTATTAGGATCCTAGAGGAGTGGCCAACCAGAGGTCTTTTAGCCCAAGGCAAAGAACTGAGATCAAAGCCTCTTGGATCTGTCCCAGGAGGTCCTTGCCTGTGAAGAGGACCAGGACTTCTTCCCTTTGTGACCTGTGAACTTGCCAATCCTGATGCCATCCCTCACGGGAAAAGTGGGAAAAGAAGCAGGTTAGGGAAGTGAGGAAGGTGAGGGAGGCGATGTTCCTGGGGGAGGCTGGGTGATGACAAGTGTTTACAAAGATGGTTCACAGGCCTGTGGAGCCCTCCGGCCAGCTGAGGCTTCTCCCTGTAAGGAGCCCTTGCTCAGCATGGTCTCTTCTGCTCTCTTGGGGTATCAGGGGTGACAGCTAAGCTCACTCCTGCCTTTCCAGGGGGGCTGTGGGACTCACTCAGATGAGCTATTACTTGACATCCCTGACCCCATTTCTATAAAAACTGTACAATGTAAAATTTAGGTGTTTGAGGTCTTCAGATGACACAAATACTGCTTTTTGCCTGTAAGTTTTAAATGTCAAAAAAAATTGCAGAATATTAGTCATGAAGTATGACGCTGCCAATGGTGAAGTCAAACTTTTAAAAAGTTATTTATTTATTTAAAGTTTATTTTTATTTGAGAGAGTGAATGAGAGCAGGGGGAGGGTCAGAGAGAGAGTGAGCAGAATCCCAAGCAGGCTCCTCACCGTCAGCACAGAGGCTTGAATTCACAAACTGTGAGATCATGACCTGAGCCCAAACCAAGAGTCAGATGCTTAACCGACTGAGCCACCTACACACCCCTCAAACTTTTTAAAAAATGTTTATTTATTTATTTTGAGAGAGAGAGTGAACACACTTGTGCAAGCCGGGGAGGGGCAGAGAGAGAGAGAGACTCCCAAGCAGGGTCTGTGGTGTCAAGGGAAAGCCCCACTCGGGGCTCGATCCCACAAATCCTGGGATAATGCCCTGGGCTGAAATCAAGAGATTTACACCTAATCAAACTGAGCCAGCCAGGCAGGCACCCCTGTATGAAGAGGACAAACTTTTAAGTAAAATGTACAGGAGGGCAGCCATCCACGTAAATGTACCTTATTTTAAAAATTAAGTGTAAGACATTTTAAGACTATGATTATACCAACCTCTTCTGTGAATCAGCCAGGGATGTGAATGTATATAATGTTAGAAAGTATGTCACATGGGAGGAATCAGTCAACTATTTTATAATTAATGTGGCCCCAAACAGAATTATGGAAACTTACTTGTTATTTACTTATAAGTAAATTTGCTTCTGAAGTTTAGCCTGGCTAGGAGTTCCCAAACTATGTTACGGCATAATTAGACTTAGACCCTTAATGTAAAAGCCACAGTTAATCTTTCAGGGTTTTGTTTGGCTATTTTTCTTTTTAATCTGCAAAATGACAGGTCAGACTACAGTCTGATTTAATGAGTCTTGGTGGGGGCCAGACATAGGTATTTATTAAAAACCTACCAGGTAATTCTAATGTGCAGCCAGGCTGAGAACAATTGGCCTAGATGATCTCTCAAGTCCTTCTCTGGCACCTAAAGGCTGTGATTTCTATAATTTTAAATTTTCAATCAAAGTCAATAAGAAAATCAGATTCACTTCACAGAGAATTCTGCTTAAAAAACATCTTTCCAGGGGCACCCAGGGGCACCTGGGTGTCTCAGTCAGTTAAGCGTCTGTCTGACTTCTGCTGAGGTCATGATCTCACGGTTTGTGAGTTTGAGCCCCACGTCGGGCTTTCTCCTGTCAGCATAGAGCCCACTTCAGATCCTGTCTCCCTCGCTCTCTGCCCCTCCCCTACTCATTCTCTCTCCCTCTCTCTCAAAAATAAACATTTAAAAATAAAAACAAAACATCTTTCCAAATTCAAAGATCTCAGCATTCCTACAATGAAACTTACTTCACATAACTGACCCAACCCGAACCCCATGAGGTATTTTGGGCATATCTTATGAATCTGGAAAATTTATGTTTGTCCTACACTTACACAGTCGTAAATGAGTTTTCAGGCAATTACAAAATATGTATATATATATATATATATATATATATATATTTTTTTTTTTTTTTTTCCACCTTTGAGAGTCAAGATGTGGTTGAAGTTTTTGGTTTGGAAATCAAGGGGGATCCAATGAAATGTTTATGGATAAAGTAGACAAGAAATGAAGATATTGAATTTTTGCTGTTAGCTTGAGTTGACAAGTCCCTGTGCGTGAGTGTGTGTTCGCACGTGAACCTCTGCCGGGATCAGGGAGGAGCAGCTGATGTTGGGGGAGATCTCGTAGACACTAAAAGGCAGATGGGGGCAGACTGCAGCCACGGGGCCAGCATGCTACTGATGTCAAGGCAATATCCACGTAGGAACTGTCCTTATTGGAGACTATGTTTCCAGAGCCATCAGATTTTAAAAACATACTTATGTTTTAAAACATAATTCAACTGGAGATGGTTTTTATTTTGTTGTTATAAAACCTAGGCACCCACACTAAGGGCTCAAATAACCACATCCTTGCTTGTCGTCTCACAAGTGTATCTGTGGCAAAGAAATGCCAAGCTGAAACCTCTCCATGAATAAGTCAAGAAACAGATCCAAGTTTGGTATTTAGATTAGAAATACAAGTGAAAGAAGTAACATTACCATCAGAGATGTGCATTTCTAAAGATTCATTTGAAAGTTTTGAAAAAAGTAAAGCTCATGCCCTGGGGCTTCTGGGAGTATGTACAAAATACAATAATTAAATTAAGTCCAGCAGTTAAAATTCCTCATAAAAAGAAAAAGCTGGAGCGCTTCCCAATGGGGAATGCTTGACTTAAAAGAAAGGTTTTACTCTGTGGCCTGAAGGTCAACAAACTGGGACTCTGTGGGAATGTATAAAATTTCTTAAAGGGTTCTTCGGTCTTTGTTTTGTTGAAAGAAAATAAAAGAGTAAAAAGGGACAAGTTTTTGAAAATTCAAAAAATGAAGGTGCAGTTCTAAAATCATCATGATTTTTATAAATGCAGCACCGGAGGCTATGAAAACACACTTTTTTCTGAGTACTAATCTAACACATATGCTCTTTGAGAAGGAAGGAAAAAGGCCAATGGCCCCGTTTGAACAAACCATTTTAAAAATGTGCTCATTTTCAGAGGCAGTGCGTGCAAATTCATGGTCCCTTCATTTGCTTCTTATTTTGGAAATATTTACCTTAAATATTCTCATAAATATATCTCACAATTTAAAATTCCTTAGGCGAACACAAAGACTAATTGTTTTTTAAGAAGGTTTTTACAAAGCAGAGTTGTAAAAAATGATTTCGGTGGGGGGGGTCACATCCTTAGTTATCTAAAATGGAATGTTTACCATAATTTGCAAATATGTTTTTATAAATAATCATAATCACTTATTGCTACCTTTCTGATAATGTCCCCTTCACCCCTCCACCCCCGAAGGAATAAGATTAAAAACAGGATGGAAATCAAATTTTATACCCTTGGACTTCGTTACTTGTAAGTATCATGAATTTCAGTCCGCACACTCAAATAATTTCTACTAAAACATAAGGAACCAGTAACCAATTTGCAGGACCCTCATCTTTGTCGTTTAAATAGAATCTGAATGTTGCCTTTGCAGTAAGACAGCACTATCAAATGCAGGAAATCAGGAATAGCAGTTTTGGCAGCAATATTTAATTTACTGAATAATTAGCAGCCTCACTGGCATTTCTACTTTGATTCCCAAAGTACAATATTAGCTGTCCTCTGCACTTGGGCTCTCTGCAGTAAAATGGGCTAATAAACTTCCTGTGCCAAGTTCACAGTAAATGAAGGACTATGGAGCATCATGCAAGCAGCTCACAACTTATGACGCCAGATTTACTTCCAAAATATGGACACAGAATTAGGAAAAAAAAAATTTTTTTTTTTTACCTCATTTTCTTGATTTTGCTTTTGGAATTGCCAGTGGGGGAAGGAAGGTAAAACTAAGGAAGAGGGACATGGAAGCAGAACCACAGTGGACACAAAGACTAGATAGGAAAGATGAGACAGAATGAAGGCCATGGAGGAGGGGCCAAAGCAGTGAGGCCAGAGCCAAGGGGGGACCCAGGCTAACACAGCTTGGTGAGTCTTGAGGTCTACACCCTGCTCCTTCATCCCTCCACTGGGACTCCTTTCTTTCTTTCATTTTTTTTTTTAAATTTTTTAACGTTTATTCATTTTAGAGACAGAGAGAGACAGAGCATGAATGGGGGAAGGTCAGAGAGAGAGGGAGACACAGAATCCGAAACAGGCTCCAGGCTCTGAGCTGTCAGCACAGAGCCCGATGCGGGGCTCGAACTCACGGACTGTGAGATCATGACCTGATTCGAAGTCAGTCGCCCAACTGACTGAGCCACCCAGGCGCCCCTGGGACTCCTTTCTTTACACCACTCCAGACATTCTCCAGCCACTTAGACCAGTCAGTCCTCAGTGGGCAGTGATGCAAATATTCAGTCTAGGAGATGAGCCAGGAAGGCCCACTTCGAGCTAGTGTTTGCCTGGTGGTGGAGCTTCCTGACTGCGTTTGATGACCAGCTGTTTCAGTTGTGATGAGTTCAAAGATCTTTGCCAGGTCAGGCACTGCGTCTGAAGGAGGCAGTTATTGAAAAAGAGGTTTCAGCTATTTTCTCATTGTTTCAGAAAACTTGCAGCTTCCTTAATGGGGAATTTAATGTAAAAGCAGAAATCTGAGGACTTCTTGGGTGTACAGCCATGTGGTTTAGTGGTTTAATTTCGAGACATTAGTTGTAGTCCTAGTTTTGCCAGCTGTGTGACCTTGAGCAAGTCCACTAAAAGGGCCAATATTTGCCCAACTCCAAGAGGCACACTCACACTGTAGTTTTTCTATGTGAATGGAGCCCTCTTCAGCCAGGAATCGGTACTGCATAATCCTCCCCTGAGCAAGCTTCAGGGTCCTCTACAAAATTAGGTTGGTTGGACAGAATGAGAACGTGAATTTGTAGTCAGAACAGCGCTGTCGTGAGAGATTTCCATAGTTCAGGAATGGGACTAGCAGATTCTGAACAACAACAACAAAAGCCACAAAGCTCCCCCGGAATGCACGTGGCTATTGGAGTTGCCGCCATACCCAGAAATGTCCAGGGATTGGTCCCACCAGTAGGTTCTCCTGGGAGGACCTATCCTTCACCTACCAACACACGTAATTGAGAAAACGGCGTTCACTTAATAGAAATTCACTTTCCAGCCAGTTTTGCTGCAGGGGGACTTCCATCCCGGACTACAGCGCAGTTTCAGCACTGGGATGGAGAGTATTTGACCTTTCCTGAACGCCTGCTTTGCATCAAGCATGATGCTAGAGCTTTTTTATTTTTAATTTTTATTTTTTTAGAGCTTTTTAAAAAGTGCTATGTTTGTTTTTTTATTTACTTGACATTCATTCATTTTTAAAGATTATTTAGTCATGCTAATATACACACAACATAAAATTCACCGGATGCAGGCTGCCTTGAGAAGGTTGAGACCATGGGCAAGGCAGTAGTCTGCAGCTGAGGCAGATGTTGAAGGAGGAGCTGGCAGCTGGAGGCTGTCTGCTGACTCCCCAGCCCTGGCCCACTGAATGAGTGACGCTGGAAGGGGGACTTTGGTGGTGCATTTCTATGCTCACAGCCTCCTCATAGCAGCTCTTTGAGTTAGGTGCTATTATTATAGTCGAAGAAACTGATGGCTCAGAGAGAATAAATGGCTTGTCTGAATGTAATACAGCCTGGTGATCGGCAAGGCAGGATTTGAACCTAAACATTGGAGGGAGGAAACAGTCTGTAATCCGAATAAACACACTTTTATCGAACTCTTGCTGAGGGTGACAGATGAGCAGGAGAGGGATGCGGAGATGCATGGAATGTCCAGTATTCAGGGCATCCACACTCTGGGGGACACACATGCATAAGTACTACAGCAGAAATCTGATGCAATGCATTGGAAGGACTCAGCGTGGGGGACATGTCAGCAAGTTGTGTGTGGGGAGTTGGGGAGAGTTCACAGACCTTCCGGGTGTGTCTTGAAGAATGGTGAGGAGTTGGGTGGGTGTGGGGGAGTGGGAGGGGTTGCAGCTTAGGCAAAGACTTTGCAAAGTCAGGAGCTGCAGCCAGTGGTATCCTGCCGCACATGGCCAGGGCCCCTGGACACACGTGATGTGTCACTGGTGTTGAAGTGCCCGTGGGGCTCCTGGTGGCAGGAGCTCCCTCAAGCTAGACCCGGAGAAGCATCCTAGAGCTCCCCGGAAGTTGCTGCATGAATTCCAGTCCCGAGAAATCCGCTTGAGGCAATGGATGTGCTCTTCTCCGCATCTGGGAATTCAGGTTATTAACACAGTTTTTCCAGAGAATCTAAGCCAGAAATTCATGTTGGTTTTTATGTTCTTCCTTCCACGGAACTCAAAAGAGCCCATTAACCAAAAAAAAAAAAAAAAAAAAAAAAAAAATTAAGCCAGATGCCTAGAGTATATAGTCTTCTGAAGAAACTCTCCACCACAAAACTATCTGAAATGGAACGTTCATTTTTCTCTTGATTCTTTCATTGTGTCTGAATAACTAAGGCAATTTATTCATTGTTTAAAAACAAAACAGAACCCAGCCAAACCAGTTATGTGGCATTATGTAGTCCAAAAAATCCAGTTTCTTGTCACTGAATTTCTCCCCCTTTAGCTAGATATTTTAACATCACAATATAGTTGATGTTTGGTCTCCCTTGTTTTTCACAAGATGGAGTTTTCAGTATATCAACTCTCTTATAATATGTAATGAAGGGAATCTTGAAATTTCCTTCCAGGGCTTAGACTAATCTCTGGGACCAGTTTTCTATATGCTTACATGTTACACACACAGCGTGAGAAATTGATTTTGACCAATGGAGAAGTCTAACATAGTTACAGGATTCCCCCTTGGTCAATAGGCACAGGTGATTTGAGAGTGAGTTTTCTACCCTTTCTGATAAATAGAAAGCTTTGTCTTTGACTTAGGGTTCAGCAGTTAAACCAAGGGAACTTCCTTGGTTCCTGCACAAGAGCAGATACAAGAGGAAGGCACCTCCAGTTGGCCAGATTCTGTCCTAAGCCTGAGCACAGCCTTCCAATTCCCTGGGCACGGACAGCAAGGGGAGAATGGGACAAGATTGAGTGTTCCCTCAGCAAGTCTGACAGGCTGTTTACAAAGTGACTTCACTCCTCAGACGTTAGGCAGGACTCCAGGCTTCGGGACCGCAGCCTGGCTGAGCTCCTAAAAACTGAAAGAGGGGGAGGAGATGGAACAGGTGAAAAAAGTGGCTGGTTTTCCAAGCATAGGGTGTGTAGTTTTCCAGATGTTTTAAATTCTTAATCCGCACCTCTCTTGTTTCTATCACTACTGTAGTCAATGGCACTTTCTGTTTTGGCATTTGACATTATTTTACGCCTTTGCTCTTCCTTTGACTTCACACAAGAGCGTTTTAATTTTGAAAGAAAAGTGCATCCGGAACCAGTCCTAGGACTTTCATACACTAGCTGGCTGTTTGGCACCCAGTCAGGCTCAACAGATGTTTGTTGAATGAATAAACGAATGAAGTTATTCTCTCAAAAAAGTTCAGAGAAATCTGTACTTTCAGGAAAGGTTTTTTTTTTGTTTTGTTTTGTTAAATTCGGGATTATCACTTACAGTACCCTCTATGGGTTTGAGAGGGAAATCAGCAAAGTTGGTTTTAGAGTATTTTGAAGAAATTCAACCAAAAAGCAACCTAAATGTAACGCTCATTTTCCTTTTGATTCTATACCGTGTTTGAATCAAACTTGGGAAATTCAACTCAATGACTGAAAAGCAGGAGGACCCGATTTCTCCGCAGGTCCCTCTGGCCTTGGATCGGATTTGAGCCTGACAGACTAAGGGCGAGGGGCTCTGGTCAAGGGGGATCCGGGCCCAGGAGACGTGCCAGGAGCTTGCAGGACCCCTAGGACTAGTCCTCGCGCCCGGCTCAGCCGCGGACTTCGGGGCTGGAGGGACACAGGGGCCGGCCGGTCCCCAGGGCAGGCGTGAGGGCCCCGCGCAGGTGTCCGGCCTGCGTGCGGGGTGCGCCAGGGGTGCTGGGGGCCTGGGAGACCCGAGAGAGACGTTATTGTTACACTGTAACGAGTCTGATTAACATGCTCCTGACACTTTCCCTTAGTTTCTCCGGCTCCTAGCAACAGCGCACAAAGGCGCGGGATTGTCCCGGGCTCCGCGGGGACACGGGGCAGCCTTTGATCTGCCACCATTACAGCGGGGCTGCGCGACAGGCTCGCGGGCTCCGGGCAGCCCGCGGCGGGCGGGCGGACGAGCGGGGCCCGCAGCCCCGGCCCACTGGGCTCCCCTGGCCCAGGCTGCGCCCCGCGGGGAAGGGACGGCGCGCCTCCCGAGGGCGCGCTAGGGGCCTCCGGGGCCGCCAGTGTCCGCGTCCAGGTGCCCTCGCACGCCGCCCGCCGACCTCCGTCCTCGGGAAGCGCGGGAGGCGGGGGACGCGGACTCTGCGTGTGCCGGCCCTGCGGGCGCACGTCCTTCCGACGGGGCGCGCTGCCCGGGCTCGCCGAGCCTTTCCCATCGGAAGAAGCAAACACTAAAACCGTGCCGTTCACTTACAAAAATTAAAGAAGGGCGCGAGCGACAAATCCCTGGTCTTTTGCAAGACTTGTAAAAAAAGAAAAAAAAATTTAGAATAAAAAAAATGCAGCAGGCTTCAGTCTGCTTAGCTGGAACGGGGTCCGATCGGCAGCAAATGACCACAAAAGGCGCCAACGACGATTTCGGTTCCTTTCGTACACACCACTTTCTTTTTGTCGTTTAGCAATTCTTATCGATTCGGAAGGAAATATGCTACCGCATAATTGCTGGAATGTAAACAAACTACCACCCACAACAGCCACCATCCCCCGTCACAGGGCAGCAAAAAGCTGCCCGGTACCACCGCGCAAGATTTCAGGTACTAAGTTAAGGTATTTTAATGTAATTTATTTCCCATTTTGTGCGCTGTTAGCGCCTCCCCCCACCCCTTATCCCGATTTAAAATAAAGCGCGGAAAGGAAGATGGAAGTTTTAACATTGAAATGTTGCGCTCTGTTAATTACTTTCCTCCACTTTCCCCCTAAATTGCAATGTGGAAACCTCGCGGGGGGAGGGTCTCTGGGCTGGGAGGACAGTGTCCCGGAGCCTGGGGCGTAAACTCTGCGGTGACAGACCGGTTCGGTGCCCTTCGCCGGTATTAATATGCACAACATCCTGCTGATAATCTTATAACCTGTTTTGTACCATCAATTGCCTTCCAAGTACTAGAAGTAAAAAACAAAAACAAAACAAAAACAAAAACGGAAGACATTTAGCTTTTAAAGATTAACGGAAACCGTAAGGCCAGAATATCCTTCAAGTTAAAAAGCATGTATTCTTTTTTATCCTCTTAAGACATCGTTAGAAAATCTAAGGTCTCCAGTGAAGGTCATTTTCCCGAACTAGGGCAGAACTCTTAAGGGGCTAATGTGTTAATGATAATAGTAACAGGTATATTTTAGAAAAGGAAAAAAAAAAAAAATCCTACATGGTGTGTTCCATTTACCCCGCAAAATATGCCATGCAAGCAGCTACTTTCACATTCAAATAGGAGGCGGTGAAGTCTTCTTGAGGAAGCTTTTCCCAGCCTGTCCCCGGAGGAGAGGACCTAAAGGCAGCCAGCGGATCTATACTTGGAAATTTTAAGGGAACTGAACCCAGATTCCCGAGGAAATTCCCATCCTGTGCTAACAGACAGTGCCTGACCCCACCGGAGTCTCCCTCACCATTTCAATAAAACATGATTGTACTGATATAATCCTCTATACATTAAAATGAGGTTGTCACAGATTGTCATTAAGACCTCAGTAAAACAATGAAGACATTATTGGGCACCCCCCTCCCTCGGGCAAGGTATTAGGGGAATAAAACAATCTACACCACACGGGTCCTATTGAGATTAATGAAAAAATTATGCAAAAAAAAATCTCAATTTCATTTTCCCGTGACAGGGCTTTGCATACATACAGTCAGCCCTGCCTTGCACCTGATGATTTATTAAACTAATCTATGGTGATCACCACTGATGTTCTCAACTCAATCTTGTCCTGGCTCATTTTCTAAGTAATTGTTTCTCATTAGTTCTGATAATGTTTTAATAGTGTTATCCATAATTTAGCCCCCAAGAATTAATAACAAGGGGGTGATATGGCAAAGCAGCCTGTGATGAGCTATACAAAACATAAACAGGTATGGTTTTTAATTAATCAGATGGTTGCAAGGTCCTCTTGTAGTCCATTCCTAACTGGAGGAACCCCCGCAAGGTCCCTGACCCTGACTAAAGCCTCTTCCGGGGCTCTCCTTAGGGTTTCTGCTCAGAGCAGGACCTTGGTCCAGACTTCTGTTGCGCAAGTGGGTCCTAGTCTCACGATCCTACCATAATCAGACCACGGGATTATGAGTAAGATGATAAATGCGACATTTGGGTGTCAGGTAAAGGGTGTGGTGACCAGTCAATCCAACATGGTTGGGAGACCTAGGAACCCACGGGGCTGCTGGTGATGGGGGTGGGGAGTCCTAGCCACATCTAGACCTTGCTGAGGGGACTGCTTTTCCCAAGGTCCGAATGCCTTCACCATGGCATCTGAGGTCCCCTGAGAGGGAGGGCTTGCCTCTCTGAGTCCCCCGCCTGAGGAGGCCCCCCTGTAGGGTTTGGGGGTTGCCTGTGTAACTGGGGTGGAGAGTAGAATGTCTGCTCTTTCATCTTGTCAAAGCCCGGACTGGTTATCTGCACCAACACAGGAGGATGGGAAGGGCAATTGGGTTGAAGTGGGGGCTGCCTGTAGGGAAGTCTGAAGGAAGGCTTTTATTTCCCTCTTATGTTTAAGGCAGTTCTAACACCGGGAGGAGGAGGTGTGTGTGTAACAGGTCAGGATGAGAGGAGGTCTCCCCTTGCCTTCTGCCTTCTGAGCAGTCCTCCTGTGTCTGTGTGTTCTGAGGGGAGGGGCTGAACCTGGCTGGTGGTCCCGGATCTCCCGGTGCACACGTGACTACCAGCCTAGGCCGGCACAGCTGCAACGCTGGTGGTGGTGATGGGTGCTGCCACCGGGGTCACTCTGCCCACTGCCTCTGTCCGCAGGCCTGAAGCCTGGTTTGGCTGCATGCCAGTCATCTCCCACCTCCCACTCTCCCATCTCCTTGGCTGAGATGCCACCTTCCTCCTTCCTGCTCCTCCACGTGAGGATGGGGTTGCGCCTCCCTTCCTTTCCAGCTAACCCTGGGGCGGCACAGAATGACCAAGGTGAAGGGTAACAAAGCTCCCAGGAGGGGCTGGGGGGAGGGGTGCACCAAGGAGAGGAGACACGCAGCCCATCGCAGGTCAGAACCCCAGCTTAGCACACACATCCCATCTCACTCAGTTCAAGAGCTCTCTCCTCAGGTCCCAAGTTTGGGATTATTAGCTGGGTGTTTTAAGAATGTGTTTCCCCAGAACTGTCCTGCCTGGGTCAGGTTCCTTCTGCATGCCTGCCAGAACCGAATCATCCCCTTCCTGCAGTGCACTGGGTGGGTGGGTGATGCAAGATGGTGTGTGGGCCTCTCTTGCTTTGCTTGGGTTCCACGGTGCCCTTCCTTGTATATAACCTTCAACTCTACTTCTCTCTCGGACTTCCTGTAGGAACTGGAAGAGGCAGGGGCAAAGAAGACCCCTGGTTGGGGCATACAGTAGGGGCCACGGAGGAAATAAACAACAAGGGGGTAGGAGGAGGTGAAAAATGAAAATCAAAAACTGTTTTCTATTTACAAATTTAAATAAACAGAACAGCCTTCCCCGCGGTGTTTGTCTAAGAGTAGCAGCTTTGCTGCTGTGTAGGTCATGAAAAGGTTGGTGTAGAGTTTAAAACTTCCCATTCTGTTAATTTCTTAAAGAACGGTCGTCCAGAGTCTCAACACAAAAGCGCATGATTTAATGAGGAGCAGAAACAAAATCTCTGATTGTTGGTGTTTCAAATTTCATTGGCGTCCTCTGGCAAACACAAGTTGATCCTTCCCAGCTTCAATACCCTTTAGCCTTCAATATAAGAGCACATGCTGAATAGGGAAGAATGGCTGGTTGTTATGTTTATTTACCCTTACTACAAGCTGGGTTAACCTCTTCAAAACAGCTTTACTAAGCCCGTTAACCACACCACCCATATGACCTGCAGCAGCATCTCTAATGTGATGCAAATCTCGCAGGGGACCATATGCACCAGATCTGCCCCATTGTGTCTTCTTAGAGGCTACAAGTTTATTGCTGAGGGGGCCTGTTCCAGCCATACATTTGCAGGGGGGGGAATGGCCTCAATGGCAAACAGTTAAATGGGGAAATTAAGGGAGAGAATAGATGGTCTTGTGTTTCTGCACATTTTTTTTTTAATTGCTGGTAACTGTTGACCCAAAGCATTCACCCAGGATGAAGGCTTTCATAGTCCTTACCTAGAGCCCATATGTATGGGTGTTTCATTTGGGGAGGTGGAGGTTAAGAGTAATGTTTTGAAGATTTATTTTTACAAGGTATCTGTATGAACAAAAACGATACTTAACTTTTCTATGCCATCTCTTGTTTTATCAGATTTCTAGGAGCTAAACGCAACCCCTTTGGGGAGTTACTATTTTTTTTTTAAGACTGGCCTTAAAATTATTTGCAGTGTTGAGTGAACAAATGAACGACAGGGGAAACATCTAACGTGAGAAATGTGAAGGGAGCATACGTATTTGGAAAAGATCTGTTTCATTAAAGACCTAACATCCCTTCAGCCCATCTCTCGCCACGATTTTATCTCCCTGTGAAATCGTAAGTGCATATTTGCAACACATTCATGAGCAATAAAATCATAAGCTTGGAACCAAAAAGAAGAAAGTTCATTTTTAGAGGAACAACTGGCCAGTGAGATAACAACAACAAAAAATTGTGATTACCATGAACTGTAAATGGAGAAAGGTTCCAATCTGGCATACTAACAAGTTGCCTTGAGTATTATGGTTTGTCTTTAAGAAACCCACTGTATATGTTCAGCCCACCTGATGAGAGCTTCATTTAACAGATCATTTTTCCTTGATGGATGTGGCAAGCGTAACAATGTTCTGGGCTTGCTTCAGTAATGGCATGTCGATCATACTCCCTTGGAAAGTAAAGGCTCCCTGGAAAACAGAGAATACAAACTTCCTAAAAGAATGTTCAGAAATTATAGGCTTCCTTTCTGTGCACACTTGTACAACAAGAACATTTTAGATTCCACCTGAATTATATTGACTTTCCCACCCAACTTTTGAGAAAGCCAAAGTAAATTACAGGGGAAAGATTTCTTTTTTCCTCCTAAAGAGGGGGGAGAAAAAGCCCTTCAGCATTTTAATGGAGGGGAAAAGCATCACACACAAGGTATTTGAAACTGTTCATTTAACTCTTGAAATCAGGCAGAAAACTATGGAAGGAAAATGCAAATACTTCCTTATATAGTTTTGAAATATTGCCTAGAACTTTAAAAATAATAATATGCTCTGGTAACCAATCGTTGTTTGAAAAAATAACTATATGATGAGGTTAATGGCAAAATGCTTCCTTCTTGTACCATAATTGAGGGGTAACACTATCATGTGATGAGAAAATGTAAGGTAGGATTACACTGAATAAAAAGAGACTCCTCTGTTGGTACACACATGTAGGAGAGGACTAGAATGACAAGGGACATGAGCCTGTAACAAAGAAGTCACAGGTCTGTTGAATGGTGAGTCTGGAAAGAATCTCTGAGATCTCCTGATTTATCCCCATTTTTCAGATACATTTTCTTTTAAACTTCTACAAATACTTATTGAATGTGTCATGTGATCTAGGTCCTAGGTCCTGTTCTCATGAGGAAACTGAGGGCCAGAGTAGGGAAGTGATTTTCCAAGGTCATGTGACTAGGAAAAGTTAGAGCTGGAGCCAATACCTGGGTTATCAGAACCTCAAGCCTTTATCAGAGACCTCCACATTAAGGTAACGAGGAAGTGTCTTTACTGCACCAAAGAAAGATTAAATGGACAGAAGGCAGTAAGCCCAGAATCTGAAGTTAATGTCTGGTTATTTGTGTTCTTTTAATCACTTCTTTTTGCCATTTACAATCACAACTCTTCTTAAGACTCCTTCCTTCCACCTGTTGGCAAGGATGCTGGTGGACTGGAGCCATCATAATCCTTGCTGATGGTCCATCTGCATATACTGCCATCCATTGCTGGATTTCACAAGTACCACCTCTCAACAGTCAATGTTGTCATTATTCAGAAGTTCTGGAATGGCTCTTCTGGTCTCTCTGGAAACCCTTATCTCCCATAATTACAAGAGTTATACACAGAATGGAGATTTAAAAAGTGGCAGGGGATCCTTAGCAATGACTTTGGAATTTAGTTTTCAATCAAGAGAGATTTAAAAGCCAATGGGATTAGAGGTTTAACCAGTGGTACCTAACCTTCTCAGCCTTAGAATCTGATTCCTATGAACACCTGTGTTGGCCTAAAATCCTGTATCTGAAGTCATTTTCTAACCCTCTCGTTTTTACTATTTATATCTCCAGACTGACTTTTGCCTAATTTCATTCAGCCTAGAGCTAATTTTGGTCATCTCTGTGACCGTGATGAATTTTATGAATTCAATTAGAAGTTCCAGGGATGTTCCGTGGGTTAGAATAGCATGTGAAATCAGGGTGTGGGACTCATGCTGTTTTACAAGGCAATAGTCTAGTTTTCTCATTGGAGTAAGTGATGAAGACCAAAGGCCTCCTGGTTATCCGACCACCAAGTGGATTATGCCCCTGTAAAACAGCGCATCAGTCCTGCTAAGGTTTAAATAATAGGCTGGAGAGATGAAATTAGAATAGATGCACATGAAATCAAAACAATGCACACAGAATCAAAATGACGGCCTTGGGCTTATGCCATGTTTCCCAAATCTGTTTGGGTTCCACATGCACATCAAAGACGCAAAGTATTTCATGGAGAGCCTTTCTTTTACAGTGGCAGATTTTGCTTGACTTCATTAAGCTTAAGCTGAAAAACAAAGTTCAACATTTTTGTGCTTTGTTTTCTTTACCTCTGCAAATTGAGGGCTTTAGTGTTAAGAATTAGTTTACCAAAATGAATACTGTCCTGCTTTCACATATTGACCTATAATATGGTTGACTTTTTTAAAACATAAGGCTCTACATGTGAAATGTGAATGGTCTGTTGGTCAGGATTTGGAAAAATGCAGTTTGTCAAAAGTTGCTTGGGTCTGTGGGGAGGGTTTGAAACAGTCCTTAATGAGTGATTATAGATAAATTTCCATTTCCCAGCCTGGTGCTTTCCTGAGAAATTAGCACACTATTTCAAAAAGTATAGAGAACCTCCATCAGCTTGAAGATTCAGACTCTCATTAGGTTTAAAATGCCTTTAATAGTAACTTATTCATAGTTAACCACCTGAACTACCTTACCGACTACAACAATAATAATAGCTGTAATTTTTTGAGCAGTTGCTAGATCAGAGACTTGACATGCTTTATTCAGGTACCGCTCACAACAGTGTGAAGTCAATACTATTATGCAACCCCATTAAAAATTTCTTTCTCTTTTTAATTGTGGTAAAAACACATAAAATTTGTCATCTTAACCATTTTTAAACATACACTTTAGTAGTGTTAAGTATATTTGCATTGTTGTGCAACAGATCTCCAGAAATTTTCCATCCGGCAGAACTGAAACTCTGTCCCCATTGACAACTTACTCCCATCCCCAGAAGCCACTGTTCTATTTCATTCCTATTAAGTTTCATATCTATCCTCATTTTATAACTGAGGGAACTGGGGCACAAGGAACTTAAAAAACTTATAGATGCCTGCCCGGTGACCAATGAGTATAGGACTAGGATAACAGCTAGCTGTAGCTGGTCCAAAGCCTGTGCTCTAGGATTATACCTTAAGCTTATCGATTGAAAAGTGTTCTCCTGACCAACTGGATCAGAATCATTGACAGGGATGGTAGGGGACGTGGCTTGTTAAAATGCATATAGGGTCTGATCCTATATGGTTTGATGCAGAAGGCTGGTGGGTGAAGGATTGGCCAGGAATCCTCTCATGGTTCTGAAGCACATTCAAGTTAGAGAAGTTTGGTGTTTTAGTTCCCCTGCTTAAAAACAGGCTGGGGCACCTGGGTGGCACAGTCAGTTAAGCATCCAACTTCCACTCAGGTCATGATCTCACAGTTCATGGGTTCAAGCCCCCTGTTGGGCTCTGCGCTAACAGCTCAGAGCTTGGAGGCTACTTTGGATTCTGTCTCCCTCTGCCTTTCACCCGCTGTGTTTTCTCTCTCTCTCTCAAAAATAAACATTAAAAAAAAAGTGTGTGTGTGTGTGTGACACACACACACACACACACACACACACACATATATAGAAGAAACAAGGCTGAGACAGCTGGGTGGCTCAGTTAAGTGTCCCACTCTTGATTTTGGCTCAGGTCATGATTCACAGTTGTGGGTTTGAGCCCCAAGTCAGACTCTGTGCTGATGGTGTGGAGCCTGCTTGGGATTCTCTCTCAAAAATAAATAAATAAACTTAAAAAAAATTGTTATAAAAAAAGAAACAGGCCCACTTTGATATGGATACGATCTGATCCGTGCCCTCAAGGAGCAGTGTGCTGGGGGAGACAGGAAAGAGAAGAAGCAGGTGCCATAAAATGCAACAAGAATTAGAGAAAAGGCCACTGTGAAGAGCACAGAGAGATCTCTGGGTCTGAAGTGACTGCCCTTCTTATCCATTCAGGATCATGTTTGCCAGTTTGCACTATTCACACGGATACGATATTGTATACCTAGCACACGTCATGCATTTCCTGTTAGAGTTGCCATGGAGCGCTGTAGGCAGTGGGCTTTTAGTCAACGATTACCTATTATTTGTTGTAATAAATCACTGGTCAGTCACTTTGGCACATTTTACTATACACATGTTTAGGGTTTCAGGCTCCTGGAAGTGAAGGACAGTATCACCTTAGCATGCATGTTATCTGCACAGCACAGAAAACAATAACCATTGGGCTAGCTATAGTTGTTTTTTTTTTAACTTTACTTATTTTGAGAGAGAGAGAGAGAGAGAGAGAGCGCGCGCGCGCACGCACGAGTGGGGGATGGGGAGAGGGTTGGAGAGATGGAATCCCAAGCAGGGTCTGCACTGTTAGCACATAGACCGGTGCGGGGCTCTAACTCATGAACCCATTAGATCAGGACCTGAGCTGAGATCAAGAGTCAGATGCTGAACTAGTTGACTGCTATACCCAGGCACCCTGGGCTATAGTTTTTCTAACAACTCAGTCATTCCCTGTTGGTAAGGCAGGCACTGAGATAACATGAACTTTACCAGACCTGGAAGTTCTTCATGGGGGAGAATCTGACTTACAATTTGAAAGCAAAAGTGTTGATGATGATGGTGGTGTGATGACAACAGTGATCACATTTATAGGAAACATTCAGACATTTTGATTTTTTTTTAATTAAAAAAATTTTTTTTAACGTTTATTCATTTTTGAGACAGAGAGAGACAGAGCATGAATGGGGGAAGGTCAGAGAGAGAGGGAGACACAGAATCTGAAACAGGCTCCAGGCTCTGAGCTGTCAGCACAGAGCCTGACGTGGGGCTTGAACTCACGGACTGCGAGATCATGACCTGAGCCAAAGTCGGATGCCCAACCGACTGAGCCACCCAGGCGCCCTGACATTTTGATTTCTGGCACTTAACACTCGAGAATGTTTTCTCTAGAGTATTGAATTTTCTCTAGGGTAATTTACTAGAAATACAAATTGATCTAATTCTTTTCCTACTCACTTTATTTCCACATCACATCTCTGAGCATCCAGGGAGCTCCCTCTGACATTCTGGTGATGGTGGTGCTCCACTAGCACAAGTGAGAACATTTGAGTACAGCTGTCACAGTCCTTCTTTTTCAGGGGGATGTTCTTCCTGCATGACTCTAAGTCTAATGCCCAGTGAAACACTTACCTTGGCAGTTTCCAGTGAATTCCTAAAACTTTTGTCAGCCTTGGCCATTATGAAAGTTTTCTTCAAGATCTTGGTTGTGCCCTCTATTTGCTTAAATCTTGGGAGGCCCAGCATGGCCTGTGATTAGCTCTTCCTCCCTCACAAAGTCAGCTGCTCCTCCCTACTCCTCAAAAAGGCAGAGGGTGATGCTCCACTGAGGTATTCTGACGGACACTGTTTCATTCTTCTTTCTTTCCAGTTTTTCAACCTATCACCCTGGAGAGTCCTTGGACAGGCCCTATTATGGCCTTGGTTTCCTCATGACTCAGTTATGACATTCCTTTAAGGATGTTAGTTTGGTTGCCAGGCACCCACAGCCCCATGGAGAGGTCTTACTGAGAGACTGCTGGGATACTTACTGGGAAGGAGCACCTTCCTAATTGGGATCATGTTATTATCTTTCTAAAATACTGGACAGGATCATCCATTTGCTTAAACCGGGCTGTGGTTCCCTTTGGACTTACAAAATCAAGTGCAATCTCCTGACCAGGGCTCCCCATGAGGAGACTAGACCCTACCTCTGCTTTCAGCCTTGTCTCCTGCCAGTCTACCCACCTATCCACCCCCACACTCACACTCTTCTGTACCTTTCCCATATGCTCTGTTCTCTGCTCTGAAGCACCTCTCCTTGTCTGTCCTGTACACTCTTCATCTTTCAAAATGTCAGATGTCATGTCTATGAAGCGTTTCCAGACTTCCTGGTAGGACTGATCTCTCCTTCCTTTTTTTAAAATAAACTCTACACCCAACTTGGGGCTCAAACCCACCAACCTGAGTTCAAAACTCAAGGTTCCAGGCACCTGGCTGGCTCAATCAGTAGAGCATGCAATTCTTGATCTTGGGGTCATGAGCTCAAGCCCCATATTGGATATAGAGCTCGCTTAAAGAAAAAAAACAAAAAGAGTCACACGCTCTACTGACTGAGCCAGCCAGGCACCCCCCACCTTCCTTTCTCTATACAGCTTCTCATTACAACCCTTGTCACACTCTATTGTAATGATCTGTTTACACTGCTATCTTTCTCAGTAAGCTGTGAGACTCTTGAGGGAAGGGGCCATGACTCATACATCTTTGAATCCCCAAGACCCAGTACTCAAAACACAGTTTCGAGTGGAGCTTGGCTCTTTGGTGGGGCTCAAGTTGGATGACTGAGGGGAGGGTGATAGGGGAAGATGCTATCTATCTTACCCATTTCTTCTCCTTCATCTGCAAGCATCTTTCTATGCCACATGACCTTCTCCTGGTCTGTTAATACCACTGGTAAGTTGGCTAACACTTGCTGAGACTCCAGTAGGACACAGTGACTTACCTCAACAAATGTGATCTTGGGTTGGGGTCAGGTTAACTCATGCATATGTCTTAACAGTTAAAGTGCAAGTAAGTCTGTCACATTTGTAGCACTTAAAGACTGAGGGGCTACAGAGAAACAGAGCCATCAAAATGGAGGTGGTCTTGCCAGAGAAGGACTTCAAGGAATAGGTACATTTAAAGTGAGGTTTTGGGGTGCTTGGGTGGTTCAGTCAACTGAGTGTCCAACTCTTGATTTCGGCTCAAGTCATGATCCCAGGGTTGTGGGACTGAGCCCCTAGTGGGACCATGCTCAGCATGGAGCCTGCTTGGGATCCTCTCTCTCTCCCTCTCTCTCTCCCACCCCCCTGCCCCTGTCCTGGTTGTGCACATGCACTTCCTGTCTCACTCTAAAAAAAAAATGTCAGGTTTAGAAGGTCAGGTATGCCAAAGGACCAAGGAGTGTGTGTGTGTGTGTGCCGGGAAGGGGGGGGGGCGGAGAGACTGGGAATAGCAAGTAGAGACAAACCAGTGGGGTTGGCTTTCTCTGTTCTGCAAAAGCCTTGCACGCTTCTGGTCACCAGTGATTCAACAAGTCAAGCAAAATGGAGGACCACAGTATGAGATACTGCATCTGTCTATGGCTGAATGGGATTCTCTAGCATTAGGAAAAGGAAGCCTAATCCAGCCAAATTAATAGGGATGACTGCTGGTTCTGTTACTCATTTGCTGCTTGACTTTCCATACGACAAGGCACAAGACAGCCTCTGCTTGATGAAGCTGGACTGGAACCCACTAGAATCCCTCTGTTCTTGCCGCATGCCCTGGTAGACCCAACACTTGCTCCTTCTTGGACTCTGAGGGGAAAAGGCTGAACAACCTGTTCCTTTCCTTTATTCTGGGCATTTTCCCTCTAAGCGTGATCTGGGGATCCAACAATGGGAAAGCTAAGAGCTGGCCTGGTCCAGCTTTGTTTCTGAGTGGGACCATGGTAGATGTATTGACCTGGGCACCAGAGGAGGGTGCTGGAGTTAGGGGAAGGATGTTCATTCTTCCTTGAGGAGGAAATATGAAGATTCCTTCAGCAACTGTAGCCTATACTCTAGTTAACCATAGTCCTTAGAAAGCCTATAATATTCATTTCCAAACTAAAAATTGGAGGCATGCAATTTTACATTACAAAAAAAAATTACAAAAAAAAAAAAAAAGAAGAGAGATTTTCATCAAATAGTACTTTATGATTTTACAAAACATTTCAAAGACATTTTCTCACTTGCAGGAGGGAGGGCGTGGTACTTTCTGTTTTACAGATGCAAAAGCCAGTTCAGATTTAGTTAACCTTTTCAAAGAAACTTATGGGAAGGATAGGACTAGAGCCTAAGGCTTACCACCTGAAATCCCAAACTCTTCTAAGTGGTGTACCCCAAAGTATGACTGGTAACAGCAGTACCTGAGATGATTAAAGAAAAATATTTAAATATAAAAAATTAATATATATTTGTTTTATATATTATATATTTAATTTTTTTATTTTGATGTGATTTATAAAAAAAATAACTATCATATCTAAGCTTATTTCAGAGATATTATTACTCAGGATGAGGCTGAAAAAATGGTATATAGGTAACATGCAAATAAGCAAATATGTGAAAATGTAATTAAAAGCTAAAAAAAGTTTTTAATGTTTATTTATTTTGAGAGAGAGCACACACGGGCAGGGGAGGGGCAGAGAGAGAGGGAGAGGCAGAATCTCAAGCAGTCTCTGTGCTATCTGTGCAGAACCCAACTCGGGGCTCCAATTCAAGAACCATGAGACCAAAACCTGAGGTGAAATCAAGAGACAGACGCTTAACCAACTGAGCCACCCAGGTGCCCTGAAAATGTAACTTTAATAACTGAATTCAGGAACAACTGAAATATAACATGCTTCCATCCTGAGTTTCCACTTGACAGTTTTTACTATAATTATTATGACATCAGAAATACTGAAGAATATTTTCAGTGAGAAAAAATTCAATAAATATGTGAATGATATTTTAAGTTCTCAAAAAACCTAAAGCATTTGTAAGAAAGATTAAAGGGGATGACATTTGATCCTTGTATGTGCTTCTTAGTAACAGTAACCCTTTGCTTTATAGAAACACGTCTTTTATTTTATTTTATTTTTTTTTTATTTTTTTTTTTTCTTCAACGTTTATATTTATTTTTGGGAGAGAGAGAGACGGAGCATGAATGGGGGAGGGGCAGAGAGAGAGGGAGACACAGAATTGGAAACAGGCTCCAGGCTCTGAGCCATCAGCCCAGAGCCCGACGCGGGGCTCGAACTCACGGACCGCGAGATCGTGACCTGGCTGAAGTCGGACGCTTAACCGACTGCGCCACCCAGGCGCCCCGAAACACGTCTTTTAAAGTTGCCATTAAGGTAGTAAAAGAATATTTCTGAAGACTTGGAAAATAGAGAACATGTTTTTCTTATTTTAACACCTAAATTGTAGTGATAATTTGGTAGATATTTTAATAATATTTTGAATTAAAATTCAATAGCCAATTCCTGCAATAGCCAGAGAATTTTAGATGCTAACATAGTCTACATGAATTTCTAAGAGTTCAGCTGAATTCATTCAACACGGTCGACAATTCACATTGGGCTGATGGGTCATTACTACCAGTGCTGAGATTCTGACAGATGATATTCCATGGCCTTTGATGGGGAAGCCCTTTAAATGATTCCTAAGAATGTAATAGTTGGAATATCTGAAGAGGGGTTAGTTTTGAGCCAACTGGTGAATGCAGCGACAACTGCTTGGGAAGGCATCTCAGCCCCTGTCCCAGACACGGCCTTAGAAGGGGCATGGGGTGTGGGGGATCCTGCCTGCTGGACAGCCTATCAGATTTATTTTCCGATTTCTGAAAGGTGAAAAAGCCTGGAGAAGCTGCTTCCTTTCCTCTATCTTTTCCCGACTTGTACAAACTCTTGTAGTTCTCCGACTTGTACAAACTCTGAGCACAGAACCATCAGTGAGGTCTGGAAGGCAGCGCCCCTGATGCTCCCCAGGGCACTTCCACCGGCCAGGTCAGTAGTGGCCCAAGAGGACACCAAGCATTACCTGTCCAGGCAGCCCCTCTGTGACTTTCCACCAAACAGAAATAGACAACTCTCCAGGATGGGTGTTCTGAGGTGGTATTCTGTAGCTGAAACAAAAAGTGCACACAGATACATACAGAGAAAGGGTCTTGCTTCTCTTGTTTAAGGCACCTTGGTGCAGAGGTTAGGAATATGGGCTTTTGGATCAGCTACACCTTGAACTCAAGCTTTGCCTTTTCCGAGCTGTGTGTGGTCTACAGCACACACTGTTACTTTTCTAAGCCTCAGTTTCTTCACCTGTAAAATGGGGATGATAATACCTCCCTTAGAAAATTGTCTTGAGAATTAAATAAAATAGGGGCGCCTGGGTGGCGCAGTCGGTTAAGCGTCCAACTTCAGCCAGGTCACGATCTCGCGGTCCGGGAGTTCAAGCCCCGCGTCAGGCTCTGGGCTGATGGCTCAGAGCCTGGAGCCTGTTTCCGATTCTGTGTCTCCCTCTCTCTCTGCCCCTCTCCCGTTCATGCTCTGTCTCTCTCTGTCCCAAAAATAAATAAACGTTGAAAAAATTAAAAAAAAATAAATAAAATAATGTATACAATGGCCTGTCACGCAACAGGCTCTCAGTACATGGGAGCTGCCACTGCTGCCACCACTACTATTCCTGTCACTGCTGCTGTGACTGTGTTCTCTCTGAGACTGCTGCCACTACCACAGCCAATGCTGTCACCTCTACCTGATTGCTATTGCCACCACCACAATCCCTGCTACTCCTGCCACTGCTATTGTTGGCCGGAGATGATTTAATTCCATTTATCACAGAAAGGTTCAGTGAAGTGTACAGTATTTGAATCATAACAGGATTTTACGTCTTCAGAGTAGCTTTGAGGGTTCTGAGGGACATCAACATTCTGGAAGGTGCAATGAGCAGAGGCCAACTCATGCCTAAAGCTTCCCACCCCCTCCAAACATAAATCAGAGACTGAACTGTCGCTTTAAGAAACTAGACTCAGGGGTGTGACAGAATTTGACACCTCATCAGTATTTGAAAACAAGTACATTTAAAAGAACTTAAAAGCTTAGAATATCAGCTGAGGAGATACTAATGAAATGCAGGTGACCTGATATTGGGAGCATCACTTACATTGGAGGAGGAGGTAAAACAGGACAGGGTTTCCAGCAACAGAGAGCAGGAGAAGGAAGAATACTGGCAAAGGCAAATGGCTCAATGCATTTATATAAAAAGGAGGAAACTCCCCGGAATGTGGAAACTGAGTGAATGTAAAATGAATAGACATCATTAACATTTTGCTTTTTAAAAAGGAAGCATGAAATCACTTAGCTTTAGCCCTGCATGGAAAATGGAAACACTTGTGTTATACTCCAGTAAGGTTATCTGGGGACTTTACCAACAGTTTTAGGAGGCTGGAGGAGAAAAGAAGAGACAGTGGAAGGCTTGCGAGATGAATTTGGCAGGGAAGACAGAGGTGACTGGACAGGAGGGAGGAGAGCAGAGGTGAATGTTTGGGTCAATTATCTTAATATGTGACGGGTCCCGAGTTGTCTACTTGCCCAGATGGAGGGTCTCAGTGGATTGGAGCCATTTTTACTACACAAACGGAAAGGGGAGACCAAAGGTGCCTTCGTTTTGAAAATTCTTCTCAGAGCCCACGAAATGTAGGCTGCAAGATGTATCTTTAAAAATATTCAGGCAGGATGATCAGATAGGGACAGACATGTCTTTATTTTAAATTATCTTTTGACAAGGAAATTTAGAAAAACCTGGCCAGGTATGCCACGTGGAAAGCTACCTACTGAAATGAAACAGTTGGATTTATAAGCGTATTGCAATCTAAAGGAGTTTCCACATTTGCTAGCACATTCGAGGTCATACTTAATTTTCTGGATGTTTTTTTTATAGCTTTATCAAGGTATAATTTGCATACCATAAAATTCACCCATTGTTAAGTGAATAATAGGTTGATTTTTAGTTAATTATGAAGAGCTCTGCAGCCATCATCTTCCTCTCAGATTTTTTTAAACCAGAAATCTTACTTGAAAATAGTTTTATTTTTAACACTGAGTTAAACATGTAAACATTTTTATTTAATTTAGAATATTTTATGCCATATTTAAGCTGGTATTGCCTATGAGAAAAGCAGAGGGTGGAAGTCATTTTAAGGCAGCTTGTAGCTAAGAGCAATAATATTACACTTCTATTTTATAAACTGTGGGCTCATTCTTTCTTTGGAAAACACATCTACATGAACTAACATTAACTCAAAGTCACTTTAAACTTCAAAGATTTATTAAGATATCACTGAAGAACAATTATGAAATAACTGGTGAAAATATTTTCTTCCAATTATTCTAGAAGTGAACAAAAGGTCAGTATGATATAAACTGTTAAAAGTACAGTGAATAATTTCTTTCTAGCACTGTCAGAAACTTGGAAACTAGTTTGCTAAATAGTATTTACTAAATGTATATTGTATACCTATTTCTGTCCAAAATGCTGTGGGGAGGTATGTGATTCAGCAAATAGAATTCCTTACTCCCTAAGGTGGTGGTGAGAAAGTTCCCTACTTTCTTTTCATTCAGGTCCACTAACCTAAAATGGAAAAAAAAAATTGTAGAAACTCTTGATTTTTTTAATAAAATAAAAATTCCCCTTTTAATATAAAAAGATTTATAAAATTCCTTAATAAGTACAACAAAAAATTCAAAGAATGCTCTGAACTTCTTTACTATAATCAGGTAAAGGAGAGAAGGCAACAGATGGTCGTGGGGTATGGAGATGATGTAAAGAGAAAGAAAAAGAGGAAAAAAAGGGAGAGAATCAAAAACAGATAAAGAAAAAGAAGAAAAAAGCAAGAATCCGTGGAAAGGAAAAACGAGGAAGGAACAGGAAAGCCATACATAGAATCACACACATACGGACCCACACACACAAAAAGAGAAATACTCTACTAGGAAAAAAAGAGAGATGTCCAAGGAGTAAAACCATCCTTTTCATGGCCCGTATTTGGATCTTGCAATTAAAGACGCTGAAAGCCATGGTGTGTTTGTGCAACCACAGGTGTAAGAACAGGACATTGGGAACCTGTCCTTCGAGCAAGATGAAACGAGGCTCAGGGCGAGATACGGCCTTTTTGCCAAAGGCTCCCAGTGTAGCTCGGAGAGTTTCCAATCTACACTGGGAGATAGAATGAAAGATGACTAATAGAACAGAACGGGGTGTGTGGTGATCAGAGCAGAAGTCTTTCTGGGGCAGGATAGAATTGGGAAGGAGGGCACCATGTGGGGAATGATGGCAGGGAGTGCTGGGAAGGCACACAGATACTCTTGCTCTTTCCCTCCTCATCAGTTTCTGCTCAGGCAAAAAAAAAAAAAAAAGAAAAAGAAAAAGAAAAAGAAAAAGAAAAAAGCGTATGACTAAGAAAAAGATACCAATGTGAACTAACCAAATTCACATTTTGTTTGTGACTGAATACTTTTAAGGTTCTGTCTGGTTTTGGTCATTAGCCTAGGGTCACCAGGACCCAAGTGAAACCTCACTGGTGCCAACTATGTTCATATCTTTATTTATAAAGTTTGCCCTGAATTCTGGTTGGGGCTCTATCACCACCTTGGCTGTGAGTGGCCTTGGGTAGCTTCTAAACCCTTGTTGAGTCTTAGTGTATTAAGTTGTAAACTGAAATAATTTAACTAGAAGATTTCTGAGATTTTATCCAACTAAAAGAATTATATTTTTAATTGAAATTGAGCAAAAAAAATTTCTTGAGACTATAAATCAGAATAGAAAAATTTTGATTAAAATATCCCTGAGAACATGCTATAAATTAAGGTTGAAGCAAACAACTTTAAAAATCAGCAGATTTAACCTACATATACGATCTCTTATCCTCTAGTACTAAACCATTTGCCACTAAAACTGTGAAATAGGATCTATCAGCACTAGAACTGTATTGCCTTGATATACATGTTTAGATCTGCAATTTGTTGTGAATCATATATCAGCCTTGAAGTCCTCATTGGCAGACTATCAGCTTTTTAAAGAATTTGACTTTTTAAAGTCAAATCTATGGCATATAATTGTAAAAATATTAAATGAACAAGGAAATAAAGGGAGAAATGTAATAACTATGCATCTCAAAAGTAAGGTTATGTTCCTTCATCTTTCATTTTCACCAGACATCACTCGGTTCTGATTTTCGTATTCCTGCTTACAAATAAAGGGGGAAAGGCTGTGGGTGGTGGGACGCATGGGTGTGGGAGGGTACACTGTTGTCTATTAGTGGAATCAACCCTTTCAGCTGACAAAGACAACAACCAAATCTTTAGATGGTTTATTTGATCTGCGTGAAAGAGTGGCAGTGGGATTTCTGGCACTTGAATAAGCGGAAACAATATTTTTGGCTAGAGAGACTTCTGAGTTCTCTCAGGGAGTCTTCTAGAAGGCCATCTGGCCCAAACAGTATTTCTTTTGTAAAGCCCTGCATTTGGAAACACAAATGAAAGGTGTATAAGCTGCAATCAGATACCTATGAAAATAATTTGCTTTCAGTATGTGGAGGGGGGGTGGGTATTATTCTTTGTAATTCTCTAGATGAAAAGACTCACATGAGGAAAAAAAAATCTTTTTAATAAGATATAAATTCCCAATTTATATTCCAGCAGAGGGTTTGCTTATTAATGTAAACTTATTAATTTACATTATTATTTTCTCAGTAGAATGTTTCGATGATGTTTACAGTTATTATGTCAAGTAGTGACCTTGTTTTTGACCTTTTATAATTGTTAACTGAACCTAGATTTTAAAGGGGAACATTTCCTCTTCCTTGGTTTTTAGCCAGCTTGTGAAGCTGTAACAAATGAAAATAACGAAAAAGTTAGACGAAATCCTTCCAAAACCAAATGAAGCACCTATAATAATGATCTGAGTAAAACTGAAAATGACGCATAGCCGTATTGGTGGTAGGATACTGCAGAAACAGGAATATTCTAGCAAAGTATCTTTAAAATCTATCACATGTAATATACTTTGTTATTCTTTCACATTTTTTCTGTTAGAGTCTCCATTTATAAACGAATGGTAAATTCTTATATTAAGATATCTAGAATTACCTATTAATCATTTCCTTTAGCTGTCATTTTTTGCCCAAGAAGAAATGAATATGAAAAGAGAAAACATTTAGCACTGGGTTTATAATAGAGACATGAAAAAATATGCTATATCATAATATATGAATGTATACATATTGCATAAATGTTTATATGTACTTAACATGTAAGTTACATATCATGACATAAACTAAATACTTGCTTGAGATGTTTTCATTTCAGTTATCCAACATTCATACTATGCACAATTTTTAGTTGATAAAAAAAGAACTGTCAAAATCATATTTTTAATAAGCAATTCTAAATTCAGTTCTGAATAGAGAATTTTCAAATAGTGGAATTGCCACTAATATGGAAAAAATAACAGAAAGAAAATCAGCCTTTAAGAAAATCCTTTATAAATTTAAAGTAAATCACATGGAAAGTGATTTATCCTGGCTAAAGTTTCTACCAATAATTTGAAGCTAAAATAATTAATGACATGAAGGTTATATCTCAAAATATATTTTTCTGGAAGGATTGGAGAAAGACTCAAGTTTGATTAATATTGTGGACATATATCTCACGACTCATGTCTGCAAGTTAGACATATTTTAGCTTATGGGAATTAAAATAGGAGCATAGAGTATATGAAATGTTTTAAGCTTTTCCAACAGATTTTTACAAGAAAGGTGAGCTTGTAATGTCAATCTATAGCCTAATTCCTATTCGTGGGGACTGTTGTGCCAGGCAAAATTCTTTAGCCTATAAATATCTATAGTTTCCTGAAACAAAGCAGTCACTAGTATCATTATCCCAAATGGTACCACTATGCTGAATGGTGACAGATTATATGAGCAGATTATTATTTTTTTAATGTAAAGTATTTTTTACCTGACATTAGACTAAGGGGACATCTTCTAATTAAAATAAAACAACAAAAAATTCTGTGACACCAAACTGAACTCCAGTAAGTTACCGACTTGTGATCTAAGTATTCCCACAAATTTTGTTATTTGGAAGGGACAGAAGAAAAGGTAGAACTTTTATTTTTGATAATAATTATTATAGTTATGGAGTAAGAATAATTATTATTACTAAAGAAAACACAAATGAACCAGCATTACCTGTGAACTTCAGCTATGGCTTTGGTCTCAGGGCAGAATATAATTTAAATACAATTTAAGTAGAAGTAGAGCAAGGCAAAAATATGTAATTTTGCTTTCTTGGGTCATTTCTACTTAAAAACATTACTTGAATGAAATTTTCATCCGAGTGGGGAAAAAAAGGTCTTTTGGAAATTTGTAACTGTCTCACTAGGACACAAACTATCAGTTTCCTGTAGTTGAGAGAGTCACCTGTGCTTTGGACAAAATATCTGAGGGTAGATGTTTTCACCAGTGATTCACATTTGAAATAAAACAGATTAGATGTTTGTTGGAAGCAATACTTTATACAATTGAGCAACCTATTTATACTAAATCTTTACAAACAGAACGCACATTATTTAAACCCCAAGACCCAGAGTCACCTACCTGCAGACCCAATTTTTGTGACCAGCCAATTTATAGGCAAAGTGAAAGAAACATGCGAACAGGATAAAATAACCATATGTCCCCACTGGAAGCCCCATTACTTGAATCATTTAAACCTTGCTGGACAAAGCACCAGGAGAATTTGCTGTAGGAAACAAACAGCAATGGGGCAGAGAGGAAATGACCTAATAGTAAGTCTCCCTTCTGCTCTAATTTCTGAGGTTCTGTGTTCAGAAAAGCTGTCCTGTCACACTGTTGTGGAAGTTTATACTCCAACAAGAGAGCATTTCTTATTTAAAAAAAAAAAAAAAAAAAAAAAAAGCCAGTTCAGAATTTAACATTTAAGTTGCCATCATCAAAAGGCAAGGACACTTTGGGACAATTTTGTTTGGGAATAATACTTTTAAGATATGATGGAAAAGTGTTTTTGCTTTCATTCAAGAACTGAAATGCCAGCAAAAGAGTATGTTTCTAGTTTGAATTTTGTTTGCTGGCTACCGAAATTTAGGGTAACCTCTCCCATACTCCTAGCTGCTTACAATACCAAGAGGCATCCTTTGATGTGATCCAATGTGAAAACCAGGGTAGACCATTAACGGAGGCAGTGTTGACCCAGACTGGAACTCTGCTTGGTCTGCCATTTTGATGACCCATATCTTGCCTCAGTTTATTATTTCAGTAAGAAGTATTTATCACATGCATATTCTTAGCTGGCAGAAGGTACACACAGAGAGGTGTAGAACATTTAGTGAATGTGTGCATAGGCACAGGCAGGAGAGGGGAGTGGATGTAATTATTGGTATGTATGAATGGAAAAGTACATGGCTCTTCTCTTAGGTAAATACTTATGTGTATTCATGGAGCACCTGGGTTTTGGAGTCAAGATATAGAAATGAACATAAAACACAAATGTCAGCTTCAAAATATTTTTCTATAAACTGCAGTGTTTTTCCAATAGCCACTCCTGATTTGAAATCAAAGAACACTGTCCTGAAATTGGTGTCAGTCCAAATGGGATGTTTCTAATATCACATATTTTGCCTTTGGATTTTAAGTGCAGGTTTGTGCAAAGATGAGCCTGTGAGTGTGTGAGGGTGAACGTGTGTGCAAGGTCAGAGCTGAAGGCAGGTATCCATAATGAGCGGAGGGAGTGACCCACTTAATACTGTTACCCTCATTTCCAAGTCCCGGGATTTTTAGGTGTTTTTACTGCCAGTGAAAAGTGTTAAGTGGTACCTCTCACACTGATGTCACCAGTTCACCACCCAGAGCCAGTTTTGTCTTTTTTTTTTTTTTTTTGTAAAGGGGACTGTTTAAGATTTAGAACCTTGGTAATGTTTCAACATTCTTTCTCTCCTAAGTACTTTTGCATCGTAGGTATTAAAACTCCACTCCTTATGTAAATAACAAGGCCGAGTTCAGATATTACCTCTAGGATAGATTTATAAATGCAACTTTCCCCCCATTCTCTTAAAAAGAGTCAAACGGTATTACTGCAAATAACCTTTAAGATAATTAACTGACAATGCTGCGAGTAGCATAAAATCTTCCTTCAGGCGACACCTAATTTAAGTGTTACTGGCACAAAGTGGAGACAGATTGCGCATCACCACTGCAATATTTACATAGCAGAAACCCACAGAGCAGGAAACGCGAGGCTCAATGATGCACTAAATTAGGAACAACCGTACTCCAGCGTTAATTTGCTCTCCATTCTATCCAAATCTCAGGTCCAGAAATTGGTACAGACACATATACAACCTCCCACTCTTAAATGACTCAACCGGAGGAGATTTTGGTACATTTCTGCCCCAAAATTAATATAACTTGGAATTTATTTCTTCTCTCCACAAGGACCATTTGATCAAACTGTGTTTATTTCATTACAACTTGCTCTCACTTTGATCTAAAATTATTTTCCTATGAATGTTGGTTGTATCTGAGTCTGTAGAGAAAAACTAAACAGACTTCTATTTTCTCAAAGGCTGCCAATATAGTTTATGAACAGAATAAACTATAGAGAGACTTGAGGGCCAGTTAGCGAAATATTCAGAAACATGGAAGGGCCAATTTACCTGAAGTGAATTTCTCACTGGTGAATGCTGTCCCCCTGCCCCCATAACTTACCCCTCTTAATGCAACGGTTTTTGAAACAAATGAAACAATATATTTTTTATATTTTTCCCCACGATACTTTAAACACCAGTTTCACCCAAGGTATTAAGAAAACGTTTACCTTTCCTAATTGTTGATGTTCTTTAAAGGCAGCGATCAGTTCTTCAGCCCACTTAATCTTTTCAGGGGAAGGAGAAAACTGTTCCTGAACCACGGCAATTTGGTTAGGGTGTATCACCTGCTTACCTACAAGAAGATTAATAACACCGGAAACACAAAACAACAAACAGATGTTCAAACAAAATGTTTCAACCAGGAAAGCCTCCTAATGCCTCACAGACTGTATGCAAAATAATATTTTACAACTTTTTAAAAAGAAAGGAACTGCAATCTGGCAGGCTTTTCCAGAATACCACATAAGAAACCTAGAAGAATGGGAATAATTGTGTTTCCTATCCTATAGAAATACCACCTTAGCGCAGATAATCTCTAATTTTTAGTTACAGGTGGGTAGACTGGCAGCTCGTTGGCTAATCCTTTGGCAGAAACTTTAAAGGATAGTAACTGCAAATTAGAGTGATTATTTTGAGTTAAAGTATAAAAAAATGATATAACTCTTTCAAATTTTACAAGTTGTCTTTTGCTTATTTTGTATCATTTATCCCACCTGCCATGATTTCTTTTAGGAGCAGTCTGTTGGTTTTCATAAAGCTTACCAGAAGCAGATGTCAAATAGCGGCTTGTAATAACATATTTAATTTTCTTTCTTATAGATGAATACAGTGTGCCATTTCTAACCACCAACAGAAAACTGGATGTCAATGAAAATATTTTATTCAGTACAGTGACACAGAAGGCAAATCTGAACAGTGGTTTGGTCTCTAGATAGCTCCGTTTTAAAATGTTTAAGTAAAAAAGTTACAGAAAGTTTCTCTACCCAAAAACATAACCAGATTTTCCCTTTTTTTTAATAGAACGAAGACTCAATATTTCCTTCTTTTATCAATATTTAGATACCCCAGAAGAAATCTTATCTCTGTAGTGATAGCTTAAAAAGCTTTCTGCTTCTTTCTTAAGTTTAAGGATCTTAAGTAAAAACATTACACAAACATAAGACTTACAGGGTTCTATGAAATCATGAAGTCATTAAAAGAAACAACTTAACAATCAAGGAAGTATGCAATTGAATCAGGTCATTAATAAAATACAACATAATTTAATGATATAATAATGACAAGGTTATATTTTATTACATACATTATAAAGTTATGGACATATTTGGTTCTTTAAAAATGAACAAAAAATAATTTGTTCTCCTAAATTTATTTGTCCATATATCAATTTGTTTTGCTTTTGAAATAGTTGTTTTAACATTTAGGCAGTACAAATTATACTCTTGATGTTTTTAAAAACGGTCAATTCCTGTTATTCTCATTATTCTATTGAATAGGAAAAAACCCAATATTTGTTAAAAAAAAATTTCTTAGTGTTTCAAGGAAAAGAGTTTAAATGAATAAATGTAACAGTATCTTTTCTTACAGTAGCAGAATTAGAACCCTTTCACATTGTTATTTCATTCTTATCTGTCAGCACACTAATACAACATTAAAACCCTATACAAATAAAGCTGTTTTAAATTATTTGAGGAATTGTGCTCGCTTCAGCAGCATATATACTAAAACTGAGGAATAATTTCAGGGAACAAATAATACCAGTGATGATAAATGAGAGCTTTTTTTAATAGTAGGTATTGCAATTATATTTAAGTAATCTAATTGTTGTTACAATATTATTAATAAAGGATATCAGTTCTGGTAGTCATTTTGTACTAATTGTTAGTCCTGAATTTTATAATTTATGTACATAATTTATACTGATGTGTTAAAAGCCAGATTTCACGGGAACTTCTTGGTACAGACACTACGACTTGAGGAGAAAAACAAACTATTTAGAAATACTCTGAAACCATGGATGGGTTGCAAGTATCCATCTTTTAGGTAATGAGGGTAATTTTCAGATATGTGTTAAGTTTCAGAAATTTATGAACATCCATGTATGAAGTTATCTTTTGTCGATTCTTACATATCCCAACAACAGGACATTAGACTTTAATGTCATGTGGGAGTGAAGCAAATATTTTATACAGAAGAGCTGTTATTGGCAAGTTACTGAGGGTGCAAAATTGGAAGACATTAAAATTTATGACCATGAAATCCTTTTTACAGTACCACTTGATATATCGTGCTTTAAATCAATACCTGTCAAGTCTTTTAGGTGACTGTATGATGGTGTCATTTTTGTCTTCTACAAAAGACTGCAAAAAAGAAGAAAACCTACCGTGCTTCATATTTATAATCTTTCTTCTCAGCATGCAGGACTGGAATACCTGTGATGACTAAGTCAGCTGTTGAAGCTTTATTCCAAGATTTATTTTTGGCTTCTTTTTATAAAAATAATTCCTAATGTTAATAGCCACTTATAGAGCCAATGCATTGATTTAAAATCAATCTGCATGGACTGTGGCCCAGTGAAATAATGACTGCAGAAAAGAAACTATAACCTACTGTTTGCTGCATGGCTAACTTAAAAAAAAAACAACTCATTAAAAATAATACATAATTTTGAAAAGTACAGAAAATCCTTATGGCACAGACTGTCCCTTATCAGTGTTACAGATATCACAATACTTCCACTTGATTTGAAAACTTTCAGCCACTTGCTTCAGATAGAGTATTTCCCCTTCTGTCCCTCCTTCCTTCCTCACTGTCCTTCTTCCCTTCCTGTGCAAAGCCCAAGTTATGGCAATTAAATGACAAATAATTAGGACAAACAGATCAGAACTGGGTCTAAAATACTCAAAGAAAGCCCTTATTGTTTAAAAATACTACAAGTAATCTCATATCTTATAATCAGACTAATTACCTTTTATTGGTATGTAGAAATATAATTGGGACAACAAAGCCCTTCTTTCTAAAAATTGCAAAATGGTTATGAAGTGTAGCTCCCCACTTTACTGACTTGTTCACTTGCATATATAATGGGCACTGTACCCTCTGTGCCTCCCCATTCTCCCCCTGCTTCCATTTGTGTGTGTGTGTGATTTAATACTCCCTGTTGTTGAGAAACAATAGTGCCAAGCCCGTAAGCTCCTCACGCTGAGTTGGGCACAGTCTAGAAATTTAAATCTGATTTGAAGTAACTTGTCTTCTGCGATTGAATTAGGGACCAATTTAATTCAGGCCGATTTCTTGGAGAAATTCTCAAACTCCTTTACAAGTTCTGGAGCAAACATTTACCCCGGAGGTAGCTGAGGACACCCAGGTTATACGGAATGATGGTGACACAGGCCAGCACCGATTGTTTTCAAAAAAAATTTTTTTTATTGAATTAGTGCCCATTTCACAGCAACATCTGGCTGCTTGGCAGCCAGTGCTACACATTTTAGACCAACAACATCGAGGTCTATTAGATAGATTTCATGGAGCGTTTCTCCAACTTTTCCATTTGGGCTATTCCTAACTGGTCATTGGAAAGAGGCAGGTGTAACACACCACAGAGACAAGGACAACCTCAGGGCTTGGGTAGAGGGACTCTTTCTTTCTTAGTCACTATTAAATGTAGGGAGAATTCATTTATTAATAGTTCAGATGATTGGAAACTATTTCTCTAGAAGAGATCACATTCGTTTGTTAAACAAATTTGGTGGTGGAATCACATTTTATTTTGACTCTTCATGTTAAAAACATAAAAACAAATGTCAGAGCTTCATTTAATTCTAATGTAACATTAACATTGTTTCTTAAGTTGTTTAGTTTTATTTGGGGTTAAACCACCATCCATTAAGAGATCTTTTACATTGAAGGTCACTGTATGAAATATTTATCTACACAATCCCTAACTGGCTGCATTTCAAAAATATTTACAAAAGGGATAGTAAGGATGTTTGTCTCTTTTCCTTCTTATCTGGGTTCATTTCAGATCATGATAGTCTTATAACTTGCAGCAGCAGAAGAAATAAGAATAAAAGAGCTTATGGTGTTTCTTATCCGCAGTTGCGTGTGTGTGTGTGTGAGTGAACACAACTGCAGACATGTGTTTGTGTGTAGAATCCTACTGTGGTTTTGAAAAAAATGGATTTCTATTGCAAAAACACAATTTTCGGTTGCTCTCCAGACTCCTGGGGATCTGAGTGATCGGACATAGCAATCAAGAGATATCTGCCTGCGCTCCAGGATGGGATTGCAGGGGACCCACTGATCTGAGTGCCAGCCAATGCCCGTAGGTGTCGTCAGGTGCAGAGACACGTACTGGGAGGTGGGACAGAAGGAAGGGGCTTGAAGTGGCAGGAGAATATAAAAGTAAAAAAAAAAAAAAAATCAAAGAAGATATCACTATTGTTTTTCAGAAATGAATTAATATTTTGAACGTTGGAGGAAAATTTTCTTCTATCCATCAACCCAAGTTCTTATGGCAATTCCCTCAAAAACACTTCTGTAATAGCTTAATCCCTCCCTGAGGGTCAGCAAAAACAAAATACTTAAGAGAAAAAGTGGTAACTAATGTAAAGAGAAAATAAAACGAGTGCTTTGTTTTTTGACTTGTGGAGCCAAAGGAAACCATGACCATTTATATAGCAGGTTCTTGCCCTAGATGGTTTTTTCACACGCCAGACAGAATAAGTATAAGAGACATGTGGCTGCAACAGAAACATGACTTTCTGGTTATAGTTCTACCTTTATGGAGTGTTTGCGAATTTAGATACTGCTTCTAAGATGTCATCAAGAGTCATACCGGTAAACCCCATTGCGGCTCCTTCCCTGGACTGCCTGAGGAGCCCCTCTCCGTCTCGAAAGTCGATGTACACCAGATCTATGGCCTGCAGACCGAAGGCCTTCGCTATAACAATAATCTTTTGTCGGGCGTACAGAATATCTTGGGCTTCTTTACCACTTGTTGCACCTGAAATGGGATGTTGACAGCAAAGGGAGACATTAACTCTGGAAACCAAACCCAGCCATCTATTGTAGAAACTCCCTTTGTAAAGGCATCTATGTCATCCTGGGAATTGCTCCCCAGCAAAACTATGATTCTAGTATAGATGAAGAAAGGGATATGTGGATGCAGAATTAAATTTCATATGTGTCTATTTCTCTTGGAAGGCATCGTTCAGTGTCATTACTTGTGTGTGAAGAAAAGGCCCCTCCTGTATCTCAGGAGATAGAATCACAAATGATGGGTCCCAAATTACTTCTGGTATATTTTTTCCTTCTTGCCATTGCTTGGAAAGTATCAATCCAAAGACAGCACCACAAAAGGTGGCCAAGTGGCTGTGCAAGGAAATGGTTAACTTCTCTCACCGAGCACAGAAATTTGCGTGCTGTGGTTGCAGTGCCCTGCCATAACTAAGGTTCTGAGCCAAATAGAGCAGCTTCAGGGTTTGGACGAAGAACTTGGGGAAACGGAAGGGCACTCATTTTGAAAGAGGCAGAAAGTGTCCGCTGAACTGTCGGAAACACAAAAGTCTCCTGGAAAGGCTGGTATTAAAATAAGTTCCTTTTCTTTCACCCTAGGAGCGGGTGTGTATGGAGTATCACTGTTTCTATTTGGACCGTGACACTGCTCAGGGAAAGTGCCAGTATTGAGGCCACTGGAACTGTGGTTCTGCAAATGCTTTGTGGCCTTGGCCTCTTTTCTAGGTATGTCCACAGTCTCTAGTTATCTCTGTACCCAGACCAGAGGCATACTACCCAACGGATGGGGAAGATCAGTGGAAACTAGCATGCTATCTCAATAAATGTTTAATAAGAAGAGTTCTGAAATATACTTTAGGAGGAATTTAGGATCTATTTTAAATAATATTTGCATACTACATTTAGTGTAGAAAATGATTCATTAAAGCAAATGTGAAATTGCTTTAAATTTGTGTTAGAAGCCTAGACAGCCCTCATACTGATGTGAAAATAAAATATTTAAGCAATGGAGAGGTTGTTCATATATTATTATGTACAAAGTAGATGTCATATGTTCCTGAACCACATCTGAGGTTGCAACAGGCTTTTTATTATTTTATACATGAACAGACGTAATAATGTAGTGTTCTGGAAGCAGGACAGCTATGAGAGGCCCTAAATTATCAGAAAGTATTGCCCATTCAGCTGAACAACCATTGTCATGGTTGGTAAATATATATTGTCATGTAAATGTCCATTCATGAAGGGGCAAGGAAAAAATACATCCATCCATACACACACGCACGCACGCACACACACATGCATGCACACATGCATGCACACATAGAGATTGAAAAAGAGAGAGAGAGAAATGTGATACCTATGCTGGCTCGAAAGTCTTCTCCTCCAAAAACAACAGCATCTAGAAAAAGACCCACTTGAGGTCCGGTCTTTAGTGCTTCTTCACACACGGTCTGTGAAGGAACAGAACAGAACCAAATCTCACAGAAGTGAACAGTTTGGAGAGAAGCGGCCTGATGTATTTAAGTGACAGAAAGATCCAACTCTTTACACAGTTTGGCTGAAAGCAAACTAGCAGCCCTAAAAATGTAGTCAAATTCACTTCTTTTCAAAGGCATTTAATATTGTCCAAGATAAGTATGTTGTATAGATTTGCTTTGCTTAATGGACTGTAGGAATATAGTTATAAATGTATTTTAATATAATATTCAAATTGTAGTTCATCTAATTTCTAGAGAAACTTTGAATTAACTCATTTTGATTGTACTATAAATTATTTCTGCTTTTCCAAAATTCATTCTTGCTTTAAGAGACTCTCAAACAATAAATGTAAAACATAACAAGAATTTTTAAATCAAATTCACTGGATTATTTGCATTAGGATCAGGATTTCTTAGTAAATGGCCTCAGGACTAAAGACATACAAAAATCTACAATTCCAGAGGGGAAAATAAAAATGCAACAAGACATCCAAGATGTATTAATTAGCAACTTCCATATTTCTATGTGAAAATAAAGATTAATAACATTTGTCATAGCTGGAACTGAATTCAAGGTGGAGATTCAGCATGTGGGTGGGGAAGACATGAAAATGGGGTGAGCACACTGTTGATTAATTTCAGAGGCTGTAAGTGCTCTAAGTACACTATGGCATATAATGGTACAACAGAGTTTAGAATTCAATCATTGTATGAATCTAGTTGCATCTAAGGGATATGCTTTGATTGTATCTCAGAACTGTGGGGCAGGCTGGAAGAATCTGTGGTCAGTGGTGTAAACACGCTGATCATGAGGCTGGAAGCAGCTCCCAAACATGTGCCCCCTGGCCCTCCTGCAAGGTCCAGTAGGTCTCAAAGTTTCCTCTCAGAGCGTTTACTCTCATATTATCTAAGGCAGTTCAACTATCTTTTTTCTTTGTTTTTAGGGACTTCTTCCCTCCTGCCCTCTGAAATGGGGTGCTACATTGATGTTAACAAGTCAGGTGAAATGGGAGGCATATTTTGGAAAACGGTTTAAATGATCAGTGATAAAAGGGAGGAAACAAGGTAGCCATGAAATTGTTAAGGCAAATTGTTTAAGGCAGCTTAAACAATGCTGGAAAACCCCTGGCTCAGCTAATCTTCCTGAATGTGTACTGGGAAATTCTTTATGTTCTAATGTGGCAAACTGAAATAATATACTACAACTTACTGGTGTATACTAACCTAAAATAGCAATCTTATATACTAGACATTATGGCTAACGTTGCTACAAAGAGGCCAGAAAATTTCCCAATAGAAGGCAATTGTATACAAAAGAATAATTGAAAGTTAATTCATAAGGGCAACAAAATACATTTTCATGTACATTTCAACTATAAATATAATAATTCAAAGCATATGTGTATATATGTTTATTTAATTAAAATAAGAATATATAGACATTTCATTTAAATATTTAGGTCTGGGAAGTTTTCCCTTGCTACTTGACCAATCTCTTTGTCTTCTAAGATGCTCACAGCCTGATTTTGGATTATTATAGGCAATAAATGGTGCTCAAGGTTTACTTTGCTTTAAAAATATTTCTAGAAAAATAGTTTAAGTAGATGTCAAGAGAACAGAAGTTCTCTTTAGGTAGTAAATAAAATACTAACTTATTAGTCACATTATGTTTTCTTACCTTAAAATTGAGCAAACCCATTGCAGTTTCCACAAAAGGGATTAAATTCATAGGTTGTTCAAGTTTTCGGCCTTTTAAGTAGAATGAAAATTTGTCTGAAAACTAAAACCAAAAGTGTCATAGGTGATTAGTAGGGGAAAAAAATGTACAATCACTAAAATGTTAGTCACAAAAGTAGTATTCAAGTCTTTGGCCTAAGGAAGTAATATCCCAGCTTATTTCGTACACAAAAAAAGAATTAGAACAAAACAAAACAAAACAAAACAAAACGAAAACAGGAGGAAAGACCAAAGGAAAAAGGTAACAAAGTTCCCACCAAACTGAATAGTAAACTTCAAGCATTCTAATTTTTTTTCCCCCCTAAAGGAGTAATTTGAGGCCTAGGAGTTAGAAGTGGAAAGAGAGATTCTGGAGTTTAAATGCTTTTCTTAAAAACATATTTGCTTAAGACCTCTAGCCTTCACTTCGTTAAATGCAAATGGTAGGCCCCCAAAACAGCAAAGTGTTGCTCTACCTGCCTTTCTGTTTTTGTTTTGGACCAGGCACTGACATCAGTGTAACTGTTCAGCAGCCTTCTGCGTGGCACCCACATTATTCATTATAGCACCATTATCCTTTGTTCAGAAGGTTTTTCTTCATAATTTTTTAGCTTACCTAGGAAGACCTTAAAAAGGAAGTTTAATTCTTTGAAGACCAAAGCTCGCCAATTTTTTCCATGAGACCAGTTCACAGCTAGCTCTGTGCTGCCAGTGGGGTAGCCCAAATTCCAAAATCTATCATCTGGAAACATACAAAAGCTCTTGCACAGATCTCCACCACCACCACCCCCCCCCTTTCAAAAGGAAAAAAAAAAAAAAAAAACCACCACACTCTAAATTGTAAATCTATTATGTCTATCTAGATCTAATAAGATGTGGGGAGATAAAAAAAAAAAACAACACACAGGTATGACAAAGATATTTTTGTAAATAAAGATGAAAACATATATATCCATTTTAAATTTAAGGAATATTCAGCCATTAATGGATATCAAAGGAAAAGGGAATTTTAATCATCTCTCCATTCAGTCTCAGTTGGGTAAATCATATCTAAGAGATTTGCATAAATATAAACCATCAAAGACTTTTCATCTTCAAAGGGGGTTTCAAGACCCTATAAGCTTTGTACTGTAATCATCGGAGGTCACCACCCTGCAGGAATAGGGCTGCTATGGCAACATAAAAAAACTAATGCTTAAGGCTTAGCATAATATTCTGACTAATAGAAAGGAAACTCATTTTAAAAGCTGGCAGCCTATTTACCAGAAGCAGGATTAGAGGTGTTATTTCCCCTTTTAGCTGCCCCCTCCTTGCTTGTGCAGCACCCCCCCTCTAAAAAATCTAATCACTGGGATCTTTAAAAAGCTTTTGAGCAATTTGCAGTAACTTTACAATTAGGCTAAAATAAATCACAGCTTTCAGTAATGAAGAATTATTCCCAGTTGCTCCACGGCTCCTCCCCTCCTCAGACACCATCATCGTCACCTCCTTAGTAACTTTTCAAGGGAAGGAACAACTCAACCAAAATAGCAAGAAAGAGGGCTACAATTGAAGGAGACAAAATGGATAATATTCCGTGTAAATGAAAAGAAAACATAATTTATGTCACATTTAAGCTAGAAAATGGGTAATGAAATATTAGTGGTTCTGGGGTTATATATGCACTGGAGGAACTTTTTTCCTCATTAAAAAAAAAAAAAAAGAAGAAGAAACTTGCAACATTACTTGCCCCATTCTTTGTGATCACAGTTATAACTATGAAAATCATAAAGTTTAAAACTAGTTAAATACTTTATGTTTCCTGTTCTTACAAAAAAATCTCTAATGCTTTTTTGTTTTTAAGCCAATAGGGGCATTTGAACATTAAATATTCTAGCCCATTCTCCTTCTCCTCCTCCCCTTCTTTCTTAAAAAATTGCATTAAGTACTGACACAAAAGGTAACTAGTGGAGAAGTTTCAATTAATTTTTTCAAAAGGAGACGATTAAATGTTTCCGGCCTGGTAAAGTGTTCATTTCAGTGAGGTGGAGGGGAAGGGGGAGGGGGGGTGGAGGAAAAGAAGGGGAAAAAATCACAAAGAGATTGGGGAGGAGATGAAGTAGCAGGGCTCAGCAATTCTTTCAATTCCAGTGCACACCCAATAGTGTGTTGGAAGAATGCACACTGTTCGGGATTTGTGGGAGAATTGTCCCGCGACAAAGGAGGCAGAGTCACGCTTGTTATAGTCCAATAAGCCGTGCCAGTCAAACAAGAACCCACACTAGCGACAAAAGACCAGCAAGAGATTCTCACACAAAAGAAAACAAGGAAGCCCATCTTTCAGTTGTGCATCAGGCTCTGGGTTTTATGCTTCACATAAATACAAACGGAGAGGAAAAAATAAACAGCCCAAAAGACTTCTGTTAACTAGAAATCCTATTTCTATCCAAGAATTTAAAACAGCGAACAGGAGCTGTAGCTGAAGGCTGGGGTGGGTCCTCGTCTCTTAAATGAAGGGTAATAACGGTGATAAACAGGCATTAACTATGAAACCAAAAGGGAACAGCGGCTTCAGATTCCGTTTCAATCCATTTAAGACATGTTCAAATGGGGTAGGAGGCCTCAGAGAGTGTAACCTACTATAACCAGTATCTCCCAGCTTCTGAGGGGTGACCCTGGAGAGAACTCCAGCTTAGACAGTAAATAAGGGTCCTTGAACGTGGGTCTTCAAGAAGACTCCAACACGGAGCTGTCCAACAGAAACCGAATGGCAGCTACATATGTAATTCTAAATTTTCTAGTAGCTACATTAAAAGAGTAAAACGAAACAGGTGAATGTGGTTTTAATAATGTCTATTCAACCTGGGGCGCCTAGATGGCTTGGTCTGGTGTAGCGTGCAACTCTTGATCTCAGGGTTGTGAGTTCAAGCCCCATGATGGGTGTAGAGAATACTTAAAAAAAAAAACTTTATTCTTTATTTTTATTTATTCATTTTTTTTGTAGCCTGCTTTTCTTTTTCTTTTCAAATTTTTATTTAAATTCTAGTTAACATATAATGTAATATGGTTTTCAGGAGTAAAACAAAAAAAATCTTAAAGAAAATAATGTTTATTACCCAATCAATCTGACATATAGTCATTTCAACATGTGATCAATATAAAAATTATTGAGATAATTTACAGTCTTTTGGGGGGAGAGGGCTCCTAAGTCTTCAAAATCCCGTGTGTATTTCACACTTATAGCACATCTCAATTTGGACTTGCCACATTTCAAGCGCTCAGTAGCCACATGTGGCAGGTGGCTATAGCATTGGAAAGTATAGATCCAAGGCATCTACGTGCATTAGAAAAGGGAATGGTTTCCTCAGGTGTTCCAACTATTCATTGTATTGCTGTATTTGCAACCACAGCCTTAGAGATAATCCCAGATGTGGCTTTAAAATCACCACTGTCCACATGCCCTTACCAAGCTTCCAGCACTGATGAGTCACAGCCTGTCTGCCCTGGAGGGGCACAATGGACAGTTATTTTATTCAGCAGAGATCTGCAAAATCATAGCAACTCCTAAATAAAATCTAGCCTCCCCCTACTTTAACAATTAAAACAATCATAGTATAATTAGGCCCATTTCAAAGTTTTCTTAAGTAATTTGACATGCCAGGTTTTTATTGGCTGAAAAGTCTGTCGTGAAACACAAACACACCTGTCAGCAATTTAAAAAAGGACGAACTGGAGAGCTGTTCAGGAAATAATATCTGTGCTAATTAAAACCACTAGTTAAAAGCTTCCTGTTTATTCCTCTAGTTGCCCTCAGGAGTGACCTTTCCCTCTCCTCCTCTAGGGTCATTTTTTCATTCGTGGCTAATGTGCTTTCGCTGTGTATGAAGACTTCAAATGAACCTGGGTAACAGCCATTTATTTCCCTGCTCTTTCAGGTGGAGGTTAGGGCCTGGCAGGGTGTGAGGTGTGATCCAATTCTCAGGCAAAAGCTAGTCTCCAAAGACTGAGGAGGCTGTCCTGTCCAACCCGCAAATCTGAGTAGGGTGCAGAAGCATCATCCCAAGAGCGGAGTTGTTCCTCTGAACACGCTGGGTAAAGCCAGGCTCCCCTTGCGTGAAGGCAATAGTCTCTTGCACTCCCCTCTTTTCCTCAGCTCCCTTTTCCTCTGTTCCGTGTACGTGTTTTCAAAATCTGCAGCACCCAAATCCTTCCTTTCTGCTACTCCTTCACAGCTTCTCCTGAGTCTTTAATTAAAGCAAAGCATTAGCTACTCACCCACTGGATTTCTTCAGGACCTTCGACCTTTGGCAGCATCAGGCTAGAAGGAAGGACCCGGGATTGCAGGAGGATCTCCAGGTCTTCTTCGGCCAGACCGCTGGACACCGAGTTGACCCTCACACACTTTTCAGTTGGGCCCAGATCAAAGTCTTCAAGAGTTTTTACTATTCTCGATCGAGCTTCATTCTGTAAGTGTCGATAAAATGTATCTCTTAAGTTTATTTATCACCGAGAGGAAACACAGTCCTACTGACCGTGAGTCTGCTATATGGATTCAGAGTCTGAGCACCATGATTGTATCTACACATTTCCTGTCTAGCACATAAATGGTATTGGAAGCAAGTTGTCCGATCTGACAGACAAGTGATTGATTTCCAGACTTCATTCAAGATGACTATAACAGAGATGACAGCCACCGTAACGCATACTGGTGCACTTCTTTTTTTTTTTTTTTTTTTTAAAGATTTATTTATTTTTGAGAGAGTGCAAGCGGGAAAGGGGCAGAGAAGGGTGTGGGGACAAAAGATCCAAAGCAGGCTCTGCACTGACAGCAGCAAGCTTGACACAGGGCTTGAACCCATGAGCTGTGAGATCATGACCTGAGCTGAAGTTGGACGCTTAACTGACTAGCCACCCAAGCGCTCTTGGTGCACTTCTAAATAATACTGTCCTCTTTCTCATTAGCATTTCTTCCCAACTTGAAAGGTGAAATAATTAATACATAACATTTATTGAGCATTTATTAAGCTTAGGCATGGTTCAGTTTTCTACCTGCATTTTCTCGTTTAATAAATATAAGGAACTACATAACATTTGGATAATTGTAGTCTCATCTGTTGGCATAGTCACATTAGGGGAAAAATAAGGATTTGTTTTCCTCTTTCCATATGCATCATGTTTTTAACTCAAAATTTTTTTGCAACTGAGTTGAATTTTGACATTCAATTAAGAAGGCACTTATAGGAAAATGACATTCCACAGTACAAAAAAGCTCCAGCTTATTCAGATGTAAGGCAATAATATCACCAAGAAATCCCCTCATGAAGTGGAAGACAAATACATTTTTTTGAGTTGACAGTCTATACTTCATAGTTAGGAAAAGCTGAAAGGCTGAAGCCTGTTTCGGTGTATGAATTGTCCTTAGAAAAACTGTATGAAACCAAACATGTTATTTATTGCCTTTGAGTTCGGGTGTTGAAGGTGGGGAAGGGGGTGGGGAGAGAAAGGAGCACATTGAGGGGCTGGGGGTTGGAGTTAAGAGAAAGAAAGCACTTGGGGTCATTACTTCCTGCCAATTTCAGTTTCAAAAACAAATTCCTCCAACTTGCCAACAGCCCTCAACAAATTCTCATTGTCAGAATGAACACTTATCAAAAGTAGTTTCATTTGGGAAAGGTTTTTATGATACTAATAAAACTTTAAAGCTTCTCACTGCTGATGAATGTGGTTAAAAAAAAAGTCTTAACAATATACAGCCATTTGAACAGCAATACTTATCTGGGAAAATAGCAAACCAAAGTGGAGACAAAAAAAAAAAAAAAAGAATTATTAGAGCCAATATTGGGTCTAAGTCTAATCAACAAGACAAGCCAGGACAGTAGATTTAAAGCAGACGGATGTAGGTCTACGACCGAGTAAGAGGAGGGAAGGCTTCCAAATGTGGTCTGAGTTAAACAGTGTGAGGAAACAGTGGCTCAGAGTTGTCAGGTCAGTTGGAAACAGAGTATGGAGACCAGTTTAGGACAGCTCTGTGGAGCCCTGATTTACAGAGCCCTGACTGCTGATAATTAGGCCAAGCTTAGACAAAAGCAAGAGAGCTCACACTAGCTAAAGTGAGGGATGATGGAGCCAACAGTGGCCTGGTTCCACATCATGCCTTTGGCTGTTCCACAGCTATAAAACTCATCCACTTGCCCCCCCATGCCTTGTTCCATTCATTAAATAGGAAGTCCTGTTCATTAAACAGGAAAATGCTGCAGGTGAAGAGCAGAAGTGAGTTCAGCATCATGGTTCTAAGGACATCTTGAGCTGTCGGGAGAAATGCCTTCAGCTCTTTGGCAGTGTGTGTGTGTTTAGATCCATGGCCTCAGAGAACCTAAAATGTGTTATGCTCCATGTAGCCTGAACAGCTACAAACTCAGGATTGCTGCAGCTTGTAAATATTTCAATTGCCAGGGTTTCTTTCAATAGCAGGTTGGGCTTCTAAAGGGCCTACTGGGACCGAGTGAATGGAAAATGGAAGGGAACTAACTAGATCATTTAGCCTGAAATGCATTTAAAAATGTGAGTTACTTGGGGTGCCTGGGTGGTGCAGTCGGTTAAGCGTCCGACTTCAGCCAGGTCACGATCTCGCGGTCCGGGAGTTCGAGCCCGCGTCAGGCTCTGGGCTGATGGCTCAGAGCCTGGAGCCCGTTTCCCATTCTGTGTCTCCCTCTCTCTCTGCCCCTCCCCCGTTCATGCTCTGTCTCTCTCTGTCCCAAAAATAAAATAAAACGTTGAAAAAGAAAAAAAAAATGTGAGTTACTTGAATCATCATCCACACACTCTACTTTAATCTGCATGTGTGCTCAAGGTGACGGAAGCCTGGCAACATCAACTTCCTAAACTGTTTATGTAGGTGTCAAATAAAATCTGACCTCTAAGCTGTTTTGTTGTTTCATTTGGATTAGAAGGAGACTGTTTGTTCAAAGCTCGTGTGCTAAACCTGTTCGTGATTTTTATCTAAAGTCAGATTGCCATGGTTTCAGCACATTCTGGTTTACTTAGTAAAATTCAACCCTTGTGAAATTGGCTGCAAATGAAATACCTAATTCCAATTTTAGGCATAATCTGATTAGTACTTTTCACATTATAATAATGAATAGTGAATAGTCAGCATTTTATTAGACTTTTTTTTTTTTTTTTGGCTCAGAATTAAGACAAGTGCTTTCCACTTCATCATTCTGTACCTTTCCAGAAAAAGATGATGGCTTTGGAGGTATATTGCCACACAACATCCTTATTAACAGGCTGTTGCTTGTTGTAATTTACATAAACTGAGTGTGCATCCCTCTGCTATGTATCCCAAAATATCCAACAACCTCACTGAATTTATACCAACCAACAAGTATGTTGATTTTTTTTTTTCTTTTTGGTGCTTTAATGGTGAAATATGTTACTGTGCTAGCAAACACACCCATGCCATCTGCTGGGTGAGAGGAAGGCAGTTTCTAAGAACAATTAAGTTTAGTTCTGGGTGCTTAGTTAGAGAGAGTCACAGTCCACCCAGTTGTGAAAAGAAAGAAATTTTGTTCATTCTGTTCTCTCCCTCCTTCTCTCTCTCCCCTTGATACCAATCTCTTTCTGTTACAGCTCTCTCCTTTGCATCACCTCGCTCCCCTCACACTTTGGTTCTCTTTTTCTTTGCCTGCTATTTGGCCCTGACCATCCTTCCAATTTCCATCTCATTCGGGGGATTAGTAAGATACGGCCTGGCAGACACCACCTTCTCAGAAGGTGATTTGCTGACATGATTGGGAGGTAATGTTCCCTGGCAAAAAAGAAGGAAGAGGAAATTAAAGCAAAAAGAGGCCACTCAAAAAAGACCTTTTTTTTTTGCGGGGAAGGGTGTCTTACATTCTGGTAGCAAAATGGGTTGTTCAAAATGAGGTTGAGAAGGAACTGCATTCTAAATGCAGTAGTGTTAACACTACGGAATGGCCTTGGTATGATTTTTCTTAATGTAGGATGAACTTGTTCCTCTAAAATCTGAAAACCTGGAGGAAAAAAACCAGAATAAGGAATGGAATTAAAGCCTTTATCAACAGTTACATCAGATCTTTGCAGAGACTAATTACCATAGTGTGTTCTGTAGTATGTGATTCCAGAGGTGGACTCCACAGAGGTCACAAAGAAAGTAGGCACAGATCAGAATTTTCATCGGCCCCTGTTCTAAATAAAAAGTGGTGTCACCAAACTTCCCACATTCAATCGATATTTCGTGCCATGGGCTGCTCAGTGCAGTGGACCAGTGGCTAATAAACTTGTCCTTATACATAAGCCACCGTATTATGTGACTCTGTCTGGGCCAGGAACCAAGGCGTGCTATGATTTCAGAGACTCGGTTCTTATCACCTGGGGAAGAGACACGCTCCAGTGACGTAAGAAAGCGGATAAATCAACCATCGCCAAGACCTGCAGACTCCAAAATTAAAGGAGAAAATATGCGTGCAGTTGGTTCAATTGGCACCCATTAAAGCTAATAACTAATCATCCTCGCAAGTTTCTAGCTCAGAATGATCAAATCTGCAAAGAAAACAACATCCGTCCACTTTTACACTCCAGTGGAAGAGGTGGTCCCTCGCGGCAGGGCGGCACAGTCTCGCCATCTGGAGAATAAATCGAGTGTGAAGTACAGTATAGTTTGGGACCAAGCTCCGTGGCGGCAGCTCAGCAGTCAGTTCATTAGTTCCAAACTTCCAGGGATTAGAGCGGCATCAATTCTACTGTCGGATAGGAAGAGACAGACAGGATACGAGATTCAAGGAGGATTGTGACAACCAGGAGGAGCCCCTTGGGTTTATTTATAAAACTACAAAGTATAAACATACCCAAATAAGTGCCTTAAATAATGGCATTATCACAGTTTCATAACATCTGAATTAACACTTTTCCCTTTTCCATCCCCCACTCAAACCTTGTATGTTAATGTACAGTCGTTTTCAGAGGAAATCACAAAGATGACCCTTGATGCAACAGGAGCCGTGAGAAAGCTGTGCTGCCGAACCCAGATTTGGTAATTAAGAAATACAAAGAAATAGAAATGAAGAAATAGAAAGAAATACTTTCTAGATTCCAGGGAGACATATAACCTTTGTGATTTTGAAAAATGTGCAATCAATATTTCATTGTTTAATTGTACAAAAGGCACACTGCCATGCCACATGTTCAAAAACACTAGTGAATTCTATCTTTTCTGAATCTGTCCATATGATTTCCATTTTATCTCATTTGTAAAATGATGCCAGAGGCATGGAGTGAAACAAACTTTGGGCCTTGATATCACTAGGTACATGAAAAATTTTTTGAAAATTTTGAGGTTTGGTTTAAAATACAAATTCAGAGTGAACTTTCCATTTAAGGATCTCCTTTTTCATATAACTTCTATTATATATTTATATATACATATTTTTAATGTTTATTTTTTAGAGAGAGAGACAGACACCATGTGAGCAAGGGAGGGGCAGAGAGAGAGGAAGACACAGAATCCGAAGCAGGCTCCAGGCTCTGAGCTGTCAGCACAGAGCCCGATATGGGGCTTGAACCCACAAACCGTGAGACCATGACCTGACCCGAAGTCAGAAGCTTAACCAACTGAGCCACCCAGGTGCCCCTATACATTAATACTTTTAAAAAGGAAGTGCTTCTGACTAAAACAGGTCATTAGTAAACTATGTTATTGTATTTTTCTTATAAATGCATAAAAATTTATTATGATCACAGAGCCTGTTGTAGTGACTGCATTGGACAAAAGGCAAAGAAATTCTCATTAATTAGTACAACCTGGGTAGCTTTTCTTTAGGAAGGTGATAGTGTTTTCTATCTCATTGTTTTTTCCACATGAAAAAGAAATCTTGGTTTGCTTATTTTTGAAAAAAAGAAAATCTACAACAATATTGAATATACCACGAAATAACTGGTTTAAAATTTCATTCACTGACAACACCAAAGGCAGGGGTAACAAAAAAAAAAAAAAACAGGCAAATTTGACTTCATGAAAATTAAAAAATATTTGTACATCAAGAGACACTTGATATAAACAGAGAAAAAAGGCAATGCACAGAAGGGGAGAAAATATTTGCAAATCATATAACTGATAAAGGATCAATATCTAGAATATATACAGATCTCCTAAAACTCAACAACAACAAAAATCAACACAATTCAAAAAGCGGTCAAAGGAGTTGAACAGACATTTTTCCAAAGAAGATATACAAATGGCCAATAAGCTCACGAAAAAAATGCTCAACACCATGGATAATTAGGGAAATGCAAATCAAAACTACAATGAAATACCACTTCATACCCATTAGGATGGCTACTAGAAAAAAAAAAAAAAACAGAAAAAAACAAGTGTTGGTGAGGATGTGGATAAATTGGAACCCTAGTGTGCTTTCGGTGGGAATGTAAACGGTACAGCCTCTATAGAAAACAGTATGGCCGTTCCTCAAAAAATTAAAAATAGAATTACCATATGATCCAACAATTCCACTTCTGGGTATATATCCCAAAGCACTGAAGGCAGGGTCTTAAAGAGATTATTTGTACACCTATGTGTACAGCAGCATTCTTAATTGCTAAAATGTGGAAGCAAGCTAAATGTCCATTGACAAGAGAATGGATAAGCAAAATGTGGTGTGCATATACACACACAATGGAATATTATTCAACTTTAAAAACAGGGGAAATTCTGACATATGCTACAATATGGATGAACCTTGAGGACATTAGGGTAAGTGAAATAAGCCAGTCACAGAAAGACAACTACTATGTGATTCCACTTAAATGAGGTACTTAGTCAGAAAATAGAATAGTGGTTGTCAGGTGCTGGGGGGAGGAGGGAATGGGAGTTAGTGTTTAATGAACACAGGGTTTCAGTTTTACAAGATGAAAACAGTTATAGGGATGGACGGTGGTAATGGTTGCACAACAATGTGAATGCATCAGTAACAACTGAATAGTACACTTAAAAATGGTTAAGATGGTAAATTTTGTTATGTATACTACTACCACAATAAAAAAAAAGTGAAAAATTTTTCACTCATTGACTTATCCCACAGATTATTACAATTGTAGGCACTCTGTTTATTCTGAAAATATAGATTTTGGTAGAGCAAAGTCTCTGATGTGTTAATTATGAAAGATGCATTAAAACACAAGTTTAGGAGGGGCGCCTGACTGGCTTAGTTGGTAGAATATGAAGTTCTTCATTTCAGGGTCATGAGTTTGAGACTCACGTTATTTTGAAGGTCTGTGAACAATTAAAAATATTTTTTAAAATATTAAAACAATGGCTTTAAGTCATACAGGCCTACACGTTTGTCAAAATTCAAAGAACGAACTAAGTTTATTTACTTTAAGAGAGAATGCATGCATGCATGAGGGAGAGGGGCAGAGAGAGAGGGGGAGACAGAGAATCCCAAGCAGGCTTGTGCTGCCAGCATGGAGCCCGATGAAGGGCTCAAACTCATGAACCGTGAGATCATGACCTGAGCTGCAACCAAGAGCTGGACACTTAACTGACTGAACCCCATAGGTGCCCCTCATGTAATTTATTGAATATTGTACTGAAAGTGAAAAACAGTTGTTGTGTGGGAGAGAGTGCCAAATCCTAACCACTAGACCACCAGGGAACACCTAACAGTGGTTGTATGGTACAAATGGTGGTCAGTGTATTTATTGGTTGTTTACCTGGCTGGGCTCATGTAGCTGACTGGGAGCCGAGGCACCCTGCTGCTGCCCAGTATTATGAAAGAGGATCTTTTTTCTTTTTTAATGTTTATCTTTGAGAGAGAGAGAGAGAGCATGAGCTGGGGAGAGGTAGAGAGAGAGGGAGACAGAGGAGCTGAAGCAGGCTCCTGGCTGACAGCAGACAGCCCGATGCAGGGTTTAAACTCACCAACCGTGAGATCATGACCTGAGCCAAAGTTGGACGGACAATTAACTGACTGAGCCACTCAGGCACTCCCATGACAGAGGATCTTACTGCCTATTGCTGGCACAGGGAAGATCCAAATTCAAAATTTAAAGTGCAGTTGCTACTGAAGGTGTATCACTTTTGCACCATTGTAAAGTAGAAAAATCCTAAATCGAACCATCATAAGTTGGAGACCATCTGTATTAGACTATTTCCACAATAAAATGTTAAAAACTAGTTAATGACTTATACTATATGATTTCACCCATATGTAGAAGTTAAGAAACAAATTAACAAAAAGAGAGACAAAAAGCAGACTTTTTTAAACTACTTTATTTTTTATTATTTTATTATTTTTAAAATTTTACATCCAAGTTAGTTAACATATAGTGCAACAATGATTTCAGTAGATTCCTTAATGCCCCTTATCCATTTAGACCATCCCCCCTCCCACAACCCCTCCAGTACCCTCTGTTTGTTCTCCATATTTAAGGGTCTCTTATGTTTTGTCCCTCTCCCTGTCTTTATATTATTTTTGCTTCCCTTCCCTTGTGTTAATCTGTTCTGTGTCTTACAGTCCTCATGAGTGAAGTCACATGATATTTGTCTTTCTCTGACAGACTAATTTCACTTAGCATAATACCCCCTAGTTCCATCCACATAGTTGCAAATGGCCAGATTTTATTTTATTTTTTTGATTGCCAAGTAGTACTCCATTGTGTATATATACCACATCTTCTTTACCCATTCATCCACCGATGGACATTTGGGCTCTTTCCATACTTTGGCTATTGTCGGTAGTGCTGCTATAAACATTGGGGTGCATGTGCCCCTTCCAAACAGCATACCTGTATCCCTTGGATAAATACCTAGTAGTGCAATTGCTGGGTCGTAGGGTAGTTCTATTTTTAATTTTTTGAGGAACCTCCATACTGTTTCCCAGAGTGGTTGCACCAGTTTGCATTCCCACCAGCAGTGCAAAAGAGATCCTCTTTCTCCGCATCCTCGTAAACATCTGTTGTTGTCTATGTTAATGTTAGCCATTCTGACAGGTGTGAGGTGGTATCTCAGTGTAGTTTTGATTTGTATTTCCCTGACGATGAGTGATGTTGAGCATTTTGCCATGTGTCGGTTGGAAAAAGCAGACTCTTAAATACAGAGAACAAACTGGTGGTTGCCTGAAGGGAGGTAGATGGTGAAGCCAGATAAAGGGGATCAAGAAAGAGTCCATTTTGATAAGCACTGAGTAATGTAATGTATAGAATTGAATCATTGGGGTGCCTGGGTTGCTTACTTGGTTGAGCGTCCAACTTCAGCTCGTGATCTCATGGTTTGTGAGTCTGAGCCCTGAGTCAGGCTCTGTGCTGACAGTGTGGAGCCTGCTTGAGATGGTCTTTCCCTCTCTCTCTGTCCCTCCCCTGCTTGCCGTCTCTCAAAATAAATAAAAATAAACTAAAAAAAAATTTTTTTTATCATCCCAAAAAGAAACTCCATACTCTTCAGCAGTTATTCCCAGATTCCCCCAACCTTCCCAGCTCTAGGCAACCATGAATCTACCTTGTTTCTCTGTAGATTTGCTTATTCTGGGCATTTTATGTGAATGGAATCATGCAATATGCGATCTTTTGAGACTAGTTTCCTTGCCTAGTACAATGTTTCAAGGTTCATCATATTGTAGCATGTATCACTACTTCCTTATTGCCAAATAATATTCCATTGTATGGATATACCACTTAGAATGTATCTATTATCAGTTAATGAACATTTGGTTTTGGCTTTTGGCTATTAGGAGAAATGCTGCTATGAACATTCATGCACAAGTTTTTGTGTGGTTATCTGTTTTCATTTCTCTTGGGTACATGCCTAGGAGATAGGAGAACTACTGGATTATAAGGCAACTCTATCTATGTCTAATCTTCTGAGGAACTAGTAACTATTTCCAAAGTGGCTGTGTCAATTTACATTCCAATCAGAAGTATATGAAGGTTCCAATTGCTCTATATCCTTACCAACACTTGTTATGGTCTTTTAAAAAATTAATTAATTAAAGATGTTTATTTTTTTTTGAGAAAGAGAGTCAGTGAGCGGGGGAGGGACAGAGAGCTCCCATCCAAAGTGGGCTCTGTGTTGACAGCAGAAAGCCTGATGTAGGGCTTGAACCTACAAACCATGAGATCATGACCTGAGCTGAAGTCAGATGCTTAACTAAGCCACCCAGGCACCCCTATGATGTTTCCAAAAAAATGTTTATTTATTTATTTTGAGAGCGAGAGCATGAGTGGGAGAGGCGCAGAGAGAGAGGAAGGAAGAGAGAGAATCCCAAGCATGCTGTCAGAACAGAGCCTGATGTGGGGCTCAAACTCAAACCGTGAGATCATGACCTGAGCAGAAATCAGGAGTCGGATGCCCAATGGACTAAGCCACCCAGGCACCCCTGGTAGTGTGGCTTTGAGGAACACTTTGCACACAACTTTAAAAAAAGATTTTTTTTACATTTATTTATTTTCGAGAGACAGAGCACTAGCAGGGGAGGGGCAGAGAGAAGGGAGACCCAGAATCCGAGGCAGGCTCCAGGCTCTGAGCCGTCAGCACAGAGCCCAACACGGGGCTCAAACTCAGAAACTGTGAGATCATGACCTGAGCCAAAGTCGGATGCCCAACTGACTGAGCCCCCCAGGCGACCCTGCACACAACTTTTTAAAAAGACAATTTACCTACTAAAGGCATGTGTTGCCTTTCTCCTTATGAATAACAACTGCCATGCTCAGATTTGTCTGTGGAGCTGTGGAGTCTTCCCACTCTTACTATTTTCGTTGTTCTCACTCATCACTTGGTCTCACAGCCTCAGAGGGGCAGTGTCATAATTTCTGTTTTCTAGCAGGGCAGCAGAGGCACCAGGAGCCATGAGACTGGCTCTAGGCAGGACAATCTATGAGTGGAGGAACAGGGTGCTTCGACATGCTTTCTCCTAAGGGGGCCACTACCCATGTCTACATGATGCAAAGGATCCAGAGGAAATCTGAACGACATCATCACTCGTTAGGTGTTTTATGTACTTAAGGCCAAACATCTAGATATTTGAAAACATTTAGATAACTGATAGGATTTGTCCTCTTCTTTAAGATCGTTTGTGATTCTGAAAAGAAAATTTCCTGAATACTATCCCCAGATTCTATCTGATGTCTCTGGTCTGGTACATTTAAAACTTTTTAACCAGTAGGAGAGGGATCAAATGCTATCTACTGTGCTGGGTGCTGGGAACAGGTGTGGAGGGATAGGGAAAGGTATATAAATAACTTTATATTGATATATAAATCAACAGAGGAATGTGTAATCTAGTTGTGGCAATGAAAGACCCATAGAATGAGAAGTAAAACAGTTAAAGTCAGTGGAACAGACAACAGGACTTAGAAAGGATTAGAGGCAGGAGGAGCTTCAGGCTCAGACAGGGGGCAGGGGAGTTGGGGATCTCATTAGGTGCTGAGGAGAGGGCAGCACCCAGCAGAGAGCCAGGAAAGGGCAGAAGGCAGAGGCAGAAACAGTGAGCAAATACAGAGGCAGATGGTCAGTACGTATGAGGTTAGGTAGGGAAGGGGCTGGCACCAGGAGATGGACAGAAAGACCAGAGATTCCCAGGTGGGCAGGGGTGAGCCCCAATTAAGGAATACAAGGGTTAAGTCCTTGTATTTGGTCCCCCTTTGAGGGAAGCAAGGGTGTTGGGGGTGGTGGGACAAGACTTGGAGTTCAGTTGAGAAAACACTCTCCATAGCGGAAGCTGCTAGTGCTCAGGCCTGGACTGGGGGAAGGTCCACCCCCGCCACCCCTTGAGTGTTACATGGAGAAGCTCCCTGCCCGAGCCTGCTCTGCCCAACGGGCTATGTCTCCATCTCCTGAGCGTGAAGCACATGCTTTTATCTCCAGAGGGCCTCTAGTCCTGAAGCTACTCAATTTTGTCTTTGGGGTGGGTGTGTTTACACAGGCCTCTGATCTGGAGAGTGCAGTGCAGGTGCAGTACAGTGCATTTTCTTGTCTGAAAAGGAAATGTAAAGTACACAAGGAGTGGGAATGAGGCCTGCCTCCCTCCCTTTTGCCTTCTAATTGGTCTCCCTCTGCCCTGTGGATGGCGAAGGTGGTTCCCTTCCCACCTGGTGTAAAACACAGCCCCAAGCAAAGCTGCCCTCTCCCTCTCAACTCGCTGGATTTGTGTTTCCCCACTTCTCTGGGTTAGAGAAGGTAATTAACTGTTTGGGTTTAAAAGCCCTCCTGCTGGGTTGCAGTCTGCGTGGGAGAATGAAAGCAAACAAGCGAAAGGGAACAGTGTCATCAAAGGACTCTGCACCTACCTTTCTGCATCATAAGGACGAAAACACTGCCATTTGCCACAGGTGCCATGGACCGACCACCCACCCACCTGGGGCAGGGTCTGTGGGCCTTTCACTCTTTTTTAAGGGTAAGTCGAGAGTGATTGGTTCATGATGTAATGAGGCGGCCTGCCAGGGTTTCAGATACATCAGGTAACAGCCATGTCACCTGTCCAGGCTGGAGCAGTTTTACTGTGATGCTCACAACTGTTTTGGCTGATGACTTCCTTCAGGTTACAAGCCCACCTGAGATACACTTCTAGTATAACTAATCCAAACTGTCCTCCTAAGTATTAAGAATCAATTTTCTTAAAAAGTGAAAGCTTCACTTCTACGTGGGAAAACATCTGTTTTCCTGCCCGTCACCAATTTTGGAGGTGAATGGGGCCCACTTGTCTGCGAGGCTGCACTAAGGTAGGTTGTACAGGAGCTCCGCCATGCCGACGGTGCTGCTGGGAAATTCCTGTCTGCGTGCCAACTGCTTCAGCAACACTTCTCTAAGGTGCTGACACAAAGAATCTTGTCTCCATAAGTAGGAGGTTATAAAAGCTTACAGATAGAGTATAAATGTCTAATGATAAGGCATAAACAGCCTTGCAATTCAACAAACCAAACTAACGGGAATTTCAGCAGGTGCAAGGCCTTGGCTTCACATTTTGGGGGAAGAAGCTTTACTCTGTGGCAGAGCAAATAGGATTCTTTAGCTTCCATAGTGTTAATTAGTCTTCCTGGCAGCCATGAATGAAGAAATCAGGTAACTAGATAAGCTCTGTGATGGCAGAAATCAAACACAAGGAAATATTTCTTGCCGCATGCTAAACCGGACCATTATTCTCACAAACTCCTTTTAATGTTGGTGTGGCTTTAAAATGAAAAGGAATTTTAAAATCCCCTGCCTAGTATTATCAGCTTGTTCCATCTTTGTGGATTTTGATTTCTGTTCTTCAAATACACAGTCACACTTCATTTTATAGTAACTAATCATTTCATTTTCATGGTTCATTGTTGTTGTTTGTCTTGCTTCCTAATTGTTTCCCAAAGAAAGTGATAGTTAAAAAGGTTTTGTTTCTTTTAGGTGGCAAATTTACAGGTATTTTATTTTAATATTATTATTTTTAAGATTTATTTATTTAAATGTTATTTATTTTGAGAGAGAGGGAGAGAATGAATGAGCGGGGGAGGGGCAGGGAGAGAGGGAGACAGAGGATCCGAAGCAGACTCCATGCTGTCAGCGCAGAGCCCAACATGAGGCCTGTACCCAAGAACCACGAGATGGTGACCTGAGCCAAAATCAAGAGTCAGACACTTAACTGACTGAGCCACCCAGCCACCCCTTAGATTTATTTTTAAGTAATCTCTACACCCAATGTAGGGCTCGAACTCACAACCCCGAGTTCAAGAGTGATATGCTCCACCAACCGAGCCAGCCACATGCCCCCAAATTTTTAGGTATTTTAGGGAGTAGAACTTCTCCATTCTATTCTTCATCATCTTATTTTTGTTCTAAAATCAACAAGGAAAAGAGAAGAAGAATCTAATGTGGAAAATTGAAGAATGGAGGATGATAATGGCTATTAGAACATTTTATTTTTAAACAGGCACATTCTGCCCTTTGAGAACATGGTTTGGTTACAGCAAAGGGCCCTTCTCAAGGACTGAGCCACATGGGAGGAGGTTTCTCTTTGCGGTCTATGGGGGCATGCCATAATTCCTCTGAAAATGGGTCCCAAGGAGAAAGTGGCAGAGCCCAGGGTCCTCTTACCTAGCGTACCAACACCAGCTCTCCTACGATTCAATGTCTTCCTTGAGAAAATACTACTAAAACAATGCAGCTGCCCACACCACACTTCATTTTCATTGTGTTGTCCACCTTGCTTCTTGCCAGCTCTTCACGTGGAGTTTCTCAGAAGCTTCATTCCTTCACCGGTGCCAGGCAGGCTCAGTGTGGAGCCACTTGGGTTTTCTTCCCTCTTTTATCGCCCAGTAAATTTTCATAAAGTATTTAACGTGAGAACAAGCAGGTTAATTTACCATGCCGGAGAGCCAGGCTCTCAGAAGGCTCCTTGCAACACTGCCATGTTTTGGCGTCAGAGTCAGAGGCCTCGGTCCCAGCGGCGAGGAAGCTTGCCAGAGCCTTCTCTGTGCAGACACCAGGTGTGATTTAGCATAACAGATTGTGTGGACGTTCTGCAGCTTCTATACTCCATGCGTCAGGATCAAATTGTATCCTTCGTGCTAGATGAAGATGAAAGTCTCAGGGGCTAAAAGCTCTGCCAGGAAAAGCTTCTGGACGTACATACAGGAACTGAGAACATCATCCCACCTTGCAACACATGCCTGGTTTCAGGAACATCAAAGTCCTTCTTAACAATGTTAGTACCTTGTTGAAATGCCCTGTTATATCACAATACTGTTTTTCCCACACGATAGGGGGCAATGAGAACCATTTTTTAAAATATAAAAATATGCAAAAAATGGAATAAGGAAATTAAAAAACTTATTGAATCCAGCCTTCAATATATACTTAGTCAGTTGCCCAAATCATGCATGAAGTGTTGGTTGACAGTGACTTTGAACACCAGTGCTCCAGAGGTTAGCCCTTGGGATGCTGCTTAGGGAAGACTGAGCTTTGATGCTAGACAGTGCAGATCTCAGAGATGAGAACTGCATGCTCCCTGCAGATGGCAAGCTTAGTGAGCCTTGAGAAAAGGACAGGCCTGAAGCGGAGGTCAGCCCATGGGGAGAGTGGCTGAAGGCAGGTGGAAAGTGATTTTAGGACAAGCTTAGCAAAAACAACTGCCAAAATTACCAGACTTCTTGTCCAGACCACTGCCACGTGCAATTTAATGCTTAGAGTGATGTGCCGTTGGTAAGTGGAGAGGACCAGTGGCATCCCAGTGCTGACTAATATGGCTTTGGAAGGAAGTATGTATGTTCACACATTCAGAATCACTGGATAGCAAGGATGTAAACTTTTTTCTTCAGATTTTAGCATAGTTGACACGTAATGCTACATTAGTTTTAGGTGTACAACATAGTGATTCAGCTTCTCTATACATTATCACCACAAGTGTGGCTGCCACCTGTCACCCATACAACACTATTACAATATCACTGACCGTATTTCTTGTGCTATGCCTTTTATTCCTGTGACTTATTCATTCCAGAACTGGAAGCCTGTATCTCCCACTCCCCTTTACCCATTTTGCCCATCCCAAACTCCTCTTCCCTCTGGCAACCATCAGTTTGTTCTATTTACAGGTCTGATTCTGCTTTTTGTTTATTCATTTTTTTTCAGATTCCACATATGTGTGAAGTCATATGGTATTTATCTTTCTCAGTCTGACTTATTTAACTTAGCACATAATACCATCTGGGGCCATCCATGTCACAAATGTCATGATCTCATCTTTTTTATGACTGTGTAATATTTAATTGTATATGTGTGTGTATGTGTGTGTGTATACACACACATATGCACACACTTATCTTCTTTATCCATTCATCTATCAATGGACACTTACGTTGTTTCCATGTTTCTATATTGTAAATAATGCTGCAATAAACAGAAATGTATGTATCTTTTCAAATTAGTGTTTTTGTTTTCTTTGGGTAAATACCCAAATTTATTAATGGAATTATTGGATTATATGGTATTTCTATTTTTAATTTTTTTGAGGACCCTCTTTACTGGTTTCCACAGTGGCTGTACCAATTTACATTCCCACCAACAGTGCACAAGAGTTTCTTTCTCCACATCTTTGCCAACACTTGTTATTTCTTGTCTTTTGGAATAGTGATGTAAATGTTACACAGTTCTTTTTTTTTTATATACCCTATTGGTTTTTTCCATTTATTTATCTATTTAAAAAAAAATCTCCATTCCCAACGTGGGGCTCAAACTCATGACCCCGAAGTCAAGAGTCACATGCTCTTAACTGAGCCAGCCAGCTCCACCTGATGGAGTGCATTTTTTAACTTTTCAAAGGGCCTGCATCTCATCTGCTCTCACAGCAGTCCTGAGGGGTAGACAGGGCAGGTTTTATTATCCATGTTTGCCTGAAGAACATGGAGGTTACAAGAGTTAACTTTTTCAGAGACTTCACAGAGAGTCAGCAGTGGAGGTGATGCAGAACTCAAGTGTCACGGTCCCAATCCTGGGCCCTGTCTGTGGAATCCCTCCTTGCATTGCATAGGGTCTGTGACTTACCTAGTAGCCTATAATAAACTATTTTGTTTTCTGCTCTAACTTAATAGAGTAGATTCTGTGGTTGGCTACCAGGAGCCCTGACCAGTACAGGGATCATAATACACATGCTTCCCCTGCTTTTTTCACCCAACAATAGGCAGAGTACACCTCTATGAAGGAGAAAATTTCCACAACCATTTGTTATGACTGCACAGTATTCTATTGCATAGATATACCATAATTTACCTAATCAATCTCCTAATGGCTCAGAGTTTAAATTTCCCCAATGTTTTGCTATTAATTCTTTCATTTTTTCCAACACATATTTACTGAATACTGTTTATGTGCCAGGTACTATTTTAGGTAATAGAGATAACAGGTCCCTGCCTACATGGAACTTACATTCCAGTTAGGAAAGCAACTAATAAATGAGTAAACCAATAAACAATTGCAGGCTGTGGAAAGAGCTATCAAGAGGACAGAATTTAGTACCAGGATAGCATGCTAGGGGTCATTGGTACTTGAGTAGGGCAGCAAAACAGCTTCTTTGAGGAGGTGACATTTGCCCTGATACTGAAAAGATTACACACAAAGCTGTAACGAATATCCCAGAACATTCATTTCAGAGCACTTGTCTGAATATTCCCTTAGGATACATCCTAGAAGTGCAAACGCTAGGTCAAATTACACGCTCATTTAGGCTCCAAAGGACTGGCCATGAAATTCCAACTCTCACGGTCTCCCTTTAACGTTTATTTATTTTTGGGACAGAGAGAGACAGAGCATGAACGGGGGAGGGGCAGAGAGAGAGGGAGACAAAGAATCGGAAACAGGCTTCAGGCTCTGAGCCATCAGCCCAGAGCCTGACGCGGGGCTCGAACTCACGGACCGCGAGATCGTGACCTGGCTGAAGTCGGACGCTTAACCAACTGCGCCACCCAGGCGCCCCTCACGGTCTCCCTTTAAACCAGCTCTGGATCCAGCAAGTCTATGTTCCAACTGTGCCAATAACTGGCTCTGTAAGAGACCGGGCAGTTCCTTAACCTCACTGTGCCTCGGTTTCCTCATCTGAAAAATGGGGATGATAATAATGTCCAACTCAGGGATTGGTGAGGATTCAAAATGGTGTAATATAAATGGTTAATAAAGGTTAGATTTAAAAAAAATATATATGCTCATTTTAATGTGTATACAAAACTTACTTTTTAAAAAAGGACCATTCAAATTTAAACTCCCATTTCCTGGTGCCCACTCACTTGGGGTTGGTTCTGAGCTCATACTAGCTTGACCTGTTTTCGATAACCCAGTGTCCTCATACCAGGACTATACCCAAATGGTAACAGGGAGTGTGTCTCGTGGTTATGTTCCGCAATGCCAAACTGAAAAGAAAACACAGGGAGCTGGTCTCCTGGCATTAAGGAGAATCCCCGAAGGGGCCAAATTTACTCACAGATAGTGGGAGCCAGCCTGTCCACCTGTCCAATCTTAGAACTTTCATTTTGAATGAAATCAGATATTAAATATCTAGAGTCTACTTGCCTATGGGTGCTGTGGTCTTCAGGGTACCAGACTCACAACTGCCTGATTTAAAAAAAATAAATATACAGCCACCTGCTAAATGTTTTTGTTCCAACTCAGAAACCCCAAACCCAGAATCTTGAATCCGTGCCTCAGCAGGAATGGAAGACCATAGGTTGTGGATGGCAAATGACTTACTGCAATCTGAAAAGGTCTATACTGCTGGTATAAAATGTGACCACATTCCGTTTCTTCCTTTACCCATCTGTTGCTGTTTTGGTCTAGGGAAGAGGATGATTTTAAAGATTTAAATCTGGACTGTGTATAAGCTGATTTCTCAAGCCACATTTAATGTATTTTGGCAACAAATGCTACTTGGGTGCTGTTTGCCTAAGAAGGCAGGATGGAGCGAGAGGTTTTGATCTTTTTTTGGGTTGTATGCATTTTTTGTTTCCATGCCAGAGCTTTGATTGTGAGGAGGGGAAAAGTATAGAGAGTACCATAGAGGAAGGAGAAACCTTGTGGCCATGAGCACCCAGCCTTGATGGGAGGAACTGGAGTGGACCTTCAGCTCCGGAGGCATGCCAGGACTGAGGACATAAAAATAGGGAGTGCTTCACACATCTGTGTGTCATCCTTATACAGGGACTTGCTAGTCTTCTCTGTATCGTTCCAATTTTAGTATATGTGCTGCTGAAGCGAACACCAGGTTGTGTGCATTTTTGAATGGAAGTGGTTGTGATTAAGGCACTGGCATACAGATAGTGAGTTAATTTTTTTTTTTTTTTAATTTTAAAGAAAGGAGAGCAAGGGATAGGGAGGAAAATGAAAGAATGAAGACTGTGAGGAAAAAGAGCTCCAGAATGTCCCCTGGTTTCTATGTCATCTTAGGCATATTAGTCTTGTCTCCATAACCAGGTAGAGGAGATAAACTCATTCAAGTCCAACCATGAGTTGAAGCCCTCAGAGTTCCTAGGGTAGGGTGGGCACAGAACAGCTGCCCTATCTGGGAAGATTACCTAGAGAGTCAGATGGGGAAATCTGCTTGCCCTGCATATGCTCTCTCTCTCCCCATCTATCTCTCTCTCTCTCACATGCACACACACCAACGCTGTTTTTTTCCATGTATGTTAGGTTCTTGCAGTAAGAAGCAGGTGCCACATTCTTAAGTATGACAGATTCTTTCTTCTATTTTGTAAACATGATCAGTAACTGAGGTCCTAGAGTAAGAATCACAGAGAATCAGTCTTAGAGTTGGGAGGGGTCTGTCTCCCTCTCTCTGTGCCCCTCCCTGACTCACACTGTCTCTCTCTGTCTCTCAAAAATAAATAAAATGTTAAAAAAAAAAGAGTTGGGAGGGGTCTTCAAAGTTACCCCCAAGAAGCTCTGTCCAGGGAAGTATGTCCTTCTATCCTCTTGGCAAGTGACTTCCCTGCTTTTGTGTAAGCATGGCCATGGGGCAGTCCTATAAATGTCTCAGGATGGTTACTGTATTTCCTAAGTGCTTGGTCTTCTAACACTCCTAGTTCTAATAGCTGTCTCTCTGAAAGCCTATGATACAGATTCAACTTCCTCTCACTGCTGAGTTGCCCTCCTCTGGACAGATTTGGCAAACGTTCTTTCTAAACTCGAAATAGGGGTCCCACTGCTCTTCATCTGGATGATATGCCCAGCCTGTGAGGGTATGACATCCGGCTGGCTGGCCAAACATTTAACTCCTAAGAAGGTTGGTAAAAAGTGTTGGTTTGCTAGGATGTTACACTAACTTTATATTCACCCATTTGCTTAACAATATGGCTTACATTATAGTGTTCTTAAATCCAGCCATTATGAATACCAATTTTTCAGTTTTTCAAAGGGGTTTGAAGAATGTTATATGTTTAGGGGCACCCGGGTGGCTCAGTCGGTTAAGTGGCCGACTTCAGCTCAGGGCATGATCTCACTGTTCTTGAGTTCGAGCCCCATGTCAGACTCTATGCTGACAGCTCAGAGCCTGGAGCCTGCTTTGGATTCTGTGTCTCTCTTGCTCTCTGCCCCTCCCCCCACTTGTGCACACACACATGCTCTCTCTAAAAAATAAACATTAAAAAAAATGTTATATGTTTAGTAACTTATAATAATATGGGAAAAATTACCACATCTCATAAAGGTCAGTCTTTACTTTCTCCCAAAGCTAAATAACATTATATATATTCAGAATTATTCTTTTGGCAACTCATTTTTATCTGCCGTGGAAAATACACCACAGATGGAGGCATTCCTGAGATAAAAGTGGGAGGTGTATGGGGCCTCAGTTTCTAAACTGACAAGATGGGTTCTGAGTTTCTTTCTGGCTTTGACATTCAGCATTCTCTGCATAACTCTCCTCTGGTCAATTGCCTCAAGAGAACCCCCTCTTTCAAATAATAGAAATACACACCTTTATTACTTCTTTTTGGGTAGAAGTAAAAATATACTGCTCGATTAACGTCTCAGCTTAGTATGTATTTTATGGTAGAAAAATGAAAAATATCTAATATTTTAAGTATTCTGTAGTTTTAAGTATGTAAGATTTCAATCTTTGTCATTTTGTACAGAACAATAAGTTTTTAAAAAGTTAGCTGAAATTTATTATGAGCCTTTACACATACTTCTAATATATAATTATGCATAATCAAAGAACAGATAATGCCTACCATCTATAAACTAGATTAAAGAAGCATTAATGGATATTAAAGCACTGGGATTTTGAGGACTTAAAACTAGTTTTGCAAGATGAAACATTCTGGAGATTGGTTGTACAACCATATGTATATACTTAATACTACTGAGCTGTACACTTTAAATAGCTACAATGGTATATTTTATGTGATTTTTTTTTTTTTACCACAACTAAAAGTATTTTAAAATGCACCCTTCTTGGGGTACCTGGCTAGCTCAGCTGGAAGAGCATGCAACTCTTGATCTCAGGATTATGAGTCTGAGCCCCACACTAGGTATAGACATGACTTAAGTAAAAAAAAAAAATGCAATAAAACAGAATATGAAAAATTGCAATACAAGGTGACACATACATACAACAGAGCAGACATCACGTGGTGGCTGTACAGATGTAGCAGAGACTGCTCCTGGCCCCAGCTTCCATTCTTGCCTCTTCCTTTGAGTTTTATGTCTTAAATCCTGCATGTCCCAGCCCCATTTACAGCTAGGATGTGAATGGAACAGAAGTGGTGCGTGTAATGTTTAATCCCTTAAGGAAGCCATCTGCCCTCTACTTTCTCTTCTCCCATCTCATAGGCTGGAACTCAAACACAGTATGGAGTGAGTCTCAGCCTCATAGATTAAGGTGTCATAGCAACAAGGCAGAAGCAACTTGGTCTCTCAATGGCCTGGAGGAAGAGGGCTACCCACCCACCGGGACCACTTGCCTGCCTCTGAACAGTTAGGTGAGAGAGAAATAAACTTCTTTTGGTTTGAGCCACTGCAGCTTTGGGTCTTTTTGTTACAGTAGCTGAGCCTATATGTTAACACAGGAGAATAATCACCTGCACATGCAGCTGGCAGACTGTCTGGGAAGACATAACAATAAACATAGGCTCTGCTACAAAGTCCGGCTTCCCAGCCTCTAAGCCCTGGGCATTGACTGGCTGTCCTTCTCCCGGTACTGGAAAATTCCTTTCTCATTGTTCTGTGTGTGTGTGTGTGTTCAGTTGGGAGGCATGTTCCAAAGATGGAGGGAGGAGACCCAGCAGAAACGACAGGTGGAATTTTGGAGAGAGAGAGAGACAGTGTGTATAGATGATTAATTTGATCTTAGAAGTGTTTGTTTAGGATTTCAATAGATAACGCCTCTTGACCATCAAAATTCTGAAACAACTGAACAAAGAGCACGAGGAAAATTAAAAACACTTCCTTTTTTTTGGATAAATGCTGATCTGAGGACACAGTTTAGTGAAAGATCATACTGACTTTCTAATACTGAACTGTGGAGTTGGACTGACCATTTTGTAGCTACGGTAGCAGCTCAAAGAGCCTAAATTTTTTTTTAATTAATGTTTATTTTTGAGAGAGAGAGAGAGAGAGAGCGAGCACACGAGCAGGGGAGGGACAGAAGAGGGAGACACAGAATCCCAAGCAGGCTCCAGGCTCTAGAGCTGTCTGCACAGAGCCTAACATGGAGCTTGAACCCATGAACCATGAGATCATGACCTGAGCCAAAGTCAGATGCTCAACTGACTGAGCCACCCAGGCATCCCAGAAGCTCAAAGATTCTAATGCAATGTAACACTGGGGGCTTATTTAATCCTTTCCCTTTAAACTATAGGAGCTGGTGGAGTAAAGAAATGTAAACTGTTTAATGAAATTCTTTCATTTTTTAATTTCCCTCTCATAGCTCTTTTCTTTGATAGATTTGGTGACATATCTCACATTTACTTGACCTCCACTGGTGATCAAATGGAGCCATTGTTGATATTCTGCTTTCTTTCTATAATTACACTCCTAATTTTCATTGTGATAAGGAGTAAACAGCCACCTTGCTCTATCCACTTAAGGGATGAGTCTTGGGTTCCCCTCAGAAGGTAACTTCAGGACTGGAGAATTCTGACAATAAACTTCCTTTCCAGGATATTTCTCAGTTTTTTTTTTTTTAATTTTTTTTAACGTTTATTATTTTTGAGACAGAGACAGAGCATGAATAGGGGAGGGGCAGAGAGAGAGGGAGACACAGAATCTGAAACAGGCTCCAGGCTCTGAGCTGTCAGCACAGAGCCCGACGCGGGGCTCGAACTCACGGACTGTGAGATCATGACCTGAGCCGAAGTCGGACGCTTAACCGACTGAGCCACCCAGGCGCCCCAGTTTTTTTTTTTTTTAATGTTTGTTTTTGGAGGAGAGAGAGAGACAGGGTGTAAGTGGGGGAGGGGTAGAGAGAGGGAAAGACACAGAATCTGAAGCAGGCTCCAGGCTCTGAGCTGTCAGCAAAAGCCTGACACGGGACTTGAACTCATGAGATGTGATATCATGACCTGAGCTGAAGTCAGACACTTAACTGACTGAGCGACCCAGGTGCCCCTCTTGGTTTTTATATAAATCCGAACATACTGGCTCACACCTAAGCTAAGTCAGTCCTTACTACCATCTACTGAAATGGCCCTTCCAAATGTTGGTTTCTTTTACCTGGATAGCATGTATAGGTATTTAATAAGTATTTAAATAAGAAGAAAAAGAAATTGAAGGTAACGGTGGAGTCTAAAGTTCTTTCAAGAGATCATCTTAATATGTGAAAGGAGAAATAGGTAGTACACCCAGTACAACGTGAATGTTTTCCTAGTTTTTCTAACAGAAGTGAATCGTCAAGCAGAGTTGCTCAGATACTGAACTGGATTGTGAAAAGCAAGCAAAAACCAATGTGCTGTTATTAAAAAAATCACTCATTTGGTAATAAATCCAATATTGTCACAAACACTATAAATTGTTCATCCTCAATTGTGAACTGGTAAACTGATTAACATCATATTCTAAATTTGAAATGAAGTTTATGTCGGAGAATAGTTGTTAAAAGATGTATTGAGACATAGCTGTTGAGAAAAGGCCAATGAATTCTGGCTAAAAGACCAGATAGGTGACTATTTGATAAATGTATAATAAAACAGCAGAATTTTATTAGTACTATTACTCTATGAGCCTGGAACAGTTTAAAATGGAGAGGTTATTGAAGAGTATGTGTCTGACACAGAAACAGGTTTCTCCAGGATGGAGGAATATCAAAATGAAGCCCCTTTGTCTGATAATGGGGTGTTTCTTTCTACAAAAAATCTTAAGGGGCGCCTGGGTGGCTCAGTTGGTTAAGCGTCTGACTCTTGATTTTAGCTCAGGTCATGATCTCACAGCTTGTGAGTTCAAGCTCTGCATAGGGCAGTCTGTTGTCAGCACAGAGCCCGTTTAAGAGCTTCTGTACCCGTCTCTCTGCCCCTCCCCCACTCACACTTTCTCAAAAATAAATAAACATTAAAAATATTTTTACTTTTGAGAGAGAGAGAGAGAGAGAGAGAGAGAGAGAAGGAGTGAAGGAGGGGCAGAAAGAGGGGGAGATACAGAATCTGAAGCAGGTTCCAGGCTCTGAGCTGTCAGCACAGAGTCCAATGTGGGGCTCGAACGACAAACTGCAAGATCAGGCCCTGAGTCAAAGTCGGCCACTTAACCAACTGAGCCACCCAGGTGCTCCAACACTAAAAATATTTTTTAAAAAGCTTAAGAAAACTGTGGATCATTCAGAAGGTGGAATTTATGGACAGCTATTATGTGAGCAAAAATGTTTATCTCAAAAGAGATCTAATATTCCTAATTAGTAATATTATTAATAGGGTTTTTTTTTTGTCAAGTCAGTTCTTACAGCTTTGTTTTCAATCAGCTAAAAATGTTTGATATATTACCCTAATCTACTGTCTTAATTGTACTGTTTTCTGATGTGTATTTATGTCTTGAGACAGCAACTTTTTGAACCAAATTATTTATTTTGAGAGAGAGAGAGAGAGCACATCATGAGCAGGGGAGAGGCAGAGAAAGAGGAGAGTGAGAGAATCCCAAGCAGGCTCCATGCTGTCAGTGCAGAGCCTGAGGTGGGGCTCAAACCCACCAACTGTGAGATCATGACCTGAGCCAAAGTCAAGAGCAGGACGCTCAACCAACTGAGCCATCCAGGCACCCCTAATAAGTTGTAAGTCAGTGTTCTTTGTTTTTTATTATCAGTAAGACCTACTATGAATTTAATAGGAGAAGAGATATTAGAGTTCCCAATTAATGATGTCCATCCTTTGAAATATACTCATCTGAAGTGTATTAGTTTCCTAAGGCTGCCATAACCAATTACCACAAACTCTGGTTGCTTCCAACAACAGGAGTTTACCCTCTCACAGCTCTGAAAGCAGATATTTGAACTGGAGGTGTCAACAGGACAGTTTCCCTCCCTGGAGAATCTTCCTGGCAGCTCCCAGCTTGTGCTGGCTGCATCTCTGCCTCTCTCTCCATGTGGCCTTTTCTGTGTGTCACTTGAAAGGACTCTTGACATTGGATGATCAAGGAGGATCTTATCTCAATAACCTAACTACATCTTAAGGACTCTTTTCCCAAATAAGGTTCCATTTATGGGTTCTGGGGATTAGGATATGGATGTAGCTTTTGAGAAGGCACAGTTCACTCCATTATGGTAACTGAGGTATATTATTTTAATCATTACATGCCTTAATACACTTGCATGAATATCTTCAGATGGGTGAACACCAAAAGGCTTCCAGTTCTTTATTTTTAAGTTTATTTATTTGTTTTTAAGTAATCTCTACACCCATCATGGGGCTTGAAACTACAACCCCGAGATCAAGAATTGCATGCTCTACTGACTGAGCCAGTCAGATGCCCCAAAGACTTCCAGTTCTTAGAGTCAGAAATCAACAAGCATTGGGCTGTGGTAGCCAAGAACTATAGGTTAGCTAAGAGATCACGGTACAATTACTTTATTAAGTCACAGTTAATAACAAATGAAACCACACTTGTCTAACACTTGCCATCAACACCAGATATGCTGTGCACAAGTATTGCCTGTGTTGTTTTTCACACTACTGCATTTACTAGAACTGCTGAGGGAACTGGATATATGATGTTAAAACTAAGTTGATAAACTCTTGATAGCAGTACCTTGTCAAGTCAGTTCTTACAGCTTTGTTTTCAATCAGCTAAAAATGTTTGATATATTACTCTAATCTACTGTCTTAATTATACTGTTTTCTGATGTGTATTTATTTATATCTTGAGACAGCAACTTTTTGAACCAAAATAAACCTACCAAAGAAAATGAACATGAACAGTGGAATGAATGATTCCTTAAAAGTACTACTAGAAAATATGTTAATAAAGGTGACTTCTCCCTTTTCCATCCTCCCTCCTCTCCCCACCCCTGTTGAGGTGAACAGTGCCTGGACTACTTTAAGTCCTTGGCAAGGTCTCTTGGGGTGCCATTGTATGGCAGGGGACAGGGCTTGGTACTGTCAGAGTCACAGGGTAGTTGAGTTGCACAGACCTCAGAGGTGATCTGGGACAACTCTAAGCTCACTTACGACTCCCCTCTGCAATATTTCTGGCCCGAGGGGCATCCACAACTGTTTGAATGCCTCAAAGTCCATCTCTTTGTCCTTGGCTAGCTCTAAATACTACATTGTAGACCATAGTGCTGTCTGGAGCCATATTCTGCCTCCCCACTTATGCTGTGTATCCGTGCCTACTCTTTCCCTTTCTGCTGCCTACCTCCACTGAAAGAGCACTGGTTAAGGGAAAGAGCAAGATAGTGCTTCTGAGTCACAGTCTTTAGGCTGTGTGCCTGGAGAAATTCTTTCTACCAACAATGCTGGCTTTTTCCACATAAGCCTAGTAGATATCTTTCATCATCCAGAGAATGTATTTTTTAGATAGTTGGCTAAGGCTTAAATCATACAATATTGGGGCTGAAGAAAGCTCAGCAATTACCCAGTCACTTTAGAAATAATGAGATAAAAGAAATAGAAATAAATGAGATTAAAAAATGTGATCAATAAATAACTGGAGGTCACTCAACATGATGGGGGCAGAGCTACGACTACGGCCCAAGTCTTCCGATGCCTATTTAAGCACTTTCCCACACTCTACAGGTTGTGATGCAAAGCTTGCTCTACCTCTTGACATGTTGGCTTCACTGGTGCCATCTGATGAGACAATCAACCTCCTATGGTCTGAATGTTTGTATCTCCCCCAAATCTGTATATTGAAGCCCTAACCTCCAATGTGATGGTATTTGGAGGTAAAGCCTTTGGGAGGTGATTAGGTCATGAGGGTGAATCCCTTGGATGGGATTCGTGCCCTTAAAAGAAGAGACCCAGGAGAGATTATCTTTCTCTCTGTCATGTGAAGAAAAGTCAAGAAAACAGACATCTATGAACTAGGAAATAGACTCTTACCAGGAACCAAACTGTCTTACCCCTTGATCTTGGACTTCTGAGTCCCCAGAACCGTGAGAAATAAATGTTTGCTGTTCAAGCCACCTAGTCTATGGTACTTGTTATAGCAGCTCGAACTGACTGAGATATAACCCACTGAATATACTCAGTGATGCTTACTGAGTGTGCTATGGGCAGACAAGGGTCTTTGCTCTTACAGAGCTTGCTCTCAGGTCAGTGAAGGATTGACAGAACCCAAAAGGCTGCAAGGCTCTGATCCAGCTTTCACATTAGGGCCTTGATTGGGACTAGGGTCACCGAGTTCAGCTCTTAATTCTTCACTGGACCCTGACAGGAAAGGTAAAGTACCTGGAGTTAATGTCCCCACTTAGAACTGTTCCTTAACTTGTCACATGTCATCATTTAAGTCCAAAGTACTTCTTGGCTTAGAAAATAAGTCTCCTTACTTCCTCTCCTGTACTCAGCTCTAATATTAAGCAGGAACCCAAGGTCCATGACAAGAACTATGTAAAAAAAAAAAAATCTGTTTTTTTAAATTAAAACTCATTGTTGTCCATAAAATAAAGTATATCTCTTGGGAGCATTAAAGCTATCAACCAGCTACTTGTAAGTGAGAGAGGCATTTTCTGGTTGACACAGTAAGCGAGAAAGACCCAGATGGTGGAGCCTTTTGGCATGGACTTATCTGCTCCGGCTGTCTAATACATTTCTCCGCTGCGTTAACTCTTCCTCCATCAGAACCATCACATCAGTTTATTTCCAAGGAAGACAAAAACAGAAAGGTGTTTGTCTATAAGATTCCTACCTTCCTCCTTCAACACTGGGTAGCGCCTATTCACTGCTAGAGGCAACTGAAATGATCTGGATCCTTTGGTGATAAATCTCACAGCTCTGGCCCACGCAAGATTCAATATAGTCTCTTCCTCATGAAACAGGAAAGGGGACTAGACTTTTGGGGGCTATGTTACCTGGGCTGGACATGATTCCTGATGAAGATTCAGAATTTATTTTAAAAAGGGTTTTGGATTGCTGGATGGAGCATGTTGCATGACTGCTGGCTGGAGAATGAGTCCCTTGGGCGTGAGGCCCTGTCTTCTTTCATGAGGAATCCCTGCCAATCCAGGATCTGTGAAATGCTTCCGCCAGCCAGTCTCTAATTTAGCATATGTACAAAGCCAATTTTTGGACACCATGATGGAGCCTGGCATCTCTGCACCCCTCCATGTTTGTAATGCTCACAGGGAAATAACAAGTAACTAGCAAGACAGAAAAAAAAATGTGACAAGAAAAGGCTTTCTAAAATCACAGATAAATCGTCTATGTATTATATATATATATGTGTCTCCCTCCTGCTTTTCCAATATAAACTTCCCCCATGTAAATCCTTGTAGTTATTTCATTTAGATTTTCAATCTGGGATGCACTTAGCAATAGCCAACACAGACAAAGATAAAACCCTGCTCCCCACTGAGAACATCTGATTTTTTAAATGTAGAAATGCTGCTCTTTACAAAATAGGACATTTCCCTTTTAATTAGTTTCAAAATACACCCAAATAATTTGCAACTAGGAAATGATACCATTTAAGAGTACTTAAAATAATTCCCATGCTTGCAAAGCCAATTTGATGAGAGGCACAAGCTAGTGAAACCTTAAGTTTTTAGATAAACTGAACTTTTTCTGTGGGGACAGCTATCACTAACATGGGCAAATTATCACTATCTTCTCTCAGAAAACTCCAGTCAAAAAAAAAAAAAAAAAAGAATAGAAAAGAAAAAAGAAAAGAAAACCCCAGTCTAAGGTATTTTCTGAATATTTGGGGACAATTGCTAATTGAGGCTTGAATGTACCCATCCATCTTAGCTGAAAATATGGACCTTCTTGCCTCCCTCCCTTTCTCTAGATTTTCTTGCCAACTATCTAGTTTTCTAACAGTCCTTTGAGAGAATGGGTAGACACAAAAGCTCTATGGTAAGATGTCATGCTATCTTTGAAAATAAATACATATATTGTGCTCACCCACCCTTCAATGTGCCAGCAATGAGTCCCTAGAGGGGCATCCATCAGGAGAGGCATTTTGACTTTTTCCTGTGCATGAATGAAATCAAATCTCTGAATAAAAGGGAAGGCGAGACTAACATGATTTTCCTCAGTGCCTGGATTATGACAATGACCAACTTTTCAGCTCTTTTGGTAGGTGAGATCCCTGCCCTTCCGGCCAGGTGAGCCACTGCTGATAGGTCTGCTCGCATGGTATGAACAAACTTTTCCAAACCATACTCAGTCCTTACCTGTTAGGGTAGAAAGAAAGTCTGAGCCCTGCATGTATAAATATAAATATTTTAGGAGTCTGGCTGATGGTGAGATTTGCACGGCCATGCAGAAGCCAAGCTTGATTGCCCTGGCCTGGTGTGGGGCTCCCCAGGTGGCAGGGGCTGAGAGCGGGCAGTGCAATTGGCGGGGGTGGGGGTGGTGGAAGTGAGTGCCTCCAGTCATTCTGAGTAGCCCCTGGGCTGATTAGTGACGAGGGCTGACAGGCTCCTAAGGGGAGGTCCTGTCCAGTTTCTTTCTGCAGCAGGGATGATGGGCCATGCATGGGGTCCTGAGGCAGAGACTGGGGATTTTTTTGTGTGACCATGACTACATTCCTCATCAACAGGCCACACTCATGGTCTCTTTGGAGGCCACCGACTCACTGGAGGATTACCATTAAGGGACGTCTGCTCAGTGGCGCCAGGTTCTTTCCCCACCCCTCAGGGGCCAGCATGGTGCCTCCATGCTGCTTCACCCAAGCCAGACAGAAGGGCAGGGCACCAGGTCTGGGAATTAGAGAGGGCGATCGATATGTGTATACGGAACACAGTCACGGACAATTGAAAAGGCTCACACGTAATCCCACTGGGAACTGCTTAAAACTGAAGTCCGTGATAAATGACTCACGGAACCCAGACCCCGACTCGTCTGCCTGGGAATGGCCAGAGGTGAGGTTCATAACATTTGTGATTCATGGAGATCAAGGGCCTAGAATGTATGTAAAGGATTCTGGGACTGGCCCTGCAAATAAAAATAACTCTTTAAACGGAAGAATTTTTTACTCCTGACTGATCTTGAAACCCTGAATTATGAGATCGCTACCTTTTCAAGTCTGGTGTCAAAGGAAAGACTACTTCTTTGCAACATAATGCTTACAACTTGAGATCTATTGCCTTGGCACCCTGACACAGCTGCCACCTTGCCAGTACGTTGAGAGTCTTTGCTGATGAGCATGTGTTCATTGGGGAGACCATTTGGAGAATAACCAGAGACTGTAGAGTTATGAGAACTAAAGTAGATATGGGATTAGAATACAGATGTTTTGAACTTCTGGCTTTTGATGAGGTAAAATCAATAAGAATTGAAAAAGTATGTACTTAAGCTATATCAAAGTTTGGTAGATTCTAAGATCAGAGTTGGATTATAATTTGGAATTAATTTACATGGTTTGTGGTCCTAGTAATGCAGTGATTTTCCTAGTGAAAATAAAACATTTGACATCCTGGATTGCTGAGAGTTGGGTTATAACAGAGTCAAAGGAAAGGTAATCTCTGGATAGAGAAAAGCTGTGTCAGGGATCTCCAGAGAAACAGAAGAGAGATAGACAGATTTATTTTAAGGAATTGGCTTACAAGATTGTGGACTGACAAATTCAAAATCCACCAGGGAAGCTGGCACACTGGAAACCTGGGCAAGAGTTGATGTTATAATCCTGAAGGCAGAATTTCTTCTCCAGGAGACCTTCGACTGATTGGATGGGACCCATCTACATTACCCAGGGTAATCTACTTTACATAAAGTAAACTGATTAGAGATGTTAACTATATCCACAAAATATCTTCCCAGCACCATCTAGATTTGTGTTTGATTAAATGACTGGGTACTTACTATAGCTTAACCAAGTTGATGCAAAAAACAGATCATCACAGATTTCTTTCAAACTGTGAAAAAAAAATCAATGTCTTTGGTCCATAAAGATTTGCCTTCTTCCTTTTGGAAGGGTCCTGCAAGTCATGCCTTATCAAATGAGGCATGATACACGAGCGATCTGCAGCTCTAAAGTCTTCCTCACCAGATATCCATTGGGAGAAGATGCAGACTCTGAGCCTTGTATAAATATTGTACAGAGAAGGGAATGGCAAACAAGCCGAAATGGAGAGGAGGAAGAGCACCTATTCTAATACTTTCTGTTCTGGTTCTACCAGGTCTCCAAAGCAGTTGTTCCAACCATGGCCAACATAGCAATGGTTGTCTGTGTTGCCCACCTGACCAGTTCCTAGCACATGCTTTCCCTGACTGCTGTTCTCAAATATCCACTAAGTGTGTCCTTTGAGCATGATGCGCTCTTAACCCGTGGGTAAACCTCATAAAAGGTGATGATGAATGTATTATATTGGGCCAACAAGTGAGTCACAGGGGTTCTCACCCCAAAGAAACATAAGCTTCCTTCCCTGCTAATTATACTATGCATCCTTCTTTTCATAAATTTTATATTTATAAAATAGTTTAAACAACGAAGCATCCTTCATCTAAAGAGGACTAAACCAAAAGGAAAAAAAAAAAACTTGCAACAGAAATAATATCGTTTTAATTCTTATCTCTAAGGTCAGATGATAAGTAACATTCACATGACACTTTATCATTTATAAAGTGCTTTCACATACACTCATTTTATTTTTGTATCCTTCAGACTAAAAGGTTGATGGCATCACCCCCATTTTACAGATGATGCCATAAAAGGCTTGGAAAGATTAGCAGCCCTTCCTGATCTGATACGGCCATCAGACTGCTCAGCGGGGACTGGAACTGCAGTCTTGTGCTCCTGGCTACACCCTGCGCTGTTCTGGGGCTTGCTGGTGACCAGTTCAACCTCAAACCCTAGTTTATGGAATTACATAAAGGTGGCCAGAATCTGACTGGCCAACAAATCAAGTGACTCTCTGCTTATGGAAAACCATTGAAGTTATTATTTCTACAGATGGCCAAGGTACCCTTTTCCCTTCCATGTGTGTTTTGTGGGTGCAGAGAGCTCTATTGGAAATCAGTGGGAGGGCTCTGCACAATAAAGAGCAGGGAATGAGAAGCAGGATGTGGATCTATTCCATAAAGTGAAAACTTAACGTCCTAAACAAGTAATTAAGAAAAAATTCGAGGTTGTTTCCTCAGCTGATCATCACCGGCAGAGCCAACTTTGGATTAAACACTTCTGCTCAGTGGTTTTGACATTCTCAGTCAGGCATATCTTGATGAAATTAGAGATGCAGAAAATATTTTTTGATGGAGCACAGGGACAAAACAGCTAGAAGGGAAGCCAATTTTATACACAAACTTGTACAGACTGAGATAAAGAGGAAAAGGGAAAGCAAGAGAATAAGGAGTGTGTGAGTGTGTGTAAATGAAAGAAAATGAAAGCAAGTGAGAGAAAAGGAAAGGCCGATGCTCATTAATTAGACTTTAAGTTCTTGGCAGTAAGAGGTGTGTTTATAAACAATCTTTACTAAAACATACCTTTCCAACTATTGACTGTTTTATTTGCCAAAAAAGTCTCTAATTATTCTGTACTGTTTCAATCCAAAAGCAGAGAGAGAAATATTAATAAGAGAACATAACCGTTCTTATGATGGAACATAGATCTCTGCACAGAGGTCAATATTTCTAACGTTCAATTAACAAAGTGTGGCCAGTGTAAACTATTTTACAACAGGATTAGGTGGGGGCTATTAGATAGTTTTCAAACTAGTAAAAAAAAAAAAAAAAAAAAAAAAAGAAAAGAAAAGAAAAAACCTAGACCAAAGATATAAAAGTTGAAATGTTAACTATTCAGGAACCTCTCAATAGCATGCTTATACTAAGCCATCAGTAAAACAACTAGCTTTCCTCTTAGGACCTAAGTCTAGAAAAGTCTGATCTATAAGAGTATAATAAACACTTGCAGACGTGTCAACATTTTTTGGTAAATTATCTCCCATGCATCCTTTCCTAAGGAAGTTACTAGAGGATGTACTCCCTTAAAATGAGGGAATAAACCAAGAAAAAAAAAAAAAGACATGAGATCCAATAAACAGAAAATCCAACTCAGAAATTAGGCCAAAGGACTTCCCAGGATGACAGGGAAGGCAGCTACCAGATAACAAGTTAGTAGGCAGCCAACACATATCGGAGAAGGGATGATGGCTCTGGTGGAGTTTGGGACTGAATTAGCGAGAGACATCTAGAAGACACAGCAAATTCAATAGGCGAAGAGATGAACTGTGGCACTCATACAATGGAACACTAGTCAGCAATAAAAAGAAGATCAAGGGGCGCCTGGGTGGCGCAGTCGGTTAAGCGTCTGACTTCAGCCAGGTCACGATCTCACGGTCCGTGAGTTCGAGCCCCGCGTCAGGCTCTGGGCTGATGGCTCAGAGCCTGGAGCCTGTTTCCGATTCTGTGTCTCCCTCTCTCTCTGCCCCTCCCCCGTTCATGCTCTGTCTCTCTCTGTCCCAAAAATAAATAAACGTTGAAAAATAAAAATTAAAAAAAAAAAAATAAAAAGAAGATCAAGCCACAAAAAAGATATGAAGGAATCCTAAATGCATTAACGCTAAGTGAAAGAAGCCAGTCTGAAAAGTCTATACACTATATGATTCTGACTATTTGACATTCTGGAAAAGGCAAAATTATGGAGACAGTAAAAAGATCAGTGGTTAGCAGGGGATCACTAGAAAAGACTGAAATAGGCAGAGCAGAGGGGATTTTTAGAGTAATAAAACTATTTTGTATGATACTGTAATGGTAGATATATGACATTAAGCAGTTGTCAAAACCCATAAACTGTACAAGATTGAGAGTGAATCCTTAATGTGAGCTACGGACTTGGGTTAATAAACATTTTTTTGATAAATAAGTAGAACCAAGGAAATTATTAATTTCAAGAACAGGAAAGCAAATATAATCACAGTAAACCATATTAGGTAAACCTTAAATATTGATCTAGTCCTAAAATATACTTATATTGGGAGGATGGGGATAAGAGAGAGAGGTGAGAGAGCTCAATCCTCATCTTACATAAAAAGAAGTCAATTGATAATACTTAAAATTGAAAAATGAAGAAATCACAGTATAAACATGCTATTTAGAAGTAGTAAGAAAGTTAGAAAATTTGAAAGTGATATTTTTCTAGGGAGTAAGGCCTGGGGAGGGGCAGGAATGGCAGATTTTCTTTCTGAGCTTTATTGTAGCAGAAAGGAAACCCCTAAATCAGCTATGTTTTCCTGACTCCTCAGTACTTTGGGCCACAGTTGTGTAGTGGGTAGGGCACAGGGCATAATGTTAATAAGGTCAGAACTAAGACCTCGCTCTCTGAGCACACTGACCGTACCTTACTTCTCATTTCACTGCAGTCATGTGCCATTTGTCTGAATGGAAACTGGACTACAGCAAATAGAGCCGATCAACACAAAGCCACAATCACCACTTACTAAGGCCCATTGGGCTCATTTGTGGATGTGTTGTACTTGATCTTGTTGAGCATGACTCTTAAGTCACCATGCCTGCTCCTGCCAATGACCAACACAAACCGGAGGGATCTTCCGGTGTCATAAGTCTCAGTCCTACTTTTGAACCACTTCTTTGACTTCTTTCATACCCCTGATCCTGTCCCAGTTTTAAGCCTCCTAGGGACTAGTTCTGCTGCTTTGCCTTCCTGTTTACGTTCTTTAAAAAACCTTTTCTTAATGTTTATTTAAAAAAATTGTTTTTAATGTTTATTTATTTTTGAGAGAGAGAGCGCGCGTGCGAGCGAGCATGAGTGGGGGAGGGGCAGAGAGAGAGGGAGACACAAAACCCAAAGCAGGCTTCAGGCTCTGAGCTCTCAGCACAGAGCCTGACACGGGGCTCAAACCCACAAACCGTGAGATCACGACCTGAGCCAAAGTTGTACACTTAACTGACTGAGCCACCCAGGCGCCCCCTGTTTACATTCTTATCTACTCGTTTGGACTTGACAGTGTGGACCTTGTATTAGTGAGATAAATCATCACAAAACTTAGTGGCTTAAAACCATAACCATTTTATTTGCTCATGGTTCCATGGGTCAGAATTTGCACTGACTCACCTGGGTGGTTCTGCTGGTCTCACTGGGGGCTGCTTATGTGCACCCAGTTATCTGGCAGCTTGTCTGGGGCTGAATGATCTAAGATGACCCCCCACTCACCCAACTGTTAGTGTGGGGTATCACTGTTAGTGTGGGACTGTAGTATGGGCTCTCCAACAGGAGAGCTAGGGATCCTGCATGAGATGGAAGAGTTCCGGAAGGGCAATTCCCCAATGTGATCTATAAGCCTATGCAAGTCACCTGGCCTAAACCAGAATCAATGCGGGAGGGGACTACACAAGGGTGTGGATATAGGAGGCATGAATCATTGGAGTGTACCACAGACACTTTCCCTGGTTATGATGTGGGTCCCTGCTTGATTTCCGGGCACCAACCCTCAATGGAGACATATCTTCCCAGGAAATGGAGGTGCCATTTTTGCTCTCAAAGAAGAATATAAGCTCGCTGAGGATTTTTCACTTTTATTGCCCATTCATAAAAGAGAAAAAAGGCAGTGTGCTTTCTGTGAGGGAAACTAGGTCCTCCTGAGTCTGATCTCAACACCACTGAGCTAGGCCAGACCTAAGAGACCTGGGGAAAAGGCAGCAGCACTTTTGACCACACACATACGGTGCCTTGGTGATGCCTTGCAACACACACCAGAATTCCTTGGCTATGCCTTTCACAAAGAGCAATAAGCCTAATTTCCCACAGCAAATGAAAGTTAGAGATATGCTTATCTAATAACAGTTAGAGATATGCTTATCTGTTCATTCATTTATTTACAGAATGTGAATTAAACCAACTAAGTGCCAGGCACTGTGTTAGATGAATGTGTCATAGTTACTGTCTTTAAGTTGCTCAGAACCTATTAAGGGATACAGATAAATACAGACATCCTTTGATATCCAAACCTAGTCAATTTGTGAAAATGGCTGGAGGAAAATGGACTGAAAAAGTTTTTGAATAGTGAGAGCCTACATTCCCTCATTGTAAATGGAAACAACAGTATTGTGTTCCCAGCCAGCCTCAAAACCCCGATCAATTCCCTCAAAAAAAATTTTTTTTAATGTTTATTTATTTTGAGATAGAGCAAGAGCGGGGTAGGGGCAGAGAGAGAGAGAGAGAGAGAGAGAGAGAGAGAGATTCCCAAGCAAGCTCTGTACTGCTAGTACAGAGCCCTACGTGGAGCTCAAACTCATGAACTGAGATCATGACCTGAGCCGAAACCAAGAGTGGGACACTCAACCGACGGAGTCACCAAGGTGCTCCACTTCAAAAATTCTTCTTAAAGTTTAATTGCCTATGTAACAACTTACCAAGTATTTTCTACATCATGTCAAGGATTTAAAACACTATTTAGCAGTGAATGAGCACTCATGGGTATATTTTTACCATAAATGATACTGCACAGTAACAGATACAGCTCATGTTCTCCTTCTATGCCATATTAACATGTATAGTAATGTACATAAACAATGGAACAACATGCTAAGGAACCTTTCTTAGAAGACTTAATATAACACGAGAAACCTGTATAACACGAGAAACCTAAATGTTTTTGCTAGCACATACATGCATCTCTGTGTTGGTATTTTGATCAAAATGTTGCATTCTGGGCTTAAAGTTTCTTCAAGTTATTATTGTAATTACTCCAATGGGGAGAGTTTAGATAGTGCAGAGGGTTTTTTTTTTTCTAATATTGAGACTATGAAGCAACAGGGCAATGATCTCTGTAGAGAGTTACATGACCGAAGGAGGAAACAAAAGTGTATTCAAATATGACCAGGTATATATTCTGTGTGCATATGGGCAAGTAAACAAAGAATATTGAAACAGCATGTCTACTGTTACTGTGGTAAGTATCTGAGTGATTTTTCCCCCATTTTTATTATTCTATTTTTCTGCAGTTAAGACAAGATATTTAAAACACAAACGTGCAAAAACAATAGATGCAAATATTAGTGTGAATGCAACACCCTCCCACCCCAACCCCTGAAGGATCTTCAGTGCCTGGTTATGCCATTGCCAGTGGAGAAGGCTGGACGCGCAGCAGAGATCACCTGGATCAGGTCTGCTTTATGGAAGCTGGCATTCTCTGCAACCAGCAGCCACCGAACCCGCATATCAAAATTTACATATACAAAATACAAGTGCTGGGGCACCTGGGTGGCTCAGTTGGTTAAGCATGTCTTGATCTCAGCTCAGATCATGATCTCATGGTTCGTGGGATCGAGTCCTACATTGGGCTCTGTACTGATGTTGCAGAGCCTGCTTGGGATTCTCGCTCTTCCTTTCTCTCTGCCCCTTTCCTGCAGACTCTCTCACCCAAAATAAATAAACATTAAAAAATAAAACACAAATGCCATGCATTGTATAGTAGGTAGCTGAGGATGTATTACATTTTTGTAATTTAAATTATACCAAAGAAACACAAGAAGAACTTGCTATTTAAAAATCCCTGGTAGAGAATTCTTTTGATGAGCAAACACTGCTTTAACTTTACCATTCACCCTCCTGATTTAAGCGTTTTGATAAGTTGGATTGTCTCAAAGCAAGGTATAACAGTAGCATCTCATACTTGTTTTAGACAATTTTTGTGCATCAGCTTGATAGAATATTAAGAAGTCATTAACATTTATAATTATGAAGACTGTGGTGATGTGGAAAAATTCTTGTGCTGTGTTAAGTAAAAAATATCTAACTACAAAATTACATTCAAACTATTACTGCAACGAAGTAAATATGCATGGGGAGTGACTAGAAAAGAACACTGGGGGGGCGCCTGGGTGGCGCAGTCGGTTGGGCGTCCGACTTCAGCCAGGTCACGATCTCGCGGTCCGTGAGTTCGAGCCCCGCGTCAGGCTCTGGGCTGATGGCTCAGAGCCTGGAGCCTGTTTCCGATTCTGTGTCTCCCTCTCTCTCTGCCCCTCCCCCGTTCATGCTCTGTCTCTCTCTGTCCCAAAAATAAATAAACGTTGAAAAAAAAAATTAAAAAAAAAAAAAAGAAAAGAACACTGGGTAAGGAAAGCATTTTTACACATGGCACATTTCAAGTGGATTAAGTGGAGCTTTGCACAAAGCAAATCCTACCTTACAGCTATAGAAGCCGAAGAGGGTAAATGACTTCACATTTTAGCTACAGTGATATGAGCTGGTAGAACAGAAAACCTACAATCATAGAGGCTTAACACAGTAGCAGCTCCTGTCTTGTTCATGTTGAATCTAATCTGTGAGTGGGGGCAGGGGTTGCCTTCTGCTCCACCCAGTCTTCAGGGACCCAGGCTGCCAGTAGCTCTATCATCTTTTTTAAAAATTAATTAATTAATTGAGAGAGAGAGAGAGAGAGAGAAAGTGTGAGCAGGGAAGGGGCAGAGAGAGGAGAGAGCTGAGAATCCCAAGCAGGCTCCACAATGCCAGCATGGAGCCTGATGCAGGGCTCAAATTCACAAACTGGGGCTCAAACTCCATGACCTGAGCCGAAGTCGGATGCTTAACCGACTGAGCCACCCAGGTGCCCCAGTGGCCCTATCATCTTTAACCCACAACTTTCAAGGTGTCTCTCTGGCTATTAACAATTGACAAGGAGAAAGAACATGGTGGATAGTGAAAAGTTTTTATGGGTGAGGGCTGGAAGTAGTAAACATCACTCCCACCCACATTCTGTGGGTCAGAACTTAATCATATGGCAATATGTAACTGCAAAAGAGGCTGGGAATTATCATCTGTGTGCCAGGAAGAAGTAGAAGTGGGTTTTGGTGAACAGCTGGCTGGTATCTGTTACACAAATTCTCACATGTAACCAGATAGGGCAAGAACTGGAAGCCAGTCTTCCTTTCTTGGCTCTGTGCTTACATTTTCATTTCTCATTCATTCATTTATTCTCTCTCTCTCTCTCTCTCTCTCTCTCTCTCTCTCACACACACACACACACACACACACACACACACTAAAGATAAAGACTTTATGTGTTGAAATCTAAACAAAAGACTGTTGTTCTATATCTAAGGACTCCCAATACAATCTGATTCTTTTTAGGAAATTCATTACATTCTCAATGAAAATCATCATCCCTGGGAAGGAAATACTTACCAGGGATAAATCCAGATTCTGGAACAAGAGAATTTGGCTAAGAGCTGAAAAAGAATGAGCAAATGCCTACATAATCCCATGGCCTTTATATTTCAGGTATCACTCACATCTTTGCTTAGGCACTGTCCCATTATCAGTGGGTAGGAGGAAAATCGAATCCTACCTGTAGTATACATTAAGACCTCCTACCACTTTTTCTGAAATCCCAGCCAGAAGGCACTAGAAAAGAGTTGGCATGTTTATCTTCTGTTTTACTAGGCCCTCGCCCAACTTTTCAGACCCAAATCCACTGTGGTTGTGACCAACAAAAGTAAGCATATAGTCATTGAGAGCCATTTTCAAGAAAAGACATTAAAAGCACATTAAAATATTATTTGGGGGTTGCATCCTGGAAAACAGCTATCTGTCCTAAACTTGGCATTTTTCATGTCAAATGTTCTTGCTTGGTGAATAAATCAGTTCAAATAAGAATAAATCATTAGATCTTATTGGTCCTTGGTGGGGCTTGGTGAATGCTGTTTATGCTAAATATCAAAGTTATAGCCAGAGCTTAGATTGGACAATGAGAAAAATAAATTGTTATTTTGTACTTCTTTGTCCCCTACCGAGACTACCAGTATAATGCCTTGAACATTTAGGCACTTGGTATACCAATACTGAGCTAATCATTATGTTATGTTGTTTGACTATAATTCAGAAACTATTGAATTAAGTATGGAAAACTGTACCTATAATAAATGCTGTCAGGCTGCTCTGTTTATAGGCCTGCTCTGAACTTTTTATAGGCCTGCCCATTTCCTCACATGCACAACACACAGAGATACACACACACACACACACCTATATGCACCAACCCACATGCCATCTACACACCTATACACATACCATACACACACACACGCACACCCCTATAAACCCACCCCCACACATATATCATCCACACATCCACACTATCCACACACACACACACCTGTACATCCCAGTCCACACACACACACACACACACACACACACACACACACACACACACACCATCCACACACACAACACATTCACATACATGCACACACACACGAGCTGTATCTTTATTCTTGGGAATGCTGCTCCTCACAGCTGTTCCATGGGGTAACCCTAAATGATCTGGCAAGCAATCAGGTCTGAGGTGCCTCCCCAAAAGGCAGAGTGGATTAATCCAGGTAGGATGCTGTCCCTGAGGCCACTGGAGAAACCTGTGCCTCAGGAGGCCCACCCTGGCTTACTCTCTCGCTCGCTACCTTTTATTTTAACATTTGAAAGGGGAAACCTTTATTCTTTGGGATAAAGAAACATCTAGGAGGCTCAATTCATATTCTCTGAGTTCAGTCTCTGTTTCTGACTGTGACTTTTGCCTTACTTTCGCCAGGGCTTTGGTAGCCCTTGAACCAGGGCTTGCGGTAACCCATAATATCTACATGATGAAGAGGGAGGAACCGGCAACTTAAAGGCCAGTGTCAGAATTATCAGGAAGGAAATTATCTTTCTAAAAAGTATTATTTTAATAACCACCAATATAGTTAGCACAGAACGACTAAGGGTAGAAAGAACTACTTCTGTTCAGTTAAAAAGAAATAAATTGTTTGGGTTAGTTGCTAGTGGTAAGACTGCCCTGAGGGTGAGGCTGGGACGGACTAGGAGTGAAACAAAGAAAACCAAACTTCTCTGCTAGATAAAGTAAGAAGAATGAAGAGGTTCTAGCAGTTTGAGAAAGAGAGGGGGTGGGGAGTTAGAAAGGTGGTGGCACTTTGGTCGATGACAGTAGCCTATGGATTGTTCTATTTTAAATAGTTTATTGTGCTATGGTGTGCTTTCCAGAAGCTGGAGGACATGGGGACAGCAAAGTGGCCATTGTCTAATTTACAGGTGAGATATATTGAGCACTTATTAGCCAGGCACTAGCTTATGCAATTAACATGCACATTCTGATTTAATCCTCATACCCACTCTGTGTGATAAGCCTGTGACTATCCTGATTTTACAGACGAGGACACAGAGGCTTGCCAAGGGTCAGACACCCAGTAAGTGAGAGCCCAAATCTGAGTCTGATTGATTGAAAAGTCCATCCTATTCATTAGTCACTAGAGCATATTGTCCTCATGAATACTGAAGACTATATTACTAAGCTATGGAGCAGAAATTATTGTGGTTTACTAATTAAGGGCGATAAAAGCATCCCAGAAATGCAAAGTACTAAGTAAATACTAGTATTACTGTTCTTGCACTTGACCACTGACATCTGAAGGAAGCACTGTCATCTAAAATGGAAACGTGACAAGCCAGCAAGGGCTTATTAATGTCACATGAAAATGATATAGTTAAATACTCATGTTTGCATTCCACTGGATATTTATATTCTGAAGACCATGTTCTCAGGCACTGAACTCCCATTAAGGTCAGGATCATTTGCAAATCCAGAAGAAAAGACAGCTATATCACTTGTTTTTTGTTTTTTTTTTTTTTGTCCTGAGACAAAAAGAAGAAAAGTGGTTCAGCGTTTTGGCTCAGAATTGAAAAGCAGAAATCATGGTGCCTTTACCACTCTTGCTTCAAAAAGAAGAAATTATAGCCTTTCATTCTCCTAGCAGCATGTAACTAAGGTTTAGATGAGTGAACAGATGCATGCAAAAATCAGCCACGCGCATAGAAAACATTCATTTTCACAATCTGGTAAATCTGCTAGGTACGCATGAAACGGAGCCAAATTGATTTCAGCAGAATGCAATGTCACAGCCTCGGCACAACAGGGATTCTTCTCAGCCTCACTCAGTGCCAGGCCTGTTACCATCCAGGGTCCTGGGTGTATTGATCACCCAGTCACCGAGGGTATGTGAATAGTCCCATAAATGGTGGCATGATTAGCTGAACCCCAGTTGACCAGCTTGTGTTATTTCCATTCCTATTGATGTACTGGAACATGCAACCGTGTTCTTGCTTTTCCCACCTGGAAGCCTATTTTGAGCTTCTTACTACCCAGCACCTTATCCCTTCCACAGGTAGTTCATAGAGCTATGGAATCCAAAAATAGAAAGTGTTCTTAGGGATCAGCTTGTCCAATTCCTTCATTTTATTGATGAGATACAGGGAGGAGAAAACTCTTTTCCAGGCCACATGGATCATTAACAATAACCCACACTCCTTCTGACTTCCAAATCCTTGCTTTTTTTCACTTCATGTGGTCTCTACTGAAATCTGGACTCAGGCTACACAAGAGGGTATTTCTGTAATTCCATCAACCTAAACATCTATATATGAAATATTTATAATGCAAAGGTCTTGACTGAGTCTGCTCTTGGATTTCCCATTTGTCTACTGGACCACAGAGCCTCAAGCCCATAACAATACAAGTTTATAATCCTTTCTTAGAAAATCTTGGAGACAGAGGTATTTTGGAATGAAGCATTTTTTGGACTTTAGAAAGGTAGGACAGTATCCAGATAGTCTATTTGGCTCCTCCCCAAAGCCTAGAGCAAAATGTAGGGCTAGTCAGGTTAAGGTGATGGAGTCTACACACTGTGTTACATCAGTTTAGGTCAGGTTTTGCTGCTGAGTACGTTGGTTGCAAATTTATGATAAAACTTTTGGTTTTCAGAGCTCTCTGGATTTGGAATCGTGAAAAAAGGACTGTGGACTCATACTACTCTTTTCACGTGGGTGGCCTTAAACAAATATCATGGACCAGCTGGATAGTATCAATCACTTTCTCAGCAAAAGAATGGTTTTTCACTAGATTCTCCTTGTCAAGACTTTCTTGGTAGACTTTCGTTATTCCCACTGCCTCTCACTTACATCCCAGATAACAAAATGGAATGGTCCCACACTGGACAGACCTTAGGGAGCTTAAGTTCAGAAGCTGGCTGCCCTGTTTGTTTCTTGGATTTTTTATGAAACAGATCCCGCTGGGATCACTGGAGGGGCAGGTGCGTTATGAGGCAGCTGGGGAGGTCATGGTGGGGACTGGCAGCAGCACCTGTCCTCTTGGGCTTCAGTAAAAGCTGAGCAGAGAGGGCTTGCCACCAGGTCCCCAACGGGCAACTGATCGTGCCTGCGTCTCTGGGCTTTCTCTGGCTCCAACTGCTTCTCAGCTTCCTCCTTCTCATCGGATGGGCAGGTTTCCAGGGCTGTCAGATTTTCTTCTGCCCAAGTTAACAGGGACATTGATTTTGGAGGAAGGGAGGCCCTTCCCCCAGTCCATCCTTCCCTCACTCCTGGCTTAGCCACGCCAGCTCTGTGGCATTGTCCAGTTTTATTAGTACTGCCTGGCTGAGGCCTCCTTTCCCAGGCGGCCCCTGTGATTTCCAGCCCCTCTCCACTTGGCATGTCGACGTGCACTTCTGGTCTCCCAGGGAGAGCCTGCTTACCTGGATAATGGGCACTTGACCCCCTGGTTTCCAAAGTGGGCTTCTGTACCACAGCAGGGCTTGCATCTGTTTTTATTGTTTTCTGGACTATTGCCGGGAGGGAGTCCTATAAACGTGACCTTGCTTGGCTGGCTTTGGGATTGATGGAAATCAGATCACTTTGGGGGTTCTAATGGGCCTGGATGGAGGAGTTTTGGAGTGACACAGGAAGGTATGCTGTGTTTGTGAGGAGGCCCTTTGCTCCTTTAGAACTGGAACATGGCTTTCCTAAAATTTTTCATCTGGCATAGAATTGTATGCATCTGTTTCTTTGAGGAATTTCACCATAGGGACAGGAGGATAGAATTTTACTTAGAAAACCATAAATGTCTTCTAAGAAAAAGAATCCATTTATGTCTTTTGGAGCAATCAGTGTGGGTAGGTTTGGAGAGGAAGGAAGAAAGGAAGGAAAGAGAAGCTGGTCTCCCATGTCTTTTATGCTCCTCAGCACCCTGATTTCTTCTCACTAACCATGGTGACAGTGAGTGGATGGCCTCCCCATCCCCTCTTTCCCAGCTCCAATACACTCCACTGCATACAGAATGCTATTTTATAAGACATGTATCTCTGTGTTTAGAACCCCTGGTGGCCTTCCATTACTTTTAGAATACAAGTACAGTCTTTACCGTGGCCCTTGGTCCTGCATCAACTGCCCCTGTCCCCTTTCTAGCCTCATCCTGCACAACCCCCAGGCTTGGGGCACTCTGGCCTCACTGGCCGCCTCAGAGGCTTCCTGCTTCTCCTGGGCCTTTACATACATCTCTCTCCCTGCCCCAAAGGCTCTTTCTCTGCTCCATTTCCCCCTGGATTCTGTCCTTAGTCTAGTTATCTCCCATTCAGCCCTTCAGATCCCAGTTCAAACACCATTTTTCTCCAGCCTGGGGTTCTGTTTTCTATTCTCACAGCGCTCTGTATTTTGCCTTCTCATCACCTATCACAATCTACAACTTGTTACATCAGCAACCGATGGGCTGATGTCTTGTATCTCATTGGCTCATTAGCTCTGTGAGAGGAGGGGCTGAATTTCTGTTTGCTCACCGTTATCATTTCCAGTGCTAGCCTGGCATTCCCAGATAGTAGTTCCTCAATAATTATTGATGAGTTACCCAATCACTTATGTAGCTACTATGACAACCTCACTGTTATTCCTATGTAAGAAAAAAAAAAAAAAAAAAAAACCTCCTATGTTACTCCAGTGTAGAAATACCACTTGCTGGCAAAAACTCAGGCATGGGGTATTCTTGAGAGTCTAGAAGAGTGAGCCAGTGTCTCCACTCCCTGGAGTTGGTTGTGGAGGCTATATTCAGCTTGACGTTTCTCTCCTGAAGCTCCAAGAGCCCTCTCTGATAGCAGACTGGCATGTCTTTCCTGAGTTTTCTTGTTGGCCAAGAGGAACATGTCACATTGGTAATAATGTCAGTAAACTCTGAAGCTGCCAAGGAGAGCAGCAAGCGAAGGCCAAGAGGAAGCCAGCAGAGCCTTAAACACGCAAGCCCTGGAAACCATCTCATTACCAGAGGTGCCAGCCGTCACACCCTGGATAGAAGGGCATAATTGCTGCAAACAGCTAATCACTAACAGCATGACAGCCAAGGGCCTACAGCCGTCCTTTTCTTCACTTCAGGATCTGTCCCACCATGAGGGGAAAGGCGCCAAAGGAGCAAGCCATGCGTGAAGATATGGCTCCTGTCTCAGAAAAAGGGCGTTTCTCCTCCAACTTGCACAAGATGCTTTGGGAGGCCTCTCTTTGTTACCAAACTTGAAATCTTGACGCTTTTATCTAAATGTAGTGCCTCTGGACTTCAGAGATGTTATCTTAAGCCCAGTATGGCAGAGGATGGTCTTCTGTGTGACACCGGCCATTTGCAAAAGGATGTATCACAAAAGTAACCTTTTGCTTTTAGGAGAGTATGTGGGAAAATATGGACTGGACACCCATTGTGTAGACGCTACTGCATAAGGTTCCTAGGGGTAAAATAAAATAAATAATCGTTCTCATAATTTCTTTCTTTAACTATATTGCCATGGTAATCTATTAAAATAAGTGGATGGCTTCATCTAGAAAATTCCACATAGATATCAAAACAGAAGTTGTTGCAGGTATCTGGGAGGTGTGTGATTACAAAATTAACAAGCACCTGGATAAATTCAAGCATATCTCTTCTCCCTAACCCATCTCCTTCAACCATTGGGAGAGTGCCCTCTGTGTGTCTGGAGCTGTCCTAGGTGCTTGGGACAGAAATGCAGTTGTGGCCTCAAGGAGCTTATGCATTAATGAAAGAGAGCCACAGATAAATCAGTAACTATGCTGTGGAGTAGGAAGTATGGGATTGGAGGTGTCAATATGAGCTTCTTTTAATGTCTGAGGGCAGCTTTTTTTTTTTTTTTTTAAGTAATCTCTACACCCAACCTGGGGCTCAAGCTCACGACTCCAAAATCAAGAATTGCATGCTCTTATGACTGAGCCAATCAGGTGTCCCTAATGTCTGAGGACAGCTTTTGTGCACAGAAAAGACCATGACGGCTATTTTGGTTTTAAAAATTATCAATTCAGAAATCTATTTTCTTTAGGCCTTTGAATTCAGCCTATAATCTTATTATCCTGTTTATAAATAAAATGGATTAGTTCAAATTGAATAGATTTAAATAAGTTCAAATTGCAATGGTGCCATTTAAAACTTTATTAAATTCTCTTAAACTTTGAAAACTATATTTACGATTTAATATCTTCTTTTTCTTAAGTGCTTCAAATACTTGACTGAGCAAGCCAAGTCTCCCTAAATACTTCAATAGTGCTTGTGAATCTATAAATTGCTGATACTCTGGGAACTAAGGTTGCTTATAGGCCAAAGATTTTCAAGTACACAGGCCCAGGTGATTTTTCCTCTGCCAAGAGGATCCTGAGCCCTCTTACGGTTGCCATGACAACAGGGAACTTGAAGTTCATGCCCTTTGGATAGAATTGGTTTTCTTGAGTCTAAATTACAATCTAACTTAATTCTTACCTCTGCTTTGAGTTGCAACCTTCTTGCCCACATTGCCGCTAACATTTTTCAAACTGATCTCTTTCCATGTTCTTCATGTTCTTGGTTGGGTCCCAATTTTTTTTTTTTAATTTTTTTTTTTTTTTGACGTTTATTTATTTTTGAGACAGAGAGAGACAGAGCATGAACAGGGAAGGGGCAGAGAGAGAGGGAGACACAGAATCTGTAACAGGCTCCAGGCTCTGAGCTGTCAGCACAGAGCCCGACGCGGGGCTCGAACTCAAGGACAGTGAGATCATGACCTGAGCTGAAGTTGGACGCTTAACCGACCGAGCCACCCAGGTGCCCCAGTTGGGTCCCAATTTTTAAAAAAATATTTTATTTTGGTAAAAGATACCTGACATAAAATTTACCACTTCAGCTATTTTTTGGCATGCATTTTAGTGGTACATTAAGTACATTCACATAGTTGTGCAGTCATCACCACCATCCATCCCCAGAGCTTTTTTTATTTTCTCAAATTGACACTTCATACCCATTAAACAGTAACTCCCCTTCCGCCTTCCCTGTGGGCCCTGGCGACCACCATTCTACTTTCTGTCTCTATGAATTTGACTACTCTAGGTGGGATCATACAGTATTTGTCCTTTTGTGACTGGGTCATCGTCACTTAGCATGTCTTTTAAGATTCATACCTGTTGTAGCATGTGTCAGAATTTCCTTCGTTTTTTTTTTTTTTAATTTTTTTTTTTCAACGTTTATTTATTTTTGGGACAGAGAGAGACAGAGCATGAACGGGGGAGGGGCAGAGAGAGAGGGAGACACAGAATCGGAAACAGGCTCCAGGCTGAGCCATCAGCCCAGAGCCCGACGCGGGGCTCGAACTCACGGACCGCGAGATCGTGACCTGGCTGAAGTCGGACGCTTAACCGACTGCGCCACCCAGGCGCCCCAGAATTTCCTTCGTTTTTAAAGGCTGAACACTGTTTCATTGTATGGACACACTACATTTTTTTAATTCATTTATCCCCCATGAACATTGTTACTTTTACTTTTTGGCTCTTGTGAATAATGCTGCTGGGTGCCCGGGGTTCCAATTCTTACAGACACTTTAATGCTACCCAAGTGTAATTTTACAGGACCAAAGAGTAAAACAAAGTTAAAATAAATAATAACATAGACACACTGGTACATTCCAACAGTGCTGCTGAAAAGGTATTATCAATCTTTCAAAAATAATTTTTTGTATATCCCTTCTGTAAAATATTTTGACAATGCATAAGCAAAGCCATAAAAATGTTTCTACCTATTGATCCGGTAATCCTAGTCCTAAAATGTATTCTAAAGAAACATAATCTACAGAGGAAAAACCTATATAAATGAACCTCTTTACTGCTAAAGTTTTAAAATTTTAAGTTATATACTAATTATATAATACAATTATATAATAGCTATAAAACTGTCGTGAAAAACTGGAGACAACCTAAATATTCAGCAATAGGGAAATGGTTAACTGAACTGAAATGAAACCACTTGAAGCATATTACACATCCATTAAAATAATAAATACAAAAATTCTGTAGCAATAAAAAAGGAGAATATAAAATTATAACTATGCAATCATGTAAAAATTATGGCTGCAAATGGACAAAGCCTGAAAAAGAACAGGGAAGTACTAAAGTGAATTTTGTGAGAGATTGGTGGATTCAAAATGATTTCTTCCCTTTAAAAAATAGTCTTTGCTGTTGGTAAAAGCAATAAAAATTAAAATTTGAAGTAGCTGACAAAACTTGTCCATTAAAAATAAGGGTACTTGCTGGGTTGCTTTGATGATTAAATAAGTTAATGGATGCAAAAATAGCTAGACACAGTCTGCAGGCACTCTACAGTGTCTCCCCCAGCCCTCTCTGCCTCACCCCTCCTTCCTTCCAGCTTTAGTCGCCAGCGGCTGCAGGATCAACACTGGTCACAAAGTACCTCCATACCTCTCTCTTTCTCAGTAAGAGTGTTTCCTGCACTTTTTATTCTTTTTTTTATCTATGACTTCCAGAGCTCAATAGGATCTGGGCACTTTACACTTTCTGATTCTCTCATCAAATGAACTTGTTCTTTTCTCCTTAGTTAATATATGGTTTTTGAAAAATATATAATAGTAACAGTCTGGCAATTTGTTCCCAAGTTAAACATAGAGTTACGGTTATATGATCCAGCAATTCCCCTGCTGAGTAAATATCCAAAAATGAAAGCAGGGACTCGAACAGATATCATACACCCATGTTCCCAGAAGCATTATTCACAATAGCCAAAAGATAGAGAAACAATCCACGTGTCCATCAACAGATAAACAAAATGTGGTACATCCACACAATGGGATATTATTCAGTTTTTTTTTTTAATTTTTTTTTCAACGTTTTTTTATTTATTTTTGGGACAGAGAGAGACAGAGCATGAACGGGGGAGGGGCAGAGAGAGAGGGAGACACAGAATCGGAAACAGGCTCCAGGCTCTGAGCCATCAGCCCAGAGCCCGACGCGGGGCTCGAACTCCCGGACCGCGAGATCGTGACCTGGCTGAAGTCGGACGCTTAACCGACTGCGCCACCCAGGCGCCCCTTATTCAGTTTTTAAAACAGGAAATTCTGATATGATACAACATGGATGAACCTTGAAGCCAGTCATAAAAGGACAGATACTGTATGAATCCACTTACATGTGGTACCTACACTAGACAAATTCACGGAGACAGAAAGTAGAAGAGTGGATAGCAAGGGCTGGGGGAAGACAGAATAAAGAGTGTTTAATGAGTACAGAGTTTCAGATGGGGATGATGACAAAGTTCTGGGGATGATGACAAAGTTCTGGGGATGATGACAAAGTTCTAGAGACTGATGGTGGTGATGGCTGCACTTAATGTTGTGAATGTGTTCAATGCCACTGAATGTACTAAAAAATGGCTAAAACAGTAAATTTTATGTTATGCATATTTTACCATAATTCTAAAAAAGAATATGGCATTAGTATACCTCCCAGATTATGTGTTAATAATTTACCAAGTACTTTCTAGAAGTAATGCCTTAGGTGAAGATAAAGAAAATGGGAAAATTTCAGGGGTTGTGGCTGGGAAGACAGAAAGACTATAGGGCATGTAGCCCTTTAAGTTCTCCACAAACTGCACTACAGCTGCACAAATCCCATCACTCTGCCTGTGGGTACAGAGTGATCCTGGTCATCAAGGGAGTGTGGAAAAAACAATCAGAGGTGAGATGTCAGTGTGGACAATGGAGTGGGTTGTGGTCACGGTGACAGCAGAGGAGCAAATTTTTTAAAAAGGCCAGAGGGAAACCAGCTAAACAATATTAACTGCAAAACCAACAGAAAAGGCCTCTGAATCCACCTGCCAGAGTCCAAATAAGAGTTTAACTGAACAGGTGAACACCAAATCCAGATCTTTGCAAGAGCGTTTGTGGGCCAGGAGGTCCAAGCTCCTGCCAGAGACATCTTGTGATGAGGACCCAGGCAAGCCTCTGCCCTGCTGATGGGCACTTGCTCTCTCACATTTATCCACTGCCAATCCTTCCTCAGTTCTCTCTCCCGTTGAGGGAAAATCTGTATCTGAGTCATTTGCTGATGGAGTCTGTCCTTATTCTGCCCTCTGCAACAGCACAGAACAATTTCATTCCCTCCTCTATTTGAAGTCTTTTCTGGGTTTGGATCTTCTTTATTCAGATTTAACAACATCCTCAGCATCTTCAACTGGTCCTCGTACTCTAGTCTATGGCTTCAAGACCTGAACTCCAGCTATCAGATGTGGTCTGACTGGTACTCTTACCTTCCATTAGCAGGACATGTTCTCCAATTAGGACTGCTGTCGAACCCCACTGTAATTATGACTATGAATGTCTGACTGCTGTGCTAGATTAGAAACTACTTGCCGTTTCACGTGCAAAGGACCTGGGGGGTTATTCGTTTCACTATTCATTAATTGAACCTATTGGACCCCCAAGATCAACATGTAAAACATCTCCTAAATGGAAGAAGTAACATTTGTTGAGTATAGTCACAGATGATAACTACACTTAGCATGGTAAGCATTGCATGATATATAAATTGTCAGATCACTATGTTGTACACCTGAAACTAATGTAACACTGTATGTCAACTACACTTCAATTAAAAAAAGAAAAAGAAAGAACATTTGTCAAGTACTTAATCTGTTTTAGGCACTCTGTTACAGACATAATTTAAGCCACACATCAACCCTCATGTGAGAAGTATTACTTTCCCTACCTTATGTTAAGAAAATCAGGGCTACATTCACACCTATAAGAAGAATCAAAGTCAATGCACCTGGCTCCAAAGCACTTCTGTTTTCCATATAAGTTAGGATACATTAGACCGCAGAGAATAGAAAATTCAGTTCAGACTGGCTCGATTAAACACCAAGGACAGTTGTGTGACAATGTCCGGTGGTAGAGGAGCCTTTCAGCTCAGCAATGTCAAGGATGCCCATTTCTTCTGTACCCATTTTATACCCACAATGTTGCCTTTGTAGTAACTGTAAAATATGCCCCTTTGTCACTATCAGCAGGAAAGAAAGACTGAGTTGCCATGGTTTTCTTTTAAAAGCAAGGAACACTTCACTAGAAACCCTCAGCAAGCCATTCTGCATCTCATTGTCTGTGAAAAGAGATCGCTGACAATAAGAATGGAATTGCCCTGCATTGGCCTAGTCAGATAGCCCTGTGTCAGACTAGGTTCCCAGAACTCATCACCTGATGTTCAACGTCAGAAAAGGGTATGTCCACCACAGTTGTGTCACCGCTACCTCCACAGAAAGTGGCATGGGGAGGCCTGTGCTGGGCATCCAGAGGCAATCCCTTCCCCAGTGGGACTTCTAATCTAGTATGGAAGACAGGAAGCACTGCACAACTGTTAGAGGTATGATGTGTGTTAGGGAAGGGAAGGACATGTAGCACATATAGAAGAGAGTCTGGAAAATCGCTGAGTCTCTGTGGTTCTAGAAGGCCTCCAGAGGAATGACGGTCCTGGAGAGACTTGGACAATGCTGGGCAGAGGGAAGAGTACATGGAGACTAGAGTGGAGAAGGAATTGAACTCTCACACTGTACCTTAAGTCCTTGGGACACCTAACAGCCAGAGACCAATCATCTGATTAGACACTCATTCATGCATGCACTTGTTGTACAAATATCTACCTGCAGCAGGTGAGATCATGTGCGCATCATCGGTGAAAGACACCTGCTCAAGAGATGATTAGTCTGTGAAAGAGCCATGCCTTGCACTTCATCTCTCTTTCTTGCTAGCCATCCTAGTGTATACTTGAACTCCCACTGCAGCCTAAACCACCCCAAAAAGGTGAACTTCAAACCACAGGTGGTACATTCTGCTATCATTAATGTTTGTTTGATTAAAAGAAAAAGAATTTGGAGCACCTGTAGAAAAAGAATTTGGAGCACTCAGCCGGTTGAGTGTCCGACTTCCGCTCAGGACATGATCTCATGGTTTGAGAGTTTGAGCTTGGGCTCTCTGCTGTCAGGACAGAGCCTGCTTCCCATCCTATGTCTGCTCTCCGCCTCTCTGCCCCTCCCCCACTGGTGCATGCATGCAAAAAGTAACATTAAAAAAGAATTGGGAATTATTAAAATGAGGTTTTAAGATTACAGTAAATTTTAATTATTTGTGTTCTCTTATTAGATGTTTCTATGGATAGGCCCATTCACTTCTGATCTCAAATCTCAGCATATGCAGAAAATGATAGTATCAATAAGAAAACAAAGAAAGGTAAAAAGGCACAACAAACTGGCTGACACACAGAATTTGGTAAACAAAGCATATAAATTCCACTTAGTTTTTCTAAGAAACATTCTTTCCTGGGGGGCCTGGGTGACTCAGTCAGATACGCGTCCGACTTCAGCTCAGGTCATGATATCATAGTTTGAGCCCCATGTTGGGCTCTGGGCTGACAGCTCAGAACCTGGAGCCTGCTTCAGATTCTGTGTCTTCCTCTCTCTCTGCCCTGCTACCACTCTCCCTCTCTCTCTCTCAAAAATAAATAAACATTAAAAAAAATGTTAAAAAAAAAAAAAAAGAAACATTCACTCTGGATGGCAGTAGATTGTACTTCAAGGACATTTTTTTCTATTACTTCTTTTCTAAAACTTTTGGCTTTCCCTAAATCAATCAGTAATCATCCAATGTAGCATTCAGTCTACTAAAAAAAAAAAAAAAAAAAAAAAAAACCAAAACAAACACCCAACTGTCAATGTCAATAAAAGAATGGCTCAGAGCAGTACAAGTCTTACCATGAGGGCACCTATATATATTTTTTTTCATTCATTTTCGTAGTAGAAACTGCACTTCAACCGTGATGTGTAACTCACACATTAAGAGTATTTGATAAACATCAAAGTAATAACGGGCAAGGGGAGAAGTGGAAACAGGCTGCATTTAAAAGGTTTTTAATAAACCTTCCTCACAACTTGAGCTCAGATGCTCAGGGCCAGCAGGCTGTGGCCCTCCAATGTAGGCTGAGGCCATAGTGACTGGTGCTAAATCAAACCACTCCCCAGCCCTCACTTGCTCCCTGCGAGCAGCTCCTTCTCCAAGAACACTTGTTCTCAGGAAAAGATCTGATAAATTTATTCTATCAGTTAGGGATCTCTGAAAAAAGGGGCAGAAAACCATCTCCCACAGGTTTAGTCCCAGAGGGACTTTACCGGCTTAGAGAGGTATTTTCAGGTTAGGGATTTCTGGAATCAGAAAATGCCCTTAGGGCTGGGTTCTTCTCCGCCTCTCAGTCCTGATATCTCTACAGAGGCTTCATTTCTGGCTCCACGTGGCAGACCCTAGACACACTGGGCTACCCAGATCTGATGCCTGTTCCAGCACCAGGTTCGCCTCTGCCCCAGTAATATCCAGCAAAAAAGAACTCCTGCCCCTTTGTTCCACGTAAGTTCCTAGATTCACTCTGACTGGCAAAAGTCACGTGTCCTGGCCTGAACCAATCTCTGCAGCAAGAAGAATGCAACCCACTGATTGGTTATCCCTGAACCCCTGACTCCAAGAGGCGGGGAGGGCGCTGAAGCCACACTCAGCCCACACGGGCTGGGAACAGAAACCAGAAGCCAATCTCTGAAAAAGGAGAAATGGATGCTCAGTAGCAAATCACAAATGTCCTCTATATCCATTCACATTCTTCCCAGTATTTCTGCTCTTGCAGGAGATAAAGACGTAAAATAAGAGTCTCAAACGGCTCTCATCCTGGACTTTCCAGCGTTTGGGTGTGGATGGCACTGCTTCCTCAACCCACCAAGCCACCCAGACACCAGTCCTCTTCTCCAATATAAGCAAACACATGACATGATTGCTTCACGTGTAAACCCTTATGAGAAGACAAAGGTGTTAATGTAATTGATATGCATGTGATTATCACCATTAGTACAGGCAGTAGATATGCACAGGATTATGTACCTCAAAACTAAGGTGATTGGTACCTGTGCGATTATCTGCCACGAAGGCACGCCCTTTCCTGCTTCTAATGCAATTTACCTTCCTCCCTACAGATGGAATTGATGCCCACGTGATGACTTACTCCAGACCCACATGTGATTATGCCTGTGCAATTATCTAACACTATGATATGCCATGATTGAAACCCATGTGATTATCTGCTAAGATGATAGCCATGCAAATGAAAATTGGCAAGTCTTGTAAGCTCTAATAATAAGCCTCACTACAAGCCAAAACCAAAGAAGAAAGGTTCTTCTTCAGAAAAAAAGGCCACCTATACACGCTAAGTATAGATGTGTATGCATGCAGTGTGTACGAGTGTATATGAGAAAGATTGAGATTCATCTTTTTGTGGTGTTTAAAACTTAGAATAAAACTATAAAAGTGAAAGAAAAGAAATGTCAAGGTCATTTCCAGCTCTAGAATTCTCAGATTCTAGGCTCTAATAATAACTGGAGGAGTATTCTTAATTTCACAGGAAGTAGTATTTATTCCATCACCAACTTGTGTTTTAATTCACAGACTCTGGTTCATAGTGACTGTTTTGCCCTTTGGTGACCACACAAGGAAACCAGGAGTAGAGAATTACTGATGTAAATACGAACAACTGAAGGTACAGCACCAACACATAAATCAGCAAGGCCACGTTTTCAACTCCAGAGCATGTGCCATTATTACAGACAAGGCCACACTCAGCTGTACTTCCCAGCATCCACTGCTCTTCTTCAAAAGAAACAATCTAAGTAATAGCATGTTTGGTCATTTATCTTGCTCTTTTTCCCCAATTCGCTGTTCTGACTTTTGAGAAAAGCATGTAATATCCCCATAGAATTTGATGATTTTCTTTCTTATTGTCAAAAAATGCTAATCCATGAAGAGAACCTTCCTGGGTAATGTTAATTCAGCTGCCTGTTTTATAATAGGATTATGTTTTCCAGGATTTAAAAATCCCACTTGTTAGCTACCAAATAGACTTCTACAACAGCTATAAAATCGAATTTAATCCCTATTGGCATTAACAAAATAGCTGAGGTACAATTCATTTCTAACTATACTACACCTCCAATAAATATATAACATTTCTTTTGAAGTTTTAAAAGGAAACTGTTCAGTGGAGAACCAGTCTCGTGGGTCCAATCATGCAATATCTCTAAGGCAGAATAAATGTTTATATATGGTAAGGACTATGGGAAAAATGTACTTAAACAGATTAATCCATGTTTACTAATGCTCCCTTTTTCATCATGCAAATTCAAGTTAAAATGATCTTCATTTCTTTCATTTGAAAATAGTTATGGGGGAGCCAACTATTTGTTCTATTAATATTTAAAGAATCTAATTAGGTTCAAATTAATTTCAGAATAGAATACTACACCAAATTTGAGGTGGAGGCTAATAGCGTATTTCACTTTACAAAGGGGAGGGCATTTTTTGGAGGGTGGGTGAAGATAAGGGAAGGCAAAGGGCCCTCAAAATGATCTTGTGAAACTGAGGGCTGATGGGGGGTGGAGGGGAGGGTGGGTAATGAGTATTGAAGAGGGCATCTTTTGGGATGAGCACTGGGTGTTGTATGGAAACCAATTTGACAATAAATTTCATATATTAAAAAAAAAAATGATCTTGTGGGCCAGCAAGAGTGGTAATCAGATTTCCTTTTGTCTTTGGCTCTTCATTCCTATATTATCCTCTCTTCAAAAATGGAGTTGAGTTGGCATTAAAGGGCCTTCTGGGAATGCAAAATTCAAGTGGGGTGAAACAGAGACATATTTCTCCCACCACCCTCCTTCCTCCTCCTTCAGACAGGTGACTCAGGAAGCTTATGGTTGGCCAGATGGGAACAAAGATATGCTGGCAAATATTGTTTCAAGATGAAGGAGAAGAAAACAAGGAGGCTGACATGTAACATATCAAAGAATATTCAGGCACTCGGAAGTTGAACATGAATCTCAGGGCAGTCCAACCTCTTTAAAGATGCAAATTGCAGTCAAACACAGAAAACAGTAGGGTTCTGTTTATCCTTTCACAAAGGGTGCAAACTGCTAATCAGGCTCCATTGCTGGGCTGGCCACTTTGTTTATCAATAAACAGGAAGACAGTTAGACTATAATTTTCCTGCCTAGTACTGGTAGCCAAAAGGAAATGCTGGCAGCTTGGTAGTACTGAGTTCCAGTTGCATCAAAACCCAATTATTATTGTAATAATGTATGGGTGTTTGCAAGTTGCACAAGTGCGCTACACATGTCCAGAGAATCATGTGAAACATATTGGCAGAGAATGAGCTTGGTGATACACGGACTAAGGGGAGCTGTCAAAATAGGCCGGTCCTCCAAGAGCTCAGCTGTGGAGTGTTGTTTAAAAACACACGCGTGCTGGGAAAGAGTTACCATGACAGATATGGAAATCTTCTGCATGTTAATACAACACGACAAAAATATGGTTTGACAAAAATCAAACAAACAGGCTTCAAAATGGGAAATTTGGTTGGAATATGCTGTAACTGCCACTACAAACTGTTACAACAGAACACTCATACACTTCAGAGTTATTTTCATGTCAGTAGGAACTACCTTCCTGAGATACTATAAAACTCCAAATCTCAAATACAGCACAAGATCCCAAATCTAACATATAACAAAAGTTCAATCATACATGTGTTTAAGCATTCAAACTGTCCAAATCATGACCTTAGGTCTTCGTTTCATTTGTCTGTATAGATGCATCTATAAGAGATTAAGACACATTCCAAACTTCACATAACTCCCAAGATGGAGCATGACAAATACAAAATACAAAGAGACTATATTTTCCACAACACAGTGTTTCTATCTTTTTTTTTTTTCAGATTTTAACAAGTTTACGGTGCTTCTATTAATGTTGAAATGGTGCATGTGTCATCATTATATATACTGATCACATGTAATGCATGTATTCATCAAATGTTTGCTGAGTACCTACTATGTACCAAGCACCGGGGTAAGCTGTTGGGATACAATGGCACCCTCTGCACATAGTTGAGTCTACCAGGAAAGCAGGTGTGGAACAAGTCATTACATTAAGGCGTAATGACTGTTATGATGGAGTACGTGAGCCACTCTTTCTGTGCACCCAACCAGTCTTCACTGCTGTGTCTGGCTCTCCAAGATGCCAAACCACAGCAGCCTCTCTGGCAACTTGAGATAGGGAACCATAGCTTGCTTCTGCTTGGACAAGACTTGGACAAGTGAAAATTTGGTAAGTTCTGCATGGCTCTGATAATAATTTTCATTAGCAAATGTAGTGGCCACAAGTGAAGCTCTAGGGTGTAGACTACCTGGCTTCCCCACTTATTGGCTTTGTGACATTGGGCAAGTTTGTTAACCTCTCTGTATTCCGCTCTCCTTATCTGTCAATGCGAATAATAGCACCACTGCCATAGAGGTGCTGTGAACCTGAAATGAGGGAATCCATGCAAAGACTTAGAAATAGTGTTGGCACACAGGAATGTTCTAAATGTTCTCTAGTATTGTTCCTACACCACCTTCAGCACCATGGCCAGCACCAAGGCTCATTCATCCTAGGGCAGAGACCAGAAAGAATGATTGTAGATAACTGCCTTTGGCCCAGGAATGGGCCAAAATCCAGAATCCAAGTAGAACTCAGGATGGACTTCTGATAATTCCCATCCCTGCTCTGACCCTCAGAACTGACGGCTGATATGTGGAGTATGTCTCTAGGGGAAATGTGGAGAAACTCAGTAATAGCTCCCAGCCTAGACAGTGGGAGTTCCTGACCAATGGGAGTTCTCTCGTATCTTGACTCCAAACTTGGGTGCTTCATACCCACTTCAGAATCCTTTGCTTTGACAGGCTACTTGGAACTTCCTTCCATTTATTGGCTCTACTTTCCTACGTTCCTTCCCCCCATGTATCTAGCCATCCACAGCTCCAGGAAAGAGAAGCTCTTGACATTCTCATACCCTGTAGCAGTTGGGCCAGATCATCAGCCTTCCCCTGCTACTAGGGAAAGGTGATTAGATGATGTGGATGAATGGCTTAGTTGAAAAGCTTACTGGGGTTCAATCCTAGCTTCATTTTTTCTATCCTGGGAGGCTCCAAGAATTCATCCTCTACTGGAAAAACTTGAGGCATCTTTGCAAAGCTTACTTTCATCTTAGGCCAGCTCCCTGGCTCATCTTTCTCTCTAGGCTTTTGCTCTTCTGACACATGTCTAGGAAGGTCTTTTCAGTGTAGTTATCTAGAGCTAATCAATACTTTTCCCAAGAATATGTGCTTCTTAGACTAGATATAGGTGGAAATTCAGGGCACAACTGCTAACTTTTGGAGGTTAATTTATGACCCCTGAATGGCTAGCACAATTGCATCAAATGGGAAAAAGTTGCAAAAACATATTTGAAACAGGCAGCCTATCTTTATTAGAGAGGCAGGTAATGCCTTGGGTTAATTTTTGACTTGACATTTGCCTCTGACAAGCCACACTTTACTTTTCTTTTCCCATTAAAACACCATCTTCCTGAACCTACACAGCAGGTATTGAATAAGAATTAAGTTATCATCATCCTGAGAAGCTCTGGTGTATTTAAAAATACATGGCAAAAGTATATTAATTCTTAATCACCTCTCTAAATCAAAATGTTAAATTATGCCTTAAAATATACCCACTAATTTATTATTGAAAATATGGTGGGGGGGGGGCACCTGGTGGCTCAATCGACTTCAGCTCAGGTCATGATCTCACGGTTCATGAGTTCGAGCCCCGCATCAGGCTCTGTGCTGACAGTTCAGAGCATGGATCCTGCTTCAGATACTGCGTCTCCCTCTCTCTCCACCCCTCTCCCCACTTGCAATCTGTCTCTCTCTCTCTCTCAAAAATAAATAAACATTAAAAAAATAAAAAAAAGAAAATATAGTGGTATTTAATACTTACAAATTGTGGCCACTGAAATAAAAAAACTTGAAAAATACACGATTTTTTGATACCAAGTATGTTGTGCTGCAAAATTTCATGCTGTATCCCCTTCATTTTGGTGGTAGCTATGTGTACTTGGTTCTTTAGTCACAGAGATTTAGCAAACTGAAACCTCCTGGGTTTATTTTGTGAAAATCACCTGTGGTTCCTTGATAAAAAAGAAGAGATTTTAATTGGTAGCTAAATTTGGAATAAGCAAGTTTAATGATTTTCACTATAAATTCCAAGTTATATCTTACTTCATTTTGGAGGAAATGACTATAGTTTCTACTTTTATAAAGTTTTAGCTCATTTAAACTGGGTTCTTTTCTTTCAATCTTAATTTTATGCTCAAAGATCTGTTGTAGGCTTGGGCTTTCCATAGTCAGGTATATCATATTATAGATGATACTGTCTTATTTAATTGGATTCCTAGGAATTGCAGGAAAAGACGTAACTGGTGATTTGAAGCCTACATTTCTTTGTAAAGAGATTTTGTTGAGCTCATTAAATGGAAATTGCTGACGATTATGACCCTAATAGAGATATTTGAATCCTTGCATTATGAAGAACCCTGTTCTGAAGAATAAACAATGAGGGGTGAGGGGCGGGGGAAGGTCAGGGTTTTTTGGGGGAAGGTTAGAGCAATTACTCCACAAAAGGGGAAAGGTTATTTAAGGGCATGAAGGGATTGATAAAAGACTGAAAACACTTTACTACTTTTATGAAAACCTGGATAGGTTTTTATATCAGAACGTTTAAGGATCAAAAACACCTTGCAGAGTTCCTAAGCACAGTTCAGCTTTCCATACTGTTCCAAAAAGACTCACAGATACCCCAATTCCTATTGAAGAAATCTCCCAAGCTCTCAAGTCTTTTACTAAAGGCACAGCCCCTGGGAGAAGAGCCTTCCATCCCAATTTCCCACCCCTATTGAAGAAGAGTGAGTTCCCCACACCCCTGTATACATTTAATCATTCTTTGCACGTCAGTTAGCTTTCTCCCTGTGGGGAGGATATACCTCGCTACTCTACGAATTTATTTCAACCGAAGTAACAGCACAGAGGTATAGAATTTAGCCAAGTGGATTTGTAGTGTGTGCTTACTGTAAGTACAAATAGGAGTTTGATGTCTGTGAACTTGTGTGTGTGTGTGTGTGCGCGCGCATGTGTGTGTGCATACACACATGTGTGCACGAAAAGAAGCCAAATGAGAAAGCACAAATTAGCCAGAATATGTGCATTCGGGGTAGAAAAGGATCTTCCAACCGTCTGACAATTAAAGGCATTATGGAGGAACTCAAAAGTTAACTGGCTTTAAATGACTGTCAGGAAATCGCATTTCTATTTCTCAAATGATAATAAGCCAATGACCTTGATTGATATTTGGGGTTTCTTAATGAGCAACTCATACTGGCAAATGCAATGACTCCCGGGTTCTGCAGTCTGACAAGTGATGAGGAGTGCTTTTTAAATTACTGCTTGTGAAGAGAACTTAGAAACTGGCTCGCTGCTGGGGACACAATTGCACTCCTCTTGCCTTTGCAGTGTTGCCCCCAATTGTTGTCTCCTTCACAACCACTAACCTTCCTTTAGGCCTCACACGTGTCCTGATACCCAAGGTGGATAGAGAGCAGAAGCATTCAAAGAAGATGGCCTCATAGAATGATCCTATGGGGCTTCTGAGGCACTGGCTATTGCTTAGAAGGCAAATGGCTTCCTCTTGCTTTTTGTGATGGTGGGCAGCTTTGACAGAACGATCCTCCTGTAAGCCCTAGGTCCTATGGCAAGCAGAGCAAGTGGTGGGGAAGGGGGCCTCTGTTCCAATCCCCAACCAGGGGCTCACCTCGACAGTCTGCTGAGGGAGGCTCTGTGACAGTCCTCCTCCTTCTGTTTCCCATAATGGAGAATGTCATTGTAAACGGGTCTTTCTGGACACAGACCACAGCCTAGATCTCCCTTGCTCTAACCATTCTCACGGGGCCCAGGCCCTCACAGGCAGATTTGGATACCTTTCTTTACCATTTTCCTACTCCCTTTCTGCCAAAAACTGTTCAAGTACCCAGCACAGAAATGCAAAGTAAAAATTTACTACTTAGCTGCTCAAGAAAGAGAATCCTTCTCTGGCTTCCTAAGAAAAAAATAAGTGAGATATTCCTAGGAGAGTTGTCTCTAGCCACCTAGTGTTAAGAAATCTGTGAGGGAACTAGAGAGAAAACGTGTTATTTTTGTCTCTAGAGTCTTTTCTTTGTCTACCATTTTTATTTATTTTGTATTTCTTTTAAGTTTATTTATTTATTTTGAGAGAGTGAGAGAGAGAGCAGAAAAGGGGCAGAGAGAAAAAGAAAGATTTGAATCCCAAGCAGGCTCCACATTGTCAGTGAGCAGCCTGACATGGGACTCGAACTCACAAGTTCATGCTAGATCATGACCTGAGCTGAAATCAAGAGTCGGAAGCTTAACCAACAGAGCCACCCAGGCACCCCTATCTGTCTGCCGTTTTTAAATGTTTATTTATTTAAAAGACAGAGAGAGGGGCGCCTGGGTGGCGCAGTCGGTTAAGCGTCCGACTTCAGCCAGGTCACGATCTCGCGGTCCGTGAGTTCGAGCCCCGCGTCGGGCTCTGGGCTGATGGCTCAGAGCCTGGAGCCTGTTTCCGATTCTGTGTCTCCCTCTCTCTCTGCCCCTCCCCCGTTCATGCTCTGTCTCTCTCTGTCCCAAAAATAAATAAACGTTGAAAAAAAAAATTTAAAAGACAGAGAGAAAGTGAGGGTGAGCAGGGGAGGAGTAGAGAGGGGGAGAGGGAGAGAATCCCAAGCAGGCTCCACACTGTCATTGCAGAGCCTCATGTGGGGCTCAATTTCACACACTGGGAGATCATAACCTGAGCCAAAGTCAAGAGTTGGCTGTTTAACTGACTGAGCCACCCAGGTGCCCTGTCTACCATTTTTATAGGAAGGTTTAAAAAAATAGCAAAATTGGCAAACTCCATCACATCTAGAGCAAAAACCTACCTGGGACCTATATTACCCTACAAAAATCAAGAATCTAAGGTGTGAATCAATAGCAGTGAAACTTGGGCGGCTGACTTTGGCTCAAGTCATGATCTCATGGTCTATGAGTTTGAGCCCCGCGTCGGGCTCTGTGCTGACAGCTCAGAGCCTGGAGCCGGTTTCAGATTCTGTGTCTCTCTCTCTCTAACCCTCCCCCATTCATGCTCTGTCTCTGTCTCAAAAATAAATAAACGTTAAAAAAAAAAACTAAATTTATCAGTAACTACATTAAACATAAGTGAAGGGGCGCATGGCTGGCTCAGCTGGAAGAGTATGTGACTCTTAATCTTGAGGTCATGAGACTTTGAGCCCTGTGTTGGGTGTAGTGATTACTTAAAAAAACAAAATAAGTCGATTAATGTTCCAGTTAGAAGACACAGATTGTCCACATGGGTATAAAAATTTTAAAAACAATAGGAGACATATTTAAAACATAACGATATGGAAAGGTTGAAAGCAAAAGGCTAAAAACAATACACTGGGCAGATGCTAACCAAAAGAAACATGGTGTATTCATATCAGACCAAGAAACATTATTTATTTTTAATGTTTATTTATTTATTTTGAGAGAAAGAGAGTGAGAGAGAGAGAGCATGTGCACACAAGCACGTGCAAGTGGGGGAGGGGCAGAGAGAAAGGGAGAGAGAGAATCCTGAGCAGTCTCCATACTCTCAGTGCAAAGTGGACCCAGGGCTCAATCTCACAACCATGAGCCATGACCTGGGCCAAAATCAAGAGTGGGTTGCTTAACTGGCTAGGTGCCCCAGACCACAGAAACTTTGAAGCAAAAGCATTTTAGAGGATAAAGAAGGTCAGTGCATAATTATAAATGATTCAATATAAAAGGAAGATATAATAATTCTTATTTTTATATACCCAATAACATAGGCTCAAACTACCAGCAGCAAAAATTGATAGAACTATAGGGGGAGACTGGTAAATTCTCTACTGGAGGCTAAATTTCAACTAGCTTCTCACTTATTGATATATCAAGCACATAAAAGTCAGTAAAGATTTGGACATTTGAACATAATTAACAAGTTTGGTCTAATGGAAAAATATATAGAACTCTAGTCTACTAAACAGAAACAACACATTCTTCTTAAGCACACATGGAACAGTTACAAAAATGGCTCATGTAAAGCAGAACTCAACAAATTTTCTTTCTTTCTTTCTCTTTCTTTCTTTCTCTCTCTCTCTCTCTCTCTCTCTCTCTTTTTCTTTTTTAGAGAGACAGAGAGAGTGAGCAGGGGAGGGGCAGAAAGAAAGAGGGAGAGAGAGAATTGCAAGTAGGCTCTGTGCCGTCAGCACAGAGCCTGACTCAGGGCTTGAAATCATGAATCATGAGATCACGACCTAAGCTAAACCCAAGAGTCAGACGCTTAACCAACTGAACCACCCAGGCACCCCAGAACTCAACAAATTTTTAAAAATCAGCACCATTCAAATCACCTTCTCTAATCATCATGCAATAGAGGTAAGCAACAGAAGAATAAATAAGAAATCTCTCATATGCTTGAAAATTTAAAAATTCTTAGTCCCTGCTACTCAAACTGTGGTTTGCAGACAGACCACTCTGGGTCCATAAACTCTGATCATGACCATGACACTAGGAGGTAAGTATGAAATGGGGGGGTACGAATTTAGAAACTTCCATAGTACTTGACAATGCTATGACACCCAAGCAACATTTTTCTAGAAATTCATTTTTTTTGTATTTTATAAAAGTATCTGTCTGCAATAGATTACAAATGCTTAAAAATGAAATAAAGTAACAACAACAAATAAAAATAACCAAATTGGTTCTTTACCACAGGGAGTTTGGGAAGCACTCTTTAGTATCTCCTGGCTCAAGCAAGAGATCAAAATGCAAATTAAAAAGTACTTAGAACCTGGGGCTCTGTCATTTAAGTGTCCAACTCTTGGTTTCGGCTCAAGTCATGATCCCAGGGTTCGTGGGATTGAGCCCCAAGTCGGCCTCTGTGCTGACAGCATGGACCCACTTAGGATTCTCTCTCTCCCTCTCGGCCCCTCCCTCCACTGCACATGTGTGTACTCTTTGTCTCTCTCTCTCAAAATAAATAACCATTAACAAAATACTTAGGACCAAATGGTAATAAAAAATATATGTTCTTATAGACCTATCTGGTTAGATTATAATTATTTACATTTTGCGTGTCTCACCACCAGTCTTTGCGTCCTCCATGTTGGGGATCATGCAATCGTCTTGGTTCCTCTCCTTGTCACAGTGCCTGAGTATTGAGTGTCTAAATTTACATATTTAAACTTACATATTAAATATATTTAAATATTTCCTTAAATATTTACTCAACTAAAATAGCAGTCCTGGAATCCTGTCTCTCTTTATTCCACTCCTACTTTCTTGGTGTTGCCCAAGTGTCATGGAGATTCACCAGAAACCTGTGCCTTACTTGGCTTATTTTCACTGTGTCCCAGCAAGCAGTGGCTTATGCAGTCCTATATCTCCTCATGCATTTAACAATGAAAAGAAAAAGATAAGAGGGGTGTGGAGACAGTCTTTTCATCATCCATACTTGGGAAGGTGAGCTGGTAGTGCCATCCTTGACATGAAGGAGCTACTTAAACACAAATTGGATTAGCAGGACAGGATTAGAGCCTGCTGGAAGGTATTATACACTTATAAACTGCTCTGTAGAACTCTTATTGTTTTCATTACAAGCCCATACTCCACAGTGTCAATCAAATGAAATATTGAATTAGCCTATTAATAAAAAAGAAATAAATTGAGATATAAAATGAAGCAACTAAGTTCTAATACTGGAAAAATATTGATTAGACAGTAACAGTTGAGTTTAGCAAAACTATAATTAGGACAAAATAAAAAAAGAATATCTGAAATGAATTTTTTTTGAAAGAGAAAGAGAGTAAGGGAGGGTCAGAGGGAGAGGGATAGAGAGAATCTTAAGCAAGCTATTAACTACTTTTCTATCTCCAGCACTTCAAAAAGAAGATGGTAACAACTAGGTACTGATACAGGTTCTTCAAGATCAAGTCTCATCTACTTAACCTCATTTTTCTGGCAAGGTTCAGGGGGAGAAGGTATTTCTAGGCAGGTAAATTGGGATGGTATCTTCATTTTGAAACAGCATTAGATAAAAATCTCTCATAATATCCTCATGAAAAGATTGGATTTTAGGAAAGTTGGGTGATCGAATGACCATCTTCACAGTATTGATCCATGAAACTGACCTCTCCATGCCTCAGTTTCCTTATCTGTGGAAGGAGTATAACAGTAGCACCTCACTGGGTTGTTTATGAAACTAAAGCCCTTAGAACAGTGCCTGGACGTCAGTCAGCACTATATAAATAAATAAAACATGATCAGAAGCTTCTAGTTGCATGCTTGTTCAACACTTGGCTCCAACCTCTTCAACATTTCCATCAGAAACTTGTTAAATGCCTGGCAAATTCTCAAATGCTATTAATGATGGATAATAAAATCAAAATCCAAAAAGACCTTGATAGGCAAGGGCTAGGAAATAACATATATGAGATAAAATTAAGTCCTGGATAGAGAGTTTAAGAAAACATTTTTTACAAGCACTAGCCTGGTTTGCCAGAACTTTCTGTGGTAAGAAAGGGAAATTCAACTGACTCCCAAGCTCAGCATGCATAAAACAGTGTGTCCAGCAATTAATGGAAAGTTTAACTGCATTAAGAGAACTGAAGCGTCCTGATGAAGACACTGTCTGGATACAGACGCAAAGATGGCGGGCACGTCTCACCCATCATGAATTCTTCCCTCCCCTTCCCTTAGTTTCCTCCTAAGAAGTGGCTCTGGGTACAAGGATGAGCTTGAGAACACCAGTGAACAGTAAGAAAATGTGAGGCAATAATGGACCATATTTCAAACTTATCTGGGTGGAAGGAAACATCCTCTGGTGGATACGGGAAGATAGCCTCAAGATTTGTGAAGAATATAATTAGAAGTTTATCAGGGCACCTAATGGCTCACTGTGCTACATGCTAAAATAAATTCCCCTCTAATCATGATTACTACAGGATTTATCTAATCTATTTCCTATAGGAAATCAAGCTACTCCCAGGCATTTTATCAAACTTCTTCCTCATAATAATCCCTGTCCCTGACAAAAGAAGATTTTGTCATCCCACAGTATAGATAAGAAACAGAGGCAAAGAAGTAAAGTGAATTGCCCTGGGTCACACAGAACTGAAATTACAATTTAGTATCTAATCTTAGAGTGCACTACATGAGTTTTGGAAGGGAGTATACTGGAAGCACATTATATCCTTCAAGAAAAGGCCTATTTACCTTAATCTCTGCGAGAAAGAAGATTAATTGTATTTTCCTTGGGGCATGCCAAAGATGTTGAGGAGACGCTTTAGATTCCACACGCTCATTCTAATCCTTTTCCAAATACTTGGAAAGTCTTGCTTTGACCATTAGGAAGATGCTAGAAATTAACTTTTTTTTTTTTTTTAATTAAGGCAAATATTTGCTAGAATCTCCAAGGAGAGCAATTAATCAAGAAAGTTGTACAGTACGGCCATGCTATTTCAGATCATTTAAGACAAGAAAGTATCCAGATAGGCATGAATCCAGATGGCCAACTCCCTCTGTCCCCGAGCCCCACAATCTATTCCCAGACAGCCTCACTGTCTAGGGACAGACAAAGGTCAAGTAAAAACATGTTTTTAACTTAAAAAGTTCCATGCAAACATAAATTATTGTTATAATGATTTACACCTAATTATTTCACCTAATTACTGAATAAATCCATGTTCATTATAAAAATCTGGAAAATAAAGTTAAGTAAACCAAATGAAGCAAAAAGCACCCACTCTGCTATCACCCAGTAAGAACCTTTTGTACCTGTTTACAACTGGATACATTTTAAGGCTCAGTTCTGTGGTCAGGCCATGAGGAAATCAGCCCAAAGCTGCAACCCTAAGGTTCTGTGTGTAGCTTCCCTTAAATTAAGTAGGGAAAATGGTGACTTATTCATAGAAGACTATCTTTTATTTTCTTGGCACTTATCCCAGAAGCCATAAGGCCATTACTCAATATTAAAAAGACATGAATTCCACATTGTGTCTTACTGCTCTAAAAATTTACAACACAAATTTCAGATTAAATAATTTACCCAAACTGGTAAACATCATAGCCACAATGGATTCAGTGTCTATCTCTTTATCAATATGTACACATAGTCACATATACTGAAGGTATACACTGGTTGGGTTCTTCCTTTGTCTTGGAGAAAAGAGACACATTCAAAACCCCTATAAGGGCTTGATCAAGAATATATTAGTAAAGAGCAAAAGGTGAGTATGGTAGAATCTTTCCAACTAATGAGCAATGCTACCAAGACAGCACCAAATTGCAATCCATTGCTTTTTCCCATCTTAAGGAAAAATCATGCTATTACCTTTTTGTTCATAGCAACACCATCCTCACAGTCGAGCACCGCACAATCTACATTCAAGGAGGGAATCTTCTTTATTTTCTTTTCATCATTTCCAGGTACATAGAGCACTGCTCTCCGGGGAATGTACTTGTGATTGGAGGAGGAACTGTATCCAACCCTGGGCACATCAGCTGCCAGAAGTGGTTTCCTGCAGGAGACATAATTGGTGTTAGTCTAAAATAGGATCTATTTACGAATTTTTGCAAAACCTTATTTTAATGCAAAATTAACACCAAAAACATGATAAGCTAATTTCAGCAGATCACAATCACACAGCACAACTAGGAGAACAACAACAGAAATAACCAAGAAACAAAATGTCATTTTGGCTGAAGTTTAAAAAATATATAGCACTGTTTATTGAGACGATCTTCAGAGAAAAGAAGTGTGTACCAATTTCATCTTGGAAAAACACTTCCAATATTAGTATATTATCTAGATAGTACCCATGGACAAAAAGAAAGGAAATTTATATCCAGAAGGTCCCAAATAACATTACTATCTTCAATTATATGAAACTAAAAACAGAAAATAAACAACCTATGTTAAGCATTAGTGTATGGCCCTCTCTCTGCCCGTGAGTCTAAAGTAGGCAAAGAAGTGATTCAAGTTCAATGTTAACAACAGACAAGGATGGCTGGCCACTTCTTAAGTGAGCAGAACAGATAACGAATGAGAAAAGATCATTACTAGCGCTGGAATGGTGGCCAACTTCATCACTGAAAACTTCAGGTGCTTCATCTATAAAAACGATACTAATTTTGCAGACTATTGAGAGGCTTCAGTGAAAGGAAATAAGGCACATGAAGTGCTTAGCGAGAGCCTGGCAGGTGTGGGTGGTGGGCATAGAGAATGCTGTTGTTCTTAATGAGAAAACTAGGTCTGGATATCAGCCCCTGCCTGCTTCTGACCTCTGCTCTCTCTCTCCTTCCATTCCCTACTGCACTCAGTTTAGCCTCCTGTGGAAATAAGAGTTATTGGCCAGAAGCTTGTTTGGCTCACTGCAGCCCTCGTGCCTAACCTGATCCATAATTAGATGCTATGGTTTGGCCCATAATATGTGGTAAAGGAAGGTGAAATCAGTTTTCACATTCAGGACGAGCTACATAACTTGTTGGTCCCAGAGTAAAATGAGAATGTAGACCCTTGTTCAAAATTTATTAAGAATTTTAGGTGGTGACAGAAAAACAACAAACCAAGCACCAGACCCTTCTAAGCACAGAGCCACGTGTGATGGTGCAGGTCATATATTCATGAAGTCAGTCCTCCCCATAATAGACAAGCTATATGTCATGAAGCACCCAGTTAAGGTTAAAGCCACAGCAAGTCAGAAATGCCCTATGTTTTACTCTGCCCTGAGTAAACTGCATCATTCTTTCCGAAAACGTGTCAGCTGTACTTATCCTAAGTTAATGCCATCTGTATTTTACAAAGCTGTAATATTCTGTCATGATTACTGTGCCTTGTGACAATGAATCTCAAGAAAAATCATTCACTCTTTGGCCAACCGATTCTATGTGTGACCCCCCATTCCTTCTTGTGGCCAATCTTAATACACTAGAAAACTTGAGTCTTAGTCTTATTTTTCCATAGCAAAAGCACTATACTATGTGAGGTATGGTGAGATACAGATGGATTTTAAAAGTGTACATGTCTTACAAGACACTTTATTTAATATAAAACATATAATGAACAAAAATGTATTATGGCCAGTTAACTGAAGAACAACTGAACTGTCATCATTTTGCATTGACTGAAAATATCTAGCTTCTTTTTTTTTTTTTTTTTTGAGAGAGAGAGAGAGAGAGAGCAAGTTGGGGAGAGGGGCAGAGGTAGAGAGGGAGAATCTCAAGCAAGCTTCAGGCTCAGTGAAGAGCCTGACGTGGGGCTTAATTCCATGACCCTGGAATCATGATCTGAGTGGAAATCAAGAGTCAAACGCTCAACTGACTGAGCCACCCAAGGGCCCCTGGTTTATCTTTTAAAAAGGGAGAAAATATAACTATGTAACAGTAACAATCACATTTTACTTATTCACACTGGAAACCAAAAGTTGCAACATATTCATTTCCTTAAAATTTGTAAAAACACAATTAAAGGAGATGAAATTTTATTTACCAGGAAATGCTTGGGGGGGGGAGGAGTCAAAATTACTTTTCACCATAATTTGTTGTAACCACACGTGTAAAACCCAAAGAGAGGATGAGAACGGCTCTAGTGGAAAGAGCTTCATGGGTCCTTCCTATACCTCTCACTTCACCTGACAGAGTAAATATCTGGACCTCTCTGTCCCATTGGCAACTGACTTTCATTTCATGAAAACTGAGATTTCCTTCATAGGAAATAGCTTCTGACTGCCATTTTGGATTCAGCCACTGTGGTCTCCAAGCTACACTATTTGAATTTTTTTTTTTTAAACATTTTTTCATTCTTGTGAGACAGAGAGACAGAGCATGAGTAAGGGAAAGGCAGAGAGAGAGGGAGACACAGAATCTGAGGCAGGCTCCAGGCTCCAAGCTGTCAGCACAGAGCCTGATGTGGGGCTGGAACCAAGAACCGTGAGATCATGACCTGAGCTGAAGTCTGATGCTTAACCAACTGAGCCACCCAGGCACCCCCAAGCTACACTATTTGAATCTCAAGACTGAGCTCCCAGACATAGCTCATGCTGTAAATCATACCACCATCATATGCTAAGCTCTAGAGCAAATCATTCCTAACATGTTTATATGAAGTCTGATTTTATTTATTTAAAAAAAATTATTTATATTTTAGTTAATGGTGCAATATTGGTTTTTCAGGAGAATTCATTGAATCATCACTTACATACAACACCCAGTGCTCCTCACAAGTGCCCTCCTTAGTACCCATCACCCATCTAGCCCATCTCCCACCCACCTCCCTCCATCAACCTTGTTTTTTTCTCTATCATTAAGAGTCTCTTATGGTTTGTTTCCCTCTCCCCTCCTTCTTCCCCCCACCTTCCCATATGTTCTCGTTTTGTTTCTTAAATTCCACATGAGTGAAATCATACGGTATTTCTCTCTGACTGATTTCGTTTAGCATAACACACTCTAGCTCCACCCACATCATTGCAAATGGCAAGAATTTATTCTTTTTGATGGCTAACATTCCATTGTATACCACACTGAAGTGTAATTTAAAACAGATGATCACTTAAAAAATCTCCTGCCAGGGCACCTGGGTGGCTCAGTCGGTTAAGCGACTGACTTTGGGTCAGGTTATGATCTCATACTTTGTCAGTTCGAGCCCCTCATCAGGCTCTGTGCTGACAGTGTGGAGCCTGCTACGGATTCTCTCTCTCCCTCTCTCTCTGTCCTTCCCCTGCTTGTACTCTCTCTCTCTCTCTCTCAAAAATAAATAAACTTAAAAAAAAGTCTCCTGTCACTGTTAATGATGTTTTTGGTTTCTTGGATAGTATTCTACAATCATTAAAACAGTGTTTTGCTCATATCTTCCCCTGCTCAAAAACTGTCAACAGCTCCTCACTACCTGCACGATTAAGTTCACTCTCAGCTGATATTCCTTTCCTCAACTTACAGCTCATTATTCCTACTCAGTAAGTATCTACCCTAGGAAACTTAGATTATGACTGTCTGTACAACATGCTGCAGTCATTGTTTCCAGAATACCTTTGCTTCTGCTGTGCTTCTGATGGAAAAATCTTCCTTCTCAGTTTATTTGAACATTAAGGATCCTTCACGTTCAGTTCAAGGTCCCCTCCAACCTTGAGCCTTTCTTAACTATTCTTTAAACTCTCTCTTCTTTAAGGGGCACCAGAGTGGCTCAGTCAGTTAAGCATCCAACTCTTGGTTTCAGCTCAGGTCATGATCTCACAGCTCGTGAATTCAAGCTCTGCACTGGGCTCGATGCTGACAGTGTGGAGCCTGCTGGGATTTTCTCTCTCCCTCTCTCTCTGCCCCTCCCCTGCTCACTCTGTCTCTCTCTCTCTCTCTCAAATATAAATAAATAAACATAAACTCTCTCTTCTTTAAACTCTTATCGGATTTATCACTCATAACCAAACCAGAACCAGCAAAGGACTGGTTCTGCTATCAAGGCAAAGTTAATTAAAGTGGCACAAAGCTTTCTGGAAAGGCAATTGATGATACAAATCAAAAAACTTTAAAAGTTTCCTACCTTTTGAGCCAGTAACTTCAAGTTATTTGACAAAATTCCTTTTGGGAACTGTTATAAATTGAATGTGTCTCCCCCAAATTCGTATGTTGAAATCTAATCCCCAGTGTATTTGGAGGTGGGGGGGGCCTTTGGGGGGTGATTAAGTCTTAAGGGTTCTGCCCTTAGAAAAGAGGCCCCGGAGAGCTCCCTTCCCCGATGCCACATGAGGACACAGCAAAAAGACTGACATCTACAACCAACAACAAGGAAGCGAGTCCTCATCAGACACCAAATCTATCAGAGCTTTGATCTTGGACTTCTTAGCTTCCAGAACTGTGAGAAATGAAGTCCTGTTTTTTATGTCATCCAGTCTATGATATCCTGCTGTAGCTGCTGGACCGAACTAATAGACAGGAATCTATCTTAAGAAAGTAACTAGAAATAAGACTAGGTATGTACAATAGTAAGAAACTAAAAACCTTCAGGCCCAAAAGTTGGATGAATTATAGTGTGTATATTCAGTGGAATATGCTGCTATTGTTAAGAATTATGTTTATAAAAATATTTAATGTTACAGTAACTACTGGTTTGTTTAATGTTTGTTTATTTTTGAGAAAGAGCATGAACAGGGGAGGGGCAGAGAGAAAGGGGGGCAGAGAGAAAGGGGGACAGAGGATCCAAAGTGGGCTCCACACTGACAGTAGGGGACCCAAAGCGGGGCTCAAACCCAGGAACTGTGAGATCACGACCTGAGCTAAAGCTGGATGCTCAATCGGCTGAGCCACTCAGGTGCCCCAATTATTGTATTTTTATTTTATTTTATTTTTTTTTAAATTTTTTTTTTTCAACATTTATTTATTTTTGGGACAGAGAGAGACAGAGCATGAACGGGGGAGGGGCAGAGAGAGAGGGAGACACAGAATCGGAAACAGGCTCCAGGCTCTGAGCCATCCTCCCAGAGCCCGACGCGGGGCTCGAACTCACGGACCGCGAGATCGTGACCTGGCTGAAGTCGGACGCTTAACCGACTGCGCCACCCAGGCGCCCCAATTATTGTATTTTTAAACAGAAGATGTAACATTATATATGCAATAACATCTCAACTTTGTAAAAAATGCAAAGAAAAATATCTGAAAGGAAAGACATTAAAATGTTATTAGGGATGCCTCTGAACTATAGAATTGGGGATTAAGATTTTTCTGCTTCTGCACACTTTTTTCCTATGTTGCATATTTACTAGAAAGAGCATCACTCCTTTTAAAACAATTCCTTTTATAACTGGCTTAAAAAAATCAATAAAACCATTCGAAAAGTCTCAAAAAAGTGTTAAGATGGACCAAATGCAACTTGGAGACTAAATGCCATTTTTGACCTACAAAAAATGGTACTTTTATATGGTTCAACCAAATGCTGTGATTGGCATTCAGAAGATGGGATGAGAAGCAAGCTGCCATGTCACTCCGAGTGTTAATTTCCTCATCAGCAAGAAGCAATATACAAGCTACCTCATACAGGGGAGAACTCACCACAAGCAGTAAAGCATCATGCACTTACAGCTACTATGAGTATCTGAAGCTTGTCACCCATATGTGATGCTGGTCGGCACAGCCCTGCACCAGGAGAGTCTTGTCTCCAGCACCCTCAACTAGACCTTGAGCTGAGGGAAGGGCAGGATGAGGTCTCCTCCACCCTGCTCAGCAAGGGCCTCACACATTACCTTACCATCTAAAACAGTCGGCAATCTAGAGGTGGGGATGTAGGGCTGATTTGCAAACACACTGTCCTTATTCTTCTTGTGGAAGCGTCATGTTTTAGTGGTCATTACAGGTAGGAGGTCATTTTTATTCCCTCTCTCCTTTGCCATCCTGGAAACTTGAATCCAACCCACTGCCTGCTGCTGCTTCTCTGTGTTTATTCCATCCTTTCCACAAACACAGTTTTTACATCTGAGTTTAGGGCCTCATAAACCTAGACCTAGATGGCTCTTATCGATCCTGCCTTCCACTGAGCTCCTTCATTTGTTCGTTTGTTCATTCACTCACTCCTTCAGTAAGCACTTCGTAAGCACCCATTGAGGGACCTGCACTGGGCCTCCACCAGCACACGTCAGGTTCCTTTGTGTGAATATGAAAAAAGTGCCTCCTCACACTTTCCAGCAGGTGGAAGGGTAAAAAGATGCCTTCTGCTCCCGAGGCAGCATGCTTTCGGTGCATGGAGACAGGTCGAAGCTCAGCCCCAATGCGTGCCTCCCTGTAAGTGCCCCTGATCAGGGCATACCCCACACAACTGTACACAGTGGCCTTGACTCACATTGTGCTGAGCACTGTGGGGAGGTGCCACAAAAGAAAAAGGACATGCCCAGAAGGTCCAGGGAAGAGCACCCACAGGATGGCCTGCAAGCAGCTCAGGAAGGCTAAAGGCTGTACATAATGAAGCTCAAGGGAAAAAGATCAAAGGCAGCAAAACTGTTTGGAATAATGAAAAGAATAAAGGTGTAGAGGGGGTCTGGGCTTCAGGTTCTATCATGGACTCTCAGATCCAGGAGGGGGCTGGCACTGGGAAGGTGGCCAAAGCCCATCTCGGCATCTGTCCCCAAGTTTCCTTCCTCCCCGTACTACTGGTATGTCCTCTCCTTCCCCGTCTCTGGCTGTTTCAAAATCTGTTCCCTACTTGAGCTGTGCTCAGCACTGACTACTGAGTATGAATATAATTGCAGTAGGTGACAAGAGCTAACTTCTTTTATTTTATCTTACATATTTGGAGTTAGGGCCTCTTGATAGTCAACATGTAAATGTATTCAAACAATATGCAAAATAGGGGCTTAAGATGAATTGAAAAAATCTGGTAGCCTTATGGTGAGTTCTCTCTACAGAAGGACCTTTTTTGGGGTAATATATCCTTCAGCAGGTCCAGGGGTTCTTCTGGCTGAAAGGGGGTCCTCCTGGCCTTGTTCTGGTTTTCCCCCTTTCCTCCTCCACCTGATACACTTTTATTAGCCACTAATATAACTAGAGGTATCCCTAATGCTACAGGGGTTTTCCACCTGGAATTCAATATAGCCATCACTCAGGGACCTTTTAAAAATAGTCAAGTTCTGGACCTCACCCAGTGTAATCAAATTCAATTCACTGGTAATATGGCCAGCGTCTCTCAAATACATATATTTGAGCTAAGTCCTTGCCACTTACATGAGTGTGACTGCAGACCAGCACTATTGGTCTCTTACCCATCCTCATGTGAGAATTTCCTGTCCCTCGTGGTAGTAACTACTTGAAATCATCTGGGGAACTTTCAAATATGCTGACATTAAAGCTCCAGCCACAGAAAATTTGGCATCATTGGTCTGAGATAAAGCCTGGCTCTTGGACTTCTAAAAGCTCCCTACGTGATTCTGATGTGCAGCTCAGTTGGAGGACGACCGTCGCCACATGATTCCAATGTGCAGTCACTGCCCTAATACAGGAAATTTTGCTCCAACAAAAATTTCTCTTGAGTCATGTGCTATCATTATAGACAAGCAGATGCTATGAAAATAAGATCGTAACTGAAAATACATCAAACCAGAAAAAAAATCCACATTTAAAGAAAAATGTTTCTAAAAAGAAAATTAACAAACTGCTGACAATATTTGAAATAATGGTAATAATCAACTAAGCCAATGTCCACTTTAAGATGTGCAATTTGGTATGTTATTTCTGAACCCAACTTGGTGGTTTCTTTATGTAGCTAATGGCTAGTACAGAGGTCTCTACTGTGGCTGCACATTATGATCACCTGGGGAACTTAGAAAAAGAAAAAAATCCCAGTCCACACACCCTAACCCAATTAAATCAGAGCCTCACAGTGAGTTTCAGGCATCAGTGTTTCTTGAGAGCTTCCAAGGACAGTCCAAGTGCAGACAAGAGAAGGAACCTCTGCAGCAGGGTTTGCAAGTACAACCAAAGTGTCTTACTGATCCTAGAAAGGACTGAAGGTTGTTGGACTTCAACAGTTGCCAGAATTGAATCCTACCACACTTAGGCCACGAGTTGAGTACCAACTGTGTGATTTCCCAATACCCAAGTGACTGGGGAATAATACTGCTGAGAGGCATTGTGGTTTTCTTTGCCTGGAAACCATGATGTTCTACACCATCCCCCACCCACTAAATCAGTGGCCACCACCTGCAGGGGCTTGAAGGTGGTGGTGGTAAGTGAACAGCCATGAAGTCCCTGATCAACTTGGAGCTTCAAATTAGAGTCCAAGTGTGAAGTCCAAGTATGGACCAAGTCTGCAGTGAAATGATAAGCTTGCCTTTGTTAACAGAGAAGGAAGTTTTCTTATTTCCGATAGCTTGAGGGGCTGTATCTGGAGCTCCCAGGAAGTGGAGTGAGAGAGGACGGGGGTTTAAAGTAAACAAAATCTCCACCACCAATAGGACTCAAAGCTACTCTGGATGCTGAGCACAGTTTGCTGGCCGGGAGGTTGATGGGGGGAGTCCAAGTGATGAAACTGGGGGAAGATTCTGCCTGGCCTCCAACTCTTTAGGAACTTCTACTCGTCCTCAGTGCAATGCAGTGAGGAAGAGTACTCCAAGACAAGCGACACTGTACTCTTACTTAGTAGTTTCTCATGACCCATGACCCCTGAGGCAACCAAACGGTTGCATCAGTTGAGTTTTGCTACAGTGCCCCTGACTTGGACCCAGGTATCCTGAATCTTTTTTTTTTTTTTTTAATGTTTATTTATTTTTGAGAGGGAGTGGGGAGGGCCAGAGAGAGAGGGAGACACAGAATCTGAGGCAGGCTCCAGGCTCTGAGCTGTCAGCACAGAGCCCAATACAGGGCTCGAACTCACAAACTGCAAGATCATGACCTGAGCCCAAGTCGGACACTTAACTGATTGAGCCACCCAGGCACCCCAGGGATCCTGATGAATCTTACCCACTCTGTATTTTCCAAGGAGTCACATTTCCCCTTACTTGGAGCCAATTTAACTCGAATTTAGTTTTAATAAAAATCACATGATCATCTCAACAGATGCAGAAAAAAGCAATTGACAATTTTTTTATGATAAAAACACTCAACAAACTAGATCTGAAGGGAAACTCCCAAATCTTGAAAAAGAAGGACTAAATTGAACGTAGTACAGACAGAATCCCAAGTTAACAAATACCAGTCACCCAGCCTCTCGTTTCCTGAGAGCCCACCAGTGCTCTAACAAAGCGTCCAAACTCATGCTGTTTTGCTTCTGAAGTTATAATGAACTCATATTCCAGGAAGAGCCCTGTAGATCAGACAGTTTTACAAACGCTGGGCCAACTCACTGTTGGCCTATTTAACAAATGTATTTTTATTTATGTGAAATGTGTTTATACAGCAATTGGAGTTTTTTAAATAGCAATTAGATTTTATTATATCATATTTAAATTTTGTTAGAAAATGTTGACAATCGATGACCTGGGGAAGGGAGGAGTTTATGTCAGTACACACAGGTCAGGGACTGGGGCCTGTTGGCTGGACGCTACTTTCAACCCCAGATCTGCTTCTAGTTATCACTAGGGGGTCAGATCCCTGGAAAAAGCACAACGATAAAGCAGGCAAGAATGCAAATGCAGAATGTTGGGTGGGCAGAGCAGGAAGAGGGATGAGGCCTGGAGAGATCTCTTTTCACAAGCAGTAGAAGTTCTCTGAAGCCAATGTTGGGCAAAACATGGGGACCAAGGTCCAGAAACCCTCTCTGAGTACTCCACATCTTATCCTTGACCCTGATAGCTGGCTCTAAGATGACTTTGCCTCACCCGTGGGTGACCCTCAGCAAGCACCACAGGCTGGCAGGCTCAGCTGGAAACATGGAAGGCCAAGGACTTCTGAGTGTTTCCCTTGTCACATCCCTACTGTCATTTCATAAACACAAATGTTTTGATCCCTTAAGTTCAGAATCTAATACTCTCTTTGAATCATCTAAATGGCAGTCCAGACTTGACCAAGTGAAGATAAGAACTTGATTCAGGACTTTTAAAAGTCATTACATCACTTCTTAAATTCAAAACCAAGTTAAAAAGCAATTATTATAAAGATAATAATAACTTAGGTCACATAATTAATTCTAAATCATTTTGTTAAATTCAAGTAAATTTATCAAACAAAAAATTTTAGTGTACTGATCAACTTCAGTATTGACCATACATTCAATGACGTATTCAAGCTGTTTACCAGTGCCTTTATAATAGGACTTTAATAATACTAAGATGGTTAATTTTATGTGTCAATTTAACAGGCCTATGGGTGCCCAAATATTTGGCCAAACATTCCGGGTGTGTCTGTGAAATTGTTTCTGCACAAGATTAACATCAGAATTGGTAGAATGAGCAAAACACTGCTTTCCCTAAGGTGGGTGAGCCCTAGCCAATCAGTTAACGGTCTGAATAGAACAAAAAGGCTGGCACTCAATCCAAATACAAGCAATTCCTCCTACCTGACTGTCTTCCAGCTGGGACATGAGTTTCTTTTCCTGCCTTTGGACTCAGACTGAGACATCAATTCTTCGTGGGTCTCAAGCCTGCTGGCCTTCAGACTGCAACTATAACATTGGCCGTCCTGGGCCTCCCACTTGCTGACTGCAGATCTTGGGACTTGTCAGCCTTCATAAATGCGTGAGCCAATTCCTTATAATACATGTATAACTTATACACACACACACACACACACATCAAAGATATATCCCATTGGCTCTGCTTCTCTGGAGAACCCGAAAACAATTCCTACATAACCAGTCATGCCTTCCACACACCTTCACACTGTATCTCCCCATCTTGCCCCAAGACCCCATCATCATCCCAGGTCCTCTCTGCCCCTGTCCAGCCTCCTCCCCCACACCACAGTCAGGGTGGACCTTTACAAATGTTAATGCGATCGTGATAGTCCTCTGCTCCAAATCCTTTAATGGCTTTCAGGTGTTCTCACATTAAAACCTAAATACCTTACCCTGGCCAACAAGCCCCTGGCTGCCAGCCCACCCATCCCCCTCTGCTACTACCCTCCATCACAGGGATCTGTTCCCAGTTCCCTGATTGACCATACTTTTCCTGCCTGTCTCAGAACCTTCCCACATGAAATCACCTCTCTGGAAGGTTCTTCTTCCGGATCCAAGCATGAATGTTTCCTTCTCATCCTTCAAGTCTAAATGTTACCTCCTTAGCAAAAGCTTCACCAACCCCTTTATCTAAATCAAACTCCTGATTCTCAACTCCATATTCCTGTTTGTTCCTTTCACAGGCTTTCTCCTTTTGAAATGAATTAATTATTGGCCTGTTGACTTTTTTTTTTTTTTAGATTTATTTTGAGAGAGAGAGCACAAGACAGCAGGTGAGCAGAGGAGAGGCAGAAAGAGAGGGAGAGAGAGAATCTTAAGCAGGCTCCACGCTCAGTGTGGAACTCGACATGGGGCTCAATTCCAACAACCCTGGGATCATGACCTGAGCTGAAATCAAGAGTCAGATGCTCAACTGACTGAGCCACCCAGGTGCCCCAGCCTGTTGACTTTTTATTGTCTTTCTTTTACTGCCTATTTATTGTCTCTTCCACAGAACTAACAGAATTTTTCCATTTCAGGTATCCCATATAGTAACATCCTTCCTATTTGGTGGATGAGGAGTAGACAACCCAAGGGCTCAAAAGCAAGGGTGAGGATGCATGGCACAGTGTGGCCACTGAGATGCTACAGACAGGCACTGGAGCCTTGAGAGGCTGAGGCAAAATGGAGGACAGGGAAGACTTTTCCCATCCCGGTAGTGGCAAAGGAGGGAGGTGGCCATAGCAAGTGCCCAAGGATGGCAGGGCCAGAGATGTCAGAGCTGAGGGCAGCAGAAGAGGGTATCTTGGCCTGACTTTGGCCGTGTTCTCAGGTGTTTGTCACTGCCTGTTTTCCAAGCTCGGCTCTCCAGCCTGCCCACACCCCTCTCAGAAATTCTTTTTCTGCCAAAGTCAGCCCCAGCTACTGTTGGGCACATACAACTCTACACTCCAGTGCATAGGATCCTGGGGAGCAGGTACCTGATCTGTGTCACTCCTATATGTGTACTCTCAGCAATGTGTGTCGCATATAGAGGGACTCAGGATAAGTAAGCTAATGCAGGGAAGAACAGACTCGGGGCTAGCTGGGTGGTGGGCTGGGGACCCAGTGTTCAAGGAGAAAAGGCCACGTATTTCCATTAGCCTCTGTCCTCAGAAGACTAAAAATAATAGCAGGCATGACCCTTGTAATGCTCTTTGCAGATTTCACCAAACTATCTTTCCAAAGGTACTAAATTCTATTCCCACCAGCAATGCAGCAGACTGCCTAGCCTGCCATGTGCTCCTGCACAACCCTTTTTACTTTTTATACCATGGTTTTGGACATTCAAGAAGAAGAGATGTGATGTTGTGAGTGAAGGCTGCCATGGAAAGGGACTGGAGGGGTGCCTGACTGGCTCAATTGGTGGAGCATATGACTCTTGATTTCAGGGTTGTGAGTTTGAGCCCCATGGTGGGTGCAGAGATTACTTAAAAAAATAAAATCTTTTAAAAAAAAAATTTTTTTTTTCAACGTTTATTTATTTTTGGGACAGAGAGAGACACAGCATGAACGGGGGAAGGGCAGAGAGAGAGGGAGACACAGAATTGGAAACAGGCTCCAGGCTCTGAGCCATCAGCCCAGAGCCCGACGCGGGGCTCGAACTCACGGACCGCGAGATGGTGACCTGGCCGAAGTCGGATGCTTAACCGACTGCGCCACCCAGGCGCCCCAAAAAAATAAAATCTTAAGAAAAGAAAGAAAGGTACTGGATATGTGAAGCCATGGGGGAAAGTTTATAATGACCTTATTTGAACAATGATGAAACAGTCTATGGATTGTATTAATCCTTTAAGATCGGCATTCCCCACCTGGAGCTGACCTATATTCTAACATTTTATACTCCTGCCATGTCAATTTTTTTTTAATTAAGGCAAAATATATAAACACCAGAGTCACCATTTTAAACATTTTTTAAGCATATAATTCAGTGGCATGAAGTACATTGTGCAGCCATCACTACCATCCATCTCCAGAACATTTTATCTTTCCAAACTGAAACTCCATGCCCATTAGACATTAACTCCCCTACTCCCCTTCCCCCAGTCCCTGGTGACCACCATTCCATGTTCTGTCTTCATGAATTTTACTACTCTGGGTACCTCCTAGAAATGTAATCATACATTTGCCTTTTTGTGTCTGCCTTATTTCAGAGCATAATGTCCTCAAGGGTCATCCATGTTGTAGCACGTGTCAGAATTTCCTTCCTTTTTAAGGCTGAATAATAGTCCATTGTATGGAGGTACCATTTTGTTTATCTATTCACCCGTTGGTGGACCTTTGAGTTATTTCTACCTTTGTACTACTGTGAATAATGCTATTATGAACACTGGTGCACAAGTATCTGTTTGAGTATCTGCCTTCAATGATTCTGGGTACTTACCCAGAAGTGGAATTGCTAGATCATATATTAATTCTATATTTAATTTTTTTAAGGAACTCTCATACTGCTTTCCAATTTTACATCTCCACTCAGATATTACTTTAAAGCATTTTATGCTGCAACTGATTCTAGTAATTACTGAAGTTTGGATAACTTCAGTTCAGAAAAAGAACTTTTATGTGCCCTTTAGAAATTTCCTTCCAAAAATTTTAAGTTATGGTAAATTTTCATTTGTTCATAAATATAAGAAATAATAAGAAAACAAGGCATCATTTAAAAATCATACATCAATAAATTCTTATTTAGGATATTGTGCAGAAATGATATGGCCCTTTAAGTTCTTTTAAAGAGATTTTGAGGGGCACCTGGGTGCCTCAGTCAGTTAAATGTCCGACTCCGGCTCAGGTCATGATCTCACGGATTGAGTTCAGGCCCCGCATTGGGCTCTGTGCTGACAGCTCAAAACCTGGAGCCTGCTTTAGATTCTGTGTCTCCCTTTCTCTCTGCTCCTCCCCCGCTCATGCTCTCTCTCTCCTTCAAAAATAAATAAACATTAAAAAAAAAAAAATTAAAGAGATTTTGACTCGGGACACCTGGCTGGCTCAGTCAGTAGACTGTGAGGCTCTTGATCTCAGGGTTGTAAGTTCAAGCCCCATGTTAGTGTAGAGATTACTAAAAAATAGAATATTTTAAAAAAGAAAACAAGAAATAAAGGGATTTTGACTCTAAGAGCTGACCAAGGTTGAAAATAAAAATTTCTTGGGTGTCTTGCTGGTCAGCAGGGCATGCAACTCTTGATCTCAGGCTTGTGAGTTTGAGCCCCACACTGGGCATAGAGTTCACTTAAAAAAAAAATAATAAAGTAAAATAAAAAATTCTTACGGAAAAGTCTGCACAAACCCAAGGTATATGACAGATTCCTGATGGATTCTTCTACTTGGGGCTGGATCTTCAATCCTTTGAAGGGTTGGAGGAGTATAATTGAGCTATATCATTCCTCTTCTAAGTTCATACATTGGGAAAAACTGAGTTACGTGTTGCATGGCCCACGGGTCTGACCTCACATGCCAATTCTGATGCTTACGGAAGAATGCTTGCAACTAGAATGAGGATAAGAGCCCATTAACCGATATTTTCCCATCCCTACAAAAGACAGTAAAATTCACCTATGAATTTCAACTATGCTTATGACTTAATAGGTATTTATGCAAGCATCTATAATAACTGAGGCCTACTTACGTTCTTACTTTGCTAAGTTCCCAACTGCCCAGAAAGATTCCCTATTCTGAGGAACTGTTTCCGTTACTATGGCAACAGTGTACAGAGAAGGAGGGAGCTTTCCCCAGGCACGAGAGTAAAAGAACAGCTATTTGTTCTCCCATTGGCAGAACAGGGCCATTCGTGAGATTAGCATGTGGTGCTAATACAAATAAGCGTGCAGCCCACTTCAGAAAAGCCGAGAAGACATTTTCAGGGCAAACTCTCATGAAGCAATTATATTGCACCTGAATCAAGTGCTCCATTTTATACTGAAATGAAGAAATAGTTTTTTGTGTCCAAAGTAGACACACAAGATAGCAGTTTGTGGTCCACTGTGGGGGCACTGATGGGGCAACCCAGAGGCTGTGGGCCAGTCTTTCAGCCATTGTGAGGTGCCATGTACAAAGAGGGGGACTAGTGAGGGAACTCCCTTTTAACCTATCCTTGCTATGGAACCCCAGAAACAGAGGGGAGGAGATGGAATAAAGGGCAGACTTTATCCTAAAGCAGTGGTAGGGAGGAAAAAGTCTGTATTTATGCCCAGTTTGGTAAAGTTTGTGTCATGCTGTTTCAGGGCAGATCTCTGCCTCCTCAGACCATCAGAAAACCAAAAGGCAAAGCAAGAGACCCCTACAACAGGTGTCTTTTTTCACACAGAACAAGAAAACAAACATCCATGTCAAAAATTTAAGATTCTTATTATGCTCAGTGACATAAGACAGACACAAAAGCACAAATACTGTATGATTCTACCTATAAGAGGTACTTAGAGTAGTCAAATTCAGAGACAGGAAGTAGAATGGGGATGGAAGGGGGATGGGGAGTTCTTTAATGGATACAGAGTTTCAGTTTGGGAAGATGATAAGTTCTGGAGATGACGGTGATGGCTGCACAACACTGAGAATGTCCTTAATGCCACTGAACAGTCCACTTTAAAGGAGTTAAAATGGAGAACTGTATATTATGTATATTTTACCACAATGAAAACAAAAGTTACCAAATCTGTTTTCCTTGTCATATCCATGCTATCATTTCATAAACACAAATGCATTGATCAAATTCAGTATTGATCATGTATCCAATAAATACCAAGTCTACCACAGTGAGCTCTTGTTTGGTAAGGGCTGTGGGCTGAGCAAATGTGGACAAGAAGCTCTGCGTCCAGCAGACCCTCAGTTGCGCATGCATCTTGGGCCTGGCATGGCTGCAGAACTCTGGTTCTCCACACATTCACAGCCTGTATGGGGAAAAGTCCCAAGGAGAAATACCTACAATGGTGTGACCGTTAACGGGTCCCAAGGAAGAGAGCAAGTTTTCCATGAGAATGGAGACCCACCTTTACATGCCTTATGGATTAGTCTTTATTTCTAACTGTGGCACAGGCACCTTGCAGAGTTGCTCTGCCTGTGAGGCTGAGGCAACTGGCAGTACCTCCGAGGGTAAACACTGCTATTTTTCAAAAAAAAAAAAAAAAAAAATTAATGTTTGTTTATTCCTGTGAGAGAGAGAGACAGAGAAACAGAGCACAAGCAGGGGAGGGGCAGAGAGAGAGGGAGACACAGAATCTGAAGCAGTCTCCAGGCTCCGAGCTGTCAGCACAGAGTCCTAAGCAGGGCATGAACCCACAAACCGGGAGATCATGACCTGAGCCGAAATGGGATGCTTAACCAACTGAGCCACCCAGGTACCCCAACATTGCCATTTTTCTGAGAGGAAGAGGAGGGGAGATAAGAGCTTGGTACTGGCTAAGCGCAGCCAGTCCAGCAGCAGACAAGGAGGAAGAGGAGGGGGGAGGCTATTGAAAGGAGATGAGGGAGAGGAAGAGAATGAGGAAAAGTAAAAGAAGGTGGAGAAAGCTGGGACCTGCGGGAAAGTTGGGGTGGATGAGAAAAGTGGGAGTGAAGGAAGGCAGGCGGAAGTGAGGGGCAGAAAGGGACAGTGGGGGAGGGGAGGCAAGATGAGAAGAGCTTTGTTTTTCCTCAAAGCTCCTTGTTTTGTGTTGAGGAGGGGATGACAATAGAGCATGTGCCTGTTACTGGGCATTCGCAGTAATCCCACTTTCTTGCTCTACTTTTGGCGAGAGAAGGAGGAGCAGAAGTTTTATCTGAACAGAAAACTGGAGGGATTTTTTTCTTGGAGTGACACTGAGGTCAAGAGGGAAACCTGCACTCCTTCACTGAACACGTTTAAGAACACAATGCGATTAGCATCTCTTCTGTTTCTGGGCTGCTTCCACCCAGGGCTCCTAGAAACACAAAGAAGTCCAAGGATGTTGTCCATTAATAGTTAACTGTTGATGTTGCTGAGAACTTGGTCCAGGAATGACACTCAGAACCCACAGAGATTTGATAGATGAATTTCCATGTGTGATCCCAGCATCGGGAACTAGATAGATAGTACCTGTCAAGCACAGAACAGGGAGTTTTGGTGAATTGTAATTAAAACCTAAAGGGCACACTATCTGATTTCCCTTTGCCTCTGTAGAGACGATTTGGAATTCTGGATCATGAATCTCTGAGCGTGAGCAATAAAGTGCATACTCGTTCCATTCCTGACCAAACAGCCTTCTGTTTAGATAGTTCATTGTTTGCATCCCTAAGAAGATCTGATTCTAAAACACGTTGCAGAAACGATAGTATTGAGTAGTAAATGTATTAAAACAGCCAGCGTGGATAGTTTAGGAAACATTCCCATAGGACCACAAGAAAATTTCACAAAAAAGGCCATTCACAAAATATCTCCATTTAGAGATTCCATTAGTAACTGGGTTATTCTACCTCAAAAATAATAAATTTAAAGCTGGGATGATTATTTCCCGACAGAGCTTTAGAGGTAACTGAGCAACTGTGAACTAGAAAGATCTATTTCTCCTTAACTTTTTTTTTAAAGGTCACGAAAGAAGACTGTCAACCTGACAGATGTAACCATGGATTCTTTCACAGAGTTCTTCAAAAGCTCAAAGGCTGCTAAATGTGTCAAATTAATGCATTTCCCCCATGACCGGTTCTTTGATATGAAAGTAATCATGGGAGATTTTTTTTCCCTCCAGAAAATGGCTCTACAATTTTGAGAAAATAGATCTTTCCATATCTTAAAATTTTTTTTGTAACTGTCACGAAAATGATGTGGGTTAATGGAATCTCCATTTTCTTCCTAGATTCTCTCAAAAACTCCTTTCAAGTGTCAATCTCAATGAAATAAGGCCAAAATGTTACATAGCTTAGAATTTTCATATTTCGTTAGCTATAGACCTTTGATTATCCTGATTTGTAGATTTTGGGAGGATTTAATATTGATCTCTCTCTAGCACTGAATAATTTTTAGAAAAAAACACAGTCTGAGTCTAATTGCCAGACCCATACCACACACACGAAAGCTGTGAATACAAGCTGTGATCACGAATCACGTGTATGTGGTTTTGATTGTGTCGGACTCACAATAAGATTAAGATTGTTTTTTTTTTTCTTCTTAATTATTCAGAGCTAAATGTGATAAAAATTAAAACTAAACATATGGATGTGATCATGAGGCTTTTCTAACATAGTTTTTTTTTTTTGTTTTGTTTTTAAGTATGTGTAATGTGCCACAGGCATTAATTCCTTTAAATATCTATTTAAGGCAAGACTTCCTAGAAATTGCTTTAATTTTAGGGGAGCTCAGGTTTTTGTTTTTGTTTTTCTTAATTCAGTGCCACATTTAGCATGTATCATCTTGAAGTGCAAAAGAGCTTTTATTTTCCTTATTTTTAGTTCTCCCCCCAATACCACTCTTTTTATTAAGTTTTAAATTTTAATGCCAGTATAGTTAAGCAAAAAACCACTCTTATTGAATACGTATTGTTACTTCGTTTTTGATGGAATGAGCAGATTAAATTCAGACAGTAACATTTTTAGTGTAAATACAACGGGAATAAAATTAAAAATTAAGAGGTGAATCTTTCCATAAGCTATATTTTGGTTTACTTGTGACTTGATTCACAGTTTTCTATGATAATAGCAAGAGAGATGAAATAGGTTAGCCAGAGAGCAAGATAACCAGACAATTTTTTGTGTTTGTCTTTGGAATGCATGAACTAATTTAAAAGCTAATTTAATTTTACATTCTATCTAGACTAACACTGATATTTGTCTTCCTTAGGAAAGTGCTAATGATATGCTATGAAGTAGGTGACTCAGAAGACTATTGGATGACAAGGACAGACCACTTGAGAATGACAAACCGTTGAAGGTTTTCATGGCACCAAATGGACAATCTCCAAATGATTCTTCCTCTGGCTCTGGTTTCAAAAATGCAAGCAAGGTACAGGGGAACATTTAAGCTACAAGTCAGGAGACACAAAACACCCACTCTTAGACCAGTCTCTGGGTTCAGCTTCTGATTGCCTGGCATATTTCCCAACAACTCTTGGGCACCGTGGTTCCATTCTTCCCTCTCATATCTTCTTTCCACTCCCACTTGTGCCCCCTCAAGTTTTTGTTGCTAACTCTACATTTAGCTGAGCCCACATTTCTTTGCTAAGCCCAAACTCCTAGATTCATTTTCCAGGGAAATTGGTCCTTACTCTGCTGGCCATTTCTTCCTTCCCCCTGGTTCCATTCATTCAGCTTGGGTTAGGCTGGTGGACTTAGCAGAATGTTGACTGCCCACATGGGCCAACCAGCTCCCGGTTGGTTTATGTTTGATTAGGTTACCCCTGCCAGATCTCTGGGACCGTAATATAAATTCGGAATACAAGAGGATCTATTTAAGCAACTAAATAGTTCATAAACCAAATAAGAGAGCAAACTTTGCAGTCATTTTCCCTGGCATCTTGCACAGCCTAAGAGCTCAGTTTGTCCCATTCCCAGCAAGACGAGTAGACTGCAACAACAATCGAAGGGCAGGGAAAACGATAGGATATTAAATTACAAAATACCAACATTTGCATAGTAATTCTCACTAATTAAGAATGAAAGATATAAGTTGTTTGTTATAAACACCACCAGGTCTTGAGCAAACACCAAGAGCTCACCACAGAGCTAAACCAAGCATTTGTCTAATCAAAGCCACTTTCCAAAGCGTTTTATTAGTACAGCTGCAGAGCACACATTTTATCACACATGCTAATAATCCCAGTTATGGCGCCTACATTTTAATTATTTGTTCTAGGCTTGTTTCTCAAATAATTAACACTAATGAATGGTCAGAATACCTCGGATCATATATGTCTAATCGCAGTCAAGAGCAGTTCTTGTCTGCATGTACATTTCAATTTACCTCTGGGGATAATGTTTGTTAATTGTATTTCTTTATACGAAAGCGAAGAAAAAGGCAGTTCAGGAAAAAAGGGACTAAGTGTTCTCCTCTCTCCCTTTGTTCCCACAAGAAGCTAAAGTCACTTCAAGAGGCACTTAATCCCATCATCCGCGGTCACAATTGCCTTGCAGCATCAATCAAAAAGAATCTGAAGTAAAATGATGCAGCTATATTGTGTAATTAAAAGCAATTCAGGTAGTTATTGCTTGGGGCCCTCTGAGGGTCCAAATACTTAAAATGGCCCTGCAGGGATCCTAAACACTGTAGTGTTTTAAATTTGGTCACCAACAAGATCTGGAGGAAAGGGAGGAATATGCAAAAAAAAAAAAAAAAAAAAAAAAACCCACAAAAACAAAAACCCAAAACAAGAACAAAAAAGCCTACCACCCTGTCCTCGTGTGAATTGTAAAGCAAAAGAAAAGAAGAGGGAGAGCCAAAGTCTGAGGTGAAAAAGCCCCACAGTCCCCAGCAACAAAATGAAATAAACAACACAGAAGGGCAGGAAGGATAAAAGAGAAAACAACCGATGGCTTCAGAATTCAATAGTCCCTGTTGCGATCTACTTTTTGCACTTAAGGGGGAAAAAATGTGTACTAATGTTGACTGGGTCTCTTCAACATGAAACGGAATAGCTTTGTAGAATCTACAATATAACAGGTAGAGGCTATCTGGAAATTCAAACTTACTAAGAAAATATGAAGTAAATTTATGGTATGTCTAATTCCACAGTTACTTATAAAGGCAAGATGTGAGTACCCTTTAAAAGTCTGGCACAGATTTCTACCGCAATTTACTTAAATCATTAAAAAAAAATTAAATGTTGAAGCTTTCAAGTTTCTTAATTTGGCTTTTTAAGCCAACATTGTGTATTAACATAGTGTTTTCTGCTGTGTGCTTTTAACAAAGAGCCATCGTTGACAGAAGGTTGGGAACAGGCATAATTCTCTGGTTTTGATTCTCGGCTAAACTATTTTTAAGTAAAAACACAACTCCTCAACAGATGTAAGACTAGATGTTAAAATAACAATGTGTGTTTAAGTTTTACCATCATTTCCCCCTTTATAATAAAACTGGAAAAGAAGGCTTCCTGTTGATTTATGAAAGAATTTCTGGAAAAAATCCTAAGCTCAAGCCTGAATGAGCTATTGGATATTAAGGAACTTTTCAGAAAAGACACCAGGTTACTCTCAGGATAAACTTCATTCTGTAAGCAGATGAGGAGTAGAAATGCTCCACTCATCACTCGAACAGGGCATTTTACAGCAGAATCTATAAATACTTTCTAAGGTACCTTAGTGGCAAATGTAATTGTGGCCTAAAAACTACTATATGTGAGCATGTGAGGGTTATAGGATTTAACTTTCAAATCACAAAATGATTATCAACATCCAACAACAGTTCATTCAAACACAGAATTGCCCTCATTTTCCACACAAATATTTTAGCAACTTAAGTGAGTGCAAAAGCTTACAACAGAAAAATGCAAAAGTAGTGCCTCAAAGCTTAACTTTATATTAAGTACTGATGTGCAAAGCAGCAGAATGGAACCAATTGTGTTTGCATCTCTAAAAGCACCAAACTTTTAAAAACCTGTCATTTAAAAAAATCTGCCTACCTTGCCTTTCCAACTATAATGATCACAGTATTAGAGATACTGTATACATTCAAATGGTTTTGTGTTGTGAGTGAAGTATTTTCTGTAAGTTAAATTTTTTTTTTGTTAGTGTTTATGTATTTTTGACAGAGAGAGAGAGAGAGACAGGGTGAGAGCGGGAGGGGGGCGGAGCGAGAGGGAGATACACAATTGGAAGCAGGATCCAGGCTCTGAGCTGTCAGCACAGAGCCCAACGCAGGGCTCGAACCCATGAACTGTGAGATCACGACCTGAACCAAAGTCAGATGCTTAACCGACTGAGCCACCCAGGTGCCCTCCATTTTTTAAAAATTATTTTTAACGTTTTCTGTAAGTTTAAACCTATTTACTTTTATTCGATGTTCAGTCTTCGAGTGTCCATTCAAAATCATTAACCCTCAATGGGTGGGAATCAAGGGTCTGAAATCCCCTCCAGCTGCCATATTCTTATCACCCTTACCTTCTAGGTAACACACTCCCCGTGGGACTGAGATGAGCAAGTAGATAACAGAAGTGTCCTGAAGCTTATTTGAACATGAATCCCTGTCTCTGTACCTCCACCACCAAACTTCTCAGATAATCTATTTCAAAATCAGGCATAGGTGCTTCTTTGCCACAACTGTGCTATTCAAGATAAGCTACCTAAAGGCAGGGTGCTAAAAAAAAAAAACAAAAAAAAAAACAAAAAAAAAAACTTTATTTTTGATCCACCAAAGCATCGATTTCATGTCCTATAGTTTTTTTTCACTAGCTTTTGGATTAAGATAGATAGGTACTCGCCTGGGTGGCTCCGTCGGTTAAGCATTTGACTTTGGCTCAGGTCATGATCTTGCAGTTTGTGAGTTTGAGCCCTGTATCGGGCTCTGTGCTGACAGCTCAGAGCCTGGAGCCTGCTTCAGATTGTGTGTGTGTGTGTGTGTGTGTGTGTGTGTGTGTGTGTGTGTCTGCCCCTCCCCCACTCATGCTCTGTCTCTGTCAAAAATAAACATTAAAAATAAATAAATAAAAAATATTTAAAAGAAAAGATAGGCAGGTACTTTCTCTTAGGGGAAGAAAGTGTAAACTTTTAACAGGGGACATGTTAGGAATACCCAAAACTGAACTAAGCCAAAGGGAGAAAAACAAATTCACTGAAAATGAATTTCTGGCAAAGTCTGTACTGTCATCCGTCCCTTATAATAATTTTTAACACAATTCCCACTGACAGGTGCCTTTATCAATATCATATTTTTTTTCTTCTTGAGTCTCAGGTCTCAGCATTGCTCCCTTGTCCCTGCGGCTCCCCTGGAACTCCCCAGGGACGATGCCCACCACAACTGGGTCCTTCAGTTCCTGTCATTGATCCAGCTGTGTGCATGCTGACTAAATGCTGCCAGGTCAAGCTGGAGAGCAGGACTTGAAAATTCAGTGCTAATTACTGTGATTACAATCTGTGTGTCAAGCAGCCAAAGCCTCTGGGAAGTGTCCACAGGCAACCTGTCTCTGAATCAAAAATCTCAGTTTGAGAGATGAAGAATCTATACACACTGACTTTCCAGCTTGTGAAGTCATAATATGGGCATCAAGTTGTTCGTGATACCTTCTCTGGAAGCATATGAACTAAGGCAGCCCCAACATTTAGAATGTACAAGACAATGAGGGAAATGATCAAACAGAATCCATGCAGCCCCCCAACTAACAAATACCAGGGCCACGTGATATCATGCTGAGATGGCAATTCTCTGGAGATGACTTGAGACCCTCTGAACCCAACCAGGGAGTGAATGGGCACTTACAGAAACATGCTCCTATATAGACATCATCACTCTGCAAATAGCAGGGGCAAATTTATCATGAGAACTTCAAACCCCTTAGTATCCATGTGAGCTGTGTATTTACCACAGCACTCCCAAATGTAGATATACTGCAATCAGAAAAAGTGATTTCACAAAAGCATCTTATAGGACATTAAAAAAATCAAAAAAATATTGATGCAAGGGAATGCTTAAGAGATCATTTTGTTTTCCTGGGCTCACAAACATTTCTTAAAATAAGTTTGAGTCGTTTGAGAACAGGTTGAAGGGGACAAGCAAGCTGCATTTCTAGCTATTTGGGAAGGCAGCTAGTTTTGCTCTGGAGTGCACAGCTCATTTCCCTTTCTTCACAGACTATGTGCAGATATGCTTGTTTTTGTCCAAGTTACACAAATACAGTTCTTCCCAGGGCACAGTGTTTAGAACAAAATTAATCCTTTGAGTCATCATGTAAAATCCTACGGGAATTTCTATACTTGCTGTGACATGACAACATTAAGTTTCTAGACACTGCCAAAAAGTTGTGATTTCACATCTAAACCATCACAGGATTCTTCTGTAGCTGTTGAATACCACATAGGCTTTCTATGTGCCCATACCAAGGATTCTGGAGGAAGAGAAGCTCTTCAGGGGGGACACACTGGCCAATGTAGTCCCAGGGCAGCAGGCAAAATCTGACCTGTCATTTTGACCTGACCAGAATTGGCCAACACATGTCAAACATCACAGAGCCTTTATGAAAATATGACCTCAAATATTTTTCTTTCCTCCTCTTTCTTTTTCAAGTATTCAGTTCACAAAGTGTGTCTATGTGTTTATTTGAAAATGAAACCACTTTTTTTATTTTTTTATTTTTTTGAGGTTGGGGGGAAGGGCAGAGTGAAAGGAAGAGGCAGAGGAAGAGGCAGAGAGAGAACCTTAAGCAGGCTCCACACTCAGTGCAGAACCTGACCGGGAGCTCCATCTTACAACCGTGAGATCATGACCTGAGCTGAAATCAAGAGTCAGATGCCCAACTGACTGAGCCACCCAGACACCCTTGAAATTACTTTTAAAAGCCTCAGTTGTTTTGTATCAAGAACCCTAGGGGGCCTGGGAGGCTCAGCTGGTTAAGTGTCTGACTCTTTTTTTTTTTTTTTTTTAAACTTTTTTTTTTTTCTTTTCAACGTTTATTTATTTTTGGGACAGAGAGAGACAGAGCATGAACAGGGGAGGGGCAGAGAGAGAGGGAGACACAGAATCTGAAACAGGCTCCAGGCTCTGAGCCATCAGCCCAGAGCCTGATGCGGGGCTCGAACTCACAGACCGCGAGATCGTGACCTGGCTGAAGTCGGACGCTTAACCGACTGCGCCACCCAGGCACCCCTAAGTGTCTGACTCTTGATCTCAGCTCAGGTCATGATCTCAAGGTTCATGGGATTGAGCCCTGCATCAGCTCTGCGCTGACAGCACAGATCCTGCTTGGGATTCTCTCTCTCCCTCCTTCTCTGCTCCTCACCTGTTCTCGCTCTCTAAAAATAAATAAATTTTAAAAAGAACCCTAAGAAAAGAAGGTAATAATTTCAGTATGAACCTATGCTATAAAATACCTTTGTTTGATTACTTAAGGTTATTTGCTGATTACTCAACATAAATAAAACTTTAAAAAAATACAAGTGATTATATGTTGAAGATACTGGTAACTTCAGATGGTAATTTTTCTCTTTTTAAGAATTAAATGAAATCATAGTGTTTAGTTTGGCAAAACAAACCATTACTAAAGTTTTTAAAAGGCCTGATGTATTCTCTTGTGTACTTTCTTAGTTTTCATAAAGACTTCTGCTAACGGCACAATGAGTATCACAGCTGAGTGTCCAACTAGAAGAGAATGCAGAGTAGGACAATGACAGATGTGCTGGTGGTACATTTCCCATACCCATCGCAGGTGCTGGCCCCCACTCCCTTCTTTTCACAAGACTTTACCAAGCTCCTTTCAAGTGCTTCTGGCACTCAAAGTGAGCAATCCAGTAAGTCAAAACTTTTGAATACCTAAGTTTTCTTCTTTTTTGTTTTTTCCATGTACAATGAGAGAGTCGACAAATCTCCTTCATCTTTCTGAATCGGAGTCTTTGGAACTGTTCAGCTGGCAACAAGAACTCAGCCCTTCGGTTCATGGATACTGCCACAGTTTATCAGCATCTAGCACAAGTCCTTGCATGTGGCCACACTCACGTTTGTTAACTGACTTCATTACCCACTTCCTTCCTTGTAAATTACAGGGACCATCGAAGTCATTATCATTGGGTTTCTCCACGGCCAAGAAACCCTTACATTTGTTCCATTTTGCAGATGAATTCTTCTAAGAACTGTCTGTGCTATATACTATGCAATAGCCACAATCTGTCCCCTGCAGGCTGAAAAACAGCTTACTCTCTACAAGACCAGCAAATAGCAAATACACCAAAAATATGCTCTGGTCAATACAAATAAGGACAATGAAGACTGTCCCAGAAATAATTTCAATCAATTTTATACAATTGATCTCTTCTTTCAAGGGGCCCTTAATTTACTCAGTCCCTGATTGAGTTGTTACATGAATCATGAAGGCTTAACTATGAAGATAAAGACAGATATTTCAATCAGGGACTACCCATGATGGTTTAATTAAAGAATTTTTGCATCTCACTTACAGAATATCGCTCCTTAAGTACGGCATGGCATTTATTTAAAATGTCCCAGAGGCAATTAAGCCCTTGATTAACAATAAAATTTTCTTCCTTAACTTCATTCTCAATTACCATGCAGCTCATTTCTCATTGCCTGGAATTTCAGCACATGGTACTCAATGGATTTAACTCACATGTAATTCCACGTAATCCATCAAAAACAGTTACAAGACTTGAAGTCCACGGGAACTAGCCCTCCCTTAAAGTTGGAGGTTGTACTTGTGGTACAGTTTGCCTCACTTTTCACCTGCAACTTGCAGCTCAACTAAGTCCAGAGCTGTGTGTGATGGCTCTACTCTGAGTTATGAGAGGAACAAGGGGACAATAACCAGGACATATTCCTAACTCTGAAAGTTCAGTTTTTCTTGAGCTCCAAGGAGGAAAGATAGTGATAAATAACATACTTGTCCATATGACTCCTCTGTTCTATGCTTTGAGGAGAAACAAATGGTCATGATTCCCCAGACCTGCCGTCTCTGAGCTGCTCTCTCACTTCCCTGGAAAGCAGGTGAGTGATAAGGAAATCAGAGCAGTTAAGGGATTGGGCTCCGGAATCCAGCAGGCCTGGTTCTGGTGGCACCTAAAGCATGCTACTTAGCCTCCCTAAATCTCAGGTTTATTATGAGTTCAATATAATAGGATTGCTGTGAGAAATCAATGAAATGATGCAGGTAACACCTGATAAAATGCTTCACATGCAGAAAATCCAATCAATAATAGCTACTATTATTAAAGAGGAGACACTCTCCCCTCCTCTTCTCTAACCTCTGTGAGTTATACATGTGGGTCTAAAACAGACTGTCACCTAGGACACTTCACAGGTGTGCTGTTCATGTACACATGTGCTCACGTGCGCGCGCACACACACACGCACACAGTGATTGGCACTCTGCCACGTCTGGGAAACACACCTACCAAGGGGATGGGAGCCCACATCCAGGCTAAGAGTCTAAGAGTCAACAGTGCAGAAAATAGAAACATCAGGTTATATCTTCTCTTCTGATGCCCTCCAGGTCTCCAGAACTTAATAGCTGGACAAACTAGATATCAATTGTGGCTTCTCTGTAAATTTTTAATCAGCTCTAAAATAATGCTTCATGATTATCTACACACATTAATCTCATCTGAAAAGAAGAAAATCAAGGCAGAGCCTGGGTGGCTTAGTCGGTTAAGTGTCTGACTTCGGCTCAGGTCATGATCTCAGGGTTTGTGAGTTCGAGCCCCATGTCAGACTCTCTGTTCTCAGTGCAGAGTGTGCTTTGGATCCTCTGTCTCCTCTCTCTGCCCCTCCCCTGCTCATGCTCTCACTCTCAAAATAAATAAGTAAACATTAAAAAAATTTTTTAAAGGAAAATCAGAAGGATTTTTCCATTCATTTTCTCTTAATGTTAGACAAATTTTTCTTTCATTAGTTCCACAAACAGATATCAGACACCTAAGTCAAACCCTGGGGATGTTAATGAGGAGAGAATCAGCCATCTGGGAAGCTGAGGTCCAGCTAGGGAGACAGACCCAAGACAGGAGTCTCTAAAGCAAACGGAGGCCAGAAGCCCAGGAATGGGAGGGGACATTCACAGAAGGTTTCTCAGAGGTGGGGACAACCTTGGAAGGGGGAGGACAAACTCCTGGAGGCAAAAAGTGCATCGTGGGTGCAGGAGAATGAGGAAGAGCACAGGGGAACTCATTGATTTCATCTCAATTATCACCAGTGATTTTCTTTCTTTGCAAATGCTATGCCCAGCTCTGTCATACATTGCCTTCATGCACGTAGGGGTTCCCAGACATAAACACTAGCTATGTGAAACACCAAGCCAGTATCCTTTTTCCAATCATGTAGTCTGTCACAGACAGGGAGCAAAACAGTGACAACCCAATATCCTAAAATTTTCTGAACCAGAAAATCTCCTCTTTTTGTTCTTTGATAAGGTTTATTTATGCTTTAAAATTATCTTAGAAATACACAGGACTTCAGCTCTTGACTTTGGCTCGGGTCATGAGCTCATGGTTGGTGGAATGGAGCCCTGTGTCGGGCTCTGCACTGACAACATGGGGCCTGCTTGGGATTCTCTCTCTCCCTCTCTCTCTCTCTGCCCCTCCCCCTCTCTCAAAATGAATAATTTAAAAAAAATTTTTAATGTTTATTTTTGAGAGAAAGAGAGAGAGAGAGCAGGGGAGGGGCAGAGAGAGAGGGAGACACAGAATCTGAAGCGGGCTCCAGGCTCTGAGCCGTCAGCACAGAGCCTGATGCGGGGCTTGAACCCATAAGCTGTGAGATCACGGAATCATAACTGACTGAGCCACCCAAGCAACCCTTGAATAAATAAACGTTTTAAAAAAATCTACAAAAGAAATATATAGGCCTTAATAATTCTATTTTAAACAAGTATCTCCCACAAAATCATGTTGAAAGGGATTATATTTTGTATTGCCTGAAGCTTAGCAGCAGCATTATTTAGGTACCTACCAGTGTACAGGCGACAGCATATCTGTACATAGATTCAAAATGTTAAAACACAAAGTATCAGTACTCATTCTAAGGCAAACAAACTTAAGTTCTCAATGGTAGACTCTGTTCTTTTTAACATCTACTCATTCCTTAATTTACATTTGTCACTTAATTCCCTCAACTGTATGAAATAGATACTATTATTGCCAGTTATTTTATATAAGGAAACACAGATGTATTTTATTCAGTGACTTTACATTTTCAAAGAGGCAGCTGCTGGCAACATTATGCTGCACTTCACAACTGACACCAGTTTTCCCAGGACACTGCACAAGCCAAAGCATAGTAACTCATATCCATATTGATCAGAAAAGCTTCACTATTAAAATAGAAAATCAAAACAAGATTCAAACAAGGAATGATAGCAAGAATGCCTTTTCCCCTCTTCAAAATTGTCTCTATAATGGACAGTCTAAAACAGGGCTCACCAAACGTCTGAAAGGGACAGATAGTAACTATTTCAGATTGTGAGCTGGGAGACAAATGCTGGGATATTATACAGGGACTTACATACATCAAGAGAAACACAATTTTCCACACCTTTTTTTTACTGATGGAATTCAAAATAAAATTGAGTACAACTTTTTGGTAATACACTTCTAATGGAGAGAAGAATGGCATTCTTTTTTTTTTTTTTTGGTGGGGGGATTAGCATTTTGCTTAATTGGAGTTAAAGGTAATGTTCCCTATCATCAAATCACACATCTGGAAAAATTATTAGTTCAAAGGCTGTATAAAAATAAGTGGTTAGCAGAATTTAGCCTTTGGACCCTTCGTTTAGAATATTTATTTAAGAGTTTAGCCACAGACAAACTTTGACACCCTGGAGACCCAGAGTCACAGACATAGGACACACCTCACAGAGAAGTGCTGTCATCACAATCATGGCAACACGGAAAAATGGTTAAGACTCAGGTCCTGAGCTCTAAACTACAGGCCAGTATACCAGCCCTGGTTATTGTTCAGGGACATCAACAAATAGCTTTCCAGGGCTCCCCACTACCCTCCCATGGGACTCTTGTGTTTTTACATTACTTGTTAACTTGGGGGCAGGGGGGTTGAAGTAGCTGCCACACCAACTAGTTTGTGTGACACTAAAGAAAAGTCAATTTAGTGCGAATTACAAAAAAGTACATTATATTCACTTCTATTCATGGCATTTTTTAAAAATCTCTATTCCTCTCACTTTTTATTCCCCCTATCCTGATGCTAATAAATTGCTTTTTTGGTAAAGTTTTAACAGATCAGTTTCGTGTTCCTAAGTATATCCAGCATTTCATCCTCCTTTTCAATACAAAACCCAGAAACTGAGTCTTTTGTGGACTCTCTGCTCTTTGTGTCATCATAGGGTAGAGGTGGGGGGGGGGGGTAGAGGGGAGAGGGGTGAAGAGGGAGGTTATTGGCTCACAAAAGTCCAGACAGAATTTGATTACAAAAATGCAGAGCAGGGGAGCAGGGCGGAAGAAATGAATCAGAAATCCCACAAACAGAGGAGGGTTATTTTTCTTTTAAAAGATTAAGGATTGTAGGTTTTCATGCTTACTCAGATGGAACAAGAAAAGATTTTAACTTCTTTGCTTCATTCAGTTTGGCTCTGAACAAAACAAAAGTTGAGCACATTCAAAACATCCATTATAATTTTCTTCTTCCCTTTAAGATGGTGAGGCAACATCTGGTGAAAGATTTGGGGGTTACATTCCACTCAATAATAATCGCAGGGAAGAAAAGTCGAAAGCTCACCAAAAACGGAAAGGGGGACGGAACTTGTATGGTTTTTCCTCGCCTTTCATGTGTACAGACATTCTAGGTAAAGCTTCCTTGCCATTGTGAATTAAATTCTAGTTCTGGCATCAAAGCAGGACACACTGATTCTAGTTGTTTATAACGAATAAGGAAATGCACACAGCTATTTTATAGAAACGTTCAAAGATGCATGAGCAGTTTCTTTTGAGGGAAGGAACCATATTTTCCAAATTAGTCCAAGTCATAGTTGAGGGGTTGACACCCATTTATCTACATCTATAACGAACTGGTGCTCCTGATGACTACTAATGCTTTCAGGAAGTAGTTAAACACCACTATGTTGTAATACCGGTAATACAGAAGATAAAAAGCAAGGGGAATAGGCAAATGAGGAGTGGGAGGAAGTTAAGGCAGTAATTTGGACAATAAAGTGAAAAGAGTTTCAATCATAACAGGGGTTCAGTTCAGTCTGAGCAGTCCCCCATCCTTACATGGACAACTCTGATGATTTCTCTGGTAGAGTCGGCTCCGCAGTAATTAAAATTTCTTATAGATCTCTATTCTCTGAGCATTCCTATTGCGTATTACACATCACTGGGATTACAAAATCTTAAAAACTAATCCAAAGCTCTGATCACAATGATAAGGCAGAACAGAAGGTAATATTTGAGTGGGGAAAATAGAGACAGAGCTGATTTTAAGAGCCATGATTTTAGGGGGTTGTGATTTTAGGAAGCATTCTTTTTGCTGACCCTGGCACTGTACCTAGCATATAATAGATGCTAATTAAATATATAAATAAGGAAATTAATGCATGCAAAAACCAAGTACCTTAAATTAGCTTTATATAAATGTCCCCTCCTTAATCACGTGATAGTGATAATAATTATCTGTAAAGATTTGACAAATTAGAAGAGCAAGTAGAATTACATTATTTACCTACTAACTAATGTGCATACGTTAATCATTCAAATAGAAAACAGTGATATATAGAGAGAGACAGAGACAGAGACAGAGAGACAGAGAGTCAGGAAATTTCTTTTTCTTTAAAAATTTCATTTTTATTTTTTTAAGTTTTTAAAAAATATTTATTTCTTTCTGAGAGAGTGAGAGACCAAGCATGAGTGGGGTAGGGGCAGGGGGGGGGCGGGGAGAGAGAGAGAAACAGAATCTGAAGCAGGCTCCAGGCTCCGAGCTGTCAGCACAGAGCTCGATGCGGGGCCCAAACCCACAAACTGTGAGATCATGACCTAAGCTGAAGTCGGACGCCCAACCAACTGAGCCACCCAGGCACCCCAAAGATTTCATTTTTAAGTAATCTCTACACCCAATGCGGGGCTTGAACTGAAAACCCCAAGATCAAGAGTGGCATACTCCAATGACTGAACCAGCCAGGGGCCCCATAGTCAGGAAATTTCTAAGGAAGTCGTTGTATTTTTAAATATCTGTGGGTGAAATATATAGTTGTCCTGTTGATAGGTAGGGTGAAAGTAATGAAAACTTTTTATTATAGCACTATATTTTCATATTTTAACTCTATTTTAAGCTCTCAGGATATTTATAGCAGCTAAAGTTTATGGAGATGTTCCCAGTGATCATGAACCAGCTACAGGTTTTATTTAAAACTCACTTAAAATAGCAAAATGACAAAACAGTGACTCATTATCATAATCCTCCTGCGGATATAGCTTAAGAGACACGGGAACTGATTTCTCTCTGAAAAGAGAAAAAAAGAAGAAAACACCTTTAAAATGTTGCTATATAATGCTGAAATCCTTAAAACAATGTGGTCTGAACGATGCAAGAGTCCTTACATAACATTATTGCATACAGAGAAAAGGAGGGAGGGATGGAGGGAGGAAGGAAGGCAGGCAGTAGGAGGGGGAGAGAGAGAGAGATAAAAAAGAGGAAGAAAGAGAGACAGAAAGAAAGAAAACAATGAAATATCCTCAAGAAAAATGAAGCCCCAGCAGAATATACTGCAAAAATCCATAGCCTCTGGTACCATTCATGCAAGTATACCCACAGTTCTTATGTTTAAGAATATATGTCATCCCAATAGCCTCCAATGGAGAAGCAAGTAAGTGACAGTTCGCACTAAAAAACTGAAGTACTGGTTCCTGAAAAGCTAAAGCAATGTGAAACCATGTTGGTGGGGAGTTTGTTATTCAGTTTACTTCTTAGCTAGAAAACAAAGAAGTGAGACATGCCAGCACAGACCTTTTCGGTGTCAGGAGATTTCTAGGCTCCCTTCTCCCTGTGCCCTCTCCATCACCCGGTGCTGTCACGGTCCATTTGCCTCACACTCTACACAAAAAGCATGTGCACTAGCACTCTCCTGCTAGCACTCCCCCAGCCCACAACCTCTGTCTTCTCACACTTCTGAAACCAGTGTATGGCTTCTCCATCATCCATCACAACCTCATCAATAGCAAATGTTCCTGTTCTTCTGGTGGAATCATCAGTAAGTATTATTTCAATGCTTTGAGGTATTCTCTTATTTAAAAACATTTTTTAAGTTTATTTATTTATTTCGAGAGACACAGAGAGTGCAAGCAGGGAGGAGCAGAGGAAGAGGAGTACAGAGGATCCGAAGAAGGCTCTGTGCTGACAGCAGAGAGCCCAACAAGGGGCCTCAAACTCATGAACCGTGAGATCATGACCTGAGCCGAAGTCAGATGCTCCACCTACTGAGCCACCCAGGTACCCCTCTCCTATTGTTTTTTTAAAGCAAGCTAGACATTTATTCTGCTGCTAGGCTTTTATTTAATTAAAGTCATCCTCAACTTTTAAGGCAGGCTTTGCCAGCCCTATTTTGACTATACTAATCCATACAACTTTTTCATCCGTGTTAATTTTTTAATGCAGTGCAACCTGCCAATATCTGGCCTATATTAACAAAGCACAGCACAGCCACGCCCCTCCTCCCTGAACACCTCCCAGAGAAGCTTGCTCTGGGGCTCCTGGGGGCTCACCTCTCAGGCTGGTGCAGTGCAGGGAAGGTTGTGGTCTTTCACACGGGGACTGCAGGCTGTGACCTCTGCACCTTGGCTTCCCTACAGAATCATCTTGGGTTGCTTTGCTGCTCCCTCAGCTCTGAGGCCACGTGTGGCCAGCCCGCCCTGCAAGCCACTGCTCAGAGGCTGCCCTGTCCCCAGTGTCACCCTATCTCCAAGTGAGTAGAGAACCACTTGCCTCTCCTCTTGGACCTAACAGCACTTGTCCTGAGGAAAGACAGAAGAGCAAGAGCTTCAAGTGGCAATCCTCAATCCTCACTGACAAAGAGACCGATGCAGCCAAGTGCTTTCTGCCCAGGCTTTGCTGGCACTGGGGCTGCCCCCATAGGGCCCATTTGCTGTGCCTCCTGCCTGCCACCAGGCCTGCCACACTGTCCTTGCACTTGCAGGCCTGGTATGGACCAGTTCTACCACATCTGCTAGTCAAATTTCAACAGATACAGAATGCAATACAATAAAGCAGGAATGTGATACCTTCACTGCCGACTAAGAGGTCAGTGTCCTGAGCACCTCAGTGCGGTGTTACTTGAGGTCCACAGCTATGGTGACAAGCCCCTGGAAAGATGGGGCCCAACAGCACTCCAGCTCCTGCCCACCCTCCAGACAGAGGCTGGTCTTGCAACAACACTAACAATAGTAACAAAGCACTGATTGGGGTGGGAGGTGGGGTGCAGTGGAATTAGGAGTCAGGACAGTCATAAATGCCAGATGCTCCAGTACAAGTGGTTAAGGATGCAGGGCTCCTCTTTCTCCTTTTTCCTAAACTTTATTAACAGAAGAAAATCACACTTTGCTAACTGACAGAGAAAGAGAAAGAATCGTCGATGACTCTGGAGTGTCTCACCAGTGGGCCAACGTCCACCTGCACTTTCTTAGGTTCCCTCTGGAGGGGAGGGGTGGGGTGGTGATGTACTTTCTGATTTCTCTTTTCCATCCTCCCATTTATGTACATTGCCAGAACCCATCAAACTCTGAGGATATTCAGCGCCAAACAGAGCCATGTATCCAAAGCACACATCTCACTGACTTGAAACTGTGCCTCAGAGAAACACAACAATCACCACCAACCACCACTCCCTTAAGTCTTTTCCTTAAGTAGAATTCGTATTCAAGCAGTTGGCTGAAAAAGGAGTCCGATCTAAGAGGCCACCTGGCACCTGGGTAGCTCAGTCAGTTAAGCATCCGACTTCGGCTCAGGTCATGATCTTACGGTCTTTGGTCCTTGAGTTCGAGCCCCTCATCAGGCTCTGTGCTGACAGCTTGGGGCCTGGAGCCTGCTTCGGATTCTGTGTCTCCCTCTCTCTCTGCCCTCCCCCACTTGCACTCTGTCTCTCTTGCTCTCAAAAAAAAAAAAAAAATAAATAAACAAAAAAAAATAAAAAAATTTTTTTTAATTTAAAAGGCCATTTAAAGATAGGTTTAGTAACTGACCTACGTGGAGGACCTTGTGGCTAAGGTCACATAGACATTATCCTCACAGAAATGTCTGAGCGCATTTGCTGGTTGCCCACAATGTGTGCGGCACACAAGACACCTTCTCCCAGCACAAACCATTATTCCCAGTGCTACTTGTCCTCCAACTTAGAATTTTTTTTTTTCAACGTTTATTTATTTTTGGGACAGAGAGAGACAGAGCATGAACGGGGGAGGGGCAGAGAGAGAGGGAGACACAGAATCGGAAACAGGCTCCAGGCTCTGAGCCATCAGCCCAGAGCCCGACGCGGGGCTCGAACTCACGGACCGCGAGATCGTGACCTGGCTGAAGTCGGACGCTCAACCGACTGCGCCACCCAGGCGCCCCTGTCCTCCAACTTAGTATGAGCAAGAAATTTAATAGAGCCTTTCATCCTGATCTGCAAGAAGACAAGTAAATGGTCCTTGCCATTACGCTTTTCCCTAGCTCTAACAGCAAGTCCCCACAGAACTCCCAGAACAGAATTATGCAGAAAATTTTCAGCATTCCAAAGCAGGAGCAACACCTGTGTTAGATATCTCAAAAAAAACCTGCTATTTTTATTTTTTTAAGTTTGTTTTTTAGAAAGAGAGAGACATAGCACAAGCACAGGGTAGGGGAAGAGAGAGAAGAAGAGAGAGAGAATCCCAAGCAGGCTCCGCACTGTCAGCACGGAACCTGATGCGGGGCTCAAACTCACGAACTGTGAAATCATGACCTGAGCCAAAGTCAGACACTTAACCGACTAAGCCACAGGAGCCCCCCTCCTTTTTTTTTTTTTTAAGTCTATTTATTTATTTTTGAGACACACAGAGAGAGTACTATGTTTAAGTATTGAGAAGGACCCAATTTATACTGAATGGATTTTGAGGAATTCTCATTATAAAACACATTAAAAGTAGCATAATGGGATCTGTATTACTAACATATCCTCTGTAATTAATTAATACTAATATATCCTCTGTAAATAAAGGCAAAGGTGTCATTTCCTATGATATCTATTCTAAGGTAAACAGGACAATTTTCTTCAGCCAGCAATTATTACACATCGGCTATGGGAGAGAGAACTAGGTATATGTTTAAAAGCCGGATCTCTTACTTAACCTATGTTTCAAAGGAAATCACTTGTTTGCTTGGTGGCCTAGTTTTGCGCCTTACTGGATGCCATATCTGACCATAAGGAGGTTTGGGGAGGCTGAAATGTGCTTATGTTCATTCCTTTTTTCCACTTGGTTTCAGAAGGTGAGGTGTCCAGAGGATCACAGTCCTCCGATTTTATGAGAACACCTTGTCTGCTCTCTGAGACCTTTATCTGAAAAAAGAACGAGCAACCCTGGATTTTTGTTGAGAAAGGCCATGACCTCTTTCTTCTCAGCAATCATCATGCTGATTTTGTGTAAAAAAGCAACATTTGGAGTATTTCCACTGTAGGAACTACTAAAAATGTCTGCAATTATGGGGGCGCCTGGGTGACTCAGCTGATTGAGCGTCCGACTTTGGCTCAGGTCATGATCTCATGGTTCATGGGTTTGAGTCCCGTGTCAGGCTCTGTGCTGACAGCTCAGAGCCTGGAGTCTGCTTCAGATCCCGTGTGTCTCTCTCTCTCTACCCCTCCCCTGCTTGTGCTCTCTCTCTCAAAAACAAATAAACATAAAAAAATTTTTTTTTAAATGTCTGAGATTATGTTTCCTATAAGCAAATGAAGCAGGCAATCCCTGGGCCTAAAAAGTCTTCGAGGTATTTTTCACAGTGGTGAGGTTCTGAATACAATCTTCACACTCTTTTTGGTGGCACAGAGAAAGTGTGACCAGGTAACTTCCCTGGCCTTCAGCATGCAGGACGGGAATCAGAATGTAAATACATGATGCCCTGTAGATACCGATTTCTTAGAACAAGGGAGTGGGGGGAGGGTCATTCACGGAGGACTCGCTGTGTTGGCTCCCTTCACCACAATCATAGAACTTTATTCTCATACCAAGCCCTGAGTTGAGGGCTCTTCCCTTTCAGGTGAGGAAAAGTCAGTGAAAGCCTTTATCCTTCTCATGACACTACTCTGCCTCCATAGCTCTCTCCAGTTTCAAATATGAAAAAAAAAAAAAAAATCAATCAATCATGCAACTTCAGTTAGCATTCCAAAAACTATGGTCAGGCTCGAGTAATCTATTCACAGACATGCTTCACAGAGAACATGTTCACTCTCACAGTTAAAGCTGATTATCAAAAACTAGCATACTTAGAAGTTTCCCCTATTTATAATAATCATTATAAATACAAGTTAAAAACCAATTACATTGACAATGACATCAATAGTGCTATAATTCTATGAGCCTGGCATAAGGTAGGAATTTAATAAATCATTTGAATGAATGAATTCATCTTTGGGTCTTTAATCTGGAAATACACCAAAACAGAATCTATGAGAAATCTAACATCTTATTCATTTTACACTAATAATTTAAAAAACCCTTATGATTGGCTATTAAATCTTTAGCAGGACAGTAATAATTATCATGAGACATACTTTAAAATTCACTCTAAAATCCTGCTTTAACTTGTTGCCTTAACATAAATAAAAAAAAAATAATAACATAAATATATCTGATGTATAAATTCACGAAAACCAACGTAACTACCTCACTTTCAACAGAAAAACAAATGCTTCAACTGTTAAAGAAGGGATTCTATCTATCCATACCTAAAACTATCTTAAGTGAGGAGTATTAACCTGTTGCCTTCATGCGCATGTGCAGTGGCTGAATTAACTGAACAGAAAGGAGCAGCCCGAAGAACTGATTTAGTGCATCCAGTGAGTAAACCACAAACAGAAAGGGATTTACACACCATCACAATGCCCCCTGGGAGCTGTTCTGGTCCATCAGAACCCAAATCCAACTTTTCAGTGACACCTAAAAGTACAGATACCTAACAGACCTTGCATTGCTGACAAAGTAAACATTATATACCCTTTCAAAATCAGCTTATAAAATACAACAGGGATGTGATTGAGTTTTTAAAAACTAAGTGCTTGAAATATACCCTAACTTGCTTCTAGGTCTAAACAACCAGAAGACTTGACATTTGACACTAGGTTTCTACAGCATGGTGCTAAAATGACCCTTCATATCTCTGAGGGCCTCTCAACAAACAAAGCTGGTAAATAAAAGAAAACAAATGACAATAGAATCCAATTTCCTACCTGATCCTGACCGTCCGGGGGCCAATCTGCAACTCCCCCACTGCAGCCTCAGTGAAAGCACACATTGCCAGCACTCACTTGTCCCTTTCTTGCTTTTGTTTCCTTTGAGAGCCATCCCTGAAACTTACCCAAGCTGAGAGGCAGATCCAGTACCTTTAAAAAAGTTAGCTATGATAAATCACCATCTTCCTTACTGCTGAGTCTTTCCTTCTTTCGCACCAAGATTTCTTTCCACCAACCTGAGAGCAGAAACTTCCCTACGCTAAGATCTCAGATAATGGTCATGTTTAAAGACCAGCCCTGCTTGTCAAAGATTAGACAGCTGTCTGTAGCATACACTCCTCTTCACCATCACCAAGTAGGCCCGATAAATGCTAATACTCAGCATGACGCATCCAGAACTTTAAGCCCCAGTGATAGCTAAGCAGAAAGTATCACAAATTTACTGAAATTATCTGTGGCACAAAAGAAAGGAGAAGGAATTAATCAAAGTCTCTCTCTTAATGCAATGCTTGATTGAACTACCCCAATCCCTTTTTAAATAGGATACTGGTGGCAAGTGACCCTGACTGCATGCCCTAGTGAGATACACAAGGAACACTTGTTCCATTTTTTTCTTTTATGACCTCATTAAGGAGGATTTTGAAGATTGTTCCTGAATATGAGAACAAAGTGTCTTAAGACATCTCTGGCTTTTTATGTCTTTAGCCTTTTACTGCTGGGATGGCCTCTGGGTCTGTGTCTATAACTAGGTACACTCATGCTCACACTTACCTCCCCACCCAAAACAACAATCAAGCAAGGTGATCTGGGCGAAAACAGTCAAAGCCGCACACCTCTAAATGCAGAGACGTGCTACTTTCTCACACTGGAAAGTTTTGCCAAGACCAAGTTAGGATCCACTCTCTTTTTCCCTCCTCTCTGAGTTGTAGCTGCCATTAATTAGCTCTGGCGGCTGTTTCAAGGCTCTTATCGAGGGAGGGTGCAGACTGCCAAATCTGCTAGTGTGAAAATACTCCACCGCCAGGAACATTTTTCTGTTTGTTGATCCCACGCTTCAATCTAATATGGAAGATTATATTTTACTATCAGAAACAAACAGATTTATAACCAAAGACATTAAAGGCAAACAGGCAAAAAGCAAGCCAAGGACTGAGCCTAAATGTAGTATTTTTATTGACTTCTTAGAAACCAAATAACCTGGCATATTAGTGTGTGCATTCTGCAACAGACATTCAGCCCCATTGTACTACTTAGAAGAGAATAAAAAGAAACCCTACTGTTTGAAACCCAGCGGAACATCCCCACAACAGGGCACAACTGTTCCCTCATGCATGAATGGGAAGGAGATGAAAGAAAAGATGGACTTCTGAGGTACAGCAAAAAACAAAGACAACAAAAGTGCTGATCATGAGGGAATGACACAAGGCATTGCAGCAAAAAGGATGAGAGAAAGGAGCTTAGACAATGGTGAGGACAGCTAAGTGACACGTAGGAGAATTGAAAAATCTACAGAAGTGTCTTTTCTCTCCACCCTTGATGAAAAACAATTAAATGTTGGCACATCTGTCATAAAAAAAAAAGATCACTGAAACCTGTTACCATCATTATGTGTGGCAAACTTAACTACCCAAACTGTAACTCTCCAATTAAACATTGCCACCTCTGTCTCTGAAAGGAAAAGTTTTCATTTCTGTGACACTTTATAATAGGTGAATACGCTGTAACAAGTTATAAAGCCTGAGGGGTGCTTAAATGCGTGAACACATGTATGGGGACATGGATATGAAGGTTTAAAACACTCTAATGTAAAAGATGGGCTTAAGGAAATGTGTGTATCAACTCAGCTTTTGTTTACAAAATATTTTCCTCTTGACTCACATTATAATTATAGAGATATTTGCTCTAAATTTTGATTGGCTTTCAACTAGTAGCAGCTGGAAACATTGTGGCTTTAAGTTTCTTTGCTCTCAAACCGCACTGCCAAGAAGATATTGTTTGTAAACACTTAATACGAATGAAGGAAGTTCATGATTTAAGGCTACTCTTAAGCGAATGCAGTCATTTATATGTGATGGGAATAATTACCTTTTGATGTTTCTGTTTTTCTTTTTTTTTTTTTTTTTTTTTAATTTTTTTTTTTTCAACGTTTATTTATTTTTGGGACAGAGAGAGACACAGCATGAACGGGGGAGGGGCAGAGAGAGAGGGAGACACAGAATCGGAAACAGGCTCCAGGCTCTGAGCCATCAGCCCAGAGCCTGACGCGGGGCTCAAACTCACGGACCGCGAGATCGTGACCTGGCTGAAGTCGGACGCTTAACCGACTGCGCCACCCAGGCGCCCCGATGTTTCTGTTTTTCTTAAACAGAGGTACACCTGTCCACACTTCACTAATGTTGAGCCCTACTAATGAAGTGTTCAGTGAGAAAATCCCATCAACCAAATATATTAAAAAACCATGCAAAATCCCCACTAGATGTTTATTGCTCCGGAAGTCCACTGGCCTGGGAAAGTCACACTGTTTTAAAGTGAGCTCCTGAATGTTATTCCTTGCTTGATAACATGCAGCCCCTGACAAAACCCAAAAAAGCAGTTATTGACTCTGTCAGAATGCCTGATTAATGGATAAACGCTGTAATTGATTAGCAGAGAAGTGTGAATTAAAACAGGGCATGGCATCAATAACCAGCTTCTAACAAAGGTGGCTGACATAAGATGGAAAACAAGACCCCACAGCTATATCTCATCAAAGGCACGCTTTTCTTAAAAACAGTGGAGAGAAGGAGAACTAAACAGGCCCAGTGTCCTGTTCTCTGCAATTCTTCAATCTCTTCTCTTGGTAAGCATGCTGTATGGAGCCATCGGCAAACGGTACCAGCACTCACTCCTCAGTCCGCTTCTGTCCGCCTTTGGATATCAAGTACTGGAAGTCAGTTAAATGTTCCATTATTCCAGGACTACAGTGAAAGCACATAAGAAGTCCTGTTCTCTTTTCATTTTTACTGGGAACTCTCTTTACTTATATCCTCATAGAAAAGCAAATTCTGCTTGTTCCAGTGCCCCTGGAGAGACAGGAGGTGTTATTCACTGGCACATTGCTTCCGCCTGCTTCTGGAGGTGAAAAATTCATTCATTCATTCACTGAGTCATTTGTTCAGTCAGTCAGTCAGTCAGTCAGTCATCCAGCATCTGGTATGGACTAGTTACTCTTCTGGGCTGAGGAGGACAAAGATGAATAGGTTTATGGCAGCCTAAGTTGATGCAGACCCCACTCCTTAAAATACACAGAAGCACTGGATAATATAAAGCAAAAAAAAAAAAAAAAAAAAAAAAAAAAAAAAAGTTTTTGAAGGTTAAGTGAGATTGAAAGAAAAAGGAAAGGGAAATCTCTAAGTGCTAAAACAGCAGGAATTCCAGAGTTGGACCTCCTCGAGCTGATGCTGAATCCACAGAGGGATAGGGTCCTGGAACAAGGGCTAGGGGCTGGAGTATCAACACCCAGCTGGGACAGAAGACACCAATTTGGGCTTGTGCAAGGTGAGGGACCCCTTAAACAGCTATCTAATCCGTGAACAAGGAACTAGAAGAACTCTGCCCACCAAAGAAATGGCAAAGTAGCCTGTGTGGGCACTGTGAAAATAAACAAAGCTTTTTGTAGGAGTCCTCTAAACTGTGAACCTAGGCTAAGAGCAAGTGCAGGCATTAAGTTAATACCACCTGGATGGGTTGGAAGTTACAAACAGAGAAATTACAATTAACTTGAGTTCAAGACTCTGAAACAACTGAGTCTTGGTTTGTAGAAGAAAAATGCAAAGTAGTGCTGCAAAAATGTATCCACAATTCAGGGCACTTGGACTCCCAAAGTCAAAAATAATCCCTGCTGAAGAGGAGCTTACAATAAAGAGTCCCAATCATGTGAAGAAATAAACCAGCAGGTGGGACAGTGAGCAAGTACAATGTAAGGGTGAACAGGTACCTGGGAACTAGAAATAAATGAAAACCTAAGAAGGAGTCTGAAGTATACATTTGAAGTTATTAACATGACCCAAGAAGGAATAGTAAGCATTAAAAAAAAGGACAGTATTAAAAATTAAAATTAATTTAGAAGAGAATCAAATAGCATTTTAAAAAATGTTTATTTATTGAGAGAGAACAAGAGAGAAAGTGCAAGCAGGGGAGGGACAGAGAGAGGGGGAGAGAGAAAATCCCAAGCAGGCTCTGTGTTGTCAGTGCAAGGCCCAAAATGGGGCTTAATCTCACAAACAGTAAGATCATGCATGACCTGAGCTGAAATCAAGAGGTGGACGCTTAACTGAGCCACCCAGGCACCCCCAAATAGCATTTTTAAAAAGAAAAAAATATAATTATGGAACTAAGTAAAACAGTAGATTAGCTGACAAAAGAATTACTAAACTATAGGATGGACGAAAGGAAACCATACAGAACACGGCACAGACAGTAGGTGACAGAAGTCATGAAGATAGGAAACAAAAAGGGCAAAATGAGACATTACAATAAATGTCTAAGAACAGAAAGAATGAAGATTCATGACTATACATTTTCAGAAGTGAAAGCAATATTTAAGTTCTCAGATTGAAGAAGCACAGTCATGAGCTGGATAAATAAACACAGATCAACACCTACACATATGGCAGTGAGCCTACAGAACACCTCATTAAGAAACACAACCACAACAACAAACCAAAAACAAAAACCCAGAAAAAATAATTACTCATGAAGAAAGAAAAATTTTGCTGTTCCCCAGTAGCAAAATAAACCCCCAAATAATGGAACAATGTTTTCGAAGTATTGAAGGAAATAACATTTAGTCTTGAATTTATTAAGTTATCATTCAAAATTGGGGCAAAATAAATACATTTTCCAGACAAAGGCTGAAAGAAGTTACTACTCTCGTACTTTTACTGAAGTGACCAAAGGTATATTTCATAATACAAGAGACTGAATCCTGAAGAAGGTAGTGGGATCCAAGAAACAACGATGAGCCGAGAGGTTGCAAACAGGTAACTATATCTAAAAGAGCCCTCACTATAGGGGCACCTGGGTGGCTCAATCAGTTAAGCATCTGACCTTGGTTCAGGTCATGATCTCACTGTTCGTGAGTTCAAGCCCTATGTTGGGCTCTGTGCTGACAGCTTGGAGCCTTCTTCAGATTCTGTGTCTCCCTGCTCCCTGCTTATGCTTGTGCTCACTTGTGCTTTGTCTCTCTCAAAAATAAAAACCATTAAAAAAAATTTTTTTAAAGGGCCTTTACTATAAAAAGAACAGCAGCAGCAATAATAATGTCCTCTCATTTTAAACAAAGGACTTAAAAAACAAGACAATTAGCACGCTCTGACTAGACAGAGGACATGAAAGACTAGGAGACTATATCAGGGCTAAAATACATCAGAGCACTTTGTTCAGAAGGATATTAGAGATTTATCAGTTAACTTTAGACTTTGTTAAATCAGATATACACATTAGGGGTGCCTGAGTGGCTCGGTCGGTTAAACGTCCGACTTTGGCTGGGGTCATGATCTCGTGGTTTGTGGGTTTGAGCCCTGCATCCGGCTCTGTGCTGACAGCTGGGAGCCTGGAGCCTGCTTCGGATTCTGTGTGTGTGTATGTGTGTGTCTCTCTCTCTGTCCCTCCCCTGCTCATGCTCTGTCTCTCTCAGGTGAATAAATGTAAAAAAAAAAAAAAAAATATATATATATATATATATATATATACATACATACATACATATATATTTTTTACATTTAAAAAAATTTTTTTTAATGTTTACTCACTATTGAGAGACAGAGAGAGACAGAGCGTGAGCAGGGGAGGGGCAGAGAGAGACGGAGACACAGAATCCGAAGAAGGCTCCAGGCTCCGAGCTGTCAGCACAGAGCCCAATGTGGGGCCGAACTCACAAACCATGAGATCATGACCCGAGCCTAAGTGAGATGCTTAACCGACTGAGCCAACCAGGCACCCTCCCCAAAAAAAAAAAAAAAAAAAAAAAAAAAATATATATATATATATATACACACATATATATATATTAAAATATATACGTACACATTAAAATTATAAAAGTAATCACCAAAAGAAAAAACCAGAATATACAACTTGAAAATCAATATAAAGAAACAAAAAAACAAAAATTGAAGGAATAAAGCTTAGTAAATCCAATTAAAAGCAGGAAATGAAGGAAAATAGACCCAACAGAATGGTACATAAAAATAGTAAAAGAGGGTGCCTGGCGGGATCAGTCAGTGCAGCATGCGACTCTTGATTTCAGGGTCATGAGTTCAAAGTCCCATGGTGGGTTTGGAGCCTACTTCTAATAAAAATAAATAAATAAATAAATAAATAAAATATTTGAAAAAAATAAAAGACAAAAATTAAAAAAAAATTTTTTTTTCAACGTTTATTTATTTTTGGGACAGAGAGAGACAGAGCATGAATGGGGGAGGGGCAGAGAGAGAGAGACAGAATCGGAAACAGGCTCCAGGCTCTGAGCCATCAGCCCAGAGCCTGACGCGGGGCTCGAACTCACAGACCGCGAGATCGTGACCTGGCTGAAGTCGGACGCTTAACCGACTGCGCCACCCAGGCGCCCCAAAAGACAAAAATTTAGTAAGAATAGAGAGTGTTTGAAGAGGAAATTAATAAGCACTAATGAATATACAAATATTTCTTCACTCAATAATTAGAGAATACACATTCTTTTAAAGTACACATGCAACATTTACAAAATGTGATGACTTACAAGGCCAGAAAAGAAGTATCAGGAAATACTAGCCAATCTTGTACAAACTGAATTCTCTCACCACAGTACAACGAAGTCTGAAGTCAGTAATTCCGAAAACTCAAACACATACTTTTAAATAATCCATGAATCAGAAAAATTATAATTAAAGGGAAATATTTAAAATATAGTAAAAATGAAACCTTACATACCTAAGCCTGTAAAACACACCTAAGGTAGTTCTTAGGGGGAAATTTACAAGCTTAAAAGAATGTATTAAAAAAGAAAGAGTAGGGGCGCCTGGGTGGCTCAGTCGGTTAAGCGTCCACTTCAGCTCAGGTCATGATCTCACAGTTCGTGGGTTCGAGCCCCACGTCGGGCTCCTTGCTGACCATTCAGAGCCTGGAGCCTGTTTCAGATGCTGTGTCTCCCTCTCTCTCTGCCCCTCCCCTGTTCATACTCTGTCTCTGTCTCAAGAATAAATAAACATTAAAAAAGAAAGAAAGAAAGAAAGAAAGAGAGAGAGAGAGAGAGAGAGAGAGGAAGGAAGGAAGGAAGGAAGGAAGGAAGGAAGGAAGGAAGGAAGGAAGGAAGGAAGGAAGGAAGGGGATGCCTGGGTGGCTCAATCATTTAAGCACCCAACTCTTGATCTCAGCTCAGGTCATGATCTCACAGTTCGTGAGATTGAGCCTCACAGAGGGCTCTGCGCTGACAGCATAGAGCCTGCTTGGGATTTTTGTCTTTCTCTCTCTCTGCCCCTCCACCAATCGTGTGTGTGCGCTCATGCTCTCTCTCCTTCTCTCAGAATAAATAAACTTAAAAAAAAGAGAGAGAGAATAGGGGCCCACTGTAGCAGTGTGAAGGACGCCACTAATTCCATTTGGAGGTGCCTCTGAGTTTGTGGAGTAGACACCATGAGAAAAAGTCACCCACCCAAGTTGAAAAAATTTATAGACAAGAAATTATCGTTGAAATTAAATGGTGGCAAACATGTCCAGGAAATACTGTGGGAGTTCAATCCCTTTATGAATCTTGTGATAGATGAATGTGTGGAGATGGCAACTAGTGGGCAACAGAACAATATCAGAATGGTGATAATTCGAAGAAATACTATCATCATGTTAGAAACCTTGGCCTTGGAATGGAGTATAAACAATAGCTGTGTTCACCAGAAGAAATCAACTGTTTCCACGTGTCCCCTCTGCATAGCACCTGTTTTACTACAATATAAAAATCAGATCATGTGCATTTTCATACTGAACTTCTTTGTTAAATAAACTTTTGTAAATAGTCAAAATAAATAAAAAAGAAAGAGTAAAATATTAATGAGTTAGCTTTTCTACTCAGGAATTTTTTTTTTTTTAAAGAGCAAAAGACTTAATTCAAAGAAAGTAGACAGGATAATAAAAATAAGAGTGAAAATTAATCAAAGATCACCAAAATAAAATACTGATACTTTGAAAAGATAAAATAAACAAACCTCTGTCAGATCAAAATAAAGACGGCACAAGGGTGCCTAGGGGAGCTCAGTTGGTTAAGCATCTGACTCTTGGTTTTGCCTCAGGTCCTGATCTCAACGGTTTGTAGGATAGAGCCCCGCATCAGATTCCGCACTAACAGTGTGGAGCCTGCTTGGAATTCTCTCTCTTCCTCTCTCTGTCCCTCCCCTGCTCATGCTCACTCTCTGTCTTTCTCAAAATAAATAAACGTTAACAAAAAGAAAAAAATTTATTTAAAAGATGGCATAAATAATATTAGAAATAAAAAAAAAAACAAAACCTAAACCTACAGGTGCAGAAGAGAATAAGAGAATGCTAGAAACAACTCTGTGGCAGTAAATTCGAAAACAGACAATATGAGTAATTTCCTAGATAAATATAAGCACCAAAAGGGACTCAATAAGAACTAGGAAAACCTGAAAAAATCATATTAAATAAAATTAAATAAATTAAATAAAATTAATAAATAAAAATAAATAAATAATACAATTAAATAAAAATTCATATTAAACATATTGAATTAATAGTCAAGATACATATAAAAGTTGTACAGATAATTTCTAGCAAGTTTTAAGAAGCCTTTAAGAAACAGAAAATTCATATCTTATTTTTAAGGTTTTAAGTTATTTATTTTGAGAGAGAGAGAGAGAGAGCAAGCAGGGGAGGGACAAGCAGGCTCTGCACTGTCAGCACAGAGACTGACATAAGGCTTGAACTCACAAACTGTGAGATCATGACCTGAGCTAAAGCTAAGAGTTGGGTGCTCAACCGACTAAGCCACCCAGGCATCCCCAGAAAACTCTTATCTTATACAAACTATTTCACAGAATAGAATAAGGGAAAGTTCATCAATAATTCCTCCCAACATATTTGAAGAGAGTATAAAAACCAAAGAAGGTGAATACAAGAAAATTACAGACCAGTCTCAAAGCATAAATGCAAAATTCCTGAATTTTAGCAAACCAAATCAAGAAAATTAAAAAAAAAAATTGGTTCATACCAGTAATGCAACAATGACTTAACATTAACAAGTATATTAGTATAGCTCACTTCATTTAGAAAAGAAAAATATTTTGAACATCTCAAAAGATGTAGGAAAATCATTTATCAAATTCAATAATGTAAAGAGTTTTGTGCATGAAAAGATACTATAAACAGTTAAAAGGCAACCCACAGAATGGGAGAAAATATTTGCAAATCATATATCTAATAAGGGATTAATATCCAGAATATATATAGAACTCCTAAAATCCAACAATAAAAAACAACATAATTTTTTGAAAACTAATAAATGTTCATAAAGTTGGCTGGTTACTAAATCAAAATACTAAAATCAAAAGCAGAAACATGCCAGATCTCTACTTCCTTTCAAGAACCCACACTGAAGCGGAGGAGTATGAATCCACAGGACCAAATGTAATGGAAGAAACCACTTTTCCTCTTTTCATTTTTTTTTATTTATTTTTTTTCAACGTTTATTTATTTTTGGGACAGAGAGAGACAGAGCATGAACGGGGGAGGGGCAGAGAGAGAGGGAGACACAGAATCGGGAACAGGCTCCAGGCTCTGAGCCATCAGCCCAGAGCCTGACGCGGGGCTCGAACTCAACGGACCGCGAGATCGTGACCTGGCTGAAGTCGGACGCTTAACCGACTGTGCCACCCAGGCGCCCCAAGAAACCACTTTTAAAAGATGTCAACAAGGGGCACGTGGGTAGCTCAGTTGGTTAAGCGTCCAACTTCAGGTCAGGTCACGACCTCACGGTTCATGGGTTCGAGCCCCATGTCGGGCTCAATGCTGACAGCTCAGAGCCTGGAGCCTGCTTCGGATTCTGTGTCTCCCTCTCTCTGCTCCTCCCCTGCTCGCACTCTGTCTCTATCTCTCAACAATAAATAAATGTTAAAAAAAAAAAAAAAAAGATGTCAACAAATGTGGAAAATGGAAAGTGAGTCAGCAGATGAAAAGCTAACTACCAACTGCCCAAAGTACTGGGGCCAAAGAGGGGTGGGTGGCAGGCCAAAAAAATCAAGTGTCTTTCTATAACAGCCCTGGAAATGCTTAGGAACTGAGGTTTCTGGAACCTCTGGAGGCAGGGTTGTGAGCTTGAACAGATTGTAAATCTGTGTAAGAGCACTAAGACCCTGCCCCTACTAACTTTCCCATCCTAATAAAGGAGAGGAAGGAACTCTCTCTGGAGAAACTGAACCAAAACAGCTTCCGACTTGTGGCTGTAAAACCCAGCAATGAGGAGTTAGTCAGTCATGGAGGTAAAAACTGGGACCAAGTGCAAGTCAGCATACGGAATGGTGAGGATTCCTCAGGGCCCTTCCTCCTTGGCTCCCACAATGCTGGCAGCCAGGTTACTCCTGTAAGTCAGAGGTTGGAAGATTTCCTCTGTGATAAACAGAGGCCTCACAGACACTGATGACAGGCAATCCCCTGGTGAAGGTGGCAGGTCCCCATCTGATAACTCTACATGAAGTCCATCCATTAGCACCCACAAAGAACTCCCCATAAATTTTTAAGTTCCTCATTCTTAAATATGGACTAATACCCACAGATCACTAGATATTTGATGAGAAGTCACTAACATGAAAGATAAAGACCAAAAACAAGCCGGCAGAGCACTCAATAGAGAAACTCTGAGTCTTGTATTACTTCATGAAAATGCAAATTTACATTAAAAAAAATCAAGCAGCATTCCCATACACCAGCAACAATCAAGCACAGATTTTGTTAAAAAAAAAAAAAAAAAAAAAAAAAAAAGACGTAAGTCTCGCCTTTGTGGCATTCAAATTTTAGTTGGATTGACAGACATGCAAAGAGATAAATCACAACACAACATGGTAAGCACTAAAACTGCACCATTTTATAGACCCGAATTTAGGAAGAGATTTTTTGAGAAACATACTGAAATCAGGTTGGTATACACAAAATTTGAAGAGTTGTACAAACATCCAGGTTGAAAGAAGATTCTGAGACCACCATAAAGGAAGAGAATGTCATCATCAAGGGCAGTATCAGGATTTTAGGGTCCAATGAAGAACAACAAATCCTTTTAGAAAACCAGGAAGGAATGTTGGAAAACAAAAAAACCTACAGAGATTAGCATCCTCAATATGGGGGAGAGGGTGGAGAGAGTTTAGAGAAGTGGGCACGATCTACAACACCAAGAATCCAAGTCAACTGAGGATTGGGGTGCCTGGGTGGCTCAGTCAATTAAGCATCTGGCTCTTGACTTTGGTTCAGGTTATGATCTTAGTTTGCTGATAGCACAGAGCCTGCTTGGGATCCTCTCTTTCTCCCTCTCTCTCTCTGCCCCTCCCCAGCTCATGGACTCTGTTTCTCTCTCAAAATAAATAAACTTAAATTAAAAAAAAAAAATGAGTATTAGGATTAAAAATGGGGTCTTGGTTGGGGCGCCTGGGTGGCTCAGTCAGTTGCGCATCCAACTTCAGCTCAGGTCATAATCTCATGGTTCTTGAGTTCAAGCCCCACATTGGTCTCTCTGCTATCAGCCTGGAGCTCACCTGGATCCTCTGTCCCTCTCTCTCTCTCTCTCCTCCTTCCCCTGCTCATGCTGTCTCAAAAATAAATATTTTTTTAAATTATAAAAATAAAAAAAATTTAATAAAAATGGGGCCTTGGATTTGGCAATTCTGAAAGCATTTAAAACCCCAGGGGACAGGTGCAGCATTAGATGAGATACAGATGTTCTAATGGACTGAGAATTCAATGCCACTTAGTGGGGATATAGAGAAGGTGAGTACAGACAACTCCTCAGAGACATTAGGAATGAAGAGAAATTGAGAGACATGCCAATGGCTTAAAGAAGTGGACATGAAGCAAAGTCCATGTTTTACTTCATTTTTGACAGAAATGTGTATAGAATCTCTTCGTAGGCATTGGGGCAGGAAGTAAAAAAAAAAAACAGGAGAGAGAGAGAAGGGCTAAACTGGTGTCCTAAGAGTCCCCAAGGAGAAGGAAGGAAGGAGGAGGCAGCGACACTGGAGAGGAAGAACAACTCCTCATTTGAGGAAGTTAGGGAGGCAGGAAGAAGGTTCCTTTCCAAGTGCAGCAGTCGGGAGATGGAGCCAGGTGTGATATCTGAGTCAAGGCCTGTACTTCTGGAGACCAACAATTACTCTTTTTTCCTCAAACAACAGGATGTTTAAGTCAGAGGGATATTAGAGACTAACCATAGAGAAACCTGACAAGTAAATAGGATTTCATATATTCCCCGGTGGCAGGGACACTGGTTGGGAGCCACGGTGACAGTACTGACAAGAAAAGGCAGATCAAAAGGGTGGCAGCAGTGGCCAGGAGACTCGGGCTGGAGGCAGGGAGTTCAGAGGTCACTAAAATGCATGTGAAAGGACACAGTTCAGGAAGGGGCCGAGAGAAGGGGTGGGAAAAACTGCAAGTGTTTGGAAAAGCAACATCCTGGAAAATAAGCCCCCTTTACCTCTCTTCTACCCAGATTAAAAACTCACAAATTCCCTCATGTCCTACGCCAACTTCACAACTCTCAATGACAAAGACCGCTGACAAAAATGCTGTGCAGTATAAATAATAACAGCTTTATTATTCCCCCAGCTCCACTGGGGCAGAGAAAAGTAGCAGACGGTCCCTAGGAAGAACAAATGTTAGTGCTGCCCAGTCCAGAATGCACCCGGCCACATTGCTCTGGGCCTCTGGAGGGGAAGGAGAAACACTGTCCAATCTCCAGATTCTTTAAAAAACAAACAAAGAAAAACCCAAGCTCCCAATTTAAAGGTAGATCAGAGTGAAGTCAGCTACTGCAGTGCAGTAAGGGGACTCTCTCCCAGATCTTTCACATCACTTCCTCAGACAGCTGCCAATCTACACTTCCTCCCCCTGCCCTTTTTTGAAGGTATTTTTATTTACTTATTTAGATTTTTTTGAGATAAAACATCCATAGGGTAACACAAATCTTAACCATACACTTGATGTACACATTATACATGTATACTCTCAAGATCAAGATACAAAACATTTGGGGCACCTGGGTGGTGCAGTCGGTTGAGCATCCGACTCCTGATTTCAGCTCAGGTCATGATCCCACAGTTTGTGAGTCTGAGCCCCATGCTGGACTCTGTGCTGACAGTGCAGAGCCTGCTTGGGATTCTCTCTCTCCCTCCCTCTCTGCCCCTCCCCTGCTTGCTCTCGCTCTCTCTCTCTCTAAATAAATAAACTTTAAAAAAAGATACAGGACATTTCCAGCACCCAGAAGACACCCTCATGTACTCCCCAAAGCACCCTAACAGGAACAGCCACCAGCTTGACTCATGCCATCACAGATTATCTGATAAAGTGTAGTTTTTATTTCAAATAAACAGAATTACATAGTATGTACTCTTCTGTGTCTGACTTCCTTTACTCAGTATTATTGAATTATGAACTTTTTTTTTTTAAGGTTTACTTATTTTTGAGAGAGAGGAGAAAGAGAGAATGAGCAGGGGAGGGGCAGAAAGAAAGGGAGACACAGAATCTGAAGCAGGTTCCAGGCTCTGAGGGCAGGGCTTGAACCCATGAATAGTGAGATCATGACCTAGGCTGAAGTCTGACACTCAACTGACTGAGCCCCCCAGGCACCCCTGAACTTTTTTTTTAAATACTCTTTTTTTTTTTTAAGTTTTATTTATTTATTTGAGAGAGAAAGAGAGAGAGAGAGAGAGAGCGAGCATGTGTGCACATGAGCAGGAAAGGGGCAGAAAGAGAGGCAGAGAAAATCCCAAGCAGGCTCAATGCTGTCAGCTTGAAGCCTTATTCAGGGCTCAATCTCATGAATTGTGAGATCATGACTTGAGAGAAAACCAAGAGTCAGACGCTTAACTGACTGAGCCATGCAGGTGCCTCCAAATTATGAACGTTTAAAAAATTTTTTTTTTCAACGTTTATTTATTTTTGGGACAGAGAGAGACAGAGCATGAACGGGGGAGGAGCAGAGAGAGAGGGAGACACAGAATCGGAAACAGGCTCCAGGCTCTGAGCCATCAGCCCAGAGCCCGACGCGGGGCTCGAACTCACGGACCGCGAGATCGTGACCTGGCTGAAGTCGGATGCTTAACCGACTGCGCCACCCAGGCGCCCCTGAACTTTTTAATATAAAGTCTTTTAAATGTTTCAAAGGTCAATGACATTTTGTTATACAGCTAATAAATATTATGGTTGTCACATACAATGCACATCACAGGAGTGTGGTGAAAATTACTGATTGGAAAAGACAGAGGTGGAAGAGGATCTCTAGGAGTATTAAGAAGCAAGAAGCGGGGTGCCTGGGTGGCTCAGTCGGTTGGGTGTCTGACTTCGGCTCAGGTCATGATCTCACGGTCTGTGAGTTTGAGCCCCATGTCGGGCTCTGTGCTGACAGCTCAGAGCCTGGAGCCTGTTTTGGATTCTGTGTCTCCCTCTCTCTCTGACCTTCCCCCATTCATGCTCTGTCTCTCTCTGTCTCAAAAAATGAATAAACGTTAAAAAAAAAAAAAAAGAAGAAGAAGAAGCAAGAAGTTGGTGTGCCTGGGTGGCTGAGTCAGTTAAGCATCCGACTTCAGCTCAGGTCATGATCTCATAGTTTGTGGGTTCGAGCCCTGTGTCAGGCTCTGTGCTGACAGCTCAGAGCTTGGAGCCTGCTTCAGATTTTGTGTGTCTCTCTCTGCCCCTCTCCTGCTCACGCTGTCTCTCTCTGTCTCTCTCAGAAACAAACATTAAAAAAAAAAAATTTTTTTTTTTTAAGAAACAAGGAGCTCTAGACCAGCAGGCCATGACTCCTACAGGCCTAGGCATCCACGTCTGCCAGTGGGGTCATCTCTACCCTATGAAAACAAGACCAAGTTCTGGCAAAGGTAGGTAGAAAGCTAATTTTATTTGTTAATTCAACAAATATTTACCTAGCACTTGTGATGTGTCAAACACTCAGCTGGGTATTAGGGAGTCATTAGAGAACAAGACAGACAAGTTTCTGTCCTTTTGCACTTTATAGTGTAGTGGTGGTAGGAGCAGAGTAAGGCCATAAATAAACAAGATAATATTACAGTATTAAATGCTAAGCAGAAAGTGAATGGTGGGAGAAAGAGGGATGGGAACGGTGGGCTGTGTGAAAGGTACATTGGAAAGGGGCAGGGCAATGTCTTTGAGAAGGGATGGATGAATTGAGACCTGAAGGATGCAAAAAAGCTAGGCACCTGAAAGACTGCGGGAGGGCAGACATGGCAATGGACAGCCAAGTGCAAAGGCCCTAAGGCTGGAAAGAGCTCGGTATTTATGAGATACACTATAGAGGAGACCTGGATACCTGGATGGTAGTGAGAGGGAACACCAGAAGAGGCGACCAGAGGGGTTGGCAGGGAGGTCCCTGGAGAGCAGGGCAAAGGTTTGGATTTAATTTCAAGGGCAGTGGGCACTATTAGAGGGCTTTAAGGCAAGGGAGTCATCTGACTTATATTTTTAAAAGATCACTCTGGCCAGTGTGCAGATAACAGATCACAGTGGCTTCAGCACCTGGGTGGATGGATGGTGAAGACTGATACACAGAAGGTAAAGAAGGTAGGAGAGAGAATCCAAAGTCAGGTACTTGACATCCAGGTGGAGTGACTGAGTAGCCAGTGATCCGGAGCCTTCAGCAAACAACAGATTCACCTGGGGAGCTTGTTAAAACACAGACTTTTGGGCCCTGCTTCCAGAATTTCCGATTCAGGAGTACAGGGATGGGGTCAAGAATTCACATTAAGAAAAAAAAAAAAACTAAAAAGTAAAAGTTTATTTTGAAAGAGAGGGCAAACCAGAGAGAGAGAGAGCGCACGCGCACGTGCGCTGGGGAGGGGCAGAGAGAGAGAATCCCAGGCAGGCTCTGCACTGTCAGTGCAGACAGATGCAGGGCTCGAACTCACAAATCATGAGATCATAACCTGAGCCGAAACCAAGAATAGGACATTTAACCAAGTGAGCCACCCAGATGCCCTAAGAATTCTCATTTTTAACAAATTCCCAGGCAATACCGATTCTAGTATCTAGGGACTACACTTTGATAAGGGCTGTTAAAGGCAACTGGGCACAGAAGCCTGGAGAGGATCTATGCTGGCCAGGAATATACCACCTGTGTAAGTACACCACATATTTAAACCCGTGGGAATGTTGGGATCTTTTAGGGATTAAAAACCGAGAAGGGCAGGGCCCTGTGTAGAAGTCAGGAAGAGGAGGATGATTGAGGAGAGACAGCCAGTGAGGTAAGAGGGAAATCAGATTGGTGCCCAGGAAGGTGTGGTAGGCAGAATGGTTCCCCAGAGATCCCCATGCTCTAATTCCTAGAATCTGTGAATGTTACTTTGCATGGCAAAAGTGACTTTGAAGGTGTAATTATGGTCATGGATTTGAGTTATCTCCATGGGTCCAACCTAATCACATGACCCCTTAATAGCAGAGAACTTTCCCCGGCTAGAGACAGAAACAGCAGCAGCAAAGGACACAAGAAGATTCCCAGCCTGAGACAGATTCAGCATGAGGTTGCTAACTCTGAGAGGTGGGGATCCTGTGTGCCAGGACTGGAGAGAGGTCTCTAAAGGTTAAGGTGGCAAGGGGATAGGGACCTCGGGCCTAGAGCTGTGAGGATTTGGACTACCAGCAACCTTAATGAGCTTAGAAGTGGATCCTTCCCCAGAGACTCCAGTAAGGCTGATGCCTCGATTTTAGACCAGTGAGCCCGGGGTCAGACTTCTGACCTACAGAACTGAGAGATAATAGGTGTTAACTCTAAACAGCCAGTTTTGTGGGAACCTATTACCACAATGATAGGAAACTGATACAGAAGCCAAGAGAAGAAAGCGTTTAAAGGTCACCGAAGACAAATTTGTCAAATGCTGACAAGAATCCAGTCATCTGAGGACAAAGGTGTCTGCTGGGTTTGGCAGCAAGTGCAATCTTGGTGGCATGGAGCAAGGAGAAAGTGGTATTGAAGTGGGCTCAAGAGAAAATGGAGGGTGAGGGGCTGGAAACAGAACAGTTGAAGAGTTTACAGTTTGTAAAACTTTTGAAGAGCTTTTCTGTGGAGAGTAGTAATGGAACCACCTGTAGCAGGAGTAAGATGTGGGACAAAGGGAGGCATATTTGTTTTTAGGTGGGAAATTTTAGGACACAGAGAAGCTGAAGAAAGGATTCGGTAGTCACAGCAAGACCGATGCAAAGAGACGGGATATTCTCAAAGGAGTCAGGCCCTTGAGGGGGCAAAGAGTGTAAGGACCCAGGGAACCGGCAGAAGGGGGTGGAATCCCAGGCCATTTGCCTCTGCACAACGTGGCAGCAGATGTTGGATTCGGTGACGGGAAAGTGAAGGACACAACCTTGTTTTCTCAGACACTGGGCAGTTTGACCCCAAAGTCTTTCTGTGGCTAAATTTCTCAGGAGCAGGGGTGCCTGGCTGGCTCAGTCGGTTGGGCACACGACTCTTGATGTCAGGGCCTTGAGTTCAAGCCCTGCCTTGGGCGCACAGCTTACTTAAAAAAAATAATAGTGAATTCCCCAGGAAGGAAAAGGAGAAGACGGTGGAAATAACCCATTGCTGCCAGGCATGACCCTTCCAGCAACAGGCAGCTTCTGGGGACTTGACCTCAACAGTTTGCTCCAGACACGTGCTCTGGTGCTTCTGCCCTTCCCCTAATCCTGAGCCCTACTGCCAATCCTCAATTCCTGCCTGTCCCATTCCCTTCACTTTCCCCACCTGCCTTACTACACACCCTCATCATGTACTCACGTGGTCTAGGTGCCCCAGCACGCTCCACATGTCATTGTTATGTGCTCCACCAGGCTCTGGCCTCCTGGCCATGTGCCCCATCACGTTCCACACATCCCCACCCCTTGCTGCCTCTCACATGGCCCGACCCTTCCATGTGTCCCATCACATTGGGTGCATCCCATCACCTGCCTCAATGCCAGTCTTTACCGCCTGCACAGCCCACTGGAGCACCTTCCCCATGTGTCCCATCACACCCCCTCGTGTTCACTTATGTTCTGCATGCCCCTGCCACATGCCCAATCACACCCTATGTGTGCCCCTCACATGCCCCATCGCTCTGTCTGTCCCCTTCACGTGCCTCATCACACTCTGAGCATGCCCACCACGCACTCCATCATCTCTCCCAGCACTTCCCCTCCACGTGCCTCTGCTGCATTTCCTTTTTATCAAAAGAAGTCACACATAAGCCTACCAAATAAACTCCCACCTCTTGTCAGGACTTTAGGAGAGGGGTAGGCAATCTCTAGGAGTTAACAATTTACAAGGGGTTATGATCTTATAAAGAAAGAAAAATCAAGCTAAGAAGGTAAGAAGAAACGTGGTAAGACAGAAAACAAACTTTTCAACTATAGCTTTTTAGGAAGAGAAACAGGAATGAAAGGGCAGGAAATTTTCCCGCATACCTGTTCTTGCTAGGAATTTTTTTTTTCCATGCTATTTCAGGAAGAAAGAAGGAAAAAAGGAAAAGAAACACAAACTGAAAAGGAGCACATGTATTTCCCATTGGCCAGGAAATAGAGGTCGGTTCTCAAGCCAATGAGAAACACAGAAGGCTAAGGATGATATTGTCATCTGTATTCATCTGCCAGGGCTGCCCTAACAAGGTACCATAAACTTAGTGGCTGAAACAACAAAATGTTGTTCTGGAGTTCTGGAGGCCAGAAATCTGAAACTGAGGCAGGGTAAACCAACATGCTGACTACTATCCTTTACTCCTTATATATAAAGACAGCGTTCTAGGGGCACCAGGAAGATTCAGTGTGTAGAGTATGTGACTCTTGACTTCAGGGTCCTGAGTTCAAACCCCACGTTGGGTGTAGAGCATTTAAAAAAAAAAAAAAAAAAAAAAGACAGGGTTCTACCCACCTATTCAGATAGCAATAAATTAATGCCAAGTGAATGAATGAATGAATGAATGTACATGAATGGGGAATAAACAAACTTGGTGGTAGTTGAGAACTTCTCCATAGTAAAGTAGAGCTATTGTCCAAAGCACCCAGGTTTCTAGGAGCTTCCTTAAATCTAGGGTGAATTTAACCTGTACAGAGAATGCAGGCTTCAGAGTCCAAATGAATGTGTTTGGCAACGGAAAACATATGCATTAATGATTTGTGTGTGTCCAATTCTAACGAAACAATTCTGAAACGATTTTCAAATGTAAGTGAAAAGATGAGATTTTAGTAGCTAGCCTGGGAAAAACACAATTTGGGCAACTATGCATATTATCAGGCTTTATCAACTCCCTAATATAAGGTCAACTGTTACTTCAACAGCAACATGATAAACTGCCAATACAGACAGAATGTTTTTTAATAACCAGTGTTTAAATATTTAAAGGTCTTATTATAAAACATATCACTGTAGGGGTACCTGGGTGGCTCAGTTAAGCATCCGACTTCGGCTCAGGTCATGATCTCACAGTTTGTGGGTTTGAGCCCTGCATCGGGCTCCTCATTGGTAGTGGGATTCTCACTCTTTCCTCTCTCTGCCCCTCCCCTGCTCGTGCTTTCTCTCTCAAAATAAATAAAAAATTAAAAAAAATAAAATATAACACTGTAAATGAGTATTCAAAATCATTACTCCAAAAATCAAGGCAACACCTCTCTTTAAAAATCATGTCATGCTTGCACTTTAAAGTACTCAAATTCAAATTCAACTATGTGCACTTGGAAGAAAAACATCTAAAGAGGAACAGAAACACTCTAAACAGTATGCTTGGCTCCGCCTGCCACTTAACTCCCTAAGAAGAAAGATGTAAATCAGTCTATAAAAGTCTCTCAGGTCTTCTGAGCCTCTCATCCTGTGTGGGGAGCTAGTGCGAAGCCTGTATTTAAAACCAGATTTCAAAATATGCATTTTCCTGGAGTCTCTGACTCTAAATGTAGCCACCTTCTCTTTCTCACACTTAGATGAAGGAATGGAGATCTATCTTCTCCAGTGCTGGAGGGGAAAATAAGTCCGTGATCAATTTAGTGATGTGTTGGTCTAACATAACATCATAAGAGATTTGAACTTGACTATATGAGACTGTCCCTTCGTCAACTGTCTTTATGCTGAATGCCCAAGAAAAATCAGTTCCTCCACATCACCCTCCACACAATGAAATTCCATTGATAGGTAAGTTTTTGTCTCAGAAAAACATGGCACAGATAATCCAAAATTACAGAATCCAAAAATTCTGTCATAACTCAACCCCCACAACCTCATAATCACTGCAGCCATTCAATGAGGGGCCTCTCAAGACGCAGACCAGGCAAGAGACCTGGAGGATGGTACACTGAATTTACACAAAGTTCTGAAATGGTTTTTACATTTTTGCTTTTCTGGGTATAATTTGGCTCAGGGACACATTGTGAATTTTCCAGAGAAGGAGAGAAAAGATCTGAATGTCATCAACAGCATAAAGATGTCTTACTTACTTAGTGATGGCTTGAGTATTGACATAAGTAATGTCCACAGGTGCTTTTATCCTTTACAGCCACTGCTTTCACTGGAAGTTACTGATAATTATGAACACAGGAGTATTTCTACATACATAACCTTTGGTTTTATTTCACATAGCTTTATGCATGCTACACATTATCATAAATGCACAAGTGTTTTATGCCTGTTGACGGAAAAGCAGGAAAGTTCCCAACCAGTGGGATGCCAAATTCTCCATTCTACTCTAAACCCAGAAGATGAGTTATTGAGGAAGAAACAAATGCTTCACATAAAAGAGTATGTGTGTGTATATATATGTGTGTGTGTGTGTGTGTGTGTGTTTGTGTGTACACACACACACACACACATATACGTATATACGCATGTATATACATACACATATGTATGTGTGTGTATGTATATACATGTGTATACACACACACACACACATACTCAAGAGAGATATCTTTGTGAACGTATCTCCTTTATGGAGAAAAGAACCCATGAAACAAATGCCATCCAAAAAGATCCACATGGTAAATAAAAAACAAGAGGTGAGGGGAAGAAATGAAAGAGCACCTGACTATATACCAGGAGGCCATGGTCAATTAAAGAGAATGCCCCATGGAGACGGTGCCCTGAGAAGTGAAGGATGAGGGTACAAACAGAAACTGGGTATTACAGCAACCCACAAAATAAGACAATAAATTTAGAACTCGTGACATTTTTATGATAGTGCAGGTCCAGTGAAATTTTCAACTAAATTACCTGAGATAGCTTCTTAACACAAAGTGTCCTTTTCTTTTGAAAAGACAGTATATGCACAAGGTTCCAGAAAGGTACCAGAGAGTTCAATGGTGAAAAGTATTCCTCTCAGCCACCCTCTCTCTCTGGCCTCACTTCACCTCTAAGAAGCCAACCCACATTATCAGCAACTTGGGTAACCTAGCAAAGTCTTTACACATAAACTCAAACGCTCTAGAGGCATCTCCCCGTGCCCAAAGTAAACAAGATGGAGCCACAAGGGGCTATTTTCCAGGAGCATCTTACAATCTTTTCCCCTCACCCCTTCTTTAAGGTAGGAAGGCTTAAGGCTTTCAGAATTCTGTTTTGTTTCTGTGGGTTTTTTAATTAATTTATTTATTTTTTAATGTTTATTTTTGAGAGAGGGAGAGAGAGCATGAAAGTGGGGGAAGGGCAGAGAGAGAGGGAGACAGGGAATCTGAGGCAGACTCTGTGCTGTCAGCACAAAGCCCGACATGGGGTTTGAACCCATGAACCATGAGATTATGACCTGACCTGAAGTTGGACACCAACCAACTGAGCCACCCAGGTGCCTCTCTCAGAATACTGTTTTATCCTGAACTTGCAGGGAATTCTGCATGAGGCTTTGTTTTTTAATGATGAACCAATTTTTTTTAAAGCCCAAAATAAGTAAATTAAGATAAATAAGATTAAAAAGACAGATGTGATGAAAACAGTATCTACTAAATAGATTACCAATAAACAGCTATTGGATGAATGTGAAAGAGGCTCTAAGATCTGACATACCTGGGTTCAGACACTGGCTGCCACTTACAGGAATATGATGGAGTCTTGCTTTACTCCTTTGTTAAAATGGGGATAAACACACATCGTCGCATAGCTGCTGTTATGTTGTTGGAATTTAATGACACCATATGTGTGATGTGGTCAGGGTCCCTGATATGCATTAGATGCTGTGTAACTGGCAGCTGTGTAACTTTACAGCCATGAGCTGTTCCCTATTTGCAACCTCCTATATACTTTTGGTTACAGGGATCATTTGGTCCCCGTGAGGGCACCCAAAACTGTCACAGAAACATCTCTAAGCTTGCACCATGCTGGGGTGAAGTGACAATCGACATGGGCTTTACATCTTACATCATCCTCTGCAACATCACTGAAGCAATGTCAGCCTCCTCTGTACTGAGCAGGAAAAAGTCACACTCCAAAACTGACCTAGACAAAGGAACCTTGACAATCAGGGAGGGGGAAAAAATCCAACTTTTCCATAATGAATAATAAATCATTTGTTTTAAAGTTTTTCGTGCTGTGCTCAGAAACCAGAGCACCTACTGACAGTGTCCCACAAACACTGAAGAGAAAAAGCATTAAAATGTTGATTCATGAGGACTTATGTTTATCACTGTAACAAATATACATTTGGATTCACTGAAGCCTTTGGTCCAAAGGGCAGCCCATTCCATCCACAAAACGCAAAACGCAGTGTCTTCCAGCACTGCAGCATGGAAAGGAACAGACAGGCTTCGGCACTGCTCAGCAGCTGTGTAAGTAGTCGTCTGCAGGTAGACTTTGCAGCATTAGGACTGTCACAGCATCGAACCACGAAGGAGTCACAACACTGGGCTTTACCACACCCACACCACCTCAGACCCACCCTGACTCTCCTACATCAGGGGTCCCCGAACCCAACAAGGAGTGTTTACAAGTAGCCATTTAGCACCTTCCTCGAGGTAGTTTTACACCATTGTTGTTGCTTTCCCTCCTGTGAAGGAGAAGAAACGAGAATGCTGAAAAACATTTTCTCTCTTTCTTTTCACTTTAAAATAGGAAAATGTAACCACATTAGGCTTTTTTTTTTTAATGGCAATGTTTAAAATCTCTTCCATATCAATGAAGAAGAGGGAAAAAAAATCTTACTCCCCAAAATGACTCTTTCATAGAACATCAGGGTTAGTTTCTGAGTGGCACGTTTTAAAAACATTTAATCAGTGATCTGAATATATGTCAACACCTTCTGGCGGTGTGCTATAAAATGTGAACCTTGTCAACAGCAACAGAAAAAGGTGACACACTTGGGACACAGAGCTTTTAAGCTGACACACAGTAATAATATAATTTTAAAATTTATCATCTGTTTAGCTGCAAGCAACAACAATTAATCTTTTTGACAATTCATACAATGCTTTAAATAACACCTGGGAAGAAAAACAAGGCATTCTCATTTTTACTTTCATCCTCTTGCATGGCTTCGTAGCTACAAATGCGTATAAAGCCACACACAATAAATTTTGTGATTAGGATTAAAATGTTAGCAAAAAAATATTTCTCTTGTCACCTCATGCCCCTCCTTGCCTCCGTTAATAAAATTACTTAACACAAGAACTGTGAGAGCGAGTCCCAAAGGAAGTGTGGGCCTCGGAGGGTTCATTTCTGTCACATCAAATGACATTTTATTCCCAAATCATTTAACCTACGACTTTGCATGACTACTTATAGCTTCAACGGAATTCTGGTGGGGGCCCAGAAATGACACTAATCCCTCTGGCAGAAACTCCATGAAGGCATGACAATCCTGGGTGCTCTGATAACAACAATTTAAAAATACATAGCCAAGCAAATTGCCTTCAAAATGCTCAGAAGCACATGGCTGTCTATATGCCGTATGGACTGGTACTTCAGTGCCCTGTGAGGCTTCATGAGATTTAGTGTTAGATGGCGTCAACAACTTTAATTAATCTATTTCCTACTACACATGAAGTCAAATGCATGTTACCAAATACACTTGCTGACCCACTGCCCTGCTGACCTCAAGGTTTAAAAGCCTGTGGGGTAAAGGAAAGGTAACCTCAGCACAGGAGAGGATGCAGGTGACAGTAAGTTACAAACTTACGAGGAAACAACATGTGAAGGTCGTTGCAAACAGCCCCACTGTCCGCATACCTCGTTACAGCCAGACTTCCAAGACTCTGGTTGTACCCGCTGTCCAGAGAAGGAAGCCAGAGTACCGCATCTGCAACTCTGGAGTTCTCCCAAGCTATGCCCAGATCCCATGTGCTTCTATTCTCACACACCCTAAACAGAAATTAGGACTTAAAAGAAAAGGGTGGCTCCAAGAGCTTGGCCAAACAGGGCAAGGCGTTAAGAGTGCGATGGCCCAAGGTCTGGGGAGAGTCCTGGCAGCAGAAATCCATAAAAAAAAATATGAGCTCTCCTATAAAACATAGAGAAGACAGGGTCAGAAGAAGACCTAGGTTATGGGACACAGGAATGGACATTTGTGCAAAAAATAGAGACTGAGTATGCGTGGCTCTTTGTCTATAGGGATTTTCTTCTTGTCTTTCTTTTCATCCTAGTTTTTTTCCTTCTCTGCCAGATCTAGCCTAGCAGGAAGTGATTAAATCAAGCTTTACCACATGCCCGTGTGTCTTGTAATAACAGGACCTGAACAGTAGATTTTAATTCCATTAGTTTTTCCTAATGAATGATGTCTATTACATGGTCTTGGTCTCAGACGTCTACATGCCCTCAGATTTTGTCCACATGTTGATTAGAAAAGAACTGCAAATCTTTTTCAGAAAAGACGCAGAGAAGAGCACACCATTCTACATAGTATGTCAGACCTTCTCTAAAGGGACCATTAGGGACCATTACTCTAAATTTTTATTTTTAGCCTCTAGGCAAAAACTTCATAAAGGCTTCCTTTCTCCTTTGTTAATTATTGGTGAACTGATCCCTCAAAAGCAGGGACCCCAATGACATACCCTTCATGTCCAAGCTCTAATGAGCTGCCTGTGTAGCATCTAAAACTGCAGCAGCAACTTTTAAATATGGATACTTTATTTTGAAAGTTAGAATTCTAGAATGAATTCTAGATCTCTGAGGGGACTTGGGGAATACTCACTATGGGGACCAGGACCTGAGACTGATGACTTCGGGATTTTGCTGACATCCGTGCCCCTCATCTCCTGACTTCCTGTCCAGGTTCCTCTCAGTGCCTCCATAATGCTCTGCCATCCTCCTGAACCTAAAAAGTGTAAAATTTACTTTCCCACCGAGTTCTTTTCCCCAACTACCAAAGGGGGAAAAAAATCCCCCATACTTAACTGATATATAAATTTCCTTTTAGTTATACCTAGTATTGATATTAAAGTCTCAAGGCCTGAAACAGAACTCTCCAGCTAGTGGGAAGGGCACTGACGGCTACAGCACATACGCAAGAGAACAACTCTTAAAACGTGTTTAATTACAGGGAGCCCCTCACAGCATGGAGCCAGAGCACAGGGATCTCAGAAAGCAATTTTCCATTTAGACTGTGCTCCTCAGCTAATTAAAAAACCAAACAGGCTAGCAATCTGGACAAGGAGACAATGAACACCCCACACGTTACAACACAGGTAAAGGTATGTGTGAGCCTAAATGGAAATGAAAGCTGCAGGAACCCAAATGTGAAAAGTAGCCATTTATAGCAGTGGCCCTGACGGATGGGTAAGTGCCTGGCTGGCGAATGACACGCTGCCCTCTCACTTCGTGGCTGAAACATGGAAACACTCTGGCCATCTGTTGTATCTGCAGAGATCCCAACTCAGAGCGGGAAGAAAAATGCCTGCTTTGGTTGCAGCTATAATGCACACGCTTCCAGCTGATGTGTGTTCTTGATGCTGCCAGCATTTCAGGTTTGAGCCCTCAATGACTGATCTTTTCTCCCTGACTGCTCTACCGGACATCCCAGGTTCTTACAGGAGTCTGTTTGTTTAGGGGGTTCAAGACCTATAATGGACAGAGAATGCAGAGTAGTCACTGACTTTCAAATGAGTTCAATTCTACTGTGAGTATGGAAATGCTCACGGATGAAGGAAGGAGGTTCCAGCGATTTGGTGCAGGTTTGCGCCAACCATAAATCCTGCTTAACTTCCTTCCATTTACAGTTTATTGCATTAACATTTCTTTTGTGCTGGCTGCTGCTGGGAAGCTATTGTAAATTTGGGCAATTACGACTTTTGTTCCATCTGTCCCTCCCCTCCTCGGTACTGTAACATCAAAGGTGGCCAATTCAGCAGAGGCCGATCTGTCTCTTAAATCCAACCTGAAATAGATGTTATTAGAAATCACAGGCTCTGAGTGAAAGGTAGCAGAATAAATCATAAAGATACTGCTCCAGCCTTCTGAGAAAGTCTTAAAATAAGCTTTCTTAAACCTCCTGCACAATGCTCCTAAGTCAAAGCCTAGATAGGCATTTTAGGGCCTCCTTGTCCAAATCCCCTGAAAGTAGGTATGTGAACCATGTCAAACAGGGGGTGTGCCCCCAAATGCTGGGGTTTCCACCAGCCCTGCCTCTGCCTAGGTTTTAGTGGTGCTTAAAATAATCTCTCTTAAAGTATCTGCATAAACCAGAATGGGTCCTAACTGCTGCTGTGGTGATGAGGCAGCTTGGAGAAATCCCAAGATCTGGGTAAAGGCCCTGTTGCAGATAAGGAAGGTCAGCAACCAGCTGGAAAGCTTGATGGACAATACGGAGCTGCTTCTATTCCTAACAAGCTGTCACTTGTTACGGGAAAAGAGGGAGAGAGACAGAGCAAGTATGGCTTAGGAGTATTGGGGATTTCATAAGCAATAGGACATTGCATTGGTCAGCTCCATTCTCAACAACTTTTTGAGAATATACTATGTGCTGTGGTGGATGCTGGGCTGGAGAGGGGAAGGGGTTCAAAGATGAAAAAGGACAACCTCTGGTCTCAAGAAACTTAAAACCTAGTAGGCCTAATGATAACAGACTATAAGTGGCTTCATAATTAGTTTCATAGGCACGAAACGCTATGTTATCCCAGTTCTTTGTAATGTGAAACACACAGCTATCCTATGACCCAGCAATTCCACTCGCAGGTATGCTCAAAAGAAATGAAAACGCATATCCACAATGTATGCTAATGTTCATAGCATTATTCACAATACCCAAAAACCAGAAACAACCCAAATGTCCATGATGGATGAATGGATAAATAAAATGTGGTATACTCCTGCAATAGGTCATTATTTGGTCACAAATAGGAATGAAACACTGATCCATGCAACAACAGGGATAAACTCTGAAAACATGCTAAGTGAAAGAAGCCAGACACAAAAGGGCACAATTATACAACTGCATTTATATGAAATGTCCAGAGCAGACAAATCTATAGGTTCAGAGAGTAGACTGGGGTTGTCAAGGGAAGGGAGGAGGGGAACGTGAGTAGCAACTGCTAATGAGTGTAGGTTTTTTTTTTTCTGGCGTAAGGAAAATGTTCTGGAATTAGACAGTAGTGATCATTGCACAACTTTATGAATAGCCAAAAACTGTGAATCGTACACTTTAAGAAGGTGAAGGTTAAAGTATTTGAATGTAATGATCTCTCAATAAAACTATTTAAAACTGCCATGGGAGCATAGAGTTGGGAGCAACTGTGACTCAGGAACAGGGCTGTCATCTATGGTACCCCTACTTGTATTACATGCTGAGGATTCTAAGCACTTTTTAAAAAAACGTTTATTTATTTTGGCGAGGAGGGACAGAGAGAGAGAATGCCAAGCAGGCTCTGCGCTGTTAGTGCAGAGCCCGACGTGGGGCTCGATCCCCTGAACCACAAGATCATGACCTGAGCTAAAATCAAGATCTGGACGTTTAACTGAGTCACCCAGGAGCCCCTCTAAGCACTTTCTTAAAATGAGAGAATGAATGAAGAAAACAAATCATGGGATTCATTGCTCACTTTAATACCTCCTGGCCGTGAAGGAAAGACACCAAGTTCCCACTTTCTGACTACTTTGATACAGTCCATACAAACAGTATTCTGAAAACTTAGGGGCTTAAAGCTCTTTGCCATGTGAGTTTCAGGTTTTGAAGATTTTAGAAACACCTGTTGTGTTGCCGCCAACCCCCAGAGCCCTCTCTCACCATCACCTGAAGTGCCTGTATTTATCCTTCAAACAATTTGGGAGCAGTGACTAAACCTTTTATCTCCATATCCCTAAGAACCAGCAGCACCCAGAAAGGACTTAACAGGTGGCTGTGGAAGGAAAGGAGGGAGGGAGGAAGAGAGGGAGCTGGGGAGGGAGAGAGGGAAGGAGGAAGTTCGTCACTATTTGCTTATAACGAGCTTATAGCCTAATTCTTCAAGCTTGCTTGCTTGCTTTCTTTCTTCCTTTACTTTTCTGTACACCCAACGTGCTTGAGCTCACAACCCCAAGATCAAGAGTCACATGCTCTACCGACTGAGCCAGACAGGCACCCTCTTTAACCTTTCCTATTTCTTCAATTTTCTTATCAGAAGGTGTTATTACACTAAAAAAATTTTGGTACTCTAGTGCCACTTTTATAGGTCAAAACTGGTCAAGCAGTAGCAATTTCCAATGGTTCAATCTAATACACAGTCACAAGAAAGAATATCATTTTGATCCTATTTCATTATACAAGATGCATTTATTTTTTAAATATTTTATATTTTTTAATTTTTTTTAACGTTTATTTATTTTTGAGAGAGAGAAACAGAGCATGAGCGGCAGAGGGGCACAGAGAGAGGGAGACACAGAATCGGAAGCAGGCACCGAGCTGACGGTACAGAGCCCAATGTGGGACTTGAACTCATGAACTGTGAGATCATGACCTGAGCCGAAGTCGGACACTCAACCGACTGAGCTGCCCAGGCGCCCCTAAATATTTTATATTTTTAAGTAATTTCTATACCCAGCGTGGGGCCTGAACTCGCAACCCTGATATCAAGAGTCACGTGCTGCACTGACTGAGCCAGTCAAGAGACCCACAAGGTGCATTTTAAACTTGGGGCTCTGCAATGTTTATAGCAGCACTCTCAACAATAGCCAAATTATGGAAAGAGCCTAAATGTCCATCAACTGATGAATGGATAAAGAAATTGTGGTTTATATACACAATGGAATACTACGTGGCAATGAGAAAAAATGAAATATGGCCTTTTGTAGCAATGTGGATGGAACTGGAGAGTGTGATGCTAAGTGAAATAAGCCATACAGAGAAAGACAGATACCATATGGTTTCACTCTTATGTGGATCCTGAGAAACTTAACAGAAACCCATGGGGGAGGGGAAGGAAAAAAAAAAAAAAAAAAGAGGTTAGAGTGGGAGAGAGCCAAAGCATAAGAGACTGTTAAAAACTGAGAACAAACTGAGGGTTGATGGGGGGTGGGAGGGGGTTGATGGGGGGTGGGAGGGAGGGGAGGGTGGGTGATGGGTATTGAGGAGGGCACCTTTTGGGATGAGCACTGGGTGTTGTATGAAAACCAATTTGACAATAAATTTCATATATTAAAATAAATAAATAAATAAATAAACTTGGGGCTCTGACCACATCTTCAGGGACCACCAACTTGGGAGGCAAGGGGGAGGGTTTCTGATAGGCAACAAAGTCCTCCAAAAAAAATACGTCAGAGTTTCTATATAAGAGTTGGTTTGAACTGAAGACCCAAAGACATGTGTGTAAAAATTAGTTTGTACTGGGCTGGGCTGCCGCCTTGCTGTCTTGGATGGAAGAGGAGGTAGTTCTAGATCTTGGGTCATGAGTTGGAGCCCCACGTTGCACGTAGAGATTATATATGTATGTATGTACGTACATACATACATACATACATACATACATAAATAGAAATTTGTACGGCTTATTCTCAGCTCCAGATCAACTTAGATATTAAGAAAATGGTCCTTTGGCCAAAGAATCAAGTAATGCCTCAAGGTTTTACTTCCAGTTCATTCAAAAACCAAACTGCTCACAAATTTTCATGCTATCGACCATCAGGACATCAAGGAGAGGCAGCTCAGAGAAGTGGCTACCATGTTGGAAATTCTGCATGGGACAGCGATAATGGGTTAGAAACTCAAAGCAGTAATCCAAGAGTTAGTCAGGAAAAACACTAACTCCAGAGAGTACTTATTAACCCAAGATTTTCTGCATAGTGTCTACACCACCCTGCTGCCTCTAACCAAACAGGACACTGTAGGTCTCAGTATGACAGAAAGCTTTTGTTGAAGTGGGAGGCTGACAGGGTTTTTTGTTTATTTGTTTGTTATTCAAATAACTTTCCCCCTGAGGAAAGTCAAAGGGAAATGTCAGAAGCATGTGATTAATGATTTTTAAAATAGATGGATCCTCCCTGTTGAATTGAAAAGTATGTATTGAAAAGGAACCCACCCTACTAAATATTAGATTTTCGTATGTAGGTTTGATATTAATTCTTTCAAGGGAGTTGTGCTTTTGAGTCAGATAAATGACAGAAGGGTCTAAGTATCAACATCCTCTTGAGAGGCAGCTGTTCAGTAACATTCTTAAATCATAATGATGAATAGAATTGCAACATTGATGATGTGACCAACTGGTGATGGGGAGTCATCCCCAAGCTGTGTGCAGTGTTAATGTGCTTCCTAAAATAGTGTTAAAATTTAAAAAAAAAAAAAAAAAAGTACATGCTGTTGGGGATAAGGGTAAGGTGGTGATGATGGCGGGGGGCGGGGGGGTGGGGTGTAAGGGAAGATTCCAGGAAGAAAAACCTACACCAAAATATACATTCTTTTCCTTTCTTTTTTTTTTTTTTTTTTTAAAGATTCCTTTTAATCGGCTCTTAAAGCAAAGACAGAAGCTGAAAACATTCCATGTAAATAAACAGCAAAGAACTCCAAATGCTTAGCAGACCAGAACACCGGAAAGAGCTTGCTTGGTACTGCCAGGCATGACCGGCTTTAGTGGATTTAACAATAAAAAAGAAGATGGCGCCAAATGACCAAACTACATGAGACTTTCCCTTCCAGCAAGAAAAGTGGATAAAACTTTGCACTGGGTGTAGGGGGAGGGTCTAGAGAGATAAAATGCTACTTAACACAACAATGTGAATAGCATTTAGGCCACTTGCAAATTTCATCCACAGAGCTTACAAATGCAGTTTACTGCTTAGAGGATGTAACCTATTTGAGTCTAGAGAGCTAATTAATAAAACAGTCTAAAGAAGAACTCAGAGTTAATTGCCATCCATCCACTGGTCTATTTCAACTCTGTTCTTTATACGTTGTGCTAAACAAAATTCCAAATATGGTTATAGCAATTATGATTTAGTAATCTCAAGAAAAGGGAAGTTAGGTTTTGATCAAATTGAAGACTCTTTTAAAAACACTTGAAAAGTTGAATCTGCTTTTCTCCTCAGAGCTTGTTCTGTGATGGATAAAAAATGTCAACAACTATAAAGATTTCAAGTCAGGTCACACCTAGAAAGTAAGAATAAATAAATGCGACTATTCAGTAAACAATGCTAGATCTTTTTTGCCATTACTAAGGTTGAAATAATTGAATACAATCTTCAAAAACCATACTCTCATTTACAGATAAAGTTGGGCACATGGGATGTAAAACATACTCCTTCCTTGCTGTGAGTCATGGAATTAAAGATAGTAGTGATTTTTATCTCCAATTTTCCTCTTGACTTTTTCTTCCCTTAAGCCTACCTGTACTAAATAATTTTTGTTTTTCACTGATAACAAGAAAAGTTTGAACCAGATTATTTCCTCTGGGACAACGTGTCAATGATTACAAGGGTACAATTCAAAAGATCCTGCAAATAGCGGACCCAAGTCTCATTCTCATCCTATTTCCCCCTGAAGCTTGCTGAAGCATGATGCTTCTCCATTCTGTCTTGGCATACGTGCTTCTGGAATCCTAAACTGATTATGAGCTATATCCATTTTCAACAACTACGCTTAAAATATCAAAGACTCTCTAAGAGGTTTTTGAGTGGAAGAAGATACTTTACGAAGTGTATTAAGCCCCAGGGATTAGATCCTGGGAACCCAACATTTCAGCCACAGTGTAACTGCTAAGGATGGGAGGGGCAATACCTGGGTTTGAGGCTTATTTTATGGAAAGTTCTTCAAAACCTGAATGGGCAGACCAGGAAAATGCAGGTCTTCCCTTGGCCATAGTCCCAAAGGTGCATCTATACCCTTGGCTTTTGTCAGGATGAACAATGGTGCTGGATAATTTCAGGAAAGCAACTCATATACCAAAATAGGACCGCCAAGATATTTGGAATAATTTAATTTAGCATTTCATGTAAGTGTACTTTCTGATTTTACAAATAAAGAAACAGCTGACTACTGGCCATTAGAGCTTTTGTTTTATGCTGTAATTCCTATTTCCCCCACACTCATGGCCATGTAGAAACTGGAAGAGATACACTGAGCACACTTCTTTAAGTCACCACCTTCTCATCTTCTTCCACTCACGTGTTATTTTTCTAGCAATGCCAAACTGGTACACTAAAAAAAAAAAAATGTGACTAAAGAAAAGCCAAAGGGATGATATCATTAGTGAATGCAAATATGCTAATTCAGAGAAACAAATAATGCTTAAAAAGTCCAACTTGTCATATCATATGTAAAATTATATTAATGACATATTCAAGAAGAATCTGGAGATTATGCTGCCAAGACGGCAATACATTTAAGGCAATCCTACAAAGTATATGAAATCACAGACTGTCATATCCTGTAACTATTTTAATTTTAAAAGCTCAGTTTACAAATATATACCAATATTTTTCTCACTTTTAATCACTCCCCCACTGTTTCAGCATAAGAGCTAAAATAACCTAAAACGGCCCCTTAAAACACACACAGCAAGTCTGTTACACAGATCTAGAAAACAAAAAATGTATGAAGGAAAGCATTCTTTAAATAATCCGAAACAGAGTAGCAAAAAAAAAAAAAAAAAAATGTGTATGGTTTCTAGATTTCAACTACTAATAAAAAAAATTCCTGAGAAAATTGTACTTTAAAGCAACTCTAAATGAAAATGCATATAATTAAGGGAAAGACCATTGCTTCAAACAGATTGACTGTCTTTAACAAGTTTCTCTCTTTCTAGCTACTCAGATATGCTATATTTCCTAATTATCACCTTTTAAGGGCCATCTGGGCCCATTCCTCCCCATCAGGGGGCAATTCCATTTGCATTGTTCCTGGGTTGAGTCATGATCAAGTAGTCTGGTGGTAAAGTTCATTAGAAATTAGAACAGAAGCATTCAACCCAACACAGTAAACCTAGTATCTGATACTCAGGCATCCACAGGAGAGATGCTAAGCACTTCATACACGTTCTCACATAACCCACGTCTTCCATGTGCATTTTATCAGATTGCTTAAAGAAACATTCAGCCTAGTCCCTGACCAGGTATGAAATGAAAATTTGATTAAGTCTCCTTACACTGCAAAATATTTCTCAATTAAGGCAACATAACTGTAATCCCTTATGTCTTTTCGTTCAAAAGTCTATTAAAAACCCTTTAATGATTCCCTCATTTAGCCTACCATTCACAAGCAGTATACTACTTCCTTCCTGTAGAGAACACACAAGAATTATCCTAATTGTATTTTCTGTGAAATGAATGCACATTACAGAGAAAGCGTATCCAACCCACAGACCGATGCTGACGGGTATAGGTTCCAAAGAGCGTTCCCTTTTGTCCTCATCAATAGATCATCCTATACATTCACACGCTCTTTACAAACATGTTTGTGAGCCAAAGGCAGGCTTGGCCCCTAAATACGCTAGATGGTTTATTTAGGCAGCTGCCTTCAGTAGGGCTGATTGGAAAAGGCATGGCTAATTCAAGGCAGCCGTATATAAGAGTTCCTGCTTCATACCTCATAAGGTCTGATACATAAAACTCAGGAAATAGTTACCTGCTTCATCTTGCAATTTCTGAGCCTAACTTGCAATGGCCATCTTAATCTGAAATGCCAGCCTATTGAGATCAGGAAGGAGTGCTCCCTGCTGAGACCCACAGCCTCATCGAGCTACACCTTAGTCTTGCAAATGAAGACAGCTGCAGCAGGCCCTAATCTATGCAAGGCAGGTGTAGCCCTGGGGCTCTCTGCAAGTGACCCTAGGAGTTCTTAGGGCTGTGAAGTTAAGAAGCTACTGTCATAAAAAGAACGATTTCATAGCCTCTCATTATCGAGGTTACTATGCTTTTTAAAGGAACAATGGCTTATTTCCTCCCATTTGTACCTTGATATTCTCCTCTGCCTTTCTGAAAATTCCCTGATTTAGACAGTCCCTAATTCTGACCCCAGCTGGGACACTTCAAATCAATGGCATAGCTCACACCTAACTGATGCTATTTGTTCAATACTATGTTGAAAAATTGATTCTACGTCAAGTTCTCCATTTTTAAAATCTATCCTAAAACCTACTACTCAGATAGCAGAGATTGCAGGAAAAAACAATGCCTACAGTATCTTCCCAAGATAATGAGTAAAAATGATAATTCAATGCTGCTTAGTAAAAGATCTATAGCAAAACAGTACCACTGAAACTGAGGAGCCAACAATAATTAACTCAAGAAGTAGTCACTGAGTCTTCTACTTCTACTTCTCACTCCCCTTCCCTCTGAACGTGTTGAAACAAATGTATCTATGTCTGAGGCCAGTTCCGGGTCTCCCGGGTCTCTCAAAGGACCAAGGAAACAGAACTCCAGAGATGTTTCTGCCCTAAGAGGGAACTGGGGTATATACCCTGAGAGTCCTTGGCTGGATCACCAGCAAGGCCATGCCAGCTCGTGAGCTGAGCACATGTGTAAAGTTCACAGCAGAGAGGGGACCTCAGCAAATCCTAAGGCTTATCCCCTGGAAGATCCTTCTATCTGAAGGAGGGAAGTTTTGCTCAGAAGATGCTTAAGTTACACAAGTTTCAACAAAAGGGGTCGTTGCAAACCCAAATCCTTATATATGATTATACTGAAAGTTTGTAAGTCTTTTTTTTTTTTTAATGGTATTACTTTAAGGCATACTTTAAAAATCTGGGAGCTGATATATTAATTTTGAAATAAAGATGATAAATATTTTTAAACATTTGGATTCTCTTAAGGAATCATTTTAGAACTTAGTTTTTAGTGGTTCTCTAGTTTTCTACACCTTCACTTTTGAAATACACATAATACGCTTTTTCCCCCCAATTCCTATAGAACTGTTGAGTTTTTATAAAAGTATTAAATTTGAAACAAGTGCAGAAAGCCTGTAAATGTACCAGAAATACCAGGCTACACTTCCATACCCATTACTTCTAACAATTTCACAAGAAGGAGCACATTTTCATGAGTTGTGTGATGTTTTAGCAACAAGACTCCTATGGTCTTTAATGGAAGTCACACAGCTAAAACTCCATGCACCACTTTGAAAATTTAAGAGTAATTGCTAAGTCCCCCTTAGAGGGTCATAGAAATATTAAAAACCAAAGTATTTTGCTAAGAACTCCAATTATGCCTGAAGGCTTACATCAGATTTTATAAAATGATTGGTCACATATATAATGTACTCTAATACTGTTTTATTGGCTGGTTGTTTTCTTCATAAAAGAGGGTCTTTGTGAAGTCCTGTCTGAAAGGGAACATACAATACAGTGAACTTCAGTTCTAATGTTCACTGAAGGCCATGGCTCAATCTTACAGTGGAGGTGTACGTGAGAAATAAATGGACTTGAGAACATTTTATCTTGTTATTTGTAGACTCAGAGGGGATCATTTAGTTCTCTGTTCCATCAGGCTGGTAGATTTTGAAGAAATACATTAAACTGTTGAACATAACCAATCCACCCTGGTGAACATTCTTCCCAAGAATCCATTTTGGCTAGCTGAGTCAATACTACTGACCCTCTGTGGGTGATCCAGTGGCAGGCTTTGTCTGAGAATCCCTGTCAGAGTAGAACCTCTGATTTCTTTCTAGAACCATGCACAGAAAGGTTTATTAATTTGGGGTGGGGTGGGAAGAACCCAGAATTTCAACTTTAATTTTTTTTTAATTTTAAATAATTTCAAACTAACAGAAAAGTTGAGAGGATAGCACAAAAAATTCCTGAATACCCCTTACCCAGATTTGCCAATTGTTAACATTTTGTCACATTTGCTTTATCATTACTGCCCTCTATTGATTGATTGATGTTCATAAGTTATGTATATATTCTTTCTTCTGAACCATTTGTAAATTATATTGTGCTCCTTTACTCCTAAATACTTCCCCAAACCAAGGATACTCTCCTACACAACTGCACTACAATGATCAAAATCAGGAAATAGAACTGATACAATGCTGTTGTCTATTCTATAGACCTTATTCAAATTTCATCAATTGTGCCAATAAATGTGATTTATGTCCATTTTTTTTTCTGGCCCATGACCCAATCCTAAATCACTAACTGCATTTAGTTTTCATGCCTCTGTATATTTTTTTTAATTAAAAAAAAAATCTTTATTTATATTTGAGAAAGAGAAAGAGAAAGAGTGTGAGCAGGGTAGGAACAGAGAGAGAGGGAGACACAGAATCCAAAGCAGGCTCTAGGCTCTGAGCTGTTCTCACAGAGCCCAACGTGGGGCTCGAACTCGCAAGCCACCATGAGATCATGACCTGAGCCAGTCGGACACCCAATCATGAATGCAAAAGTTTCCAGCACAACTCCTGAAAATACAAACCGGGCATCCTAAATTTTTATATTAACTATCACCCCATCAATAAAACATGGCCATTTAGATATTGTTATTTAAATTCTAAGCACACGTACCGGTTAGTAGTAACACCGCTCTTTAAATTTTTTTTTTTAATGTTTATTTAATTTTGAGAGAGAGAGAGACAGAGCAGGAGTTGAAGAGGGGAGAGAGAAAGAGGGAAGCACAGAATCCAAAGCAGGCTCCAGGCTCCAAGCTGTCAGCACAGAGCCTGATGCAGGGCTCAAACCTACAAACCGTGAGATCATGACCTGAGCCGAAGTCAAATGCTCAACCAATCAGGCGTCCCAATAACACTGCTCTTTAAAATGCTGTTTCTTTCTCTTTTTTTTTTTTTTTTAACATTTATTTATTTTTGAGACAGAGAGAGAGAGACCATGAACAGGGGAGGGTCAGAGAAAGAGGGAGATACAGAATCTGAAACAGGCTCCAGGCTCTGAGCCATCAGCACAGAGCCCGACGCAGGGCACGAACCCACAGACCGCGAGATCATGACCTGAGCCGAAGTCGGCTGCTTAACCGACTGAGCCACCCAGGTGCCCCAAAATGCTGTTTCTTATACCAGGACCTGGTTGGTCAAACATTTTCTTTGAGTGAAGTTTAACAATGAACACCTGGAAATCTAAGGGTAGCTGCTGGATAATGGCCAGAGGAATCCATAGTTATAACTTTCTTCCCATTTCTAGCAGATATTTCCCCTTCTCTCCCCCTCCGTTTTGGAAAAAGAAAAAATACAGTTTATTATAAAGTGAGTTGCAGTTGTTCATTACGTGACACTTGGACAGATGTGTCATTTGCAGATATAATAGGTCTGTGCTTCACTGCCCCCTACATAATTACTCAGATCACCATCTGAGGACTTATAAGAGTGATTCAAAAGGTAAAATCGAAGTCCCAGCACAGTAGACACTCGTAAACAGAAGCGCAGATCTGCCAAGTGAGGAAGGCATGCACAGAACTCCCTACAAGACCACAGTGTTAAACAAGACAATTTCTTTCTTTCTTTCTTTTTTAAAAAATATTTATTTATTTACTTAGAGAGAAAGAGATCATGAGCAGAGGAGGGGCAGAGAGAGAAGCCCAAGCAGGCTCCACACTGTCAGCGCAGACTGACATGGGCCAGATCCCACAAACTGTGAGATCATGATCTGAGCCAAAATAAAAAGTCAGGGACTTAACCGACTGAGCCATCCAGGTGCCCGGTAAGACCATTTCTTAAGGCCTAAAAAAAGTTCAATTCTCCTTTTCTAACATGTACCTAGGGCAGAGTTCAATTAACTGTACCATTTAGGTCACAAGGCTTTCTCTAAGGAACAGACATCAGCAATATAAACAGCCAGAATATTCGGAATGAGAAAATGCAATCTCTGTATACATACTCAGGCTTTCACTGCATGGAACAGGGATTCCTGTAAGTACTAGGTCCTCATCACATGTCTGAGAGAGACATGCTAAGAAATTATCCTGTACTTTCCATTGTTAAAGAGTTAATCTACATAAAAATATCAGGAGAGTAAAACAGTTCACACTAACTCCTACCGCCTACCTTTTCTCTAATTATACAAAAGATGATTGTAACAAACCCGCTCTGGTAGTCTCCTAAAACAAAAAAGATAACAATACTTTCCTAATTTTGGTTTTGTCGCAGAAAAGGCAAATGGGTGCATAATTAACAATTTTTTGGTGCAAATTCATCTGCATCTTTTAATTGGTGTTAATTAGATTAGGACTAAAATTTCTTTAATCCTCTATCCTGCCTTTTTTGATGCAAACTAATTTTCTCAGCTGGACGTCAAAGTTTCCCATTAATTACACTTTTCTAACAGGAGATTCTTCAACCACAGAGAATTAAACATATAGACAAAAGCAGTTTTCAGAAGGGCTACGGACCAACCTTTTGGGGAAAATAAGAAATGGTGAGAATTGACACCTGAGAGATAACTAGTGAATTCACCCAAATTCACTGGTGAAGCAAAGCTACCACAATTAGCAAATTGGGGACTGTCCCATCCTTGAGAGCCTCCAGCATTTGGTAGCTGTCAATAACACCCAGTACCATAACTCTGCCACATAGGGCGAATGTTAGAGCAGGCTTTCTGAAACAACAATGACAAACTGTTTAGCGTTACAGTTAAGATAACCTGCTTTTAAATCTCAAGAAAAACAATATGCTGCCTTTTAACCATTACCTAAGAGCCAATCCAAATACTGGTACACCCACTTCCAATGGAAAGGGAAGGCAAATGTAATCCATTGTGGGTGAATGAAGTTCCACACTTCATCTGGTTTGCTCCAAATATTGTAACTCTTCTACAACTGTTAACATGTTGGGGGGAAAAGCCACAGAATATATTCAGTATCTTTTATGCCAAGGTGACCTGAAATAAAATTTTATATAGTTAAGGATTTTTGATAGTTCTTTATCCATCTCTTTCCTCACACTATGCAGTAGTGATGATTGAAACCTGATGTGTACTAAAAAAAAAAAAAAAAAGGCTATAAAACATTTTATGTACAAATAAAACAGTAGCCATTAAGTTTTGCTATGATGTCTGAGTAGATATTCAGCATGAAAACATGATAAAACAACTGTAAACTGATTGTGATCAGATGTAATTACAATGACTTGTCTCCAATGAATGACATGAACTAAACACAGTCACAGACTTCTCCAAAATTACTTTGGGCAACGAACCAAGAGAACACTATATCCTTTCTTCACTAAAGGCATTTTGCCAAATAAATTGCAAACACACAAGCTTTAATAACCACGGCCAAAAAAGCACTTGGGAACTCATTATGAAAATGTTTAAAATCACACACACACACACGCATGCGCACATGATATTTGATAAAACTCTTTCATATTAATAAAATTATGCTGAAAAAGCTACATTTAAGATTTTTAATTGGTGCTCCCCAGAAGTAAGTCCAAAGACTGATAGGCAATTACAAGTTGTCGTTTTTTTTCCCTCAAAGTCAATGTTTTTGGCTGTCTTTCCTGGCTTCTTTATTTTGGAGATGCTGTAAGAAAATCTACTTAAAGATTTTTTATGTAGCTAAAAGTAAACAATGACCTAGGTTTTGAAATAACCTTGTATTTTCAGTAAGCCAATGCAGGTGGATTCTCTCACTCACTCTCAGCCCTTTTTGATGCGGCTTATGATACAGCATTATGCTCCAAAACAGAACAAAGAAAAATATCCATTCACTTAGTACTGTGGTAACTCAACAGTAACTATGGCTAAAATAGCTCTAGAAACATAGGGACCTGGGAAAGAAAAAAGGACAACATGTGTTCTAGGTCCCACTTTTCAACTTTGTCTCATTTTTTACCTCTAGGCCTGAAGTTGTGGTAATATTGATATAGGCTATTTGGTAATATTAATAAGAAAGTAGAAATCTAATTCCACTCCTAAGTATATATCCCAGAAAATATATGCCCACAAAAAAACTTGTATACAAATGCTCATAACTGTATTACTCACAATATCTAAAAAGCAGAAACCCAAATGTCCATCAACTGCTCAACAGATAAGTGTGTTGTATCCATAAAATGAAATATTATTCAGCCATAAGAAGAAATAAAGTATTGATGTATGGTAGAATATGGATGAACCTTGAAAATATTTGCTAAGGGAAAGAAGTCAGGCACAAAGGACCACATTTTATGATTCCATTTTTATGAAAGATCCAGAACAGGCAAATATATTGAAAAAGAAAATAGATTAGTGTATACCTAGGGCTGGAGAGTTTCAGGGGCAATGACTGCTAATAAGTATGACATTTCTTTTTGGGGTGATAAAAATGTTTTAAAATTGTGGTGGTTACACAGCCCTGTAAATTGACTAAAAACCACTGAATTGCACACTTTAATGGGTAAACTGTATGATATATAAATTACATTTTTTAAAGAGTGTGTAAGCGTGCAAGTAGGGGAGGGGCAGAGGGAGAGGGAGGGAAGGAATCTGCCTCCCTCTCCTCACCCCACCTATTTCCTTGGCCCTGCTGCACCTCTTCTTTCACCATCTTCTAAAATTCTGCATCCTCTACTTACTTTTTTAAATTATTTTTAATGTTTATTTTTGAGAGAGAGGGCAGGGAAGGGGCAGAGTGGGGAGTACAGAGGATTCAAAGCAGGCTCCATGCTGACAGCAAAGAGCCCGATGCAGGGCTTGAAGTCACGAACCGTGAGACCATGACCCAAGCCAAAATCAAGAGTCAGACACTTAACTGAGCCACCCAGGCACCCCTGCATCCTCTACTTATTATCTCTGCTGTTTGTTGTCAGGCTGCTAAAATGTTAAGCTCCAGAAGGGCAGGTATTTGCTCTTGTTCACGGATGGATCTTAAGTGCCTAGAACAAGGCAGTTCCTCAACATATATTGGTTGGATAAATGAATGACTACTGAAATCCCACTGGACCCATCATCTGCCAACATTTGTGTAATGGTGACTTTACAAGCTAAGGGTATAAAATTTTGCTACACAGATTTTTACACAAAATGAACAGTGTAAGGGCAGCTGGGTGGCTCAGTCACTTGGGTGTCCAACTCTGTATTTTGGCTCAAGTCGTGATCTCATGGTTTGTGGGATTGAGTCCCACATCCGGCTCTGTCCTGACAGTGTGGAGCCTGCTTGGGAGTCTCTCTTCTCACTCTCTTCTCTCTCTCTCTCTCTCTGCCCCTTCGCTGCTCACCCCCTCTCTCTCAAAATAAATAAACATTTAAAAAAATGAACAGTGTTGAAAATTGATGTAAAGGGTTATTGCTGCTATTCAATATTTATTATGGCCTTGAAATACTCTAGGTGACACAGAGGAGATTCAACTCCATGAGTCTTAGAATAAAACCATGGATGTTGAGAAATTTACACTCTCCTAGCAAATGAAAATTCACAGGTAAAGGAGGACAACGTGTTTTAGATTTCCCAAGAGCTCAGTACCAACATTAGAAGTAGAGAGGAAAGAGCAGATTGCAGAGAGGAAGTGAACTTCGAGATGCTTAGAGTTCTATGGTGGTGCTTCTCCCTGCAATGACATGTGGAGATGGTCTTTAAACAGGGAGAGGTCTGAAAATATCTTGTGTTACAAAAGAAGATGAGTTAAAGTGACCTGTCTATCTTTATATAACACTGGTCCTCTTGTATGCAAAATGCATTGCTGAGTTTAGAAACGAGAACACACTGCTCTTATCCATAATTTGCAATTTTAGAAATGTTGCACCACATTTTCCAATGAGACTGTGGAAGCATTACCATATCCTAAGTCAAAATTTTGTATATTAAAAAACGTATTCTTATGGCATTTTCTGATTAAGACTAAAGAAATTCCCAAAGAAAAATATCTAAAGTAGTCACCTACAATATATTTGCTTTTTATTGAGAATAACTTAAGACCTTTTAAAAAAAAATTTAGAGAGAGAGACTGAGTGAGGAGGGGAGAGGTGCAGAGGGAGAGAGAGAGAATCTCAAGCAGCCTCCACACTCAGTGTGGAGCCCGACTCAGGGCTCGATCCCATTATCCTGGGATCATGACCTGAGCCAAAATCAAGAGTCGGACACTCAACTGACTGAGCCACCCAGGCACTCTGAGAAGAGTTTAAATAGCTAACAATCACTAATAATAATATAGTTATTAATAATAATAGCCAACAGCTAATAATATAGGTCTATATTGAAGAGTGATATTGTCTTCTTAAAGACATGAGACAGATCCAGTGCTCAAGCATCACCCAGGAGGCCCGCAATGCCAGCTTCAGAGGTGACAGCTTCCAACAGGAAGCAATCTCACCATCCCCGTATTCACAACTATAGCCAGCATAGGTGGTGCTTGGAGTTAAAATTAAAAATAAAAATATCAATGATCGATTACAGTTATACCTCTGGGCTTCAGCATTACTAGAGTCTAGCATCTTTCTTTCTTTTTTCCATCTTTTTTTCTTCTTTTGTTACATAAAGTCCATGTCATGTCCCAATACTAAGTCAAGAGGAGAACCAGAATTTGATTAGGCTTCCTGGGAACCACTGTAGTTTATGCTGTGTAAACACACACAAATGTTTTTGAGTTCTGTACTAGCTCACTAAACAACTCTTAATATATTCAAAGTGATTCTTTATAACACACTTTCTGGTAAATTTTAATGGTTGTCCAGAAGTTTCATTTATACACAAATATCATTTAAAAAGATAAGTAGCCCCACAGACTGTGAAGGACTGAATAAAACAATCATGCTTATCATCTCAAAACATCTCTTACTAGCAGTAAACTTTCAATCCCAAATCAAAATGTATTAAATGGCTTCCATTATGATTGCTATCAATACTAATTATAATACATTTTAATTAATAACTAGATGAGTTCTAACATTGTGCCAGGCCATGATCTTAGAAGTTTGGATACTTGATCTGATTTCATCATTTTAACAGTATCCTCAGTTTTCAAAGGAGAGAACAGAGACAGAAAAACCAACTTGCCTGGGGTCAGCACAACAAATATGGTGACAGTATTCTAACTTTCAGGGCCTACATTCTTAACCGTAACGGTCTCCTACCACCAAATTAAAACCAGGAAGCAAAGGAATGTGCATTAACTGCTCCAAAGTCACAACACAACTTATTAAAGGTTTGCATAGTGAGTTCCTTTCAGATTTGATTCATTTATTCAGAAGAATTCACTGAGCACCTGCTACATCTATTCTATTAGATACTGAAAGCAAGAATAGAGTAAGACACAGTCCTTGGCCTCAAAGCTGCAGGTCTATATGGGAGCCTCCCAAAGGGCACTGGGGAGCCTGAGGGCCTGAGATGAGAACTGCAGGTGAATTGAGAGGTGAGATCAGGAGTGCCTGCTGGCAGTGGGGTACACAAGTCTGTTACCGGAGTCCAGATAAAAGGGGAATCTCTCCAGGTGCCTGGGTGGCTCAGTTGGTTAAGCAACCGACTTCGGCTCAGGTCATGATCTCACGGTTGGTGATTTCAAGCCCCACGTCAGGCTCTGTGCTGACAGCTCAGAGCCTGGAGCCTGCTTCTGATTCTGTGTCTCCCCCTCTCTCTACCCCTCCCCTGTTCACGCTCTGTGTCTGTCTCTCAATAGTAAATAAACGTTAATTTTTTTTTTTTTTAAAGGGAGGAATCTCTCACACATGTCTTCAATGTATGAGTTTGGGTCCTTATCATCTCCTAATAGAACTTTTGCAATCATTTCCTAACTTTAGTTTTTTGGCTTCCAGTCTTTCCCTGGTCCCCACTGAGCCCTTGAATTTATCTTGCCCACTGCTATGGATTTACTCTGCCTAAAATACAATCATGTCCCTCCCCAGTGTGAAAACTTTCAGAAGCTCCTCGAAACTCAGTTCCAATTTCTTGGCATACTAAGTCCAAAGTCCTTCATTAAGTATCCCATCCTTTGCTAAGGGTGGGTCTGATGGATGCTGTTTTGAGAGCATGTGTCTAGAAATTACAAACAAGTTATGTTTCAGGAAATTATAAACTGCCATGAGAAATTCCACATAATTTGGATAGGGAGAACTTTATAAGCATTGCTTATATTCATGGAAATTTCCAACAGGCCTTTCACTAAAATTAAGTAATATGAGAAAATATGTCTATAAGGAAACCTAACTGATTGACTAAGACTAAACTTGTTTTGTAGTTTCAGGAACTCTGTCTGTAATCCTGAGATGTGTACTGTGTGGGGTGCAGAACACCATTTATATCTCAGTTGTAAGAGCTCTTAAAAGCTAAAAATAGGGATCTTTATGGGGAATGAAAAAGAAACTTTATAATATCCATGCAGTGGAAGGCAGGCTCTCAGTGAACTAGGAAATCTTTCAAAGATGAAGAGAATGAAACAATAATTTGAAACCATCAGCCAACTTTACATTTCCTACTTGGAAAATTAGGGTTCCTAGGCGTACCCAACTTTTTTTAAGGCTTATGAATTTTTTCCTTTGATTCTTAAAAGATACTTTGAAAAGAGCCTATGGAATTTTTGCCAATGGGAGAGGGCTCTTGAAAAGTATGGACAATGTACAAGTTCTTTGCGTACTTAATGCCTCACTACCTGTTCAAAGCCAAGACCCTAGAAGAGCAGCAGCGGTTCTGACAGCTGAGGACACCTCTGGGGGCTCCATACCCTGCATTCTGCTCTGAACCAGCTGGCCCCACTCTCTGATTGCTTTGAAACTGGCTCTTGTCTCTGTAACTCTTCATCTACATTAATACCTTGATTTGACCACACCATGGCTTTTGGGTTTGGTTTTATCCATTAATCCTATTTCCTGGCTGGGTTCCATCACCTTGGATCTGGCCAGGCCATGCTCAGTTCAACCCTCAGAAGCCAGGCTGGGATTGCTGTGCCAGTCTCATGCCAAGGAGTGTAGACACAGGTAATGGATAGTGCAGTTTTCCCTTCTTCTAATCTAGCAAAACAGTCATCTAGTCCAAATGGCCAGCAGGTTGTTAATAGTGAAGTATTATTTTTGTTCCTCATCTTTTTTTTTTTTTTTTTTTAATTTTTTTTTTCAACGTTTATTTATTTTTGGGACACAGAGAGACAGAGCATGAACGGGGGAGGGGCAGAGAGAGAGGGAGACACAGAATCGGAAACAGGCTCCAGGCTCTGAGCCATCAGCCCAGAGCCTGACGCGGGGCTCGAACTCCCGGACCGCGAGATCGTGACCTGGCTGAAGTCGGACGCTTAACCGACTGCGCCACCCAGGCGCCCCTGTTCCTCATCTTTAAAGTAATCTCTACACCCAATGTAGGCTTCACACTTACAGCTCTGAGATCAAGAGTTACACGCTCTACCGACTGAGCTAGCCAGGTGCCCTGAAAGATTTTTAGAAGAAATCTCTAAGGGTCTTTAGAGGAAATCAGGTGAATATGGAATGAGTTGACCAGTAAAATTTAAGAGAAAATGTTTCTTAGCACTATTAGGAATATATACTGTAGTTAAAAAGATAAGAAATTGGTTGTTTAAATAATACCAAATACATTATATGACTTCATAAAAACAATTTTTAATGTGGGTATTAGTTGCTTCTATTAAAATGTTCAATTTTATTCCAGAAATACCCAAAGACTACCTAAGAAATTGAGGCAACACACAACACACATACACACAAAATTGAGTCTTACTAATTATCACTGAATCATAAGTATGTTAAAGAATTAGATGCAAGGTGGCCTCTCAACTCTTCCAGTGACAGTTTATTTACTGTCTGTAAAAAGCAATATCCTTTAAGCAAGACTATATGGCAATCCTTTCCATAATCTGGCTGTGTGTGTGTGTGTGTGTGTGTGTGTGAGAGAGAGAGAGAGAGACAGAGAGACAGAGAGAGAGTGAGTGAGCACCCACATACAAGAGAGGAAACAAGAACCATGAAAGTTGCATGCTTATAGATTTAATATAAAAACATATTCTGTGCTTGAAGTTGTTCTACTCTGTTCAAAACTGACTTAGCTTCAGGGCGCCTGCGTGGCTCAGTAGGTACAGGGTCTGACTCTTGATATTGGCTCAGGTCATGATCTCCCGATCATGGGATTGAGCCCTGAGTCAGGCTCTGCAGTAAGCATGGAGCCTGCTTGGGATTTTCTCCCTCGCTCTCTGCCCCTCTCCCGCTTATGCATATTCCCTCTTGCTTTCAAAATAAATAAATAAACATTAAAAAAAAAAAACACCTCACCTAGCTTCATCCCCATGGGATGTTTACACAAGGGTAGTTAGTTACAAGTGACAGCTCCCACCATATTCTGTACAGCAGTGATTTCTAACAGACACTGAGTCCAAGACCCCCCCAGAGCTCTAGAGCTTCCAAAACGAACTTCCCCACACGACTTGCTTCTCTGCTGACTTTTGGGTGTACATAAAGATCATTTAACTTTTGTTGGAAACCCTCTCAAGCAGTGTGCAGATACTCAGGTGGGCCACAGGACACCGGGCCTCCCTTCCCATGTGCTCTGCCACACACAAGAGTAAGACACATCAGCATACCTTCCATGAGACCCCTAAGTACAGGTTTTCCCCATTATCTGAAAGTAAAGCATTCCTATGAAACCTTCTGTAAGCTGAAATGGCATAAAGTGAAGAAGTAATTATCATTAATTTATATGGAAATTTTTTTAGTCTTCCCAGATCCAAAAAATACCCTCTTAGGCTTTTCTGATACCTTACAATACATCTTGCTAACAGATGCACAAAATAAATGGAGATAAAGCACAAATGTTCACAGACACAGTTCAAAGCTCTGGTGGCTTGATGATGAGATGCTGAGTGTAGTTCTCGGGGAAGGAGTTTGGAGGGGCCACTCTTGCTGCTGTGGGTTTAAAATGCCTCTATAACGGTTTGGTATAAAACCTATGCTGAATGCTATTTTTGCTTTTTGCCTTTTTTCGCAAAAGCAAAAGTCCTCTAAGGATTTCTCTGAGTGAAAACAGGTAGTAATATAGGTCTTTCATAAAAGCAGGGGATATCTACCTATATAGGCAGCATCGGGTGACAAACAGGAAAACCTGAATACCACCAAGAACATCGTTCAGGAGAGCGGGGCATTTAAAAAAATTTTTTTAATGTTTATTTACTTTTGGGAGAGAGAGAGAGCGCACAAGCAGAGGAGGGGCAGAGAGAGAGAGGGAGACAGAGGATCCAAAGCAGGCTCTGCACTGTTCGTGCAGAGTCCAACATGGGGCTCAAACTCACGAACTGTGAGATCATGACCAGAGCCAAAGTCAGATGCTTAACCGACTGAGCCACCCAGGCGCCACGAGAGAGCAGAGCATTTTAAATTTTGTTAATGTAGGTGGGTTTGCCCATTTGTGGTGGCTTTTTGGGGCAGTGCAAATTTTCACACTAATGGTGTAAATTCAGCACCATATTTTGACACCTGCTACATCTGATTCAAATGCAAATAAAAAATTGGGTTTGCATAATGAAAAATCATTCATTTTTCCCTTTCCCATCCCAGCAGGAACAGAAAGCAATTCCAAGCCACTCTGCAAATGTATCCAAGGTTAGAGATTTTGGAGGGAGAAGCCAGCCAGCATCTCATGCCCCAAATCACTGAAGCACTTCAGACGACTGACTGACTTAAAATAGTAAGGAAGAGCGGGGTGGAGGGTGAGGGGGAGAGGGGAACCTTCAGGGAAAAATCCAGTGAACTTTGTCAATGTTCTGTTGCAGAACAAGTTCTTTCTAGAACCATCTGAGAGAGGCTTATCATGTTGGATTTGATCGCTGGGATTGGCTTAGGTGGCACACCCACCAGAGTCATCCCAGTGCGATGAGGGTCAGACCGCACTTGATCCCTTTGCTGGGGTCTAAGCTCAGCAATGCAATAGTTTCTTCAGGCATCCCCACTCATCCACCCCCAGACCGTCCCAAATGTCCTTCTCCTCTTCCCTGAACCCCCAGTGCCACTGCTCTCTGTGTGGCCTTTTCAGCCTTGCTGCCCAGAAAGTGTTCCAAAGCCCAAGTCCACCAGGCCTCCCTCTCCATGTTCCTTCTGGGAGGTAGAGCTGTGTCTGGGAGGCTTCTTCATTCTCCTTATCCTCAGCTTCTCCAAATGAAACCCACAGTAAATCCCTCCCCAGACTGATATCTTGGAAATGATTAATCTCTCAGATTAACCGAATGGGCTCAAATATAAAAATATTTTTAAAAAACAGTAGGGTCGTTAAAGAGTGACAGATTTAAGCGCCATCTGGGCTCGCTGGTCAGGGTGGCGCGAATTCCATCAAACGGCTGAACGGTGCACGATCTGGGAATCCCATCTGTTTTATCTAACATGAATCAGTCCAACAGTTTGGCCATTTTGATGTTAGAGCTGTTTAAAGAAAACCCTGGACATATAATACCAATAGTTTTTCCTTCTTTAAACTTCTAGAAAACAAAATATATGCTTGATTATAAGAATTAAAGATAGAAATGAAGTTTGACTTAATGCTAAGAGCAGCCCTAAATGAATTCTAAATTGACTTTTCATAAAATAATTATTTCCCCAGTTTTATTTTTTTTAAACCTTTGGGACCATATGTGGAGACTTTTCTTAGGGTTATCATATGAAAGTTTATATTAATAATTTTTTTCACTGAAAACTACATTGATAAGATTTTGGATCTTGTAAAACAGGAAACTGTTTTGGTTTTCTTTCTCATTTTAATTCTTCCTCTTCTGGTCCTCTCAACAAAATATTTTTTATGAAAATAATATAAAAGTACTATAATGGAAAGCAGTCAGAGATCTCACTTAGACAATTTTAACGGTTCTTAAGAAACATTTTTTTTTTAACAAGTCTTCTCCTAGTTATTATAAATTGCTTTTAACCTTTAGTACTTTGGACTGCTTCCCTGTCTTGCTGTGCTATAATAATTCTTAGAAACACTAATCAGATTTTCCTGTCCCCAATAATATAGTTCTGTTTCTGAACAGTAGCATTAAATTGCCCCAAAACAAATACCCTGGCTACCTAGTCTTTAACAAGCAAGAGAAAAAAATACATGATTTCTAAGAGTAAATACTTTGAGATTTCATTTTTAAAAAAATCATAAACTACAAATGAGATGATCTTTTAATTGGAAAATATTCTATGATATTGTGATTATAATTTCTATCTTTAAAAATGTGGAAGATAATCCTATTTAGTTATTATGAGGCATATTATAGTATTTTACACATGAAACACATAAAAACGAAGCAATCATAAAACCAACATTCAGGTAACTGTGCATTAAAAGCGGGATTGCACATTATCACGTGAGTTTATTCCATTTTTTGGTTGCCTTTTATAGCTCTTAATGTGAAACCAAAATAACTTCTTCAGTACTACGTTTGAGTTTTCTAGCCATTTTACATACTAAATATATTTCCTAAAACTGAATTCTCTGGAAATACAAAGCTGGCCCTATGCAGCATGTTACGAGCATGTGTATTTATTATTTCCTCATCCATAAAACCAGGATAATAATATCTTCCTGCAAAATTCTTTCAAGGATTATATTTAATAATGTTTGCAAAAGTACATTAAAAATTTTAAAGCACTGTGCAAATATAAGGTATTACTAACCCTAATAACAATAATTTCATATTCTTTATGGAACAAAAACTACCAAAAGTAAAATATCCTTTCTCCCAATCTCCCTTATGATTAAATAAAGACGCACATTTACTTATATGAATCCTTTCTTAAACAGCATTTCACAATTGGTTGTAAAGTATCCACTTCAGGGAATTACAAAATTTCAGAGAAAATTATTTCTACATTTGACAAATTTTAAAACGCAGAAGCCAATAGTCAAATTGCCAGAGACTTTACTTGGATCCTTTTCTTTCCTAAAAAGTTTCTTTCCTAAAAAGTTGCTGTGGCCAATTCAGAGCTCTCAGAGCACATGAAAACTTCTGTCTACCCAGAGCGGATAAGGATATACCTCTATGTTTATGACCCTGATCGTCTCAGGAAATGTCAGTGGTCAAGAGTTACAATCCATTTAGGTCATCGACTGAGGCAAACACTGGGACCACTAACTTCTCTTTTTTCTTCAAGAGTATAAAATAAATGAGCAAAAAAAAAAAAAAAAAAAAAAAAAAAGGTGGGGGGAGAAGTTCTGAAGGATAAATACTATTTACAAAGTCTTTAAGGAGAGAAACTGCACTGCTAAAATTTCATTAAATTTGCAGTCTTATCCCTCTCAGCATCACCTGAAACAAAAGGAATAGGTCCCAGCTTCAGGCTCCCAGTTTATTCTTTCCCCTTTCCCTGTGGTGACCAAGCCTGTGGCATGCTCCTGGAATATCAGTAGCAAATGAGATCCATCCGAACCCAGCTTTAGTGACAATGGAGCAGCTCAAGTTGTCCCTGTGAGATGCCAGCTGGCTTCTGCACAAAGGTAACAAGGTTTCTTTGTTTGTTGTTAATCCCTTTGGCTTTTTATCCTCCCCAATTCGTGCAGACATGCACAGGACACTTGCATCAGGTGGCTACAGTACTGATGTTTGGTCTCCACAACAGCGTGATGCCCACATCTTTAGGCATATCCCCAGCTCTAGAGCCTGAATACTGGTTCAGCATGCACACCAAAAAAGAGGTCAGTTGCACTTGGCTGCAAGATGGTTCTCCTGCCCAGCAGTGGAATGTGAAGACACACGCTAGACCATGAGATATGGGTGGGCAACAAAGAGTGCTTGGGTAAAAATGACAAGTAGTTACAGTTGTGGGAGAACTACCACAGAGGCATTTTCCCTTGGCCAGGTAAAATGACCCTACTGAAGCAGAAAGTTGTCAACCAGAAAATGTTATTATTTATACTCATGCATGTGGCTAGTATCAAACGAGGCCCTGTTTGCTCCAGTTTCATACATGATTCCATCAATGGATACCTATCTCTAGGGTTTATAAAGTTAGGAAGAAATTTTCCCTGCGGGCTTCACCTAAGTAGCACAATGTGAGCTAAGAGAAGTGATGAGCTTGTACTGCCCCATTTTCATTCCAGTATATTCCTTGCCAAAATAATACTTTGAAACCATAGTTCATTTAACTATATCTCATTCCCTGTGACTTTATGCATTTGAGTAATTTTATTAAACCTTGATTTAAAGAAAATGTTGTCAATCCTGCATCTAGCATGAGATGTTTTATCTTTGTACCAACAGTGACCATCTCAGATCTCAGCACTGTATTTTGAGCCACAGGACAGTGGCCCATTTAAAGGTAAATAAGAAACTCCTTCCCCCCCAAAATTTCAATGTCTCATTATCCCTTACCAAAACTGGTGTAAAACTCAGTGAGAATTGGGAAATATTTTATAAATATATTTATAAATATTCTGAACTTTATAACTTATTAAACTGGACGATGGCAAAGTATAAGACAGTATCACCCATTTGTCAGGTTAACCCATAAATCTGTACCTTTATATGTGACAATTTGTCAAGTTAGCAAAACTAATGAAAAAATAAACCTTCTCCTAAAAATCTTAGTTTTCAACTCATAACTATTACCTGAAAAAATCTTTTAAGGACTTAGAAGATATAGGGGCGCCTGGGTGGCTCAGTCAGAAAAGCATGTGGCTCTTGATCTTGGGATCGTGTGTTTGAGCCCCATGATGGGTGCAGAGATTACCAAAAAAAAAAAAAAAAAAAAAAAAAAAAGAACAAACAACAACAAAAAGAAGATATAAACCTATTTTTTCAAAGCATAAATTCAACAAAATAGAACCAATGGTCTAATGTCAGTAGCTAATGCAATTCTCTCTCCACAAAAGCAGCTATGGGGAAGAGACACTAGAAAAGACTGAAAATCTACTTTGGCTCAAGATAATTGATAAAATTCTATTCCTCCCTTTAAAAACAAAACCAAAAAAAAGTGATTTTCTCTGTGTCAGCTTTTTAAATGATTTTGAGTGTAACATATAGTCAAATTACTAAAGATCACACAGCACAATTAAATGTGTGCTGAGATGTATCTTAAATAATCTCAAACTTCTAAAACTTCTGTGGCTTTAGCAAAAGCATCATAAAGTACTCGACAACCAGAGTAAACCTCTTTAAAGCGACAAAATAGCAAGGAAAGGTCAGGGAGCCAAGCAGGTCAACAAAGTCCTTCTTCCCAATCTGGGGTCATTCTTCCCTCCGGCACTGATTGGTCTCCCAGTAAATTCCACATTAGCTCCTCCCTTCAGCTGCAGCAGAAACACTTGAACTGCCTTCTCTCTCCACAAAAGTTTAGTTTGCTGATTGGGCATGAAACAAAGGGAAGACAGCAGGGGTACAATTTATAAGGGGGCAGGCAAGGTTGACAGGCTATTGTGCTCTGGAGGCATCCACAAGCTGTTAATTCTATTTTAACATCGTTAATAAGACTGTTAACACATCAGACTTTGTTTAGAGACCTTGAAAACATCAACAAACTATTAAACGATCCACCTGAAATAAAATAGTATCCACTTTGGAAACATCAAAATCATACTTTTTTTAATCCTTAAAACTGAAAGACTAAAGAAAGGAAAAAGGAAATCTATTACTGTAAATCATGTGCAAATACCCCCAAATTCTTACGTTTAATACTCTTGAAACATTCTTTTTTATTTTGACATCATCTTTGATCTGTGAATTTTCAAAATAAGGAAATCATATCAAAATAGTTTTACTTCCATTTACATATGCAAAAAGGGATTTAAAAACAAATGCACAGGTTTAAATATTTAAAATGAATAATTAGTCTGGCAGATTAACAGCACTTAATTTTGCAATAGAATAACATTTTGAGCTCAGTCTGTAAAGAAAGAAGAAAACACTCCATTATATAAGGCAAGTTTTTGTATTATACCCTCACATCCAACTAAAATACTACTAAGTAATTTTAGCAAGAGTAAAAAGTTCCAATTCATGACTTAAGAAAAAGAAAATTTTCTAAATTTTATTTTGCTTTTTTTTCTCCTTTGCTTTACTTAGCTTAATTTTAAGAATTAAGATTATTCAAAGTAAAAAGTACTATGCTTAAAATCAAGGTGACCAAATAACCAATAACTGACATTCAACAATGTTTATAAAGAAGAAATTTTAATTTGAATTTTTGGTGTAAATGTATTTTTGATGTCAAACTCTTTTCAATTAAAATAGCATATTTCTTATGGGATAATCTACTAAAATTACTATAATTGACACCTAACTATATTTTCATGTAAAACCAAAAATATATATTACAAAGAATTTTTAGTAACAGCTTAAAAACAATTTTCTGGACACTATATCAGAAACGAATGGAAAAACTTGAAGCATTTGGGATATGGCTTAAAGTACTGATTTTCTAACACACTATAATGCAAATTTGTAGGTGTTAATTTTAAACATCCTTGCCTGTGATTTAAAACAACAGTTACTTAATGCTCTTGCTAGCACTGGAGTGAAAAATTAAAAGCATGAGAAATTAAGGTGGAATCAAATTATGTAGAAGGGATATACAGCTTACAGAAGAGAGCAGGGAATTCTAGGAGATATTTAAATCTTTTGACTCCTTTGAGTGCAGCTGTTTATCGGTGACCAGTGGTGGCCTAGGGTTAGGGGAGATGGTGAATGAAAACACTGTGGAGGCTACTCACGAACCAGGACATTAATGTGAGAACACGGAAGTGTAAACTCATGGGCAAACGCTGAGACAACTCAAAATGCAATCTCCGCGTTGAACACAACACAAGAGTGAGTTCTCAACAGGTCAAATGACCAATGAGCAAACGCGGGTTCAAGGCATGACGACTTTGGGTGACACACTCTGGGAAAGCATCAATCACCACACATTTTTACAAGTGGAAATCAAGGCAGGAACTCTGAATGATGACTGACGAAGAAATAACATTTGGCTACCACTGTTCAATTGCCTTTCCCAAATACGATGCCGGGTTTATCTCTCCGGCTTCCTACAATCTTTCATGTTTCAGATACACACATTTCAGCCCGAGTGTTTCAGTTGCCATAACAACTTCATAAATTTGTTCTCAGATGTCCTTTTTAATCACATCCTTTTTTTTGAAAAAGCTGGATGGGTCAGGACAGTGCCTCCAATTTATTTGGTTCATACCTGGCTCATGAGGAGTTGGGGTATTTGTTCCCTTACGTTAAGAAGCTCAAACACCTGAAAATAATGTCACTATTCCTCTCTATAGGCAAAGAAGATGTTTTTAAAAAATGTGTTTGCATGTGGCCTTATCATCAAATTTTTAAAACCTAGGCGACAATGCCCAGGAATCGTCCCCTGGTTCATGACGTACAGAGATTGCTAACGCTGCCCAGTCGTGTACAGAAGGGCCCCGTGCACAGAGCAGCCGCTTTATTTCCAGATATCAATTATTTATACTGTCAAACAGGTTTTTGATAGAATTCTAGTGGTTTTAATTGGCTTCTAGTGACTATTATTACTAGTATCTTTAAAATAGTATCCACCTCACGATAGGAAAACAAAACCATGCGAGTATATAATAGTTTCAACAGCATACATTAATTTTTTAAATACTTAGCAATATTTTCGGATTTCATTCCAATAAAGAAGGCACAGTAACCCTGGCACCATTAAACAAATGACTTTTGCCAACATCAACAACCAGACAATGGAAAACAGGACTCCACCAACAAATGGAGAGCGGGTGTCAAAAAAATTCAAGCTGAGGTTTTTGCATATGTAGTGAAACCAAAGGCACTCCCAGAAGGTATTGAAATGCACAGATAAGAACACAAAAGGCCCTAAAGTGGTTTTGAGGGTCACAATTTGCTATGAAACACAGCAGATGGAAACATGTGAAAGTCCACTTGAGTGAATTTAGAATGCTGGAGTATAAAATAAAATCTGAGAGTAATGGACAAATTAGGGCAATCGACAATTCTCGAGTTTTATCTTTAGGTGCACTATCACTTTGTTAGAACAGCAATATATTCATATATATATATATATATATATATATATATATATATATATATAAAATTAGGGGAATGAGGTAGAGGGGGAACACGCTGTTTATAACCCCATTTGTCGAAATTAAAATACAGGGCAAACGATACGCAACTAAGTACGAGCAAAAAGTAAATATTGGCTATATTTAAGGAAAGAGATAAGAGCAGATGTTATTTAAAAAGTTGGACCTTTAACTTCAAAAAATACTACACAGGACTAGTTTTTTGCTACTGGAAAAAAATCTTTAATTATGTAAAGAGCGAAGAGAAGGTGGGACTCTTTACCTTTGAATACTAAATTAGGAAGCAGCCGCATCAAAGGCAGGCTTGATCCGTTCTGCCTGAAAAATTAATAGGCTTGACAAGTCCTTTACAATATTTTCTAGAATCGCAAAAAAAAGAGGTTCTAGTGACACCCACAGTCTCAGGAACAAAATGCAGCCGTGAAGAAGGGATTGGGGTTGGGTGAGGGCTTGTTTGTTTGGGGGTTGTTTGTTTTTCCTTCATCACAATGGATAAAGCCTTCAGCCCCGACTGGAGGATCTACATGAGGACTTCCTCCAGCTTCTTTTCTCTTCTTCCTCTCTCCACTGCCACTGCCCCACCGCCTGTCGGCTGTCAGAGAAGGCCTGTAGCTACACGGGGCCTGGCTGGAGGGCCTGGCCACCCCAACCCTGCAGTTTCAAAGGGCAGGGAGTTGAAAGGAGGGGAGAGCTGTGAGAGGGGCAGGGATGCTGAGGAGAGACATCAATTCAGCATTCCTCAGTGGCCTCAGATCTTCGCACTTGTTTTCTTTCCCCCTCTTCGCTCCTGGAAGGGTGAGGCGGGAACCAACACTTCAAAGGGGAAACTTCTTGGAAGGACTTGTTAGCTAGCTCTGCACTTCCCATCAGCGTGATTAGCACCCAAGGTTGTTATTAAATGATAAAAACAAAATCATCTCTCTTAAAGAAAACCACTTTACAGCTCCTGAGTCACTTGCTGATGAAGATGTTGGTGTTCTGGAGGGGGGTGGGGAGGATAGCACAATGGCCTTGCCTTAGCTCAGCTCCTTTCAGAAAAATGGAAGGCACACCTCTGCAGAGTGGGGACACACAGGCGGCCTTCTGCTAACACACCAAACTCTCGTCCTCTCTGCACCCGACTCCTGCTGCTGGGAGTGGGGAGTGCGAATACGGGCCAGAGCTCCATCAGGAAGGGGAGGGACGGAAAAAGGTCGCCAATTCAATAGTAGGAAGCCACCGAATGGGGCAGGATAAGGCAGGCACACAGACTTGGGCTCTGTGTCTGGGACCGAGAGGAAACATGGAGGTTCAAGGCAAATGCCTCCCAATGAAACAAACTTGGCTTACATTACTGGGAAACACTGATAAAGAAACTAGCTGAAGAGGACTATTTAAAGAAGAAGGAGAGGAGAGCTACTAATTCACTCAAGAACAAATCTTAATTGCTCAAAACCAAGCAGCTAAATTTCAAGAATGCCTAAGAGGACTTTCAGAATATAACCTGCAGCACAAAACACACACAATATTATCTTGGAAAAATAAAAGATTTTCAGGATCAAAAATCAACTCAGAACTTTACCTTAATCTTTCCTTTTTTTTTAAGGGTTTAATTTTTTCCCATCACCCCCCAATTAGGTCAGAATGTAAGTAATGTTATTACAATTTAACTATAAGCCATTTATTTTGCTACCTTTTTAAAAGAAAAGATGAAAGAGATGCATGTACCTTATTCCTAAAGAGCTCAAAATCTGAATTTAAAAGAATAAAACTTTCCTAAACAATTAGAAAGTCAAGAAGGGTTTTTGCAAGAACTATCAAAAGACAATATTTATATAGAATTTGAGCATTAGCAGCTAGCCTGACACAGCAAAACCATTGTATTTTCCACTAGTTTTGTTTTGCTATATACAGCTGTGTTTTCACAGATGCAAAGCCATGTGTCTCCACCAAAAGGTCTAGGCTTCCCTTCAGATGTGAATGCAGATCAAAGGTTCAAACGCAGAAATACAAGATCCTTTTCCCTTTGGAACATGTTTTTATTTTTCTGCAGTGGCTGCAAACCAGAATTTCCATCTGTTGTCCTTCTGCAGCATACAGGTTAACCTTAGCAGTGGGGCTCGGCACACTGTTATCTCCGCTAAGAAGTGCGCAGATGAAGCACGTCTGCATGTATGCTCTGAACAGCTCCCCGACATGCCCACCCAGCTGAGAGAGAACGGCACCAGGCAGGAGCAGAACCCATTTCAGTTGATACTGAAAAATTAATTTTTAAATTCCTCTGAAATATCAGATTATAAATTTAAGATGGGGTTTTGCTTTTATACAACATGCATCCTGATAAAGATAATAATATCAACTGTGATTTCCTGCCTATCCCTTCTCCCTCCTATACCCAGTAGTATGTAATAAGACATCCTGCATTTGACTCTGTTTTATGGAAAATCCTCTAATAGGAAATAATTTGATAAAAAAAAAAACACCTCATTAATCTTAAGTCATTTTTTATTTCATTACAAGTTAGTAATCCATAATTTTGAATGGAAATATTTTTTTAATTAAAAAAAAAGTTTATTTGTTTTGAGAAAGAGAATGGGGGAGGGGCAGAGAAGTGGGGGGAGGGAGAGAATCCTAAGCAGGCTCTAAGCTGTCATCACAGAGCCTGATGTGGGGCTCAATCCCACAAACTGTGAGACCATGACCTGAGCCAAAGTCAAGAGTCAGACACTCAGGGATACCTAGGTGGCTCAGCTGGTTGAGCATCTGACTTCAGCTCAGTTCATGATCTCACAGTTCCTGAGTTCAAGCCCCACATCAGACTCGCTGCTGTCAGCACAGAGACTGCTTTAGATCCTGTCTCCTTTTCTCTCTACCCCTCCCACACTTGTGCTCTTGCTCTCTCTCTCTCAAAAATAAATAAAACATTAAAAAAAAAAAAAAGGAGTCAGACACTCAACCAACTGAGCCATGCAGGTGCCCCTGGAAATATTTTTTAAAATTTATCAATTTTTTTAAAATAATCTTTCCCTTTGATTTCTATTCCTTTTATTGAAGATACCCTCAGAATGACTGGAGAGAAATAAGTTTCCCTGCTCCCTACTCTGAAAATGAATTTACTGCCATGAAAACATCTGCTTAGAAAAACAGTAAAAATAAAGCACTGAAAAAGTGGGAGCCTCTGAAGGTATTTTTGGCAGGTTTTTAAGGTCACTAAATTGAGGGGATGAGAGAGATAGAGACAGAGAGTGGGGGGGGGGGGGGGAGGGCGGGTAGAGAGAGAGGCAGGCATATCTACCTATCTGTAGAAGAGCCAAAGAGGTTAGAGGGATGAATGGATGGATGGAGATGACAGATACAAAGCTTTGGCTACTCCCTTTAGAGATTCTACAAAAACCCAAAGTGGAAAGTGTCAGGAACTGGTCCTAATGCTAATGTCTGAGTGCCATCTAGTGGTCTGCCTAGAACTGCACTCTGGTCTAGCTACACCTGGAAACTCCATCCTATGCTATGGTCTGTGGCTCCTTACTGCATATCTCCACCCCATTTTGGCTCATTCAGTACTCCCAATGCTCCCATCCAATAATTGTAGCTTTTCTGTCCTAATTACCAAATAAACCAAAAATACAAAATGCCTCCGAAAACAAAACGATAAGAGGGATGATCCCAAAGGTTGGGGTGGGTCTCCCAGAAGCAAAGTGTATCACAGGTGTTCTCAATGAGGGCTGCCTCCAAGACATGTGCAGAAGCAGTTTCTACATAAGAAGTTGTTATGACCACACCTGAAGGACCAGACTAAACACATAGGGAGCCCTACTATCTACACCCGTGTCAGGATGTTAAGCTTTAGGGGGCAGATAATTAGCTCTATGACTGGGCATCAATATTCCTCCGTAGGTACTGAGAGGTAGAAAACAAGAGGTAGGTAGTCTGTTACACCTGAAAAGTACCTACTCCAACTCTCACTTTCCAACTGAAGTGACTCAGAAAGGTGAAGGCTTGTTCCCAGTGACCTGGGGAGACAAGAGGACTCATTTCATCATTTTCCCCTGCTCCGAGAAGGGGTCACTGAGAGGAGGGTGAACAGCTCTGAGAGTGAGCGGGGATGTGGGGGGGAGGGGGGTACCTACATGCTCCACAGACAGTGCTGCAGAATCCTGTGCCAGGGTACATGGCGACTCAGAGAGCTTAGTCAAAGCCAGCCCTGGCACATTAGTGTCTTATGCAGTGGTAACGGAGACTGATTTTCCTGTTACCTGTCTCACTCCTTCTCCCCTCCCTTTTCACTTTAATAACAAAAGTAAATGGTTACATCACACTGTTCTAAGCTCACACCTGTTCTAAGCTCTTTCAATTTTATCTCACCGAATCCTCACAAAAAGTCTTTAGGTAGATACTATCATCCACATTTCAAAGATAGGGCAACCAGGCTACAGAGGTAAAGCCAGCTCACAACAGTGGCAGTGCTGGGATCAAGTGTGGGAGTCTGGCTCCAGCCTGGGTTGCCTCCACAAAAGCATCTTTCTCCTCTGTATGAAAACATGGACACTTAAAGCATTTAACAGTTAAAGAAGGTGTTTGGGGCTAACAGGGTCAGTCCTTGGATATGTAGGACAAGGGCTGCCATGTAGTAAGTGTGTCATGTCAGAGCATCAGTTTGTCTGACTGTAAGACAGGGCTATGTTATCTGTCCACCTCAGAATAGGTTGCTGAAAATGCAATGAGATCATCTGTGCGGATATGCTCTGTAAAAAGTCATGTCCAATGGAACAGAGGTGGTATTCATTTTCATCCCATGAGACCATCCCTGTTGCCCGACATCCAGAGAGGGCCTCTAACAAACTGACAACAGACGGTAGAAGCGAGGCCGACAGTTTCCATTCTTCAAATACTGACTTTGATTGTAAGTTCCATGGAGCAGGGACCCACAGTGTGTCATTATTGGGATGAGAGGACGTTCCCCTCTCCACATTATGCCAGGGCCCAAGAGGCAAAATGGATTTAGGAACCGTGAATTATGAATAATAATGAGAGATAATTATGCTGATATTAATCCTAGTAAAACAAGCACAGTGGTTAATATTTCAAGCATACCTTGAAGCACCTCTCCAGCCATCTGAGGCAGCATCCTGAAGTACTCATGTGAGTGTGGTGGCCCATAAGGGAGGACAGATGCCCAGAGCTGACTGACCCACATGCCTGTCCCACCCACTAGAAGCCACTGTCCCGGCTTCATTCTGAGTTGCACTTGGTGTGCAGACACCTGAAAAAGCACAGCTACAGTGACAGCAACAAGATGCAGCACTGCAGCACCCGCCATACTCCTCTGAATTCTTTCCCCAACCCTGCTTTACTGAGATATAATTGACATACATTATTGTGAAAATTTAAGATATACAACGTAATGATTTGATATACATAACATTGCAAAATAATTACCACAATAACATTAGGTAACATATCCATCAGTTCACATAATTACCCTGTGTGTGTGTGTGTGTGTGTGTGTGTGTGTGTGTGTGTGTGTGTGTGTAGTGAGAACATTTAAGATCTATCTACTTCAGTCTGGCAGGGAGAGGAGTGCTTAAGACAGTTGAGTTGCTGCATGGAAAGAATGGGCTTCAGAGTGGGTCTGGGCCTGAATCCTGGTTCTGCCAAGCATCACCATGTGATCCTAGCAAGATTCTTAACTCTCTGGCCCATGTGCTCATCCAATATGAAACAGGATCACAACACCTGTCCCAACCAGAGTTAAACGAAATGATGTAGTCACAAAGTTTTGCACCAGCCTTGGAGGGGAGCTCAATGTATACTCATTGAATGACAGAAAGAAAGGAGGGGGATCACCAAGAGATGATGGCGGTGTGCATCACCATGGGAACTCCACTGTAAGGAGTGTACAGCACGGTTCACATTTCCCTCACGCACGCAAAACGCACAGCTTAATGCTCAAGAACACAGGTTCTGGAGTTGGGCAGACATCTAAGTTTTGTTAAAATACTACTTAATTTTAAAATTAAGACAATCTGACTTGTCTCAATGTGGCTCACTCCCGGCTTTGAGGCCAGAGGCTCTATGTTCTATCCACTTTCAGTCACTGTTCTGATGTGATTGCTTTGGAGACCTTGATATAAAGCAAGACTATGGTGACACTGGAAGCACGATAATACTGTGGGCAAGAAAAGACTGGAGAGCTGAAGATTTGGCTGAACAGGCCCACCCCTCCATATGTGGGCCTCAGGGCTCAAGTGAAGGTCTGAGGCCCCAGGCCTCAAGCACCAACCAATCCTTCCTCTTTGTGCCCTGGTTTGGTCCTGTATGTGTGTGGACATGCCAACTTGCACATCCAAGCTCAGTGTTTCACTTCCCAGCACACCTCACCCTTTAGCCACCACCTCAGGTCTGGGGTGTAACCGCTACAGTGGTACCGTCTGCCCACCAGGACAGACCCAGGGTGAAATTCATGGATGCCCAGCTAACAGTGACATTTCCCAGCCTCTCCTGTGTCTGGGTGTATTCATGAGACAAAGTTCTGGTTGACAGGGTATGGTCAGGGTGACCAGAAGTATGAAACGTCCATAAAAGAAGAGCACATCCTCCGGGTTCCCTGTGTCACAGGCCAGGTCAGAGCAGCCTTCCTAGATAAGATGCTGAGGGTGGACGATCCACAAGATGAAAGGAACCTGGGTCCTCCCAGAGCCATCCTATACACCGTCTGCCACCAACCTACACTTAAAGTGAGAGATAAAGTGTCTTTGATAATGGCACTGTATTTGGGGGCCTTTTTGTTACAACATCCAAACCTGTACCCAACATTTATCTCAGTTACCCTACGTGTTTGAAATGGGTACCTAGATCACTGTGCCTAGCATATTAGCACTCGAATCAGTCTAATTTTGAGAAGAACAAATAAACCAAAATTATACAGTTGGTCCACTAGGACATATGGACCACTATGAAATTCCTAAGTATAAGGGAAGGTTAAGAAAAACTAGCAAGGGGGACACTTGGGTGGTTCAGTTGGTTAAGCACCTGATTCTTGATTTCAGCTCAGGTCATGATCTCATGGTTTGTGAGACTGAGCCCAGCATTGGGCTCTGTGTTGGCAGTGTGGAGCCTGCTTGGGATTTTCTCCCTCTCGCTCTCTCTGCCCCTCCTCTGCTCATGCTCTAAGACTCTCAAAATAAATAAGTAAACATTAAAAAAAAAAAAAAAAAAAACTAGCAAGGAGGAAAAAAGAAAAAAAAAAACCTGGAGGACAAATGGAAAGCCAAGGAGAAAATAATCATAACAGCTTCTTGTGTAGTAGTTTAAATTTCCAAACAGATGTATGTGATTAAGGAGACATTTTAAAATGAAACATCATTATTTCATTTGGTCATAACAATAATGGTGCCATTACCACCAGATGCGTAAAGTGAGACAAAGATAGTTGCCCTGGAGGTACAACCAAGTAACTTTAAGTCTAGAATCCTAGATGCTCTCTCCCAAAGTTTTTTGTTTTTTTTTTTTTTTTCAGATAGCCATCTTTGTCCCTAGGTTATCAGCCTCATGACAGTGACTCCTCTGTGGCCAATTACTTAACTCTACTCTTTTTTTTTTTAATTTTTTTTAATGTTTATTTATTTTTGAGACAGGGAAAGACAGAGCATGAACGGGGGAGGGTCAGAGAGAGGGAGACACAGAATCTGAAGCAGGCTCCAGGCTCTGAGCTGTCAGCACAGAGCCCGACGCAGGGCTAGAACCCACAGACCGCGAGATCATGACCTGAGCCGAAGTCTGCCGCTTAACCGACTGAGCCACCCAGGCGCCCCTTAACTCTACTCTTTTTAAAACATCTATCACCATACTCCCATTCTGAAATCTATAGGCACTCCTACTTGCCTAGAAAGCGAGGTCCAAAATCCTTAGCCTAGAAGTCCAGGCTCTCCACAATCTGATCCAAACACAACTTTCCAATCTCATTTCCCGCCACCCCAACACAAACTCTTGCCTTCAACTGGGCTTGTCTTCTCAGCACACTGAGCACCATCTTGCCTCCCCAGTGTCACACCCATTCTACTATGCATGTTCAAAGCCTACTCATCGTGGAAATATTCTTTTATTGCCACTTGCTCATCATGTCTCTCCCAGCCCATCACTGCAACTCCTCCCACACTTGGCTGACACAGCCCTTTCCACTTGGGAGAGTGGTATCCATTGTTTCGATTTGACTTATAAGGAGAAATAACCTTCAGGGGCACCCTCACCCCCAGAGACTAGCTAAGAAGCCAACCATTCTCACGCAGAGGCCTCTGCATGGTTCCACCACAAGTGGTACAGGGCCATGACACCACTGAGCAGGGTAACTAGTACTGCTGGCACGCACACCGACCTTTCCCACTTCAGCCTACTCTGTGCCTATTGTGAACCCTGCAGCCACAGGTCACACTTTTGGTGAACAGCAGGGGCTGTGTTATCATCTCTTCCCTGGGATATCTGTACTTTTATAGAGCACTTCCTTCTTATTTGGGTAGAAAGTCTTGCTCAAATCCCTAGCAAGTCACATCAGACAGGCCAGTCAGGGTGCTTGAGTGCTAGAAACGGAATATTCAGTCCTGTGTGAACACGTATTGGTTACTGACTGCCCCCAAGTCCACCCACCTCTTAAGGAATTCCTTCATCCTACCCACAACTTATGGTCTTCCAAAATTATCATCAAGATGCACAGTTCTCCCAGAGCCAAAGGGTAGACCAATTTAGACCAAACACATCATCCCCACAGTTAACATCTTTTTTTTTCTTTTTTAAACGTTTATTTGAGAGAGAAAGAGCGCAAGTGTTTGTGTGCACAAGCAGGGGAGGAGGAGAGAGAAAGGGAGAGAGAGAATCCTAAGCAGGCTCTGTACTGTCAGCGCAGAGCCCGACAAGGGGTTCAATCTCACGAACCATGAGATCATGACCTGAGCCAAATCAAGAGTCAGATGCTTAACTGACTGAGCCACCCAGGTGCCCCCGACCCCAACAGTTAACATCTTGAACAGAGTTAAAGATTGAACATGCTGGCGGTACATCCATTTGGCTGTCTGAGCTGGGACAACACGAAGGAGTGGTGCTAATAGCAAGATGCCTGGGGCTGCCTTCCCACCAATTTTGTGAATGTGCCCACATCCTTCCAATAAATCCCTTTTTGCCTAAAAAAGCCAGATTTGGTATCTCTTAAGAATTTTTGTTGCCCTACATCCAGATGGCCAACTGACACATGAAAAAATGCTCAACATCACTCATCATCAGGGAAATACAAATCAAAACCACCATGAGATACCACCTTACACCTGTCAGAATGGCTAACATTAACAACTCAGGCAACAACAGATGTTGGTGAGGATGTGGGAAAAAAAAGATCTCTTTTGCGCTGCTGGTGGGAATGCAAGCTGGTGCAGCCACTCTGGAAAACAGCATGGAGGTTCCTCAAAAAATTAAAAACAGAACTACCCTACGACACAGCAATTGCACTACTAAGCATTTATCCACAGGATACAGGTGTGCTGTTTCGAAAGGACACATGCACCCCCATGTTTATAGCAGCACTATCAACAAGAGCCAAAGTACGGAAAGAGCCCAAATATCCATCAATGGATGAATGGATAAAGAGGATGTGGGGTGTGTGTGTGTGTGTGTATACACACACACACACAATGGAGTACTACTCAGCCATCAAAAAGAATGAAATCTTGCCATTTGCAACTATGTGGATGGAACTGGAGGGTATTATGCTAAGTGAAATTAATCAGAGAAATTAATCAGAAAGTGAAATTAATCAGAGAAAAAATCATATGACTTCACTCATATGAGGACTTTAAGAGACAAAACAGATGAACATAAGGGAAGGATAACAAAAATAATATAAAAACAGGGACGGGGACAAAACAGAAGAGATTCATAAATATGGAGAACAAACTGAGGGTTAAATGAGGGGTTGTGGGAGGCGGGATGGGCTAAATGGGTAAGGGGCACTAAGGAATCTACTCCTGAAATCATTGTTGCACTATATGCTAACTAATTTGGATGCAAATTTTAAAAAATAAAAAATTAAATTAAAAAAAAAAAGAATTTTTGTTGCCTTTGGGGCACATGGGTGGTTCGGTCAATTGAGCATCCAACTCTTGATTTTGGCTCAGGTCATGACCCCAGGGTCGGGGAATCAAGCCCCCGGTCGGGCTCCTTGCTAAGCATGGAGCCTCAAGATTCTCTCTCTCAGGATGCCTGGCTGGCTCAGTCGGTTAAGTGTCTGACTCTTGATTTCAGCTCAGGTCATGACCTCCTGGTTTGTGAGTTCGAGCCCCACATTGGGCTCCACACTAACAGCGCAGAGCCTGCTTGGGATTCTCTCACTCCTTCACTCTCTACCTCTCCCATGTGTGTACTTTTTCTCCCTCTCTCTAAAAATAAATTTAAAAATTTAAAAAGATTCTTTCTCTCCCTCTGCCCCTCTCCTGTGCCTACTCTGTCTCTTAAAAAAAAAAAAAATTCTTTCTTTGTTGCCTTCATTTGTTTGGCTCAGTCCATAAAGCATGTGACTCTTGATCTCGGGATGATGAGTTCAAGCCCCAAACTGGGTGTACAGCTTATTTAAAAAAAAAAAAAAATGTTGTTGCCTTAAAAGAGCCTGATTCAGTATTTGTTGCTTAACCAAGAATCTTAACTGATAGAAAGCCATAACCTAGAATTCCATTAAATTAAAAAACATTTATTCTTGGGGAGGCTGGGTGGCTCAGTCAGTTAAGCAACTGGCTCTTGATTTCAGCTCAGGTCATGATCTTATGGTTTGTGAGATCAAGCCCCATGTCAGACTCTGCACTGACTGCAAGGAGCCTGCTTGGGATTCTCTCTCTCCCTCTCTTTCTCTATCCCTCCCCTGCCCACACTCTCTCTCTCAAAATAAGTAAGTAAACATTAAAAAAATATATTTATTCTTCTTGTCACATACTCAGCACCAAGATAGGTGCTGGCTTTCAAACAGGTACAAGGACTAGCCTTATCCTCAGGAGATTTAATGTAATATGGGAGACAAAATAGGGTACAAAGTACAGTAAGCATGAAAAAAACTATAGAGATGCAGAGGAAGGGTGCATGATAGCAGGGTGAATGCGGGTGATTGATAAGATACCATAAGAGGAAGGTGATATTTGATCAGGATTTCACCAAGTAGAATATGGGAAGAAGGGCACTATAAGGAGTAGGAACAGAATGAGCAATGGCAAGGAGATGGGCAAGAGCTGGGATTGGGGGAGCAGAGGGCTCATTAAAAGCAAGAATTTTAAGGGTGCCTGAGTGGCTCAGTCGGTTAAGTATCCAACTCTTGATTTCAGTTCAGGCCCTGATCTCACAGTTAATGAGTTTGAGCCTGGCATCAGGCTCCACACTCCAGTGTGGAACCTGCTTGGGATGCTCGCGCTCTCTCTCTCTGCCCCTCCCCTCCTCTCTCTTTCAAAATAAATAAACTTTTTTAAAAAAGCAACAATTTTAATGTGACTCAGGTACATGGTATGGGAAGACGATTCTGGAAAGGTAATTTGGAGTCAGGGAATAAAGGAAATTGTATCACTGTATGGCCATGGAGGGTCTTCATTCTTTAGTGTTGGGAACTACTGAAACTTTTTAAAGAGTGGAGCAATGCGACTTGTGTTCAGAGACCTCCTTCTGGAAGACAGGAGGGAGGAGAGACCAGGCAGGAGGAGAGAGTGATGAGCTGGGATAGCAGTGAGGAAGGGATGGCCAGGAGCCATGGTAGAGAGACACAGAATCTGAGAAGTTGGATGGAATCAAGAATAACTCCAAAAATTTCAGCCATGAAATACGGAAATGTGGCCTCAGAGGCATTGTCTTGAGTGGTGCAATGACCAGAACAACACGCCAAACACAGAGGCTTCCCTGCTTGCCTTACTCCTCAGTAAACACATTTACCTTTGGCCAAATCAAGACTCAACCTCCTCTCAGACTGAGAATTAGCAATACAGTTTCTGATTCCTGAGCAGTGAGGGGGAAAGAGGGTAAAACCTGAGGTTTCCAACATTGTTCTTTATTAATTCCCCTCTAGAAAAAATGTTTTTCTTCTGAAGAATCATAGACCATTTAAGTTCTTCATCAATGTTTCAAATTTTCCCCACCCTTTATCCCCTTTTAACAGCAAATGAGTAAGATTTGCCAAAGCAACGATGACATTGCAAAGGTAAGTGCACTGCAGTCTACTGAACTGCTACATTTGTTTAGCTTCTCTACCTTCATGACATAAGTTTTAAGGGTCTTTGTAGTCTTCACAGAACTGCACCTGGACTATATATGAAAAGTGGGTGCCAATTACAGTATTTTAGTTAAAACTGGTTCCTACGCATCATCGTCTTATGCTAGCAGAGAGCTGGCACCAGCAACAAAGGGTTGCTATTAATAGTACAACACAGAACACAAGCAGAAAACTTGAGTGAAATTATGTTTTTTAAAACCCAGTGTTTAGTGCCCAGAAAAGGGCCAGACTGTGCGGCATCTGTGCTGAGGGGATATGGGACTAATAAATCATTGCCATTTTTACTACACACAGGCAGAATATCATAGTACATCCAAAGCCAAACATTTGCTGTCCGAAAAAAATGATTTACATTCCAGGGCTTTTTTTCCTCACTCAATTTGAGAGTTTATGCATTTATGCATCCAAAATTATTTTTATCAATTTAACTGTCCTATAATCATGAACAGTTTTTGATTTGGGAAGGGTTAAATTTATGAATGAAATATTAACATAAACATACATACACAACCTTATGTTCAAACATAAAACATTCATTTCAAAGTCTGATTTGCAGATGGAAAGCCATGTAACATGTAAAATCAGGCTAAAAAATGGGATTTTGGTACATGTAAAAAAACTACTAGCAAAGCTAGATGCTAACTTTCTATTATCAGTCCAAGCAAGCAGTAAGAAAAGCATACATATTTTTTTGCTGAATTAATTTCGTCAGATTATCAAAACAATACAAAAGACCTTAAACACTGATGAAGGTACGATATTTTTCTTCAATGAGCAACAATCTTAGGATGATTTCTTAAGCTTCAGGCACATTTGGCCATCCTATCTGCTCTGGAATACATTAGTGTAATAAAAAGGGGCTTCTAAATAGTAATGCAGGCGGTTCCAATAATCACATTATCATCGTAATGTATTGACAGCGAGAAAAGTCACAGAAAACAAGGACTGACAGGAAAACTGTTTCAGAATTCAAAGAACAACAGGCCATTTATTTTGGCATTCCATAATCATTTTACCTATACACTCTTTTAGAAAACTGGTAAAATTTAGGAAGCAGAGCCCTACAAGGGCTAATACATATTGGGAGCCTTCTGAACAGTCAGTGGCATTTAGATTTTTGTCCTAGGACTTGAAAAGTTAAAGGCATGGTCCTGCCAATTGTGAGATGCCCTCTCCAACACAGACCACCCACAACTACGGATTTTCCATCTGGTGAACAAAACAGACAGCTCCCTAATTATTTTTAAAAAGGATTTTTCTCCCGAACATACTTTATTTGTCTGTGACCTGGAACTTAATGGAAAACCTGGTATATGCCAACTTCATTTCTTATAATGAAACATCCTATTTTATTGTTTTAACTGGGGTTTTTCAAAGGCTCTGAGATAGAAATTATTACCCCCAGAGCTAACGCTCCAAACCACCAAGACAATTCCAATGAACAACTGTTTTCTCTGAACAGAGAGTATCTTGTTTAAATATTAACCACTGAAGTTTTCTCTCACAACCAACATGATGAAAATAGGAGGGAAATTATTTTCAATCATTTTTAACTGGGCACCCATACTGCTAGTGTCAAAATCTATGGCTTTTCCAACAAGATGGCCACCTCTGCCAAAAGCATGCTCAGAAATGCCAACTGTAATTAAAATCTGGCACCTGTCTTGGGCACCAAATTTGCTTCTAACATCTCCATGTTGAAATGTGTCTCAGCTTTGAGAGGACGTAAGACGCTTTTTGCCCTCTGCCCTTTGGAAAAACACTCGAGTGGAAAAATTGACGGCTGTTATCCTGAAAATTACATTTTTTACATCTTAACTATACTACATCTTCTCTGCTTTCTTTCCCTGAATCTGTTTGTTTAATTAGTCCCAAGAGAATCAGCATACATTCCCTTCACACGTTTTGTTTTTATAAACCTCAGGAAAAACAGGCAGTGAAATAAGTTCTTCCTACCATGAAGTTGTGCTGGTAGGGAAGGGGTAGCAGAACAATGTGGATAGATTTCGTAAGGGGTTAGATATTATGGAATCAGGAGGCTATAGATGGGGGTGGGATGCTTCCCTAAGAAGGCTTTTCAGAGACTAGAGCAATAAATCTTGATTTGATGCACACTGTCTTCTCTGACTACTGTCTACAGCTTGTGCCCCACCTATTGCTTTGTTGAGCTCTCAAAAATCTTATTAAAGTTTTTGTTCTTCAAAGAATCTGTAGCATTTCCCAAAAACAAACTCCCTTCTCTCTTACAAGCCTTTAACATGCTCGACACCTAGCCCCACTTAAGGTGAGGACAGAGCAGTCCTTGGGCCCAGCTACTACTTTGGAAGGATAAATCTGTTGTACAGCTTGTCTCCAACAAGCCCAATGAACAAAAGGCCAAAGTGTGAGACCAACCAAGAGCAGGCTCACTGTTGGGGAAGCTCCTGGGCAGGGTCCCTGTCCACATTGCCCACTGCCTTATCCCAGGACCTAAGGAGTGCCTTGCACAGAAAAGGTACTCAATCAATGCCTAGTGAATGAACACCAGGCAGATCTGGTATGAGTGTGCCTTTGTAAAGAGCACCTTATATTAACATAGGGCCACACTGGCTTCAATGGTAAAAGGAACCTGATGATTATCAACTGTTCCACGTGCAAGAAGATGCTTTTCTTCGGAGACTCATTAAGGGGTGCGGACACACAGATGTTCTGACCTTTGGGCTTGTCAGCCTCCCTCTTCAGAAGTGCTGTCAGTGACACCACTTACCCCAGGCCACCCAGAGCTCCTAAAACACATCACTCTTCATCAGAAATGAAAAAGGGGTAAAGGAGTGTGACAGAATGCTTAAGGTACAAATAGATTTTACTATTATATAATACAGAAAAGTGTATAAAAGTAGTTCCCAATTAATGACAGAGTTCTGCTTTAAAAAAAAAATCACCAAGAACTTGCTTCTTTGGAGCTGAAAATGAATTTTTCCCAATGGAAAAGATGTTACAAATGACGGTTAGGGCCCCAAGAGAGCCTACAAAAACCCATTTAACTCCACAATCTCCCAAACACTATATAACAGCATGTTCATGGGAAAAGAAGCTGAGTTTAAACTGGGGAACTCCACAGCTACAGGAAAAAAAGATAACCAGGAAACTGCTAGTAGCTTATGGGTGCCCCATACCCCCTGAAGGAAAGCCATCTCCCTGGATCAGAAATTCCTCCAATGCAGCATTTTCAAAAAAAAAAAAAAATTTTTTTTTACTGCAACTCATAGGAAGAAACATATTTTATACTGAGAGCCCAGAAACACCCCCCCTCACAAATTGAAAGAAACAAAAGTTTTATAAAATGAAATTCAACATGTGATGTACTCTGACTAGAATAACTTCTCTTACAATTCACTTTTTAAATGCTTCTCATGACCTAATAAATTAGTTTCCAGCTCATTTATTGGGATCCCCAGTGTAAAGCACCATTGCCCTGGATAATTCAAACTGAGGAGCAAAGGGTAGTGAGCAGTAGCTGGTCATGTGTTTCTTCAACTTGTATACTAAATGCCTCAATTGTGATGTAATTATGAGTAAAAAGATTAAAGTGAGACAATTTCCTGCAAATGTGTCAGAGATGCATGCATCCATGTGCAGGCTCCAACCTGTTTTATCAGTAGGTTCTCTTCCTTCTCTACTTGGTCAAAGATATAGGTTTGGGCAGAAAACATGAGAGGATCTAGATAATTACAGACACTATATAACAGAGACTACAAATCATACTGACAACAAGCCTGATCATCTGTAAAGCTTAAAAAAAAAAGTGTTCCTGGATATTCAGAACACATCGATATAATTTAATCAATGTTTGGGCTTTCACTACTGGAGCAGCATGCAAACGGTAGCTAGTAGTCAGAAGGTCATTGCTATCCACTAGGCACAGCCTCAGGAAGCAGAAGCACAGTACCCCAAGCCTGGTAGCCCCTTCATACAGACCTTCTGCTTTTTCTCTCCAGACAAAAGTCAAAGACTCTGGATGAATGGATGATTCTGGGGACTCCAGAGACAAGTAAGTGCCTGACAGGAACCTCATGAGCCCAGGGTGAAGTCCTCGTGAAGATCATGCCCAATAAGCACTTGAGTTCAGTAGATTAGAAAGGGGCCAATGTTCTCATTTTCATGCTGTTGGCAGATTCAAGCAATCCACCTACAACCATTGGCCAAGCCCTCCCGTGCCTGCTTTGGCTAACAGTGACTGAATATTCCCATCCTCACAGGAGGTACGCATTGGCCAAAGATGCAGTACTGAAGGGTCAGAGTGCCCACAGGATGAGGCCCTTACCCTCCCCAGTGAGAGTGGGCCTCTAAACCAAACCTACCTAAAGTCAGAGGTCAGAAATGAGGATCTTTCCCAACAATCTCTAAGAATCTTGCACTATGTCTGAGAACTTGGGACCCTTCTACAAGTTCCTCCTGGGGGAGTCATCTCTGATATGTGTCCTAAGGATTTTCACTAACATAGGTATGCATTTTTTGCATACTGTCACATTGTATTTAACAATTCCATTCAGGGTCACCTGGCTGGCTCAGTCAGTAGAGTATTTTACTCTTGATCTTGGGGTCATAAGTTTGAGCCCCCCACGTTGGACATCTATTTTTTTAACTTATCCCTTTTCTAAGTTTATTTATTTGAGAGAGACAGCATGAATGGGGATGGGGCAGAGGGAGAGAAAGAGAGAGAATCCCAAGCAGGCTTCGTGCTGCCAGCTGCGGAGCCCAACTCTGGGCTCAAACTCATGAACCGCAAGATCATGATCTGAGCTGAAACAAAGAGCTACTGCTAAACCAACTGAGCTACGCAAGTGCGCCTAAAAATAAAATCTTAAAAATAAATAAATAAAATTAAAATTCCATTCAAAAAATTGGGGAACATTATTTTCAAATGTAATTTAAAAAATATTTTAACATTTATTTTTGAGAGAGAGAGAGTATGAGCAGGGGAGGGGCAGAGAGAGAGGGAGACAGAGAATCTGAAGCATGCTCCAGGCTCCAAGCTGTCAGCACAGAGCCCGACGCCAGGCTCAAACCGAGGAACCATGAGATCATGACCTGGGTTGAAGTCAGATACTTAACTGACTGAGCCACCTAGGCACTCCTCAGATTTAATTTTAAAAGGTTTAATTTGAATTGACACTTCAAGAAAAGGACGTACACCACTCTCAGAAACAACAAACGCTACTGAATTCATCTTGGACTTTTTATTTCTGTATTTTCATCCCTTCTTTTATTGTAGGACTATTCTTAATAAAGTGATTTTTTATTGGCATAATAAATAATGGAAAGATGTATATAGTGCCAATGCAATATAAATAGCTTTGGTTCATCTGGATTCCTACCTTATCCACTTAAAATTCATTTTAACCTAGTTTATAAATGATTAATTACTCAGGGGTGCCTGGGTGGCTCAGTCAGTTAAGTGTGTGACTTCTGATATTGGCTCAGGTTGTGATCTCAAGATCATGGGATCAAGCCCTGTGTTGGGCTCTCCACTGAGCGTGGAGCCTGCTTGGGATTCTCTCTCTCTCTCTCTCTCTCTCTCTCTCTCTCTCAAAATAAATAAACAAATATTTAAATGATTACTCATTTTTTTTAAGTTTTTGAGAGAGAGAGGGGCAGGGAATGACGGTTCACACACACATGAGCAGGGCAGGGGCAGAGAAAGAAGGAGAGAGAATCTCAAGTAGGCTCCATGCTGTCATCACGGAGCCAGATGTGGGGCTCAATTCCACAAACCATGAGATCATGACCTGAGCTGAAATCAAGCATCAATCCTTAACCCACTGAGCCACCCAGGCACCCCTACTCATATATTTTTTAAGATTTTATTTTTAAGTAATTTCTATGCCCTACATGGGGCTCAAACTTACAACCCTAATATCAAGACTTGTACGCTCCACTGACTGAGCCAGCCAGGTGCCACTCATATTTTAAAATCAGCAAAAAGCATACTATATATCAACTGAGGTTGTATAAACTGCAAACAATGTAGGATTATATGCTTGCATTGGTGACTGGAAAAAAGACTTCCCACAGGATTGAAGGCAAGGGTTTTCAGAAAAAACTCCACAGATAAAAATTACATATTTTTCACATTTGTCATTTGTCAATATGGTTCATAAAACCAAACAATGAAAGTTCTACGTTAGAAAAGCAATAATCATGAAACAAAGTTAACGTTATGCACTGATTTTTTTGGCAAGTCCTCCCATAAAGGAAATGTATTTTTAGGAGATGTATCAGTGAGTAGTTTAGATTTACACCTCCTCCCATATATTCATATTCATACATGTGTGTATTTATGTACAGATGTCTATAACTGGGTGCACACATACATATTTCCAGAACAGAAAAATCCTACAGTCCTTAAGGTAAAATAGCAGGGGGTACTGCCCATTAAGTTATTGGTTCCAGGCCTTCACTTTCTTTCTTTTTTTTTTTTTTTTTATAATTTTTTTTTTTCAACTTTTATTTATTTTTGGGACAGAGAGAGACAGAGCATGAACGGGGGAGGGGCAGAGAGAGAGGGAGACACAGAATGGGAAACAGGCTCCAGGCTCTGAGCCATCAGCCCAGAGCCCGACGCGGGGCTCGAACTCACGGACCGCGAGATCGTGACCTGGCTGAAGTCGGACGCTTAACCGACTGCACCACCCAGGCGCCCCATAGACCTTCACTTTCTAATTGACAATTCAGGGCTACTTTTCATCACTTGTCAACTTCAAACCCACATTCAACCTTTCCTTTTAGATGATGCTACATCTATAATACAGCAGTACTGAAGTATGCTCTGCAGGAATATTTCTTCAGAAGCACAGCTTAAGAGAAGGTAGAAAGGCAGAAAACCTGCTAAATGCTTTTCACATCTATCAATTACTTGAAAGAACACTGTGGAAAAAAACCCTAAATTTTTACACTTAAATATTTTCCACTAGCCTTAGCAATAATTCCAAATACTTAAAACAAGTACATATGGATTTAAATAAAATGCAAAAAGGTATCTGATACAACAAAAAAATATCTTCAGCCTAACATGGTGAAGTTGGTGAAACATTAAAGATGACATTTTATGTTAATTAACATACAAAAACTATAGGGACATTTAGTTGGCTCCAAACTAAATGATTTTTAAAAACCATAATGAGATCAGCAAACATAGTAAATAGTTAAGTATGCAACTGTCCAGTCTATTAAGTTGCCTCACAAAGAGGCACCTGGGTGGCTCAGTCAGTGGAGCGTCCAACTCTTCACATTGGCTCAGGGCATAATCCCAGGGTCATGGGATTGAGCCCCACATTGGGCTCCATGCTGAGTGTGAAGCCTACTTAAGATTCTCTCTCATTTGACAATAAATTTCATATATTGGAAAAAAAAAAAAAAAGATTCTCTCTCTCAGGGCACCTGGGTGGCTCAGTCAGTTAAGTGTCCCGCTCTTGATCTCGGCTCAGGTCATGAACTCACCGTTCATGGGATTGAGCCCCACATCGCGCTCTGCACTGACAGTGTGGAGCCTGCTTGGGATTCTCTGTCTCCCTTGCTCTCTGCCCCTCCCCCACTTGTGCTTGTTCTCTCTCAAACTACAAAAAAAATTCTCTCTCCCTCTCTGCCTCCTCCCCTGCTCATGCTCTCTCTCTAAAAAATAAATAAACTGCCTCATATGAAAAATACACAAAATTGTTTTGATAGGTACTTTGAGCATCAGTTCTCATGATTAAAAAACACCTAAAATAAAAGAATCAAACTTAATTTTATTTTAAAAGTTTATTTTGAGAGAGAGTGTGCATGCACATTAGCCAGGTAGGGCAGAGAGAGAGGGAAAGAAAGAATCCCAAGCAGGTTCCACACTCAGCATAGAGCCTGATACAGGGCTCAATCCCACTAACTATGAGATCATGACCTGAGCTGAGATCAAGAGTTTAGGGTGCCTGAGTGGCTCAGTCAGTTAAGCATCTGGCTCTTGATCTCTGCTCAGGTCATGATATCACAGTTGGTGAGATCAAACCCTGCATCAGGCTCATGCCGGCAGGGTGCAGCCTGCTTAGGATTCTCTCTCTGCCCCTCCCCAGCTTGTGCTGTGTCCCTCAAAATAAATAAACAACAACAAAAAAAAAGCATCACATGCTCTATCAAGTGAGCCAGTCAGGTGCCCCAAAACTTAATTTTATAAGTATAAAAAGTTAGATTAAAATCAGATCATTCTGTTTAATTAAACTCTACACTACATAGAGAATATACATTTTCAGCTACACGTAGAGCAATCACATGCCTGGCATTTTCCCAGATAATTTCAATCTCAAATATTTTGTCCAATTACCCATTTCCACAAATGTACTCAAATCATGTGCTCAGTGCATACACCAAACTGTGGCTCTAAAAATATAGTCACCTTGTATAGGCAAAAAGGATGGGTTTATACTTTATTTTAATTTTTGTTTTTGGCTTTCATGTGTTACATATAAATGCATTTAAATAACTACTAAAGGGGCACCTGGGTGGCTCAGTCAGTTGAGCATCTGACTTCAGCTTGAGTTTGAGCCCCACGTCAGGCTCTGTGCTGACAGCTCAGAGCCTGGAGCCTGCTTCGGATTCTGTGTCTCCCGCTCTCTCTGCCCCTCCTCTGCTCATGTTCTGTCTCTCCCTGTCTCAAAAATAAATAAAAACATTAAAAAAAAATTTAAATAACTACTAAAGCATTGCTTCACTCCTTTAAGAATGACTACAAATGCTTATATTCTAGAATTGGATTTAGCCAAGTAGTTACTGTTATGGTTGCCCATATTTATGAAACAATGTATGATTAAAGGTTAGTAGCTTTAATTTCTGCATTTCAGAAGCTTGCATTCCAAAAAGTAATAGAATTCACAAATAACAAAAAATATGTGAGGGCACTAAATAACGTGTTGTCTATATAGAGTGACCACAAACCCTGGTTTGCCTGGACAGTCTTGGCTGACTTCTAATGTCCCAGTGTCAATATTAAAATTATTTTTTTAAGTTCTATTTATTTTGGGAGAGAAAGAAAGAGAGAGAGAGAGTGTGTGTGTGTGTGTGAGTGAGCAGAAAAGGGACAGAAAGAGAGGGAGAAAGAATACCAAGCAGTCTCTGCACTATCAGTGAAGAACCCAACATGGGGCTCAATCCCACAAACTGTGAGATCATGACCTGAGCCAAAATCAAACGTGGGATGCTTAACCAACTGAACCACCCAGGTGCCCCCCCCCCTGCCACCGTGTCAATATTAACAGCATCCCTTTCACTCTCAAAAATGCCATATTTTGATGATAAATTCTAAGGCCACACTGTTGATCAATGGGAAGACTGGTATATTGCTGGTTTAGAAACAGCATGTATCTCTATCATCTTCAAGATCTTCAAGTGGGTGATTTTTCAAAATTCAATTGGTTGTGACCTAAAATTCAGCCTTGGGTGAAAGAGTGTACAAAAGATACTAGGCCAGCACATCCTTGTCAAAAGAATCCCAGCTTTGGAACAGAACCTGTTTCATATTGGGGCAGGTACCCACCCCTCTGTTCCTTGGTTCCCTGATCTAGCAATGGATAAGGTTAACTGATGTAATGTTAACCAGCACATGACTTCACACTTCACAGGCACTAAGAGGGTGCCTATGAGTCATACCACCCTATTCAAATTCTGGCACTACCACTTAGTAGCTAAGTAACCTTGGACAGAACCAGCCAGGGGGCCCTAACATCAGCAGCTCTGAGTAAGAATTAAGCCAGATTGTATGTTGAGATGGCAATGTGGAGGAGAGAACTTCAGAGCAAGAAGTGTTTCCCTAGAGTCATCTCCTGAGTGACAGGGGAAGCCTGGGGATGGAGAAGATTCAGCAAAGGGATAAAAGCGTCAAAGACCAAAGAACACTACCTGACAGCTCCATGACAGCCTTTGTCAAATGACAGCATCTTGCTGACCCAGAATCCTGATTCTCAGTCCACATTTTCTTCATTTCTGTCAAATTCCTTATAAGGCAGAAGACAGATTATTATCCTCCCACCCCAGACTATGTACCTATATTTTTTCCCAGCTAGTGACTTTATAATTTTATTTTGCAAAAATAAAAGTGACACAAGCACATTAAAAAACATTCAAAACTATAGTCGCCCCTTCCATACTCCAAGCCTTTAATCTTTCCCCAAAGGTGACCGCCATTAAAGGCTATATATTCTTCCTAAAAATAGTATCTTCATACTTTTATTTACACAAAGATCATACTATATGCACACTGCTTGGTTCAGGTAATAATATATCAAGAGGCTTGAGTTGAACAGTTGAGAAGATAGCTTCTAGAATCAGAATGCTGAATTTGAATCCTACATCTGCCACATTGTGTGGCACTGGGCAAGTTACTCTGTGCCTCAGTTATCACATCTGTAAAATGAGGTTAATAATAATACCCATTTTATATGATTACTGTGAGGGTTAAATAACATATCTAAGACACTCGGAACACTAATTGCTATATAAATATTTATTATTGTTAGTTATTACGACATGCTCATATGAACACACAGAGATCTACCTGGTTCTTTTCTTCATCATTTCTGGTGATTTACATTCCTTCTTATATATCCAAATTATCTGGGGTTATTTCTCTTCAGCCTAAAGAACTTCCTTAGCATTTTTTAAATTTATTTTTTTATTTAAAAAAATTTAAGTTTATTTGAGAGAAAGAGTGAGTGGGGGAGGGACAGAAAGAGAGGGAGAGAGAGAGTCCCAAGCAGGCTCTGCACTGTCAGCATGGAGCCCAGTGTAGGGCTTGAACTCACAGTGAGATCATGACCTGAGTCAGATCAAGAGTCAGACACTTAAACGACTTGAGCCACCCAGGTGCCCCTCCTTTACCATTTCTTGTAGCGTGGATTTCCTTGTAACAAATTCTCTCAGTTTTTGCTTATCTGTAAACATCTTTATTTTAGCTTCATTTCTGAAGGATAGTTTTGCTGAACATAGAATTCTGAGATGACATTTTTTTCCTTTTAGCACTTGAAAGGTATCAATGCATTTACCTTCTACTCTCCATTGTTCCTGATGAGAAGTCTGCTGCCATTCATATCTCTGTTCCCTTGTAAGTAATGTTATCTTTTTTCCATCTGGATGCTTTCAAGACTTTATTTTTGGATTTCAGCAGTATGGCTTTCGTGTGTGTGTGTGTGTGTGTGTGTGTGTGTGTGTGTGTGTGTGTGTGTGAGAGAGAAAGAGAGAGAGAGAGAGAGAGAGAGAAATTTATCTTGCTGAGGGTTTGCTGAGTGATCTGCAGGTTAGTGTATTTCATCAAATTTGGGAACTTTCTGAAAAAAAGTTGAGGAACTTTCTATCCTTTACTCTGTCAAATATTTTTAGGGCCTCTTTTTTCTTTCCTTCTAGAACTCTCATTACCTACATTAGACTGCTTGATATTGTCCCACAGGTCTCTGAGGCTCTATTCATTTCTCTTCAATCTTTTTCCTGTCTTCATCAAATTAGTAATTACTATTGATCTATTTTGAGTTCATTGACTCTTGTGCTGTCTACAATCCACTACTAAGCTGATCCAGTATATTTTTAAACTTAGTGAATGTACTTTTAAGTTCCCTTTTCATAAAATTAATTTTAACCATGTTAAAAGCATACTGGCATTTTATACTTTTACAATGTTGTAAAAGCATCACCATTATCTAGTTCAAGAACATTTTCATCACCCCAAAAGGAAACTCCATACACATTAATCAGTCATTCCCCACTCCCTCCTCTCCTCCAGCCAATGCCAATCACTGATCTTTCAGCTCTTTTTAATAGTGTGTCTAATTTTTTCTTTTAATTTTGAGAGGAGAGAGAGTACGAGTGCGGGAGGGGCAGAGAGGGAGACACAGAATCTGAAGCAGGTCCCAGGCTGCATAGAGCCCAACGTGGGGCTTGAACCCATGAATTGTGTGATCATGACCTGAGCCGAAATCAGATACTTAATCAACTAAGCCAACCAGGAGTCCCTAGCGTGTCTGTTTCTAAGGAGATGTTCTCTATCTGCTCATTGTGTATATATTTACCATTAAGTCCTTCAACATACTTATGATGGATGCTTTAAAGCCCTTGTCTGTTAAATGCAATGTATGTATAGATCATCTTGAGTTTGGCCTCAATTAACTGCTTTTTCCCCCTTGTTTCTTCATCTCTACAGTTATTTTTTTTCTCAATTTTATTGATATGACTGACATATAACATTGAATTCATTTTGGGTATTCATCATAATGCTTTGATATAGTGATTTTTTTATAGGACTTTGGATATTATGATTAATTGTTATTAAGATTCTAGATTCTGTATATTTCTCTGAAGAGTGATTTTTGTTCTAGCAGACAGTTAATTTGGCTGAACACAAACACCACACTCTGTCTCCTCTGTGGTGAACAGCAGCTAAGATCTCTACTCAGGTCTTTCAGCTTCCAGCTGCTGCTTTTCCATCAGTTCCACTGGAAGCTCTCTCTCTACACACACACACACACACACACACACACACACACACACACACACACACACACAGCTTAGTGGCTAGCCAAGTATTTATGCCATTTTATATGTAAATTTTGGAGTTTATTCCCTCTGAGCTCCTTCCCTCTGGGATTTCCCTCCTAACTTTCTGGCTGCTCTGCCAGTCTCTACCTCTCCTTCTAACACCTCAGTACAGTACGGCTGTGCTTTTTGCCACAGACACAAGGTAGATTTGAAGTGCCTTCTGATAAAAAGCCACCAAAAAACTATCCATTGTAGTTTGTGTCTCAAGGGTAGATCTGTTTCAGTTTTTGCCTGACTTTGCTTGCTTTCCACTGCCTTAAAATAGTGGTTTTTAAAAATATTTTTTTTTACAGAGTACAGAATGTAATCTACAGAAGGTTTAGTGCAATCAAGCTACTTCACCATTCATGGAAACTACGTTATTATTTTTAACACCTACATCATTACTAGGGTATGACTATACCATAATTTACTTAACAAACCTCCAATTTACAGATGTTTTATATTATCATCGCTTTGGGTAACAATAAAAGAATACTCTTTTCCCAGACTAGATGACTAAAATGTAGTGATTCAGTAAAGAGGCTTCAGAAACAGGGGGTTGGCTTCTGCTCCATCCCTTAGTAGGTGTATGAATTTGGATAAGTCAATAACTTCCCTGAATCTCACTTGCCTCATATGTAAAATGGGCCAAAGAATTTCCTCATAATACACAAATGCGCAAGCACAGGGCTTGGCACATGGGGCTCAAAAGAATGTAATCCTCCCCGAGAATAAGAACAAGATACAGGAGAGGGCAGATCTGGGATTGAGAGGAATAGTACAGGGCAACTGGGGATCAGAAAGCTGAGATGGAGGAGAAGGTTGCAAGGGAAAGGTGAAAGAGGGGAAAAAAAAAAAAAAAGAGAGAGAGAGAAAGAGGCCAAAAATAGTATGTCTTTGTACAAGGTAAGATTCCATCAAATGCTTTTCTTGTTCAGAACTACTTTAGTCAACACTTGTAAAATGGGCAAAGTCCCTGCCCGTAAGTCTTGTAGTTTTAGCACTTCTCTGAACCTTCTAGAGCCCTATCAGTCTGGTGCCAGAGTTACAACTAAAAATTTGGGGGGTGTGTGGTGGGGGACACTATACTAGCCAGCAGCCTTCCCAAAGCCTCCCTCAACCTCAGGAAGATCTCCTCATAAAAACATTAACACCTGCACTACAAGGAGCTCCAGAGTAAAGAAAGGCAAAGAAGCATAAAAGAACAGGATGGCTCAGAAAGAGGCATTTCATAATTTATCAGGGTAATATCCCCTATGTTGCCTCTCAGAAAAGCATTGCTAATGTAGTCCACATGACCATTAAACAAGGAATGCCCTGAGCTGCTTCTGCAGGAGAGGACGGGAATGGGCAGCAGTATCCAAGCACACTTCTGCTGGATGAGAACAATCTACTTCTAACCAGGTCCCAACACTTGCAGGGGTACAGAACACAGTGGCAGCAAGCAAGGCTGCCTTAGCAGAAAATCCATATCCGACCCAACTCTGAGCACCTCTCAGAGCCTGTGGGAATAAGCAGAGCCTTTCTGACCACACCACTAGGGAAATTCTACCTGGTGACTCTGAACATGTATGTTAGCAGAGATTACCTTCAAATGCTTAAACACCATCTCTGAGCCGACAGACATGTACTGAAACAGTGAAGATCCTCAAGAGAGAATTAGCATAACATCTCCTTGTGAAAAAAAAGAAGTCTTAAAAAGGAACCAGGCTAAAAACAGGAATCCTGAGCAACAGGAACCTAGGGTCTAGAGGGAGCAGTGGTTTCTCTAAGATAATACTGATCTCTCGGCATAGGGCCACCTCTCTCCTGCCCAATGCCATTTGTGTCCTGTGGAAAGAACTGAACTTTGATATGAAGGACAGAAATATTACTGAATGGCTACAAATTCCTCTGGATCTCCCACAGGAATCGAAAAGGCTGTTTTCTACTGGCCAAATAAAGAGACAAGCAACAGGGCTGCAGATGAACGTGGGTCTCCCACTGCCACAGGATCCTGGCTGGAGCACGAGGACCACCGCTAAGCAGCAGGGACAGCTCTGATCAGACAGGGGCCAACCAGGGACATTTCAGGTAACTTATTGAACTCCTGGAAGAGGGCAAGCCGTGGGGACTTGGAGCACTGAGATTTGAACAGTCACGTTTGTACTGGTCTGGAGGCAAACCCTGGAGCACCCTGACATACACATCATTATGCCCAGGTAGATTCTATAGACTGTTCTCGATCTGCAAATTGCATTCTTGAATTCTCTCCTAATTTTCTGGTTTTCTTCATGGTTCAGTTAAAGAATCATTTCTTGGGATCATCAGCAGAGATCCTGAAGCTGGGCTAGCCCACAGTGAGGGCCATTTGTCATTTCCATAGGTGGCCAAGAACCTGAATTCTGCCCTCATGTTGGGGAACCCTCCACCTTATGAGCCAAGAGAAGCTGGAAATGCTTCCCTATTTCCCCAGCCCTGAGGGCTCTCACACACACTTGCCCCAGCCTAGGAACTCAGGGTCAGCCACACAAAAAAGCAGGAACCATGCACGAGTAGCTGTTTCAAAGTAAAACCTCCAGGGGTGCCTAGGTGGCTTAGTCAGTTGAGCATCTGGCTCTTGATGTAGGTTCAGGTCATGATCTTGAGGTTCATGGGATTGAGTCCTGCATCAGGCTCTGTGATGACAGTGCAGAGTCCACTTGGAATTTTCTGCCTTTCTGAGCTCTCTCTCTCTCAAAATAAGTAAATAAAAACTTAAAAAAAAAAAAGTAAAACCTCCATATTAGTTGTGATACTTGACTTCTCATCGTGGCCAATGTAAAAAAAAAAAACAAAAACTTACACGAATATTCAGTTTTACTTGTTCCACTTGCAGCATGGCTCCCTTCCCCTCTACCCTTATGCATGAAGGAACAAAAAGAAAATAACATATCCCCAATAACAACTGGGAAATAACTAGCCATTGTCTCTACCTTTTATAGTCAGATATTTCATGGGATTTGCCTGCAACACTTAAAGGCACATTTGTGATTCTGATAGCCTAAGACTAAACTATATTACAAACTGATTACTGTCCAGAGCCTAAAGCTACGGTTTACAAGCCTGTTCTGCCTTCCTTCAAGCTCTCCATGCTTATAAATGACACCTTCCAGTGTCTTAAAGTATGAGAGGCAGCTAGCTCCAAATTCTCAGGCTGCTAATGGTTTCACATAAAATGAGCTCCTGCAATTTTATTACCACCCTGGTGCGAATTCACAGGTGAGGGGCCACCAGGGAAAGGATGTGGATATGTCTCTCACTCCTGGCCTCCTGACTTCTCCAAGTGCAAGAACTTTTCCACTCAATATTTCAAATGATTGCTCCAACTCCCAAGGCTGCTGATTAAGCCAAATAGGCTCTACTACATTACTGAGAGAAAGAGAAGTCATCAAGTCGCCTCTCCGGAGAAAGAGGGGATGTGAATTCACATCCTAACTTTATACCTCTAAAGCTGATTAAGCAAGCCACTGATCCTTTACATTTTGACTTAAATAGATATTTAGTGGGTATTACTCAATTAGAATGTTGAGAAGTAACTACTGGAAAATATCCATTTCAATTCCAATCAGATAAGCCAGACATAAGTTTTGTAAACATGATATATGTATCTCACAATCCAAAGATTACTGGTACATGGAAAAGTGATCATGTTAGCATACCAGATTCTATAAAGTGCACAATTCAGTACCTCCACATTTCTGTGAAGTTTTAACAACATACAACATGCCAAACACAGCACCAATGAGCTGCTTTTGAAAGAACTCTAGAAGCCTTTAAAACAGGGCTCATTATCAGAAAATACATAAAATTCACATGTTCCACTATATCTTTGTATGACTATTTTCTTATCTTTGAAGGTGATTTATGCCAGACTAAATAGATAAATGGACAGACAGTAGGACTAAGAGTATTTCTTAGTAGGACATTATTTCTCCTGGGGGAGGTGTCAGATAACCTAAAGCCATACACACTAAACATAATTTCTCAATTTTCAAAAGCAGCTGACAAATAATGACTGCTTAATGAGGGAATTTTATTTTCTTGTTATCTTTTAAAAATAGAAAAGGCAAATCAGGGATGCATGGGTGGCTCAGTTGATTAAGCATCCGACTCTTGATATCAGCTCAAGTCACGACCTCCTGGTTCGTGAGATCGAGTCTCACGTCGGGCTCTGAGATGACAGAACGAAGACTGCTTGGGATTCTCTCTCTCCCTCTCTCTTCCCTTCCCCTGCTCACTCTCTCTCTCTCCCAAAATAAATAAATAAACACTAAAAAATTGTTTTAAGTAAATAAAAATTAAAAAGAAAAGGCAAATTAACTTTGTTTTTATTTTTGAGAGAGAGAGAAGCAGAGCATGAGCAGGGGAGGGGCCGAGAGAGAGAGGGGGACACAGAATCCAAGCAGGCTCCAGGCTGCAAGCACAAAGCCTGACGTGGGGCTAGAACTCACGAACCACGAGATCATGACCTGAGCCGAAGTCACTCAACTGACTGAGCCACCCAGGCACTCCGCAAATTAACTTTTCAATGTAAAACATGTGAAAAACAGTTCAATATGGCAGACTCTATTTTTAAAGCTTTTTTAAAATTTCAAATTCAACTAAAACAACTTCACAAAAATGGCTTACATAAAAAAGTCTTCAAAGAATAACAAAACTCAACTTAAAAGTCACACATATAAAGTTTTCCTTTTTCAGACCAAAGGATCATCTAAAATCATTTGTCAGAAGCTTAGAAGTGGAAAAACTAAACTAGCTGCCCAAAACTGTTTACTCTGTAGCACATAACATTCATTAAATGACCTGCAGAGAAAATGCAAGCTTAATTTATTCTGCATGCTTTTGGTTTTACTTCCTGTCAAAATAATACCCATCCCCTTGGGGCGCCTGGGTGGCGCAGTCGGTTAAGCGTCCGACTTCAGCCAGGTCACGATCTCGCGGTCCGTGAGTTCGAGCCCCGCGTCAGGCTCTGGGCTGATGGCTCAGAGCCTGGAGCCTGTTTCCGATTCTGTGTCTCCCTCTCTCTCTGCCCCTCCCCCGTTCATGCTCTGTCTCTCTCTGTCCCAAAAATAAATAAACGTTGAAAAAAAAAATTAAAAAAAAAAAATAATAATACCCATCCCCCTACTCAACTTTTTTTTTCATGCATTTTATCTTAAAAATAAAGGCAAAGGAAGGAACACAGGAGGGGGAAAAAAGATGAGAGTGGCAAGAAACAAACAAATCAGGATTTCTCGGTCAGAAATGTAAGATTAACCCATGCGTTGAGAAGGGGCAGCTGGCCCTACAAGGAAGCAACTGCACTACTATTTATCCAAGGGCTACAGGTGTGCTGTTTCAAAGGGGCACATGCATCCCAATGTTTATAACAGCGCTATCAACAATAGCCAAAGTATGGAAAGAGCCCAAATGTCCATCGACGGATAAATGGGTAAAGAAGATGTGGGGTGTGTGTGTACACATACATAAAATGGAGTACTTCTTGGCAATCAAAAAGAATGAAATCTTGGGGCGCCTGGGTGGCGCAGTCGGTTAAGCGTCCGACTTCAGCCAGGTCACGATCTCGCGGTCCGTGAGTTCGAGCCCCGCGTCGGGCTCTGGGCTGATGGCTCAGAGCCTGGAGCCTGTTTCCGATTCTGTGTCTCCCTCTCTCTCTGCCCCTCCCCCGTTCATGCTCTGTCTCTCTCTGTCCCAAAAATAAATAAACGTTGAAAAAAAAAAAAATTTAAAAAAAAAAAAGAATGAAATCTTGCCATTTGCAACCATGTGGACAGAACTAGAGGGTATTATGTGAAGCGAAGTTAGAGAAAGACAAATATCATGTGACTTTACCCCTATGAGGAATTTAAGATACAAAACAGATGAACATAAGGGAAGGGAAGCAAAAATAATATAAAAACAAGGAGAGGGACAAAACATAAGAGACTCTTAAATACAGAGAACTAAGGGTTGCTGGAGGGGTTGTGGGTGGGGATGGGCTAAGTGGGTAAGAGGCATTAGGGAGGACACGTGTTGCGATGATCACTGGGTGTTATACACAGGGGATGAATCACTGGAAGCTACTATATGCTAACTAACTTGGATGTAAATCAAAAAAATAAATTAAAAAAAAAAAGAAGGGGCAACCAGTTGGCTCAGACAGCAGAGTGTGCACCTCTTGGTCTCAGGGTTGTGAGTTCAAGCCCCATGTTGGGTGTAGAGATTACTTAAAATCTTTTTTAAAAATCTATGAAGAAAAAGAATAAACCTATGATAAAGTACATCATGAATACTTAATGCCTCTCAAAAGTATAGGATTAAAAATTGGAATTATTACAGTTACTATATTCTCAACATATTTTTATGTACAGAGTAGGTTTTGGTCTTGTCAGCTTCAAAAGCACCAGCCAAAACACAGCCAGAATGAGTGCCATGAACTGAAAGCGTTGAGCACAGAGCCTGTGCAGATAAGCCAGAACTGTGGGCAGCTCTGTGAGTGTAGCAACAACAGGGCCTGCCTGTTAGTCCTAAAGATACATAAGCTCTTTGTAAGGGAAGCTCTGGAATGTCATCTGTCTTAAATTACATCCACCTGGGATTATGTTCCACTGACCAATATGGACAGATTACTGGAATTTGAAAACCTCACTTTTTTGGTAATTGACATTTAAACTGTTTGAAGTTTCCCATTAAAGTCGCTTAAGAAATTAACTGCAGATGTGGGAAGCTAAGTGTACAGTAGTCACAGAAATGAAGTCATCTGAAGGGTCCAAATAACTTGGAAGTGCTTAAACATAGTTAAGTGCATTAGGAGGAACGGATGAACTGGCCTGCCCCCCCAGGCTACAGTTTCATCACTTTCTCTCTGTTCCAATTAGGTTTCCCAGCCCGTTTTGAATGTAATTAAAAGAAAAGAGAAAGGCAAGAGGTTGACATGACGAGGGAGTACCCCCTAAACCAGAGTGCGGAATGAAGCACTCACTTGATGGAGGCTGAGAGACAGTAAACATCTCTACTGCCTCCCCATTGCCAACAGCCTGCCCCAACCCACCTGCTCAGCTATGCCCAGCCCCTCTGCCACGAGGCACCCCTACTCCACAACCACTCACTCCTAATTCTCCTGCTGTGCCTTTGCACAAGCAGTTCCCTCAGCCAGGAATGCCGTTCCCTCCCCTGTCATCCTCTCAAACCTGCTCAGAGGTCAGCTTCCCTGGGAATAGTCCCCATGCCCTCTGCAAGTCGCTCCCGCCTCTACTTTACCACTTCCCATGACACATCCCGTTTAGTCAACATTTACTAAGTACCTACCATGGGCCACAGCACTATCCTGGCTACTCAAGGAATAAAATATAATAGTGGCAGACTTACCTTTCAGTGTCTCATCTCCTGACCAAAGCACCTTAGACTACACAGTATCTTACAAAAGATGTGCCAACTAAAGTGTGTCCAGGTGCCTGGCATGGAAAAAAACCCATGAGAAATTTTCTTCCCTTCCTTGTTCTCAGGAGCTCCCTAGGACTATGTAGGGGCATAATTTTCATTCTTTTCGGGAGAATATATAAATGAATGACTGAATAATAAAATATAAGTATCTCTTAAGAAAACCATCAATATGTTCTAGAATTTCTTGTTATAAAGAAATATTCTATGAAGTAAATACTTTTCTCATTTACCTGCAGAATAAATTCCTACAAGCAAATGGTTTTGTCCTTACTAAAAGTCAAATTTAAAAATATCAAAAAAGAAAACCACATCAAGCAGTAAACCATATGGTTGTGAAGATAAATGTAAGTTTCTTATCCCTCATTAACAATAATGCTGGAAATACTAATATTTTTACTAATGCCTCAAAAACAGTACACTGATTAGTAAAATGCACATGTGTTAACAGTCCTGTTTCTATCTTTAAAAGTCATTTCTTCAGCTGATGCCTGGGGTCCTCGTTTTAGGAATCAAATGTGTGTCGAGCCTAAAAAGTGCTCATCACTGCTGGTCTCTGGCTAGTTGCTAATACTTAGAGGTTCCCACACATAACAATGTTTGCAGCCATCTGGTTGGTTTCAGACACTTGCTGATGAGCAGTCCTGCCCAGGCACTGCACAGAGACAGAAACGAAGAATGTGGTGCCTTGTCCTCAGGGAGCGTCCAGCCCACCAGGCATCAGATCAACAACAGAATTCTTCCCATATCAGCCTGTGGGTTCATTTCACTAATTCCCAATGGAGAAGTCATAAGGATACAGGGCTCTTCTCCAACAGTGGTCACTAATCCACGATTATAGTCAAGGCCAGAAGTCCAAGCCTTCTAGGACACCTCACCCTAATATCAACCAGGGTATGTGGGGTGGGGGTTGGAGAACAGTGTGGAATGGGGAAAGAAAAAACAAAAGCAGAAAAGAAAATTGCAGAATAAAAGTAAATATTGCTTTGGATCCTAAGATTTCTCCAATGAACTGAAAGACTGTGACTATTCGTTTAAACACGTCTTCCAGGTGCTGCGTTGATCCCGAGTTGAAAGAAAGAAGTGTGTTCCACAGGTGAGAAATTTTGAAATAAACAGAATGTACCTGGGACAGAAACACTGGCTGGAGGGATATTTCAACCACATAGACTCAGACAGACTGGGTTCTCCTAATGATACCTCGATGCCAAGGTAAAGCCACATTTTGACATTAAAATAGCCCCTCTATCCACAACTCATTTACATAAATAATGTAGAAAAGTATGTACAGAAGATACCCCTTTATGTTTTCAAAAACTCTTTCAGAAAAGGAGAATACTGAGGGATCTGAAAACAGCCCTGGACTGTGTTCAAAAACTCAAGCCAAGAAAGAACCTTCAGATTTGACATATTAAATTAGCAGGAATGTTTAGACAAATCTATAATCTAAGAAAACATACATACACCCACACTCACATAAAAAGTTTGCCTTTCCACCCTCTCATGTCAAGTGAATAATGAGTAAGGAATTCTGTTTACTGTGACGCTATGATGGTTTTTTCATTCAAGAATATTTAATAAGTGCCTACTATGTGTCAGGCACTATGCTGGGTGTAGGCATAAAGAGAAAACAGAGATTCCAGTGGAGTGGGTGAGACCAAACAAGAGGAAATGCACCCATTCATTCACATCATGTTGAACTGCAAGCATAATGAAGAACAGGAAGCTCTGAGGGAGGCAAATGGGGATGTGAGGGAGGACATGCTTCAGATGGTCGTCCCCCTCCCCAAGGAGGTGGCGCTTATGTATTATCTTGTTTCCTTTTTATATCCATTGTTTATCAATGTCCTTATGAGCCAGGCACCATGCATTCAGTGCATGAGCTCATTTAATTCTAACTGCTCTCTGTGGTTAAGGATCACAAGTTGCTTTTACAGATGAGAAAACTAAAGGGAACTGGCTAGTAAGTGGCAGGGCCAGGGCTCGGGCTCAGGTCTGTATGACCCTGGGGAAGTGTCTGAACTCCTCTAAGCCTCAAAGCCCATGGTCTGCCTTCCTTGCTTAAAAAAGCAAATGAAGGCCAATGATGCTGGAAGGGGTAGTATGTGTGAGAAAGGTGGAAGCAGGTGAGCTACAAAGAGTAGAAGGAACAAGACCAGATTCACCCTGAAGGGCCAAGAGAAGGAGCTCTAAGGACGCTAAGCAGAGAAGTGAAATGAACTGATGCGCGTTTTTTTCCTTTTCAAATTCTTATTTAAAATCAGTTACTTAACTGATCTGTGTATTTAAAAGTTGTTTGGAGGAAACCACAATGAGATACCACTTCACACCCACTAGGATGGCTATCATAAAAACAATAGAAAATAACCAAAGTTGGCAAGGATGCAAACTGAAACCCTTATGTATCACCAGTGGAATGTAAACTGGTGAAGCCTCTGTGGGAAACAGTGGGCTACTCAAAAAGTTAAACACAGAATTGCCATATGACCCAACAATTCCATAGCTAGGTATACACCCAAAAGAACTGAAAACGGGCGCTCAAATAGTTATGCATAAATATTCATAACAGCACCATTCACAATCACCGACAGGTGGAACAATCCAGATGTCCATCAACTGATGAATGGATAGACAGAATATATACCTACAGGAGAGTACTATTCAGCCACAAAAGGTAATGAAATACTGACTGATACATGCCATAACATGGATGAACCTTGAAAACATGCTAGGTGAAAGAAGCCAGTCACAAAAGGCCATATATTGTATGACTCCATTTATATGAAACATCCAGAACAGGTAGATGCATTGACAGAAAGCAGGCTGACAGTTGCCAGGGGCTGGTGGAAGAGGGCTGCCTGCTAATAAGTACAGGCAGAACCTGAAGATGAGAGGTGGGAGGAAGAGAGTCAGCAAATCAGAGAGAGAGGTGGGTGGTGTGTGGAATGGTGAGCCTTCTGGTTGAGTGGTGCAAGGTAAGCAGCCCTGGGAGCAATGTTAGAAAGGTGGGTGATAAGTGAGGAGACACATGCATGCCACACTCAGGGGTCTGGACTTCATGCAGCCAACAGAGGATATCATGGAATTTATGCTGTGTAAGGGGGAGATCAGAGCCCACTTTAGGAAGCTTAAGGTCAGTAAGAAGTGAGTGTAGGGGGTGGGGAGGAGCAGGGAGATTTCTAAGGGCAAATCCTCTCCCCAGTCTCAAGCATGTTACCAGGTCACCTGGTAAATTCCTGGCTTTTCTGCAGCACAGGGAGACACTCATGACCCAAATTCACAGCCTGGACCCTTGTCCAGGGATTGGAGGACAGGAGGGGCCCCACAAGCTATGTCCATACTTGCTTTCCTGGTAGAAGAGAAATTCTCTTTAGTGGCCCACCTCCTTTGCAGGTAAGGCATGTGAGAGGATTACAAACATGACATTAGCACAAGCTGGTTTTCTCATATTCACTGGGTATCTCTAGGTGAACCGTGGACTATGGGAGCTAGAATAGGCAGGCTCTAAGAGTTCTGTGCTCCACCCACTGGAGCATTCGTGGGTCAGTATGAAAGCTCTAGGAGCGCAGGAGATAACTAGAAGAGGATAGAATGCAGGCAAAAATCACATCTCCACTTCTCTGAGACAATCTTGCAGATTAGACTAAAATTTAGGGTATCTACCTCTAATTATTCCTGATCTCTTCTAGATTTTGTATTTCCAGTACAGCCAAATTATTTTGAAATCAGAGCCCCTCTGTACTGTGGCAGTCAGCAGCCACTTAAACTAAGGACTTGAACACAGCAAGCAGCTGGCAGCAGTCCCTGCTGCAGAGAGAGGGAAACGAAGACACCTCCTGTATGGGAGCTCTAAAGGATAAGAATGAACAATACATGAACAAAACAACCTCCCAACGTGGCAAGAAGAGTTCCAATCAATTACTAAACCCACAAATTTGGGGAAGGCAAAGCTTTTATCTTCAATCTCTGTTCAAACTGAGCTGAAAAAGGGACACCTGGGTGGCTTAGTTGGTTAAGCGTCCGACTTCGGCTCAGGTCATGATCTTATGGTCCGTGAGTTCAAGCCCCGTGTCAGGCTCTGTGCTGACAGCTCAGAGCCTGGAGCCTGTTTCAGATTCTGTGTCTCCCTCTCCCTCTGACCCTTCCCCATTCACGCTCTGTCTCTCTCTGTCTCAAAAATAAATAAACGTTAAAAAAAAAAATTGAGCTGAAATGGACCAAAATAACTAAAAGCTCAAAAAGCCATATATTTTATATTTCTGAATTCTCTAAAGTCCTCTTACTTTAAGTCAATAATTCCTTTCTAGATTCCTTCTAGATTATGGAATGTCAACCGATAAGAGGCATCTAGTCCAACCTCCTGTTTTAACTGTGAGAAAAATAAGGCTCAATTTAGACAAGAGCCTTGAACAAGGTCAAGGGCTAACTGCAGGGTCAGCACTGGACTAGAACCCCAGAGTATCTATCCAAGATCTTCTTGCTTATACCAGAGAATTAGTAATTTGATTTTGTTTTGAACCTTTTTTTTTTTTTTTTTTTGGCATTTGTAAGAAAAACTTGAATAGCACCAGTAGGGATATTAAACCACTTCTGATCTTTCAGAGCTTGTCTTAAATAAGTTTCTACTTTAATCTGAACTAAGAGTATTTTCCTGAAGGCAGAAATCATCCAAGGGTGAACTATGACTCATTGGTATAATCTAAAGAATCTATCACTGTTCCAAAGAAATCTACTTAAGACTCAAAACCTAAACATCACATTTCTATGCTCTGTATAAAATATGCACTAGCAATAGTTAAAGGATGAGAACAATTCATTTTTTTTTTTTTTTTTTTTTTTTGGGACAGAGAGAGACAGAGCATGAACGGGGGAGGGGCAGAGAGAGAGGGAGACACAGAATCGGAAACAGGCTCCAGGCTCTGAGCCGTCAGCCCAGAGCCCGACGCGGGGCTCGAACTCACGGACCGCGAGATCGTGACCTGGCTGAAGTCGGACGCTTAACCGACTGCGCCACCCAGGCGCCCCAAGGATGAGAACAATTCAAATGTCCATTGATGGATGAATGAATAAACGAAATGTGGTATTTACATGTAATAAAATATTATTCAGCCTGAAAAAGGAAGCAAACCCTAACACATGCTACAACATGGATATTGACATTATTCTAAGTGAAATATGCCAGACACAAAAGACAAATATTGCATGACTCCACTTATGTGAGAATATAGAATAGTCAAATTCATAGAAACAGAAATGGAGAATAGGGATTTGGGACAGGAGACAATGGAGAGTTATTCTATAGTGGGTACGAGTTTCAGTTCGAGATGATGATATAGTTCCGGAGATAGACAGTAGTGATGGTTGTACAAAAATGTGAGTGAACTTAATGCCACTGAACCATGAACTTAAAAATGGTTAAAATGATAAATTTATGTTATATATATTTTACCACAATAAAAAAAAAAGGCACAAATTTCCAGAAACACTGTCTCAAATACTTCACTTCCTAAATGTTCTTTTTTTATTTGGCAAACTTATACTGGGCACTTACTATGTGCTAAGTACTGTTTTAGGGCTGGGGTATATAGCAATGGGATAAACAGAACAAGTGTCTGCTCTTATGAATAGCTGCATGGGGGATGGGGTGAAGACAGGCAATAAACAGACAAACATACATTATGTCAAGTGGAAATGAATGCAATGGAAAAAACATCAGGTAGAGTGAGAGGGATGAGAGCGTGGAAATAGTTGGGGGGAAGTTGCTATGTTGTATAGGTGGTAAGGAGGCCAGTCTGCCTGGAAGTAATAAGGTGCCGCGGGGCACAGATCCGCTTCTTAAGTTCCTTATAAACCTTTCAAGGGAAAAGGTCAGTATAGAAATATTTCCTCTGCCATCTATGTGTTTTTCATTTGACTTAAAAAGTGATAGAAAGGACCTGGCTGACTCAGTCAGTAAAGCATATTACTCTTGATCTCAGGGTTGTGAGTTTGAGTCCCTTGCTAGGCACAGAGATTACTTAAATAAAAAAAAATTAATTAAGGGGTGCCTTGCTGGCTCAGCCGGTTAAGTGTCCGAATTTGGCTCAGGTCACGATCTCATGGTTCTCTCCTGGTCGGGCTGTGTGTTGACAGCTTGGAGCCTGGAGCTTGCTTCAGATTCTGTGTCTCACTCTCTGCCCCTCCCTTGGCTCACGCTCTGTCTTCTCTTTATTTGCTCAAAAGCAAATAAATATTAAAGTAAATAAAATAAAAATTTAAAAAAAATTGTTTTTTAAAGTGACAGGAAAACCAACTTCCGTATCTTTTCCGAAGAGGCATGTTTGTAAGGAGACAATTTATATCTCTCATTGCTAGAGCGCCCTCCAGTGCCTCTGTGTGAAAACTGCATTTGGCACAGATTTTTTGTTTTTGATTTCTTAAACTTTTGTATTTGGCCAAGAAATAAATACATATTGTCTTTGGTATGTATATTAAGGACATATCATCTTTCTCACAAACAATACTGTGACATTAAATAAGAAGACAAGTGTGCTTTAAAATGAGCCTGCACTACTTGTAAAGTGGTACAATGTATACATGTACAATGGTATTTTTAAATAATCATATAAACTTTCAAAAGGTTCACAGAGTCTCTTTTTTAATTCAATTTTTTACCAATGTAGAACTCTCAGTTAAACAGTGAACACATTCTACCACTGAACTGTGACCCTAATTTTACCGAAGGTGGCCAAGTAGGGCAATAAAGTAGGAAGTGTCTTCTAAAATTTTCAGTATTTACATGTTCCAAATATTCATATTTGAAAAGTGTCCTGCAAATACTTACAGAACACTCTACCTTCTTGGCCAGAACACAGTGAAGGGGAACAGGTAAGTAAGACATGCCCATACTAGCATCCTATTAAAATAGAATTTTTACTTTCTCACAGATATTTACTTTGAATCCTTTATTATAAAATCAGGCACCTCTGTCAATCTCAAAAGGCCAACTAAGAGGAAAACATCACATATGGTGTAGTTCAAAAGAGAACTTGCAAAAGGGGTAAAATTCCATAGCTGTTTCCAGAACCACCTACAAGCAAGGTCAGTGTGACAGCTGAGGCCACAGAGAGAAAAGCTGGCCCTGACTGACAGCCAGAGGGTGGGGTTCTTTCTAGGCCAGATGCTGACAACTGTGACAGTCTTGCTTACTTTACTGTGCACAGGCCTGCAGATGCCGAGGAAATTGGGCAGATGAGCCTCCAAAGGGCATACTGCAATCCAGGTATCTCAACCTTTCTGGAGGATGATCTGAAAACAAGCATCAAAGAGCTTAAAATGTCCATAGTCTTTGAACCAGCAAGTTCACATACAGAAATTCACCTCTAAGTACATGAGTAAGAGTTGCCACAGAGATTCGGGTATAGGGACATTATCTCTGCATTTCCCGAGGCAGAAAACTTGGAAATAGTTTAAATGAATAGCTGGAATTATATACACCCAAATATATATGTGACAGAGTCATGGAACAGTAGCGTACATCAATGCTCCAAGATTAGTTAACATCCTAAAACTTAACCAAAATATAAAATCAAAGCAACTAAATAAAAAGCCACCTTAAACTTGGTTTATGGAAGGAAGGGAAGGAAGATGTGGAAAAGGAGAGAAAGAAAAGAAAGGGGAAGAGAAGGAAGGAAGGAATAAATCTAAATTCTTGAGCCCATTTATTATCTACATCATTCAAGTGAGTTATTTAATCGATATGCGATAAAACATTCAAGTTAACGAAATAAATGAAACCTGTTTGAATTACAATGGATTTAAATTCATACCCAGTGACCTATATGAAAACATAAACGTTATTTCTTTGATCTTTTTATTAACTAATAAAATTCTGAAACTGTGGCCATCATGAGCAATGTGTAGAGGAATAAAGAAGCCAAATGTATCAATAGAACACAGCTCCAGTTGCACTCAGGGGCACCAAAGCATATTGTTTTTACAACTAATAACTCTTCCAATCTTAAGAACAGTCATCAAACCCATCAATAACCACTCCCCAAGGAACCCAGCTTTCTTCTCCCTGACTTCCTAAAATTTTAGCCACTGTACCTAAAATTTTAGCAGACTTCCTCACAGGGAGTCACACATAAAATAGCAGCTCCTATAGAGCAGCCACTACAACACCCAGTTAAGGAAACTGACCAAAGGCTATTCTCAGAAATTACATCAATCAGACATTGGCTGCTGTAAAGCCCTAACTGGAGAAAACAGTCACTTCAGGAAAGTACTGATGCTGAGCCGTGTCAGCCACTCTGTGGATGTGATTTCACTATGTATGATGTCTTCCCCAGGCTCATCCACAACCAAGCATATGTGTTCACTTTCTAAGTCTCATATGTAAGTAACTTCAGAGAATACTCTATCCTCAACACACCACATGGAGTATTTCTAGAATAGTAAAGTGCATACGTCACTCAAACATTCTGCAAGACAGGGGCACTCAGGAAAGTTCCTTGAGAGGGCAAAGACTTTGGTGGCCACAATCTGGGGAGTAGAGAAAAGCACATGTGGTAAAATTGTCCTCAACTCCGCTATGGGCCCATGGGGGGAAGGGGGTATAGGGTAATGGTTGTTTAGTCAGAATTCATCTTCAGGTCCTGGCCTTTCCTACCTACCTGCTGGCCTTTACCACAGAAACCATTTAGGTTACCCAATGTTCTTCCTCCTGGCCTGTACCCACACAGATGGTTCTAGTTCACAGCAAAACTCTATGACAGGGAAACAGTACAATGAGAGCTGAGGCACTACACGCTGGAATAGACAGATCCACAAGCAAAGGCTACTATTTAGTAGACGTGGCACAGCCTTGTTTTGGCAAACAGTACCTGCTGGGAGTTTCCCTTTGCAGGGATATCTTCTCCAGGAGGTACCACTCATGGACATGTGCATCTTCCGATTCAGGCCCAGCTACCACTTTTAGTTCTTACTCACCAGCTTGGCTGTTGCCCACTAGTTTTTCTCTGAGATACCTCATTTCCCACCAACCTCTCCGTCCAGCCCGAGGACATGTTCCCTGCCCCCAGGCTACTCCTGGTCTATGTACCCCGTCATGGTATTTCCTACATCCTCACAGTCTCCTCCCTCTTTCTCTTCTCTTCAGCCTCTTAGCAGAGGCCCTGGTCTACTATCTTAGGTCATCTTCATTTCATCCTACAGCCCTTCGCTTCTCTCTCTCTCTCACCCCCCCCCTTTTTTTTTATGTTTATTTATTTTTGAGAGAAAGAGAGCACAAGCAGGGAAGGGGCAGAGAAAGATGGAGACACAGAATCTGAAGCAGGCCCCAGGCTCTGAGCTGTCAGCACAGAGCCCAATGTGGGGTTCAAACCCATGAACCATGAGATCATGACCTGAGCCAAAGTCGGACACAACCGACTGAGACACGCAGGTGTCCCAGCCCTTCACTTCTCTATCTCTAGAGTGAATAACTATCCTGCTTTGCCTGAAACAGGTTTCCTGGAATGTGGGACTTTTGGTGCTAAAACCAGGAATGTCCTGGGAAAGTTGAGATGGTTGGTCACCTGCCTCCCGGACCACTTAACATTACTTTCTGCCTTACAACCCAAAACATATTTGTTTACAGCATCTCCTTTTAGCTTCTCACCATGCACTTGGGCAAGTAAAGTCAATTTCTAATGATGCCAATAAATATTTCAAAGTAACACTTCAGGGCACCTGGGACCTCATTTGGTTAAGCATCCAACTCTATTTCAGCTCAGATCATGATCTCATGGTTTGTGAGTTCGAGCCCCACATCCAGCTCTGGGCTGATGGCTCAGAGCCTGGAGCCTGCCTTGGCTTCTGTGTCTCCCCTCTCTCTGCTCCTCCCCCATGCATGCTCTGTCTCTGTCTCTCTCTCTCAAAAATAAATAAACATTAAAAAAAATGTTTTTAACTAATCAATCCGATTCATTATATTAACATACTTAAGAAGAAAAGCCACATGATCACAACAGATACTGAAAAAACATTTTATAAATTCAAATCCATTCTTTTTTTTTTAAGTTTATTTTACTTATTTTGAGAGAGAGAGAGAGAAAGAGCACGCGCGCGTGCGCGCAGGGGAGGGGCAGAGAGAGAGGGATACAGAGAATCCCAAGCAGGCTTCACACTGTCAGCACAGAGCTCGACATGGGGCTCAATCCCATAAACCATGAGATCATGACCTGAGCCGAAATCAAGAGCCAGATGCTCAACTAACTGAGCCACCTGGGCACCCCAACTCAAATTCTTGATCAAAATTCTAAGCAGGGGTGACCAGCAAAATTGCAGAGAAAGGAACTTCAAAAACCTCATCCTCTACAATAACAATGAGAATATTAGCAAAAATTGTCAGAATCAACTTTTTTAGAACTCTAGACATTAACCAAAGGCCTGCAGCAATCTGGGAGCATTTATTCAAGAAACACGGATGAATCTCAGTAAGAACAGCAAACCATGTGGGTTTTTGTTGTTGTTTTTTTAACTTACCCACGCCCTCTCCCCAGTTCGGTGGTAGCCTTAAAAACCAACAGTCATAATCCTTGTGAAAACCAGCAGCCTGGCAGCCACTGGAGGGGACAGGGTAGGGTGGGAGGTCTCTGAAAGCACCACACACAGAGAACTGCCACCTGGTAGCTCCCTGGAAGACTCCATTTGCAGGGCTCACCTGGCTTAGAGCCTGAACAGTGGGAACAGCATTCTCCCTGAGGGCGTTTGTCAAAACAATCAGAAGCAATTATTTAATAGCATCGCTACCTGAGATGCTGGATAACAGGGCAAACGACAGGCTAACCAAAAAGCTTAAAAGGAAAAGCTGGAGCCAAGAATATACAATGGAGAAAGAACAGTCTCTTCAATAAATAGTGTTGGGGAAACTGGATAGCTACATGCACAAGAATACAGACCACTATATTACACCATACACAGAAATTAACTCAAAATGGATTAAAAACTAGAATGTAAGACCTGAAACCATAAAACTCCTAGAAGAAACATAAGCAGTAAAGTCCTTGACATCAGTCTTAGCAACGTCTTTGTGGATCTGACTTCAAAGGCAAGAAAAACAAAAGTAAAAGTAAACAAATGGGACCTCATCAAAGTAAAAAGCTTCTGTACAGCAAAAGAGATTAACAGGAAAATGAAAAGTCAACCCACTGAATGGGAGAAAATATTTGCAAACCACATATCCAATAAGGGGTGAATATCCAAAATATACAAAAGGAATTCATACAACTCAACAACAACCTGATTATGAAATGGGGAGAGGATCTGAATAGACATTTCTCCAAAGAATACATAGAGATGGCCAACAGGCAAATGAAAAAGATGCTCAACATCACTAATTATTAGGGATATGCAAATAAAAACCAAAATAAGATATTACCTAACCCCTGTAAAAATGGCTATGACCAAAAAGACAAAAAATAACAAGTGTTGGAGAGGGTGCAGAGAAAAGGGAACCCTCACACACTGTTGGTGGGATTGTAAACTGGAGCAGCCACTATGTAAAACAATTTGGAGTTTCCTCAAAAAATTAAGAATAGAACTACCCTATGACCCAACTCTTCTACCTCCAGGTAATAGGAAAACTTTCACTAAAAAGATATATGCACTCCTGTTTATTGTTATGTTCACTGCAGTACTGTTTACAATAGCCAATATACGGAAACAAAATGTCCATCAACAGATGAATGGATAAAGATGTGGTATATTTATACAATGAAATACTACTCAGCCACAAAAAAGAATGAAATCCTGCCATCTGCAACATGTTTGGATCTTGAGGGTATTCAAGCAAAATAAGTCAGATGGAGAAGAGCAAATACCATACAAATACCATATGATGTTACATGTAGAATCTTAAAAAAAAAAAAATGAAATGAACAAACAAAATAAAAATAATCTCAGATACAGAGAACAGACTAATGGTTACCAGAGGGTTAACAGGGTTGGGGGCCTGGTGGGCAAAATGGGTAAAGAGGGTCAACAGTATGGTGAAGGATGGCAACTAGACTTGTGGTGGTAATCACTTTGTAGTGTATGCAGATGTTAAATTATAAAACTGTACACCTGGGCACCTGGCTGGCCTAGTCGGCAGAACACGCAACTCTTAATCTCGAGGTTGTGGGTTCAAGCCCCATGCTGGGTATAGCGATGACTTAAAAATAAAATCTTAAATAAAGCTGTATACCTGTATACCTTAAATAAAGCTTTAATGAAAAAGCTGGAAAATGAGATATCCATCAACTTTGAAAAGCTCTGACCTTTCCCTGGGCTTCTGAAAGGCCACACACAGGGAAGAGCCAAGATGGTGAAACAGCATGGAAGTTATCTTTGTGTCTTGCGTCCATGAAATACAGCCAGACCAACACTAAACCATCCTGCACACCAGGAAAACTGATGTGAGGATTAACACAACCATCTGCACAACCTGAACCACAGAATTCAGCAGGTACGCAGCGCAGAGAGGTGAACTGGGGGAGAGAAAAGCTGTGGAGAGCAGGGAGCTGTTTTTGCATGGGAAGAGAGGATGAGGGTGGTGGGGAGAATATGGGGAAAAGCAACCCCCCCAAAAGCAGCTGGAGAGAAAGTGGAAAAGTGGAAACAGCCACAGGGACTGAACTAAAAAGGGAGAAAGGAGAGGGTTTGAAAGGCCACACACACGTGCAGGGCTATTGCTAGCAGGCCCACCTTACAAGAAATACTAAAGAGGGGCACCTGGGTGGTCAGTCTGACTCCTGATTTAGGCTCAGGTCATGATCTCACGGTTTGTGAGTTTGAGCCCTGCATGGGGCTCTGCACTGACAGTGCGGAGCCTGCTTGGGATTGTCTCTCTGCCCCTACCCCACTTGCTCTCTCTCTCTCAAAATAAATAAATAAACTTGAAAGAATTTTAAAGATATACTAAAGAGAGTTCTTCAGGCTGAAAGTAAGTGATCCCAGACAGATCAAATCCATACACACGCATACACAGATAGTAATAAAGTAATTAAGAATAAATGCATATTCCTGCTTTCTTCTCTTGTCTAATTTAAAAAGCAACTATATAAAAGAATATTATATAATTGTGTTGTCAGGCCAGTAACATATAGAAATGTAGTATATTTGCCAATAACAACACAAAGGAGGTGAGAACAAAGATGTACTGTGTTAAAAAATGGCACCAGATGGTGACTCAACTCTATAGGAACAAATGAAAACCAGAACTAGTAAATAAGAAAGTAAGTATAAATACTTTAAAATGTGTGTGTGTGTGTGTGTGTGTGTGAACTTGTGTCTCCTTCTCTAAGTTTCTTTAAAAGACATAAAATTGGGGTGCTTGGCTGGTTCAGTCAGTAGAGCATGCGACCCTTTACCTCAGGGTCATGAGCTCAAGCCCCACATTGGGCATGGAGCTTTCTTTGAAAATTAATCAATTAAGGGACGCCTGGGTGGCTCAGTCAGTTGAGCATCCGACTTTGGCTCAGATCATGATCTCACAGGTCATGGGTTTGAGCCCTGTTTGGGGCTCTGTACTGACAGCTCAGAGCCTGGAACTTGCTTCAGATTCTGTGTCTCCCTCTCTCTCTGCCCCACCCCTACTCACGCTCTCTCACTCTCAAACATAAAACATTTAAAAAGTTTTTTTAATTAATCAATTAAAAGACATAAAATAAGTAAAACTACAACAATGTATACTGGGTTTGTAACATATAAATATAATATGTGGGGCACCTGGGTGGTGTTGGTTGAGCGTCTAACTTTAGCTCAGGTCATGATCTTGCAGTCGGTGAGTTTGGACCCCGTATCAGGCTCTGTGCAGATAGCTCGGAGCCTGGAGCCTGCTTCAGATTCTGTGTCTCCCTCTCTCTCTGCCCCCCTCCACTCACTCACTCTCTCTCAAAAATAAATAAAAAACACTAAAATAAATAAATAAATAAATAAATAAATATGTATAACTATAATACCACAAAAAAGAAGAAATGGAAATAGAACTATATAGAAGTAACATTTCTCTTCTGGAATTTAGTATAAATCAAAAGTAGATTATTATAAGTTAATATGTATATGGTGATATACTTATGATGGGATATTAGCCAGCCATAAAAAGGAATGCAGTTCTCATACATACAACATGAATGATTCTTTTAAGTTTTTTTTTTTTTTCAACGTTTATTTATTTTTGGGACAGAGAGAGACAGAGCATGAACAGGGGAGGGGCAGAGAGAGGGAGACACAGAATCGGAAACAGGCTCCAGGCTCCGAGCCATCAGCCCAGAGCCTGACGCGGGGCTCGAACTCACGGACTGCAAGATCGTGACCTGGCTGAAGTCGGACGCTTAACCGACTGAGCCACCCAGGCGCCCCGAATGATTCTTGAAAACATTATGCAAAGTGAGATAAACCAGAAACAAAAGAATGTAAATTATATGATCCCACTTACATATCTAAAATAAGCAAATTCAGAAACACAGAAAGTGGACTAGGGACTACCAGGTGATAGAGAAGGAATTATTGCTTCATGAGTACAGAGTTTCTGTTCGGAGTAAGGAAAAAAATGTGGATAGTGGTAATGGTTGCACAACAGTGTGAATGTGGCAATGCCACTAAACTGTATACTTAGAATGGTTAAAATGACAAAGCTTATGTTACATGTATTTTATTTTACCACAATTCTTTTCAAAAATGTACATGGTAAGCCCTAGAGTAACCACTAAAAAATCTCTTTAAAAACAGTATTAAAAAAAAAACTGTGTCAACTATACTCCAATTTAAAAAGTAAAAAAGTAGTTAAAAATCATTAAAGAAATTTAAAATATTAAAACATTACAAAGTATTCACTTAGTGCAAAAGAAAGCAGTAAAGAAGGAATAGAGAAACAAAAAAGTCATGAGATACACAGAAACCAATACCAATAAACACACTACAGGGGTGCTTGGGTGGCTCACTGGGTTAAGCAACCAACTCTTGATTTTGGCCTAGGTCGTGAGATCAAGCTCTGTGCCAGGCTCCATGCTGGGCATACAGCCTGCTTAAGATTTTCTCTCTCCTTCTTCCTCTGCCTCTTCCCCACTCATACCTGCATTCTCTCCCCCCCCCCCAAAAAACACACACACACACACACACACACACACAGTACAAAAAAGGAAAACTACAGACCAATATCTCTCATGAACATAGATAGAAAACCCCTAACAAAATATCTGCAAATCAAATCCAAAAATGTATAAAAAGAATTACACACCATGACCAAATAGGATTTATTCCAGAGATACAAAGCTGGTTCAACATCCAAAAATCAATTAATGTAATCTGCCACATTGACAGGCTAAACAAGGAAAACCATATCAATTGATGCAGAAAAAGAACCCGATAAAATCCAACACCCATTCACAATAAAAAACAAAAAGTATCAGCAAATGGGGAATAAAAGACATCTACAAAATACATACAGCTTATATCATAATTAATGATGGGAAACTGGATGCTTTCCCTAAAATTGGGAACAATGCAAGAATGCCACCTCTCATCACTCTTATTGACATCTTATTAGAGCCACTAGCTAGTGCAATAAAACAAGAAAAGGAAATAAAAAGGCACACATCTTGAGAAAGAAGAAATAGAAATGTCTTTGAGGGGTGCCTGGGTGGCTCAGTTGGTTAAGTGTCTGACTCTTGGTTTCAGCTCAGGTCATGATCTCACAGTTTGTGGGTTCAAGCTCTGCATCAGGCTCCACACCTGGCACAGTGGAGCATGCTTGGGATTCTCTCTCTCTCCTGCTCACGCTTCTCTCTCTTAAAATTAATTTTTAAAAAAAGTTTTTGAGAACATGATCATCTATGTACAAAATCCCAAAGAACTCACAAAAAATAACTCATGTAAATTATAAGTGATTATGACAAGCCTGCAGGATACAAAATTAATATTTAAAAGATAATTACTTTCTTATAAACTAGCAATGAACAATTGGAATTTGAAATTTAAAACACGATACCATTTGCAACAGCACCCAAAGAATGAAATATTTAGGTATAAATCTAACAACACATGTACAAGACCTGTATGCAGAGAACTATACAACTCTGATGAAAGAAATCGAGAACATTTAAATAAATGGGGAAATAGTCCATATTCATGGATTGGAAGACTCAATATTGTTAAGATGTCAATTCTTCCCAATTTAATCTATAGATTCAATGCAGTTCCAATCGTATCTCAGCAAGCTATTTTGTGGATATCAGCAAACTGATTCTAAAGTTCATATAGAAAGGCAAAGACTTAGAATAGCAAACATAATATGAAGGAAAACTGAGGTTGGAGGACTGATGCTACCCAACTTCAAGACTTACTATAAAGTTACAGTAATAAAGACAGCATAGTATTGGCAAAAGAACAGACACACAGGTCAATATAACAAAAGTAAGAGTCCAGAAACAGGCCCACACAAATAGGGCCAACTGACCTTTGACAAAGGAGCAAAAGCAATTTAATGGAGAAAGGACAATTTTTTCAACAAATGGGATGTTAGACAAACACCTTCTACTTATAAAAACTAACTTAAAATGGATCACAGGCCCAAGTATAAAACATAATACTGTAGAACTTTTAGAAGAAAATACAGGAGAAAATCTATGTGACTCTGGATTTGGCAATGAGTTTTTAAAAATAATAGCAAAAGCATGATCCACGAAAGAAAAAGTAAGCATGATTTCATTAAAATAAAAAAACTTCTGCTCTGTCAAAGATACCATTAGAGAATGAAAAGACAAGTCACAGACTGGGAGAAAATATTTGCCAAACATATATCTTTTATAAGACTTATATCTAAACTATGCAACAAATACTTAAAACTCAACAATAAGAAAACAATCTAAGAAGTAGGCAGAAGATCAGAATACACACCTCACCAAAAAAGATACACAGATGGCAAATAAACATATGACAAGATGTCCAACATCATCTGACATCAGGGAATTTCAAGTTAAAACAAATGAACATTAAACCAACAACAGATACCACTACGCACCCGTTAGCATGACTAAACAAGTTTTTTCAACTGACAATACTAAATGCTGGCAAGGATGTACAGCATCCTTCCATTGATGATTGGAATGCAAAATGGTACAGGCACTTTGGAAGATAGTTTGTAGTTTCTTACAAAGCTACCATACAATCATATTCCTAGGTATTCACCCAATTAATTTGAAAACTTATACCCAGAGAAAATCTGCACGAGAATGTTTATAGTAGCTTTATTAAACCTTTATAGAACTAAAATGTCCTTCAATAGGTGAACAGATAGACTGTGAAACATGTCTACAATGGAATATTCAGCAGTAAAAGAAAATGAGTTAAGAAGCCATGAAAAAGACATGGGAGGAAACTTAATGCACATTGCTAAGTGAAACAATGCAGTCTAATGGGACTGCATACTATGTAATTCCAATTCTATGACATTCTGGAAAAGGCAAAACTATAGAGACAGGAATATGATCAGGAGTTTGGGAGAAGCCAGGATGGACAAACAGGTGAAGCACAGGGGGATTTTCAGGGAAATAAAACAATTCTGTATATAATACTCTTATGGTAGATACATGATATTACGCATTTGTCAAAATCCACAGAATTTTATAGCAAAAAGAACAAACCTTAATATATGCAATTTAAAAAAATTCATGTGGGAGGTAGGAAATAATGCAGATTATGACAAGGGACTCTCAAACTGTATTGCAAATGTATGAAACAACCTCACTGAAGGGGATGGGAGAAATAGGCCCTGAACTAAGTAACTATGGAAATGAGTAGCACCTGTAAGACTAAAGGAAAAGGAACTGCACACAAGTACTGTACTTAGTTGACAGTTCTTTCCCCCAGAGTATGGCCTAACAATTCAAATACTGCTTTATGGGTATGCTAAAACTGAACAATTAAGTAACTGGATGGTGGATGGTGGATGATGGGAGCCAGGTTTCTAACTGTTGTAGTGAAAATTTATTAATCGAGCAAAGGGGAGGAGGCTAGAATGATCCATGTGGTAATGGATTACAATTGGAGGCAGTATGAACTCAGGTTTAGGTTAATATAGATACAGTGGTTTTATACAGAAATATTCGGGGGCATCTGGCTCAGTCGGTAGAGCACGTAACTCTTGATCTCAGGTTGGTGAGTTCTAGCCCCACCTTCGGTGTAGAGCCTATTGTAAAAATATATATATTTATAGATGAAGGTATATATATATGGGTTACTATTCACACTTTTTTTTTTTTTTTTTTTTAATTTTCTCTGTCAGCAGAGAGGGCTTAAAAGACAGTCGAACCAATAGCATCCCTAGGAGTGGAGAGTTATGCTCCCCGAGACTGAGGGCAGGTATTTACATAAATTGAGCAGTGGCTACAGAAAGCAGCAGGGCCAGAGGCAGGGTGGAAAACGAGGCATCAAGGACAGCACTTGCATGGTCCCCGCCTAGCAGCAATGGTCCTGACACTCTAAAAACAGAAGGAAAAGGCCACCAGAAGCAGGTCTACCGGCCTGAAGCTTAAATGCAACCTAACTAGAAATTAAGGCATCTCTAGGCAGACCTTTCTAAGCTGACGTTTAGCACCTTTACTCCTCCCAATTCTGTGTGTTCTGAAGATGTGGAAACAGAGGATTTAACCCAGGAAGCAGGCTCCCTGAAGCACCCAGCACGAAAGCCTGCTGCCATGGCCTTCGTAGGATGTGCGTGTGGAGAATGAGCCCAGGTGCTAAAGATGGCAAAGAGCACTTTGAGATGAGCCCCAAGTGCCTTAGAAATAGGTGACTGCATGTGGTCACTGGACCACATTACTGAAGGAAAAGGGGGCCTTCTGGAAGGGCCTGGATGTTACCGCCTTGGCAGCCATCTCTGGTTCCAGGGGTGAACCCCTGAGCCCAGGGCCACATACCAGGCTCAGGTCTAGGAAAGGGGAAGGCGGGATGTACAAGACGGGGTAGGGCCTGGCGCGGGACACACTGGAGAGTCAGGAAGCAGGGAGCAAGCAAATGGAAGAAGTTCCAGACCAAGAGCCACAGGCTTGGTTTCTAAACCAAACTCTGCCATTCTGCTTGGCGTCACTTAGCCTCTCCAAGCCTCAGTTTCCTCGTTCTGACTTCTTCACATGGTGGTCAGGGAGCCAGATAAGGTAACGTGTGCGCATGTAGTTGGCAACTGCTAGCCCAGCGGCTATCCAAGGGCGGTCCCAGCACACCTGAGAGTTCCCGACCCCCTTCGACACCGTCTGAGAGGTCTTCCCTTTTCCAACTATCACCTCCGTGAGCCCGGAACTGCTTTGTAAACCTCCTCCAAATCAGCGGACAGGAGACTCCAGCTGTCCTCTATTAAACCAAAGAGACTTTCGAAACTCTAAAACCACACCACTCTTTCACTACATATGGGTGTGTTAAAATGCAACGGGTGTGTTATTCGTAAAAGAAGTTTTTTTTAAACTTGTTTTAATTCCTCACGCCGCAAAAATTACTAGATACAAGCAAGAGCTCGTCGGGGTCAATAGTTTTTCGGCGCGTAAAGGGGTCCTGAGACCAGTTTGGGAACCGCTGTGCTGAACCAACGAGCGAAGGGTGTTCTCCCTCAGCAGGCGAGTCGCCTCGCGGACGCTGATTCCAGGACCCCTTTTATCAAACAGCACACGTTCGCGGTTTCCACTTGGGGGGGGGGGGCTGGTTTTGTGTTCTGGGGCTGCTAATCGAATGTTTGTACCCATTTTCCCGGCCCCCAAGCAATGACCCTCCCACAGGGAGGCACGCGGAGGACGGGCGACCCTCGCTGGGCGTCGGCGACCTTGGCAGAGGTCGAGCCGGCGCGCGAGAGGGGCGAGGTGCTCCCGGCCGGCGGGGGTTCCCGGCAGGAACTGGGGAGGCCGGCCCGGGTGGCGGGGGACCAGGGACCTGCACTCACAGCCTCGGCAGCGCCGCCGCCGCCGTTCCGCGTGGCGCTCTCCACAGCAGACGCAGCGCCATCTTCCTGACGCGCGCGCCCCGCCTCAGACAGGTCCTTCCTCATCTCGCCACGCCCCGTGGGCACGCCCCCCACGTGGCCCCGCCCCACAAGCCCAGCCCAGCCCCACCTCGTCCCCGCAAGTCACGCCCCGCTGCCTGGAGGGAACACCTGTTCCCGCCCTTAACCAGGGATGTCTGAGAGCTCAGAACCTTCTTGTCCGCTATCATGGCGGGCAGAGCAGAGGCACGGAATGGATGGCCACTTCTTCAGAGGTTTTCTGGTGACTCCATCCAGTTACTTCTCTTCGTGCTTCTGGGTTTTTAAGGCGACTTTTGCGTTTTCCCAGCCAGAACAGGCCAATTTTCCGAGGGATTCATTGTTTTTGTTGTTAGAAGTACTGCCTAATATGTGAGCCTCACCATGTGCATGCCTTAATTAACAGTTAATCCATCATGGGATACATATGCCTGCAATAGGATCAGAATAGATATGGGCAACTTTCTGGGTCAGAGAAATGCTTCTGAAGTAGGGCAGCAAACACAACTCTTCACTCTAACTCCTTCCTGCCAGATTGCACTACTTTCAGCAAATACAACTCCTACCTCTTCACAGTTGGGGGACTAAGGTATTAACACAGGCTTTACTAGCTGTGCTAAACTTTACTAGTTCAGAACTTTACTTGGTTCAGCAAGTGGTTCCCAGACTGTACTAGACTTTAGGCAAGTTACTTAAGTTCTCTGTGCTTCAGTTTCCTCCTCTATAAGATGGGAATATAAATATACTCACCTCATAGGGCTGTTATAAGGATAAATTGAGTTAATATATATAAAGAGCTTAAAGCCTTGCTGGCCCAGAGCAGGTGCTCAGTAGCATTAATTACTTCTCCTTATTACCGTTATTACATCAATTCTCTTCTTAAAACTCTTTGGTGGCTTCCAATAGGAAGCGTTTAGAATAAAACCCAAATTCATCACAACTCTGAAGGCCTTACAGGATCTGACCTCTGCCTATCTCTCCACCTTACTTCAGCCCCATGTTCTTCTTTCCACTTTTTTTAAGTTCACTAAGCCATTTCCCACTTTAGGGCCCTTACCTACCATGCATGTTGCTCCTTACCTACCAAAACACTCACAGCTACACCTTCTTGTCCTCTGGGGCATTTAGACTACTTGCCCCCTGCTCAAAGAGGCCTGCACTGACTGCCCAAACTAGAGTGTCCTCCCAGTCTATTCCACTGGCACAGCAACCTGATGGTTTCCATCGCAGCCCATATCACAATTTTTATGGGTTTGTGAATTCTCTTTCTTTTTCTTAATATATTTTTTTAAAGTTTATCTATTTTGAGAGAGAGAGAGAGAGTGCAAGTGGGGAAGGGGCAGAGAGAGAGAGGGAGAGAATCCCAAGCAGGCTCCATGCTGTCAGCACAGAGCCCGATTCTGGGCTCAGTCCCACAAACTGTGAGACCATGACCTGAGCCCAAACCAAGAATCAGATGCTTAACTAAGCCCCCCAGGCTCTCCATGAATTTACTTTCTTATTGTTGCCTTTCCCTCAGTGGTTCTCAAGGTGGGTGGGAACTTCTGTCCACTGATCAAAGGGAGGGGGGGCTTGTATTATTGTCATTTAGGGGACAGTGCTAGGGTCATGTGGGAAGTCCCCTCTTAGAAAAGCTACTAGTGCTCTAGTTTAAAAAAAAACATCATCTTTAGGAATAGACTGTGAGCTCTTTGAGATCAGGGACCTGGTTATCTTGTCAGTGCTGTGTGCCCCCAGCACCTGGGTTAGTGACTTGTAACCAGTAGGCATTTAATAAATATAATGTGAAAATGTTCCACCAGCTTCATTATAATTCCAAGAACTGCTATATGAGTAGTTCTCCTTATTAAAATGCCCCGGGCCTTGTGGCCTTTTAAGTAAAGTAGGACCTCCCACAAGAGGTGATTCAATTTCTTTCAGATTCTGCTTGAAGAAATTGTAGCTATGCCCATTCTCACCAGGACTTCTGTGGTTTTGTTGAGCTTCTTCATGAGATTACTAACTCATAGGTTTCAAGAGCTGTTTTCTAATTTTTGTGTATTTTAAAATAAGGCTTTATTAATTTCCTATATTTCTGGATATAATAGAGAAAAGGATCCAGCGTTCCTCGTTTGAGGTAGTCAAATCTGTTTTTATTCACAGCCTCTAAAACAAAAATAAAAGTACATGTTTATCCCCAAGGACATTTAAAAATATGAAATTTAGGAAAGACATATTATCCTGTTTAATTAAGCAATCTGGTAGGGTAAGAACCTTGCAGAGATCTGAGAAAGAAGGATAGGGGCCAGAGACATTACCTCTAGAGTGTAATAGGCTTGGGGGTGGCAATGGGGGACACTAAAATAATGAACCAATACTGATAATTATTGAAGCCAAGTGATGGGTACACGAGGTGGGAATGGGATTTGTTACACATTCCTCAACTTTGTGTATGTTGGAAAATATTCTTAACAAAAAATTAAAACAAAAATCAATTGAACTAATGCTTAGCATGGAAGGAGCCAAAGGCAACTTTACCTGAAGCCAGTGGAGGTTAAGCCTCAGGGTTCCTGACTTAAATGGGCCCTTTCTAGGTCATTTGTGTTTGTAAAGTGTATAAAAATGAAATTTTAACTACCATTAGTCAAGGTGCTTTCTCTTTGTACTCCAACTTTCCCTCTCTCAAGCTTCTTTTGTGTTCAGTGGTGTTGAAATGGCTGCAGCATTTTCATATTTATTTATTTATTTATTTATTTATTTATTTATTTAAGTAATCTCTGCACCCAACATGGGGCTTGAACTCATAACCCCGAGATCAAGAGTCACATGTTCTACTGACTGAGGCAGCTAAGCACCCCTGTGGGTGCAGCATTTTGAAGGTCCAGCTAAGGGTAAGTTGGGCCGGGATATATTTGGTTTAGATTTAGTAGACTATGTTTATGTGATTTTTTTTAATATTTTATTTTTAAGTAATCTCTACACTCAACATAGGGCTCAAACTTACAACTCAGAGATCAAGAGTCGCATGCTTTACTGACTGAGCCAGCCAAATGCCCCTGTATTTATGTGATTTGCAAGCACTTCCGTGTTTAGTTATTACTAGCTGTCCTGGTTTAGGAATGCTTTCTAGGAATATTACTGTCCAATGTGCTGCCTCACACATGTAGACATGCAAGGTCAGAGGTCATATCCCAGTAAGAATAGGCCCCTAAGGCACCTGGCACCAGAAGTATGTGGGTAGTAGAAGAGAAAATTTGCAATGTATGAAGCCAGAGACAATTGTGGATAAATTTTAAGTCACCAGATATGTACAATTGCAAAGAGAAGGATTGGTTCTTATCTGTATCTGGTCAACATGGAAACTCTCCCGTCTGGGACATGCTCTTTTTTTTTTTTTTTTTAATGTTTATTTATTCTTGAGAGATAGAAACAGAGCATGAGCAGGGGAGGGGCAGAGAGACAGGGAGGCACAGAACCCAAAGCAGGTTCCAGGCTCTGAGCGGTCAGCACAGAGCCTGATGTGGGGCTCAAACCCGTGGACATGAAATCATGACCTGAGCCAAAGCCACCCAAGTGCCCCTGGGATACACTCTCATGGCATTTTAGTGGTCTTCACACTTTGACACAGCTCAGCTGGAACCACTTCTCCCTGAATTTCCTTGCCTGTGTAGTTCCAGGTTGAGATTGTTCACAAGAGACATCTGGAGGGTGGAACTGAAGCAGCAGGTCAGTATGGGGTACCAGGCACTCTGGCCATATGCATGCCTGTTGATCTGTGGGCTCACCCTGTTGATATGGGGCTGTCAGTGTTTATTTCCTCCTGTTTGGGACTATTTACAGATCTCATTACTTTACCTTTATATCCACCCAGTTTTTCAACTCAAACAAATTTAAACATTTATTGAATGATTCCTGACTTCAAGAAGCTATCTTTATAAAATGTAGAAGCATGTTACAGCAGGGATGAACCTGAGGACATCATGTTAAAAGAAGTAAGGCAGGCACACAAACACAAAAATACTGTATGATTCCACTTCTGTGAGTTTCCTAGAGTAATCAGATTCAGAGACAGAGAATGAGGGTTGCCAGGAGCTGGGAGGAAGTGGGGATGAGGATTACTGTTTAATGGGTACAGAATTTCCATTCTATAAGATGAAAAAAGCTCTGGAGATGGATGGTGGTGATGATTGCACAACAATGTGAATATACTTACCATTACTGAACTGTACACTTAACATACTTAAAATAATAAAACTTTTGGGGCGCCTGGGTGGCGCAGTCGGTTAAGCGGCCGACTTCAGCCAGGTCACGATCTCGCGGTCCGTGAGTTCAAGCCCCGCGTCGGGCTCTGGGCTGATGGCTCAGAGCCTGGAGCCTGTTTCCGATTCTGTGTCTCCCTCTCTCTCTGCCCCTCCCCTGTTCATGCTCTGTCTCTCTCTGTCCCAAAAATAAATAAACGTTGAAAAAAAAATAATAATAAAACTTTTGTTATGTATATTTTACCACAATAAGAAAAAAGATTTTAAAAAGAAGCTATTCACTCTAGTAAAAGAGGCAGACAGATAATTGGGAAAAATGGGTGGGTCCTGAGATCTGCTGGTGATATGGGGAAAGGAATACAGAAGCAGAAAGAATCCTGGGGGGCGCCTGGGGAGTTTCAGTCAGTTGACTCTTGATTTCGACTCAGGTCTTGATCCCAGGGTTGTGGAATCGAGCTGCACCTTGGGACTTTTCACAGAGTGTTTGAGTCTGTTTGGGATTGCCCTTCTTTGTTTCTCTCTCTCTCTCTCTCTCTCTCTCTCACTCTCTCTCAATCTCTCTCTCACTCTTCCCACCCCCCCCCCGCCCTTCTTCCCTGCTTGTGTGCACTCTCTCTCTCTCAAATAAAAAAAAAAAAATTAAAAATAAATAAAAGAAAAGAAAGACTCCTGGAATCCCCTCTGCTTGAGAGGGGCAGGGCAACCAAGGGACTTTGCAGAAAGGGGATAGGCAGCTGGGACTGCTAGTGAATCTAAAAATGTACTGCCTTTTAGGGAAAGGTGCTGGCTGGGGCCAGACTGTAATCTCCCTCAGTGCTCAAGTCTCAACTAATGTTACCCTAAAAAATACAGGTGTCCTAAATAGAAGTGCATTACATTGTTACCACTTGGTCTTGTAATTATCATGAAACTCAAATACCTCTCCCTGTTAATCTTAGAAATATTGGGCTTTTGTATTGGCTCAACTACACCTCTGGCAAATTGTCACACCCCAGGAGATACTGGGGTGAAAATAATCAACCCATGATTTACTGTAACTATTTAAAGCTTAAATAACTTAAATAACCATTTGAAGCAGTAACGATTAGGAAAATGAAGCTACATTATTCTTTTGTTATAAACAGCAAAGTCTCTGTGTCATAATCCATTTTTCCCTTCCTTTTGGTGTCTGTCCGATATAGGTTATTTTCACCAACACTGAGTCTCAAAGGCTGAAGGGCAGTGTCACAGATTTAAGACTTCAGAATGCTGCACTTAGAAAGAGGCATATTAGAAGTTCTGTGGAATGATTTTTCAACAGTGGCATAGATAGAACTACACTCTGAGATCATCCATCCCTCCTGCTGCTCTGATACAAAACCCTCCCAGCCTCACCTCCTGACAGCCACTGCTTTTGATAACATGATAACTATGTCTGGCTTTCTTGGGGAGAGAGGAGGAGACTCTCAAATTTAGGCCAAATGCAGAATAACTAACGACCACATTGTGGACCTTCTGAGCCTTATCTTCCTCTTTATGAACTGAGAAAGTTAAACTAGCTGACCTCTAAAATTCCTTCTGGCTCCCAAACACTGATTATATAATTAAAATCCTTCACCAATCTCAGCCGCCAAAACTGTGCAGCAGCTCCCCCTAGTGTCCACAAGTGGAGGTTTCCCCCACGCCCACTGGCTGCTCTACAGTCCCTTCCACTGATTCACTCTTCCTTTCTTCTACAGCCCTTATCCATTTTCCAAATTACTACATGATGAGCTTATTTATGATGTCTTTATTGAATGCAAACCCCATAAGGACAGGGATTTTTGCCTGTTTTGTTCTCTAATGTGTCCTGGCACACACCAAATGTTTAAAACTCATTTGCTAAACGCACAGTGTTGAATCTGAGGCATCCTCTGACAAAATTATTCCTTACATAATTCCTTGTTACTTTAATTCACCTTGTATGTTAATTACCTTGCCCCCCCCCAGTTGCTGTTTATTTTTTTTAATATTTTATCTTTAAATAATCTCTCTACAACCAATGTGGGGCTCAAACTCACAACCCCAAGATCAAGAGTTGCACACTGCACCAACTGAGCCAGCCAGGCTCTTAATTGTCTGTGGTGGGCAGAAGAATGCCCCCCCCCCCCCGCAAGACGTCCACAAGCTAATCCTCAGAACCTTTCAATATGTTACTTTGCAGGTGTGATTACAGTAAGGAACTTGAGGTGGGGAGATTATCCTGGATTATCTGGGTGGGCCCAATGGAATCACTAGTCGTTAGGAGAGAGAGGTAAGGGGGTCAGAGTAAGAACAAAGTATGACATGGAATCAAGGCTAGAGTGAGAAGTGCCCCCAAGCCAAGGAATACGGATCTCTCTAGAAGCTGGACAAGGTGAGGAAACCGCTTCTCCCCTCCAGCCTCCAGAGGAAATGCAGTCTTGCATACACCTTGATTTAATCCCCACAAGAGCTATGTCAGACTTCTGACCTCCAGAATTGCAAGATAATAAAGCTATGTTGTTTTAAGCCACCAAGGTTATGGTAACTTATCACAGCAGCAATAAGAAACTGCTATCACTAGTAAAAGAAACCTTCCCAAGAGCACCTGTACATAGAAACTGGTTTTCAAAGAGTGCCTTTAAAGTCAGTTGTAAATCCAAAGTGACACTGTATAGCTCGAAAGACCAGAGACATCTTTTTTGAAACATGGGTATGTAATACTTATTCAAAACACTAAATTTGAATCATATGAACAATAAGGCAAAAAGAAGAAACAGGAAACCAGGGTGTGACCTTCATGAAGCTGTGGGTCCCTACATCTGCCTGGCACCTGTGCCATCTTCGTATGTGGAGTGTGGGAGACTGTGTACACTTTGGCATGCCCATGGCCACCGAGTTCTCTGTTCATATCCCATACTGCATTAAAAACTCCCTGAGTCCTAGGGGCACCTGAGTGGCTCAGTAGGTTAAGCATCTGACTTCGGCTCAGGTCATGATCTCACAGCTTGTGAGTTCAAGCCCCACATTAGGCTCTGTGCTGACAGCTCAGAGCCTGGAACTGCTTTGGATTCTGTCTTCCTCTCTCTCTGCCCCTCCCCCACTTGCACTCTGCCCCCCCCCTCTCTCTCAAAAATAAATAATAAAACATTACCAAAAAAACAAAAAAGCAAACAAAAAAACGCCCTGAGTCCCAGCCTGTGCTGTGCAGAGTGAGGGCCTAGTGACTTGTACAGGTGACAGTCTTCACAGCCTCTGTGGACTTGTAACGTTGAACCATACAATGAAGGCTGGTTGGCTAAGACCCTCTGGGTTTTAAATTTTTTTTTTTTCAACGTTTATTTATTTTTGGGACAGAGAGAGACAGAGCATGAACGGGGGAGGGGCAGAGAGAGAGGGAGACACAGAATCGGAAACAGGCTCCAGGCTCCGAGCCATCAGCCCAGAGCCCGACGCGGGGCTCGAACTCACAGACCGCGAGATCGTGACCTGGCTGAAGTCGGACGCTCAACCGACTGTGCCACCCAGGCGCCCCAGACCCTCTGGGTTTTGTGGAATAATCTTTAACGCACCAGACAAGAAGATTGTTAACCAGACTTATTACGGAAAATTTCCTATTACCATGGTAGGCCAGGCAGATGATTTGAGGATTATCTGGGTGCTGACAAATCCCCTGGGCCCTGACAATCTCATTTACAAAAGAATCAAATCTGTTTATTGCTGATAATAGATGGCATGCCCTCAGGTTTGCTTGTAAGTAACATGTGCATTGCTTTTTATTTTTTCTTTTAGCAATAGGAGCCAAACTTGGATTCATCCTGATAAAGTAGGCATTTGGGACTTTATATGATCTAATTGCTCTGAGCTGTTCCTTAATCGCCATTTGCTAAACCTTTGCGCCCCTGCCCACAATGGCCTTGATCCAGGATGGCAAAATGGTCCATCTAACAAATTGGACCCTTTGTTTATAACTGTTCATGTGGCTGAGATTCTCTAGTCACTCTTCTTATTTTTATTTGTCGTTCTAGGATTTAAAACAAAAGGACAAAGCAAATCTTGAACTTGTTGCAATGAAAAGCACAAATCCCTGAATGCAAAGTCCATTTCTTCATTCCCAGCAACAGCTACAGCAGCTAACACTCAGCACATTCTCCAAACCAGTTGTGGGATTGCCTTGTTCATAAATTCTCATAATTTCCGTCCTCAGATATCTAAATTTTAACAGACTACATTTGGAAACACAAAGAGAGATTAAGTTAAATTAGATCTGTAATTCCTTTTGATTTATAAGAAGTAAAATGCCATCTGCCAAATTCTAAACCTACACATATTGTCAGTATCTAATCTTATCCATAATAGTACAATAAAGGATCGCTGCACAAGAACATTTTCTAAACATAAGTTAGTATCTCACTTAGCAACATCTGCCTGACCCCTTGGTCTAGTGACAGCTTCTCCATGCCGGATAAGTTGCACACGAAATGCTGATACGCAGGCCCAGACTGTCCTGCACACAACATGCTTCTCTAGGGGCGTGTTAGGACCAGCCGGGTGAGGAAGGCAGTTGATGGGATCCAAACTCATCCTTTCCCACTCTGATTTTCTGCCTAATGAAACAATAAAGCTAGCCATGCGATTTCAGGCAAGGGGCACCTGGGTGGCTCAGTCGGTTGAGTGTCTGACTCTTGATTTTGGCTCAGGTCATCATCCCAGGGTTATGGGATTGAGCTCTAACATGGCCCCATGTCGGGCCCCACATCGGGCCCTGCACTGAGCACGGAGCCTGCTTAAAATTCTCTTTCCCCTCTGCCCCTCCCCCTGCCCTTGTGTGAGTGCACACACACTCTCTCAAAATAAATAAACATTAAAAAAATAAAATAACTTTTAAAAACGAAAGAATTCCTCAGGTGAAAAGGCCAGATTGTTAAATATTTATTCTCTTTTTTGGGGCACCTGGGTGGCTCAGTTGGCTACGCTACTCACTCTTGACTTCTGCTCAGATCATGATCTCAAGGTTGTGAGATCAAGCCCTACATTGGACTCTGTGCTGGGTGGGGAGCCTGCTTGGGATTCTGTCTCTCCCTCCCTCTCCCTCTGTCCCCCTGACATGTGCACATGTGTGCTCTCTCTCTCTCTTAAAATTTTTTAAAAATTATTCTCTTTAAAAAAATCCCATTTAGTATTATATAGGCAATAATATGTGTTCATTATAGACAAATTGGAACATATGAAAATAAATAAATAGGGGCCTGGAGAGAAAGTTAACACACCAAGGTAATTGTTAGTATTTTGATATCCTCCTTATAGACAGGTTCTTTTTCTTAAAACATTTTATTTTATTTTATTTAAGTTTATTTATTTATTTGGAGAGAGAGAGAGAGAGAGAGAGACAGAGCATGAGTGGGAGAGGAGCAGAGAGAGAGGGAAACAATCCAAAGCAGGCTCCAGGCTCTGTGCTGTCAGCACAGAGCCCGACACAGGGCTCGAACTCACAAATCACAAGATCATGATCTGAGCTGAAGCCGGACACTTAACCGACTGAGCCACCCAGGCGCCCCATCCTTATATACATGTTCTTACACATTTCTCGTGCATGTGTGTATGTATCTTTCTCTAGATAGTTATAGATACACACAACTCCTTTTTATATTTTTTAAGATCACATATATATAGTTTTGAAACTTGCTTTTTTCCTCTCAGCAAATTACTGAAGCATATATTTAATATTGTAAAACTCCAAATTATTTGGCATTATTCAGGCTTTTGTGGAAAAGAAAATAAACAAAACACATGTGTAAAGGTACTAAAGACAAAACCAAAGAAAATCCCTCTGTAAATTGTGAAAATGAGTCAGAATATTAGGAAATTAGTTTCTTCTGGTTCAAACTTTTTTACTCTGGTAAGCTTTGAAAAATGTTTTTCACACCATTATTCTTTTATGAGACACAGCTAGGAAATTCTATTGTCATGCAGTCCAAAACTTAAAGTTTGCCAAATCTAGTTTTTTCGTCTTCTTTTTCTTCTTCTTCTTCTTCTTTTTTTATTTTTTTTATTTTAAGCCTTTTAATTTAACTTATTGACCCTGGTATCTTTGCTATATCCATTGCTAGGATCAAATCATTATACTTTTCAAAAGCATCCCTTTAACCTGAGGTCAAACAAATGTGAAATATGAGGAAGTTATAAATAGACTAAAATCTAGAACAACCATAACCCTGATGTACTTTATCTAAATTTTTATAACTTTGAAGTATACTGAATACAGAAAGAATGCAGAGCTTTTATTTTCCAGCCAGAGAAACCACATACAAAAAAAAAAAAAAAAAAAAAGAATAGAAAAAACTATCTCTTTCTCATTTCTGTAGTCAACCACTTAATCCAAAAAAAGAAAGTGGGGAAGGATTCAACTTAATCCAACAAAAATAAACTGTTGCCATTGTTTATTGAGAAAATAATTCCTGGGGATTTTTTCCCCCCAAAGAACTGGAAAAAAAAAAAAAAGATCATAAAGAAGATCTCTGGCTTAGTGTATTTCCTAGAGGAAAAATTGTTTAACATTTATTTTATAAACACTACCAATAACGAGTGGACCCATAAAACTCCCCCCTCTTTTTTGTGTGGTGGGAAAGAAGTGGCAAGTTAAGTTTGGCCTGCAGTTGGAATATGGTTTGCTGTCTGGGATTGCCCAATATTGTCCAGCTTCTAGAAGATTCCCAAAGTCCATGAATTGTGTCCCAAATGAATAGCCCAAAGGCGGGGGGGGGGGGGGGGGGGGGGGGGGGGAGTTGGGTTGGATGAATGGAGTGAATCCAGACAATAGGAGACTTTGAAATCCAGGTAGTAGAGTTTGGATTGACCCTCTTAATGGTAGACTGCGTTGATGACTCCAGTTCTTCCACAGCCTTCAATCAGCTCAGTGTGCACAGAGTGTTCCCCTTGCCCCCTGACTTTGAGCTTGACCCTATGTCTGTTGAAGCTCCAGGCCTTGAGAGGCCTCCCATGTTTCTGGTGGCCCTTTGCACCGTTGCCATCACTGTCAGAAGAGCAGACCCTGGCAAAGCACACTGTGATGTGGGCAAGGAGAGACCCACGGAGCCGGGCTGCCCCTCAGACCTGCACGGAGAAACAAAGCTGCCCCAGCCCAGATTGGCCGAACCTCAACAGACACATACACACTTGCCAATAATAAATATCCTTTTTGTTTTTTTAAGCCCCTGAATTTTGGAGTGCTCTGCTGTGCTGCATTGTGATACAAATTGAAACACATCTTAAGCAAAGAGAATAATAATGAATTTTCTTTAAAAATACAACCCTTATGGGGCCCCTGGGTGGCTCAGTTGGTTAAGTGTCCAACTTCAGCTCAGGTCATGATCTCACGGTTTGTGGGTTCCAGCCCCACGTCGGGCTCTGTACTGACAGCTCGGAGCCTGGAGCCTACTTCAGATTCTGGGTCTCCCTCTCTCTCTGCCCCTCCCCTGCTCATGCTCTGTCTGTCTCTCAAAAATAAATAAACATTTAAAATTAAAATAAAATAAAATAAAATAAAAAATAAAACTACAACCCTTATTGTACTTTAGGGAGTTTAATGTGTGGCTGTACACAGGCTGAACTGAGGTAAGGAACAGATAGTACAGTGGTTCAGAGGTCAGATGATCAGCCCACGAACAGGTGTGTAGACAATGGGTACCAGAAGGAACAGAAAGAGGGAGGAGATTGACAAAGGGTAAAAGGAAAGGTTGAATCAATGGGAAAGGAGGCAAATTTTCACAGCTAGGAGACCCAGGAAATGGCAGTAGTTTTTGGAGACTTTGAACTTTGAACATGATTATAGGAAAAATGATGAGCTTACTTTGTGCCATGGCAGGTTTGAAGTAACAATAGCATGATCAAATGGCAGTGTAGCATAGCGGAAAGTGAGCCAGCTTTAACATCGACAGAGCTGCTTGCTAATTCTGCCTTGGCTTCTTTCAGGTGAGGTGGACTCTGTGGGTGTTCAGTCTGCCCAGTACCTTTCCTTTTGAGAATACCCCTCCGCTAGTTAGTGGGGTTGTCATTCACATGACCATTTTCTCTGCCACCATGATTGATTCAGTATAGGGCACGTGGCCCAATCGGAGTCCTTGGGGGTGGGGGGAAAGGAGGGGTGGCAAGGAATTTTAGCGACTAAGGGATCTTCTCTCCTGATATCCCATGCAGTAAGGATACTGAAAGCTTGACAGTATCACCATCCAGGCTACTTTGGGGAAAGAGACTGCTCGAGAACACAAGCAACAGAGAAAAGCAGTAAGAAACTGAGAAAGAGAGAGGGAGAGAGAGAGCCCTAATGATATTGTTTGAACACTTAGATTTAATAATAAAGCCATTCATTAGACTTCAGGTGTATGGACACATTTCCAGCCAGTGTGTATATATTTTCTAAATTAATGTTGTTTGAGCTCAGTTTTTGGTTCTTGAAGCCAAGAGTCTTAATGCAGCAGCTAGTCAAGAAATAGTAGCTAACAGGCACATGGCTGGCTCAGTTGGTGGAGAATGTGACACTTGATCTTGGGGTTGTGAGTTCTCATTGGGTATAGATATTACTTAAAAATAAAATATTTAGGAGCACCTGGGTGGCTCAGTCAGTTAAGCGTCCGACTTCGGCTCAGGTCATGATCTCGCATCTCATGAGTTTGAGCCCCACATCAGGCTCTGTGCTGACAGCTCACAGCCTAGAGTCTGGTTTGGATTCTGTGTCTCCCTCTCTCTCTGTCCCTCCTCTGCTCGTGCTCTCTCTCTCTCTCTCTCTCTCTCTCAATAATAAAAATAAATAAATAAAATATTAAAAAATAAAATAAAATATTAAAAAACAAAAGAAATAGTAGTTAAACAATGTTGAGTAGAGAATTACCACTTAGAGCTTGCCTGACTTGATATTCTGTGCTTCGTCCTGTAAATGGTAGCAGAAAACTTATGAAGTCTGCATCATTGAAATAAATGTGTATTCACAGGCTTTTGAAAGGAAATGTGAAAAGAGTCATACCGTGAGATATGAAGACACACTACAAAGCCATAGTAATAAAAACAATGTGCTGTTGGGCAGAGGGACAGGTAGATAAGCGAGTGGGGCAGAATAAGATGCTCAAAAGCAGGTCTATTTACACTGGGGAAAGAATATATGATACTTGATACCATAAACCTGTGGGGAAAGGATAGATTATTTATCAGATGATGTTGGAAAATAAATGGTTTACTATATGGAGGAAAATAAATGACACTATGTACAAAGGTCAATTCTGGATAATCCAAAATCTAAATGTGAAAAGACAAAAATATAAAACCAATAGAAATAACTCAGATAATTTTGTCATCTTGAGGTTGGGAAGAACTTATATAAATTCTAAAAGCACAGACTATAAGGGAAAAAATATGATAGATGTGAACCCATCAAAATGCAATGGTTGTGGTCAACAGAGGACACCACGGACAGAGGGAGGAGACGGTAACTGTAATGTCAAAACCCAACAAGGAAGTAGTATCTAGAACAGAGGTTGGCAAACCGCGCTTACAGGCAGGATCTGGCCTTTAAGTTTTACTGGACCACAGCCCTGCTCGTGCATTTACGCATTGTCATGGCTGCTACACGCTTTAACAGCAGAGTTGAGCTGGTGCAGCAGAGGACATGTGGCCTGCAGATCCTAAAATGCTTACTCTCTGGGCCCTTTACAGTAAAGTTTATCGACATCTTACCTAGAATATACGATGAAATTAACAAAAAATGTCAGGAAACCAGTAGAAGAATGAGCCAAAGATATAAAAGGAGAAAATATGAAGAAATGCTCAACTTCACTAATAGTCAAAGACATGCAAATTATATGTGATTCCACTTCACAATTTTTCCTGATTGGTGTAGTAAGAAATGCTCATTCTCATTGTTTCTTTACAATAAATGCAGCCACCTGAAAAAATGTGACGGGATCTTTGTTCTTTATAACCTAAGGAGCTTAACTAACATCCCATCAGAGCTTCAGACCCATGTAGATCCACCTACCAAACTGACCATAGCACACCCTTTCCTGGATGTCTGCTGACATGTATGCTCATGCCCACCACATACATACTCACACACGAGCAGGGGGGATAAAGGAGGAATGAGCCAGGATAGGACATAGTAAAGAGGCAGCTGAAAAGGCTGGCAGTGCCTTAAGGCAATACACTGCCACAGATGGCAACAGATTCGGGTTTTGGTTCTCAAACATTCATGGGCATCAGAATCACCCTGATGGACTGTGGGAAACTCAGCTTGCTGGGCCCCACTGGCAGAGTTTCTGATCTAGTAGGTGTGGATCAGGGCCTTAAGAATCTGCATTTCTAACAAGTTCTCAGGTGATGCTGATGTTGCTGATCTGGGAACCACATGGAGAGAGCCAAGACTTTCAAGGAGTGAGTGGCTAAGACAGTCGAACCTCAGAGACTTGGCATGAAGTAATGGACAGATTGAAAACATTTCTATGTTGTCAGTCCAGATAGCAATTTCCAGAGAATAGCAGATTTTGCTGCTTCCTGTCTCCTGAAAAAATTCCAAAAAACAAAATAAAACAAAACAAAAAAACCCCAACCCTATTCCTGTCCCCTGGAATAGCCCCATTGTCAACTGTGGCAAGTGGCATGGGTAAGTCTTCTTCATGAAAGCTGTCATCACCCTGCCCCGGCACCCAGCCCTGACTGGGATGGTCAGAGTAGGTTAATGGGCTAGTTGGCATCTATCTCCCTCGGAATCCTGCACTTTCAGCCAAAGCCCTCAGGTCAAAGGCATTTGGTGTGATAAAGGCATAGAGGTCTGAATCCACATTCAACAGAACAGAAACTAAAAATTATCAGAAACACTTTGAAGGGTGGTTAACAGAGTCACCTCCTGAAAACGGCTATTATCTGTCCATCATCTGGTTTAAAGTCAAATTATGCCTGAGGAAGTGATGGCTCCAGAGCTCCCACAGATGGATATTTTAATTTCAGTTCTGTCCCCACTTTAGAGCACTTTTCCCAAATGTGAGACATTATTGGTTGCTTACGGTATGAGTTTTCTAGGGCTTCCAGGACAAATATCCACAGACCAGGTGGCATAAAACCGCAGAAATTTGTTCTCACACAGTTCTAGAGGCTTAAGTCTGAGAACAAGGTGTCAGCGGGGCCATGCCCTCCCTGAGACCTTTAGGGCGTGGACCCTTCCTTCCTCTCCCTACTTCTCGTGGTGTGCTGTCCATCGTTGATGCTCCTTGGCTTGCAGCCACATTGCTTCAGCCTCTGCCTTGTTGTCACATGGCCTTCCCCTGTGTGTGTCTTTTCTCTTCTGGTAAGGACACAAGCCATATTGGATCAGGGCCCACCCTACTCCAGTACGACCTCAGCTTAACTAATTACAACTGCAACAACTCTATTTCTGAATAAGGTCACATTCTGAGGTACTGGGGGTTGGGACTTTGACTTATTTTTTTGGAAGACACAATTAATCCATAACATCTACCCATGTCCCTCCACTCTTTTCTTTCCCAATCAAACCCAGATTTCCCCAAAAGCATATTAACTGACCTACCTAAGGGTGAAAATACCCAAGCCAAGACTGGGAAGACTCAGCTATGTGGCATGGCTTGTCCGAACAAGATATGCTCGGGGAAACTCATAAATATGCTCTTATAGAGCCTATACCAACGGGGCATCAGGGCAAAGCAATAAGCTTTTAGAAGATGGGGACATTACAACGCCATGTACAGTCAAGGCACTTCTCAGATAGTTGGCTAATCATCTGCTTTCCTAGTTGTTATCCCCATTAGATTTTTAAAAATCTATCTTATCTCTTACCATAAAGACTAACATATAATAGGCACTCAATTTAATAAATGTTTCAAATACTGGTAAAAATATTAACTTTGCTGAATTCATTTTCTTCACCATTGTAAGCTGTTATCTGCCTATACCACAGGATGAGTAAGGAAGGTTTATACTACAGGAGCTGATACTGGTTTTCTCATCTTGGCACCAAGGAAGCGGACACACAGTTTAAGGGTGATCAAGCTGGATAAGACAAAATGGCAAATGCTGAGGCAGAAAATGCTGGACTGTTGGCTGACACTCTGTTCCCCCTTGACACGAAATAATATTGGGCCCTCAAAGATGTAGATATGGATGAAGTGGGGCTCAAGCAACGTTGGAGGGGGACAGCTAATAGGGTGATTTCAGCTCAGCTCAGGAAAGACAAGTTGGAGCAGACCCAAGGGGGCCGTGTTCAGGTACAGTCAGGGATTTAGTGACAAGTTCCTTCCCGTCCATGCCTGACCCACGAAGTTGGATGAGAACTCAAGGAGAGCCCCGTGGACACGCACACTCATATTCTGCAGAATAGCTATGCAGGGAAAATTGTCAAAGATTTGGAAATGGACAAAAAAGACTAGTAGTATTCCTCCAGTGAAATGCTGGGGTATTGTCCCCCAGCCTGGCCAGGACTATCGGCTCTGAGAAGGGTGTGTGCACCTTTAATAGTCTTTGGACCAATTTACAACTCTGTAGAGGTATGAGTAAACTTGTAGAAAACTGACAGTCCTGCAAATGTTTCCTGTCTCTAGTGATGCCAATGAGCCCTGTTTACAGTAATGCAAAATAGATTTGTCCAGTAGAGAATATAAATCTCTGTAAGTCTAAATCTTATTTGATCTGGTTTTAACATCTTAGTGGGTCTATCATTAATCAATGAGTTAAATAAATGCTTTCACATGCAAGCACTTTATATTTGTAAAAGAGTCCTGATTTTACCCTTCAACATGATACTTCAACAGGTAAAGCGGAGTGAAGTGAGAGCAGCAGGGGTGCCTCAAGACACAAAGCTTCGAGACACAGACAACTGTGGAGAAAATCAAGCCAGTCTTGGGGAGGGAAAGGGGGATTCAAAAGAGGTGAAGTCCAATTCTCTCTTCTCTAACCTCCTAACACTTTCACTTTCCTCCCTTTGCGGACTCAAGGCCATATAAATCTCCTCTAGAGAGCCCCCCAGGGTCTGGATCTCACTCCACCACTCCAAGGTCCAAAATTCCTTCCACCATTCCTTCCCCAGCAAGATCTTCTGCCCAACTAAGAGGATGAAACTGAGTAAAATTCTTTAAGGGCATTTTTTCTCTTTTTGAAAAAAATAATTCTTTAAAAATATTTTTAGATTTATGCTAAATTTATAAAATTTTGGTGGAATATACAACATAATTATGTGTGCAATTTAGTGACATTAAATACATTCAGAATATTGTGTAACTATTACTACCATCTGTACCTGAAATTGTTTCATCATCCCAAACATGAACTCTGTGCCCATTGGACAGGATCTCCCACCTCCTGTTAAGCCCTACTCTATTTTCTGTCTCTATGAATATGAGGTACTCTGGGTACCTCCTATTAGTGGAATCATACAATGTTTGTTTTTCCGTGATGGGCTTATTTCACTTAGCATGATGTTTTCAAGGTCCATCCATGTTGTAGCACATGTCAGAATTTCATTCCTTTTTAAGGCTGAATGATATTCCATTGTACATACATTCACATTTGTTTCTCCATTCGTCTGTTGATGGTCATTTGGGTTGTTTCCACCTTTTGGCTGTTGTGAATAACGCTGCTTCCTTTTGAATGAGCTTGATTAGAAGGAGCACAAAAAGATCTCTCTCAGTTTGGAAAATGGAAATTCTTTGCCTGGCCTGCCTCTTCCCAGAAACTAGGATCTGCAACCTGGCCCTGCTGCTGAGAGACAGCCACTCTCCCAGGACACTTTTCTGTAGAACATGCCGAGGACTTTTTGTTACCTCCCATCTCTCTCTACCCTAACAGCGGGGTGTTAGTTTGCTGCTACCATAACAAAGTATGACAGGCTGGGGGCTTACTCAATACAAATGTATTTCTCACAGGTCTGGAGGCTGGAAGTCCAAGATCAAGATGTCGGCAGGCTTGGTTTCTCCTGAGACCTCTCTCCTTGACTCCTAGATGGCTATCTTCTTCCTGTGTGTTCACATCGTCTCCCTACCATGTGTGTCTGTGTCCTAATCTCTTCTTGTAAGGACAACAGTCATATGGGATCAGGGCGTACCCGTATGACCTCATTCAAACTTCATTACCTCTTTAAAGGCCCTATGTCCAAATATAGTCACATTCTGAGGTACTGGGGGATAGGACTTCAACATGGGAGTTTTAGGAAGACACACTTCAACCCCTAAAGGCTGGTAACCAGGTTAACAGCATGTCACTCTCAGAGACCTTGAACGTTTTTTAGTCTGCTGGTTTGATGAAACTCAATTTATGAAATAGATGCTCATTTATATTGTTAGAGCCTGGAATCTGTTTAGTGGACAGAAACCATTTAAGAGGAGACTAAAACCGCAGAAATCTCCAGGAGGGAATTGCATTAGCTCAGTAAATGCCTACTAGAGCAGGATTTTCTGACTGCTTCCTGAGAAGAATGTCATTTCCCCTAAGTAGGTGGTGGGGTTTATGGGGTGCTACCAGCGACGGGGGCAGGGAGGGGCTGGTCGTAGGCACTGTGGGTGACTTTGGCTAAACTGCTAAACTCACCTGGGTTTCAGTTTCCTTCTCTGTGAGAGGGAGGGGCTCAATGGCTCCAGGGGTCTTTAGGCCCTTGCTCCGTAAACCTGGGCCCAGAAGCAGGGGCATCACATTATGTGGAGCTGGTGAGACAAGCAGAATCTATGGACGCTTCCCAGGCCCAGTGAATCAGAATCTGCATCTTAAGATCTTTAGTTGATTCACATGCACATGGAAATTTGAGAAGCACTGATTTAAGACTCATTGAGTCTGGTGGGCATGAAGGGAGACCAAGGAACCCATCACTACGAAACTTAAAATTTCCTCTTTCCCTGGTTTTCTTCCTTCAGAGACCAGGTTGGAGGAAAGATGTTTGTCCCTGTTTCTCAGCCACTGTAAACACACACAGGAAAGGCTCTGTCCTTGCAGACAACCCCCACCCCATTCAGAGAAGAAAACAAGGATTCAAATGCACGTGGCCCCCCCTCCCCAATTTGCTAATCCTCGGCTAAGAGATCTAGGGAATGCACAAAACCTAACAGGATTAATGGGTTAATTTCAGGAATTTTCCAGCCTCCATACTGCAGTCTGCCATACATCCTAAAAAACAATCCGGGGCACCTGGCTGGCTCAGTTGGAAGAGTATGTGATTCTTGCTCTTTGGGTCCTGAGTTTGAGCCCCACGTGGGGTGCAGAGACTACTAAATAAATAAATAAATAAATAAATAAATAAATAAATAAATAAATTTTAAAACGAAAACAAAAAAATCCCCGAACAATCCAATTAGAAATGGACAACAGACATTTTACCAAAGAAGATACACAGATGGCAAATAGGCACAGGAAAATACGTCCAATATCCTATCATAAGGGAGATGCGACTCTGTGATTTCACTCCTGGGCATTTATCCCAGAGAAATGAAGACTTACATTTACATAAAAACCTGTGTAAGAGTGTTCATTGAGGCTTTACTCACACTAGCACTAAACTGAAAACAACCCAGATGTCCTTCAATGAGGGAAAAACACACTCTGGTTATGCACACAACAATCTGAATGAATCTCCAGAGAATCAGGCTGAGTGAAGAAAGCCATCTCAAAGGTCACACACTGCTTGATTCCATTTATGTAACTTTTTTTTTTTAAGTTTATTTATTTATTTATTGAGAGAGCATGGGGGAAGGGTAGAGACAGAATCCCAAGCAGTCTCCACACTGTTAGTGCAGAGCCCGAGGAAGGCCTCAAATTCACAAACCCTGAGATCATGACCTGAGCTGAAATCAACAGTCGGATGCTCAGCTGACTGAGCCACCCAGGCACCCCTATAACATTCTTGAAATGGAGAGCAGATGGTGGGAGGGGCATAAGGTAGGTGGGAGTAGCCATAACAGGGCAACCTGAAGGATCCTTGTGGTGATGGAAATGTTCTGTATCCTGATGTATCAATATCAATGTCCTGATTTTGATATTGTGCTGTGGTCTTGTAAGACATTACTCTTGGGGGAAACTGGGCAAAGTGAACACAGGATCTGTCATTTCTTACAACCGCACGTAAATTTAAAATTCTCTCAAAAAAGAATGAGAATGAGGGGTGCCTGGGTGGCTCCATCGGTTAAGCATCCGACTTCAACTCCATTCATGATCTCATGTTTTGTGAGTTTGAACCCTGCATCGGGCACTCTGCTGTCAGTATGGAGCCTACTTTAGATCCTCTGTCTCTCTCTCTCTCTCTCTCAAATATAATTAAAAAAAAAATAGAAGAAAAAGAAAGAAGAGAAATGATTCCTGTCAGGGGGGGAAAAAAAGAGCCATGTCCTGGTCCTTACTGGTTCCCATTGAGAAATGTACTTTGATTCTTCAACAGTTGAGGAGTTCTGGGAGCTTCTGCTGGGTATGGAGTGGGAAGGGAGGACAGGAAAGGGAGAAGGGAGGAAGTTTTAATTATTTTCTAGAAGCCCTTTATTTCTACGTGAATTGGACACAATCACTTAGACCATTGTTCCTCAGGAAAGTAACTGGTCACCAAAGCCCAGCCAGCACATACCTCAGAACCCACCAGAAAACCTAAGAAATTATAAGACAGATTCCTGGCCGGGGGGGGGGGGGGGGCGGCATATGCCAGCAGGATGTCCTTGTCCTTCACATGGGCCATGCAGGACACTGATCTGCAGCTTCTGGACATGGGAGGTCTCTCTGGGATGTCGCTTCAGCCACACTCCACCAGGTGGCTTGGCCTGACTCAGGCCTCCCTTGCATCCAGGCCCTGAGCAGCTTCTAAAACCTGCCTTTGACTGAGGAATTCATCAAATTCCATTTAAAGACAGGAGGGAGTTCATACAACAGTTCATCTCCCTGAGGACTACTGTTTGCCTACAGACTGAGAGTTCTGGAACTTCCCTCCATGATATGTCTTGGCATTCCACCTACTGGATACTGTTTCTTCAGTGCTTATGGGGTATTCACAGTACTGGAGCTTTGGCTCTGGCCCTGCCCAGTGCAGACATGGAAACAAGAGGTATGAACTAAGGGCAACATCTTGAACTCCAGCTCAGCCAAGAGGGCACTTACCTTATTCAGAGAGTAAGTGGCATGGTAGCAGCAGCTCAGACTCCATAAATGGAGACCAACTCATTGTCCTCCCTTAACCTCTCCATTCTGTCTCAATGACAGTTACCATCTAACTGTTATATCCTCTCTTATATTTGATTCCTGTTTCTGTTCACCAGAAAACCAGTAGATATGGGCTCTTCAACTAGCAGGTCCCAGTCAATGAACACTGCTTGGTCAACCTCCAACTGGTTTTTACGACTGTCCCTTGCCTTGATTGGAGGGGATTCGGGTTTGTCTCCCAACACCCAAGCAACAACTCTACCCCTCAGAATGAACCACATCAGTTCCTTCTTGCTATCCTCTAACAATTCTTCTTCTTTCTATAGTGGTCATATTATGGTTTTAAGAACATAAAGAGTAAACTGGAATAAATAATACTAAAATTTGTATGGAACCACAAAAGACCCCAAAGAGCCAAGGCAATCATGAAAAAGAACAAAACCAGAGGCATCACAATCCAAGATTTCAAGATATACTATAGAGCTATAGGAATCCAAAAGTATGGTACTGGCACAAAAACAGACATATACGTCACCGGAACACAATAGAGAGCCCAGAAATAAACCTACGTTTATATGATCAATTAATCTTCAGCAAAGGAGGCAAGAATATGCAAAGGGAAAAAGACAATCTCTTCAACAAATGGTGCTGAGAAAACTGGACAGCTACATGCAAAAGAAGGAAACTGGACCACTTTCTTACACCATACACAAAAATAAATTCAAAATGGATTAAAGACCTAAACATGAGACCCAAACCATAAAAATCCTAGAAGAGAGCACAGGCAATAATTTCTTTGACATCATACGTAGCAAAGTTTTTGTAGACATGTCTCCTAAGGCAAGGGAAACAAAAGCAAAAATAAACCATCAGGACTACATCAAAATAAAAAGCTTCTGAAAGCAAGCTTTCAACAAAAGAAACAACAAAACAAAAAGAAATAATCAACAAAACAAAAACACAATCTATTGAATGGGATCAGGTATTTGCAAATGACATATCTGGTAAGTGGTTAATATCCAAAATATACAAAGAATTTATGCAACTCAACACCAAAAAACCTCAAATAATCCAATTAAAAATGGACAGAAGACATGAATAGATCTTTCTCCTAAGAAGATATACAGAAGGCCAACAAACACTGGAAAAGATGCTCAACATCACTCATCATCAAGGAAATGCAAATGAAAACTATAAGGAGATATCACCTCACACCTGTCAGAACGGCTACAATCAAAGCCATAAGAAATAAGTGTTGGTGAGGAGGTGCAGAAAAAGGAACTCTCCTGCACCACTGGTGGGAATGCAAACTGGTGCAGCCACTGTGGAAAACAGTATGGAGTTTCCTCAAAAAACTAAGAACTACCATAGGATCCAGTAATTCCACTACTGGGTATTTACACAAAGAATATGAAAGCACTAATTCGAAATGGTATTTATATACCTAGGTTTATTGCAGCATTATTTACAATAGCAGAATATGGAAGCAACCCAAGGGTCTATCTACTTATGAATGGATAAAGATGTGGCATATATAAAATAAAATATAATATAATAATATATAATATAAATGTTAGCCAAAAAAGAATGAACTGTTGCCATTTGCAACATGGATGGACCTAGAGGGTATAATGCTAAGTGAAATCAGTCAGTCACAGAAAGACAAATGCCATATGATTTCACTCATATGTGGAATTTAAGGAACAAAACAACTAACCAAAGAAGAATAGAGACAAACCACAAAACAGACTTTTTTTTTAAAAATAATCTCTACACCTACCATGGGGTTCAAACTCACAACCCTGAGATCAAGCGTCACATGCTCTACTGACTGTGCCAGCCAGGCGCCCCCCTAAAACACTCTTAACAATAAAGAACACACTGATGACTACCAAAGGGGAGTGTGTGTGTGGATGGGTGAAACAGGGGAAGGGGATTAAGAGTACACTGGCTGTGATGAGCACTGAGTATGTATAGATTGTTGAATCACTATATTATACACCTGAAACTAATATAACACAGAACGTTAACTATGCTGGAATTAAAAATTTTTTATTTAAAAAAAAGTAATATGTTACTCTTTATAATGTGTCTACAGAACACTCAAATACTATAGAAAGTCTGGCAAAATTAGTATAATATCACAAAGGCCAAACCATTGCTTGTGTAGCAAGAACACTGGGAGAATCAGAGGTAGTTGTGGCTTAATGTAAAACGACATCTTTACCTAACTCCTTTTTAGCCTTTTGCCACTTGCCGACAGGATTTCACATTTACTCATACATAACTATAGCAACCTAGAGACTCAATATTTGAATGTAAGTGTAAGTCAGAAAGGAGAAAAGTAGATTTTACAGACTTTTCACAACTTTGAAAATAGGCTACATCTTCCAGTGGAAGAGGGCAACTCACAGGCACTTAGGGAGCCTTTTACCAACACCACCTTGGGGTAGGTGTGGTGGGGGCTGTGTCCCTCTCCTGGACCAGCCTGGGCAGCAGGGTGTGTGGTAGGACATGCTGGGGAACGGTTAGAGCCTGGAGCCAGAGTTCGGAGCATGCTCGGAGATACCCATGGACCTGGGCTTCTAGCCAAAGCCCCCAGAACAGGTGAGGGAGATGAAAGGGGGTGTTCCCTTCAAACCTGCCCCACGAGGTTGTTCTGGAGGCATGGAGCGAGCCACAGCCATGGCACGAAGCACTGGGGAGCAAGGGAAGCAGCCACCGCAGTGGAGCAAGGTCAGGGTGCGGAGAAAGAACTGTGCCCCAGGCCTGTTCCCACTGATCTTTGGATTTTCTTCTCCAGGAAACAAAGCCCATCCTGCTGTCATTCACATGGTGAAAGATGCAACCATTCTGACACAGATCTAAAGAACCGAAAATCACACCTGAGGTAGAAAGAAATCACTTTGTGACTTCTCCTGAAACTGCACTTTGATAAGAGGGGCAGGAGGGGGGAGGTGGAGAGAAAGCAGAGTGAGAACAGGCTCTTGAGGCAAATAGGGAGGTGCAAACACGACAGTCAAGTGCACAGTTTCACTGGGCATCGGGTTGTTTTTAAGTTGCTTTTAAAAGATTGGTAGTAAGGGGCAACATTTCTGTGTAGCAGTGCACAGAATCAGATGATGCATCCATTAGTTGGGATCTGGCAATGCTTTTATTGGTTTTTGTCAGCATGTACTGACTGCGGGTAGGAGAGTTATGGAGCAATAGAAGCTTTTCTCTTCAAATTTGTTTCACCAAACAGGTCTTAAGAGGTAGCTTATATCACTTCACCTATTTATTAAATATCACTGGGGGTGTCATTTAACAACAGAGATGCTTTGTACTACATCCCAGATATACTCTACACAATAAAACACTATCTCCACACTAACTTTCTTAAAATCCTCACACCAATTTTAAAACCAAATCTTTTTAATATTGTAGGCTAAGTGAGGATCCAGATAAGAGGTTTTGAGTAGATTAATTAAAAATGAAGTTTATCGATTTCTGGGAAGATACATAGGAGACTGTTAATAGTGATTATCTCTGGGGTGAGAACTCGGCAATTGGCGGATGAAGGCAGACTTTGTCTATATTCCTTAGTACAGTTTCAATTGTGTACCATGTACATGGATTACCTATTCCCAAGGAAAAATCTAATAGAAATAGTGAAAATTAAAATAAATATTCAGAATCTAAGTCAAAACAGAATACTAGATATCCTGTTAAAGTGCTTTTTCTTAAAGCTTCAAAATAAAGGGAAACAGTTCTGCTAGTACATAAAAGCCCTCTGTCCCCGACCCCTCCCCACCCCCCCCCACCCCCCCCGCATCTCAATAGCTGTGTGTAGCTCCTTGAAGGAGCCTAGTAAGCATGTGTGGGAGTTAAAAATGCATTTAATCATTCCCCCCACCCCCAAGTTTGACAGAAGTGTGGCAAGGAGGGCCATCTGTTTTGTTTGAACGAGAAATGACCCAGCATTCTGATTTCAATTAGCCTCTTTGTAGCTTTATGTTTGAGCTCCTTCCATGGGTAACAGTTCAAACTAAGTGTAGAGAGGAGCTGGCCAAGTTCTGCCAGTGCTGATTTGTTTTAACAACTGTCAGTGATCACAGAACAAGTGTACAAGACAATGTTGCTGGATACATATTAAAATGCTTAATTTTGTGGAATCAAAATAGCACATTCTAGAACCTGAGAGCTAATAAACAAAATATTGAAATGGTGTCTTTACATCATTATAGCAATTTAAATATTTAAAATCAACATCACTTACCTAAATTCCTAGTTTCAATCAATAAATACACACCTACTATGTGCCAAGTACTGTTATGCCCTAGGCATGAACCAAAGAGGATGTAAGTAGTGGTTCCTGCCTTGAGAAGTCTGTGATCTATTTGGGAAGATAAGCCTGCAAAGTTAAAACAATAATTTGAGTAATATTTAAGACAATATTAGGAGAGCTGTCAAACATCACTGTTAGAGTTCAGAGGATGGGAAGGATTACTTGGGTCAAAGACTTTATACTGAGAGAGATCTGATCAACAGTGGTAGAGGATTCTAAAGCCTGTGTCCCTTCCACATCACCTCGCTTGAATCTCTCTCTCTCTGTCTGTCTCTGTCTCTCTCTCTCTCTCACACACACACACACACACACACAGCAGGAGGTTTACAAAGGTGAGCGTACAGCCTCTAGAATGGTTAAAGGTAACCCAAAGACGCATCACTGCATAGGTCAAGGTCCAAACCACCCTTGTGGCTTTAGGGAAGCCACCATGAATCTTGCCCCTACTGGTCACTGCCTCCCAGGGTGTGTTCTGTCAGACACCAGATTCCTGGGTCCCCATCCTGCATAGGTTGATTGCCCAATTCTCTGATAGGAGTTACGTAATGGGTCTCAAGGAAGACCTATGAATGGGGGGGGGGGCATTTTTGATGGCAGCTAGTTTGTGCAATTTCAGTAATGATAGGTGCACAGTTTCCCTGCATGCAAAGTGAATGCACTGCACTCAGGTAGTCCCATTCCTTACCATCTAGTTTCCTGATGTCCTGAAGATTCTACCACCTTCTGCAGCTCCATCGGCTTCTCATCATGACCCCTCTCCTCAAGGGGTTGGCAAAGTTCTTCAAAGTCACATCATCGAGAGCAAAGGAGTAACAAGTCTGGAAGGTGTCCTCTGAGTCCTAGTGGTGGCGGCCACTGAGGACACTGGCTCAGCAGCAGTATCATGGGATGGGCTCTTCTGAGTCCACAGCTCCTGCCACCCTCGCACTGCTAGAGCAGGACACGGGCAGCAACTCTTCCTGTGGCTAACCCTCACCCTACCAGCTTAGTTTGCTGTTGTACCTGAGAGTGTCCCAGTCAATACTGCAACACAACTTGTCTGGTGTAGCATCAGCCAGAGAAAAGAGCCTGGTCCATTCTGACTATTATTTTCTTTGATAATAATGCTAACAAAAACATTTAGCTTATATTTAGGAAGAAAATCAGATTTGAGTTCTATGTAGACATCACTGATTATAAAGTATCAGTAAAAACTAGCTTTTAAAGGAAACACTAGTCTAGGGCACCTGGGTGGCTCAGTTGGTTAACTGTCCAACTTCAGCTTAGGTGATGATCTCATGGTTCGTGGGTTTGAGTCCTCTGTCAGGCTTGCTGCCTGTCACCACAAAGCCCACTTCAGATCCTCTGCGCCCCCACTCTGCTGCTCCCCCACTAGTGCTCTCTCTCAAAAATAAAACATTAAAAAAACACTAATTTTTCAATCTATCATTTTTTGAGTTAAATCTACCATATTTTTAACTCTTTTCAGAGAAATTAATGACCTAGAACCTATATACATCAAGGTCAAGACCATTCATGTGGCCTAGAACTGCTTTTTGCTAAAAATACCCAAAGGAAATAATTAATAGGATTTTTTTAAGAACCAATGTTTTCTTCTTTATAAAATAATTCATTATTAATGAAAATGTCAATTGTTACCAGTGGGCCAAAGAATAAAAGAGAACAAAAGATAATCAAATGTGAGAATGAAGATAGTTCAAATGAACAGGACAAAGAAATCCAGAATTTCAAAAGCTAGAGAAATGTGCAGAAACAATGATTTTTAGTGTTTAGACTTCAAATTACAGTTAAGGAGAGAACAAATCAGTAGAAGCAAACAGGTTTGACTCTGTCAAAGTAAAAATTTCTGAGAAAGCAAAGCATTATTTTCTACATACAGATTTCATTGCAGGCGGAGATGTTACGGCCACTATTCAGGCTGTAGGAGAAAAATACAAATATGGAAAAATATTTTCTTAATGACATAAATTTACATATTAATGAAATACCAGACCGTCCTGCTATCCATAGGCAAAAGGTAAGGAATGCATTCTGTTAACAGAGGTCATTTAACCTGTTCATTAAAAACCAAAAGCAGGCCTTTATTAAGCCTTCTAAAGTTAATCATTTAAAAAATCTTTAAGGCCTGTAACGCTTTGTAATTTTAAAAGTGTTTTGTGACTCACGTCACTGCATAATCTCAGCTAGTATATATGAAAGTATGAGGGACTGATAGCACAGATTTAAGGTATTGGTTAATTTTCAAGTCAAACATCAACTAGAACAGAGGCACCAGATGCCCACGTATGACCATATAGCAACTTCTGGGCTGCACCGTGCACAAGCTTCATACCTCGTATGGTGTGATGCATACGGAAAGGTCTATCCTCAGCTACTTCCCCCAACTGCTCCATTACCTAAGTGGCAGGCACCCTTTTGAGGCACTCCTTTCACTTCCAGCACTGGTCAAGTGCCATAGAACCCAAACTGCAAATGTTAAACAGCATTGCTAATTAAGACTACTTTCACTACTGGCATTGCTTAAGCTTCTCCCATTAGCCTAAAGTTGGGACACTGAGAAAAAGGCATAACTGGGCAAATTCTGAAGTGACAAGAAAAGGCGAAAGGACTCAGAAATCATGTGACTGCACTCTGTGTTCGCTGCACCGTGGCAGCATTACTTTCTACATACAGATTTCTACATACAGCTAGAACCACGGCAGTGACTCCTCCTCAGGAAGTCCTGATAAAGCCACAGAGAAAAGGCTGTGTCCTCACGGGCCCTTCTCACCACTGGCCTTCCTCTTTACTGGCTTTTTCATCATTACTCCCTGCTAAATCTTTTCCTTTGATGTTTTTGTTTTTCTAACGGCCTCATTATTTAAATGTGAAATGTGCTTACTGCAAAGTATAGACAAATAAAAATTTTATAGGAAAACATTCTATCAAAGCAGTAAGTTGGCTTTGTAAGTTTTAGTCACTAAGCTAATCGGTTCACTGAAGGAAAAGTAACATTGAAGACGCTTAATTCTGATCAACAAAACTAGCCTAGTTCTGAATCCAGAGTTTTTTATAAACCTTTTCTTTGTTTGGTCAATCAGTCTATCTCAACTGTACTTTAACAGTATTATACATAAAAAACTAAATATACTGCAAGAGATGTAGAAAATAAATTTGAAAGGAACTTCTCTTAAATCTCTATGTGAGAAGGTAAAAATAACCAGAGCTCCTTCATGCTTCAACACCGACAGGTTAGTTGTTTTAAAACGGGATATCGACCTAAAACTATTGAGTAAGAGCCCATATCATACGAACAATAGTTAATAATTTTAGTGTCAATTTAGTGTAAACAGTACCTGATTTGTTCTCATAAGCAGCAAGCACTGAGCCCCTAACATACAAGATGAATATTCTTATAGGTATACGCAGACTAAAGTTTCTGAAATCATCCCAAACTTCTATTTCCACATAAATGTTTTTTAATTAGTCAGATGAATGTGAAAGAGAAATAGTTATTTCTTAACTCTAAGAAATAAAACTGTGAAATCCAAATTAAGACAATGTAATCACAAAGGGGAAGATCTGCTAGTCATTGTTAATGTATAAATAAATACAGACTTAAAAAAAATACTGTATTTTGAAAAACAGGTCAAAAACATAAAATCCTTAATGACAATGTAGTGGGCCCATATTAACTACTAGACTTACACCATTTATCTGGCTAGATATGCACAACTAAAATTTCTATTACTGCCTAATAGTGAAAATTCCAGGTTTGTCACAAGACCTAGGAGGCTGGAGTTTCATTTAGATCAACCAAGAAAATGTTATATAAACAAAAATCAGTAAAATCTGATAAAACAGTGAAAACCATTTTAAAATACCATTGGTAAACAGATTTCTATTTATAGACTCTCCTTGAATATACAATAGGTAATGATGCAATGCAGACATTTTTACAATATTTATTAAGATAACAAATTTATAAATTGAAAGACTCAGAGGCACATAGTTTAAAAGGCCAATACCATGGGAATAATGAAGTCAACACAGAAAAGAAGATATGAACAGTTACAACCAAGACAAGATTTTTTTAAAAGCCACATCCCCCCAATAAACACATCATATGAATCATCCTTCAAAATTACCATGATAAAAAGTCATTTCCTTCAAAGAAAAATAATTCTTTCCACCTACCGTGCCTAGAAAATCCTATTTACAACGAACTGTCCTGCATTTCATCAGTACTGTTTAATATGGCCTCCTCTATTCTGTCATTAGAAGTATTGAAAATTTTATAGCTATTGTATTTACAAATGCACATAATATTTAAATTTGCTCTTCACTGAGAACAACTGAATATATACTTAATCAAATCACAATACAAATGTTTTAGTGTTGAAAACACATTTTGTGGGGACAGGTGTACGGGAAGAGGTGTATTTAGAATTATGTTGTTTCTGAAGGATTACTAGGCCAATAAATCTGATAAAACTCAAGGTAGTCACAAAAACAGGTCTTTGTTGATGAAGAATTTAATTTATTTCTGTTTTAACTGGACACACTGGCTTCTTCAGTCAACCTTCACCACACTGTATATTTTGGTAACAAACCAAAAGCATGCAAAGAAGCCAATTGTTCCTATAAAAGAAAAAAACAAAATAAACTCTTTTCCCAAGGAAATCTCATAATTTACACAAAAACACAGACTTAAAATTATTGGTTCCTTAAAAAAAGCCACAAAACTATAAACTATTACTTACCAGGAATATACCACAGGTCCATAAATTCTTTGAAACTTACACCACTACCTCAAATTTCTTACGGAAATTGATAGAACTTCTTATACTTTTAAGATTACTACCTAAACTTTCTATAATACATTTTTTCTTATTACATGCAAAAAACCTGAAATTAAAATATGAATAGGATGCCAATTTTCCTTTCCTATTTAATACTTCCTTATCACAAAATGGAAAACTGCTATGAGAATTAATTCAAGGTCTGATATGAATACCTTAAACAGTGTATCAGATTCATATAATAAGTAGGGATTATTTTCTAAGTATTGTTACAGAGAATTATCAGTTTTCAAAGAACCATAATAAAATTAAAATTTTTTAAATTTAAAGTGTTTAAAAGGTGATACAATTAGGATAATAACAAAGATGCACCCCACTGAATACGAGAGGTGGTGTGGTGTCAGAGGACAGAGCAGCTGTTGTGACTGTATTATCCTTGCACTAGTCAACGGAAATCTCCAAGCCCATTTCTTACAAAACAGAGATAATTTTATCTGCCCTAGGTAGAGTAAATGAGACGATTCATGAAAAAATACGTGCTTTGGTTTTCGAGTATCTTCATCAGTCTAGATTCCAAAAAAAATGGAAAACCAGACAGGTGACAAAAATGAGACTTAGTTAAGTAACTGTCTAATAGCCACATGGCTGGTAAGCAGGATCAGAATGTAAACTCACCTTTTCTGACTTCAAATATAGTGTTATTTTAAACTTTACCATGCTTAGATAAATTCAGAGACTCTTGTCTTGTAAAAGAATATTTGCTAACTTGTGAACTGCCTGACATATTTTTAAAACCTGGAATTTCTCCAGAATTACCACCTGAGAATAGTCAATAAGTGGACATGCAGAAGAATACAGAAGGAGATGCACATATCCTTGTGGCAGGTATGTGTATGTATATATATATATATATATATATATATATATATATATATATATATATATATTTAAAGTTCCAACCTTTTTTCTTTTTATTACACTTAACACAATGGTGAAAAGTATTAATGGAGATTTTCTAAGTCAAGAGACTATACAGGGGACCTTATTATGGGAAGTAGCAGCATTGTTGTTCTCATACATCATACATGTACCCACTATGTACCATTGTGTATGTTTTAGAGGACATAAAAATCTACATTTTGGATATTCAAAAGACAATTATTAAGGTTTGTAAAGAGGCTGGGGTTAATTTTAGAAAAGTAATGGTAAAACATAAAAGTACTTAAACAACCTTATGCTTACCAAGAGCTTTAAGATAATAAAGAGAAAATATTCTAAGATGAGAAAATACATTTGTCATCACACTGGCAACCCTAGGTAAGTTAAGTTTCTTTTGTTCTTAACAAAATACTTTTAGTATTTTATTTTGTCCTTAATAGGGATAAATATAATATACATACTAAAAGTGGCATCTTTCCTTATGTAACAGAATATTTTGTTTTGTAAAACAGATTTACTTAAATAAAATGGTGTCAGTTTGGAGTACTGAAATAAATACAGATGTACCACACTTTAGAAAAACGCAAGACGCTGAAAGCGTTCACCATTCCCCAGCAGAGAATCTTTCCCATAAACTGAAATACACCCAAAGTTACTGGTTTAACTGGTTGATTCAATTTGAGGTGGCTCCAAAATTTAGATTACAAAGTTTGTTTCACTCTGAATAAATAAACTGTCACTAAAAATCAAGAACAATAAAGAGAGGTGATAAACTACACAATAGGTAAACTATCGTATCACATGCCTGGAAAAATAAGAGACATTCACTAAGATCACTACTTTTTGTGTGTAGGCAAGGAGTAAATTCTTCTATATATGCTTTTACAGACATACAGATCCATATGCACAACAGTAATTGCTCGTTTCAGAGGCTACACTTTGTTTTGCGGATCACTGATTAAGATTTATGGCTGTGGACCTAGCTATGTGTTACGTAGCACTAAGACAAGCACCCACCACATACACCAACCCCCCCTGTATCTGACCAATGACCTGGAATACAGAATCAGTGTAGTAAGAGCCTGAACCTCCTTACAGCTGATACAGCAACAGGGGAACTTCCAAACCCCATCTAATTCTCTCAAATGTTAACAGATGACTAAAAAGCAGAACAGTTCTCATTTACTTTTAATTCCTTTTTCCTTTTCAGATCCTATATTTCCTCACACAGCATGCAACACAATCTAAGATAAAATTATAGATGCACATTTTTTGTGAAAAAGAAAGGTCCCACAATTTTCTTTTTTTAGTTTGGTTATCCCACAAATGTTTACCAAGCAGCTACTCTAAGCGCTCTAAGACTCAGAAAACTTTTATCCAGGTGAAGAGATAAGGCACACATATATAAAATAAGTACCAATACAGTACAATTTCCCATTAGGTACTTATATATTTTAAAGTGGAGATATAAACTTGTAGTTTAAATTTCTAGAGTAAGGGGTATTCTATGATTGTCTTTTCTTGGTAACATTTATTCTCAATTTCATCTTGACTTCACCCCTTCGATTTCTACTTATCCCTAGACTTAGACAGCTAAAGCTTTCACCCTATCTCTGAAATGAGCTTAAGAAGCACTGTACGATTAACAGGTTAATAGGGGAAAACTTTTGACAGGTATGGGCCCAGGTACCCCTGGACTCATAGCACAACAATGGACATTGTTTAGCCTTCTTCCTTTAGGTTCTGTTTCCTCTTTGGTTTATTGACATCCACCTCACAGCAGGGCCGACCAAACAATGCTCAGCTGCACTTAGGACTAAATATAGGAGTGCTGAGTAGTAGAAGCCCAAGGAAAATATTTATAAATAATTTGCCTAAAAACTTATTAACTAAAACTAATCATTTTAATTCTTACCTGTAAAAAGAAAGAAGATCAAAACCATTATCATGGTATAGCCAAAGTACAGAATTGTACTTGCCGTTCCTGTGATTTGCAGTTTTGAAAAGAAGTAGTGTACTGCATATATTAAGAAATAAACTGCAGTAAAGCCACTGGTAAGGAATGAACGCCACTGCCAATGGTAATCCTAGGTAGAAAAGAAAAAGTTAAAGAACAAGAATTACTTTCCAATTACTAATTACATGTAGCAGAACAAAGTTACAAAGCAAATGCAGCTCTGTGACACAGCCCCAAAACCTAGCTTTGCTATCATTTCCCGTCTTTTTCTCCTACTGAACTTTGCCCATTTCCCTGCTCACTGAAGATGCTAAGAAGCATTCCCTACTTTTGGTGGAACTACTTCAAGTTGGGCTAAAAACACATGGAAAAATCTTAAATGGTTTATGAATAATGAAGCATTAGACTGTACTTTAAAATGTACTCTTCCCAAAGAAAAGCAATGCACAAGATCTTACTTACATAGTTCAAAATTAATATTATTTATCTTATACTCTGGTCAACTCTATGTTAGGAAGAAGATTATCCTATTAAAGCCTGGTTGAAATCTATTTTCAGTTGCGAGTAACATAATTTAAACAAGGTAAGTTTTAAAAAGAGCTCTTCTTACTTTTACATAAAGTAGTTTATAGCTTAGCAGGAGATCTCTTAAAAGAAAATACTTCACTCTTTCCTACCCCGTAGAATATGTGAAAAATTAAATATATTTAAAAAGTATGCCAGCATAAATTAGAAAATCTTATGGAGTCCACACACAAAAACTACTATAGCAAATAAACAAATTTAGCAAAATTGCAGGGGTACAGGAAAGAAATGAAAATCAGCTGTGTTTTTATACACTAATGATGAACAATCTGAAAAGGAAATTTAAAAAAAAGTCCATTTACAACAGCATCCAAAAAGAATAAGATACCTAGGAACAAATTTCACCAGGAACATGAAAGACTTATACACTGAAAACTACAATACAAAACATGCCAAAAAAAAAAAAAAAAAAAAAAATTAAAGACAAATAAATGGAAAGACATTCTGTGTCCATGGACTGGAAGACTTGACACTGATGAGATGGCAATACTCTTCTAAGTGATCTCCAGATTCAATGCAATTCCTATCAAAATTCCAACAACCCTTTATTACAAAAAAGGAAAAGCTGATCCCAAGTTCATAGGCAATTGCAAAGGGTCCTGAATAGCCAAAACAGTCTTCACAAAAGAACAAAGTTAGAGAACTGACCCTTCCCAATTCCAGAATTTATTACAAAGCTATGGTAATCAAAACAGTGTGGTACTGGCATAAAGACACTGTATATACCACTGGAATAGAATTGACTGAGAACCCAGAAATAAATCCACACATCTATGGCCAATGGATTTCCCACAAGGTTGCAAGACCATTCAATGAGGAAAGATTTAGTCTCTTTAACAAATGGAAAAACTGGATATTCACATGTAAAAGAATGAAGGTGGATTCCTAACTAATTACCATAACCAAAAAATAAACTCACAATGGATCAATGACCTAAATATGTAAGCTAAAACTATACACTCAGAAGAAAACATACAGATAAATTTTCATTACCTTGAATTTAGCAATGAATTCTTAGATATGGCAACAAAAGAAAAAAATAGATAAATCAGATTCTATCAAAATTACAAACTTTTGTGTAAAGGCCATTATCAAGAAAGTAAAAAGACAACCTACAGAACAAGAGAAAATATTTGCAAATCATTTATCTGATAAAAGTTTAGTAGTTAGTATTCAGAATATATACAGAACTCTGAATTATATACAGAACTCTTACAACTCAACAAAAAGATAAATAACCCAGTTCATAAATGGGCGAAAAATCTAAACAGACATTTCTCCAAACAAGATACACAGATGGTCAACAACCAAAGAAAAGATGCTCAACATCATTAGTCACTGGGGAAGTGAAAATCAAAACCACAATAAGATACAACTTCACACCTACAAGGATGGCTATAATTTTTAAAAAACGGCAAATAGCAAGTGTAGGTAAGGATATGGAGAAATTAGAACACTTGTGCATTTCTGGTAAGAATGCAAATGGTACATCCACTGTGAAAAATACTTTGGTGGCTCTGCAAAAAGTTAAAGAATTACCATATGACTCAGTGATTCCACTTTAATGTATATACCCAAAAGAACTGAAAACTGGTACTCAAAACAAGTATTTGTATATGAATGTTCATAGAAGCACTATTCCCAATAGCCAAAAGGTGGAAACAAATCTAATTTCCATCAGCAAATGACTGGATAAACAAATTAGGGTATAGCTATACAATGGAATATTATTCAGTTATAAAAAGGAACAAAGTACTGAATCTTGAAAACATTCTGCTACGTGAAAGAAGCCAGACACAAAAGGTCACATATGACTCCATTAACATGAAATGTCCAGAATAGGTAAATCTATAGACAGAAAGCAGACTGATGATTGCCAGGGTTTTGGAGGGAGAAGGGAATGAGAAGTAATTGCTTAATGGTATGAGGTTTTATTTAAGGGTGATGAAAATATTTTGGAACTAGAAAGAGGTGGTAGTTGTACAACACTGTAAATGAACGTAGTAAATGCCACTGAATTGTTCACTTTAAAATGGTTTAATTTTAAGTTATGTGAATTTAACCTCAACTTTTAAGAAAAGCATCTAAGTTTAACAAAATTAGATTTACTCTCCTATATAGAAAATAAATACAAAAGAATGATTTAATACAACCCAGATCTTCAAAAATCAAATATACATAAGAGTGCCATCATTTTGCCATGACTATAATTCATTACAGTGTAACCACTCTAATGTTTTAATGAATACTCCCACTTAAAAATGTTTTATATTAAGGGTGCCTGTGTGGCTCAGCTGGTCGAGAGTGTCCGGCTCTGGATTTCAGCTTAGGTCACAATCTCACGGGGATCGAGCCCCACACTGGGCTCCACAATGGGTTCAATGGGTGTGGTGCCTGTTCGGCATTTTCTTTCCCCTTCTCTGCCCCTCCCCCACTCACATGCATGCGCATGCTCACGTGCTCTCTCAAAACAAACAAACAAACAAACAAACAAACAAACAAATAAATAAAGGGGTGCATGGATGGCTCAGCTGGTTAAGCATCTGACTCTTGATTTTGACTCAGGTCATGATCTCACAGTTTGTGGGATAGAGGCCCGAGTGGGGCTCTGTGTGACAGTGCAGAGCCTACTTGGGATTCCCTCTCTCTCTCAAAATAAACTTTAGTGTTAAAAAAAAGATTTCAGATAAAAATAAACAAATTTTAAAAGAAAAACCGAGAAAATTAACATTTTAAATTTAAGCTCTAAATAAATATACTGAACTGAGATACTATCATAATCCAATCCTAAAAAGAGGTACATTTAATTGAGGAATGCAGGTCAATTTCTATCTTAATAAACACATATTTACAGAAATTATTTCAATTGATGGTATTCAAAGTTGTCTTATGCCAAAATTATAAATACTGGCTACAAATTAATACAAGTGAACATTGCTAATACATACCTCTGCACATAGGTGGAAATAGCAAAGAAGTATAGTTGCCTCTGAACATGTAATAACCAAAATGATAAACACCAGAAATAGGAAGCCAAACATGTAATACATCTGATGTGACCTATAATCAAACATGTCAAGATTAAACTATAAATCTTTTCTCTTTGTCACAGTAAATGACACAGTCTTTTCACCTTCCCTGAACTGGAAAATGTTTGCTTTTTCTCCCAACTAAAGACAACACAACCTCATAGGTGTGGATGGTGTAGGGGTAGGGCAAGGAGAGGAAAAGGTTTGGTAATGTCATTGGATTTTGCCTTCTCACTCAAGTAGAACCTGAAACTCTTATTTAGTCAAATATGCTTAGTCTAATTGTTTACTAGTGAGACAAATTTGATAAAAAAATTAATACACATGCAGAGCCAAACTAAAAAAGGGTCGCAGTTGGTATACATTGTTTCTTATCATATGTGATAAAAACAGCTGACTTTTGAAAATGTTGTAACAATCGGGAAGGAAAAGTCTGTTCCAATCACTAAAAAGCTCACATTCAATGCTGACTCCATGTTACTGCAAACCTTGGTACTTGCTGTAACATGTCACTGCGGTCATATTACGATAATACACTGCAGTGTATATACCCTAATAAAGTGGCTCAGAATTAGCACCATGAGTTTCTCCATGCAAATAAGAAATCAAGAGAATGAAGGAATCTTGGGATTAGTAAGAACTTTGAACGTCATCTACCTCCACCCTCCTCCCAATGCCTGATCAAATCAAATCCCCCATATCAAGGGCTCAGAGTATCTTCTCTCTGAAGCAGTACAGATCAGTTACTTAAGAACACAGGTATGGGGAGACAGGTTAATTTTCTGTCACATAGTAGCCGTGTGACACAGGTAAATTACTTAATATCCAAAGCTTCACCTCTGTCTCTGTAAAATGGGGATAATACCCACCTCACTGAGGTCTGAGGATTAAGTCAGAAGTAAGAATTAATAAGCACTCAATTAGTAACAGCTGTTATCACTTATTCTTTTTCTCATATGGAAAAGATAAAATAACCTTTGGCTCTTAAGATTTCTGATTACTGGAGATTTTACATGTATAAGATACAAATAGTCATCCATCCAGATAAACAAAAAGAGAAAGCTAATACTACATGTAATGGGAAAGGGGATAAGATGACTTCACCCTTAGCTTACCAGATACTATTTAGAATGAAGAAAAGCTGTATAAAGATGCACCCAAAGGGCAAAATCCCTCCCATGATAATACCAGGCAACGGCTTTGTGTAGAAGGATTGCTCAGGAATCTGACGTGGAATCTGATTGGTTCGAACTGGATGTTCAATGGCCTTTAGTAAAAAAAAAAAAAAAAAAAAAAAAAAAAGGATTCATAAATATTTATCTATTTAAAAAATTTTTCTCTATATTAGATTATCTGCCTGCTTTTTCTCAGCTTCCATGATGATAGTATTGGCAATATAAGTCTACTTAAGTCATCAAACTGAATTTTGTATTTAGAAGCAATGACCCCAGATACTATCAGGTATAATGTTCAGTCTGTCTAGTGGAACAAGCCATCACTGTTTCCAGCAGTTATCCATTAATGGCTTTAGGTAAAGTAAGAAATACATAGAAGGAGGTAATATAGTACTTAAAAATAACAGTTAAGACAAAGGAAATGTTAGGTTTTCCCTTTTAATGACATAATTATTGTAAGAAATTAGCTGATTCTGAAGTTACTGTCGATGAATTTTTATTTGGAGATGGGCAGTATCATCTTTACTAAAATCGTTCAATTCTACTAAGATTTAAGAACATAAAGGCAACAATGACTGGCTATATGAAGCTTTATGACCATAAGATACTGATAACATTCTCCCTTTTGTAACATACGACATGGTAGTATAAAAATAAATGAAATCTAAAGCACCAAAAACACAGCCAAGGGGAAACAGGGGTACAGATACAGAAATTCATTTTCTTGCAAAAAATTACAAAAGCATACTTTTATAGTTTTTGTGATGACATCTCAAAACTTAAAACTTGGTAGGGCACCTGGGAGGCTCAGTCAGTTAAGAGTCTGACACTTGATTTTGGCTCAGGTCACGATCACGCAGTTCATGGGATCAAGCCCCATGGTGGGCTCTGCACTAACAGTGTGGAGTCTGCTTGGGACTCTGACTCACTCACTCTCTCTCTCTCTCCCCCTCCCTGTCCTCCCTGTCCCTCCCTACTTGCATATACGCACTCTCTTTCTCAAAATAAATAAATTCTTAAAAAAAAAACGTATAACTGGTAGTCTCATTGAGAATATACTTCTGTGAAATAGATATACAGATAGAAAATCATTAGATCGTTCTTCAGTGTTTGTATTTTTAACAGGAATATTTTTAGAATGTCAAATACTTATTTATGTAATCAAAATTTTTAAATCATGCCAGGTCACTATTTGTGCGATATATATATTTTTATGCTATACAGATTTAGAATTGTAAATTAAGCAAAATGCCAAAGAATTGAAAAATCTTACAGTAGGCTGGCATGGTAAGTGCAGTGGAGACAATGAAGCAATGACAGTTTCTTCCAGGACATTCTGGGTCCCCTTCACAAAGTGTATGGCAATACATTATCTCTTTTAACCTTGTGGACTGGATGTTCTCAGAGAAAAGCAAGGACAGTGAAGTGAGAAGGACACTAGATAAATTCTCAGGGCACCTGGCTGGCTCAGTCGGTTAAGCATCCGACTCCGGCTCAGGTCGTGATCACATTGTTGTTTGTGGGTTCAAGTCCCCCTTTGGGAGCGCAGGGATAGTGCAGAACCTGCCTGGGATTCTCTCTGCCCCTCCCCCACTCACACACTCTCTCTTTCTCTCAAAATAAACAAACCTTAAAAAAAAGGTGGGGGGGGGGGGGACTAATTTTAAAAAAAGAAGAAAAGAAAAAATTTTCATTTTCCTCTTAGCCTGTGGGCAAAAGGAGGCAGCAGACGTGGAGAAAGACTGGAGGCAGGGAAGGACTGAGCTTTGAATATTAGCAGGAAATATTAGGAGGAAAACCATAGAAAATTTTTTGCAAAGCTACATGTTAAAAAAAATTACCACTGTCACTTTATAGTCACTTTTCTTACAGCTTTCCTCCTAACCCATATTCTTGGTTTACTTTGTTAAGTAATGTAGAAACACTTAATGCACTAACTTAAAACACTAAAAAAAGTTTTCAATAGTTTAACTTAGCATTTCGTTGTCTATTAATCTACAGTTTCCATTTACTTATAAAACTTTGAAATCTAAGTTTATATCTGTGACTTCTCTACCACACCCAAAATAATACTATTTTTAAGAATGACTGCAATCAAACTAAGAGGTCATCAATTTTCTATGAAATCCAGATCCCATAGGGTAAGTGTGTATCTTTTAGACATTTTTTTTTAAGACACTGTTCTATCTTTTAAGGTGGCATATGCTAATTTTCATAGCTGAAATTTATTTGAATAAACTAACACATAAACTTACGTTCTTCTTAAAACCGAAGTATGCACCAATAAATGTTAGAGGCACAGATATGCAGAACCAAAGGGCCAATATGGCAACCAATGTTCCAAAAGGAATAGCTGCTGAAGATCCTTCTCCCCAGAGAATCAGATTCATTATAAAGAAGTCAGCAAATACAATCCTGAAAGATACAATAGGCTTTTGGGTAAAACTTGAGTCAGAAGCAAAATGATATAGTACCAATCATATGTAATTAATATTACAATTTCTGTGTTACATACAAAGAAAATGAAGTTGCTGAGTAATGGGGTATATGAATTTAAAATTACTTTCTAGAAATTACCCAATTGCTCTTCAGATTGGTTTTGCCTGACTGAAATTCCCACCAGTAGCTTAAGAAAGTTACCTCTTTATGTATTTCATCGTGCTTTGGATTGTCAAATTTATTGTTTAATTTAAGTCCTGTTCACAACTGCTGTGGAGCATCTTGTGTCTATGGGTTTTATAGTTATTATTTCTGTGACTTGCTGGTTACATCTACTACTCACTTTTCATTTGGGGTGTACGTCTTTTCTAAAGTTATAGATGTGAGTTATTTATATATTCTAGCTACTAATAATTCCTTGTTAAATATCCCGTTCTCTGAGTTAATGGCTTTTTATGAACCCCAAACAAGTGAATATGTACACTTTATTTCCCTTCAGTCTTTTTTCTCTGAGTACATTTTAAAACATATGGCTGTAATCACATGATAATTGTTTCTACATTCCCCCCCCCACAGTTTTTAATGTGACCAGTTGTAATTTTCCCTTTATCCTTTGTGTAACTTATTTAAGAGAAGAAAGTCTTTCCTAACCTGGGATCGTGAACATACTCCTCTTTTTTGTTTTTTTTAAAGATTTTATTTTTTTTATGCAATCTCCACACCCAACGTGGGATTTGAACTCACAACCCCAAGATCAAGAGTCAGATGCTCCACCAACTGAGCTAGCCAGGCACTTCCATGAAGACACTCTTCCATATTTTCTTCCAACTGTTAAGCCCATTACATTTAGATCACAATCCCCTTGGAATTGATTGTGTGTGTGACTGGTAAGAACAGAATTTTTCTTCCTTCATATACACAATCAAGTATGAGCATCATCTAACACTTCCTCTGATTGGTGATGCCACATCTAGCTGCTTCCATGAATATATGGTCTATTTCTATGTTTTCTGTGCTAGTAGCTGCAGCACATTGCCAAACCCCTCATGCAGTCAATACTCTGATCAATTAACACGGTGAATTTGTATCTCGTACTGTGAAGGTTTTCTGTTGCTAATACTCCTTTCTGTTGTTGTTTTATAGCTGAAACTTGTTCTCTGTATACAAATTATATCACAAATAAATATGAGATTTTTATTAATATAAAGAAGCATTTCTCTCCATTCAATCCTTTTTTTTTTTTAATTTATTTATTTTAAGAGAGTGGAGCATGAGTGTGTACCAGTGGGGGAGGAGCAAAGAGAGGGAGAGAAAGAATCCCAAGCAGCAATCGCACTGTCAGCAAAGAGCCCAACTTGGAGCTCAATCTCATGAAAGGTGAGATCAGGACTTGAGCCTAAACCAAGAGTTGGATGCTTAACTGACTGAGCCACCCACATGCCCCTCCATTGAATAATTTTTATATTTATTATCAAATGTTTAATGTTATCAAATACCATTTTGTTGTGTCTACTGTAATAATTATATGTAGGTATTTACATAAAATTACATGAATTAATTTCATGTCATTAAATGGTACTTCTTTTCCTAGGCAAACACCAATTCTCCCTGCCCCCTTGGGTTCCTGGTACACTCTTATGTGCTTTTCCTCCCCCAACCCTGGCTTTTCCCTCATTCATTACCTCACTATCCTTCTGGTGAAAACCTAACAGGTTTTTTTTGTTGTTGTTTTTTTAAATGAACACCCACTTTTAAGGGTAGCATGAAGATAAATCAAAGAAGGGCTGATCAGAGATATAAAAGAACTGGCTTAGGATAATTTCTATGAAGCCAAAAAATGAAAGGCATTTCAAGGAGAAAGTATCCCAATGTTAGACAATGTAGAGAGATAGAGTGAAGACAGAGAAAATGATTTCTAGATTTAGAAATGCGGATATCATTGGTATTTGAGAGAAGTTTTCACTAAAGTCATAGGGGAAGAAAGAGTACGTGGGTTTATGTTGTGAATGTATGCTGAGAAGAAAATGAGAATAAAGGAGTGTGGAATATTTTTTCAAGGCAGTTTGTTGGGAATGTAAAAGAAAGAAGATAGTAGAGGGGAAGATGCTTATGGAGAAGCTCATTTTAGGATCTGGGAACCTGGTATATTTGTAGGAAAGACGATGAAACACGAACACTGAGAAATAAAAGATGCCAGAGATTAGGAGGAATGTCTGAAAGGCAAGTTTCTAAAGGAAATCACAGACTGCTGACTTGTCTTGGGAAGAAGGAGCACTTCTTTAGTTGATGGGAAAGAAGACAAAGGATTTGGCTGGAGAAAAAGCATAAAAATCTGAATACATCAGGGCGCCTGGGTGGCTCAGTTGGTTAAGCGTCTGACTTCGTCTCAGGTCATAATCTCCCAGTTTCAGACTTCCAGCCCCACATCGGGCTCTGTGCTGACAGCTCAGAGCCTGGAGCCTGCTTCAGATTCTGCGTCTCCCTCTCTCTTTGCTCCTCTCCCACTTGTGTTCTCTCTCTCTAATATAAACATTAAAAAAAAAAAAAAAAGATTCTTCCTCCCTCTGCCCCTCTCCCCTGCTCACCCTCTCTCTCTCTAAAATAATAAATAAGTAAATAAGTAAATAAATAAATAAATCTGAATATATCATGAATGGCTGAGAATCATGTCATTCTTCAATGGAGGTAATTATCTGAGGGAATATTTATCCCAAACATGTATAAACAATGCAACTATTGTTATTCTTTAGTTTCTGGCCTGCAAATGGAATGGCCTGGCTTTTAGATTTAACCTTTGGATTTCACTGTTGCTGCTAACTGCTCAGAGGCTGGTTCTTGTCCACCAGAAATCTGGGAGTTGGGAAAAAAGTGGGTTCTATTTCTAGGACCAGACACCGATCAGATACTTGATATCAAAAGCTATCTTCCAAAGAGTCACAATTATTATTTTTTTAAACGTGATTGTCATTTTAAAAAATTTTTGCTATATATTACTCTATTTAATGGAATAAACTCTAAATAAAGTGGCACTACTCTAAAAAAATTTTTTTATCTTTCAATTATAGTTGACAATGTTATATTAGTTTCAGGTGTACAATGTAGTGATTTGACAATGTCTGTACATTACTCAGTGCTCACCATGATAAGTAAAGTCACCTTTTGTTACCATATACTGTTAGTACAATATATTCCTTATGCTCTATTTTTCACCTCTATCACTTATTTATTTTAAACTGAAGTTTGTAACTCTTAATCCTCTTGGCCTATTCTGCCCATCCCTTTCCCCAACTATCCCCTCTGGCATCCATCAATTTTTTCTTTATATTTATGAGTCTACTTCTGTTTTGTTTGTTCATTTGTTGTTAGATTCCACAAATGAGTGAAATCACATGGTATTTGTCTTTCTCAGACTTATTTCACTTAGCACTAGGTCGACCATGATGTCACAAATGGCAAGAACTCATTCTTTTTTTTTTTTTTTATAGCTGAGTAATATTCCATTGTGTGTATATGTGTGTGTGTTACCACATCTTCTTTACCCCATTCATCTATCAGTGGAAACTTAGATTACTTAAGAGTGGCAATACTTTTGACAGAAATCTGAAAATGTTTGCTTGCCTGAATAATCTGCAAGCGAAAACACCTTCTTATGATTAGGTCAAAAGCTTTCAACGTAGCCTTATATAACAACATGCCAGACCAACTCACACAGACTAAGAAATAGACTTTTAAGAAAAGGCATCTACAAATTTCTTATGTCCAAAGATACTTTTTCCAGACACAGCAGGTGGAAGTCATTCCGCAAACGTTTATTAAATATTCATTTTTTTATCCCTTTTTAAAAAATTAAATTCATTTTCTAGTGTACGCAGTTTAGAGACAGAGAAGATTAAAGACCTAAGAGGTTGAAAATTTGGGAACTAAAATATGACTATGTAAGACAATTACTATTGAAACGTTCACTTACCCAGGACAAAGAAATGATGTCAGTAAAACATTTGTTTTCCACTTCTCACCACCAAAGGCTGTGGAAGAAAACAAAAGTGGTATGCCATACAGACTTTTCTTCAAAGCAAACCAAATGGCCATATTTGTCTGGCATTAAACAAATTTTCAGGCAGCACTGGGTACCACTCCTAGAAAATCACACTAGCAAATGATGTGGTATTCTCTAGGTGATGCAGACCAGAGATGCACATCACAAACTTTGCTGGATAAGCCCTGCTCTCAAGATGTTTGCTTCAGCATAAATCTAATATCAGAGGAAGGTCATTCAGACCACTTCTTTTCCAATCTTTTTTTTTCTACTTCAAAATAAAACAAACCCTTAGGTTCTAGGCCAGTTCCAATCCATGGAACTGGGTAGAGAAAGGGCATACTGAGGATTCTCCTTTATCTTGTGGCCAGTTTCAAAATCTGTTATACAACTAGGAACCTGCAAGCCTCAAGTGCGACACATTTAAGTTTCCACAGCAGGTCTAAATCTTCAGGGCTCATGTACCACTGCAGTTACTGGGAGGGGCTAGAGGTGGGGGTGGGGCTTGGGTATGTCAGATCAGGTGACTGAGAAGAGTAGGACAGTTATGGCCACTTGACAGAACAAATTTGCTCATGAACTTTTTAATATGCTTTGCCCCTCTCTAATTTCTTTTCCCCACTTAACTTTTTTTCAAGTACACAGAGTAAAAAATGGTTTTCCGCTTCCAGCTTAAAAGCTGAAGATGAAACTGGCTGAGGTGTGAGAACAGCTCTGATTTCTTTAAAAAGTTTTAATAGTTTATAAGTACCACTTGCCTTAAAACAAAATGACAAATTATATACATGTGATTTGAATTTGCAGCATTACTCATTAAGAGACTATTATGAAATTATTAATTCAGGGTTTAATACAATTCCAATCAAAATTCGAATAATATTTTTGAAACATTAGAAATGATTCTATAAAATGAAGTATTTTGTGACTGGGGCCACATGACAGCACCTCTTGAATGTTCTGCCTGATTAATGGGCAGCTGGGGGATCTGAAGGATGGAGCAGGAGTTAAAGAGGGACTGCGTCTGGGCTGGGAGGGAGCATGAGCTAGAGCTTCTCACACAGGGAACAGGACACAGGGAGTTCCTGGGGCAGGTGTGAAGATACAGGAAGAAGGCCAGCACGGTTGAGAAAGAGGGAGTGCTGCATGGGAGGTAGGGGTCCAACTGTGGCTCAGCTCATGTGTGTTAAACTACACGTGACACCCACAACCGTCTGTCCTTTAGGAAAGGATGAAAAAGAAAAAAAAACTTGGGACAAAATACACAAAAAGTAAAACACAGACACACATACATATAGCACGTCTCATTTTCAGAGAGCACTGTACCTGGCAAACTCTAACAAATATTTCTACTTGGAGTTGAGTCTAGCCAACGTCACTTTTAGGGCTGCCTATGTAACCTGTGTTTTACCTCAAACCTTCTTCACATCAACCGTAGTTCTGTCCCATCTTCCATTTTGTTTGTTTGTTTTTGCTTTTGGTGGGCCCTTTTTTCCCCCTAATTTATTACTGACGTATATAACTGACACAATGTTATATTAGTTTCAGGTGTACAACAAACTGATCCCCCAATTCTATATATTACTCGATGTTCACCATGATGGTGTAGTCACCATCTGTCACAACAGTACTACTGGCCACATTTCCTATATTGTATTTTTCACCTCCGTGAATTATTTATTTTACAACTGTACATCTTAATCCTTTTTCATCTATTTCACCCATCTCCCCAACAACCTCCCCTCTGGCAATCACCGGTTTGTTCTCTGTATTTAAGGGTCCATTTTTTTTGTTTGTTCTGTTTTTTTAGACTCTACATAAGCAAAATCATAGGAGATATTTGTGTTTTACTGTGCAAATGGACAATAATATTTATTTTGGTATAGTTCCAATAGTTCTATTTTTGCTTTTGTTTCCCCTGCCTGAGGAATGGCAGGGGAAACAACATAAATATGCCACTAAGGCTAATGTCAAAGAGATTACTTGCCTGTGTTCTCTAAGAGTTTTGTGGTTTTAGGTCTCACATCTAGGCCTTTAATCCTTTTTAGGCTACTTTTGTGTATGGTGCAAAAAAGTAGCCCAGTTTCATTCTTTTGCATGTAGCTGTCCAGTTTCCATGTGCTGCCCAGCACCATTTTTTAAAGAGACTGTCTTTTTTTCCCATTATATATTCTTGCCTCATTGTCGCAGATTAATTGACCATATTAAGTGTGAATTTATTTCTGGGCTTTCTGTTCTGTTCCACTGATCTGTGTGTCTGTTTTTGTGCCAGCACCATACTGTACTGTACCATACTACCGTTTTGTCATGTACCTTGAAATCTTGGATCATGATACCTCCAGTTTTGTTCTTTCTCCAGATTGCTTGGGATATTCAGGGTCTTTTATGATTCCATACAAATTTTAGGGTTATTTTTTCTAGTTCTGTGAAAAATACTCTTAGTATTTTGATAAGGAATGCACAGAACCAGTAGACTGCTTTCAGTAGTATGAATATTTTATCAATATTACTTCTTCTAATCCATGAACATGTCTTTCCATTATCTTCAATTTCTTTCATCAGTGTCTTACAGTTTTCAGAGGATAGGATTTTTTTTACCTCCTCCCTGTCACTTTAAATTACAGATTAGCTATGAGACTATCTCGATAGACTTCAGAATTCCACAGCAAACACTGGCATTCACTGCCCCTAGCAAAGCTGCTTTTTCTAGTCATCTAGTTATATCCCATCCTTACTCTGTGGCCCTGATGCTTTTTTTTCACTCAACTTTATTTTTCTTTTAGAAAGCAAGGCTACAACAGATTACCACTAATTACATTATAAAAGCAAATTAAATTACTTCAGGGCTCTTTAAAATAGTGCAATCTTAGTTTAAGTACAGTCTATTTTTCCAAATATTAAATTGATGCAATTATAAGCACAACCTCTTTATGTAAGAAAAGTGTTACTATATGTATTACTTGTTTTAGTTAATAAATCAGTGATACTCATAAGTATACTTTCTTCCTTTATTAGTCTATATATGTTTCTATGAATGTAGCAAATCTAAGTTGTTCAGTCAAATCTCTTTTGTCAAAATGTAAAAGAAAAAGGACAAGGGGGATTGTGGATAAGCAACACCTAAATTTGCTTACCTCACTGTTCAAACAGTTTTTAACAAATAAATCTAGAGATGGCCATCCGTTTTCACACCTATAAAACATATTGTTTCAAGAACAGATGCAGTGATGTAGCAGAGTAGGTTCCTAGCCTGACAGTCAGGGTGACTTTTACTTACACTTATAAAATCTGGCAGCAACATAGCCCGCAGGAGTGCCCAGCAGCACCCACAGGACCACAGCACAAGTCATCAATGCTCCTCTGTTGGCAGGTGACAAAAATCCCAGGCAAGCGAAAACTAAAAAATAAGTAGTTTTAAGTTATAAATTTTATTAGTTTCCTTTGTTGTGAAGTGACTGAAGACCCCTTTCATTTTTTAAACAAGAAACCAAATACAATTTCATGAATACACTATCTTACCTATGGCCATGCTAAATCTTGGCACTATTTTTAGGTACTTCACCAATAGGATCATAAATAAAGCAATCTCTACTTTGGATGCTTCTTGTAGGGTCCACAAGACCCCACCTTTCCTGCCATCAGGGAAGGCTGACTGGATGCTCACGAGTGCTTTCCATTCTTCAGCTCTTCTGAGATTTTAAAATTGGGTGGCTCAGTTGGTTAGGCATCCAACTTTGACTCAGGTCATGATCGTGCAGTTTGTGCATTCAGACCCCAAGTCCAGCTCAGAGCATGGAGCCTGCTTTGGATTCTGTGTCTCCCTCTCTCTGCTCCTCCCCCACTCATGCTCTCTCTCAAAAAAATAAAAATAAAAAATAAACATTAAAATTAATATGAATATAGACATTCCCACCATGAAATATTCCCACTTTAAAAACAATACTGGGTCCTCTGGAGTGAGAACTATAACCTTCAAACACAAGAGACAAGATAGAATCTGATCAATGAATAAAACAAAAAACATTTCATAATACTATTAGCTTTCTGAACACAAGTTACTGAAGGACTTGGTCATTGACTCAGGGAAATTCTGGCTTCTCCCCTTATTTAATTGGTTAGTTTTATTTTTCTTCCTTATGTAACCTACCTAATAAGAATAAAAATACTACCTTGTATTTGTAGACATTCCTGGCTTTAAGCTGGAATTCAGAAGTTATGACTTTTCTCAGAAAGAAATTCAAGCGGTTTTCTAACCCCAGGAGCATGTATTTCTCTGAGGTATACATAATGAGGCACATGTCCACTCACACGTTCTCATCAACACCAACCAAGGGGCAAGACTAGAAACTCATGATCAGCAGGAAACCGATCAGATTTTCAACCAAAATGCATCCCCCTCTCCCATCCCCACAAGACTAAGAAATGGACTGTTCTGGAGGAGAGAGTTCATATTTGAGCATTTAAGGAAAATGATCCCCAGGCGCTCTGAAACTTTCCTTCCTTACAAGTTCATTTTCTAGCAGACTCCAACAAAGATCAGGTGATGACTGAAGGCAACTCCCAATAAAATTTTCAAGCAACATTTTATCCTAAGGCATCCATTCTGCTCCTCCAGCTTTACCCTGGCTCTCTGGGGATCTAGTGATCCCCAACTAGCTTTCACGCTATCCTCTGGTTGTGTCCAAACCTCTGTCATGATGCCTTCTCCCAACCTACCCTCTTCAGTATAATATACTTAAGAATTTTAGCCCTCCCCATCATAGTTGTATCTCCTTATCTAAATAGATAAAGATACTAGTTCTAGTTAATCTTCAGGTTAGGCTTCAAAGTGATGTATACCTAAAGGTATACATCAATGGTTCTCAAACTTATTCAGGTGCCAGATATTTGGAAGTGTGAATCCTCTTTGTAAAGTATTTATATAGTTATTCCATCATAAAAATTTGGAACAATTTTATTAACATAAAATGATTTTAGCATTATATATTTAATATGCAATCAAACATAAGAACAAATGTTCATTAAAAAATTATTAGGAGCAGGGTGCCTGGGTGGCTCAGTCGGTTGAACTTCCGACTTCAGATCAGGTCATGATCTCACAGTTCGTGGGTTCAAGCCCCGCATCGGGCCCTGTGCTGACAGCTCAGAGCCTGGCGCCTGCTTTGCATTCCGTGTCTCCCATTCTCTCTGCCCTTCCCTACTCACACTGTTTCTCAAAAATAAATAAACATTAAAAAAAAAAAATTATTAGGATCACTTGGGTGACTCAGTCGGTTTAATGTCCTACTCTTAAGTTCAGCTCAGATCATGATCTCAGTCACGAGATGGAGCTCCATGTTGGGCTCCTTGCTGGGCATAGAGCCTGCTAAGATTCTCTCTCCCCCTCCCTCTTCCTCTGCCCCTCCCTCACTCATGTACTCTCACTGTTGTATGTATGTATGTTGTATGTAAGCAATGAATCACAGAAATCTACCCCAAAACCAAGAGCACACTGTACATACTGTATGTTAGCCAATTTGACAATACATTTTATTAAAAAAAATTATTAAAAGGTCAGTGGTTTCTGAATTCTTCCAGTAATAATTCATTTATTTCATTTACTTATGTACTTATAGTAAAAATTCATTTGTTACTGTTCATCAGTAGAAGGACCAATAAAGGAAACATAAGGGAAATAAAAGCAAAATTTAGAAAATTCCATGAACATTTTTTTTCTCTCACAATTAGGAAAAACTGAAAAAATACTGTATTCCCAGGCTAACCAATAACTCTAAGGGGGAGGGGGGGGAGGAGGAGCTATTTTTTTTTTTTTTTTAAATGTTGTTCTAGGGTTGCCTGGGTGACTCATCCAAAGCGTCTGACTTTGGCTCAGGTCATGATCTCACAGTTCATGGGTTTGAGCCCCACCCTGGGCTCTGCACTCTCAGTGCAGTTTGAGACCCTCAGTGCAGCTTTGGACCCTCTCCTTCCCTCCCTCCCTCTCAAAAATAAACCAACACTTAAAAAAAAAAAAAAAAAGTTGTCCTAATTGACAAACATTTAAGTAATAACACCTCTGAAGATTTTCAGGTGGCACAAGGAGGAGCTATTTTTTGTGTGGGAAGATCTCTCTGGAACAAAGCTACAGAAAGAAAGTTCCTCTTTTTCTTTTGGTCTCTCTCAGTAGAAGCCAAAAACATCCTGGAATCCTGATCCTACTGCTCCTGGTGGCATGGGACAGTCATCCTACATGACCCTGGTTCCAAGCCACCCAGACTCAGACCCAGATGGTCTTCAGGTACCTAATCATCTCCAGCTCCAACTCCTTGACAAAGGCTTGGTCTCTGTGCAGCTGTAAAGGAGATATGAAGTCACAGTTTTCCAGCACAGCTAACACTGCCCCAAGAAACGTATAGCCAGAGCACACACATGTAAAAGCCAAAAGTACTCTTAGATACAATCTAGTCTAGCTACTTCACTTATGAGAACTGTTTTTCTAAATTATTTAGAGAAAGTATTTTCTATTTTTTAATTGTCACTTAATACTTACATAGAGTCACGAAAGTCATAATTAAAATCTGTGTCCCTGATCCCAGGAAGACTGACAGCAGCATCCCTTTTCTTGGAGGACGGAATATATCACCATGAACCAGTTTCCAGCCAAATTCTTCCTGGGCATCCTCCTAAAAAGGGAATGAACTTGTTTAATTGATATGTGGTCACCAAAACAGCTATACAGTTTGTTCACTGGTGAATATGCTGATACAAATTTTTTTTAAACTTACAAATGTTAATATTTATTTCTATTCCTAAGCTTTATGTTATAAAGTTTGACTCAGAGCTTTATATAGTTTTCTTGAATTGTTTTTAAAGGAATGTTGTATGTTAAGTTCCATAAATACAGTCATTGAAAAACTTTAAAAAAAAATACAAAGATAATGTGATACTTACCTAGTTCTAGTCAAACTTTATGATCCAAATTGATGACTTAATTTTTACTCACACTCTACCCTTTCCCATCTACGTCTATTAATCTCCAAAATGAGCAAATGGTATTAGACTTCATGACTACTTTGCCAGGTACAGTAGGCTTAAATATGAGCATATGAAGAAGTTTGTGTCACCAGCCCTAACTGCTCCCCTGATCTCAGATATACATATACAATTGCCTAAAAACAGTTCCACTTGGTTATTTAACAAGCATCCTGAACAGAATTAACCACAACTGAATGGATTTTCTCTCCCCATCTATATTTGCTCTTTCTGCAGGCCACCCTCAACCCTGTAGAAGCTCCATCTTGCCCGCTGTTCAGTCCCCAAAACCCTGGAATCCTCCTTGATTCCTTCTTTTAACACCTTGAATACAGTTCTTCAACAAATCCTCAGCTCTACTTCTAAAATATTTCAACAGAACCAACACTAGCCTGTAAAGACTCTGGCTTTCATGCTGAGTGAAATGGGAAGCTACTGGAGGGCTGTGAACAGGAGTGAAACAATCTGAGTTCTATCTGAACAGATCTGCTCTGACCGCTACAATAAGGGAGGAAAAAGGAATGGAAGAGGAAAAAGTGGAAGCAGGGTCGCCCTGGCCTGTATCCCATGGCACCTCTGTACAAATTAAGAAAAAAAAAAACCATTAGCTGAGCAATCATTTGAAATTGCTAATTATGAGAGAGTATTCTGAAATTTTAATATTTAATAATCAATAAAAATAATGAAAAAGAGACTTTAGGGTGGAAATGCTAAAAAGACAATAAATATTAGCATGTTCTTTTTCTAATTAGAATAGGACAGAAAAGTTGAGAAGAAAAAGCCAAGAAATCAGGAAAAGAAAACATAAAATCTGAGTTTTTTGTATTCATTACAAGTCACTATGAGTCCTGTGGAAATAATTGCTATAAAATGAAAAAGTATAAAATGTAAAACATTATACAACTTAAAATTCTTTTTTTTCCAAGTATATACTTATTTTGAGGGAGAGACAGAGAGAGAGAGTGAGCACATGAGTGAGGGAAGGCAGAGAAAGAGGGAGAGAGAATCCCAAGTAGGCTCTGCGTTGTCATCAAAGAGCCCAATGTGGGGCTTGAACCCACGAACCACGAGATCATGACCTGAGCCGAAACTAAGAACTGGATGCTTAACTAACTGAGCCACGAGGTGCCCCCAATTTAAAATATTTTGAGGGGCACTTGGGTGGCTTGGTCGGTAGAGCATCCGACTCTCAAATTTCAACTCAGGTCATGATCTCAGGGTCATGGGATCAAGCCTCTCATCAGTGGAGCCCGTTTAAGATTCTTTCTCTCTCCCTCTGCCCCTCTCCCCTGCTTGCACACACTCTCTCTCTAAAAAAATAAAAAAATGAAAATTAAAAAAAATACACTTTGAGAATAAATGAGGTTGGGACACTAAATTACTTTGAATATACCAAAAGGTTGAAATGATAAAATTCAGTTAAAATTACTTTTGAAAAATTAAACACACAAATAAAAATTGCCTGGGAGTTATTCCACTCAGCTTTGCTGTTTCACAAACTGGGGGCATGCTGGGAATGAAGACTGAGAGAGGTGACAGGACATACATGAATAGAAGGGACAGAACTGGAGCTGTGAGCAGTGCAGCTCTGAGTGCTAGAGTGACTAAATTTCTAGAGAAGACCTCTAGAGAATATTTTTTAATGTTTCTTTTTTTTATTTATTTTTGGGAGAGAGAGAGAGTACGAGTGGGGCAGGGCAGAGAGAGACATACACAGAATCCAAAGCAGGCTCCAGGCTCTGAGCTATCAGCACAGTCCTGACATGGGGCTCAATCCCACGAACCATGAGATCATGACCTAAGCCGAAATTGGACGCTTAACTGACTGAGCCACCCAGGCGCCCCTATAGAATACCAACTCTTTTGTGTTCGCTTCGGCAACACATATACTAGAATACCAACTCTTTTTTTTTTTTTGAGAGAGAGAGACAGAGCATGAGCGGGGGAGGGGCAGAGAGCGAGGGAGACACAGAATCAGAAGTAGGCTCCAGGCCCTGAGCTGTCAGCACAGAGCCCAATACGGGGCTTGAACTCACAGACCACGAGATCATGACCTGAGCCTAAGTCGATGCTCAACCGACTGAGCCACCCAGGCGCCCCCAGGAATACCAACTCTTAAGGATCATCTTCTTATTTGAAAATGTGAATTCAGGGTAACTTTCGAGAAGAATGTTTTAGAGGCAGATTCTGTCTAAAGCTATTATTTCAACTTTTCCAAAGAACAAAATAAGAACTACTCTCAGAAGACTAGAGAACAGTTCAAATGTTTCACTCACCGTAGAATCCATCTGATTATACCTGGCAATATCTTTATGCAGTGTCCGTAGCATAATCATAGCCACCATTCCAGACAAGAAGAGCACAATGACCAGGGAATTCATGATACTGTAGGAATAAGCATGTCAGGATTAATCTGTAGCTTCATTTCCTTTTCAAAATGTTTATTCAGGCACATTACAACAACATTGATCAAAATCAAAATTTGACTAAAAATCCAACAGATTCAATGAGTTGTGCTCTGTTATGTGTCCTTCTAGTGGATACAGAAGTTTATATAATTATCATAATAATCTTATCATAATTTGTTAACTAGAAATTTTTTTTTTTCAACGTTTATTTATTTTTGGGACAGAGAGAGACAGAGCATGACCGGGGGAGGGGCAGAGAGAGAGGGAGACACAGAATTGGAAACAGGCTCCAGGCTCTGAGCCATCAGCCCAGAGCCTGACGCGGGGCTCAAACTCACGGACCGCGAGATCGTGACCTGGCTGAAGTCGGACGCTTAACCGACTGCGCCACCCAGGCGCCCCAACTAGAAATTTTTTAATGTTTATTTAGAGAGAGAGAGAGCGAGCACACAAGCGGGGGAGAGGCAGAGAGAGAGAGAGAGAGAGAGACACAGAATCCAAAGCAGGCTCCAGGCTCTGAGCTGTCAGCACAGAGCCCGATGCGGGGCTTGAACTCAGGAACTGTGAGATCATGACCTGAGCCGAAGTCAGACGCTTAAACCACTGAGCCACTCAGGCGCCCCAAGAACTACAAGTTTTTTTGTCTATGGCCATTATTAGTAAATAACCACTATGCCCATATAAATGTAATGTTGCAAGGACCAACAAAGGTCTGTATCTTCAAGAAATTATAACAAATTTATTCAATAATGAGTGTCAAAAGGCAGTCAACAAAATAGGAAAAAGAGTGATGGCACCATGAGTAGCTTTCCAGACAAAAATTTTGAATCATGCTTTGAAGAGAGCGTAATTATAAGTAGACATAACATGAGCAGTAGCTTCTGTTCATTGAGCACTCTTCCACTTCCAGTAAGGTGCTCAGATGCTCTGTTTCATTATCTCTGTTAATCCTCAGAACAGTCTTGTGAAGCAGGTAACTCCACATAAAGAAATGGACTCTGAGAAACTGGGTGGCCTGGACCGACTTACAACCAATGATTTAAAGCCAGGATTGAACACAAGTCTATCCAATTCAAAAGCGCAGACTTCTGGATAACTGGAGAGGATTACAGAGTGAAAGTGATATTCAAAGGGACAAAACACAGAACAAGCACAAAGCATAAAGTGGATTAACTCTGTACTCTTACCTAAACCACTGAATGTGGGTATGAGGCATAGATTCCAGTATATAGTCCCATCTAGAAGCCCATCTGATGTTTTTATCTTCCTAGGGGGATAAAACAAAACAAAACTCTTTAAGCATTTGCTGACAAAGTATATTAAGAATCCAAACATTTCTGCTCAAAGCTTGACCTTCCATTCAGTTAACAAATGTAATTTCTCATTATCATAACTTGGTTTAGTCAGGAGTTTTAGAGAGTTTAGCTCTAACTCAAGTCTAGGGGAAAATCAAAATGAGATTAAGCAGCAAATAAAAACAGTAAGAATTCCTAAAAGTCCCTAGTTACCTGTATTTTTTAAAAGTCTTGCTTTAAATTTTAACTAGTAAAAGTTTAACTTAGATATCAAAATTTAGAGCTGTATTCATTTTTTTCAGAAAATTGAGTGGCATAACTTATTCTTTATGCTCTTTGATGTCATCTATCCATGTCAATGAGATACCAGAGTCATAATTTAGATACACTGAGCATCTGGCAGGTATCACCCACAATGAACTCTTAATACCTAAAAAGAAATATACAGTGTTTCTTGCACTAGGCTTGCAAAATTACACACTATAAAGGGAGAGTAAATGTCTCAACTATATTCAATTGGCAAGACAGTTTATTAAAAAAAGAGGAGGAATACTGCCTAAGATTCTCATAAAATGAACTTCTACTTCCCTAAGAAACTTCTCCATTAATGAAAGCACTTCCTTGAATTCCCAAAGAACCTATATAAATCATCTACCATCAGGAAATTCTCAAAGTTTATATTAATCCAGACTTAAAAATAGTGTTGCTGGGACACCTGGGTGGCTCAGTTGTGTTAAGCATCTGACTCTTGGTTTTGGCTCAGGTCATGATCTCATGGTTCAAGCCCTGTGTCAGGCTCTGCGCAGGTGGAGCCTGAATGGGATTTTCTCTCCTCTCTGTCTGCCCCTCACCTGCTCCTGCTCTCTCTCAAAAATAAACTTTAAAAGAAAAAAGTGTTGCTCTCCCAAATGCCTGTTGCATAAATCTTTGACATTTTCATACCACCTTCTATGCCTGTTTTCTTTCTTTTCTTGTTTCTTTTATTTATTTTTAAATTTTTTTAACGTTTTATTTTTGAGAGACAGCATGAGCAGGGAAGTGGCAGAGAGAGAAGGGGACGGAACATCCGAAGTGGGCCCTGTGCTAAGCCCATGTGGGGCTCAAACTTACGAATTGTGAGATCATGACCTGAACTGGTGATGGTCACTCAACTGACTGAGCCACTCAGGTGTCCTTCTTTTTTTTAAGATTTTTTTAAAAAAGTTTATTTACTTATTTTGAGAGAGACAGAGAGGGAGAGAGAGTGAGAGAGAGAGAGAGAGAGAGAACGAACGTGCATGGGGAGGGGCAGAGAGGGAGAGAGACAGAATCCCAAGCAGGTTCTGCACTGTCAGCATGGAGCTCAATGTAGTGCTCAAACTCTTGCTGTGAGATCATGACCTGAGCCAAAACCAACAATCACTTAACCGACTGAGTCACTCAGGTGCCACTAAAGATTTTTTTAAGGTTTATTTATTTATTTTTTGGTGGGCGGGAGGCAGGGAATGAGTGGAGGGGCAGAGACAGAAGGGGAACGAGGATCCAAAGCCGACTCTGCTGACAGCAAAGAGCCCAACGCAGGGCTCGAATTCACAAACTGTGAGCTAGCTCATGACCTGAGCTGAAGTTGGATGCTTAACCACTGAGTCATCCAAATGCCCCAACCGACCTCTACGTCTATTTTCTTTTTCTACCTTTTGCTTTCTATGTATCTCTTATGACTTAACATTTAATCAGGTTCAATTCTCTAATCAACCATACTTCTCATTTAAATGGACACTTAGTTTTTAGTGTGATTATGTTGCCTGGTGCACTGACAAACTATTCCAAATCAGCTCATTAAAAGCTTATGTATTTGACAAGGTTAATCATTAATATTTTTAATTAGTTTACATAGTATGAATTTAGAATTTCTGAGTTACACTAGAGATAAAAACAAACTCACCTGGAAGCTAACAGAATAAGTATAGGCAATTTTGATCTCCCCAGAAGCCTTGTTACTTATATCCATGGGGGGTCCAGAGCAGTCCGGTTTATCTATATGGGTATGTTTGAAGCTGTGGGAGGAAACATTTTGGCAAGATGCTGATAAAGTACAGTTGAAAAAATGGGGTAAATGTTACAGATTTTGTATGTATTTTACAATGGTAGTGATAGTCAAGGGTGAAATTATTCATGTCACATTTAATAGTACAAATATTTGTTTTATATAAATAATGGGCTTAGTTGTAAGTATATGTAAATTATTATTCAAAATTAGAAACAAACTTTTGTTTGTTTCTAAACAAACCTTTGTTTGTTTCAAAATTAGAAACAAACTTCACTATACATGAAGAACATTAAATATCTTAAAACAATAAAAACAAACACTGAGGGAATTTAAATTAACTGCCATCCAATAATGGCATGCATTTCTTAACCAACAGTAGCATGGGAAAAAGACTAGTTCAATGGGGGGGGGGGGGGTTGAGGGGAAGTCATGAAAAAAAAATGGAATGCTCCATCAAAAAAGGGATCTCACAAATAACTGATAGGTACTTTCACACTAAAAATATTGACAACTTGAAGAGATGCTCTTTCACTGACTTGTCACATACTGGCATCTAACACTGCAAGGAGACTTTAGAAATGATGGCACTAATCAGCCCATTTAGGGGGCACCCAGTGGGCTCACTCATTAGAGCATGGAACTCTTGAGCTCAAGATCACGTTGGGTGTAGAGATTACTTTAAGAAATCGGCTCATTTGGGCATCTGATGAGAGGTCAAGTTGCAAATATTGGACGCAGTGCTTTTCCACCAAAAGAGGGAATGCTGCGCCAACCACTCACATTCTCCATTCCTGGCTGACACAGAAAAGCTGTCAAAACTTCCTGATTGAAAAACAGAACAAAAAGACACTTTGGCTTGACTACTTACCATAACAGGAAAAAAAATATATTTATATGGCTTCTCTGGACAACCCACAACTCAGTAACAAATCACACTAAAGGGAGGTTTAGTAAAATCAATACTGAATGTCAGATTATATGCCAGAATACTGATTTTTTTAAAAGTTAACTGGGTCCCAAATATTGATTCTTTGGGAATAATTTCACTCACATTTATTTACTTATTTACTATTTTATTTTCATTTAATTTTTTAAAGTAAGCTCTATGCCCAAAATGTGGCTTGAATCTCATGACTGAGATAAGGAGTCACATGCTCCACTGACTGAGCCAGCCATGCACCCCTTTGTATTTTAATTAAAGTAATCTCTACACCCAATGTGGGGCTCAAATTCATGACCTCAAGATAAAGAGTCACATGCTCTTCTGACTGGGGACTGAGCTGGCCAGGCATCCCTCATTTATTCACTTTTTATCTATTTGTATAGTTACCTTTTTGGTTCAAGTTTGGCAGCCACTAATCTTGCTCCCATGGACCCAGTTTCAACAACATGATAATATATTTTGATGTCAACATGGTTGAAGATGTAAAATGTATCTCTTTCATGGAATTCTGACTGTGGAACAAAACTTAAAGGTAGAAAACTGGCTGCACAAGAGTCAAAACAAAACTTTAACATGAGGCACAAGTAGGAAAATTTGAGCTAGGACAGAGTTTTAGTCCTTCCTTATAAAAACGTTTAAGTTTTAAGCTGAAACTCTCCAAAAGCCAAAATTAATTGGCAGAGTACAAATTATGCTTCTTTAATATTTTAATTCTTACACATAAATACCTGTTAAAAAGAACACATCTAATATTTTCTATCTTTCCACTTATGATAAAACTAACAAAATAAATTTTAGAATATTAAATGTTATGAGCATACCAAAACTTACACATTTCAAAATTGAAACTTATAACTTCAGACTAAACCCACAACCTAAATAATTTAAGTGTGTGTAGTCAACTCTCCCAAAAGCATTAGCCAAACCAGTTTCATGATCAAGCTGATGCTAACTTCTACTACCAGGTCATACTAGGAGATTAAATCAGGTTGACCTGATTACACAAAATTTAATACACATCCCCAATAATTTTAATACTTTCTATAGTAACATCTTTATTATTGTTTTTAAATATAAAAGAATGGCTATAAAGGCATTTACTTTTTAAGAAAAGGTATAATACTAAACTCTTGCAATATATTATTTTATGGACTTGAATTTGTAATACAAATTTCATGGGCTTGTAATGAGGTCTTTTTGGCACTCCAGTAACCTTTTTTTTAATATATATAAGATTTATGCGTCTAACTTTTAATAGAGTCAGAACGTACAAAGTCCTAGCCCTTAGCCTAGTGCTTAGCATGTAACAGACACTCAGTGAATGCTGAACTGAATCTGAATTATTTAGTGCTAGAGTTAAATTTATATATTGTTAATCTGGCTTAAGTCAAAGATCTAAGTAATTGTGCTTCAGACATGTGAATGTAACCAATTTTGTCCAGGTAAAGACTGAATCCTTCTACCAAAAAAAAACGTATTTTTAAAAAGTAGCATAGAGGTTTTTTTCACGAACTTACATTAATAACACAGGCATCTTTTGCATGGCCTTTATCTGTAATGTAACAGCCAATAGGAAATCCAGGATTACAGAACCTCTGACCATCTTCTACATCATAACACCATGTTACAGGCATATTATCCACAATCCTAAGCACAGAAATAAAAGTCAAGTTAGAAATCATCAAACATGACTAACAAATACTGCTCAAAGCTGTGTTATGACTTCATAGAATTTAGATATCTATAAATGCCTTCAGATGTCAAAACTACAACAAAAGAATTTTGATAAAATGTAGTATTTCATAGGCAATAGCATTATGCCAATATTTGATATGCTGTAGTGAAGAAAAAGACTTTATAGCTTCATTGAAACTATAAATGTATACAGGAAAGAGAGTTTTATAAATTAATTTACTGCAGTTGCTAATTTAATATCACTATGTAGATCCATTGAGTATAATTTACCTTTCGCAGAACACTCAAAAGCTCTAAATTAGGTGCAAAGCAATGTATCTAGTTCCTTGGGAACAATTTAATGGAACAGCATAGAAGCAAATGTCCTTTACTACTAGGTAATTCAATAAAAAGGGGAAGAACATAACTGCAAGATGGAAAAATATTCAACTTAAGGGCCAGTGAAAAAGTGAAAATTACAGTCTTAATCTATTAAGCTGTGTAAATCCAACTTATGTGTAAAAGAAATGCTGCTATAAAACCAGAGAAACAAAAATTTAAAGTGCTATAGTGACAAAGAACTTTTTTAAAAACGGGATAAAAATAAAGAATAAAAGAATAAGATTCTGTAGCACTGTCTAAACTACATTAAGTCCGAGCATGTGGTCCCCAAATGCCAAGAGCACACTACAGGATACAAATTAAAAAATATTACTAAAAATATACTAGCTATATTACAGTCATAAGATGACTCCAGGGCATGTTTTATTTGTTAATTAATGTATGCCTTAGGAAGTAAAATTATGATTCTATATGCACCCAAGGTGTACATTAATGACCTAATAAAACATGTCTCATCACATTTAAATGCTATTTAATAGTACCCAATATACCAAATTTTAGAATCACCTTCACTATTAAGTTGCTTATTATTATAGCCAGCAGGCTAGCAGCTCCCATGAAAAGACTATAAAATATTAGAAGTATAAAAGCACTGCTACATAAAATAAATAATTCAGATTTTTTGGTAGCTTAAACAATCAGTTAATTGCTTTAATTTTTTAGATAGAGGATGAAATGCAATCAATGAATATATACAATATATTAATTATAATATCTTTATGCTTTCATCACAGAGAAAGTACTACATAAAAATTACAGTGCTAGCTATAAAAAGAGAAATTAAGCAGCAATTTAGGCTTTTTTAAAGCAAGCATCCTAAGTTTATCATTTACATAATGCCTTGACACAATAACCTTTTCCTGGTAATAGGAAGCATTTAAAAAAAGAACAACAAACACTTGGAAATAAATGTAATAAAATTTAAAGAATATAATTTTCAATTACTGCCTTGCTAAGTTAGGGAGTAGTACTTATTTAAATTTATAACACCAAAAATACTAAAAATCTTATTTTTAATCTTCACAGTGAAAAAGAAGGATTCAAAAGGATAAAGGTTGGCCCCAATTTTTTTTTTTTTTTTTTTTTTTTTACCATCTAGGACTTCTTTCCATTATTCTCCTTTACCCTCCATGGGCTCCATATAAAACACTTCTATTAATGAAGCCTCATCCACTAATAATTTTTCCCCAATAAATTAAATTCCCAGAGTTTCCGATCAGAACAGAATAACCCATGTTATCACAATATATTCAGAAAATTGTAGTGAAAAGCAAAGAAGCTTGGCATTTAAGTTATTCTATATAGTTTTAACATGGGTACATTTACACTATTGGTTAGGATTTTGAATTTTTAAAAACATTCTCCCACTGCTAGCTTGCTGAGATCCAGGATTAGAACTCACTAGACTAAAATACCTTCAAAGACCCCTCTCTGTCCAATAAGCTAGAAAACGTAAGTACTGTGATACCTAGTTATATAATTATACTTTTATAAATAAAATGTCACAAACACCTGGAAATTTGGGCAAGAAGTATAAGCACAAACCATGCAGAGCACAGCTGAAGGGAATTCGGTGCCTGGCGCTAGTATCAAAACACTAGTCTCAAGAATCAAGAAGTAGCTCGGGACAGAATACGGCAAGAAAATCCTCAAATTGTGTTCCAACATCCCAAATTATGAATTAAAAGTATTTGTCAATTTAGATAAGAAAAGTAACTATTCTTAATTAACCGTTCTCTAAATGGGTTGGCTTATTAGCTAATATTCGGTTATTGTAATTGTTTAAAAGGTAGTAAGGTTAAAAACGTCATGGGGGAAAAAACTACAGTTCATTCATGCAATGTAATACTACACAATTATGAAAAGAATAAGGTAGATACAGGTCTACAGATGTGCTTTTACATGACAAATGCCCAGATGTTCTGAAAAGAAATGCGCAAGTTTGCAGAATAATATGTACAATACTTCAGTTGCACTATTTTAAACAGGTACATTCCTGTTATATGCCTGCATATGCACAGAATATCTGGGAACACATGAGAAATAATACTGCTACCTCTGGGGAACAGGATTAAAGAAGTTGAGGGTGGTAGAAGATGTTTGCTTTTTACTTGATACTTTCCTACGCTGCTTGTGTTTTTTCACAGATATATATTGTTTCATAATTTAGAAAATGATTATGCTCTCCCCAAATGTCTCAGTGCAAAGGTTAATAAGAAGTGCTACATTCACAATAAAATTCCGTAACATAACACTATACTTTTAAAGGTCTTTCAGATTTCTAAAGGTTCATGCTATTTTATCTCTATCAACTCTGGTATCTATGCTGAAAATCAAGTTACACAGTAAAAACTTTCTGAAGTAAGTCAAAGACAGAAATGTACTCAACTTAGGGTTCAACTAAATTATCAATGTGAACCAACATTTTCCAAATGTGTAATGTACTGATTTAAAGACTAAAGCCCAGGGGCACAGTGGCTCAGTCAGTTAAGCGTTGGACTTCATTCAGTGCAGGTCAAGATCTCATGGGTTATGGGTCAGGCCCTGTGTAGGGCTCTGTGCTGACAGTTCAGAGCCTGGAGCCTGCTTCAGATTCTGTGGGTGTCTCTCTCTCCACCCCTCCCTAGCTCACGCTCGCTCGCTCTCTCTCTCTCGCAAAAATAAATAAACATTAAAAAACATTTAAAGACTAAAGCCCAGGGGTGCCTGGATGCCTCAGTTGGTTAAGTGTCCGACTTTCGCTCAGATCATGATCTTGTGGTTTGTGGATTTGAGCCCTGCATCAGGCTCTGTGCTGACAGCTCAGAGCCTGGAGCCTGATTCAGATTCTGTGTCTCCCTCTCTCTCTCTGCCCCTCCCCCACTCTCACTCTGTCTCTCTCTCTCTCAAAAATAAACATTAAAAAAAATAATAATAATAATAAAGACTTAAGTCCACTGTCCACAATTACCAGACGATATATTTGTGATACAGCTTAGAGTTTGGCTAATAGTTTCAGACCTGAAATCATAAACTCTTCTGATACAACAATAAAATGATTAATCACCAGCAAGTTTCAAATTTTTTAGGCAGAATATAGCGTAAGTTTGCAACTGATATACCTATCACAAATTACTGAATCAATTTCATTATCAAATGCTAACTTCATAAACTATTTTAAATTGTTTATTCTTTTTATTATGCATTTTGGCAACAAAGAGTACTTATGTTAATTCCATCATAAATTAGTTAAAAATATTTCTAAGCTACTGAAGAAGAGGTGCTTCTATTATCTTTAGGAGCAAGCTTCTTGACAGTATTCCAAGAACAGAGGGTAGAAGAAATAACTAAAAATCACCTATAGGCCTGAAGTCATTCTTTATTCTGTCAACAAGTGAGTAGCTATTAATAGCTAAACGAATAGAGTAGCTATTACTCTAAATGTTTACACCTCCTAGAGTAAACGGAGGTGAATGAGGCTAATATGAAACTCTAAAAACTGAGCCTTAGATATCATTTTGAAGGCTGTTAACAATTTGAAGCAAACTGAAAATACCAAGGAAAATTTCAATTACTTATGAATAAGCAAATGTACCCAACTTACACTGATTCAGCAATTACATAGTATTCTCACAGTACCAAAGAAATGAGGAGATTTCAAGTTCTTGTTTGCACTGAGGCTTAAAAGAGGAAGAAGCTGACACAAGTGTAATGGGCAAGTGTCCTTCCTTATTCCAACGGTGTCCTGCTATGAGAAACTTGTTCCCATCTGGTTTAGCAGACTGAAACAGATTCTATCAAGGTCTGGCCAATCAGAATGAATTCCCCTAATTACAGACTAGTTCATGGATGGGCAGGTGACCCAAGGTTGCCCCTCTCTTAGGACTTTTAGGGGGCAAGATAGAATGGCAGGCTCCAACCACAGTATTTGAGCCACAGGGTCTGGGCATGTCAAACTGAGATGAATGGTTCCTAACCTCCCTTGCACTGGGCAAGTGAGCATGAGATACTGATAGGATAAACATTCAAGAGGAAGTACATGAAGACAGGCTTCTTGTTCACTATCTCCAGTACCTTATACTTTTTAGAAGAGGCAAAACATATGTAAATTAGAACCCCACACAGAGTAAGGTATTTGTCAGCAAAATTATCTTGAAGAATAATGATCATACTTCAAAAGTTGGATTTTCAGACCCTTTTAAAAATATTCTACATTTGAATTATGTATAAAGAGTCAATACTACCTTATTTTTTTGAGTCAACTACTTTAGAAGCAAAAATAAAATAGGTTTAAATGCTTTTTGATAGCAACACAAACTGGTAAAGACCTAGTTAATGTAACATCACAGTGTATAAAATAAAAAACAGGTTACTCAAAATGTAACTGTTTTATTTGAAGCAGATGCTATGTATCAAACATTAAATGAGGTTCAAGTTTGTTTTCCCATGGTCTTTTTTAAGGCCTCCAAGTATAAAATAACAGTATTTTTCTAGATGACTGATCCAGGTCCTTTCCCCAAAGCATGAATATGTTCCTATTAAATACATGTGAAAAAAAGAAGTACTCTAGGTACCAGGTCTAGGAACCAAAAGAAGTACCAGATATTACAGTAATCTAAGCAGTTAAAAGATGATACTTTAAGCTGTCAACCTTAGTAATCCTTGGCACCTAAAAGTCAGACTTCATGCTATTACTATCAACAAAAAAATCAACGGATTTGCTATATTTTACAGAGTTAATGAAGTAATTTATACAGTCAACGAAACAGAGGTTTCATCTAGAAAAGGAAAATACCAACAGTCCAAAATCTCCATGTCTTACCAGTGATGCTGATAATTCAGTAGCATGCTTTTTTTCAAGAATTCTAATTTTTGTTTGTCTTCAGCTTTCTCTGTATGGTATGTTTTTGTACAGACAAGCTTGCAGGTCTCCTCCTTATTAAATGTAAACTGTATTAAAATAAAGTGAAAAGCAAATTAAAAAATATCTAGGTCCTTCACACCTATGCCATAAGCAGAGTAAAAATACTAGTCTTGTCAAATTACTTCAGTGCATTAATATTGATAATAAATATTGTAAAATTTCTCATACTTCAATTACATTTAAATTTTTATCTATTTCTCTAAAAATCTAAATCAATTTTTCTTTTGATAAGTAACATTTTTTATTTTTATTTTCAATAATGTGAATCCACTCACCTTTTAAATGTAAATGAACCTTAAAAGGGGAAAAAAAACCACATGTAGAACAAAATGGAACATCAGTTCTTCTATAGTAATGGCCTCTGATGTTTTGAAATTATGGAGTTGAAGGCTTTCTAGTAATAAGCAGACAAGTTTTTATGCCCATATATTCATTTGATGGATGTTTGTTAAGTGCCCCCTATGAGCCAGGTAACAGAGATTCAGCAGTAAGTAATAGACTGTGATGACACAAGAAAAAGTCAAATTTGGATGTCTAAAACTCAGGGTAAATGTGCTTCTCTTTTTACACACATTTGAAAAGACTGTCAATTTTCATGATCTTATTTAAATAAAATTGAAACAAATAAGGTTTAAACAAAAATTGATAATTTAAAAGTTAAAACACTAAGGAGTCCTCCAATTTTGGAGCCTAGGACTTATTTCATGTGTAAAAATAATGGTATTCATAACATACTGCATAATGTAAGTTTACTTTATCAAGATCCGCTTATGTCTTCATTTTAAAAACGTATTTCTGGGGCACCTGGGTGGCTCGATCGGTTAAGCCTCTGACTTGGGCTCAGGTCATGATCTCACGGCTCGTGGGTTCGAGCCCCATGTCAGGCTCTGTGCTAACAGCTCAGAGCCTGGAGCCTTTCAGATTCTGTGTCTCTCTTTCTCTCTGCCCCTCCCCCGCTTGCACTGTCTCTTTCTCTCTCTCTCTCAAAAATAATAAACATTAAAAAATTAAAAAAGTATTCCCTAGTTTTCTAAAGGCTGTAATTTATTAAACTATATATAGTCTGTAATTGTATACCATTCAATAAACTCAAACTTTATTACATGGAGTTAAAAAAAAAAAAACCTTGCATATGTTTCACTTTTAAGCAGTTCAATCCTTTGCACATGATTAAAACACCTAAACCAGTTTTTGTGCAGGAGCTGGCAGAGGAGAGCTTCAAGCGCAGCCCACTGCTGCCACCTGTCAGCTAAGAGTTAAGTTTTGTCTACATTGCTACTTCTGTAAATGTAGCAATGTTTGTGCAATTATCTAATATTCTTAACCTTATATACACCTTGTAAGTTCCTTTTTAAAGGGAGGAAAATGAAAAAAAGAAGTATACATACTAAGGAATTAGAGGGTAAGTGTCAAATTTACATTCAGCATAGACATTGCTATTACACTAAAAGTGGCAAATCTTACGCCTCCATCCAGTGCTTACTGGGTTTAGGCAAGTCAACTCTGTGTTCAACTGTGAAGGAAAATAGTAAAACTAGAGAGGATGCTTAATCATCATAATAAGCATTTATTAACTCATGTAATCCTCCCACCTTTGAGGTAGTCTCTTTTGCTGAATCCTTCTCATCTTCCTCACCTAGTAACACCAAGTGCCCCAAGGCTCAATCCTTGGAATCCTCCTCTTCATTATCTATACCCACACCCCCTTGGGGATCTCATGAGTTCCTGATACACTGATTTTTACACCAATGATGATTTTCAAATGTATATATCTAGACTGAACCCCTCCTCCAATGCCAGACACATATTCAAGTGTTTACATCTCTATTTAAATGCCTAATTTCCCATTCCCCCCAAACCTGCTCTTCCCAGACTGTCCCATTCTAGAAAACAGGAAATCCACACCCCACATGCCATCCCTTAGCAAATTCTGTTGTACTGACCCCACCTTCAAAATGTAGCCAGCTTTTGAGATTCTGACAACACAACACCTACTCCTATACTCCATGGTCTGAGCTATTATCGGTTCATACATATCTCTACTATTCTGTCAGCCTCCTAACCAGTCTCCTGGCTTCTCTCCTTGCTCTCCCATGGTCCTCCTCAACACAGCAGCCCTAGTGATCCTGTTAAAATTTAAGCCTACTCAATATCCTTCAGTGTTAACCATCTTGCTCAGATATACAAGCCAAAGTCTTTACAGTGGCCTAGGAGTTCCTATGTGATATGGTCCCACTGTTTCTCTGCCCTCATTCCCTGCTATTCTCTATCTTGCTCACTCGCTCAAGTCACACCAACTATTTCTGTACCTTCAGCCCACCAGGCAAGCTCACATCTTAGAACGGGTGCATGTGCTGCTATCTTCACAGAGAACATTCCCCCAGATATTCACATGGTTCACTCCTTTACTTGCCTCAGGTCTTTTGCTCGAATGTTACCTTCTCACTCAGCAAGACTTCTGCTGGCCCAATTAAAATTGCCAATTCTTCATTCACCTTCCCTGACTTATTTTTGATAGTTTTTCCATCAGCAATGGACACAGTATGTACTTTAATAATTCATTTTGTTTCCTTCTCCTCATCAGAATATAAGGTCCATGAGGACAGAGATTTTTGTCTCCGATCACTGCTGCATGCCATACCTACCACAGTGCCTGGCACGAACATACTAACTGAGTAAATAAATATGGATGACTGGTTAGATCTGGGATGAGTCTATGACCCTGAGAATGTGGCTCCAGCTTCACATAACACACACAATCTTGTTTTCCTGACCTCAACAGCAGTCATAGATAAAAGACAGCAAAGCAGATTTGAGGTTTTGTTTTGTTGCTGGTTGTTACCATTGTTTTTACTGCAGATCTAAAATAAGGCAAAATAAGAGGTGCCTGGGTGGCTCAGGTGGTTAAGCATCGGAGTTGGCTCAGGTCATGATCTCACAGTTTGTGAGTTTGAGCCCCATGCCAGGCTCTGTGCTGACAGCTCTCAGAACCTGGAGACTGCTTCAGATTCTGGGTCTCCCTCTCTCTCTACTCCTCCCCGACTCATGCTCGCTCGCTCTCTCTCGCTCTCTCTCTCTCTCAAAAATAAACGTTAAAAAATAAGGCAAAATTCTATGAAAATAAAAGACAAAGAATACTGAATCAATACTGAAAAATATGAGTCATTGCATTTATGGCTGACTTGAATGAAAATCTAATCTCTTATCCCCATGTTTCTGTTTACCTATGCCTTAGTCTTAAGAAATGCCTACTCTGTCTCTTTAAGCTTGGGGGACTTAAGGATTTTGTTTTAGCACAAATCTTGATCCTAAAAACTTCTAGGAAACTCATACAAAATGTGAGATGCACGTCTCTCCATTTTAAAGCACTCCTGTTCTATTTTACCTCAACTCCTGGTTCAAAATTAAATGTGCAAAGTACTAGGCCTAGAAGAAGGGTCCTTTGCATAAGCAAGGCTGTCTTTTCCTGTAAATAAATATAACCTGGAGGGAACCTACCATGGACAGAATTTGCCCTTAAATTCTTCCCCAAAGGGACAAACTTCTTCCGGGGTTTGAATATTTTGCTGGCCTTTCCTCTGTTTATCTGCAACCTGCTATGAGCTGTTTACTGCAAGAAACTCCTGCTGTCCCTCAAGTTCACTGACGATGTTACTGATGCTCTTTCCTTCCATTATTTCTCAAGGCAAAGGCATAACTAAACAGAATGATGGGGCTGAGGCACCACAGGAATATCTTAAGTTGATTGTATAATTTAATAAATATGCCTGAAAATCACCCTCTACTATAAAAACAGTACAATAACTTCCAAAGTAATCTTTCAAAATATCACATCAGGGAGTGATACACAATTAAGATGATACACAATTAATATGCTTGCCCGGCACAGTAATACCCATGTCCATATACTTTGAGCTCCTTCCTTCCCAGTGGCCTCATCCCATATGCCTTCAAATCTGTCTTTGAAAAAATTTTAAACTACGGGCATCTTTAGGGTAGAAATTTTTAAATTATAATTATTTTAAGAGGACTTATGGTTGAAAACTGTACAATCGTATACTTAACGTGGACTAAACTTGCACAATTATGCGTCTTTTCCCAGTGTAGTGTAGTGTTAGAGGGGATTAGGTGGGTAGTGGGACAACTCTAGGTTTGGGGATTTGCTGGACAGACGCTCAGCACAATGAAATGCCAAAGAAAATAGATGGCAGTGCTTAGTGAGAAGCAGAGAAGGCAGCTAACCATAGGGTCTAAGTCGTAGAAGACAAGGATGAGACACTGAGAGAGGAATTAGCCTGGGGAATAAAACCTGGAGTCAAGTTACAGCAATTAAAATGAATACAGAGAGATGTCCAAAGTAGAGACTTAAGGGAAAAATTCACAGTGCAGAATAATATGTTAAATCATAAACAAGTAAGTCTAATTTTATTTATATATGGTTGTAAGTACATGGGAAATTTCAGGAAAGATTAATAAGAAACTGTGATGTAATGGGGCGCCTGGGTGGCTCAGTCAGTTGAGCATCCGACTTCGGCTCAGGTCATGATCTCACGGTTCGTGAGTTCGAGCCCCACGTCGGGCTCTGTGCTGACAGCTCTGAGCCTGGAGCCTGCTTCAGATTCTGTGTCTTCCTCTCTCTCTCTGCCCCTTCCCCACTCATGCTCTGTCTCTGTCTCTCAAAAATGAATAAATGTTAAAAAAACAATTTTTTTTTAATTAAAAAAAAAAAACTGTGATGTAAAACTGGGGGTAGGGGGAGAAAGACTTACTTTTCATTTCATATTATTCTGCATCATTTAAGTTTTTATATGGTGATACATTGTTATGATAAACTAGTTTAATTTTTCTAAAAGAGAGTGAGCACCATTCTTTGTGTAGCAGGGGGAAAAGATGTAAAATGAACAGGGTACTGCACAACACGGAAGAAAAATAGGCTTAAGTGTTCACAGATTTAAAAGAATAATTCTAGGGAGCGCCTGGGTGGCTCAGTTAGTTGAATATCCAACTCTTGATTTTGGATCAGGTCATGATCTCACAGTCTTGGTATCAAGCCCCACGTCGGGCTCTGTCCTGACAGTGTGGGGACTGCTTGGGATTCTCTTTCTTTCTCTCTCTCTCTCTCTCCCCTTCTCCCTCTCCCTGCCTCTCCCTGATTTGCACTCTCTCTGTCTCTCTCAAAATAAATAAATAGGGGTGCCTGGGTGGCTTAGTCAGTTAAGCATCTGACTTCAGCTCAGGTCATGATTTTGTGGTTTGTGGGTTTGAGCGCTGTGTCCGGCTCTGTGCTGACGGCTCAGAGCCTGAGGCCTGCTTCAGATTCTGTGTTTCACCCTCCCTCTGCCCCTCCCCTACTCTCTCTCTCAAAAATAAACATTAAAAAAAATTTTTTTTAATAAACTAAAAAAAAAGGAGTAATTCTGGGTGATGATGGAGTACATACATTGAAGATAATATCTTATATTGTGCTTAGTTTGGTTTCTAAAAATATACCAAGAACATTCCAAATATACTTTCAATGGTCAAAAGAGAAAGGTTAGCTTCCCAAAACCCCCAATGAGGGAACCCAGGTAGTGCTATACTTGCTAGGAGAGAGTAGGTAAATATATATGAATACTCCCAAAGAGGGAGTAGGAGATGTGGAGCAGCTGCGGCAACTTTTCATGACGGAGGCCTGGGTTTCTGGTCCCTTTGTAACATAAGGAAGGGCGTCTTGAGACTTATCCTTTAGGCCACCAACTTATCATTTAGAATACTGATATATGAGGGGGGCCTGGATGGCTCAGTCGGTTGAGAATCTGACTTCGGCTCAGGTCATGATCTCGCAGTTTGTGGGTTTAAGCCCTGCATCAGGCTCTGTGCTGACAGCTTGCTCAGAGTCTGCAGCCTGCTTCAGATTCTGGGTCTCCTTCTCTCTCTCTGCCCTTCCCCCACTCATGCTCTGTCTCTTTCTGTCTCTCAAAAATAAATGTTAAAAAAATTAAAAAAAAAACAACAACTGATACATGAATGTTTGTTAAGACAAATTTATCCGTGACATATCATGAGGAGAGAGATCCTTCTAAGCCGTAACATTAAAAAATTATTCCCAGGGGCGCCTGGGTGGCGCAGTCGGTTAAGCGTCCGACTTCAGCCAGGTCACGATCTCCCGGCCCGTGAGTTCGAGCCCCGCGTCAGGCTCTGGGCTGATGGCTCAGAGCCTGGAGCCTGTTTCCGATTCTGTGTCTCCCTCTCTCTCTGCCCCTCCCCCGTTCATGCTCTGTCTCTCTCTGTCCCAAAAATAAATAAACGTTGAAAAAAAAAAAAAAATTAAAAAAAAAAAAAATTATTCCCAGAGCTAAAAGAGAAATGAAATCCTCTTTAGATATAACAGCTAAGTTATCTTAGGCTTTTCTGTAAGGAAAAAACAAAGAAAAAAGAATGAATGAGAAAGAAAGGAACAACTAAATGACCTCTATGTCACACTGAATACCAACCTTATATGGTGAAGGTTCAATTCTTTCCCCAAATAACACCTGACCAAGATTTTCAGATGGGCGTTTTCCTTCTGATGCTTGGCAAAAATCAAACCTGGGGGGGGGGGGGAAGGTATTTAAGCTTTTACACATAAAAGGAAACAATGACATATCAAGCCCCTATTCAATCTAGAGGGCAGAAATTAAGTACTGATCATTCCAGTAGCTCTAGTAGTTGAATAAGAAATATATTCACACTCCAAGTTCCATGTACATCTCCCCAAAGCAAAAAAGCAAAACGTCAGAAAATTATGCCCGAGAAAACTTTGATGTGTAAATATCTTTTATGAAGATGTAAATTACAGAATTTAAAAAGTTAACACAATATACTTATTTTTGTTCATTCCAATGATAAAACTGGTATCTTTCTTCTTCAAGCAAATTTTCCATTAACTTATCTCCCTTTTGTTCTAACTTTCTAATCCAAAGCTTTAATTAATAATAACATTTCAGGAAGATATGTCAAAGTTCCCTGGGTTTATGCCTCATCCCTATACAATGGCTAACACATTCCAACATGAGAAGCATGGCAAGACAGACCCTAGAGAGCAGAGAATTGTGAAGAAGCCATAATCAGTCAGCTATAAGGTTCTCTGTAATTCCCTTGTATTATTAACCAGGTTTCAAAATAATTTGCTTTAAACATTACAGTCAAATTTCAGCTTTGCTAATTTGCTGAAAATTAAAGGACAGTTCTTGTGTTCATTCTGGAATGATATGGGAGCACTCAGGACCCATGCAGTGATGGCTACAGATTAGATTCCCAAAACAAAGATGAATCTTCGGTGATAAAAAACAGGCTGGTTGGGGGCGCCTGGCTACCTCAGTTGGTGGAGCATGCAACTCTGGATCTTGGCGTTGTGAGTTTGAGCCCCACGTTGGGCGTAGAGATTACTTAAAAATCTTAAAAAAAAAACAAACCCACAAAACTGGGGCCAGGAAGTCCTCAAATGAAGACTTTCCATGTAGTGGACGTAAGAGATCCACTGAATTTTCCCCGATACATCCCACAAAGATTTCAGGAAATATGTTTGTTTATTTAACAAAACAAAAGAAACAAAAACTGAAAAGAGCATTAGGTCTTGTCTCCAATAGTTACATAAATAACAGTCCATCCATTTATTAACGTTGTACTTCCTTCTAATACGTAGTTAGGCATCTGGATTCTAATAGGATAGTCTCACTTTTTGGTGTGTGCTTTTTTTCTATAGTAAGCACATATTTTCTTTTAAATCTCTTAAATACAACAAAAATTTAGAAGCCAGATAAAATTTAGGAACTGTTTTATACTCAATAGGGTATATAGTGATCAAATGAATAAAGGTTATATATACATAAAAAATTTTTTATAATATCAAAAAAGTTAAAATAATAAAATGTTCAAAAACAGAGATATAGTGGAACAAATTATACACAACTCTACAGAACCTCTACAATAAAACAACAAACAGGGGTGCCTGGCTGGCTCAGTTGGTAGGGCATGCAATTCTTGATCTCAGGGTCATGAGTTCAGGCCCCACACTGGGTGAGAGCTTACTTTAAAAAACAAAACAAGGGGTGCCTGGGTGGCTCAGTCAGTTGGGCGTCCGACTTCAGCTCAGGTCACGATCTCACCGTCCGTGAGTTCGAGCCCCGCAACGGGCTCTGGGCTGATGGCTCAGAGCCTGGAGCCTGCTTCCGATTCTGTGTCTCCCTCTCTCTCTGACCCTCCCCCATTCATGCTCTGTCTCTCTCTGTCTCAAAAATAAATAAACGTTAAAAAAAAAAAACAAAAAAAGCATAAACAACTACGAAAAAGACTGGGGTAGCTATGGCTGTGTATTAACGTGAAAAGATTAGATGAGAAAAACAAGGTGCAAAACTACTTTTGTTTAAAACAAAAATGTATAGATGTGGTTAGGTACATTAGAATATGCAGAGAAAAAAATGTAGGAGGAGCAGAAAACAAAGCAATTATTTCTGGGGATTGATTATGAAGGACATAAGAATTTTGTTTAGGGGCACCTGGGTGGCTCAGTTGGTTGAGCGTCTGACATCAGCTCAGGTCATGATATCACCATTGGTAAGTTTGAGCCCCACATCAGGCTCTGTGCTGACAGCTCAGAGCCTGGAGCCTGCTTCAGATTCTGTCTCTTTCTCTCTCTGTCCCTCTCCTGCTCGCCGTGTGTGTGTCTCTCTCAAAAATAAACATTTAAAAACAAAAAAAAAGAATTTTGTTTAAAATTATGTGGAGTTTGGGGGCACCTGAGTGGCTCAGTCAGTTAAGCTTCGGGCTCTTGATTTCTGCTCAGGTCAGGACCTCACGGTTGGTGATTGAGCCTCTGTTGGGCTCTGGGCTGACGGTGCGGAGCCTGTTGGGATTCTCTCTCCCCCTCTCTCTGCTCCTCCCCTGCTCGCTCACACGGCATACACACGCACTCTTTCTCTGAAAATAAATACATAAACTTAAAAATGTTTTGAGTATTTTTATAATGAAAAAAATTTATTTTTTTAAGTTTATTTATTTATTGGGGGATGGGTGGCAGAGAGGGAGAGGAAGAGCAAGAATCCCAAGTAGGCTCTGTACTATCAGCACTAAGCCCAACTCAGGGCTCAATTTCACCACCATAAGATCATGACCTGAGCTGAAATCAAGAGTTGGACACTCATGGGGCACGTAGGTGGCTCTGTAGGTTGAGCATCAGACTTCAGCTCATGTTACTGAGTTCGAGCCCTGCGTCGGACTCTGTGTTGACAGTATGGAGCCTGGAACCGGCTTCTGATTCTGTGTCTCCCACTCTCTCTCTGCTTCTCCCTGACTCATGCTCTGGATTGCTCTCTCTCTTAAAAATAAACATTAGGGGCACCTGGGTGGCGCAGTCGGTTAAGCGTCCGACTTCAGCCAGGTCACGATCTCGCGGTCCGTGAGTTCGAGCCCCGTGTCAGGCTCTGGGCTGATGGCTCAGAGCCTGGAGCCTGCTTCCGATTCTGTGTCTCCCTCTCTCTCTGACCCTCCCCCGTTCATGCTCTGTCTCTCTCTGTCCCAAAAATAAATAAACGTTGAAAAAAAAAATAAAAATAAAAATAAAAAATAATAAAATAAATAAATAAATAAAAAATAAACATTAAAAAAAAAAAAAAGTTGGACACTTAAGTGACTAAGCTACCCAGGTGCCCCTATAATTAAAAAATTTAAAGAAAACACAATGGTTTTTTGTCCACTGAGATAAAAAAGGAAATCCACTGTTTTAGTTGGTGCTTCTATTGAAAAGATCACATTTCACATTCTAACCCTACCTTAGAATAAAGAATACCCTTAAAAAAATGTTTTTAGGCCCTGTACATTTTTATTTATTTATTTTTTTCAACGTTTATTTATTTTTGGGACAGAGAGAAACAGAGCACGAACAGGGGAGGGGCAGAGAGAGAGGGAGACACAGAATCGGAAACAGGCTCCAGGCTCTGAGCCACCAGCCCAGAGCCTGACGCGGGGCTCGAACTCACGGACCGCGAGATCATGACCTGGCTGAAGTCGGACGCTTAACCGACTGCGCCACCCAGGTGCCCCAGGCCCTGTACATTTTTAAAGCACATATAAATTTATCCGTAACTATGGAGAAAATAAAATTCTAAAAGTACAAAATTCTGATAAGTAGTATACAATTTTATTTTTTTATTTTAGAGAATCTTAAGCAGGATCCATGCTCAGAATGGAGCCCAATGCTGGGCTCGATCCCATGACCCTGGGATCATGACCTGGGCCAAAATCAAGAGTTGGACACTCAACGGACACTCAAATGACTGACACTCAACAGAGCTAACCAGGCATCCCGAGTTACATGCAATTTTATATAAAAATCAAGCTAAAAAAACTTACGCTGTGTATTCATAAGGAAGAACAGATTCCACTGAATCAAGCCTGTTCACGAATAGTTCTATTTCAGCCTGAAAATGAGGAAACACAGAATTAGAATATAAACTGGAGATCAAAACTTAAGTCATGTTTAGAACTGAAAAATAATTTGACGTGTTTGAAATTAAAACTTTATGATATTTAAACATTTCTCTCATAAATCCATTCACTAAGTGGGCTTATATACAGTTAAATTACAACAAAATATTTTCATAGTTGAAAATGTCTCCAATAATTTCTAAATGTTTTTTAAGTTATAAAATTTCTTAAAAATTAAGATATTTAAATCATTCATCATGTCAATATAGATGCCATCCTTAAAAGTCTGTTTTTCAAAATCAATATTTCATTCTGCAGCACAAAAATAATTTCTATTTTTAAACAACTTTTTCTTAAACATTCTCATAGCAGTCAAGAAATGCTTCCAAGTCAGAAGAAATTTCTAGATCAACTATACTAGAAATACAATCACTGCTCTTAAGCAGACAGGAGATAGACAATGGAAAGATGATCTAACTTTGGAGGACTGCTCTGATTCAATTGGAGAGTGCTGAACTACAAAGGTAATAACAGTGAAGAAATTCACAAAGACCAAATCAAGTTCCACAATGGGGAAAGAGGAGAAAAGTTATATCACCTTCCTAGGAAATACAGGCTAATTTAAAGCCATACTTCCTTTTATTTATTTTTTATAGTTCAGCTTTTTTTTTTTCAATTTATTTTTAAAATTTTATTTAAATCCAAGTCAGTTAACATATAGTGTAATAATGGTTTCAGGAGTAGAATTTAGTGATTCATCACTACATACAACACCCAGTGCTCATCCCAACAAGTGCCCTCCTCAAAGCCTGTCACCCATTTAGCCCATAGCCCCACCCAACACGCCTCCAGCAACCCTCAGTTTATCCTCTGTATTTAAGAGTTTCTTCTGGGGGTGCCTGGGTGGCTCAGTCAGTTAAGCGTTCGACTCCTGGTTTCAGCTCAGACTCAGGTCATGATCTCATGGTTGGTGAATTCGAGCTCCACAACAGGCTCTGCACTCACAGTGCAGAGCCTGCTTGGGATTCTATTTCCCTCTCTCTCTGTCCCTGCTGTGCTCGCTCTCTCTCTCAAAATAAATAAAATAAACTTTACAAAATTATTAAAAAAAAAAAAAGAGTCTCTTCTGGTTTGCCTCCCTCTTTGTTTTTATCTTATTTTTCCTTCCCTTCCCCTATGTTCACCTGTTGTTTCTTAAATTCCACATGAGTGAAATCGTATGATACTTATCTTTCTCTGACTGACTTATTTTGCTTAGCGTAATACATTCTAGTTCCATCCATGTTGTTCCAAATGGCAAGATTTCATTCTTTTTGATTGCCAAGTAATATTCCAGTGTGTGTGTGTGTGTGTGTGTGTGTGTGTGTGTGTATACCAAGCCTCTTTTTTTTTTTTTTAATGTTTACTTTTGTGAGAGAGAGAGAGAGAGAAACAGGATCTGAAGTGGACTCTGCACTGACAGCAGAGCCCGAAGTGGGGCTCAAACTCCCAAACCATGAAATCGTGACCTGAGCCAAAGTCAGATACTTAACCAACTGAGCCACCCAGGCACCCCACCTCTTCTTTATCCATTCATCAGTTGATGGACATTTGGGTTCTTTCCATACTTTGGCTATTGTCGATAGCACTGTTATAAACATTGGGGTGCATGTGCCCCTTCAAAGCAGCATTTTTGTATCCTTTGGATAAATACCTAATAGTGCAAATTCCTGGGTCATAGGGTAGCTCTATTTTTAATTTTTTGATGAATCACCACACTGTTTTCCAGAGTGGCTACACCAGTTTGCATTCCCATCAGCAGTGCAAAAGTGTCCCCCTTTCTCCACATCCTCGCCAACATCTGTTGTTTCCTGAGTTGTTAGTTTTAACCATTCTGACAGGTATAAGGTGGTATCTCATTGTGGTTTTGATTTGTATTTCTCTGAGGATGAGTGATATTGGGCATCTTTCCATGTGTCTGTTAGCCGTCTAGATGTCTTCTTTGAAAGTGTCTATTCATGCCTTTTGCCCAAGCCATACTTCCTACTGAAGCTCCCCAAATGTCTCCAAGATATATTTGAAGTTCTGCAGAACCCAAAATACATATCCACTCTCAATAGGGGCTCACTGCAATTCATGACAGAATTCTTTAGTTGAAGTTGAAGAAGCCAGTAAGTAATTTATGCCCTGAAGTGCTTTACGTGCTAACCAAAAACATTTACATAGAAGCTGTTTACCTTGGATAAGTATATTAATAGAGTTAGACTGCTATGGCTGTCTCTGGACTCTAATCATGGGGCTACCTGGAATGGCATAAAGCTACATTTGTCACTTTGATCTTGTTCACTGGTACTGCTAAGCAGACCTCTATACTTGTTAATATCCCAAAGGTGAGACAAGATGTTTGATGTAGTTTGTACAAATAATACACTGCCACTGCAAAAGCAAAGGATACAGACTCTAGGGCCAGTTTGCCTGGGTTCAAATCCCAGCACTTACTATTTGGTCAAGTTATTTAACATCTCAGTTTCCTTATCTGCAAAATGGGGATACAATATTTACCTCATAGAGGTATGAGGATTAAATGAGTTAACATTTATAAAGTACTTAAAAACAGTGCCTAAAACATGAAGTGCTATATATTTGTTAAGTGAATAAAAGCAAATGAATTTAATGATATTCAGAATAGGAAATGCCTAAACTACACCACTCTTTTGCCAAAATAAATGCTCACCCGATATTCCTAATATACAATGGAAGATAAAACATTAGTCTTTGTATATAGTAGTGAAAACAGTATCATAGTCAATCCCTAAAATTATAAGGAAATGAAATTACTCAATGGCAACACTGTCTCAAACATAAACAAAAAATTTAACTGTGTGTCCTTGCATAAAACATTCTTTATCATTGGTTTAAATTTTAGCTAAGAAGATAATGGGACATGACATTTAAGCATTACAGAATGCTTGAATAATTTAACACAAATATACCTAAACCTAGCTGTTGTGAAGGCAAAATTCCCAGTTGATGGCTTACTCTGCCCAAATAATTTTCACTAATTATAAGAGATCAACACTGCTATGAAGATACTTGAGAATCTAAGCATTTTATTTAATGTATCTTAATGAAGACTGAAAGATCCCTAAAAAGCTAATCCAGTTCACATTTCTAGATTTCTTTTTAGGAAGAAACGCAGCTATTATATTCTATAGAACTTTCTAGGTTTTCAGTTTCAAAATCTGTAGAGCCACATTTTCACCACAGAAGTTGAATCCCTTGTGCCACAATTAAACCTATTCCTTACTTTCAACTTCATTCAGTACAAAGTGATCGAGAGCAGGGACTTTGAAGCTACGCTGCCTGAGTTTAAATCCTGAAAATGACGTTGACTAGCTATGTGATCCTGGGTAAGTTTCTTCACTTCACTCAGTTTTCTCATTTATAGAATGGAAGTAATAATAACTCCTGCTTCAAGCTGTTTTAAGAAGATTCCAGAGCAGTACTTGGTACAAAATACTAAGTAGTCACTATTATGCAGCAATGCTCAACAGGACTTTAAGGAAGGATGGAAATATTCTTTTTTTTTTAACTTTACTATTTTCTTTTTAAGTTTATTTTATTTGAGAAAGAGCAGGGAAGGGGCAGAGAGAGAGAGGGGAGAGAGAAAATCCTAAGCAGGCTCCACACTGTCAGCATGGAGCACTACTCAGGGCTCAATCTCACTACCATGAGATTGTGACCTGAGCCAAAATCAAGAGTTGAATGCTTAACCTACTGAGCCACCCAGGCGCCCCAATGATGGAAATACTCTTATCTGCACTGTCAAATACACACATGGCCATTTGTCACTTAAAATGTGGTTAGCAGGGTTAAAGGACTGAATTGTTTAATTATGTTTGAAAAGTCACAGGAGGCTAATAATGGCTTCTGTACCAGAAAGCACAGTAACATAAAGAAATGCTGCTTAGTAACATTTATATGCCCTTCTCATATACTTATTTTTTACTCTAATCACTACAATCTTTTCTTTGCCTAAAAATTAACTCTAAAGTTGTTAGTCTATCCTAGAGATCAGCAAACTTTTTTTTTTTTTTAATGTTTATTCATTCTTTGAAATAGAGACAGAGTGTGAGTAGGGGAGGGTTAGAGAGAGGGAAACAGAATCCGAAGCAAGCTCCAGGCGCTGAGCTGCCAGCACAGAGCCTGATGCAGGGGGGCTCGAACTCCTGACCACGAGACCATGACCTGAGCTGAAATCAGATGCTTAACCAGCTGAGCCACCCAGATGCCCCCGAGATCAGCAAACTTCTTAAAGGGCCAGAGAGTAATCACTTTAGGCTTTGAAGTTTACAGTCTCTGCCAATGTACAGCATGAAAGCAGCCACAGATGTTACACAGGTGAAATGAGTGCGGCTGTAGCCCAATGAAATTTTATTTATGGGCACTGAAATTCGATTGTCATGTAATTTTCATTCATCACTAAATATTATTCTTTCAAATTTTTCCAATCACTTAAAAATATAAATGCAATTCTTAGCTCAAGGGCCCTATAAAAGCACTCTGCACACTGGACTGGACAACCTTTGAGCTCTGCTTTCTAGCTATTTTTCGATATTCCATAAATTAACATCTTAGAGAACCCAAAATAGGGCATAGGGTCCAAAGAGCTGTTGCCATGTGAAAAATTTCAGGACACTGTCCAAGGGCATATAAATTTAGGGTAAAATTTTCTTCCATTTCTACTCAATGGATGAGACAAGAATTTTTGCTTAGCCTATGATGTTCACTCTGAAGTTTCATGACACATCTTTTGGCTACAGAATTATACAGTGAGAGAAAACCCTATTTTCATTTTCTGACTTTCTCCTATCTCCTTTGAGTATTAATCTTTCAAAACAGAAAGGTCTTAATCTTTTCAATTATCTCCTTGATCATGCCAGCTGCTTTTCTCAGGACCTCATCCTACTCTCATATCTTTCTTAAAAGGTATGTCATTAAGAATTACAGGCAGAGGGGCACCTGGGTGGCTCAGTCAGTTAAGCATCCGACTTTGGCTCAGGTCATGATCTCCCAGTGTGTGGGTTTGAACCCCGTGTCGGGCTCTGTGCTGATGGCTCAGACCCTGGAGCCTGCTTCGGATTCTGTGTCTCCCCCTCTCTCTGCCCCTCCCCTGCTCACACTCGGTCTCTCTCTCTCCCTCAGAAATAAACGTTTAAAAAGAAAAAAGAGGGCGCCTGGGTGGCGCAGTCGGTTAAGCGTCCGACTTCAGCCAGGTCACGATCTCGCGGTCCGTGAGTTCGAGCCCCACGTCAGGCTCTGGGCTGATGGCTCGGAGCCTGGAGCCTGTTTCCGATTCTGTGTCTCCCTCTCTCTCTGCCCCTCCCCCGTTCATGTTCTGTCTCTCTCTGTCCCAAAAATAAATAAACGTTGAAAAAAAAAAATTAAAAAAAAAAAAAATAAAAAGAAAAAAGAATTACAGGCAGAATTCAAGGTTTAGACATCAAAGTGTCATATATACATAGAATGACATTGTTTTTCATTAGCCTTTTGGCCATAAGCATAAATGCTTCAATGACATTCTTCATCTCTTTCCCATGTTCTATAAATGATAGCTTACAACTCATCATCTCAAAAATATATTATTTGATTTTCTTAAAGTATACCTTTTTAACTTGTCCATGACCAAATTAATTTACTTTTTGCTTTTTTTTAATTTTTAGTTTTATTATTTTCTTCAAAAATTTTTTATGTTTATTTATTTTTGAAAGAGAGACAGAGTGTGAACAGGGGAGGGACAGAGAGAGAGGGAGACACAGAACAGAATCTGAAGCAGACTCCAGGTTCTGAGCCGTCAGCACAGAGAGCCTAACGCGGGACCCAAACCCACCAACCGTGAGATCATGACCTGAGCCGAAGTTGGACGCTCAACCGACTGAGCCACCCAGGCGCCCATCTCTTTTTTTAAATGTTTATTTATTTTTGAGAGAGAGACAGAATGCCAGCGTAGGAGGGGCAGAGAGAGATGGACAGAGGGTCCGAAGTGGGTTCCGCACTGACAGCAGAAAGCCAGATGCGGGGCTTGCAGTGACAGCAGAGAGCCCGATGCAAGGCTTGAACTCACAAGTGGTGAGATGGGCCTAAGCCAACACCGGATGCTTAACTGACTGAGCCACCCAGGCGCTCCACTCTTTGCTCTCTTAGATTTAAGAGCACTCCAGGAAATACAGTCCCATTGACTTTACAGTGTATTACACATGGCAACTTAATACTGCTGGCACATTAAAACATCTCACGTGCATTCTCTTCACTAAATTTAAGATCCAAATAGGCCTCAGGCACTTGTCCTGGAAGTCTGTCTCTATCTCCCATGGATTTCACCATTCCCCACGAATTTACTGCCTACCCTACTCTGCCCAAGCTAACCCACACCAGTTTAAATTCCAATTTAATCTTTTTAAAAGACAATCTTGTCAAAATTTTAGAAATTACATTCACTGGCTCCCTCTAAATCTACTGTTAAGTGTATTTTGAATAACTCCACAAATCAGGAAAATTTTATTGAAGATATCATGTTAGTCTTCTGTTAAATAATTTAGTATCACTTGACTAATTACTCCCACATACTCATTTTGGTCTATAGCGCAAAGACCCACACACACTTCCCCTTCTACTTTATTTGCACATTATTAGTTTTTACTCATCCATGGCATTTTATCTAATATCAAATTCCCATTAAATTAATTTTATCTGTCAACTTTTCCTGACCTGGTAAATTCAAATTCTACTCCTAATAACAAAAGAGTTACAAAACATATGTTTTAGCCTTGCCTTGTGATTTAAAAGGCTGCCCACAAAATTTTCCAAAATAGCCAACTCCAAAGAACAATCCTTCTCACAAATTTTTCACCTAAAAACAGAGTTGATTTTTACACCCAACACATAAGCAGGGAACACAACTTCAGATTGGAGGCTGCATAGCACCAGATTCCTGAATTCATTTCAAATCCTAAGTCTACTACTTTTAATAAATATGTGCTTTTCATCAAGTAGTAATTTTGAATTTGAGAAATGAAATAACAAAACAGGTAACAATACAGAAGCTGGTCTACAGTTGGCACACAATTGTAAGATAATGACTAAATAAACATAGCTACTACTATTATTTCAGAGAAAATGGACATTACTGAATCTGAATATTTGTTAGTATAAGGATAACATGGAGAGTTTCTCCTCCTTCCCATTAAAGGACACTAAGACAGTAGCCTTCTGATCTACTGTTTCTGCCCATTAATTGACCTCTTCTCAGCTATTAGCCCAGGGAAGGGGAAGGTAAGAGTTACCACACACAATTCTCCTAATAACCTTATGAACTAGGGATTGCTTGCTCTACTTTAAGACAAGGACATAAGTTCAAAAACTGGATTGCTGACTCAAAAAAGTACGTGAACTCAAGTGCTGCTACCATCACTTTTCACCTCTGCTGCTCTCAGTCCTGTACGTCTTTTCCTTCTTGTCTCTTCTGACACTTTTTCACACTTACTTTTATAGGAAAGTTAGTTTGTCACAGATATCACCATGAAATTATGGACCTTTTTCTATTATTCAGTAAACTAATCAAAACACACCTTGTATATTCAGTTCATCTTGGCTATTTCTGTGGCACTTTCATTCTTCCTTTAAATTGTAAGAATCTGAAAATTTGAGAATTATTGTCTCACAACATGCTAAGAAATGTAAATTACAATTAATGATATCTTTAACAAGGAATAGAGCTGAGCACCTGGGTAGCTCAGTTGGTTAAGCATCCCAACTTTGGCTCAGGTCATGATCTCAAGGTCCGTGAGTTCCATCCCTGCTTCAGGTGAGTTCAAGCCGTGCTTTGGGTGAGACCCGCTTCTCTCTCTTTCCCTCTCTCTCTCTCTGCCCCTCATGGAATTCTCTCTCCCTCTCTCTCTGCCCCTCACTCACTTGCACCCTCTCTTCAAAATTAAAAGAGCAATTTACAACGTATTTGTAAATATGCTACATTTAGAAATCTCTATCTTAAGTATCAATTCTTACATTGAAACGCAAAATTTCAAAAATATTTTAAGGGGGCACCTAGGTTGGTGTCCAACTCTCAATTTTGGCTCAGGTCATGATCTCACAGTTGTGAGATCAAGCCCCACTTCAGGCTCTGCACAGACAGCACGAAGCCTGCTTGGGATTCTCTCTTCCCCCTCTCTCTGTCCCTCCCACACCCTCCCCCCGCCTCTTGCTCCAAGTAAATGAATATTTAAAAAATATCTTAAGAATGAAATCCTTGTAATATGGCATAGAGAAAATGTTAAATATTGTAAAGAAAAAGTGAGTTTATGTGGTTTCACAAAAGGCAAAAGTATGCTATAAACATCATGACGTTTATCCCTAAAAAATATAAATACACAGATAAAACAAATAGGAAAAATATAAACAACTGTTTGCTCCAGAGGTCTAGATGGATATACAGGTGATCTTTATACTATTCCATCAACTTTTTTAAATTTTGAAAAGTGTCACAATTAAAAGTTGGAAAAAGGTAAAAGTTGAAAGTAGACTTCAGTGACAGAAGCCAAATCAAAGCAGTAAGAAATAAAGATGAAAGATTAAAATTTAGTGTGGAAAGCTGTTCTAGAGAAAAAAAGATGACTTCAAAATAAGTATTAAATAGGAGGAAACAGAATTTGAAATGTACAAGAACAAAAAATCCTGAACAACCACGAGAAAGTCATTCATTCAACACATTTATTTAATGCCCATAATACTAGACATTGTGAGTGAAATAATATAAAAGACAGAACACTTGTCTTCAAAGAATTTCTAATCCAGATGGAGAGATAAGACATACATTCAAGAAAATAAAAGAAAAAAGTGACAATGTTATTTATAAATTCCTGGGTAGTTACTGAATCTCCAAGGGATTTAGTTTTTTTATCATTAAAACAGCAATGTGCTATAAAATGACAATATTTTATTAATTTTATGGTCACTTTCCACTCTAAACATCTTTCCCATCCAAAAGTTAATTAAGTGCATCTCCTGGAAATGTGCCTTAAATGGACACAGCCAACTCCAAAATATCACTGAAATGCTTTAAAGGTTACTTCACATTTCCACTTTCAAAATGTCCCAACAGAGTTATTATAAGCATGAAAAGCTGTGACAACATTAAACACTTTACATATAAATATGTACATATAAATGTACAAGGAAGTTACATATAAATCCTAAAGCAATCCCACCCTAAGAAATTTTTTATGGAAATAGTTCACTTAATTTAGAGTGCTATGGTCTCCCTTCTAAATCCTTTCCCACCCCAAATGTACAATTTTATTTCTGGTCCTAATCTGCCCATTCTACATGTGATCCCAGCTTTGGTCACAACTATACTTCATTTTATTGCTTTAAGCCATGTGTGCCATGCCACAGAACTGCATTTTTCTCACTTTCTTGTTCCCTTGTTTTGCTCTATTCCACCTTCCCAGCTGTCACATCTATCCTAACCCACACCTATGACTGGTTTTCAAGGTAGAAAGAAATATTCAGAGAAGAAATGTGACTTTGAATAAGACTCAAAGCAACTGACTAATCATAAAAGGGTTTGAGATATCAGGGCATAGCCACAGAAAAGGAAAATTATGGACATTTCAACTGCTTAATATTGGAGAGGTCCACAGTGGGAAAATTTCCAAAGGGAAATCTTAACTCAGATGTGATAAAACAATCCCAATGGAAATGGTGGAACTCATAAATGGATGCTCATGAACTTTGAGTTATCTAACTAGCAATGCCTTGAAGCTGATTTCCTAAGATACTAAGGTTCTTCTTCTATCTCTATCTCACTGAAAAACAAAATTTCAATTTTAGATTGTATCAAAGAAAGGAATAAATACAAAATCTGACTACTCAAAAATTACATAGGTTAAAATTGCATCAATTGTGGAAGCCAGGGAGCTCCAGAGTAAGGCAGAAGAGGTAGCGAGTACTCAGTGTGGAAGATACAGCAGTGCCCAAATGTCAAAATCACACTCTAGGGGGCGGATCTTCGCTTCACCACTTGCTAGGTATATACACTTGAGAGTGTTGCTACATCTTATCCAGCTTCAGTTTTCCCATTTACAAATCACAGGGTTGTTGAGAGGATTAAGACACAAAGTACACAAATTGTAGTTTTTATTGTTGTGATTAGCATAGGGCAATAAATAGGTTTGAAAGTTGAGAATAAGAGCAAAGAAAAAATATTTCAAAAGTTTCCTCCAAAGGCTTTCATCAATACTTAATTTTAATGGTCACAAAGAAACTTTGTAGAGCACATTTAAAGTAGCTACAATTAACTCTAACACTTTAAAAAAAAATTTTTTTTAAACATTTATTTATTTTTGAGACAGAGAGAGACAGACGGGGGAGGGTCAGAGAGAGAGGGAGACACAGAAACTGAAACAGGCTCCAGGCTCTGAGCTGTCAGCACAGAACCTGACACAGGGCTCGAAGTCACGGACCCGTGAGATCATGACCTGATCTGAAGTCAGCCGCTTAACCGACTGAGCCACCCAGGTGCCCCTCTAACACTTTCTAAAAGGACACTGATAAAAAAAAAAAATGTGAGGAAGGATAGGAAGTAAGAGCTTTAAGAATTGGGCTCTAAGACCCACAGAGTACAGACCAGTCTCCAGAACTTATGTGTGTCTCTGTGAGTATGTTGACGGTGTGGGGTATAAAGCCCACGTCTGTGGCTTTGTTTCACATGTTCAAATATATACCTTTGGAAGGGCTTCCCTTTGTGGAGAGCCAACAGCAGGGCGGTACTTTATCCATATTAACCTTGCTTGCTCTCCCATTCCTAGCTCCCAAATCCACTATAATGAATAACCACAGTTTTTTTTTTTTTTTTAAGCTTATTTATTTTGAGAGAGAGAGCAAGAGAGAGCGAGAGAACACAAGCAGGGGAGGAGGGGCAAAGAGAGAAGCGGGGTGACAGAATCCCAAGCAGGCTCTGCACTGTCAGTGCAGAGTCTGATAGGGAGCTCAAACTCATGAAGTGGGAGATCACAATCTGAGCCAAAATCAAGAGTCAGATGCTTCATCGACTGAGTGACCCAACCGCCCCAGAACAATCACGGTTTTAAAATAATTCTACTCAAAAATTTCATTTCTGAAAGCAAACTTTCTAACTAAGCTCCATGTACTTTTTCACAGAAAGGAAAAACAGTTGTTAGAACGTGAATTTATCATAGTCAAAGTCATCCCAATGCCAAATTTCATATATGAAACATTATCAGTAACTCACATACACTGATTAGTTTCTAGAAGCTAAGAGTCAATCTTATTCCAAAGAAAACTCTGATAACATGAAACTAAATACCAAGAAGTAAATACATATCAATTATATCAGTAAGTTCATGTGTAATCATCTATTTTTTAGACATTTCAAAATCTTCAAACTATATCTATGGTCAAATTAAAACAAGTAATTATACATTCTATCTGTTCAAAGCAATATTTAGAACTATTCTCTTAAATATTACTTATTCCATATTTATAGGCAACTACTCCCAAAATAACAGACAATTTAATAAACGTTTCAAAAAATAACTACCAAGAAAGGATGTTTAAAAGTATGATTCTGGGGACACCTGGGTGGCTCAGTCAGTTAGAAGTCTCACTTCAGTTCAAGTCATGATCTCATGGTGAGTTTGAGCCCCATATGTAGTTCTGTGCTTACAGCTCAGAGCCTGGAGCTTGTTTTGGACTCTGTGTCCCCCTCTCTCTGCCCCTCACGCATTCACAACCTGTCCCTCTCAAAAGTAAATAAACATTTTAAAAAGTCCTATTCTGAAAAAAAGAAAAAAAGTATGATTCTGGTAAAACTTCACTATGACAGATAGCATGATAATGTGCATAAAACCTTAAGGACTCTACCAAAAAACTATTAGAAGTAATAAATGAACTCAGTAAATTTGCAGGACACAAAATAAACATACAGAAACCTGTTGCGTTCCTATTCACTGATAACAAAGTAGCAGAAAGGGAAATTAAGAAAACAATGACATTTACAATTACACTCAAAAGAATAAAGTATCTAGAAATAAGGTAAAAGACCTGTACTCTGAAAACCATACAACACTGCTGAAAGAAACTAAAGATGACACAAACAAATGGAAAGATACATTATGCTCAAGGACAGGAAGAATATTGTTAACATGTCCATACTACCTCAGGGCACCTAGGTGGCCCAGTCGGTTGAGGGTCCGACTTCAGCTCAAGTCATGATCTCATGGTTTGTGAGTTCAAGCCCCACATGGGGCTCCATGCAGAGCCCACTTTGGATCTTCTGTCCTTCTTTCTCTGCCCCTCCCCCGCTTGCACCCTCTCAAAAATAAACATTAAAAAAAAAATGTCCATGCTACTTAAGACAATCTACAGATACAACGTAATTCCTATCAAAATACCAATAGTATTTTTCACAGAACCAGAACAATTCAACCTAAAATTTGTATGGAACCACCGAAGTCTCTGAATAGCCAAAGCAATCTGGAGAAAGTACAGAGCTGGAGGCATTACAATCCCAGATTTCAAGATATACTACAAAGCCACAGTAATCAAAACAGTATGATCCTGACACAAAAACAGACACACAGATCAATAAAACAGGAAAGAGTGCCCAGAAACAAGGCCATGCTTATATGGCTAATTCATTTATAACAAAGGAGGCAAGAATTTACAATGGGGAAAAGACAGTCTCTTCAATAAATGGTGCTTGGAAAACTGAACCACTCTTATGCCATACACAAAAAGAAACTCAAAACAGATTAAAGACCTAAACGTAAAACCTAAAACCATAAAACTCCCAGAAGAAAACACAGGCAGCAATCTCTTTGACATCAGTCTTAGCAACATATTTGTGGATATATTTCCTCAGGGAAGGGGGAAAAAAGCAAAAATAAACTATTGGGACTACTACATCAAAATATAAAGCTTTTGCTTTGGAAATGGAAAACCAACAAAATGGAAGGAAAGGAAACCAACAAAATGAAAAGACAACCTACTGAATGCTAGAAGATATATGCGATAAAAAGTTATTGTCTAAAATATATAAAGAACTTGGGGCGCTTGGGTGGCTCAGTCAGTTCAATGTTTGACTTTGGCTCCGGTCATGATCTCAAGGTTCGTGAGTTCGAGCCCCACATTGGGCTCTGTGCTGACAGTTAAAACCTGGAGCCTGCTTTGGATTCTGTGTGTCCCTCTCTCTCTACTCTCACTCTCCTTCAAAAATAAACAAACATTAAAAAAGCAGATGGCCAACAGACACATGAAAAGATGCTCAACATCACTCATAATCAGGGAAATGAAATCAAAACCACAATGAGATATCACCTCACACTTGTCAGAATGGCTAAAATCAAAAAGACAAGAAACAACAAATGATGGCAAGGATGTGGAGGAAAAGGAACACTTGTGCACTGTTGATGGAACAGTGGAAGTGTGGAAAACAGGATGGAGGTTCCTCAAAAAATTAAAAATAGAAACACCATACAATCCAGTAATTCCACTACTGGGCATTTACCTTAAAAACAAAAACAAAAACAACAACCAAAAACATTAATTTGAAAATATATATGCACCCGATGGTTACTGTAGCATTATTTACAATAGCCAAGATATGGAAGCAACCTAAGTCCCCATCTATACATGAATGGATAAAGAAAATATGGTGTACACACACACACACACACACACACACACACACACACACAGAATATTACTTAGCCATTAAAAAGAATGAGATCTTGCCATCTGCAATAACATGGACGAACTTAGAGGGTATTATAACTAAGTGAAATAAGGCAGACAAAGAAAGACAAATACTGATGATTTTACTCATATATGGAACCTGAAAAATAAAACAAAGGAATAAACAACAAAAAAGAAGCAGAAACAGATCCATAAATACAAAGAACAAACTGATGGTTGCCAGAGGGGAAGGGGATGTAGTGTTAGGCAAAATGGATAGAGTTGCAGGTGCAGGCTTCCAGTTATGGCATGAGATGGAATGAGTACGTCACAGGGATGAAAGGTACACCATAGGGAACACAGTCAGTGGTATTGTAATAGTGTTGTATGGTAAGAGTTGTAGACTTGTCTAATTACTATGTTGCACACCTGAAACTAATGTTAACATTGTGTGTCAACTATACTTCAATTTAAAGAACTTATGGTTCTTATTGTTTCATTTTTATCAAAAAGTTGTTAAACTAACTTGAACATTCTTTTTTTTTTTTATATATATACCATGGGGTGTATTTGGTGATTTTTCCTTACGGGACAGGAAAGAAAATCTTAATCTTTCATCTAAGAACACAATCCATAAACAGTAAAAAAGTGGCAGATGTTTTGGAGAGTTTAGTTATTCCATCTGATTTCATGTTGACAAGCCAACAATTAATTGGAAGTTAAATGCAGCGTGAACTGCTCACTAATCAGCTATTAGCCATCAGAGAGCCGCTCAGCACACTGAAGACTCAATCTAAAGCTAAATAGGATGCAGCAGCTAACAGAGATGATCCAAACTTTTGCAAAGTAGATTAGAACTGCACATTTTACTCTGTGAAGATCTATTAATTTCTGCTCAGGGCTTTATTCTATTTATAGTAGTCAATACAGTGTCCTTTGATTTTAATAAAGTAAAATGGATTCCAGAGGACAAGATTACCGCAGTTTAAGCCTTTATTAGTATGGTTTCAAAAGCTAACAACAAAAGACAAAAGAAAAAAGAGAGAGAAAACTTAATAGCAATGAAAGCAATACAGCATTAAAAATGTTTTCGGGGGGGGGGGGGCGCCTGGGTGGCTCAGTCGGTTGAGCGGCCGACTTCGGCTCAGGTTATGATATCACGGTTCGTGGGTTCGAGCCCCACGTCGGGCTCTGTGCTGACAGCTCAGAACCTGGAGCTGCTTCAGATTCTGTGTCTCCTCTCTCTCTCTGCCCCTCCCCCTCTTGCACTGTCTCTGTCTCTGTCTCTGTCTCTCTCAAAAATAAATAAATGTTAAAAAATTAAAAAAATTAGGGGCGCCTGGGTGGCGCAGTCGGTTAAGCGTCCGACTTCAGCCAGGTCACGATCTCGCGGTCCGTGAGTTCGAGCCCCGTGTCAGGCTCTGGGCTGATGGCTCAGAGCCTGGAGCCTGTTTCCGATTCTGTGTCTCCCTCTCTCTCTGCCCCTCCCCCCGTTCATGCTCTGTCTCTCTCTGTCCCAAAAATAAACGTTGAAAAAAAAAATTTTTTTAAATTAAAAAATAAAAATGTTTCCAGTACCAGGGCGCCTGGGTGGCTAAGTCAGTTGAGAATCCAACTCAAATTCAGCCCAGGTCATGATCTCAGGGTTTGTGGGATCAAGCCCCAAAGTCAGGCTTTGAGCTGACAACACGGAGCCTCCCTGGGATTCTCTCTCCCTCTGCCCCTACACTGCTTGTGCTCTCTCTCTCAAATAAATATTTAAAAAAATGTTTTCAATACCATCATATAGTTAATAAAATGATAAATAAAAATGATAAAATATTGTGGAGATCCAGGGAATCATTTAGCTAAAGGCATATAAATCAAACCTATCTTTTTTGAAAGAAATCTGGCAATATTAAATAGAGCTATAAAATTGCTTCTTGCCTTTGACCTAGTAATTTTATTTTTGGGAATATGCAAGTAATTCCTACTAAATATACTCTAGCAAAGTTATTTATAAGGAAAAAAATTGGGACCAATCTCAATGCCCTACAGGCAACAAATGGTTAAACAAACCACAGCACAGTAATAGAATAAAATACTATATGGTCAATAAAAACCAGTTAGAATGTGTACTATGTTAATATTCAAATGTACATACGTATAATCATAGTAAGTTAAAAAAAAAAGGAACCCACCAGAACACAGTCACAGTATTTACGATGGCTTATAAAGATCATAAATCAGAAGTTAGAGCATCATAAATACAATTTTATGTTCACTGGACTCCTATTTCTGTCAGTAAATTGAACATAAAATAATTTTGGGAGAAGAAAATGACCAAATCCTCAGGGTTCTTTTGAATGTCTCTCAATAATGTACATAGTGAGCTGAGTGGAGGGCACTGTAAATATGACTACACTACAAAAATTACATATGCTAAAGATATACTTGTTTCATCTCTATATTTATAAACATTTTATAATATCACAACTAATAAATATTATGTGTTTTCTCGAACAAATGCAAAATACTTTTCAAGGGAAATATATAATAATCAAATAAGATTATCCCTATTCTACAGATGGAAAAAAATGATAGGAACAGTATCAGTGTCCTACCCAATTCATCTAACTCCTGATTCCCTATTCTAACAGCATCTTCTGAAAATAATTTTTCCCATCCACAACATTTTACTTTTCATTATTTATTTTAAAAATAATTCCCAGGGCACCTGGGTGGCTCAGTGGGTTGAGCATCCAACTTCAGCTCAGGTCATGATCTCCCGGTTCATGAGTTCGAGCCCCACATCAGGCTCACTGCTGTCAGCCTGTCAGCACAGAGCCCACTTTGGATCTCTGTCCCCTCTCTCTGCTCCTTCCCCGCTTGCACTCTCCCCCCACACCCCCCAAAATTCCCTTCAGCTTTTCTCAACAGTATATACGTGACTGTCCTCCTTAAATATGGACTAGATGAGAAAAAAACTGTAAATACCCTGAAGTAATGAAAATTTGAATTATTTACTGTTTTTCTCCTTTGAGAGGCAACAAGAAGATATTCTGAAGTTTACTTCATATTCTCCATCTCAATTAGTCAAATTGTAGGAAAAAAAGTGCAAAAGGTACATCTTTCTGCTCTCCTAAGAATAGTTCCCTTTGACCAAGATGTGAGAGCAGCTGGCAACAAAGACGAAATCCAAACGCTTCAGAAAAAAAAAAAAATTTTGTTTTGTTTTATCCCTGTAGCTTTGAAAATTAAAAATCCCAAAGGACTCCCTGAAATTAATCAAAAGTTAACTTAAAAGTAGCTACTTTTAAGTACTAAGGTCCTAAAAGTAGGACCTAAGAAGGTCCTATTGAGAAAACAAAAATCTAAGTGGCAAACCAACTGTAAATTTCAGTCATATTCATTTTCTGAAGTCCATCTCAAATGTCACTTCCTCCCTAAAGACTCCAATCCACAGATGTTTCGTCATTTGTGTTTTAAAGCACTTTGGACATACATCTTTAGTAACATATCAAATTTCAATAATCTGTTCATAACCTTATGCCCTTTACTTTGAGGTCCCTAGAAGACAGGGATACATTTTTCGTCTCTAAGGCACTAGGAATACAATATAGGATTGCTGTTAAATTTAAATGTAAAGACCAAACACTAGGTTTTAAAGGTTGGTTACTAAAATATTTAATGGAAAAACCAGTGTGCTTTCAAGACTAGTTCTCTTTTCCACTCGTAAGCACTATATATATTCTTTCAGTCATTACTCCAAAGAGTTAAAGCCTCTTGCACTGCAGGGCATGAAAGTTACAGAATGCAAGTGGTAACTGTCAACTTGAATAAACATTAAAGATCCTTAGACATTTTTAGAGACACAAGATTTTAAAACTGAAACTGTAAAATGCTATGAAAAACTTAATAGCTTATTTAATGCCCTAAAATAAGCTTGAAATTCACAGCTACAGTAAAACTAGTAGTAATAAAATAAACACCACCTTTTAAAAATAAAATCAAACTTAGTAAATAAACCTATTTATAGACTGTAAAAGTTTGCTGAATGATTATTTGAATTGTTAAAATTATAAATGGTTTTAGAGATCCTCATGCCCCAATGGCGTTAGCAACTTAAAATAATTGTGTTATGTATATATACTGTCATGCTCTATACCGAATAATCTAAAAGCAAGTTACTTATGCCTCTTTCACTACCAGTTAAACTGAAAACCTGGAGTAAACGTCGTAAGAGATCAAAGTTTTCAAGATTTTGCCCTAGGAAGAAAACACCAGTTTCTCCTGTCCTCTGCTTCTGTGAAGTGTTTAAAACAATCTCAGAGAAACTAAATAGTGGGATCTTACAAATTGTTTTATGCTAAAAAATGTTTTTTAACTTAAGAGATAGAAATTATCGGTCTCAACCATTACCGCAACTCTTTATTAATGCAGTTGTTACAATTCACAAGCAAGGAATCATCTGCTAAGCATGAAGTTAAAATATCAAAGTCTCAGAAAGAAACAAGCTTTCAAAACCAACCAGGAGTTCCAGGAAAGTAGAATAAAACCGGAAGCAATGAAATAAAAAGTAACTGGAAAACCTGGACATAGGGCTGCGAGCGAACACTCATTCGTGGAACGCTTGCTGACCCGCAAGCACCCAACTCACAGGGAGCGCCATACATACATAGTCCCCGTTTCCAGGCAAACGGAATACAGCGGCTCGCGCTACCTGGTTCTCTAGAAGGGAGGCGAGCCTGAGGCCCACGGAGTCCCGCAGAATCTATCCCCCAAAAGGCCGTTCCAGAACCTCCGACCTAGGGCCGGGGCGACCCCAAGCGCTTCTCGGGACACTTGACCCCCTCCCAGCTACGCCCCCTTCCCTCGGAACCCAGCTCCCCGCGTAAGGGTGACCTCCCTTTCGGTCAGAGCACTCAAGGTCCGCCAGGCCTCACCCACCTTGCACTCGTCGCTCTTTTTTTCTTCGTCGCAGAAGTTGACGGGCGCCAGGCCGGGCAGGTAGAAGGCGGCGCCCGGACGCGGGCCTGGGGCCGCCCCCAGCAGCAGCGACAGCAGCAACAGCCCCGACCACCGAGGTGGAGACAACGCCGGCAGCCTCGCGCTCATGACGGCTGTTTCGGGGAAAGGGCAGCCGAGCTGAGGGGGTGAAGAGGGAAAGAGGGACGCGGAAGCTCGGAGACGACTACAAGACCGCGGGAGCTGAAGGAGGCCGGGCCCGCGATGGACAGTTCCGGTTGCGCTAGGAAACACCGCGGGTCCCGCAACAGAAACCGAACCGGAGCTCGATAGAGCATGCGCAACGCCGCCTGCACATGCTCAGTGAAAGGGGCCGCAAGCGCCCCGAGGAGTTTCCGGGAGGGATCGTGGAGGAAATCCAGTTTCCAGGTTTTCAGGGGGCCGAGTAGGTGGTTGCTTGCTTCCGCGTTCTCATCCCAAATTCCGATTTAGTACTCTCTTGGGGGTGTCCAGGAGCATCCCACTTGTCGGGCTGGTGCCCCGACTAGCTGCCTTAGCTCAATTTCCCGTATCTTCAGGTTTCCTCACCACACTGCCCGCGGCATTCCTGTTACAGACTTGGTGCTTCAGAAAGTACTTGCTAATGGAGGCGGGAAGAAGTTTGGGAGACACCTGGTTGGGAGCAGGCTAAGGAAACAAATGGGGAAAAACTAGCCAGAAAGTCTCAAATAGTTATTCAGGTGTTTGCACGGACAGGTTCCAAGTATTGGATGCCATGGGACATTCTTGTGTGGGACAGTGATTACACAGAATGAACAAGATCACTTTAAAGATGAGTGGAAATGAGGTGGGGAGAAAAATGGGAGTAGGCGAACAGAAGAAGGTAGTGTTGGCATTTCCTTGCAAAGGAAGACGGGGGGGCAAAAGTTTAATTAGGAAAGTGAAATAGCAATCTGGTATGACCACCCTAAAGCAAGTTTCTGTCACTTATTGACCTGACACGATATCCGTGTTTGTATGTGAACTTCTGCATTTGCGTGTGTTGGGGGTGTGAGTTTTCTTGAGTATTTTTCAAGGAGCAACTTGCTTTTGGTGATCTTATGGTTTGTGGGTTCGAGCCCCACCTCAGGCTCCCTGCTGACCGCGCAGAACCTGCTTCCAATCTTCCTTCACTCTCTCTGCCCCCCCTCCGCTTGCGCTCTCTCTCAAAAATAAATAAAACATTAAGAAAAAGAAAATACTTTGTAAGAGTGCATCAACTTAGACTATATAGCAAGGAATCCAAACCGGTAGTATCTCCAGCTCAAAAATGGACAAGTTTGCTACATGGGCAATTCAGAAGTGTGGCGCCCCTTGCAATTGTATTCAAATTCTTGTGACTGTTGGCACGTTTCCTCCCTGTAAAGTTTACAACTTCATTAAATTTTCAAAGGGATCTACGACTCTACAAAAAAGGCCAAGAAACACTGTTCTGTACTGTGGAGTAACCAGAACAAGGAAAGATAAAATTCTTGTTTGCAAAGGCAGCTTGCACTAAGAACTCCAGCGGGCATACTACTACCTAGTTAATGTGACCTTCAGCAAGTCAATCAAGTCCCAGGTAGTAGAAATGGAAAGCAGGGAGAAAAGAATGTCCATCTTCTTAAGGTTTTTTTGAAAATTAAGTGAAAAAAAAAAAATGTATGTTAAAAGTTGAGCACACTGCTTGGCACAGAAAAATGGCAGCCATTTTTATAACAAAAGCCATGCTAGCAGGGACCTAAACAGTGGCCATTATTCCTCTGCACCCTCTTCCTCCAGCAAATCAATCAACAAATTTGTTGAACATCTACTTTGAGCTAGGGAATGGTGTTTATTATATTCTATACTTGGCATTACAGAGATTTCCAATGTAAGAGGAAACAGATGTTCTCCATTTAGAAAGGAGAGGGAATGGAAAGTAACATTTATTCACTACCTTTTACTTTTCCTTGACCGTCACTATCTCACTGCCCGTCCCCCTCCCCCACCTTTCTTCTTCCAGTTTTCCCTGTCTCAGGAAATGGTACTGCTGCCCCTTGCTCAAGGAACCAAACCTGGGAGATAACCTAAATGTCTCATTCCCTCACTCTCAACATACAGTCCAAGTTCTGCTTGCTAGGCGCTGAACTAGGCTAAATCCTTTGCATGTCCACAGCCACACCCTAGTCCAAGCCAAAATCTTAGATCCCCTGGACTACTTACTGCAATGTGTCTCAGCTTCCACTCTTGTCAAGAGCTATCTTATAAAAATTTTAAATCCTCAATCCTTCTGCTTAACCCCAGCACCCTATGCTTCTTGTCACTATCTGGAATTGACGTGTTTATGTTTACTGTCTCACTCCCCATTTACATGTAAATTCCATGGGAGTTGGGGCTTTGTCTCTACATCCTAGAAGAGCGTGTGGCATGTAAAGGAGACAAGGAGCAAGTAAGTGGAAAACACTACATGACTGGCCGGACAAAAGAAATTTTAAATCTGAATTTGGAATCGCAGGCTTTCAGCGCTGAAATAAACCTCAGATTTCCCAGATGCATTTAACCTTTTGCAGAGCTAAGAAAGGGGAATGAGGGCTGCAGTCAATCGAGGCTGAGGCCGCAGTGGTCCGGGGGTTCAAGGAGGTCCCCAACCTTCGTTCCTCCAAACCGCGCCGCCTCTTTAACCCCCGGAACTCAGCATTACCAAAAACCCGGAGAAGTGGAGCCTTCCTGAATAACTGGCCTCCGGACTCCAGTCGCAAACCTGTCTGACCAGAGCGCGGACAGCGCACGCGCAAGGCCAGCTGGCTGCACCTCACCAACTCCTACCCCGGTGACCCCCTGCCGGCTTCCGCCTCCAGAGTTCAGACACGTCATCCCTCGCGGCCCCGCCCGGTGGAAGGACAGGCGGCGGGACTCGGCCGCTGGACGGAGCGGACACTTTACTTCCGGATCCGGCCTCTCCCGGAAACGCCTTCCCTGGGGTTCCCTTGGTTACCTGGCTCCGGTGTCTGCGCGGTACCCGGGGCGTGGCTTAGACAGGTCGCCCCACCCCTCGTCCGGACCACAAAAAGGAGTCGCTGCCCTGGGGACTCTGCTTTCGTTTGCTTTGTCAAGCAGAAAGCCTGAGTAGAGATTCCGATTACAAACTAGGAAGAAATAAAGTTTTCCTTCTGTCCTCCCTTTGACTGTGATGCTCCCTTTCTCGAAGTACTGATACTTCAGTTTCGGCTGATTTTCTCCTTGCCTCTGAGACAACATTTGATGACTTCCGTTTAAGGCTCTTAATATCTGGCTTTTTTTTCCCCCCACTCCTCTCTGCCAAAGTAATTTAGACAGCCTGTTTTTCTGAGTTTCCCACGGCTTCTATGTATTTACTCGCAAATAAAAGTACAAGGTGCCTAGTTAAACTTTAGCTTCAGATTAACGATGAACAGTTTTTTGTTTTTTTGTGTTTTTGTTTTTTTTTGTTGTTTTTTTTTTTTTGTGCATGCACATCCCAAATATTCCTTGGGACATGCATGCATTTTATCTGGCGGCTGCACGGCTATGTCAAATTGCAGCAAGGACAGCTGTATTCTGCTAATTGTATGCCTGTAAGTGAATGGGCTTTCAGGATTTTCTAGAAGATAAAAATCACCTCATTGTCCAATTTCTGATATAAAACTGTGATAGGCCAAGGGACAAAAAGTGAATCATCCATGGTCGTCTTCCCCAAGCTAAATACTGCAACTTGGAAATAAAACTGCCCCTGAACAACAGGCTATAAAGGTAAGTGACAGTAGTTCAGAGCTAAGGTATCAAAGATCTTAAGTTTTAAGATGAAGGAATGGTTCCCAGGACAAGACTTGATTTATAAGCTAAAATAGGAGTTGAAACCAGAAGAGAGATTATTCAGCTAGCAGAACCTGGGAGAATGAAAGTCACAGAGGCAAACACCACCCAAGCATAACTTTGGGAAGACAATAATGGCCTGGCCCAAAGATTCCACATCTGCAACATGGGTAGTGGTTTGTCTCTGTGATACAGAGTAACATACTCTAATCATATAGCCAAGTCTACTTACTCTGAATTTATGCCCTGCAACCAACTTTCTGCTTACATTGTAGCTCCACATGTAGTTTGCTTAGAAGAGAGAATGTTTGCTGGATTCAAGTAGTTGTTCTTCTGTGGGATTACTGTTGTTTTCTTTTAACAACTTAATTGAAGTATTATTTACATACCATGCGATTCACTCAGTTTAAGTGTACAATTCAATGATCTTTAGCAAATTTACTGAGTTATGCCATCATTACCATAATACAGATTTATACCATCTCCCCAACAAGATGACCTTTGACATTTAATCCCCTTTTCCACACACAGCCCTAGGCAACCACAAATCTACTTTCTGCCTCTATATTTGTCTTTTCTGTCCCCTCTGGAATTAGATAAATTAATAATTTTTATTTATCCATCCACTTCTGTGTCTGTGGCTAATGTAAATTTACCCCAGAGATAGGTATATTTTTAGTGTTCTGACAAGTTACTTGTCTCAGGCTGCTAGATTGTCCTGGATTCACCAAAGTTAATGCCCGCCATCAAAAGGCCACCAGGAACATACCAGTGGTTCGGTTCATTACTAGTCACATTTATTATTTAATACAGGGAGGAAGGATGTGTATCATGGGAAATCTTGGGACATCTCAGTAAGGTATTAGAAAGGGACTCATTATAGGATTGGAGCTTGTGTTGGATGATTTGGAGGAATGTTTAAAGAAGTGGAGCTTTGCTCTGGATGGGATGCTGCCAGGAAGCCAGGCTAAATCTTAAGACTGGATATCTTAATGAGCCTTATCTAGAAGGATGACAGACTAGACTGAGGCTAAAGCTGTAATTGGTAAAGAAACAGCAGTCACTATTCTTAGCCAGAGTAGGGGGAATATTTGGTCATTTTGTGGTTTGGCCAATATTCAGGTTTTGGCTGGTCTTTAGACATAATTACAAAGGGGTTGTGTTTTGTCTTGATCAAGTTCACAGTGCCCTTGTCTGATGTTCATGTTCTCACCAAGGCCAAATTCTCATGTCCAGGGATGTTTTTCCCACCAAAATAATGCCATCCACTTGTCTGGATAACAACCAACTATTCACTCCTCTGTATCACTGGATATACTTGCCTTTTTCTTGAGATTTCTGCAAAAATATTAGACACTGGGTAAACTCCAATACTAAAACTCAGATTGTGGTCATTTTTATGGATTTTAAAATGGTTCACCCTTCATCTTATAAGTGAGGCAGTGAACAACAAGTTTAGTATTCTTTATTTATTTGCTTTCTTTCAGGATCCTGCAGCTTTCAAATGCAGTTTATCAACATTTGCTGTGCCTATAACCAACAAAGGATTCCTACCCAGGATATAAGAATTCTTAAGAATCAATTTTTTTGAAAGACAACTCAGTAGAAAAATGGACAAGAGACAGAACATCACAAGAGTAAATCATCAGTGGTCAACATAAATGAAAACGTGTTCAACTTCGTTACTTACAAGGAAATTGCAAATTAAAACTTCATTGAGAGGGGTGCCTGGATACCTCAGTCAGTTAAGCATCCCATTCTTGATTTTGGCTCAGTTCATGATCTCACACTTGTGAGACTGAGCCCCACATTGGGTTCTACGCTGGGTGTGGAGCCTGCTTGAGATTCTCTCTCCTTCTCCCTCTGCCCCTCCCCTGCTTGTGTGCTCTCTCTCTCTCTAAAAAAAGAAAACAAAACAAAAAACAAAAAACCTTCAATGATTCAATGAGATACAGCTACACAGCAGAAGAGCTAAGATTTAAGAGACTGACAACATCAAGTGTTGGCAAGGCTGTGGAACAACTGGAAGGCACATACACTGCCAGTGGGAGTGTAAAGTGATGGGAAATTGTTTGGCACACATATTCTGTAGCCCAGAAATGTCACTTCTAGAACCAAATGCCTATTTACATTCACCAAAAGATGTGTTCACCAAAACAGAGCTCTAATGTTTATCTACAGTAATATGGATAAATATAGTAGAGTTCTACCATAGAATACCACACAACAATGGAAACAAATTACTATAAAACACAACAACATGCATTGATGTCACAAAGACAATATTAAGTTAAAGAAAGAGAAAGAACACCGGCAGGATTCCATTTACATAAAGTTCAAAAACAGACAAAAGTAATCTATGATGTTAGAGGTCAGGATTGTGGTTACCTTTTGGAAGCTATAAAGAGGTGGTGATTGGGGCGCCTGGGTGGCGCAGTCGGTTAAGCGGCCGACTTCAGCCAGGTCACGATCTCCCGGTCCGGGAGTTCGAGCCCCGCGTCAGGCTCTGGGCTGATGGCTCAGAGCCTGGAGCCTGTTTCCAATTCTGTGTCTCCCTCTCTCTCTGCCCCTCCCCCGTTCATGCTCTGTCTCTCTCTGTCCCAAAAATAAATAAACGTTGAAAAAAAAAATTAAAAAAAAAAAAAAAAAGAGGTGGTGATTAAGAGGGCATGTGGTAGGGACTGCTGCAGTGCTGGTAATGTTCTGTACCTTGATCTGAGTGGTAGTTACCTGGGTGCAGTGACTTTGTAATAACTCATAGAGCTGTACACATATGATCTGTGCACTTTTTCATATGTATGCTGTAATTTCAAAAAAGCTTATTAAAATATTTATCATTAGTGTGAAAAAGTTGGTAATCATTGAAGTTGGGTGTTGGGTATAGAGGTTGATTATACCATTTTCTCCACTTCTGTGCATTTGAAATTTTCCACAATAAAGTTTAAATATATATATACACATACACACATGTTTGTGTGTATGTATATGTATATGTGCATGTATATTTATGTATGTATATTTTTATATGTTTATTTATAAATGTTTGAGTTTCACCCTGACCTGCCAGTCTATTCAAAAATGAACGTTAAGGGGCGCCTGGATGGCGCAGTCGGTTAAGCGTCCGACTTCAGCCAGGTCACGATCTCGCGGTCCGTGAGTTCGAGCCCCGCGTCGGGCTCTGGGCTGATGGCTCAGAGCCTGGAGCCTGTTTCGGATTCTGTGTCTCCCTCTCTCTCTGCCCCTCCCCTGTTCATGCTCTGTCTCTCTCTGTCCCAAAAATAAATAAACGTTGAAAAAAAAAAATTAAAAAAAAAAAAAAAAATGAACGTTATTTCCCAGAGACCACAGCAACATGAATAGAGCCGTGTGGTTCCTTTATAATGTGTTAGATTTGGAAATTAGCATATAAAGAGAAAGTTTGTGTGCTTAGATGGTACTAGCCAACAAAAACAATGTATCTAATGTGTAAAACAACAATCTGACTGAACCTTTCATATATATTATTAAATATATATTATTTTATTATAAATAATAAAGGATATTATTTGTATATTATAGAATAGATATAAATATATGGAAGAGAACACAGACAATATGACAGAGCCACTTATCACAGGCCAAATCATATTAAAATTATTTTAGGCTAGGATGACACATTTTTTATTTCATAGGAATATTTTGAATATACTAGAAATACATGAGATTTGAATGTCATTCATGAATTGTTTGAGAAAAATGAATACATCTTTTTTTTTTTAATTTGAGAGAGAGAGAGAGAGAGAGAGAGAGAGGTGGGGAGAGGGTCAGATGGAGAGAGATTGAGAATCTCAAGCAGACTCCACAATTAGTATGGAATCCAATGCGGGGCTTGATCCCACAACCCTGGAATTGTGACCTGAGCCAAAATCAAGAGTCGGATGCTCAACCAAGTGAGCCACCCGCCCCAAAATGAATACATCTTTCTATACATTTTGCTTTGGACTCCTGGATAATGATTGATTTGAAACTTTTGAGCATCAATACATATATTTCACTATAATATAATGTTGGGCAAAGTTTTTAGAAAAACATCCATAAAAGAAATAAAGACAAAGGATGCCTGAAACAGCACATGATTGCATAACTAGCGATACAAGGCCCATCGCCATGATTACTGTTCAGTAGCTGCTGAATGGGCCAAAATATACATGTTCCCCCAGAAGAAAAATATTTGAGTAGTTTGGGGTCAGAATGTTTATTGAAAATACAATTTGGACTGGGAGAGTTGGGGAACATGGACTGAAGGGTAACTGTATAAAAATAATTCAGTGGAGTCACAGCCTGGTCATGTTTTCCTTGAGAGCTAACTTTAGAACATAATAACCATGTGAGATGAACTTTGCTACTGTATCTTGTTGAATTACAACTACCAATAAATAGTTGTTTCAACATTTTAGAAACATAGAAAACAGAAAAAGGTTGTAGGCAATCAGGAGCACGTTAGCTTCCTCACCTTTTTCCTCCCATTCTTAGTTACACAGAGTGAAGTGGTTTAAATGACCAACCATCTGCCCAAGGACTTTCTTTCTGTTCCTGAGAAGTTCTCAGCTTCACTGAGCCTAAGTATTACTATATAAGGTAGAAGATAGAACCCCATGAATACTGATTTTGGAAAGCTTCTTTCTTTCTTTCTTTCTTTCTTTCTTTCTTTCTTTCTTTTTTTTTTTTTTGTTAATTTTTTTTTTTAAAGTTAACATGTGCATAAAAGGAAACTGAAAAACACAAGAAGCAAAGAACAAAGTCATCCATAATCACAAGCAGTTTACAGTTTGACTTCTAGGTCCCATGTGTATCTATACATCTATACATCTATCTATACATAGTTATGGGCCATGCTTCTTTACACACCATGAATATTTCCTATTTCAAAGTCCCAAAATTATGAATGTCTTGATAACCAAGAATACACCAATACCATCAGAAAGAAAAAAATGTAATCCCTGTCTTTCTTGGCAACAAAAACGGCAACAGGCCTAAAGATATTGGCAGATAGTGGCAGAGTTACAATTAAAATACTGCGTTTCCTTAATGTTCAATTAAAAATGAAACAAAGTAACAGAGTACACAAAATATAATGCTTCTAAAAGAATTCATTATCCAATCTATACTATTCAAATATTAGCAAGGAGGTATGTTTCCACTGAATCACTTACTGTTTTCCTAAAGCACAGCCAAAGAGATGCACACACATTAACAGTTATCATTAGCATGTAAATGTGAACACATCCACACGTGCCTCTCCCACTATACTTCCTTCTGTCCCTCTGCTGCCAGTCTAATGAGTAAGTCCTGACATACATCCCTCAGAGACAGCTTAACACTTCCATGTCCAAGACGCTTCCTTTGATTTTGGAAAGCTTCTTAAAGGACTTTTGAAGGCACCTTTGGCTGTACACAATTTTTGCCAAATGCGCTGAGTTTAGAACCGAACACTCAATGCAGCCATTGCTGTACTATAGTGGTGACCCCTGGCTGGGTTGCCAGATGGGATACAGCATACCCAATTACATTTACATCCTCAGATAAATGAAGAATAATTGTTTAGTATAAGTACATCCCAAGTCTATTTGGGGCATAATTATTAAAAATTATTTGTTTATTTTTATTTGCTAAATCTGGCAACCCTCACACTGGTGGATCCTTCACTCACAAGGATTCCAACAAGGCCACAAAGGGGCTTTGCACAATTAAGGTACATTGAAATGAAATTCTGGGGGAAAACATTTGCCATAAAAGAGTTATTATAGAATACTAGGAAAAAGATGAACCTCCCCCGTATAAAAATGCACAAAGGACATGAAGAGACAATTTACATACACAAAAAGATATGCAAATGGAAAAAAGGATGTAAATAAATATTCAGCCTTATTTGTAATGAAAGAATGGCGTATTTTTAAAAATCAGTGAGATACTTGGGAATGCAAGTATCAGAGTGCAGCCACTCTGGATAACATATAGAGGTTCCTCAAAAAAATTAAAAATGAACTACCCTACGACCCAGCAATTGCACTACTAGGTATTTATCCAAGGGATACAGGTGTGCTGTTACCAAGGGGCACATGCACCCCAATGTTTATAGCAGCACTATCATCAACAATAGCCAAAGTATGGAAAGAGCCCAAATGTCCATTGGTGGATGAATGGATAAAGAAGATGTGGTATGTATGTATATATACATATATACTACTCGGCAATCAAAAAGAATGAAATCTGGCCATTTACAACTACATGGATGGAACTAGAGGGTATTATGCTAAGCAAAATTAGTCAGAGAAAGACAAATATCAAATGACTTCACTCATATGAGGACTTTAAGAACAAAACAGATGAACATAAGGGAAAGGAAGCAAAAATAACATAAAAACAGGGAGGGGGACAAAACATAAAAGACAAATATAGAGAACAGAGGGTTGCTGGAGGGGTTGTGGGAGGGGGGATGGGCTGAATGGGTAAGGGGCACTAAGGAATCTACTCCTGAAATCATTGTTGCACTATATGCTAACTAACTTGGATGTAAATTTAAAAGATAAATTAAATTTTAAAAAAGCTACCAAGGAAGCAAAGCTAAAAAGCAACAATAGCACCTGGTCTTATTCCATACCTTAACAACAGGAGTTAAATAGCCTTTCTGGAGGAAAATTCAGCATTGTGTATTTTTTTTTTCAAAGCCTAGGAAGTGTATATAATCAGAAAGAATAATTCCATTTCTCGGGATCTGTTCTAGGGAAATATGTTGAATGTGGGAAAAGACTGAACTTTAAGGATATTCCCTAGTGTAATGTTTTTAACAGTAAAAAATAGAAAACAACTTCAATGTTCAACAGATGAGTTTGTTAAATAGTTGTTTAACTATTAGTTGGTTAAGCAGCCAACTTTGGCTCAGGTCATGATCTCGCGGTCCATGGGTTCAAGCCCCACGTCGGGCTCTGTGCTGACAGCTCAGAGCCTGGAGCCTGTTTTGGATTCTGTGTCTCCCTCTCTCTGACCCTCCTCTGTTCATGTTCTGTTTCTCCCTGTCTCAAAAATAAATAAAACAACGTTAAAAAAAATTTAAATGCAAAAAGTACATTATAAAATAGCATGCACATTTAAGGGTTTCTTAAAAATTTTTTTAAATGTTTATTTATTATTTATTTTTTAGAGGGGGAGGGGCAGAGGGGGGGAGAGAGAGAGAATCCCAAGCAGGCTCCACACTGTCAGCACAGAGCCCAACGTGGGGTTCAAACTCATGAACCCATGAGATCATGACCTGAGCCAAGATCAAGAGTCAAATGCTCAACCGACTAAGCCACCCAGACGCCCCTGATTTCAGTTTTATTAAAAAATATATATACACGCTGTCACAGGAATACAAAGATAAACTACAGATGGGGAGAAAATATTTGTAAATCACCTAGTCAATAATATATAAATATTTCAATATGTAAAGTGCTCTCAAAACTCAACAATAAGAAAAAAAACAATTTAAAAATGGTGAAACACAGACACTTTATCTAAGGAGGATATGTGGACAGCAAATAAGTATGTATGTTTAACATCATTAGCCAATAAGAATATGCAAATTAAAACCATGCTGAAATATCACTATGCACCTATTAGAATAACTAAAATTAAATACGGTGACAATAAGAAGTCCGACAAAGATGTAGGGCACCTGGAACTCTCATATATTGCTGTTGAGAACGTAACATGATACAGCCACTCTGGAAAACAGTTCGACAGTTTCTTACAAAGTAAACATACACTTACCATATAACCCAGTAATGTTACTCCTAGGTACTTAAACTTTACTTGTACACAAATACTTATAGCAGCTCCATTCACAGTTACCAGAATTGGAGACAACCCAAATGTCTTTCAACCTGGAAATGTATAAACAAACCACGGTACATTCATACAGTGGAATACTCAGCAGTAGAAAGTAATGAGCTAGTGACACACAAAACATCTTGGATGAATCTCATACATGCTGATTGAAAAAAGCCAATCTCAAAGATTACACACTCCGTGACTCTATTTATGTAAAATTTCAAAACCCCAAATCCTATGTGAGAGAGAAGTGCTTGCTAGTGCCAAGGGTTAGGGGTAACGGGAGATACGACCATGAAGGGATAACAAGAGGAATTTTGGGGGTGATAGAACTGTGCGTATCCTGATTTTGGTGAGTGTAACATAAATCCATGTATGTGTTAAAACTCATAGAAATGTTTAAAAATTTAAAAATATGTATAAACACAGAAAAAAGAATGAAAAGGGGCACCTGGATGGCTCAGTCAATTAAGCCTCTGACTTGATACCGGCTCAAGTCATGATCTCATAGTTTGTGAGATTGACCCGTTAGTTGGGCTTTGTGCTGACAGCACAGAGCCTGCTTGGGATTCTCTGTCTCCCTCTCTCTCTCCCCTCCCCGGTTCATGCACACACGTGTAATCTCTCTCTCTCAAAATAAATAAATGAACATTAAAAAAAAGATTCTCTCTCTGCCCCTCCCCCACTCTCTCGCAAGAAAAAAATAGGGGCACCTGGGTGGCTCAGTCAGTTAAGCGTCCGACTTCAGCTCAAGTCATTATCTCACAGTCTGTGAGTTCAAGCCCTGAGTCGGGCTCTGTGCTGACAGTTCAGAACCTGGAGCCTACTTCGGATTCTGTGTCTCCCTCTCTCTCTGCCCCTCCCCAACTCGTGCTCTGTCTGTCTTTTTCTTTCTCAAAAATAAATAAACCTTAAAAAAAATAAAGAAAAGACACAGGTACCATTTTTACAGTGGGTTATTTCCATGCAGGCAAATACAGGTGATATCTTCCCTCTTGATTGTGGAGTATTTCTAGGTTTAAAAATAATGAACATTTGTTCACTTATGAAGAGACTTTCTTTAGATAGGTAGTATATACGTACATAAAAATTGTTATAGGAAAACTTGAGTGATGTCTGCCATTATTTCCTATTGGCTCAGCCTTTTGGAGGTAAAGAAGCTTCAATGAGTTGTTAGAAAAAAACTATCTTTTGATAAGATATTTCTTTTCCTTACGAAAGAACTGGCAGTGCTATCTTCGCTCCATAAATCTTGTGCTTTTCCATGGGCCACAGCACAAAGTGTCCCGGCCTTCTGTGGCACCATTAGGTGTCCCATTAGCATCCATTAACGGACAGATTCCACTTCCTGGTATGTAGCCAGAATTCCTTATGAAATGGAAAATGTAGGGGTACTGATGCAATACCATAGATGAGGTATTTGCTTCTCTTTCTCATCAATTCTAGTTTGTCTTACAAACAGATGAGAATTCTCATCAATGATTAAGCATTAGGAAACCAGGAGTTCCCAAGTGAGGGTTGCTGGAGGGGTTGTGGGTGGGCGGATAGCTAAATGGGCAAGGGGCACTTGTTGAGATGAGCACTGGGTGTTATATGTAGGGGATGGATCACTGGATTCTGCTCCTGAAATCATTATTGCACTGTATGCTAACTAACTTGAATGTGAATTAAAAAATAAAAATAAATTTTGAAAAAAGGGGGAAACCAGGAGTTCCAATAGCACTTGGATCCTTTGATTTTGCTTGAGGACACTAACCAAAGTTATGCTAGAAAAAATTGTTCAATGGTTTTATTCACAAACCAAGAAGGAAAATTTAAACCAAGTTTCAGGTAGGCATTTGGCATGCTTGCTCATTATTTGCCACCTCTATGCAGGAGCCTGAGGTTCCAACAAGAGAAGGTTCTTGTCCTGAGAGCAGACCCCTCCTGGACCATGGCAACCAATACTTCCACCCACTCCCTGAGGGGGTCCAGCCTCCCTCATTTCTGTCTGCCATGGATCCCAGCAGGAAGTGAGACTATAGGCATCCTATAGGCCAGTTTGTTTCTCAAAAATCCACAGTTATTATCGGGCATTATGCTTTAGTTTGGCAGTTATGGCTGCCTTGAGAGCTGTACCACCACTCAGGGCAAGGGTATTACAAAAGGCTAGAACAGACATGTTGTAATTTCTTAGGGTTTGGCCTTGACTCCCATGAATAGTTGCATAACTCCAACAAAAGCCAAAATGTTACAAATTTCCACAGCTACCGAAACATATATGTGCATGTATAGGAAATACCTTGAGGGGTTCACACCAGCCTGGTGACAATTGTGAAGATTGGAAATGGGGCATTTTAAATTTGTCTGTAACTATTGAAGTTTTTACATATTATATTATCTGTGTGCTTTAAAGTTAAATCTTAGGACCCTTTTGGGGGGAGATGAGAGATGGATAAATTCACCATGTTGTCATTTTATAAGAGCAGGTGTTCTGAAGGAATTGAGGACAGATGAGTTTGACAGGAATGAAGATCTTCCATTCTTTCCTTAACAGAAGTCTGGAGGAGTATACACGACACCAAAAGAAAGAATTGTGACTTGAATAACACTGAATAGAGAAGGTAGTGTCATACTTGGGAAAAGAACCTTAGAGGAAGTACAAAGTTGGATTTGATGGTCTAGTAATACTCAAACAGTTCTCAGATTGGATTATTTTTGTTTTTACTACTGAATGAATGTGAAGTGTTAGAATATCCAGAAACAAAGAGTGACCACATGACAGAAGAAAAGAGATGAGGTCTGGAGGGGAACATATGGTGAATAGCTTCTGGAGACAGGAGAGTGAGCTGGGGATGAGGGTAGGAGGAACAGGTTAAGAACCATCCACACCATATGAGTGTCCAGAGCTCATGTCACAGGCCATGCAAGGCCAGGAGAGGCCTTTTGAGAAAGAGCCTCACTGAATCTGTGTCTCAGCTTAAGAGGAAGATTTTCCTGTGTAGAAAGTGAAAACAAAGGGTTTTCACCAAGTCCCCACCGAGGGGGGATTTCAAAGGTTCTTATTCCTGAGGAGTTCCCTGTTCAATGAGGAAGCCAGACAAGAGAATTATAATAATTCAGTGTGACAAATTACTCATTATTCGGGAGCTGAGAAGTTGTGACAGAGTATCTGGGGAAGGTTTTTAGAGGACTTGGTGATTGGGAGGGACCAGCAGGGTGTGTGTGAACAGGGCACAGAGGACACAGTCCAAGGAGGAGGAAAACCAGGACCACTAGGATGAGAAATTTAGATCTGGGGGCAGAGAAGGTTTTGGAGGATCAGCACAATGACGAGTGGCCGGAGGTCTGCCTAGCGGAACATCTTAGAGGAACAAGAGGTGTTGTGTATGGTATTAATAACTCCCACAGGAAAGAGAAGAATGAATTAAAGAGTCAGTCTTGAGAAAAAGCTGAAAGGGGCACAGCACAGGGAATATGGTCAACGGTATCGTAACAGTGCTGTGTGTGACAGATGGCAGCTACATTTGTGGTGAGTTTGTGCTGTGACAACCCACAGAGTTGTCGAGTCACTGTATTGTACACCTGAAACTAATGTAAGATGGTGTGTCAACTATACTTCAATAATAATAATAAAAGCATAGATACCACAACAGATGGAATGCAGAAGCAGGTAAGAGAATTGAGCTTTCCATTAAATCAGATATTAAAGAGACCTGCAAAGGTATTTTAAAAAAAGAAAAAGAAATAGCTGAAGGGTTGAGTCACTGTTTAGGTTTTTTGAGAAGCTTGCTTCTGAATCGGGTTCAGTGATGAGTAACAGCAGAAAAAGCAGAAGGCTCTTCTTTTCTCTTTTTCCTCCCTCCCTTCTTCTTTCCCTCTCTTCTTTCATTGTCTCCTTCCTTCCTACCATCATTAAGGAATTCTTCTTCAGGAGAATCAAGAATGAGAATGTTTCAAAGGGATCATAACAGATAAAAGACCATTATCTTTTATTAGGAAGTTACAGTATGTGATTTGGTACAGGAAAGTGAGTCACCATGTTAGGTTAAAAGCAATAGAAGTTCACAGAAGTTACAGGGACAAATGTTCTACCAGGGAGGGAACAAGTCACTAAAATAAAATACTGTAGTTATTAATATATCCCACATTTAAGTATTCAGAATTTCCAAGTAAGAGAATTAGACTCCTTGATGATTGCCCTTAAATTCTATCCTTATTTTATTCTGGGTACGGCCTGACATGTTTTGATGAGAAAATAAGTAATTGAATAATAATGTGCCTCTCTTTTATGTATACATTATTATACTTTTCCCTTTACTAAAATTTAAGATATTATTGTCCAAGACATTACTAAAATCACACATATCCTGTGTCTCTCAGAAAATAGTTACAAGAATAGTGATAGATCATTTAATATTTGAAGAAAAACACCTGTTTTTAGAGAGAATGTCCTTCTCTAATGTATTTATTCATTTAATGAATTCATTCTTTCAGATTCTTTGCATCTTGTTCTTCAGTAATAAAGTAAAGGAAATTTGCATGAAGATGAAGATTTTCTTGTTGGTTGCACTGGCATAATAAAGCTGAATAGAGACCCAGAGTCTCCAGTGGAGCTGAGGGCACAGAACCTAAGAGAGAGCCTTGTATGGTGGGCAACAGAAGAGGACAAAGCCAGCTCAGAAGAATCACTTATCTACGATTCCCCAAAGTGACTCTGTCCAGCTCCCTGAACCGCTTTCCATCCAATTTTAAAGGTTTCCATTCTGTTGAGTGGAAAACATGAACTAAGTGAGGAACTTTGCTGGGAAGCTATGGGACACACCAAGTGGACAGGATAGTCATTGTCTTCTAAGGGCTTATGATAAAAATGGAGGAAGGAGACTTCTGATTAAAACTATCATTACAGATAAGAGGTGGGAAGTACAGTAATCAGGGGCACAAAGTATAATGGCCAGTGGAAGATGAAGTGATACATTCTGACCAGAATCTAGGAAGTCAATGACAGTAGAATGTCAGCAAGGCCTTCAATGGTGATTAGGATGTTGACTGCTGGAATATTGGGAAAAAGGGGGAAGAGACTGGTCCCACACTGGACCAGGTATGGGGCTGAAGAACACAGGATGTATTAAAATACGGCTTGTCCAGTATGTCCAGCTGTGGGTGCAAGATGGTGTGAAAAGGAGAAAGGTATAGTGGACGGTAATGCTGAGAAAACTAACGGGAGCCAGATTATGAAGAGCATTGAAGTCAGTTTGGCTTTTATTCTTTATTGTAATGGAGAGCCATTGAAGATTTTCAAGGAATGAGGTGGCATGTTGATACACACAGACATAGCTTTCTTCAGACAGCTAACTCTAGAAGTGGGGTAGAGAACAAATTGGCATGATAGGGCCATTTCTTGCACAATGTCAAGGCACCATTCATAGCTCAAAAGGATGCAGTACAAATGGCACCTTCTGGAGTTGGGCAGTGCAGAGGCCTTCAGAGCGGAGGCGGGAGAGGCCAAGTGGTAGCATGTAGGATGTTTTGGTTGCAAGCAGCAGAAAGTGATTCTGACTTAGGATTCAGGCAGCTCAAAGAATTAAAAGAAAACACTTATAGGAGTCCGAACTACTCCATGGGTCTAAGAGTCAAGTTACAGAGAAAGAGGATGTGATCAGCCCATCTAAGTCAAGCATTTACTTTTTGACCAAGAGAACATAGTGGCATCTGGACTGAGAGTCCCCCCAAGACTTCAGGCAATGGGGAGGGAAAACTGAGGTGCTGTCACCAAAGGAAGGGGTACAGATGCTGGACCAGAAAGTCAAAACCAAGGGTGTGAGCTATAATAATCATGGCAGAGACTGCTACTTGCCCAGCAAATAACCAGTCTATTTCTCTTCCTTAGTAAAAGACACTAATTATATGCAGGTAACACTATGTCTAGCTAAAAGGCTTTATTTCCTAAGCTTCTTTATAGCTAGGTGTGGCCATGTGACTCAATTTTCTGTGAGTCCCAAAGTTGGATGGGAACTCATCAAGAGCTCCTTAAGAAGGTGGGGGGCTCCTGGGTGGCTCAGTTGGTTGAGCGTCCGACTTCAGCTCAGGTCATGATCTCGCGGTCCATGAGTTCAAGCCCCGCGTCGGGCTCTGTGCTGACCGCTCAGAGACTGGAGCCTGTTTCAGACTCTGTGTCTCCCTCTCTCTGCCCCTCCCCTGTTCATGCTCTGTCTCTCTCTGTCTCAAAAATTAAACGTTAAAAAAAATTAAAAAAAAAAAAGAAGGTGGGCAGACACTTGCTAGTACCTTTTTTCCTCCCCTCACTCCTTCCTCTTTTAAAAGAATTTTTTTAATGTTTATTTATTTTTGGAGTAGAAAGAGAGAGAGCATGTGGAAGCAAGGGAAGGGACGGGATCTGAAGCAGGCTCTGCACTGAGAGCGGAGAGCCTGGCGAAGGGCTCAAACCCACAAACTGTGAGATCAGGAGCTAACCCAAAGTCAGATGCTTAACTGACTGAGCCACCCTGGTGCGCCTCCCTCACTCCTTCCTCTTATCTTCTTCCTGAAAAGCAGAGATGATGCCTAGAGCACCAGCAGCAGTTCTGCGATTGCAGAGCAGAAAGACAAAAGCTTGGGTCCTTGATGACATTTGGAATGGCCGTATTGGCACTGGATCTGCTTCCCCTGGACTTCATTTATAAGAGAGAGAAAAATACTTCTGTATTTTGAAGCTTTTCTTATTTCCAGCCTTTGTTAGTAATGGCCTATTTCTCTCAGGAGCCTAGGATAATAAAGAAGCCTACGACTGTGAGGAAAGCTGAAATTGAAGGGATATGTGGATAAAAGATGAGGGAGACCAAACAGGAATAGCTAGATCAAATAGCAAACCAGAAGAGGACAAGGTTACGGAAGTTAAGGGAAGTGAGAATTTCCAGAGTTTGGAACAAAAGCCAGGAATAGAAAGTGGTTTGGATGATTTAGACCTCTTGGAAAGATAAATTTGGTACTTGAGGGGCGCCTGGGTGGCTCCGTCAGTTAAGCATCCAATTCTTGATTTCGGCTCAGATCATGATCTCACAGTCATGAGATCTCATGCCCAGCGTGGAGCCTACTTAAGATTCTCTCCCTCTCCTGCTGCCCATCCTGTGCTCTTGCTCTCTCTCTCTCTCTCTCACTAAAAAGAAGAAGGAGGAGGAGGAAGAAGTGGAGGAGGAGGAGGAGGAGGAGGAGGGGAAGAAGAAGAAGGGGGAGGGTGAGGAGGAGGGGGAGAAGAAGGAGAAACTCAACTGATTTCTATATGTATGACCAATAGAGTTTGGAAGAAAAATTAATATAGGTACATGGAAAACTAAACAAATGGAAATATAATTTTGTTGTTAACTCTAGAGCAATCAGTTCTGTAGTAAAGGAATTTATTACAGTATTCTACGTGGTTCAACATGAAGGAATACTTATTTTATCCTAATGTAAAGTTCATCTATTAATTTCAGTAATGTCAAACTGTTATTCTGGGAGGGTTGTGAAATGTATGTGTTTGTGATGATATAAGGAAGAATAATACTCATTGATCATAACAGGAGCCAATTGATGTCATCTCGTGATAAAAAGATTTAATTTATTATAAACATACTGTTTAGAAACTTGGGCATATATACCAGATAAAATAATTAGGAAAGTTGAAAGTGGCTGCCTCTGGGAATTTGGAATACAATGATAACCAAGCCAGACAAGGTAAGAGTTCTTGCCTTTGTATATAATGGAAGTTAGTGGGAATTGCACACAACTGAATGAGCAACTATTTTAAAAAGTGTAATAGTGTTATAAGAGAAGTACAGGAAGCAAATGGGCCACTTGGGATATGGGTGATCTGTTTTACTGGGTTTTATGTTAAACTGGGCTTTATCAGGAAACTATTTGTTTCTATCCTTACTTCTAGAAGACCTCAAAACTATCTGTTGCGGGGCACCTGGGTGCCTCAATGGTTAAGCGTCCAACTCTTGATTTCAGCTCAGGTCATGATTTCACAGTTGTGAGATCGAGTCCTGTGTTGGGCTCCATGCTGATCATGGAGGCTGCTTGGGATTTTCTTTGTCCCTCTCTTTCTGTCCCTCCCCCACTTGTGTTTACTCTGTCTCTCTCTCAAATAAATACATAAACAAACAAACAAACATAAAACTTGTCATTGAAGATCTTGACTGTGGTGATATATGCACACACACCGGTGATAAAATTGAGTAGAACTAAACACCCACAGGAGCATAACTAAGACAAAACTGAATAATATGGATGGGTTGTATCTATGTCAATATCCTGGTGCTGATATTGTACTCTAGTTTTGCAAAATATTACCTCTAAACCTGGGTAAAGTGTATACTGGATCTCTCTGTCTTATTTCTTACAAGTGAGTTACTACCACTATCTCAATAAAATTTTCAACCAGAAAAACATATTATTGGTTGCACAGATTCAAGATCTTTCAGGTTACAGGGAACAAAGGCATATTCAGAGTAGATCAGAGGGTGCCTGGGTGGCTCGATCAGTTGGGTGTCTGACAGGTCACGATCTCACAGTCTGTGAGTTTGAGCCCCATGTTGGGCTCTGTGCTGACAGCTCAGAGCCTGGAGCCTGCTTCAGATTCGGTGTCTCCCTTTCTCTCTGCCCCTCCCCCACTCACACTCTGTTTGTCTGTCTGTCTCTCTCTCTGTTTCTCAAAAATGAACATAAAAAAGTATTGAAAGTAGCTCAGGAAATAGGGAATACAATAAGAATGAGGGAAAGTGTTTCAATATCAAAGATAGCTGGCTTGAAAGGAAATCACAACAGTACTCAAATCATCTGATAGTAACTTAGAAGACACAAACGTTGAGAGTCTGTTGTCCCCTAGGTTAGGGTCCTGTCCCTGTGAATAATTATCCGTGTCTCCATATCTAGTGCTCCTGCCACTATTGATCAACCAATTCATTGAGCCTTGTCATTCCAGATCCCTAAGAGAAAGCTGAATTGATTTATTCCTCATTGTCCATGAGAGGGTGCTCATGGTAATCAGAAGTTTGGTTGCACATAACAAACTCTATTAATTTTCTAGGGCTGCCATCACAAAGCACTACAAACTGGGTTGTTTAAATAACAAAAATGCATTATCTCACAGTTCTGGAGTCTAGAAGTCCTGGATAAGATAGGGTCGTATCCTTCTGAGCTCTGACAGGGAAGGATCTGTTCCAGGCCTTTCTCCCAGCCTTATAGTTGGCTGTTTTCATGTTCACATGGTATTCTCTCTGTAAATTCAATCACAGATTGAATTTTTATAAGAACACTTTCATAGGGATGCCAGTCATATTTGATTAGGGCCTACCCTAATGATGTCATTTTAACTAATTACATCTGCAATAACCCTATTTCCAAATAAGGTTACATTCTGAAATCTGGGTATTTGGGCTTTGGCACGTGAATTTGGGGTGGAAATTTGGGTGGATCAGAATTCAGCTGATAACACAAACCCAAGTCAAGAAGAGTTTAAGTTAAGGGGTTCCTGGGTGGCTCAGTTGGTTAAATGTCTGATTTTGGCTCAGGTCATGATATCACAGTTCATGGGCTCAAGCCCTGCATTGGGCTCTGTGCTGATGGCTCAGAGCCTAGAGCTACTTCAGATTCTGTCTCCCTCTCTCTGTGCTCCTCCCCCACTTGCACTCTGTCTCTCTCTCTCTCTCTCTCTCTCTCAACATTAAGAAAAAAAGAGTTTAAGTTAAAAGGGGATATAACTGTACATCTACAGGAAAGACAGGGGTCTCAGGAACAGTGGGAATCAGGGCCTAGAAGACCACCTTGACTCTTGCTTCTACTTGAAGAGCTTCATCTCTCTTTCAAAGAGTTTACTTGCACAGGGCAGGGAATGTGATAACTGACAGCTCCAGAGATCCACGTTTCCATCATCAGAGAGGCAACGAATCTAGACTCACTGGTTCTGAATTAAAATATTTCAGGATAAAGACTGTGATTGGTCCAACATGGTTTTGGAACCCACCCATAGACTAATTGCTGTTGGTCACAAGGCTTGCCAAATATGTGCCATATGGTCTGAAGGAATGTTTTTCAAAAGAAGGGAGTATTTTTCTTGGTAGAACAAACTAAAGATCCCTATTATCTTGGTGGGTAAAGGCCACTTCCAAAGCTACTTGCTGCTGTTGGACCAGGCCCCTGATAACGTTTTAATCAGTGTGGCCAGGGTCACAATGTGGTATGAAACCATGCGGTGCCAAGCATGGCATACTATACATATCGAAGATAAACAAGGCTGGATGCTAGCTAGCATGGTAAGGACAGATTTCAAAGAATTGCAATAGGGAAATGAATCCAGTGGAGTGGACTGAACTTAACCCTGATCTATGCGGAGGAGATTGGTGTTTTAAGGGGGGAAGGGGAGGGGAGGGAAGTGAAAATTTACAAAAAGCATGAATGGGGGTGGGGGTCGGTCCATATAAAACCCAGTTGTGTTTGCTAACTCGCGTTTGTAAAAGTTAGGCTCCTACCCTTCCCACAAAGGCAGGTGGACAAAGGCCCTATCTTCAGGTGTCAGCTAGAACAGTCAATTCTCTGGGAAGCCTTGTGCTTTCTCAGGCAGGTACCTTGAGGGGGCTGGGGTCATCCTTGGGCTGCTGCTGTGAGCCCTTAACAATTACGTTAGTGTTTGTTCAAGTCTTCCTAGGCCAACGTTGAGGCCTAGTGAAGAAAAAGCTCAGAGGAGCTTGGATAAGGTTACTGTCAGTGGTTACCAGGGGTTTGTTGGTGGGAGGGAAGGAGGCATAAATAGGTGGGAACCTAGGGACTTTTAGGGCCGTGAAACTCTTCTGTATGATACTGTCATGATAGATACCTGTCATTATGCATTTGTTAAAACCCACGGAAAGTACACCAAGAGCGAACCTAATGTAAACCAAAGAGTTCATCTGATATTAATGTATCAACACTGGCTCATCAACTGTAAGAAATGTACCACCCTGTGCAGGATGTTAATAACAGGGAAAGGATGTATGGGGAAGAGGGAGATATATGGGAACCGTAGGTACTGCTGCTAATTTTTTCTATAAGCTAAAACTGCTCTAAAAATAAGTCTATTTATAAAAAAAGAGATTTTTTTCAGATGGTATTTTTTTTCATTTTTCATTAGGTTTGAAATGACTCATTAAATGGGAAGTGAAGGCTACTAATTGTCCTATTTATATAATATAGTACAGACTCAAAGACACTTTGACACACTCTGTGTAAAATAAAAGTAATTATTGAAAAGTTGATCGTTTCAAAAGTAATGCATAATGTTAAAAATGTCTAAAGTGGCACCTGGGGGGCTCAGTCAGTTAAATGTCTGACTTTTGGTTTTAGCTCAGGTCATGATCTCATGGTTGGTGGGATTGAGCCCTGTGTCAGGGTCTACACTGATGGCACGGAACCTGCTAGGGATTCTCTCTCTCCTTCCCTCTCTGCCCCTTCCCTGCTCCTGCTCTCTCTCTCTCTCTCTCTCTCTCTCTCAAAATAAACAAACTTAAAAAAAAGTCTAAAGTAGAAGGTAGCATCCTACCCCACACAAGTAATCGCTCTTAGGAGTTTGAAGTACCCTCTCCCAACCCCATTCTACCCCAACTACCTTCATTCATTTTGTCCTCACAAAAACTTTGTGATAAAAAGTTGTGATACAAGTAGGGAAGCTATTATAGTGTCTGCTCAGAGAACCAGTGCTATGGAGCCTCTGGGGACAGTTTTCAGTATGTGGTTTGGCCGAGTTTCCACTAGAAACACCCAGAAGGCACATACTCAGCACCTGGCAAGAGGAAGCCTTGAAGAAAAGATGTTTTCCCTCTGTTCTCTGTAACGAATATTTGGAAACAGACCCCTGTATGTGAGGTAAAGCTTTTTTAAATGTGCTTGAACAAAAAGATGAAAGGTTCTATAAGGAGAAAAAAAAGTGTTTTTCCAAAAACTGAGAGAAGTTGCTGAGGAGACAGCTGACTTCCTGCCTTATTTCCAGAGACCAACTTTCTTAAGGTATTAGCAAACCTGGTCCCAGGAAAACTGCCTTTGAATGAAAATCTCCAGTATTTGGTGAACATTAAGTAGGGCGCCCTATTTGGGTAATGACTCAGATTCGATATCCAGCTGTCAGTAATGTTAGCATTTGCCGGGTTTCATGAAATCTTTTATTGACTTAGGCATTCTGATTCAGGTTTTGCTTGTTTTTGTTTTTGTTTCCTGTTCTCCACCTGTTTGTGGGTAGGTTTTTATGACCGGTGTGGAATTCCTAATTTTACACATTTACTTATAGTTCATGCTTGAAATTTGATGAAGGAAATTGAGCTGTTCTATCTACTGCCTTACAAGCAGGAGATCCTAGGGTAAATGTGTGTGTGACAAACCAGGACCGCAGAAGTAGTGTAGAAACAAGCTCGGAAAAGAGAGGTAATTATCTAAAATTAGATCAAGTAAAAACCGCTCTGTTAGGTAAATCCTGTTGCTAAATTACCTACAGCAAGCTAAGCATGTAATACTGTGTCCCACGAAAAAAGAATTCGAAAGCCTTAGCAACAAGAAAGTGTTTGGGATACCTAGTGTTAGCAAGCCCTTTCCTGTTTTTCTTTATTACTTTCCCAGCTTGCAAAAAGGCATGGGGAAGTTTACGGAGCATTGATTTAGGGCATGGAAAAGGGCCCAATTTTTATAAATGTCCTTATAAATAAACAAATTAATCACTCTGAGGTCAAGGGATGTTCCTGAGAAATCAGTGATATTTTTCTAGAACTTAATGGATAGGCTATGTTTTCACAATTAACGATTTGTTCTAGTTGCCCTCTTTTAATTGTAGTCTTACGACTTCGACAAAAAGCTTTGGGGTGTCATGGGGATTGAGCTCCCCAAGAAAAAGGTCATAAAACAAGTAATGCTGAACCAAAGAGCCAGGTATCTTGACGAATTTGTAATTACAGCTGTTTGTAAAGTTCCACTTTCTCCTCCAGAGCTATCAATTCAGCCCCATAGGAGAAATTTGAACAATATACTTTGTCTAGCTGTCTTGACACCTGTTGGGAAAAATCTGCAGTGACTAGGGAGAGAGGACATTGTATCGTCTTTCCTTTCTCTCTCTCTTCCCCCGACACCTACCACACATAATTTTCATAGACAGGTGTCTGCTCTAAATCAAACTAGGATCTAGTAAATCATTAAAACAGGACGTTTGAAGACCGATGTAATGATTTGGGGGAAATTCTTATGAGGTAATGTTACTCAAAAGAAGCAAGACGCAAAAATGAACTTTGCTGTGATCACAACTGTGTAATAACTGTGCGTGTATACACACAAGGTCTCCAAGATAGCAGGTAAAAATGAAAAACATCTGATCTCTGGGGAGATTTAAACAAATCTTTTAGGTGGATTTGCTTTCATCTTGCTGTGGTTGGTGCAAAGTGAAAAGGAAAAGGAAAAGAAAGGTAGGTGTGACATTCAAAATATCAAATAAGGGGTGCCTGGGTGGCTCAGTCGGTTAAGCGTCCGACTTCAGCTCAGGTCATGATCTCGCGGTCCGTGAGTTCGAGCCCCGCATCGGGCTCTGGACTGATGGCTCAGAGCCTGGAACCTGCTTCAGATTCTGTGTCTCCCTCTCTCTCTCTGCCCCTCCCCCATTCATGCTCTGTCCCTCTCTGTCTCAAAAATAAATAAACGTTAAAAAAATTTTTTAAAAAATATCAAATAACCTGTGTTATAGGCTATGGAGGCTGTTCCACCAAGCAGCTGCCGTAATTTTCGAGGGTTCCAGATGGTGGGAGGTAAATACGGCCCTCGCAAAGCCATGTCGGCAATGGTCATTTTTCCGTGGGTCTGGGGCTCACGAATGGGGTGGGAGCTGTGGCTGCCCTAGCAGGATGCTGGGGCAGTTACCAGGGCAGCCCCTCTGGATGCCTTACCTGGAGCCCGAGTGGTGGATGGACGGAGGCACCAGGTGCTCAAACCTCACCTGGTTACCAGCCAGTCCCGTAGTCTTTCCGTGTTTGAAAAACTGGCCCAACTGCGACAGTGCCCATGAGCTGACAGCAGCCCTGCTTAAGGACTATCCTGAAAGAGAGGAAATGAGATAATGCCCATAAAAGCTTTTATTATAATGCCTAGCACGTGGGATATACTCCATAAATGTTGGCTGTTGTAATCATGTAGCATTCTTGCTTATGTTTTCTTTTTAAAATGTTTATTCATTTTTGAGAGACAGAGAGAGACAGAATGTGAGCGGGGAAGGGTCAGAGAAAGAGGGAGACACAGAATCTGAAGCAGGCTCCAGGCTCCAAGCTAGCACAGAGCCTGACGCGGGGCTCAATCCACAAACCGTGAGATCATGACCTGAGCAGAAGTCAGATGCTTAACTGACTGAGCCACCCAGGCACCCCTCCTGCTTACACTTTTATTCTTATTAATAAGCAAAAATCACACATGCATATGGAAAGAGAGAGAAAGCCCCAGTGACTCTTCCTCTTCTTAAAAGGGTAATAATTCTATCATGAGAATCCTACCTTCCTAATCTAATCCCAATTACTTCCCAAAAGGTGCCACCTCCAGATACATCACATTGGAGGTTAGGGCTTCAAAATATGAATTTTGTGATATACAAACATTCATCCCATAATACAGATCCTATGCAGAAATCTTAGAGGGATAGATACATAAAGTGGACTCTAACCATCCCTCCATAGACCCATGCAGTCATTTACTCACCCACATACCCATCCTTCATCCATCCATGCATGCATCCATCCACTTAATGTTTATTTATTTATTTTGAGGGGGGAGGGGCAAAGAGGGAGGGGGAAATTGCAAGCAGGTTCTGTGCTGTCAGCGCAGAGCCCAACGTGGGGCTCAATCTTATGAACCATGAGATCATGACCTGAGCTAAAATCAAGAGTCAGACACTTAACCCACTGAGCCACCAGGCATCCTCCTGCATCCATTTAATAAACATTTACTGATCATCTATCATATCTCAGAAGAACACACAAACAGGGAAAATAAATGATACACTATATCTAAATACTACAACAGGACATTCTAAATGCTAAACAAGATCTATGGGAAATCAATGAGATAGAAAACTCATATTGATTGAGAATGGCATCAAGTTCTTTACCAATTTATTTGCCCTAGTCTGAATTAAGAAATACTCTTCTAGGGGTGCTTAGGTGGCTCAGTCTAAGTGTCCGACTTCAGCCCAGGTCATGATCTTATAGTTTGTGGGTTTGGGATCTGCATTGGGCTCTGTGCTGACAACTCAGAGCCTGGAGCCTGCTTTGGATTCTGTGTCTCCCTCTCTCTCCATCCCTCTCCCGCTTGTGCTCTCTCTCTCTCAAAAATAAATACATAAACATTAAAAAATATATATTTCTGGGGCACCTGGGTAGCTCATTGGTTAAGTCTGACTTTGGCTCAGGTCATGATCTCATAGTTTGTGGGTTCAAGCCCCGTGTCTGGCTGTGTGCTGACAGCTTAGAGGCTGGAGCCTGCTTCGGATTCTGTGTCTCCCTCTGTCTCTGCCCCTCCCCTGCTCACTCTGTCTGTCTGTCTCTCAAAAATAAATAAACATTAAAAAAAATTTTAAACACATTTCTAGTTCCAAAGTGAAATTAGAATCAGGTTCTTTTTCCTCCAAAGTGCCTTTCATCCTAAGATTCAGTGGGAAAGAAGGGATGAATTCATCCCCAGCCAAAGAAGGTGATAAAGATCACAACTCCTAACCATCCATGTATGCCAGAGGTGGGGTAGGGAGGACGGAGGTGTTCTCAGGGATCCCACTTCTGTTCTCTGGTTAGTGGAGGAATGCTGCACTCAGCAGGTTCCAGTAGCAACACAGGTGCCTTGGGTTGTACTGCCAGGATGGACTTCGGGTCTTCACTCTTCAGGGTCAGCAGGGAGGAGCCCTGGGTCTTCTAAGGAGTGATCCACGAGGCAGTCTGGTTGGCATTATGAATCCATAGAGAATAGGCAGGCAACTAGAGGCTGCCCAGGCAAAAAAAAATATCCACCCAGCCCCTTAAAATATTTAGCTAAAAGCTAATCATATATTTATATCTTAAAAAGTACTGCGGCCAAATCTAAGTGCTTTATTATAACCAAGTTGTAACAGCAAACTTTCTTTTAAATTTTTTAAAAAATTTATTTCTGAGAGACAGAAAGAGCGAGCAAGGGAGGGACAGAGAGAGGGAGAAAGAGAATCCCAAACAGGCTCCACACTGTCAGCACAGAGCCCAACGGAGGGCTCAAACTCACAAACTGTGAAGTCATGACCCAAGCCAAAGTCAGACCCTTAAGCAACTGAGCCACCTAGGAGCCCCTGTAACAACAAACTTTCTACTTAGGGATTTGAAATACTTTGAGGATTACTTTAGTAACCAGAGGGCAAACATCTCATTACAAACAGGTATCTATTTTGTGGACATAAGGGTGCTATCCTTGGAAACCCTTGCTAAGACCCTATTCTATGAGAGAGATGTTTTTTTTTTAAGTTCATTAATTTATTATTTTTTTCAACGTTTATTTATTTTTGGGACAGAGAGAGACAAAGCATGAACGGGGGAGGGGCAGAGAAAGAGGGAGACACAGAATCAGAAACAGGCTCCAGGCTCTGAGCCATCAGCCCAGAGCCCGACGCGGGGCTCGAACTCACGGACCGCGAGATCGTGACCTGGCTGAAGTCGGACGCTTAACCGACTGCGCCACCCAGGCGCCCCTCATTAATTTATTTTTGAGGGAGAGAGAGAGCCTGAGCAGGGGAGGGGCAGAGAGAGGGGGAGAGAGAGAGAGAGAGAGAGACAGAATCCCAAGCAGGCTCTGTACTGTCAGTGCAGAGTCTGACGTGGGGCTTGGACTCACCAACTGTGAGATCATGACCTGAGCCGAAACCAAGAGTCAGATGCTCAACTGGCTGAGCCACTCAGGCACCCTAAGAGAGGTATTCTTTTTTTTTTTTTTTCAACGTTTATTTATTTATTTTTGGGACAGAGAGAGACAGAGCATGAACGGGGAGGGGCAGAGAGAGAGGGAGACACAGAATCGGAAACAAGCTCCAGGCTCTGAGCCATCAGCCCAGAGCCTGACGCGGGGCTCAAGCTCACGGACCGCGAGATCGTGACCTGGGTGAAGTCGGACGCTTAACCGACTGCGCCACCCAGGCGCCCCAAGAGAGGTATTCTTAATCCCATATCATGGATGAAGAAATTAAGGCTCAGCAAGTTAATTTGCTAAGTTGTTTGAAACACTTGCTAAAGTTAGGTGACCCTTTTCTCTGGAATAAGCCTATTTTGATTCTCTTTCTCTCTCTCAACTTTTTATTTACGAAAAAAATCATATTACACATAGATTGGGAGAAAGTACAAGAAATTTCCATGTACCCATCACCTAGATACATCAGTCACCAACTGGGGGTATCTCTTGTTTCATAAAGTGGTAGCCAGCCAAATGGGGAGTCTTGTATTATGTCTCTTATTTTTTCTCTCAAACGACTTGCTTAACAAAATCTGGGAATATCTACATGATTCTCCAGCCCCTTGCTCTGAGATGAATTTTCCAAATGCCTGAGCATTTCTGGGACTCTATTTGATCTTAGGGGCAGGTACAGAAGTGCTGTGTGTGACTCACAGGCAACTTCTGTGGAGAGGGGAAAATGCCAGCTTCAGGAAGCTGAGGACCTCAGCTCCTTTTGATGACCTCTCCTGGGACAGTCATGATGGGCCAGTCCTAATTCTAAATGGGAATTTCAAGCACATTTAATGGACACTTCCTTCTTTATTCTTTAATAGAAACATTAAAACAGTAAGGAAGAATAATTTATAGACAGACAGGTTTCTCATGGGGATTTGGCAAATATTATCCAACCTGTTTTCCTACTGCAATATGTATAATTTGTCTTCTGAAAAAGAAGATGTGTAACTGTGACTTAATACCAGTATACGACAGTCGCGATTTCTTCACCCTATTTTTTTTTTATAAGAAAGACAAAACCATTAACTATATTCAATTTATAAGACTATAAAGGAACATTTGACCAGGAGTCTTCCAGAACATAAGCTTCCTCTAGCAAGCAAATGGTACTGACACAATCAGAAACTCAGGCCTGCCAGTCTGTATTAATCAGCTTTGTTACAGTACACAATGGCCCATATAGAGGAGGAAAAACTTTTCCTCTGTGTTCTGTACCCAAAGCCCACGAATTAAACTGACAAAAACCAGGGGTGCCTGGGTGGCTCAGTCAGTTAAGCGTCTGGCTTCAGCTCAAGTCACGATCTCACAGTTCGTGGCTCGAGCCCCGTATGGAGCTCTGTGCTGACAGCTCGGAGCCTGGAACACGCTTCAGATTCTGTGACTCCCTCTCTCTCTGCCCCTCCCCCACTCACACTCTGTTTCTCTCTGTCTCTCAAAAATAAATAAATGTTAAAAATAATTTAAAAAAATAAGCTAGCAAAAACCAGGTTAACAGGGGAAAACCCCAGTTTACCTACATGTGTAACACACATACACATGTGGGTCAACAATGATGAGTAACACAAAAGGATGGCTAGAATTTGGGGCTTATACACCATCTTCAGAAGTGAAAGAGAAGGGGAGAAATGCACTTGCAGGGAAACAAATGAGTTTTTGGAAAGGTAAGTGGATTTCCAGGAGAACAAAGAGGAGATGAGACAATTACTGATAGTGTTTGTCTACACAGCTACAGTGATCTTTCTGTTTCTTTCAGAGCCATATATCTTCCCTGGAGAAGGGATTTGGGATAGGTTTTACTTTTTTTCTCCCTTCCTGGAAGAGATCTGCCCTAAAGAGAAATTTACGGCAGCATTATTTCCCAGAAGTTGCTTTTAGTTAGCTTCCTGTAACAATCTTGTAATAATTTTGTTAGCTTCTTATGATAATTATACCAACTCTGGGGTTCTGAGTTGGTTCCCACACCCCAAAACCTCAGTAGCTTATGAGAACAAAGATTTACTTCCCAATCATGTCACACCTCAGCTGTACAATGGTGACAGTTCTCTTCCATGGGTCTTCTTCACTCCAGAATCCAGAATGGGGGTCTGAAAGAACAGCCCCCAATGGGAATGTGCCATTTTCCAGTGGCAGAAAGAAAACAGAAGAGCCTTGCAGTGTCTCTGAGAGCTTCTATTTGGATGTAGCATTTGTTACTTCTGTTCAAGTCCATTTGCCAAAGGCAAGCCATATGGCCAACCTGGCTATCGGTGAGGCATGAAAATCATACTCCTTCCATAGAGAGGTCACTGCAAGTCACAGAGCAACAAATAAGGGACTATTACTGGTAAGGGGGGGGGGTGATTAACTGGGAACAATACTGTTGATCAGGGTCTGCAAAGATATGCTCTGAGGATTTGAAAATCATCTGTAAAGGTTTGAGTGCCGCCTTAAAAAATAATGAGAAGTTTGCATTCTGCATCGGAAATACTCCTCTCTCTCCACCAAAAAACTACTAGAACTGATTCATGAATTCAGTAAAGTCGCAGGATATAAAATCAATGCACAGAAATCAGTTGCATTCCTATACACCAATAATGAAGTGACAGAAAGAGAAACCAAGGAATCAATCCCATTTACAATTGCACCAAAACCCATAAAATACCTACGAATAAATCTAACCAAAGAGGTGAAAAATCTATATACTGAAAACTATAGAAAGGTTATGAAAGAAATTGAAGAAGACACACACACAAAAAAATGGAAAAATATTCCATGCTCCTGGATAGGAAGAAAAAATATTGCTAAAATGTCAACACTACCCAAAGCAATCTACATATTAATGCAATACCTATCAAAATGACACCAGCATTCTTCACAGAGTTAGAACAAATAATCCTAAAATTTATATGGAACCAGAAGAGATCCCAAATAGCCAAAGCAATCTTGAAAAAGAAAACCAAAACTGGAGGCATCACAATCCCGGACTTCAAGCTGTATTACAAAGCTGTAATCATCAAGATAGTATGGCACTGGCACAAAAACAGACACTCAGATCAATGGAACAGAATAGAGAACCCAGAAATGGACCCACAAATGTATGGCCAACTAATCTTTGACAAAGCAGGAAAGACTATCCAATGGAACAAAGACAGTCTCTTCAGCAAGTGGTGCTGGGAAAACTGGACAGCGACATGCAGGAGAATGAACCTGGACCACTTTCTTACACCAGACACAAAAATAAACTCAAAATGGATGAAAGACCTAAACGTAAGACAGGAAGCCATCAAAATCCTAGAGGAGAAAGCAGGCAAAAACCTCTTTGACCACAGCCACACCAACTTCTTACTCAACACGTCTCTGGGGGCAAGGGAAACCAAAGCAAAAATGAATTATTGGGACCTCATCAAAATAAAAAGCTTTTGCACAGTGAAGGAAACAATCAGCAAAACTAAAAGGCAACTGATAGAATGGGAGAAGATATGTGCAAACAACTTATCAGATAAAGGTTTAGTATCCAAAATCTATAGAGAACTTATCAAACTCAACACCCAAAAAAAACAAATAATCCAGTGAAGAAATAGGCAAAAGACATGAATAGACATTTCTCCAAAGAAGACATCCAGATGCCAACCAACACATGAAAAAATGCTCAACATCACTCATCATCAGGGAGATACAAATCAAAACTACAATGAGATACCACCTCACACCTGTCAGAATGACTAACATTAACAACTCAGGCAACAACAGATATTGGCGAGAATGGGGAGAAAGAGGATCTCTTTTGCATTGTTGGTGGGAATGCAAACTGGTGCAGCTACTCTGGAGAACAGTATGGAGGTTCCTCAAAAAATTAAAAATAGAACTACCCTAAAACCCAACAATTGCATTACTAGGTATTTACCCAAGGGATACAGGTATGTTGTTTTGAAGGGGCACATGAACCCCAATGTTTATAGTAGCACTATCAACAATAGCCAAAGTATGGAAAGAGGAAAGAGCCCAAATGTACATCGATGGATGAATGGATAAAGAAGATGTGGTATACACACACACACACACACACACACACACACACACTGGAGTATTACTCAGCAATCAAAAAGAATGAAATCTGGCCATTTGCAAGTACGTGGCTGGAACTAGAGGGTATCATGCTAAGTGAAATTAGTCATTCGGAGAAAGAAAAATATCTTATGATTTCACTCATATGACGACTTTAAGATACAAAACAGATGAACATAAGCAAAGGGAAGCAAAAATAATAGAAAAACAGGGAGGGGGACAAAACACAAGAGACTCTTAAATCTGGAGAACAAACATAGGGTTGTTCTAGGTGTTGTGGGAGGGGGGACGGGCTGAATGGGTAAGGGGCACTAAGGAATCTACTCCTGAAATCATTGTTGCACCATATGCTAACTAACTTGGATGTAAATTAAAAAGTAAATAAACTATTAATAAAAAATACTCCTCTCTCAAAAATAAATAACTCTCTCTCAAAAATAAATAAACATTTAAAAAAAATTTTTAAAAAGTCGGGGGGCACTTGGGTGGCTCAGTCGGTTAAGCATCAGACTTTAGCTTAGGTCATGTTCTCACAGTTTGTGAGTTTGAGCCCCGTGTTGGGCTCTGTGCTGACAGCTCAGAGTCTGGAGCCTGGTTCTGATTCTGTGCCTCCCTCTGCCTCTGCCCCTCCACTGCTCATGCTCTTTCTCTCTCAAAAATAAATAAACATTAAAAAAATTAAGAAATACTCAAGGTGGCAATAATAATAATAATAATAATAATAATAATGTTATATTCCCCTGAGAATCTTCAAAGAAAATAGCCCCCCCTGGAGGCAGCACCACTCTCAGCCATGCCTGTGCTTGGATTCCTGCTCTCTGGCACCAGACCAAGCATCCCAGTGAAGACTGCGTCTCTCGCTTCCCTCCAAGTTTAAACTTCCAAATAAAAGCTTGGGAAAAGGAAATCCTATAACTCCTTGTGGCATACAGTTAGTTCCTGTATGACTGATTAGTTTGTCTTATTAACTATATTGTTCAGACCCTTTGTCTCTATAGTGATTTATTTCGATTTGATTACATTAAAAATGAAGGATTAAACTTTACTATTACAACCTTATTTCTATAGATCTATTTCTCCCTACATTCACCTATGTTTTCTGTTTGGAATGTGTTTGCATGGTGACCTCTGCTCAACCTCTTTCCTCCCAAACCAATTCCTGCTCATCTTTTAAAGCCAACTTACCACTTCTGTGGAAACTTCCCTGATCCTAGTGGTTCATGCTCTCATCCTGGGAATGACGTCTGTGCTTTGCATACATCTTTCTTTGGAGAAAAGAGACCTTATGGTGACATTATCCTTATTATCCAAAGGAAGGTAACGATGGATGAGAGAGGAGGAGATGGGGAGAGAGTGTTTCAAGAATGAGCTGAAGGTCAAGGATAGACACTTGAGGAATTCTCCAGCAGAAAAAGGAAGAGGAAAAATACTAGATCTCACAAGAGCAGGAACCTGCAGAGTGAGGGAAACAATCTGCTCCCTATTCTCATGAGCAGGTTGATAGTTCATTTCTCAAACCAGTTTCCAGGATACTGCTGGCACTGTAAGCAATTCACACCGCAGCCAAACTGACTTGGCATGGGTCATGTTTTCTAACAGTCGCTCAGTGCATTTGCCATACCTGGGTTCTGTGCCCACCGCTGGGACTGAGGATGAGGGTGAGGGCAAGGAGCCAAGCCCACCCAAACTCCACCACTTGAAAGGCTCTCGGTTTCTCTGGAAATATAACCCTGATAAACCTGTGGTATCCTCTCATCCAGTTTGCACTTCATCAAACGCTTGAATTAGTAATGCTGAGTCATTCATTCAACAAACACTAAGTGTTTACAGGTACCTGCTTACACAATATAGCAATGAAAAAGATAAAGTCCCTGTCCCAAGGACCCCACGTTCTAATGATCCTTGGCTCCTTAAGTTCACTCGTGGTTGGTCATGGTGATGATCCTAAAACCTCGACATAGAAACTGATGGATTTGGTCTTTGAGAAACAGGCATAGATGCCCCCTTCTCTTTTCCCTCCAGGGCTCTCTTTTATTTCAAAGCTTGCCTCTTTCTGGTAAGATGCTACTAAAAGCCTCAAGGAGTAGCCAAGACATGACATCCTTTCTCAAGTGCCCTAAAGCTCTAGCCACAGAAGATACATGGACAGAATTCCAGGATACAGCAGAATCTACACAGCCAGGAATTTCTAACCACTTTGTGGGAATCTCTAACTTCCCAGTGAAGAATGGGAACTTCTCTTGTCTTATCTTGACTCAGCCAATTCTAGGTGGTGAAGTTTGTCCCTTGCAGTATCCCCCTTGGAGGCACTTCCTCCGGCTTCTCTGAGTATAAGCAATAGAATCCAACCTTGGTTAACCTAAGTAAAAATGGAATTTATTCAAAGTACATGGCATACCTTGTTGAGTCAAAGAAGCCAGCATGATGCCTGGTATGCAGATAAATGAAAGATATATATACATATATATAGTGGCGCCTGAGTGCTCAGTTGGTTGAGCATTCAACTCTGGATTTTGACTCAGGTCACGATCTCATGGTTCAGAAGACCGAGGCCCGCCTTGGGCTCTGCACTGACAGCGTGGATCCTGCTTGGGATTCTCTCTCTGCCCCTCCCCCACTCATTCTCTCTTTCTCTCTCAAAATAAATAAATAGATATTAATACACACACACACACACACACACACACACTTAAAGAACATCCAGACTCTTACTAGCACAAAAGGTAAGTCACAAAGTCACAACACAAAATATAACCAAAACATATAATACCATGAAAACTACATATGAGTATAAATAAGTAAATTATTAGCAGGGTGCACATTAAACTGTCACAGTTGCTAAAGCTACAGCAAAAACACAATTGGGGTTAGTGGTGGGTGACAGCAGCAGGGTAGGACTTTACGTTTTACTCCAGATACTTCTGGGTTGTTTGAATCTTTTATGAACAGAATATATTCATGTATTATTTGGCATAGTTAAATTAAAATTCCTACAATTAAAGTAAGACAATACCAATGTATTTTAGAATATTTGTAAAGTTCAGAGAAAAATATTATCTTCCGAAAAGATAATAATAAAAATCATCAGTAGAGTCATTATCTTTCAGGAGCAAAGTCATTTGGAAGATTGGCCATACACAGGATTCTCTTGTTTTGATAAACTTTCTGAAAATTAGACACCCATAACATAACATTTTGTGAAACCCACCTACAAATAGCTTTAAGCAGTTGGTTTAATTTTGTTAGCAGCTAATAAAATTCAACCTCAAAATACTTAGAGTAACCACAACTGATTGCAAAAGGATTGAGGGAAAATCGCGATAGAAAACTGAGCTACTAAAAGGTGTCTAATGCGAGAGAAGTTTCTGGATTGGTGTTTGTTGAAAAGAGAGTTTGACTAAATCCCATGACTGTGTGGCTTAATTCAACCAATCCCACGTGGCCCTGCTGCCAAGTTTATTACCTGCTCAAATCAAATCAATATTCTTGGTGCCTTACATAAGGCACGCTTCAGTGGTTTCAATTTTCTTTTGTCATCAGAAGGACTGAATAAGAGCTGACGTAACTAATGGAAATTCTTCTCATTCTTCATCAAGCTGAGTTAGAGGTTTCCTGAAGCCAGATTTTCTCCCAACCATATAAATCATTAAAAGCCTCACACCCCGAAAGCCACGCACTGCCGTTTTCATCCTCAATGCACTTTTCCCTAGGCCTGTTGCTGTACTCTTTTTTTTTTTAATTTTTTTTTAACGTTTATTTATTTTTGAGACAGAGAGAGACAGAGCATGAACGGGGGAGGGTGAGAGAGAGGGAGACACAGAATCTGAAACAGGCTCCAGGCTCTGAGCTGTCAGCACAGAGCCCGACGCGGGGCTCGAACTCACAGAGTGCGAGATTGTGACCTGAGCCGAAGTCGTTCGCTCAACTGACTGAGCCACCCAGGTGCCCCACTGTACTCTTCTTTATTAGCACTGCTACATCATTCATTCTAAAAGTCCCATTCATTTTATAAAGTGTCCTGGGGCTAGAATGCTTTTCCAATCCACTTTTGTTTTGATGACTATCCCATTACTGTATTTATGCCTCATAGTGCCAAGAAACCATCCCTAATGGCATTATGTAACAAATATAATAATATTAGATTTTGAGGTGCTAGGTACTCCTGTGATCTTTGGAAACCACTGAACACTGTCCATACGAAGACAGTGCAGTCCGGGGAGATTAGGTGACTTGTCCAACTCATAGCCATCAATAGCTGATGGATTTCCAACAGCAAAGTTGTTTTGCCCAGCACCACCTGGATTCTGATTCAGCAGCAGCAAGGGGCCTGGTATGCAGACAGACAAAGGATGAAGGCAGGCCCCAAATCCCTGTGCCTGTGGGCAGTTTTAAGTCTCTTGTGGCATTTTTTATTATTATTATTAAAAAAAATTTTTTTTAATGTTTATTTATTTTTGAGACAAAGAGAGACAGAGCATGAACGGGGGAGGGTGAGAGAGAGAGGGAGACACAGAATCTGAAGCAGGCTCCAGGCTCTGAGCTGTCAGCACAGAGCCCGACGCGGGGCTCGAACTCACGGACCACGAGATCATGACCTGAGCCGAAGTTGGATGCTTACCTGACCAAGCCACCCAGGCGCCCCGCTTGTGGCATTTTTTAAAAGCAGCTTTCTTGAGGGACACTTGGGTGGCTCAGTCAGTCAAGCGTCTGACTTTGGCTCAGGTCATGATCTCACAGCTTGTGAGTTCAAGCCCCACAACAGGCTCTGTGCTGATAGCTCAGAGCCTGGAGCCTGTTTTGGACTCTGTGTCTCCCTCTCTCTCCGCCCATCCACTATTCATGCTCTGTCTATCTCTGTATCAAAAATAAATAAACCTTAAGATAATTTTTTAAATAAGAAAAACACCTTTATTGAGGTATAATATGCATACCATAAAATTCATTTAAGTGTATGATTCAGTGATTTTTATGACATTTACAGAATTGTGCAGACATCACCACAATCCAATTTGAGAATGTTTCCATCACTACAAAAGAGCCTTGGAGTCCATTTGCTGTCACTCCCTGGTCCCACCTCCTAGCCCCACGTGACCATAAATCTGCCTTCAGTTTCTAGAGATTTGCCTTTTCCGGACATCTCCTGTAAATGGACTCTTTCAATATGTGGCCATTTCTCTGTGCCATTTTTTTTGTCTTTCTGACTACAAGTTCAGATTGTCACTTGGCATGGTAGTGCATTCCATTGATTGCTCTCTGTCTCTGCCAGGTGTTCACATCTTCCCTTGATGAGACTTAAGGCACAGTTTCATACCCCCTATAGTATACTTGCTCAGTGACCTGCCTATATCTCCTTGTTCAAACCATTTCAGGCACACAAGCCCAACTTCAAACTGCCAGAACCCCCCTTTTTCTGTTTTAGTGTTGGGCTGTCTCTGGCTATCTTTATGGCAGGGGCAGGGAATTAATATCCCTCAAGAGTTGTCTCAACCAATGGCTGAAGGAAGAAGAGTATAAATATCCCAGATCCCTGGTCTCTCAGGAGACCTGAAAGGTTATGTGCTCTGTAGTGACTCAGAGTTTCCCAAGGGGGACCAAGTTCTCCTTGTCCACCCACAGTAGTACCTGGCTTGATTGCTGACCCTACGCTAGTTGCCTTGCCTTCTGGTTCTCACTTCCCTACTCCCTTTCCAGTGTTTTCTTTTCCTTCAAAATAAGCTACTTACACTGGGATCCCTGTTTCAGTGTCTAATTCTGAGGAAATGCAAATTAATTCCATCCTCATCATGGGCTCAATACATACCGAGCCTAATGTAGATGTCTGTTCCACCCTTGACCTTCTTAATTTGGTACTTTCATTAATCTATCCTGGACACCCTAAAACCAGCTGCTAAAGGATGGCTATCACAAAAAAGACAAATAATAACTACTGGTGGCAAGGATGTGGAGAAATTGAAACCCCTATACCCTGGTGGGAATGTAAAATTCCACTGTGGAAAATGATCTGGTGATTCCTGAAAAGGTTTAACATAAAACTGATATATGATCCAACAGTCCCAATCCTAGATATGTCTGCAAGAGAAATGAGAACACATATCCACACAAAAACTTCTAAATGCATGTTCACAGCAGCATATACCTAATGGTCAAAAGGCAGAAACAATCCAAGTATCTATTAGCTGTTAAGTGAATAAATGAAATGTATCATATCCATATAATGGAACATCACTCAGCTATAAAAAGGAATGAGGTACTGACACATGCTACAACATGGATGGACCTTGAAAACTGCATGCTGCATGAAAGAAGCCAGTCCAAAAAGCCACATATGGTATATTTCCATTTATATGAAATATTCAGAACAGGCAAATCTATAGAGACAGAGAATAAATAAATGGTTGCCTCAGTTGAGGGAGTGCAGATATAAAGTTTGGGAGATGCTGGCTACAGGGTATGGTGTTTCTTTGTGGGATGATGACAATGTTCTAAAATTGATGTCGTGATGGATGAACAACTGTGAATATACTAAATTTACATTGAATTGTATACTTTAAATAGACAAATCTAAGAGTACGTGAATTATATCTCAATAATGCTTTTATTAGAAAAACAAACAAAACAGCTGCTAACTAGTGTGGTTATTTAGGAAATTACCCAGGCCATACTCTGCTTCTATTCACCAATACGCCTTTGTATCTTGGCTTTCAGATTTCTGGCAGCAAACCCAAAACTTCAAGACATATGGATGACAAGTATGTGCAAGAGAAACATAGACAGAAGTTTACTAACCTGTAAACTTCACGTATACAGGACACACACACACACACACACACACACACACACAGAAAAAATTAGTAACTTTCAGAGGTGGCTTAGAACTCAGGCTTAAAGGGGAAGTGCCTGGGTGGCTCAGTCGGTTTAGTGTCTGACTTTGGCTCAGGTCATGATCTCACAGTTTGTCAGCACAGATCTCACTGTTGTTAGCATGGAGGAGCCCACTTCAGAACCTCTGTCCTCCCCCCCCCCCGCCCCTCCCCTGCTCACACTCTCTCAAAAATAAATAAACATTAAAAAAAATAATTCAGGCTTAAATATTATCTTCAGCTAAAGACACAAGAAAGATTTAGGAAGGCCAGTTATGGGGAGGTGCCCAGTAAAAGTAGGTTAACACGGTAAGGTTTGTTCTGTAGCTTTCAGTTGGTACCATCTCAATTGATAAGGGTTTAAAGTTGTCTCTGGAGGTTAACCTTTGTCCTTCTTGGTAAGAAGGGAAGAGTGACACCTTTATCAATTTATGTCCTGCTATTAGGCAAATAGGGAAGGATAGAGAGCTTTTTTAGTATTTGTTTCTTCTCTGTTGCCTTCAGCTCAAAATAATCCTTATGCCAAAGTGGCATATTTTGGGATGGCATATTCTGTCTCCCTTTCAATAGCTAACAATCATTAAATATTGACAAAGTGCTGTGCAGTACTAAGGGCATGACATACAGTAAATGCTCCTGAAAGCAGAAACTCACTCTTTGTTGAATTATCACATACTAGGTGATATCAGGACTTCAGAAAAAAAAAAAGTGGTTATTCTTACACACACATTGGAGACTTTGCCAAACAGTACTGGGTATGATCTAACACACATCACTGAAGACAGTAAATTGGTTCACTAAGAGTCAAAACCTTAACAATCCCTACTCATTAAAGGACAGGAAAAATGACAAGTCCAAGATCCCCTAATGCGGGACCTAGTGATCCTACATTTATTGCAGCAGACATGATTAATTTTTTCCCCTAATTTTTAAAATTTCTAAAACTATTTTGAAAATTTTCAAGCATATAGCAAACTTGAAAGAATTTTGTAGTGGGCACCTATACACTTACCCCTAGATTGTACAGTGAACATTTTACTATACTTTATCAATATCTGTCCCTCTATCCTTCTGTCTACTCATCCATAACCCATCCATTTTTTTTGAACAAAGTAAATTTGCAAACATCAGTACAATTACCCTTAAATATTTAATTAATCAGAATTCAATATCTGCTTAGTTTTTTTCCTTTAGTGTAAAACTTACTTTCAATGAAATGCAAATCTTAAATGTATGTTTGCTATTATGAAAATGCCATTATACCTACAAGAGCAGCACAGCCTGATTTGCCTTTGTCTGGTGAGGTTGCATGGCTGGGACTCACCCTCAGGGTCCTGCATGTACAGGGTTGAATCCTCTTTTCATTTAAAATGTTTACATTTTGTTCATCATAGATTTTTTAACCCACTTGTAGTTCAATCAATAAACATCATGATTTTGGGTCACTTCCCTTGTGCATGTAACTACTAACCCTGAGTGATAAGCAAGGCACTATCTAACAATGACAGATGACCAAACTGACCAATGCAGACCAAATGCTGACCCATTGGCAACGTGATGGAACCACGTTGGGACTAACATTCTCCTGAGCTGATGAGTGGAGGTGGGAGGGTCTCAAATTGGGGTGAGTTTCAAAAATGTGAGGTGTTGGTGAAAGAATTTGTTTTGTGTTAGTAAGCAGACTGCTTGAAAATGGAAGCTAGTGGTGCTGCTCTGCTAGGCAGAGAGCTTTAGCTGAACAACCTGCTGGATATGAAATTGAGTAGAAGACCACCAAGCTAGTCAATTTCCCTCCCAGCACCCTCACATACAGACCACCTGCCCTGGCTGCTGTCTGGGAGGGGGACGTCAGCTCTGGGGCCAAGAGGGGCTGTGTGTGCACTGCTGGTACTTTCTTTGCAGCAATGCATGGATTCTTAGCAAACAGCTAAGAGCAGATAACTTTGCTCTAGGACTAGGTCCTTGATTTTTAGTGCTTTCACAACAGACTTGGGCCAAAGCAGGATGGTATATGTATGATCTAATTCTAGGAAGAAGGAAATAATAAAGGAGCCCATTGTTACCACACATACCTTCAGTGGTAGAAAAAAAAAAATGTTTCCCAATGGAAAATTATGCATACTCTTCTGCCTTATCTGATTCTGATTTTTCCCCCTTCTGATTCTGGGCTGTTTTATAACTCTATGAGCTGCAGATAACTACTATCCATGTGAATTCTGCCTGTCTAGGAGAATTCCAAAGGACTCTCCTCCCCAACTTCTGGAAAAAAAGCAGCTTTGCCTCCTTTCAATTCATTTCAATATTTCCTTGACTCCATATACACTTTTGCTTTAGATTTCTTTATTGGACTTAGTGTTATAAAATCTGTCTGGTTCCTGAATTGAATGCAGGAGCTAAATAATACCATTAGCACATGTCCATTCTTATATTTGAATGAGTCATGATTTTATCTTTTCCTGAAATTTACCTTTTAACAGCCCCCACCCTGCCTCTTTCTAAGTCTTTCGGGATCATGAAGTAACATGCATCTTGTTCTGTGTAGCTCTTCCAAGGAGAAGAAGGCATGTGTTTCGGGGGAACAGGAGTGGATTGGGGCTCACATTGATGGAACACGTACTCTGCTACTTTACGAACAAAACTGAATCCAATTTTCACAACAACCCCATAAAACAGTAATTGCTACCCCATTGTATGGAGGAGACAACGCACGTTCAGATTATTTCAAAGATGCACATTGTTCAGAGATAAGTATTAATGGAGATAAGTATTCAGAGTATTCAGAGATAACTTTATTATTCAGAGATAGTGTTCAAAGACAAATAATTTGAGGGTGCCTGGGTGGCTCAGTTGGTTAAGCATCTGACTTCAGCTCAGGTCATGATCTCACGGTTTGTGAGTTCGAGCCCCACATCAGGCGAGCTCGAGCCCCACTTCAGGTGAGTCTGGCTTCTCTCTCTCTTTCTCTCTCTCTCTCTCTCTCTCTCTCTCTGCCCCTCAGTCACTTATGCCTCTCTCTCTCTCAAAAAAAAAAAATATAAGTAATTTGACCAACATCACTTATGTTGTACAGTTAGGATTTGAAGTCATATTTGTCTAAACCCAAAATTATGTGATACTATTGCCCTACGATATAAGGAGGTGGCCCTGCCCTGGATAGAGTTTTTAGGCTTGGGGAATATTTCTCCCTGGTCCACAGAGATACACAGGATATCCACCTGGAATGTTAAGTTGTTAATCAGTGGACTTATCGATGTCAAAGGAAGAAATGGGTGGTGCTTACCTGCCACAGCATTTCCCTCATTCTCTGGTCCTGTTCCACCAGAAAACCCAGGCAGAAAGAAGTCTGTGAAGAGCAATCATTTGGGGGTTAGACTGGTCTCCCAGTCAAAACTATTGTGTAAGATAAGCAACTGAATAGCCTAGCACCCAGTTCATTTGGATAACTTAACAAATATCAAAGTGATCACACCCTCTGAGAAAAAGCATTCTGAAAGGGTTTCATTTGCTAAGAGAAAAGAAGACTATGTTAGGTATACTAGGAAGCCTTTAGATAATGTTCTAGTTGGGTTAGGCAAAGACTTAGAAGCCTCTTTCAAACTGTTATCACTATGAATCGCATTATTTGGTGTTTTGTCACCCTATTTTTTAAAGTAGGCTCTACTCCCAAGGTGGGGCTTGAACTCACGACCCTGAGACCAAGAGTAGCATGCTCTACTGAATAAGACAGCCAGGCCCCTGGTCAGGCTATTCTTTCTATTAATTTCTATTTCATGCTCATTGCATACTTTCATACAGGACATAGAAATTATCAAGTACTGCCAGCTATAGGAGACAATTTAAAAATAACTTCAGAACCAACTGTTCATTTAAGCATTTAAAAAAATGGTATGGAAATTTTAAGAATTAATAAATAGGATAGAAGGCATGCAAATATTTCCATATTCTGATCACAGTGCATACATTATTAATAGTCTAAAAATAATATGAATTTAAAGAGAGTTCTGTTTCTGCAATGGAGGAAAATACAGTAAAATAGGCAGCATTAAGGTAGATGAAGCTTTGCGTAGGTGCTCCAGTGCCCTCTGCTGGAAATGTTTTAGTACTGTAACTCACGCTGACCATAGGGCCATGGAGCCTTCAGCATTCTGGTGAAGTCTTCTCAGAATAATGGTTTTAAATGCATAAAGTAGATGGGGCGCCTAGATGGGTCAGTCAGTTGAGCGTGTGACTCTTGATTTTGGCTCAGGTCATGATCTCACGGTTCATGAGTTTGAGCCCCGTGTCTGGCTCCACACTGACAGTGTGGAACCTGTTTGGGATTTTCTCTCTTTCTCTCTCTCTCAAAAAAATAAGTAAACTTTAAAAAAATAAATAAATAAGTGAATAAAATAAAATAAAGAAAATAATTACGTTTAAACACGGTTATAGGAATATCAAAATATCTTAAAACAAATTTATAAGTTATTTATTGCCTCATTAAATAAAAAGATCTAGCTTTGGGCCTAATTAGTGTAATTTCAAAGTACTGATGCACTTAAACAACATTTCAAGATGTTGTGACAATGATAATCTTGCATGAAAATATCTGTGATTTCTGAGGCGCGTTGGTGGCTCAGTCGGTTGGGCATCTTCAGTCTTGATTTCTGTTAAGGTCTTGATCTCAAAGTCATGGGTTCAGGCCAAGTCATGGGTTCAGGCCTTATGCTGGGCACTGTGCTGGGTAGGAAGCCTACTTTAAAAAAAAGAAAAAGAAAAAGAAAATATCTGTGATTTCTATTGATGATGAAATTTAAGATAGTGTGTGTATTTGTTTCCTGGGGCTGCCATCATAAAGTATCACAAAATGAGTGGTTAAACAACAGAAATGTATTGTCTCACAGTTCTAGAGGCTAGACATCTACGATCAAGGTGTCGGCAAAACCACGTTCCCTCTGAAGACTCTAGAAGAGGATCCTTCTTTTCTTCCAGCTTGTGGTGGCCCCGAGTCTTTCCTTGGCTGGTGGCAGTGTCTCTTGGACATCTGCCTTGCATACCTGGAAATTACTTTTGTGAAAGATAATTAACTACTCCACTGTTTGAAAAAGATTGAATACAATGGAAACGTCCATTAATAGACCAGGTTAAATAACCAAAGGCACATCTATACAGTGACGTGGAGAGGGAGGCAGGGGTGGGGGGTGGGGTGGCTCCAAGCCCAGGAAGGGCAGTAGAAGCCCGGGGAAGGCAGGGAATGGATTCTCCCCTAGAGCCTCCGGAAGGAGCAGGGCATTTTGATATTGGCCCAGAGCAACTGATACTGGACTTCTGGTCCCCAAAAGTGCGAGAGAATTAATGTTTTTGGTTTTTTTAAGGTACCCAGTATGTGGTAATTTGTGATGGCCGCTCAGCACACAGCCCAGCAGGTCTGGGTTACTGCCCCCGCTCCACCAGTGCGGGCGGGATAATGAGCCCAGTCAGGGCGCACAGCCCCCCTTGGGCGGGTAGACAACCTTGACATCACTCTACACACTTTGCAGAGGGTTCTGGTGGCGACTTGGCAGCACAGCTTGTGTGACTCTCCTTTGTCTCCCCCTCCTTCACTCCTGCCTGCTGGGGTCACTTCCTGCTCAACCAGATGAACTGAGGCCCAGGCTTCGTCTCAGCTCTGCCCTGGTAGGGGTGGGGGTGGGATGGGGACGGTGCCCAAGGCAGGTCCATCCCTTCAAGACTCAGATTCAAATGAAATCCAAGAAAAGACTTACAGAATTTTTAAAAATATAGCAATTAAAGGGCCACCTACTTAGGAAGTGTTAAAGGGGCCCTGTGGCACCACTGCTTTGTTCTTTACCCATACTCTCAACCAGTTCCCAGACTGGGGCTCTTAAAAATGGTTGGCAGAGCGGATGGGGGAAGGCAGTGCCTTGCCCACATGCCCCTTGAGAATTAAATTTAGCTATGTTTTCATTTCAGTGATAATCTAGAAAAATGGGTGGGTTTACTCTGCACCGACTAGATGACGCCATCCAGGAAAGCCCCTGGCAGGTGGGCGTTGGTCCCATATGGATGGCTGTGGTGGCATCAGGGAAATCGCCTGTGGTTACAGAGCTCTACTTCCAGTGAAGTTTCCCAAGAGTCTCAATTTTCTTTGGTTCATAAGGAAGGATTATCTTTTAGGGGCACCTAGGCGGCTCAGTCAGTTGAGCATCCGACTCTTGATTTCAGCTCAGGTCATGATCCCAGGGTCGTGGGATCAAGCCCCACGTCAGGCTCTGTGCTGAGCATGGAGCCTGCTTGGGATTCTCCTTCTCTCTCTCTTCCTCTGCCCTTCTCCCTGCTCACACACACACACTCTCTCTCTCTCAAAATTAAGTAATAAAGTAAAGTCAAGTCATTTGAGAAGCACTGTTGTAACCAGCTATGGTGTATGGTGGGGCTTGCTGCAATGGGTAAGTGGTCAAGGGCAGGGGTTAGGCCTGGGTTTAAGACCCACTGTTTATGAGTTGTGTGTTGCTGGACAAGCTTTACTCAACCTGTCTGAGCTAGAGCTTCCTGCTCAATCAATTGCAGTGCTAACAATAGTTACACCATAGGATTGTTATAAATCTTTCATGAAATGAAGTATGTGAAGTACAGAGCACGGTGCCAGGATATAGGGCTAATAGTGTCCTCATAAATAATAACAGGCAGAGGAAAATAGAGTGGTAACAACAACAATGATGATGATGATAATAATAATAATAATAAAATAGGGACAACTGACATTCATGCAAAGGAAACATTTTCAGAGCTGCAGACCAGTCACCCTGTCTTGCTCTCTTTCCACCACAAGGGGGCGGAGGCATAAGCTCAAGCTATTTTATGAGAAAAGCCCCTAGGCTTACCCTCCGGCAGCAGTTTGGTATATAAAGGAAGAGTCCGTGGTCCTGGGTGCCTTAGGTCCATACTCCCAGGGCCTCCATTTTTGTTCACACTCCATTCTAAAGGCTACAACAAAGTAACAAAGTAACAATAATAGAACAAATATAATAAGAATAATATAATAAAAAATAATGGAACAAAGTAAAAAAAGGAATAATAGCTGTCATTTATTGCCTGCAGGGCACTGAATAAAACTGTATGTGTGCATGCACATACACACATAGATGCACACATATACACACTCAAATATATTCTAGGAATTTGGTATGTTTCAGGGTGAAGGGTAGAGTTTAAATACTATGAAAAAATTGTGTAGAGAAGCAGATATTCTCAAATCAAAATATTTTAAAAAGCTACCCTAACCAAGAAGAAATTGTGCAAGGCTGAACTTGAAGCGGTTCCCCCTTTCTGTCCCTTTATACACACGGGCACACACACACACACACACACACACACATACACACAAAACCACACACATCACACACATATACAAACATACAGTTACATGTCCCCTTATATATCAAGGGTAGTTGGGCTCATTAGCACGGAGGTGGAGGGGCTCAATTACCAAGGGAAGATGTCAAGGCTTGAAAGGCTCTCACCTGTGGAGCCTACAGCTGTGATGACTGGGCGTGTGAATCACGCACCAAAGCTATGGTTCTGCTTACACTTCTGGTGCGAAATTGTGGACCCTGCCCCACATCAGAAGAGGTGTTTGACAGCCCAGCGGGACTCCACAAATCTCTCACACCTGAGCCAAAGAATCTCAGCATTGCTATTTCCTAAAAATGCTTTAGATCAGATTAAGTTGCCCAGACTTGCAAACCCACTTGACCTCCTGGCTGAGCGCCCGGCTGACTTTGGCCAAGCGAGGAATTAATAGCCGTTTGACAGTTGAGAGGCACCCTGTACTGGCTCTCAGATTGTCTCTGTGAATCTTTGATCTGGGGAAAGGATCTGGCTTGGGGGACCCGCAGTTAGGTTCTCCTCAACCAGAATAAAACCAAGATTACTATATTTCTTCATTTAAATAACAAAGCACAGGACAACCTGGAGAAATGCATCCCTTTTCATCATTTGCTTTCCTCAAACAGGTACTCATTACAAGCTGACAGCCTGGAAACACCCCTGGAGGCAGCTTTCCTGATTGTATTGTTGATAGGGGAGCAGACTTTGCTGTCCGCAAGGCAGAAACGTGAGACTCTAGGTACCGCCGTGCAGGCAAGTCAACTGTCGACTTTAGGTCTGCGATCAGTGAGGTCTTTTCTCTGAGGCTTGGAAGTGGGGCAGTTGTTCCTCCAGGAACCCTGGGGCAAAACTCCCTGGAAGGCTCAGGCCACTGTGTAATACAGATGTGAGCACGCATAGAAGAAAGACTGGAAAGAAATATCGCAACATATTAACCAACAATGAACTCTGGGGGTTGGAGGTGGCTATGATATTTATTTCCTTTTTTATTCTTATAAACACAGTTCAGACTGACTCTGAGGAGCATGGGTTACTTTTATCAGAAATTCACATTCTTCAAAGAGGGTCCCGGTGGAGCCAATGCAGATGAGAGACACATGGAATGTGATGGAGACCAGGAAAGCGATTCATCAACACTCTTTATTGGGATCTCAGGGAGAGTGGAGTGTGGTGCCATGGGGACGTGGGGGACACGGAGTAGAAGCCACAGTCCTGCCCTCGAGGAGGGACGGGAAGAAAGGGAACAGACATCGGGACTCGCCAGATCCCTGACAAGTCCTTACATGCGTCAGTCCCTTAATTCTCTGAGGCCCCTGAGGGGCTGTTTTTATGATTCTCACTTTACAAGGAGCACACAGAAGCCCAGAAAGTGGGGCAGCTGGGCCAGGTCGCCTGGGCCCGTGAGGAATTAATTCGCTAATGTCCGGCAGTGTGGATGGCGGGTGGGGGCACCCAGCCACGGTTTCACGCAGGAGTTTTGGCCATCGGTCGAAACAGTTTTGGAAACTGTGGAAGGGGCTCTCTCTCTCGGGAGGCAGAGGGGGCTGGTCTTACTGAAGTGGAGCCCAGCTGGCAGCCCTCATTTGTGGGGCAATTTGCAGCAGGGGGAGTAAGCAGGGGCTGGGGGTGGGCTGCATTTCCAGAGTCTTCTGAGGCTTTTCCGGGTAATCAGTGATGTGAAATGCATTTAAAACTTAAAGGCTGGCTGCCAAGTACCTTATGAAACTTCAGAGTTGGACTTATTTTTATTCTCTTTGTGCTGTAAATTCAGACACATTTCTAATAAACCTAGCAAAGACTAAGGCATAGCATGAGTTTTGTTTTTTGTTTTTTGTTTTTTTTTAACATCAAAACCCACTAACCTCCCTACAGATATGGGCCATTTATGCTTACTCAGGGCCTGTGGTTCTCCTTCTCAGCATGTAAAATTGACATTAGCAAACATCAGCATCTCTCATGCGTGGGTCCTCTGATGTCAGCAAGGAGTGGCTTGTCCTTCTGGGACATTTGAGCTCTGAAACCCTGATTTTCTTACTAAATAAGCCTTAAGGTCACCAAATAACCAAATAACCATTCCTTGAGTCAAGAGGCCTTTCTGGCCTATGAGACTTTGAAGGACATTTCTGTTTATTTCTCCTTTCTGGTGAAAGTGTGGGTGTGATCTCTGAAAGCCCGTTGAAAAAAAATTCATGCAGTGGAATTATTTGGATGCGTTTGCTAGGGTTGTTGTAACAAAGTATCACAGGCTAGGGGGCTTAAACAATAGAAATGTATTTCCTTACAGTTCCGGAGGCTGAAGTCTAAGACCAGGAGTTGGGAGGGGTGGTTTCCCAAGGCCTCTCTCCTGGGCTTGTTGATGGCTATCTTCTCCCAGTCTTTGCTCAGCCTTCCCCATGTGTATGTTCTGACCTCCTCTTCTTAAAAGGACTCCAGTACCTGGAGGCAATCCTAAATACCTCATTTTTAACTTCATTATTTCTTTAAAGACCCTACCTCCAAATGTAGTCACATTCTCAGGTGTTAGGGGTTAGAACTTCAACAGATGAATTTGGGGATTGACAGCCTGTAACATCACTGGAGGGAGCAGAAAGGGGGTGGAAATGCTCTGCTGTATCCTTCATGGGCCCCATGGGGAGATGACCTTCCTCACCCACTGTGAACTCAAAGATGAAGGTTCCATTGGGGATGATACCAGCCCTTTGCCCCCCCTCACCTGGGACCTCAATCTTCCAGCTTCTACCGCGCGGTGAGGAAAGGGATCCCCGTGACAACGCCTTGCGGTCCCAGAAGGGGGCAGAGATGATTCGCACCTGAGCAGCACAGGTGTAGGGCTCTCCACCTGTTCAATGCGCAAAACAGCAAAACAGCAAAACGCGTAGGAACCCACGGGAGTTTCGCTGGGGGATCTTCGTAGGTCACCTAGAGTGCAGGGCAACGCGGGGATTGGAGACACAATTGTCAGACAGATAGGCAGAGTCATGGCCTGCCCCGCCACCAGCTGTGGAAGGATGTGGCTTTATTTATTCACCCACTAAACAAATATTTGCAGGGGTCAGATCTGTGCTAGGTGCCCGTGCTTGGGATTCATCAGCAAACAAAACAGGCAAGGACGTGTGAGCTCCTGAGCTCAGAAGCTTCCATTCCAAGGAGGGGGTGGGGACAGATGCAGACTGCCCCCCTCCCAGGTGCTTCCTGGGAAAATGTCCACTCAGTCCTGGGGAGCTGGGAATCCCCGCCCTCCTGCTTCTGAGGGTTTCTGGGTGGTTTCCTGTTTCAGCCCCACAGCCAGGGGAAATTTCTGCTTTCTACTCTTCTGAACTGTAAGCTAAGATTGGCACACGCTCCAGGAGGGATTTTTCTGGTTAAAGGAGAATCTTATGTCCCTGCACACACTTCTTTTTTTTTTTTTTTTTTTTAATTTTTTTTTTCAACGTTTATTTATTTTTGGGACAGAGAGAGACAGAGCATGAACGGGGGAGGGGCAGAGAGAGAGGGAGACACAGAATCGGAAACAGGCTCCAGGCTCTGAGCCATCAGCCCAGAGCCTGACGCGGGGCTCGAACTCACGGACCGCGAGATCGTGACCTGGCTGAAGCCGGACGCTTAACCGACTGCGCCACCCAGACGCCCCTGCACACACTTCTTAATACATCCTGAAAAAGTCAGTTTAAATGTCATTTCCCGTGAGAAACCTTGTCTGACCCTCCAGGCTTTCTTCTGAGCTCTCAAAGCGTGAGTCACTGAGTCACGCTGCATCGCATCGCAGCTCCAGGCCAGGTCTCCACCTCGTCCTGTACCTGCTCTAGGCCACTAGTGTCCAGCTCCGAGAATGTGCTGGGCCCAGGAAAAACCCGAAGACCCAGCTGGAACTGCCTTCAGTCTGGTCCTTAAGGGTCCGTCCCTATCAACTCTGAAGCCCATGGATCTATGACTATGTGATTCCCAAGTAGCCACAAACATAAACGATATTTTATTATCGGCAACAACTAAAAGCGTGGTATGAAAATCTGTTATTTTTCCTGTCTTTTTTGCTTTTGATGATTTTTTTTTAAATTTTTTAAGTTTATTTTGAGAGAGAGAGAGAACAGGAGTGCGGGAGGAGTAGGGGAGAGAGAGAGAATCCCAAGCAGGATCCACACTGCCAGCACAGAGCCTTATGTGGGGCTCGAACCCACAAACCATGAGATCATGACCTGAGCCAAAGTCAAGAACCAGACACTTAACTGAGCCACCCAGGTGCCCCAAGATATTGTTTTAAGTAATCTCTACACCCAACATGGGGCTCGAATTCATGACCCTCTGTTATTTTTCTTGATGAGGGTAAAATGAAATGTTTGTTGCCTCTGTTCATTATAGAAGGAAATGCTAAATGTCAGTTATAGATTAGTAAAAATAAAGAGGTAACTTTTTCCTATTTAAATTCGTGGATCTGGGGCTCCTGGCTGGCTAAGTCGGTAGAGTGTGTGATTCTTGATCTCAGGGTTGTGAGTTCAAGCCTCACATGAGGGGCAGAGATTACTTTAAAAATGATAAAGTTTGGGGCACCTGGATGGCTCAGCTGGTTAAGCATCTGACTCTTGGTTTTGGTTCAGGTCATGATCTCACGATTCGTGAGTTTGAGCTCCATGTCGGGCTCTGTGCTGACAGTGCAGAGCCTGCTTGGGATTCTCTCTCTCTCTCTCTCTCTCTCTCTCTCTGTCTGTCTCTCTGTCTCTCTCTCTTCCCCACTCTGCCTCCCCCCCCATCTCTCAAGATAAATAAATAAACTCAAAAAAATTTTTTAATAAAAAAATTTTTTAAACTTCTTTAAAAAATAAATTTGTGGACCCCTTAAATTCTATTCACAGACTCCTTAAAGGACCTGTACTTGTTTAACAGCCTCCAGACTAGACCTTTCTTCTCCCAAGTTGTACTGAGCTCAGGCACCATGCAACCCCCAGTAAGCTCAAGTGCAAGTTTCCACCACCTCCTAAACCTTGGGGTGGTCTGAAGTCAGGTGCTGTCAGTTCCTACCCTCTACGTGTACAGTGTCCTCCATGCAGAGTGAACTCGGCCCTTGTTCCTGCCCACCCCCCACCACCAGTGCATCAGCATCATAAGCCCCAGGGAATTACAGCAACTAGCCCATGAGTCCGGTAGACCTTCCCTTCTCCCCACTGGTGCTCCTTGGCTGCCCCAATGCCAGAGGTTGCTTCATTTTCTCTTGCTCCTTTCTCCCAAGCACTTCCTAGTCTCTCTGGCTTCCCCCTTCTTCCTTTACTTCCTCTCCTTTTCATTCCATATAGAAAGCTCGGCTACAGTCCTGCCCATCCCAGCAATTCAGGCTCTTAGACTAACACAGGCCAACTAAGGCTCTCTTTGGGTAGGCAGGTCAACAATTGCAAGCTATTTACCCAAGTGTTTCTTCCAAACACATCCAGACCTCTTTTTAAGATTAACTTTGATAAATAAAATCTTCATCCTGTTACAACAGGTAAGGTCTTGGGGCACCTGGATGGCTCAGTCAGTTAAGCATCCAAATCTTGATCTTGACTCAGATCATGATCTCACAGTGAGATCAAGCCCCATGTCAGGCTCTGTGATGACAGTGTGGAGACTGCTTGGGATCCTCTCTCTCCCTCTCTCTCTGGTTTCCCTCCCCCCTCAAAAATAAATAAATAAATAAATAAACTTTTAAAAAAGACGGATCAGGTCTTTGAAAAAACCTTGCTCCTTTGGGATTTCCCCTGACTAATGTGCCCTCCTCAGGGCAAGGACATGATCCATTTTCATCACTACCGCTTCTTTTCTTTAACCATTGGCCACTTGTTCATTTGGGCTCATAGTCGAGTGTAGTCCAGGGACTCTACATAAACACAAATACTTTATGATAAGTAGGTTTATTCAACAAATGCAAGAATGGGTTATCATTAGGGGATCGATCAGTGTAGTTCACTGCATTGATCCATACAGTTATCTCAATAGACTCCCAAAAAAGCACTTGACAAGGTTGAATACTGTTGATAAAACTCTTAGCAATCCAGGCGTAGAAGGCCACACCAACCCTAACCAGGTGTCTACCAGAAAGTTGCAAAAATCATGACATGTAATAGTGAAATACTATAAAGAAGGGATTACCTGCCATCCTTGCTTCTCTTCAACCTTGTAATGTGGGTCCTTGACAACAAAGTAAGAAAATGGGGCCTGAGTCTAAGGTGGGAAAAAATATATTGTTGCTATGGCAGGTGATGTGATGAACTACCTAGAAAATGCAAGACACCAAATGAAAAGCTAATAGAATTTGGTAAGGTGGTGGAATACAAGATCAGCATATACATATCAGTGGCTTTCACAATTATTAGGATGGCTATTAAGAAAAAAAAATAGAAAATAGGTATTGGTGAGGGTGTGGAGAAATTGGAACCCTGCTGCATTGCTGATGGGAATGTGAAATGGTGCAGCCACTGTGGCAAACAGTATGGCAAGTCCTCAAAAAATTAAACATAGAATTGTCCTAGGACCCAGCCATCCCACTTCTGGATATATATCCAAAGAAGTGAAAGCAGGGACTCCAACAGATACTTGTACACTGAGTATTCATCACGTCCATAGCACCATTATTCCCAACAGCGAAAAAGTTGAAGCCGCCCAAGTGTCCATTGCCAGATGAATGTATAAACAAGACGTGACATATATGTACAGTGGGATGTTGAAACATAAAAAGAAACGAAATACTGACACATGCTACAATATGGATGAAACCTGAAGACATTAAGTGGAAGAGTCAGTCACAAAAGAACAAATATTCTGTGAGATTCCTAGAGGGGCCAAAGTCATAAAGACACAAGGTAGAATGGGGGATGCCAAGGGCTGGAGGTAGGGCAGCCTGGGGAGTTACCGTTTAATGGGTGCAGAGTCTATCTGGGAAGATGAAAAGGCTCTGGAAATGAGTGGTGATGATCGATGGACAACGATGTGAATTTACCTGATGCCACCGAACCATTGGTCAAAATGGTAAATTTTATGTGTGTGTTATCATAATATAAAAATCAATGGTTTTCTTAATCACTAACTATAGCCAATTAGAAAATGTAAGGGGGAATGGAATCTACTCACAAAAGCGACCGAATCCATAACATGATTACAAATAAAAGCCCGATGATAGTGTTATAATAGTCACCAAAATGCTATAGGCTCGGGGACAGGCAAATAAATGAACAAAACTGAATGGAGAGTTCCCAGACATACCTTGGCTAAGAGTGGACCTTATTAACAAAAAAGTAGACATGTGCATAGAGACAAAGAGGCTCACAGAAATGACATTTGAAAGAGCAAACAACGTTAACAACGTACGTTTTCGGTGGTGGGGCATGGTTGAAGGAGGAATGTCAGTCACCTCGCCTTTTGTGGCTGGTTTAGAAAGGAAGCACAGACGTCAGTTCTGACATGAAATTATCTTGGTGATCTGTTGAGAAGCATGTTTTCACATAACACCTCAAGCATTGGACATAATCTCATTTGTTTATGAACCAAATAAAAACTACATATTTGTATATTCATCTATGGAGGTAAATGCATCGAAAAATGTCTAGAAGTATACATATCAAACTGTTATGATTGACTGTGGGGGACATTTTTTTAATGTTTTATTTACTTTTGAGAGACAGAGAGAGACTGACAGCTCAGAGCCTGACGAAGGGCTCGAGCTCATGAGCTGTGAGATCATGATCCAAGCTGAAGTCGGATGCTTAACCGACTGAGCCACCCAGGCGTCCCTCTCTCATGCACCTTTTTACACTGGGCTGGGGCCTTCCCTCTGCACCCGGTCACCTTGGCCGAGGCCCCCTCCTAACCTTGGACAGGACTGCCCCTGAGGGCTGCAGACTCGCCCGTCCACCAGGTCTGTGCACTGCCTACTGGCTTCTCTCTGGTCTCCAGGAGGCTGCTCACTGGCTCTCCGCTGAAAGGGTACACGCCACCTCATTAGAGCCAGGGACACCATCAAACCTTTTGTGTGGAGTGACAGAACTGCTTGGGCCTTGCTGATAATTGACCCTCTCCCCTTCTTTCTCCCTGCCATCCTCTCCCTTCTCCCCTGTATCCCTCCTTCTCTCCTCCCTTTCCCCTCCCCCGTCTCCCACACACAGCATACTGGGCACCATGTCTGGTGCAGACACTGTGCTGGAAGGTGGGCACACAGCAGTGAACAAAACTAAGTTGGACCTGTCTTTCAGAGTTCACAGTTTATTGGGAGGGAGAGATATCAACCTAATAATAGCACAAATCAAAACCTGTCTTGCAACACATAAGGTGTTTGAAGGAAGGGCCTATCACCAACAGGGGTCCTTCCAGCCCACTTAATCAACCAAGATGCTACTGAGGTGGAGGCTTGAAAGGCAAGAGCAGCTCTGGGTGAGGAGTAGGGAGGGCCAGGGGAGGCCCAGGTGGTGGCCTTGGGCCTGGGAGGAGCAGAAAGTGATCAGTGAGTGGAAAGGGGCTAGAAGGGGGAGTCTGGCCCCTCCCCAACAGTGTCCTTGGCCTTTTCACCTCCTCCCATCAAAGCCAGCCCCCAAGGGAGGGAACACGATCATTGGAAATTGTTGCTGTGCAAGCCAAGTCCCCAGCTGCTGCTCCCGCCACCCCACCCCCCATGCTGTGCCCACTTGGTTAAAAGGGCCCCATCTGCTGCCAAGGGGCAGTGGGTGGGATTTCGGGAAGGCGTTGCTGGGCTTTTACTAGGATGAGACTGAGCTGAACTGTTGTTCTGACACGGCAGCAGGTGAAGAAGGGCTAATGCCACTCGAGACCTTTTGAGCTGAGTGACCCCAGGGACTCAGGTCCAAGGCGGATGGGTCCCCTTCCTCCCCAGGGGGCTGTCTTGGGTGGACTCGGGTGGTGACTGGCTGGGGCTGGGCTGTGGAGACCAGGCCAGAGCACTTGATGCCAGCTCTGGTTTTGATGGGCTGAATAGGAGGCGGGGTGGGGCGTGGGGAGGGGCCCCCTGAAAAGCCCCGCCAGGGGCCTGGATGTGGAGGCAAGCAGGTGTTCTGAACACACTTCCTCCTCCCCCACTGCTCCCCACTGTGGCCCCTTCTATTTATAGTGCTTCCTCTCCAGAGCTCCTCACTTGAAAAGTGCCCTTAACACACACAAACACACAAGAAAAAAAATTCTGAAAAATGTCAAACCACAGGTCCTTTCCCCACTTTTCTTTTAAGTTTCTAGGTTTGCACTGTTCCTGGTTGACCCTACAGCAGACAGGGTCAAATGGGTGCCCTGGGTTTGAAGAGGTTCAGAAGGTGCTGGTAGTTGAGGCCAGGCTCCTTCTGCAAAAGTTGCTAGGGACCAACTCAAGGGGCAGAGAATAGGACATCCTTTCTCCCCAGCGAAATAGGAGGCCTTGAAGACGAGGCCACTAGTAGCTGGAATGTTTGCCTAGATCAGCAACAATGATCTCAGGTAAGAGGACAGCTGGAAATTTATTATGTGTATTTCATCATAACTAAAAAAAAAAGTTTTTAAACCCTTTGTGGATTTCAACTGAATGGTTGAAAAATACCGCACGACACAGTATCTAACTTCTCCAAATACTATTTGAAAACTCTAATTGTGCAATCACAGAGGAAACGTTTCTTTTGACAAAGAGTTATTTTTTTTTAAATCTTTTTAATGTTTATTTATTTTTGAGAGAGAGAAGGGGCAGAGAGAGAATCCGAAGCAGGCTCCGGGCTCTGAGCTGTCAGCACAGAGCCCGATGTGGAGTTCTAACTCACGAACCACGAGCTCATGACCTGAACTGAAGTTGGACGTTTCACTGACTGAGCCACCCAGGCACCCCTCGTTTTGACAGTTTAAATTTTTTTTCAGATAATTAAAATTTTTGTCACCCTTGGTCTCTTTTTCTCTTTGAATATCCAGAAAGGGTGGTGTGGACTAAAGCTAACTACACACAAACCCTGTGGCCCAGGAATCCTGCTCTGGGCATTTACAACCAGAAATTAGTACTTAGGTTCATTAAAAGATGTGCTCAGGGATGTTCACAGCACCACTGTTTGTAATATGCTCAGTCTGGATACAGCTCAGATGCTCATCAACCGGAAAAATGAACACATAAGCACTGGCTCACCCAAAGGAATGTGTGCAGCAACGGGCCTGAATGAGCTGTAACTATTAGCAATATGGAGGAAGCGCTCCGAAATAACGTTGAGCACGAGAAGCTGGAGTTGGAAGCAAGCATACCATGTGATTCCATATACATAAAGCTCAAAACCAGGCAAGAGCAATCTGGGGCACAGTGCTAACCTTGGGAGGTAGTGATTGGAAGAGGCTTCTGGGTTCATGGAACATTCAGGATTTTTTATCTAGGTGCTAGTACATGGGTGTGTTTGCTGTATGAAAAATCCATTGAGTTTATGATTTTTGCCCTCTTCTGTAAGGATGTTATATTTCCAAAGAAAAGCTTAGGTAAAGAACAATGGGGGCCCCTGTATGGCTCAGTCTGTTGAGCGTTCGAGTCTTGATTTCAGCTCAGGTTGTGGTCCTGGGGTTGTGGGATTGAGCCCTGCGTCAGGCTCCGTGCTGAGTGTGGAGCCTGCTTAAGATTCTCTCTGTCCCTACTGCTCTCTGTCTGGTTCTCTGTCTCTAAATAAGTAAATAAGGAAAGAAAGAAAGAAAGAAAGAAAGAAAGAAAGAAAGAAAGAAAGAAAGAAGAAAGAAAGAAAAGAAAGAAATAAGGAAGAAGAAAGAAAGAAAGAAAGAAAAGAAAGAAAGAAATAAGGAAGGAAGAAAGAAAGAAAGAAAAAAAAGAAAGAAGGAAGGAAGAAAGAAAGAAAGAAAGAAGAAAGAAAAGAAAGAAATAAGGAAGAAAGAAAGAAAGAAAGAAAAGAAAGAAATAAGGAAGAAGAAAGAAAGAAAGAAAAAGAAAGAAAGAAAGAGAAATGGAAAAAAAGAACAATGAACGGTTTAGGAGATACTCCTTTTACATTCAACTTCTGCAGTGGAAAAACCAGAAAGAAGAATGCATGTGTTCATGAATGGATTTTTGGTGACTGACCTGGGCACACGTGGATTCTTGGTGACTGACTTGGGCACTGTGTGGGTCCCAGGGAAGGACGGCATCCCCTTCTTCCTGGAAAAGCACGGGTCTGGGAGAAAGTCTAACACAGTGATTACAGTTTTTAATCTCATTTCATTGATTCTGTGCTTTTTCAGTTATAGGCTCCTCGGCGAAGTCAGGCAGCCCAGTATGGCCATGCACAGAGGTGGATCAGGGGTGGGAATGGAGGGGAGCCCAGGGATGTCCCCGGAGTTGTTTTTCTGACTAAATCTCTCCTTGGGGCATTTTCCTGTGAAGTTTTTGCAAACTGTCTTCCTTGCCTGAACCACCCATTTGGCCTTTCCCTTGCATTCTTGGTATTGTGCAGGCTCATGTGCCTTGTTCCCATGGCTTGAAAAGCAAGGGTGGGTTTTTCTCTCGAATCTTCAGCTGTGCCCAGCACAGTGCCTTGAGCATGAAAAGTGTTTAAATCACAATTATTGACTGAAAGAGGGGAAAAAAAGAGATAATTCAATTAAATTGTGACTTCCTCTTGAAGAAAGAGTAGAGGAGAGAAAATACAGGTTGGTTCTAATGAACTGAGGGTTTGCTTGCATTCTTGGTGTGTGTTGGGTGAAGTGGGAGGTGCTCACACGTTCTTTGTATTTTATGTATGTATGTATGTATTTTGAGAGGGAGAGAGGGAAAGAGAGAGCATGCGTGCACACACACACACAAGTGGGGAAGGGGCAGAGGGAGAGAGAGAATCATAAGCAGGCTCTACACTCAGTGCAGAGCCCAGCTCAGGGCTCGATCCCACGACCCTGGGATCATGACCTGAGCCTAAATCAAGAGTCAGACGCTCTCGACCGACTGAGCCACCCAAGTGCCCCTGTACCTTCTTTTTCTTAAAGAGCGTTTGGGAAGCCCCAGGCTGCTCTAGGCTTCAGTGTCATCTGTAGCTCCCTGTGTAACTATGGCTGATTCACTTCACCCCTCCGGGTCTCTCTTCCACATCTGGAATGTGGGTGGATCAGACAGGAGCCTCTGTCAAGTTCCTCTGTCTGGGGACCCTGTGAGGCGAAGGAAGACAGAAGGGGTCTGGTTTCTCACCCCAGGCCATCACCCCCGCGTGCGGCACCGCTCAGCTCTCAGTGACCTGCCGGGTCTCCACTTCTCACTCAAACCAAAAGCTCCCTTGGTGTGCACGTTTCTCGGACTATGCTGCATCCCCGCCCCGCTGGCTGGCTCAGGATACAAAGTAGATGCTGGATGAATCCTTGCGGGAAGAAGGCTTTGGATGAGGTGGGAAGACAAGCCAGCAGGATCTGTGGCAGACGGGTTTGGAAAGCAGCACCTCGCCACCGCTCCACCGTATAGTAATCGCTCACCACACACGTCTTCCATGCCTGGCCCCTCTGTCGGACCCTCGGGGGACCCAGATGCATGAGAGCCCATCACTTGCCTCGACGGCTCTGACAGATGGTAGTCATTCATCTAGCTAGCAGAGATGTGCAGATACACAAGAGGAGTATCTAACTTAGGTTGGGGGCAAGAGCAGTCTCAGGAGACTGCCTGGAGGAGATCGTGCCAGAGCGTTCTTGAACCAGGAGGAGTGAAGTAAAGTAACCAGGACGTGTGGTAGAGGCAAGATGCATTCCAGCAGAGAGAGTCTCAAATGCCAGGTCATGGAATTAGGGTTGTGTTCTGAAAGGAGAGTAGGGCAGGGGCACCTGGCTGGCCCAGTCAATACAGCATGTGACTCTTGATATCAGGGTCATGAGTTCAAGCCTCATTTGGGTGTAGAGCTTATGTAGACCAGACAAACAGGGTCACTGTGCATTTGAGCAAACTCAGTCTGGCAGCAGAGTGGAGAGGGGGATCGGATTCAGTGTCAGGACTGACGGCCAAGACTGGGGCACAAAGCTGGCGTTGCCTTCCCCGAGACGGGTGTCAACGCCTCGGCTGCAGTGACCGCCTTGAGCCTGTCATGGAGGAGACTTGGGGTGGATGGCACACGGAGGCGGGAGGGAGGCTTGCAGGACGCCCCTGGGTGTGTGCCTCGTGGAGATGGGCCAACCCAGGAGGGGCAGTGGGTCTGAGGGGTTGAACACAGCAGTCTGATCCCAGCGTACCCAGGAGGTGGCCGGGAGACAGCCGGACATGTGAGTCCTGGCTGGAGAGACAGACACAGCTGGTGGCGTGGGAGTCTGGTTTTCTGGTGTTTCTCCCCAGCATATGGCAGCATTCCACCCCTTCCCTCTGGAACTTAGGTGCGGCCAGGTGACTTGTGTGCGTCAACGAAATATGAGTGAAAGTGACCCAGTGCCCAATCACCACTCTTTCCCTCTGCTTTGCTGGGGGGAAATGTGTAGCAAACTGCTTCTCAGCCTCATCATTATCTCTGGGAAACGACTCTGACTACTCAAGACTGGAAAGAACCTCTTTCTGGATGTTTTCTTAGTGCCCAGAACTCACTGGCATTGGCATCTGTCTCCACAGACGTCTTGTCTGCCCGTTTTCCTGTCTGCTTCACCAGAAGGGAGGGGTTTGTCACTGTCGTGTCCCTACCTAGCTCTGGGAGTTCAGCATATGGCAGACATTCACTGTGGATGAGTTGTCGGGAAGCGAGAATCCCTGCCCTCTTACAGGTCCTTCTAGCTGGACTAAGAAATAAATCAACATGAGACTGATTAACAGGAGAAAATCAAATTTAACAGGCGTACGTGTGAGGAATCCACATAGACATGGCAATTCCAAAGACAGGCAAAAGGAGGTATATATGTCACTCTGAACTAAGGATAGGGGTAAGGGTTGGGACTTCAGAGGAAAAGAAGGCATTTCACAGGGCCATAGAAAGAGCAGATGTATGGTAATTAGATGTTTGCCCTACTATACCGATGGGTCACTCAGATAAAATTTATCTCTGCTACTAACACTTATTCTGGGAAAGGCCCTCAATTTACACTCTTCCATGTGGTTAAGGGAGAAAAAAAGTTTCTCTTGGGCCCACAGGGTCTCAAGTGCCTTCAGCTCAAAATAATCTACATGCCAAGTGGCACGTTTAAGGTGGAGGGTCTGTCCTGTACCTATAAGTGAAAGAATATGTTATTCAAGTGTCTAAAGTGAGATCGATAATTAAATGTATAAAAAGAAGAAACAAATACATCTGTACCAATCCTTTTCCTCCTTACCATTTAAAAACAAAAGGAAAAAAAAGGGATTGGCTTTACAGACCCCACCCCCCAGCCCCAGCCCCGGACAGCAGCTGAACCCTGTCTCCCACGGTGGCTGTACCCGGAACTAAACCACACTGGGCCTCTCCGCTTACGTCTGGGGCTGAAGACGCTCACGGAGCATAGATGTGTAAACCACAGATGAGATAGGGTGCCATCTCTGCCTTCCCCGGGCAGGCACAGATTGTGTCAGAAATCAGTGCCTGGTGAAGCTGCTCTAAGGGTAAAAATACCCAGGATGGCCGCCGAGCTGAGACGTCACCAGCCACAGCTGCAGTGGCTCCACCTACCGCAGGAAGAGCAACACCAACTTCTTCAGATCTGGGTGACACTGTCCCTTGGCCACCTCTCTCCAGCCCCAGCTACAACCTCCTTGTAACTGAACCTGTCAGAAACACCTGCTCTTCGATGCAAGTGGCTGTGTGGCCTTGCACAAATCACTTAACCTCTCTGACCCTCATTTTCCTCATCTATAAAATGGGGATAACAATGCCTCTTTGGGGACAAAGGGAGGCATATATAAGTATAGCTACATGTGGCTGACATAAAGCAGGTCTTCAATTAAGGATGCCGTTATTGTTACTGTCATTGCTATTGGTTTCCTGGGCCTGAGTGAGCAGAGAAGCCACTGTGCTCCATTCAGGGTGAGGTGGGACATGACAAGTGGATGACAAGGAAAGAGGCTTGTTGGGGCACCTCACTGGCTCAGTTGGTAGAGCAAGTGACTCTTGATCTCAGGGTTGTAGGTTTGAGTCCCACATTGGGTCCAGAGATTACTTTAAAAAATAAAATCTTAAAAACAAAACAAAAAAGGAGCGCCTGGGTGGCTCAGTTGGTTGAACATTCGACTCTATTTCAGCTCAGGTCATGATCTCGAGCCCTGTGTCGGGCTCTGCACTAATAGAACGGAGCCTGCTTAGGATTCTCTCTCTCTCTCTCTCTCTCTCTCTCTCTCTCTCTGCCCCTCCTTTGCTCATGCTCTCTCTCAAAATAAATAAATAAACTTAAAAACAAAACAAACAAGTAAAGAGGCTTGTCAAGCCATCAGAAGAAGAAATCAGGACAGTGAGTGGGTTAGGGAGCCACACCTTAGGTCCAAATCCCAATTTTGGGGAACAAGATTTGCTGAGTCATCCTGTGTTTGGTCCTGAGGGGAAGTAGGGTGTAGGGAATAAAGGGCCCTGCCTTGCAAGGGGAGACCCAAAGAGGAACCAGGAACCAAGGGTTCAGGTCCCCGCCTGGATGCAGAAGATGGGAGGCTTTGGGGGTGGGGGGAATCTGGTGCCTCTTTCCCCGTTTGGAAGACAAAAGCGTTACACTAGATCAAAGGCTCTCCACCTTTCCTTGTGCCACGGACCCTTCAGGTGAAGCCTAAAGACCCTTTTCAGAGTGATGGTGCATGAGGTAAAATACATACAATTAACAAAAAGTTCATATTAAAATACAGTTAAGAAAATGTTAAAAAACTGGCCGCCGCCCCTCACGAACGCCTGCACCGCCTCTAGCTTGCTGAGCTCCAGCCCAAGGAGAACGGGGGGGGGGGGGGGGGGGGGAGTAAGGAGGTCTCCGGACATGGCTGGGACAAGCAGGCGCCGGCAAATCCCCCCGCCCCAGGCAAAGCCCCTGGGAAGCCACGGGTTACAAAAGCCGCGGGCCGGAGCGCCCTCTGCTGGAGGGTGAAGAAGCTACATCGGTTCAAGCGCGCGGCTGCGGCCCTGGGGAAGCTGCAGGCGGGCAGAGGTCAGAGCTTAGGATCCGCCAATTGCCTTTCGAGAGCGTCGGGGCGAGAAACGGCTCAGGACCTACGGATCTGCGCTTCCACAGCGCAGCTACCGGTTCTTTGTGGGAGGCAAGCGAGGCCTAGCTGGTGCGTCTCTTCGAAGACACCGACGCGTATGCGATCCAGGTCGAACGTGTTGTAATTATTCCAGAAGACGTCTGGCTAGCACGCCGCGTGTGTAGAGAACGTGCTTAAAAGTCCACTACGGTGGAAAACATTTCATTCTTAAAAAAATTTTTTTACCTCTTCTTCCTGTTACTGGGAGTTCTGAACGTTTGATTTTTTTTTCCCGGTGGGGTCAAAAGGTACCTAAGTTTATGACTGCAAGTAGAAAAATAGGGTACAGAAACCAGGTATTGGCAGTTTTTCCATTTCCATTGTGTGTGATTTTTTTAAAGTGTATTTATTTTGAGAGAAAGAGAAAAGGAGAGAGCGCATGTGCGGGGGGGGGGGGGGGGGGAGAAAGAGAGAGAGAGAGAGAGAGAGAGAGAGAGAGAGAGAGAATCCCAAATAGGCTCCACTGTCAGCACAGAGCCCCACAGGGGGCTCCAGCTCACCAACTGTGAGATCATGACCTGAACTGAAATCAAGAGCTGGATGCTTAACCTACTGAGCCCCTAGGCACCCCAATTTGTGTATGAATTAAAAAAATTTTTTTTAATGTCTATTTATTTTTGAGAGAGAGAGACACAGTGCGAGTGGGGGGAGGGGCAGAGAGAGGGAGACACAGCATTGGAAGCAGGCTCCAGGCTCCGAACTGTTAGCACAGAGCCAGACACCGGGCTCCAACTCACAAGCTGTGAGATCAAGATCTGAGCTGAAGGCGGGTGCTTAACCCACTGAGCCCCCAGGCGCCCCGATTTGTGTGTGAATTTTTAATATAAATATGGAGGCATAAATCATTGATGCAAATAAAAATGTTTCAGTGAACAGGGCTCAGCAGGTCAACTTTATAACAATTATAAATAAATCTGTTAAAATTTTCTGGACAATGCCAGCATTTAGATTTTTTTTAAACACGTAAATTTCCTATTTCTGGCAATTAAGTGGTGCTTGTGGCATTTTTATCACATTTTGGATTCCATCCATTCACTGCACTTCTCCAACTGGGTTGTCCTACATGCAAGTACCTGTTTTTAAAGCTGTCTGTCTTCTGTGCTGTTCCTCTAAGTTTGCTATTAAAATACATTAAACTATTTTTAAAAGTAGATTTTGGACATAATGTTACAAATGATTCTTTTTTTTTTTAATTTTTTCTTTTTTAACGTTTTTTATTTATTTTTGAGACAGAGACACAGCATGAACGGGGGAGGGTCAGAGAGAGAGAGACACACAGAATCGGAAGCAGGCTCCAGGCTCTGAGCCATCAGCCCAGAGCCTGAGGCGGGGCTCGAACTCACGGACCACGAGATCGTGACCTGGCTGAAGTCGGACACTTAACCGACTGCGCCACCCAGGTGCCCCACAAATAATTCTTTTTTTAAAGATTTTATTAATCTCTACACCTAACGTGGAGCTCAAACCCAAACTCCGAGATCAAGAGTCAACACGCTCTACCGACTGAGCCTGCCAGGCGCCCCACATATAATTCTTTATTAACTAATAATGACTATATTTTCTAAGTAGTGATGAGCATACATCATATTTTGAGGTTCCTAAATCGTCTGTAATGGGCTATGAAAAGATTGATGATTTCTGTCAGTGATGCGGTCACGGGTACATGTCACATCACTGTGGCTGACTGCCCACGTACATAACTGTGGTACCACATTGCAGTCAGAACCTAGTGAAAACACAGCTGTCATTGTTTCCCATCCAGGTTCACAGACCTCCCAAGTTCTGGCCCCCATGGACTAGATGATGTCTCTGGCACTTTGCATTCTAGCAGCCACTTTTGATAAGGTTTTGGAGTGACAGTGGGGTTTGGAGCTGATGGCCAAGAAAGAATTCTTGAAGACATCTTTGGTGCAAAAAGGGTGATTTTATTAAAGCACGGGGACAAGACCCGTGGGCAGGAAGAGCTGCACTGGGGTTGTGTAGAATGACTGGTTATATACTATGGACTAGGGGGAGGTAAACTCAAAAGGGAAGTTTCTAAAGACACTTTCATATGCTGAAGACTCGCAGATTACTGGAGGCCTAGCTATTGTCAAGCTAAGGTGGTTTTTCCCTCTAGCAAAGCATTAACATTAGGAAGGTAGGGGGTTCCTGGAGAAATGTTATACTCTATGTTTGCCTCAAGTATTTGTCAATGGGTTGCAGGTTATGAGGAAATTTAATTTTACCTGCCATTTTCTTCTGCCTTTGTTCCCCACATCACTATGGAGGGGTGATGTTGGGGCTTCAGGAAATGGAGTCTATTGCTTTCTGGAGATTAGGCTATGAATTAGATTGCCTTTTTCTTGTAATTTACTAAGATATTTGTGAACTGATGGAGACTCTATCAGTTTAACCATTTGTTTTCTGTCCTTTCCTTTGTCCTTGGGCAGCCAGGAGTGCCTGAGGAATATCACACATATCCCACCCTGTGCGCGCGCGTGCGTGCGTGTGTGTGCTGGCTTGTATCTTGCCCTCAGCCTGCCTTATGCTCCCTCATTAGCATCGATAAAAGAGCCCGCTGCAGGCCTTACCCCTAGGTTGCTGGCTGACATGCACTTACCCCCGTCCCGAAGAAACAACTGGACAATGCCCCAAAGACAATGGGAAATCCAGGGCACCGTATAGGCGATCAGCACAGAAGGGGAATGGAAAGGAGACAGTGGCTGATGAGGGAGCATGGGACGAGCTAAGGACAAAGTACAGGCTGACACCACTGGCCCCTCACCCCCAGGCGGATTATGTGTGATGTTCCGCGGACACTCCTGGCTGCTGTTACAAAGGAAAGGAGTTTAAGTGCTTGCCACAGTGATGTACGGAACTAAAGCAAATGAAAAATGAAATTCCCTTACTGCCTACAGCCCATTGACGAGTCCTTCAAACCGGCAGAGTGATCTCCCTCCAGGAACTCAGCTGCCTCCAGGATGACACTTTGCTGGAGGCAAAAGGGAATCTTAGCTTAACTTTATCCCAGCCTTGAGGACCCTGTAAGTCTACTTCCTTTATCTCAACTCCCCCAAGATATATGCTGGCAATCATACTCCAAGCTTATGGCCCCCAATGTGCATCTGAAGGGTCTCATGACTGAGGTTTTATTAAATGGTAATAAATGGCATTTCCCTAGCAACAGCTAGCCCTTCAAGGTCTTGGAAAACTTGCTTCCAAAACTCCTTAGAGACCTGCTCCTATCCCTGACCCCCTTCCAACCTGAGGGTATGTAATAATGAGTTACCAGTCACGACCCCAGAGCAGCTCTTCCTGCCCATGGGTCCTGTCCCCAAGCTTTAATAACATCACCTTTTTGCACCAAAGATGTCTTCAAGAATACTTTCTTGGCCATCGGCTCTGGACCCCACCATCACCCTAAAACTTCATCAGTGGGGGCTGCTGCTTAGACAAGCAGGAGAGAGGGGCTCCTGGTGGGGATCAGCCAGATCCCAGGCCAAGCATGTGTGCAGTGACTCATCCGTGGGTTCGTATGGCCCAGTGAGGGCCTGCCACATACTCCCAGTCTCACATACCCATGAAGGCGACCAGAATGTGGCACCCAGATGAGCCACTGTAGCAGAAGGATTACTTTGGGTTGAAGGCCATTAAGAAATGGAAGAAACAGAAGGAGAAGGCTCTCTGTCCCCCTCCATCTGTCTCCAAGCAGGACATAAATCTCCACTTATAAAGGTGTTTCGCTCTCCACACCAGGAGAGGATTGCTCGAAGCCCAGAGCCCACAGAGAGCTCTCTGCATGACAGAACTCAGAACAGGCCTTATCTCCCATTCCTTTCCCTGCACAGTTACCCCCTCCCTTCCTCTGTCTTGACACCCGCCACAATGCATTGCTTTTGTGAAAGTGCTTTGCCAACGTTGAGGTCTGACTCCTTATTTGGGTCCCCACTACTTTTCTTTTTTTTTTTTTTTTTTTAATTTTTTTAAACATTTATTTATTTTTGAGACAGAGAGAGACAGAGCATGAGCAGGGGAGGGGCAGAGAGAGAGGGGGAGACACAGAATCGGAAGCAGGCTCTAGGCTCTGAGCCATCAGCCCAGAGCCCGATGCGGGGCTCGAACTCACGGACTGTGAGACCGTGACCTGAGCCGAAGTCCGACGCTTAACCGACTGAGCCACCCAGGCGCCCCAGCCCACTACTTTTCAATGAAGGTTCCCATGCCACTTAAAATGATTAACATCAAATAAAATGCATATGCCTTTTCTGTTCATCTGTCTTTTGTCAGTTTAATCAGCAGAGCCCAGCTGCTACCTGCCCTGGGGAGGGTGGAGGACAGCTTTCTTTCTTCCCTTCCCCCCGCCCCCCCCCCCCATGCGTACTTTGCCCTGCCTGGCTCCAAGCTGGCACTCAGTTTATGCTTTTTCTTTTAAGTTTATTTATTTATTTTGAGAGAGAGAGAGAGCTGAGGAGGGGCAGAGAGAGAGAGAGAGAGAGAGAGAGAGAGAATCCCAAGCAGGCTCTGTGCTGCCCGTGTGGAGAACCCACAGACTGTGAGGTCATGACCTGAGCCGAAATCAAGAGTCAGGCCCTTAACCAACTGAGCCACCTGGGTGCCGCCAGCATATGCTTATTGAATGAATCCTGAGTGAACAACAGTGCAGGAGATATTTTATATTGTGTTGCCCTTCTTAGGCCTTCTACGTCCTTTTACTAGGAGAATCTTAAATTCTTGAGGACTCGGAGGAAGGTTCTCCTAGGGCTCATGACCTGTGTATACGTCAGGCACCTCTGGAAACTGCCTTAGCTCTTCCTTCTGGGGGTGGAGGGGGGAAGTTTCTGGTAAAAGTTTCTGGTAAGATGAGGCTTCTTTATGCAAGTTCTCCAACAGATCAGGAGATTTGGGGGACATGTTTTGGGGCCCGATCTATACATGGGAAAAATTGGGTCCCATGGCCTTTGTCAGTGGGAGGCCAGGTAGGGGAGCCCATTGACCCACATTCTGGACTCGGGAAACCCAGGCACGTGGGTTGCCATGCGGGAGACACAGGGGTCTGGGAGCAACTGTCTCAGGCTGGGCTGGAGGGCCTCACAGGGTGTTCAGAGAGAGCCTCAGGAACAATGCACACACTGACATCCCTGTGGTGGCAATTTAGGAACGAGGCATGATGGGTTTGATGCCTCATTTACTAGACTGCTGTGCAGTGAGGAAAACCGTTCTCCAGAAATGAGAGGAAGAAAAGAGCAGTAGCAAGGGACACCCGGCCTCGCCCTGCTGGGGGACATCCTGGCTTCAGCTGTGATCTGGCAGGTCCTGCCCCTGCTGGCTGCAGCCCTTGGGGGCACGGCCTCCGAGGGCTGCAAATTCGGCTTTCAGGCTCCATCAAAGCATCTCGCTGGGATCACAAGGCCCAGGGAATCCCGACAAGGCGCGGCTTCCCTCCACTTTCCGAGGCTGAGTGTGTTCAAGTCCCCAGATGGCACTTCTTGCTTTCCCCAGCTCACCGCTCCCAGTCAGGAGGGAGAATGGTGGCCGCTTTTGAATTTCCTGACTGTGGTGGTTCGATAGTCACAAACATGGCTTAAATCCCAGCCTGTGGGGGGCACAGAAATGGAACAGAAAGGGAACTGGCTTCCCAGAGCGACTTTCCTCCCCTCCCTCCTTCTCAGCAGCTGCCGGGAGCCCTGTGGCTGAGCGTGTACATCCTGTGCAGGAAGATCACCTTGTCTGCCACCCTTGGGTTTTGTGTTTTTTCTCCCCTGTTTCTTCTTTTTCTGCAGGAGTGGGTGAAGGGAGGTAGAGCGTGGAGTCTAGTGCGGTGATCTGAGTCAGTTCTGCAGCGGGGAGAGGGCACCTCCCGGCTGCTTGGGAAGGCATCTGGGCCCCAGCCAAGGCTCTGCTGGGCTCCCTGTGCGCTGGCCTTGGTCAGCAGGTAAGTGGGCCAGAGGTGAGTCTTCTCGGGGCACCAGGAAGGCACTGGGCGCCGAGAGAAAGGCTCAGAATGTAACTGCTCCTCACCGCTTTCTGCTCTGCAATCAATGGGTCCAGCATCCCAGCAGATCCCAGCTCAGCAGCGGGACCCCTGCCATTTCTCGTCTGAGCAGAAGCACAGCTCGGGACAGAAGGTACGAAGGCCAGGGTCACCTTCAGGTCACTGAGTGAAACCCGTTGACAGGACCGAGTTGCCTTCACTGGGCCAGACCTGGGGGTAACCCTTTGGGAGCACTTTCCATAACTCTCCCCTATGATTGCACTAACTGACAATCCCTTAACAGGGGCACACCTTGCACTTTACAATCACCACTCTATGAGTCTCAAAAGGCAAACACACTTGTGAGAGGGAAATGCATTAGTAACTTCATGTTAAGGCATAAATGACCAGTATTGGGTCATTTCCTATGAGCAGAAGGGATGGGGTAAGGAGGAATGGGGTGCTTTGTGCCTGTTGGGGAGGTCCCGTGGGGTGGGGATGACAGGCACAGAGAGGGGCCTCCCCTCATCCCCCTTCCCTTCCTCCTCCTTCCCCTCCCCCTCTTTCCCCTCCTCCTTCCCCTCCTTCCCCTTCTCCTTCTCCCTCTCCTTCTCCTTCCCCTCCTCCTCCTTCTCTTCCTTCCCCTCCTCCTTCCCCTCCCCCTTTCCCTCCCCCTCCTTCCCCTCCTCTTCTTTCTCTCTCTCCTTCTCCTTCTCCTTTAGCAATTTTTAACTGCATACCTTATCTTTCCAACCAGACCGTAAGGCTCAAGTAATAAAAACTTGATTCTTTTGCATCTTCTGAATATAACCAGTAGCTGGCACAGCACTTGGGAATTACTTGATAAAATCAAAAATATGTTTGAATTCGTCTTTTAGGGAGACTGATCATACATCTCTCAATGGGATCATCTATCTATCATGTTGAGATCCGGCCAGCTAGCCTTCTGAGGTTCGAAGGGCTTTTCAGTGCTCCTCTCTCTCTCTTTCAGCCTGACTTCTATTTTCCGTTAGAACTGATGCCCCTTCTCCATCTGTAGGGACTAGACAAAATCTTCTATGCCTAGGTTAAAATAAGCCACAACCTACAGCAGGCTCCCCACCAGCCAGCCCCAAGTTGATCAAGGAGGGGACAGCTGTGTCCTGATGCAAGTGAGATTTGGGGGCTCACGGAGCTGGTGCCCCTCGAGTCAGCATCTGACTGCAGACACGCAGCATTCTCCAACTGGGTCTGTGATCCTCGTTCTATGAGCTACTGTGGTCCTGGGGCAAACTACACGCCCCCTGCAACCTCAGCGCTTACGTGTGCACCACGGGGACAGCCCCTCAGGCCCCAGCTGCTAGGCAGGGAGCTTTGGGTAGACCTGCCCCAGCTCTTCCCCTTACCATCATGGTATAGAAATTAAAAGTTAAAGGATGATCAGAACGCAGATAATAAAAATGGAGGTGTGCATATCAAAGGCAAGGCTAAGTTAGCAGATTGGGGGAAATGGATTGGAAAAAGGAAATCATAAACTTTTTTTTTAACATTTACTCATTTTTTTTCTTTTCTTTTTTTTTTTAACGTTTATTTATTTTTGAGACAGAGAGAGACAGAGCATGGACGGGGAAGGTCAGAGAGAGGGAGACACAGAATCCGAAACAGGCTCCAGGCTCTGAGCCATCAGCACAGAGCCTGGCGCGGGGCTTGAACTCACGTACCGCGAGATCATGACCTGAGCCGAAGTCGGCCGCTTAACCGACTGAGCCACCCAGGCGCCCCAAACATTTACTCATTTTTGAGAGATGGAGAGACAGCATGGGTGGAGGAGGGGCAGAGAGAGAGACACACACACACAGAATCGGAAGCAGGCTTCAGGCTCTGGGCTGTCAGCACAGAGCCCGACGCAGGGCTCAAACCCACGGACACGAGATCATGACCTGAGCTGAAGTTGGATGCTTAATTGACTGGGCCACCCAGGCGCCCCAATCATAAACATTTTTGACAGACAATCCAATAGAAAAAGGGACAAAATATTCATACAGGCACCTCATAAAGAAGGTATAAACACAGCCAGTAAACATGTGACTACGTTAGTAGTCATTAGGGAAATGCTAATTAAAACCACAAGAAGATACCCCTATAGACCCATCAGAACGGTTCACTTGACAAAGACTGCCAGCACCAAGTGTTGGTGAGAACGAGGGGCTGCAGGAACCCCCACACATTTTGGGGAGCATGAAGAGCAGCTACTTTGACAAACTATTTGCCAGACCACACCAAAACCATACCAAAACCAAGCACGCACAGAACCGGGGACTCACCAGCTATATACTCCCGGCTGGTGCAGAGAGGGGCAGAGAGAGAGAGAGAGAGAGAGGAAGACACAGAATTCGAAGCAGGCTCCAGGCTCTGAGCTGTCATTACAGAGCCCGACACGGGGCTCGAACTCGTGAACCATGAGATCATGACCTGAGCTGAAGTCAGACACTTACCGACGGAGCCACTCAGGCCCCCTGAGCAGTCTGCAAAGTGAAAATGATTTGGATGTTCCTCAACAGTAGGATGGACAAATTGATGGTGATGCATTCATACAAGGGAATATCTTATAGCAGTGAGAACAAAAGAGCTTCAACCACACCCAACAATATGGGTAAAACCCACAAATGTTGACTCAAAATGGCTACCTGTGTGAGAATACACATATACCTTGTGATTTCATTGGTTTAAAGTTCAGAAGCAGGCGTGCAACTGAGTTGTGATTTTTAAATTTTATTATTAATTTTCTTTGAGAGAGAGAGAGAGAATGTGCGTGAGCAGGGGAGAGGGAGACAGAGAAAGAGAGAGAATCCCAAGCAGGCTCTACACTCAGCACAGAGCCTGAGGCAGGGCTCAATCCCACGACCCTGGGATTATGACCCGAGCCAAAATCAAGAGTCAGATGCTCAACCGAGCCACCCAGGCGTCCCTGAGTTGTGATTTTAGAAGTGAGGACAGTAGTTACCCTGGTGTGGAGGCAGAGGACACAGGGCACAAAGGTGAGCTTTGGGGAGGCTGGTGAGGTATGTTTCCCAATCTGGGTGCTGATCCCTTGGAGGTATTCACTTTGTGAAAATCATCAAACTGTACCTGTATGACTTGTGCACGCTTTTGCCCGTACGTGTTGGGATTTTTAAGTGGGTACGAATTCTTTGCTTTTCCTCCTATCGAGAGGTGGGAGCTATGTCCCTCTCTCTTTCTGCGTGGGCTTGTGACTCACTTGTAGCCAACTGGAGGTGGTGGGGGTGATGACGTCATTCTTCTGTGGCCAGGTCAGAAAAGGTGCTGTAAAATACAGCATATTAATAGAAAAATTGAGGTTCAGGAAGGCCAACAGATCAGAAGACGACTGCCATCGGTAAAGACGGTTTGTCACTCACCGATCCCGAGAAGAGGGGACAGGCCACATCACAGGGGTCACAGGGGAAGCACCAGCGTCAGCCGGGAGACAGAGAGAGGCAGAAAGGTGGGCAAGAACTGCTGGTGTGATTTCTGCAGGACGAAACCCACGTGAGGCGGGGTAAAGCAGACTTGGACTGGCTAGTTTGGATCATTTCAGGGGGCTCCGGGACACAGGGGCTGCCCTGGTCGTCTGGCATCTGGCCCTGTGGGTGACTAGGGCAGGTGGAGAGTGGCCCAGACAGTCCGATAAAGGAGGTGGTTGGGGTGTGACTGAGGACTGGTTGGTGAACCCTCGAAAAGCACACTCGAGGAATTGGCTGACCCAGGAAGAGACAGTCCCTTGAGGGTCAGCAAGGACCCAAGACGTGAAAGCATCAAAAGTCAGAAAATAACAGAGGTGGTTAATGCACGGAGCGTCCACGTCGCTTCCGGGGCACTTTTCAAGTCTAAGGCGTCCGTGAAAGAAATGCAGTTCCCTTCGGGCTGCTATGCTGAGGAAGCCCAGTCTCGTGAGGAGTCCACGTGAGAGAGCTTTAGCTGACATCCCTAGCTGAGGTTCCAGCCAGAAGCCAGCACCAACTGCCGTTCATCTGAGGGAAGTCACCCCCACACGGTCCCAGGCTCTGCCATCGAGTAAGCCCCCCGTTGTGACTTCCCAGCTGAGGCTCCCAACACAGAGGAGTGGAGAAAAGCCATTCTTACTCTGTCCTGTTCAAATCCTGACTGTGAACATAATGAAGTGTGTTTCAAGCTGCTAAATTTTGGGGGTAACATGTTACACAGCAATAGCTGCACAGAGCCCGACTTGGGGCTGGAACCCACGAACCACGAGGTCATGACCTGAGCCGAAGTTGGACCCTTAACGACTGAGCCAGCCAGAAGCCCCCCAAAAGTTTACCTAAAAAGACACAGGTTTTTCATTTGCGTGTTGTTTCAGCAAATTTATTACTACTACAGAGGCATAGCCCCACAGATGCAATATTATGTTTTGTTTTTTTTTTTTTTTTTTTGTCTCCCCAAGGACCTCAGTGACATGACCGCCAGCATGGCTGACCCAAGCCGCCTCCTCCACAATGCCAGCTCCTGCCTTCCTCACTCCCCACCCCGGCAGTCAGTGTGACCCTCTCTCTATTCTACACAGCCCTCTTGGTCTTCAGTGCTCTGGGAAACATCCTTGCCCTACGCCTTGCCTGTCAAAAGGGCAAGAAGATCAACTCAACGGGCGTCTACTTGGTCCAGCTGGCAGTGTCTGACCTCCTGTTCACGCTGGCCCTGCCTGGAAGGATCACTTACTACCCGCTGGACTTCAGCTGGCCTTTTGGTGAAGGGCTCTGCAGGCTGACGGCGCTCATCCTCTACGTGAACACCTACGGGGGGGTCTACCTCATGACGTGCATGAGCGTGGACCGTTACCTGGCTGTGGTCCGCACCCACCGGTGCCCCCAGCTCCGCGGCACTGGCCGAGCGTGGCTCGTCAGCGTGGCTGTCTGGGCCCTGGCGTCGCTGCAGACGGCACCCCTGCTCTTCATCCCCGTGACCAAGCCCATGGCAGGCAAGCCGGCCTGCATGGAGTAGGACAGTGTTGAGGGAATCCTCAGGCTGCCCCTCGTCGTCCTGGTGGCCTGTGCCATAAGCTTCTGTGGGCCAGCGGGGATCATACTGTTCTGTTACATGAAGATCGCCTTGAAGCTGTGCAGGACAGCCCGGGAAAACCCTCTGAGGAGCCAGAAAGGCTGCCACCGGAGGGCCCGCCCGCTCACCCTGGTGGTGCTGGTGGCCGTGCTCATGTGTTTCAGATCCTGCCACCTCACCATCATCTGGTTCATGCTGAGAGAGATGCTCCATCCGCCATCTTGCCTGGGGACTGTCCCTTCAGCTCACCATGCCCCTCATGAACATGAACGGTGGCACTGACCCCATCATTTACTTCTTTGCTTCCACACGGTACAGGAAATGGCTCCTCAGCTTCTTAAAACTCAGAGCGTCAGCGTCTTCCTCCTCCCCCACCCAGGGAAAAGCTTCCTCAGAAACACGGAGTATCAACCAGGCTGGGGGCTCAGTGACCTTAGAAGAGAATAAGGTCTAATGACTCACTGGCTTTGAGACTTTATCTAGGGAGGGGGGCAGGACTGGGGGCCTGAAGCTTATATAATTTGGGGGGTGGGTTCTTTAAGAAAAAGAATACAGGGGAATAAATGCAAAATTAGGTACAGAGTCTTGGATGGTTAAGTGGGGGCCCCAGAGCTTGAACTTGACAGCTTCAGGATGTAGCACCTCTCATGGACTGAAATAAAGAACAGGGGGCTCCTGGGCCTCTGAAGGTGGGCGGGGGGGGGGGGGGAGAGAATTTGCATAATGCATGCAGAAAAGACCAAAAGAACGAGGCTTCGAGTTTGGGGACGCAAATGTTGTAAAGAGCAACAGTGTCCCTCCCTCCGAGGCAGAGTTTGTAAAAGCTTAAAGTTAACATTCACAAAACGCCAAGGTTTCCCCGGAAATGTCAGAAAGCTCTGGGGACGCACCCGAGCTCCGGACCTGGGGGCGCGCGGGTCCGGACGGAGAGGAGTGACAGGGGCGCGGGCGCCGGGCTCCCTGTGCGGACCAACCTCGTCCCCATTACCCGTGCGGCGGGGACACGACAAAGGCCGGGAAAGGGCACGGGTTTCTCACTAGCTGAGTGCCTGTCTGGAAGCGCTTATCCAAGGGAGCGTTGTTGACAGGCGATCCAGACGAACCTTTCATTGCACCTTCCCGACTTTAGAGCGACTTGGCGCGTTTGGACTGGGGCGATTTGCGCAGTGCTCTGCTCGGCGCGTCAGCCGCCCCCGCCCATCCCTCGGGTTCCCGCCCCCAAGCCGCAGCAGGGGCTCTCCGCGGAGTCGTCAGTCCCTATCCCACAGTGACCTTCCGCTCCCGATGCGCCGCTTCGTGCATCTCGCAGTTTCTGACGTTTGGGGCACATGACTCTCCTCCGCCTCCAGTCTCGGGCTCTGCTCTCTGGAAGGGGTGTTACTTGTCACCTGGGCTGGGCGCTCCTGAGCCCGGCTGTGGCTGAGCCCCCTTGTCGCTGTCCCTCCCACAGTGCAGGGCGCCTCCACCTGTAAGGAGAGGTGGTGCTCAGTCCGTTCTCACTGGTTTAGGCCACGAGGATAATTCCTCTCTTGCAGTCGGATACACTGCACCCCATCAAGAGGCCCCAGGTGGGGCGGGGGGCGCTCAGGGCACAGTTCAGGGTTGCTTTTCCTCCATTCTGCCTCGGTGTCTGGCTCCACTGGGCTCCGAGCAAGGAGGACACTCAGCTTCTGAGTTACCCTCGGACACGATGGCCGTGTGTCCCTCTGGCCAGACAGGTCCGGGCATGGATGTCACTCTGGGGACACGACGGCCAAGTGCTCAGTGGAGGCGCTTCTGGCCTGCTGAGGCAGGGGGTGGGGGTGGGGGGGTACCACAGGCCTAAAGAATTTGGAACTCTGCCCTTGGGGTCCTGTGCATTCACCATGCAAGAGCTCCCCTGAGAGCTCCCCCGCCTGCCCCAGCCACTGCAGCCACCATGTTGAGTAGATCCCAGCTGCCCACAGTGTGTGCCCACACCTGGCTGGAGTGCAAAGCTTCCACTCCCACGCTGTTTGCACTAACCCACACTTATCAAAGGCGGGGGAGGAGGCAGCAAGAGGGGGCCTGGCTAGCCAGCAGTGTGATGAGGTGGTGGGAGCTGCCTTGGTAACTAGGAGGCCTCCTCCTTGGAGACCGGCTGCCCAGACCTGCCTGACTTCAGCCCTTTCTAGTCCTTCTTGCCATTCTCTGGAGTTTCTCATAACCGGTCTACCCTGACACCGGGCTTCTCAGCTCCAAACTGCTCAGGTGGTTTACTGGGGCACATGGAAGCAGGACGAAGGCACAGCCAGAGGGCACTGGGGAATAAAACAAGATCAGAAAGGAGGACCAGGGTTGAGAGATGCAGTAGCAAAGAGGTGGGGACAATGGGCGGGGGGAGGGAGCCGAGCTGAGTCGCACCTTTGGTTTGCAAAGCCAGCCACAGGTGGACAGGGATGGCTTGCTCTTCAGAGGTGGTTTACAAAGAGGGACATGTGAGTTCTGAGGGCTGGACTCGCCAGGGGTGCTCCCAGGCCGGGCTCTGAGTGGGAATCCTGAGCTCAGGGAATCAGGAGGGCAAAGTGTCCTGTTGAGGACTCATACCCTCACCTGGGCCTCCTTTTCCTGTCTGTAAACATTGGGACCCCGGCACCTATCACATGGGGTTATTATTGTTGGGGGGTGGGGGAGGTCCACGAACCAACTCATGTGTAAATCATTTAAAACTAAAGAGATGGAAGGGCACATGGGCAGCCTGGTCGGCTAGGTGACCGACCTCAACTCACATCAGGATCTCACCGTTTGGGGGGTCAAGCCCCGCGTCGGGCTGTGTGCTGACATCTCAGAGCCTGGAGCCTGCTTCAGATCCTGTGTCTCCCTCTGTCTCTGCCCCTCCCACTCTCATGCTCTTGCTTGCTCTCTCTCTCACTCTCACAAAAATAAATATTAAAAAAAAAAAAAAGCTAAAGAGATGATTTAAAATGAAAATGGACTGTGGCCACTGCAGTGTTCTAAGTGGGCTGGCACAAGTCACAGTAGTGGGGATATACGTCCCATCATTACTGGGGCTGGAAGGTTGCAATGCCTAGGCTACATCCTGCCCCCTAGTGCAGTGGTTCTCAAAGTGTGGTCTCTGGACCAGCAGCACCTACAGCCTTGTTAGAAATGCACATTCTCAGGCCCCACCCCAGACCCACCGAAGCAGCCCCTCCGTGGCAGGGGCCCAGCACTGTGTGTCTGAACAAACCCTCTGGGCAATCCGCCCCCCCTCCCGGGAGACTTCAGGCAGCATCCTTCTTGCCCACAGTGTTACTTTGCTAAAGCTACTGTTACAAAGTACCATCAACTGGGTGGATTAAAACAACAGAAACTTACCCTCTCACCCTTCTACAGGCTAAAAGCCCCAAACTGGTAGGGCTGGTTCCTTCTGAGCCTGTGGGGGAGAATCTGTTCCAGGCTCTCCCCAGCTTCTGGGGGCTATCTGGCGATATTTGGGGGTTCTTGGCTTGTAAAGCATCACCCGGATCTCTGTCTCCATTTCCACGTGGCATTCTCCTGGTACATCTCCGTCTTTACCGAGGTCTTTTCATAAGGACACCAGTCATCTTGGGTTAGGCCCACCCTAATGACCTCATTCATTTTACCTGGATTATACCTGCCAAGAACCTGCTGCCAATTGTGGTCACATACCCAGGTACTGGGACTTCATCCTATCCTCGTGGGGGAACAAAATTCAACCTATAACACCCATTTCTGAACACCTGGTTCCAGACTCTTCTGAGCCCCACCTCCATCCCTAACCTCTCCCCAGCTCTAAGCCCTAACACCCACTGTGAAGGTGAGGTTCGGCGGAAGTGGTGAGAGGGTCCTGTTTTAAACCCCCGTTAGAGTTTAGCTATCATGGTTTATTTTCCAGGCCCTGTCAGGATAACTCCATGCCAAGATGGAAACATCAGGGTCTCCTCACTCTCCACATGGGAGGCCAGTCCAGAGTATGCCAGGAGGCCCAGGGCAGCCCTGAAGGTCAAGGCCCTGTGATAAGGTCACCAGGTCCCATTCCCTGGGGGTGGACAAAGGGCACCCAACCAGCAGAGGTGTGCAGGGGTTTCTGTCACTGGGTGGAGGGTTTCATGATGACTTCTAGGAATCTTAATCACTTGACATTTTAAGGGGGAAGAGCAGAGTTTCATAAATCAAGTTTGTAGATACCCAAATGTTCCTATGGCCTCTTGGCTTTCTCCAGAAAGCATGTTTTCACTGAGAATCACATTTCCTTGGGATTTTGCTGCATACCACAAGTTACCCACGGTTTGGCTTTCACTACAGTTTTCTTTCTCACTTCACCAAGTGACTGTGTACAGGACAGACACGGAGACTGAGAAGCTCATCTGGCGGGTGAGGGTTGTGGGCAGCCGGGCTCAGGGCCAGGCCTCGGCCCCCTCAGACACCCCAACCCTGTAGTGCACAAGTCAGATCACGCTTCAGGCCATAGGAATCCCTCGTGACATGGATGTCCTGGTTCCTCTGTAACCACTGAAGTCTTGAAAGACTTGTTTTCTAATGCCAAAGGTCTACACCATCTTCCTGGGCCCACATTCTTTGATCCCAAGAAACCCTGAGATGTGTTCTGTTGCCTTAACAGCCCTGCAATGGCTGTGGGAGGTGGTCTGTCCTCGGGAGGCAAGGAGCCCTCTGTTTGCTAATGCCTGACATTATTCCCTTTGCTAGGCTGCACATAGGGGGTGAACTGCTGGAAACTTTGCCAGAAAGTCCCAGTAAACTCTCATCAGCTGAATCCACAAGTGACTTCTCTCCCAGCACACAGAGATGATGGTGAGCCCGTGCAGAAAGGGCAGGCTGTTGGGAGCGGGGTGGTGGGGAGGCGTCTGGGAGGCTCAGTCGGTTAAGCATCCAACTCTTGATTTCGGCTCAGGTCATGATCTCACAGTCTGTGGGTTCAAGCCCCACAAGAAACGGCAGGGGACACCCCACTTCTGCAGTGAGTTCCAATTCTGTCTCTGGGCCAGTACTCCGCTTCATCAGTTCACACATTTATCAAGTATTAGCCCAGGCTCTGTGGATACAGGGGGACTATGGGGACATGGCCCTTCAACCTCATGGATTGTGTAGACCAGCAGGTGCCACACAACTGCAATCAGACAACGACAGGAGAATGTGTTCAGTGTTAAGTGGAGACTCAGACAATGGGAGAAGAGAATGGGGAGGCTGTCTGGGAGTGCTCCCAGGTTTGGGGCTGGAAGATCGGATGGATGGTGGTATCATTCCCGATAGGGAATCCGGGGTAAGATATAGTGTAGGGGTGGGAGAAGGTGGGAGGCATATGGAGGTGTCCAGTATAGAGCAGGACATATGAGGCCTGAGGCCGAGAAGACAGATTTAGGGAGATTTGGGAGGCCTGAGGTAGACAATATTCTTAGAGTTGAGGGAGACTGTTGTACAACGTAGGCTTTATTACTGTTCAGGAATGGTGGGGCTGACAGGTCAGCAGACGCTTGCCATTTGAAAAGCTAGTTACGTACGGTTCCCAAGAGGCGGGGGTGGGAGGCCACATGCAGATGCACCGGTGTATGTCGGGGGGCGGGTGGTCAGGGGTCAGAGGGAACAAGGGGAAAAGAAGCAGGAGCCTTTGCTGTGCTTCCCAGAGGCACAGTAAGGAGATTTGGAACAGGCCAGCTTGAATCACCATGCATCTGATTGTGGCCCTGCAGGGTGATGCCAGGGCCCAGGGCGGCCAGAAGCCAGATGCTAGCAGGCTGAGGAGGTGGGGTCAGCAGGTGTCCAAACATGCCTCAAGAGACTGGTCTCTAAGGATGAATTGGAAGACAGGGTAGGGAATGAGGGATGGGATTTTTGTTTAAACACTTATCACTCTTTTTGTTGTTGTTGTTGTTATTTGTTTTTGATAGAGAGAGAGAGAGAGAGAGAGAGAGAGAGAGAGAGAGAGAGAGAGAAAGAGCAGAGGAGGGGCAGAGAGAGAGGGAGAGAGAGAGTCCCAAGCAGGTTCTGCACTGAGAGCAGGTGAGCCCGATGTGGGGCTCAAATTCACACACCGTGAGATCATGACCTGAGCTGAAATCAAGAGTCAGACGCTCAACCAAGCCACCCAGGTGCCTTGGGATTTTTTTTTTTTTTTTTTTTTTTGGGTAATCATAGAGAAATTGTTATGGTTTCAGTCTCGAAAGGGAAGGAGTCAGAGAAGAGGCTGAAGGTGAGGACACACAGAAGGAAGAAGACAGTGGAGAAAGTCTCTGGTGATCATTTTAAAACAAAACCTTTTTTCAGGAGGAGAGAAGGACGGGGGTTAGAGGCACAGGCACAGATGGTTTCCAGGTTCGCGGGAACAGCTCTTGACTAAGGTCGGCCAGTGCAGTCACACGACATTAAAGATGCCAGAATCTTCAGCATCCAGTCAAAATCAGGTGGTAGCTTATTATTAGTATCATAACACATGAAGAATATTCCACAAATATGCTATTTCATAGTTTAGGAAGCAGGTCCACACTCCCATGGGGACTGCCAGCCAAAGCAACCCTCTGAGGTGCCTGGAGCTGGGCAAGTAACACTCTCACTGCATGGGAAGGCCATGGCCATTGGCAGTCACACAGCTGATGGGGCCCACAGAGTCCCGCCTGGAAAGGCCGCATTTCTTACACACCGGGCTGCCTCTGCAGCATATTTGTTGGCCCAGTTATAACTAACCTGGGAAGTGATGGCTGCCCCAGCGATCACCGTCATGGAGTGGAGTATGGAGGGTCATGTCGTCAGCAGTAGCATCCTTCATTCTGTCCTTGAGGAATTTGTTATGGGATGGTTTGCATCCAGCCAGAATTCATGGTGAGGTCCCAGCCTCCAAATGGGACTGCATTTGGAGTCTTTATTTTTATTTTTTTAATGTTTACTTATTTTTGAGAAAGAGAGACAGTGGGGGAGGGGCAGAAAGAGAGGGAGAGAGAGAGAATCCCAAGCAGGCTCCAGTCCAGAGCCTGACGTGGGGCTTGATCCTACCAACTGTCAGATCATGACCTGAGCCGAAACCAAGAGTCAGACGTTTAACTGACTGAGCCACCCAGGCACCTCTGAGACAGTCTTTAAAATGAGGTTGTTTGGGGCGCCTGGGTGGCTCAGTCAGTTGGGGGGTTGACTTTGGCTCAGGTCATGATCTCGCGGTCCGTGAGTTTGAGCCCCGTGTCGGGCTCTGCGCTGACAGCTCGGAGCCTGAGGCCTGTTTCAGATTCTGTGTCTCCCTCTCTCTGACCCTCCCCCATTCATGCTCTGTCTCTCTCTGTCTCAAAAATAAATAAACGTTAAAAAAAAAAAAAAAAATGAGGTCGTTAGAGTAGGCCCTGATCCAACAGACTGGTGTCCTTATAAGATGAAATTGGGACACAGGAACACACAGAAGCAGACCACTCAAAGACACAGAAGGTGGCCGTCTGTAAGCCAAGGAGAGAGCCTCAGAAGAAACCAACCTAGCTCACCTCTTGGTCTCAGACTCCCAGTCTCCAAACTGTAAGGACAAAACTTTTGTTGTTTAAGCTGCCCCAGTCTGTGGTACTTTGCTACGGCAGCCCCAGCAGACTCATATGGTATTTTTAACCTTTCTACCCGATTTCAGGAAAGGATATGGATCCTGCTCTTTTCTGCAAACTTCACACCTCCTACCACCTGTTGAAACAAAAGGAGAAGCCCAAATACAGCAAATGTTATTTTTCCCACTTATTTTTTTTAGGCACCTCTAAGAGCTAACAACGTGTCACGTCTGATGTGAGCACGGCGTTTATGCCGGAGAGTGAGCCTGCTTTTGCGTCTCACAGGGCCGATGACACGCGGTGTGAGGTTAACTGGCGGCTGGAGCTGGAGGAGGTGCAGGCACCACACACAGTACCCTTCTGCTCACATTCTCTCCCTGGGTCAAGTGGATGTCCTGGATTTTCTGAGAAGCTTTCGTGCAGAGCCCCCGCTCATCCTACGGCCTAAAGATTATGTTTCCGACGTCCAACTGCCCTACTCCGTTAAGCACTTCTGCGGAAGTCTATTAATCTTATCTGTTGTTTTATCCATGCACTCATCTTTTATATTCACAGAGTTCTGGTACGCGTGTGGGGATGTGACTGAGAAGGGGAATGGTAACCACCGTAGCCTCTAATGTCACCTGCCCGGGCAGAGCTGGTGGAACCGGCTTCCACTTGGCCGGAAGAGGAGAGAGGCCAAGGACCCGGAGGCACCTTCCTTGGGAAGTGCAGTCTTGAGAGCTCTGTTACCTCCACCCTTATGGCGAAAGCCCACCACAGCTGGTGGGGACGAAGGGGACTCGTCAGATGGGGACCTCATGAGGTGCAGGTTCCATGCCTGCTGGGCCCCAAGGAGCCTTGGTGAGTCACTGGCAGTTCTGGAACCTGGTTTTGTGTGCAAACAGAGAACATCAGTCACGATGATCACTGATGTCCTTCCAGCTCTGAGATCTGTGTGATTTCTGTATCCGAGACTTTAAGATGGGTAAGTGCAGCCTGGTTTTCCATGAGTTCATGGGTTTTGCTGTATCTTTAGGGGTTTTCTGTGTGTGTTCTATGTGGGTGGCTTGACTTCGATCACCTGTTTAGCCTCTGGCTGGTGTCTACTTCCTCATCTAGGAAAAGAGTGAATGGTGTGGGGCCGGGCTCACACAATGCTGGGACAGAAACCTGAAGAAAGAGGGGAGGGACGGCAGGTTGGCGGAGCCAGGGAGAACAAGATAGGGATACGGGCTCAGGAGCTAACAAGTCAGCTACCGTGCAGCCGTGAGGACGTCCTGCCTTGAATCCCGTGTGGGAGGCAGGGAGACCAGGCACGCTGCTCCCCGGGGCCCAGCAAGATCTTGGTGTTGGAGCTGGTGAGACGCTGTTAAACTCATTCAGTGAGGCCAGGGCAGTGGGGTGCGGGCAGGCATCTAAGAAGCAGAATAAGAAATCGGGGACAGAGGCCCCTCAACATCCTAATGCTGCCTTTTGGGGGACCTCTTTGGTGACTCTCCCTTATCTGAATGACTTTCTCCACTGTTCGCGGTGATTGTAGCTATGATGGAAATTCTCTTGGCAGATTGCACTCAGCTCGAGGGAAGCGTGGGTCTGAGGGTCGCCCACACCACACGTGTGCCAGTGGCCGGTGGCCTCTCCTAGCCCCTGTTCCTATGTCCCCAGTGGCGTGTCATGCTCACAGAGACACAGCTGTGGTTGTTCCCAAAGCTTCGCGTGTCAGTTGTTAGTGAAATTAAATAATTTAAGTAATTATTATGTAAACTGATAAAGTACACAGGTGAAAAGAGCTTTATTTATATGTTTGTTTGTTAATTAATTAATTTATTTATTTATTTAACAGAGGGAGAGAGAGAGAGGACGAGAGAGAGAGAGAGAGAGAGAGAGGCGGGGGGGGGAGAGGGAGAGAGAGAGAGAGAGAGAGAGAGAGAGAGAATCCCATACAGGCTCCACACTGTCAGCGCAGAGCCTAACGTGGGGCTCAAACTCATGAACCGTGAGATCGTGACCTGAGCTAAAGTCGGATGCTTAACCAATTGAGCCACCCAGGCGCCCCAAGATTTTTTCACTCTTATTTTTTTGATTTTAATTTTTTTATGTGTGAGACAGAGAGAGAGTGAGGGTGACAGGGGCAAAGGGAGAGAGAGAATTTTTTTTAATGTTTATTTTTGAGAGAGAGACAGAGACAGAGCATGAGCAGGGGAGAGGCAGAGAGAGAGGGAGACACATGTCCGAAGCAGGCTCCAGGCTCTGAGCTGTCAGCACAGAGCCCAACGTGGGGCTCGAACCCATGAACCGTGAGATCATGACCTGGGCCGAAGTCAGACACTCAACCGACTGAGCCACCCAGGTGCCCCGGGAGAGAGAGAATCTTAAGCAGGCCCCACATTTGTGGAATCGGGGCTCAATCTCACAACTGTGAGACCATGGCCTGATTGGAAATCAAGAGTCAGACGCTCAACTGACTGAGCCACACAGGCACCCAGGAGCTGTTTTTATAAGAACTAAATGCAATGCTTTGGAAAGTTTCATGGATGTAAACTGCTGACAGAACCAAACCTGCTGTAAAAATAGGCGTGAGTGTGACAACTACGAGACATCACAAAAATGTAAAAACCCAGGAAGAAATGCACTCCCCTCTGATTGCTTCACTGAGTTCCCATGCTAGCTGTGATAGAGATCCAAAGTGGGACCTGTAATCCATGCAATATGGGTGTGGATTTTGAAAGATACAAGCTTCTAATAAGCACAACTATCATTAAAAATAAAAAGGCTTTAGCTCCAGCAACACCAGAAGATTGATGAATTAATTACATTGTCATGCTCTAACTTAAAATAGTTAATATATGGGTTCTATATACATATACATGGGCATATATATTCACATCCAACATTAACTGAGTCAGTACCAGTCCCCAGCTTAAGGTAGGAGAACTTCTGGGGCGCCTGGGTGGCTTAGTCCATTAAGCGTCTGACTCTTTATTTTGGCTTGTGTCGTGATCTCATGGTTTCTGAGTTTGGGCCCCACATGGGGCTCTGCACTGACAGCTCAGAGCCTGGTTAGGATTCTCTTTCTCCCTCTCTCTGCCCCTCCCCCACTCCCACTGTCTCTCTCTCCCTCTCTCTCTCTCTCTCTCAAAATAAATAAATGTAAAAAAAAAAAAAAAAAGATAGGTGGGCACCTGGGTGGCTCGGTTGGTTAAGCATCTGACTTTGGCTCAGGTCATGATCTCGTGGTTCGTGGGTTCGGGCCCCGGCTCCAGATTCTGTGCTGACAGCTCAGAGCCTAGAGCCTGCTTCAGATTCTGTGTCTCCTTCTTTCTCTGCTCCTTCCCCCATCGTGCTCTGTTTCTCAAAAGTAAATAAATGTGAAAAAAAAAAAAAAAAAAGAGATAAGAGAGCTTCTGCCATGTGCCATTTCTATTAAAGATAGTGGCCATTCTTTTAGAGGCTAGAGATTTATTTTATTTTATTTTATTTTTTAATTTTATTTTATTTATGTGTATAAATTAAGCAATATATCCTTTTTTAAGATTAGAAAAAAAATTTTTAAAGTTTATTTAGATAGAGAGAGACTGTGGGTGCATGTGAGCGGTGGGAAAGGCGGGGGCGGGGGGAGAATCTCAAGCAAGCTTCACACTGTCAGGGCAGAGCTGATGCAGGGGCTCAAACCCACAAACCATGAGATCATGACCTGAGCCGAAACCAAGAGTTGGACCCCCAACAGACCGAGCCACCCTAAGACTGAGCCAGGTGCCCTAAGACTGTAGTTTTAAGTCATCTCTATATCCAGCATGGGGCTCAAACTTACAAGCCTGAGATCAAGAGTCACCTGCTCCACTGACTGAGCCAGCCAGGCGCCACCTTATTGTGTCCACTCACTCACTCACTCACTCACCCATTGGATGCCTGGCGCATGCGAGGAAAGCACAGCTCTTGCCCACAGGGGACTTATTACGGTTATTTCAGCCCTTGCAGGGAGGCACCCAGCAGAGAATCACTGGCGGTAGCAGAATCGCTGGTTAGCTGTCAGGTACACCAGGAGCATCTCTTAGGTCGGCTTCTAGGAGGGTCCCCTTAGAGGGCTGGGCCTGTGCTGAATGCTGCCTCCTGTTCCGTCAGGTGCTGGCTATGGGTCCCCGGCCCCTGACGCCAGGCCTGAGGAACTAGCCCCTCCCTTAGTCCCAGCAGATCCGTACCCTGCACTTCCATGAGGTGGAAGGCTCTAGACCCCATGTGGCTGCAGCATATGCAAGGATCAAGGTGGATTAATTTCCACCCGAACCACAAGCCCAGGCCAGACATCACAGTCCAGGGGTGGCCTGGGTCTGGTGCTCTTTAAGGACATCTCTACCAGCTTTGGGCAGGAGGGATAAGGTTTGAGCCCATGCAGGAATCTCCTGGAAAGCATCAGAATTCCTGGGTGAGTCCTGAGGAAATGCTGTGCTCTGCACCCAGCCCCAGCAGGGTCTTGGCCAGAAGTGTCCTCATGGAAATGAGGGTGGGGGTGTGTGAGAAGTTCCCTTGGTGCTGTTCCTCTGGGCTGCAGCCACACTCCACTGGCAGGGGCGCTCCCAATGTAGGGGTGCACTAAGCCTCTTTGTCTGAACCCCCAGAAGTCTGCAAGCCCTGAAGAGGGATGCAAGATTTGTTTGGAGGGTTTGAACTTCGTATTGAAGATTTTATAATACAGAGGCGTACATATAACAGCATCTATGTAAGATGTTAAAAACAGACCCTCCTTTGCTCCATACCTTCTCCACTTCCTTCCCCTGCCCCCAAAACAATTATAACCCCCGAATTTGTTTCTATCATTTTGGAGTGGTTTTGAACTCTGAATTTAGAAATGTCGTAAGTATTTAACATGGCTCCTCATACAAACAATCAGGATCAAGAGGCTGGGAGTGGGTATTTGGCTTTATTTGTTGTTCTGTCCACATTCAGCCTGTCTCTTCCCAGACGGGAAAAGGGCTGGCCTTGGCCTGCTGGCTTTTCCAAGTATTCCCTTGACTTTTTTTTGCTTAAACAAAATAAGTGCACTTCCTCCTTTTAAACAGGTGCTCAAGGCAGAGGCGGATGTGGACATCACATTCATCTTTGTGCAGATTTAAACACAACCTGGTCCCCACCTGCTGAGGAGGCAACATCTTAGCCACCACACCCCCTGGTGTGCAGATGTGGCCTGTTCTGGAAAGACTTCTGTGATTCTTGCAGCTTTATGCATATGAAAGATGGGTTAGTTCATAGGGACAGAAATAAGGGTTTTACAAGATCTGCACACATAGTAGGAGGCCAGACAGTTTTCAGATATAATGCAGCACTTCTGTCGAACATCATTACAAAATCTCACAATAAAACCTCTATACAGCAAAAGAGCAAAACCGACCACGGTCCCCTGCGAACAGGATGACAGAAAAGTCAGCTAGCTGGGCTGTTGGGGCACCTGGGGGCACAGCACATCTCTGAAGGTGCAGGGGGGACAGGAGAGGAGCTAGGAGCTGGGACCCCCTTTCCCACCATGAAACAGGCCCTCAGCTTTGGTGTTCCCTGTGGCTTTCTGATACATTCTCCTCTTTACAGCCCAGCCTAGCGAGGGATTACCTGACATCTGCACTCTCAGTACTTAATTCAAGTGCTAAATTCAGAATAAGGCTCTAGAGACTGGCACCACAGGAAATCACAGCCTCTGTTTAAAGATTCCAAAGGCATCAGGAGTGCCTGGGTGGCTCAGTCGGTTAAGCATCCGACTCTTGACTTTGGCTCAGGTCATGATGTCATGGTTCCTGAGTTGGAGCCCTGAGTCTGCCTCTGTGCTGATAGCTCGGAGCCTGCTTAGGATTCTCTCTCTCTGCTCCTACCCTGCTCTCTCTCTCTCTTGCTCACTCTCAGACTAAATCAACTTAAAAAAATGTTAAAAAAAAAAAAAAAAAAAGATCCCAAAGGCATCAAATCCAGTCTGCCACTTGGGTTCCACCAGGCCACCGTGGAAAAGATAGCACACTCAGCTTTGCTGGTGGAAGCCACGTCAGCCGGGGCACTGAAGACTGAGCGAAGTGGCAGAAATCCGACTGAATGGGGTTCTCACATGCCTGGGCTGAGCACTGGGGATTGTGGAGGTTTTCTCTGGTGTGAACCACTGTGGGTGGCTGGGTCACCCTGCAATCTTTTTGCTGATGCTCCTTTTGCAGCAGCCAAGTGGAGGCCCTGGGATGTCTGGGTCCGGCCACGGCAGGGGGCGGGGTGGGGTGGGGTGGGGGGAATAGGGGGGCAGAGGGCGACACCCTCCTGGACAGCCTCGGAGCAGTCCCAGGGTCCCTAAGGCACTCTTGTATTTGGGTGAGAACCAGGGTGGGTCAGGGACCCCTGTGCCCTACGCCTTCTCAGGAGCGGCCTGCTCTCTCTGCCCTCTCCCGCCAAGTCTCCTCAGACCCCAGGGCAGCTCAGAACAGAGAGAAAGGGCACAGTGTGGGTTGGCCTGAAGGTACTAGGAGGGGCGGTGTGTGCTACTAGTTCCTGGGACCGTCTGAATTTGTCGAAATCTCTCAGGGCTCTGAAACTCCCACGACATATGGGGTCAGCGGACCAAAACACTGCAGCTGATCAGCAAAAGTGGCCAACAAGCCTTTATCCACCTCTGGTTGGCCCCACGTCATCCATTCTCCTCAAGCTCCCGCCCCCTTGCCTTCCTGCTTCATTTAGAAGCCAGAAACTAGCACTTGAACTTCTTCAAAAGTTGCTCAAAGTTTACAACTCACCTCTAACTTCCTTAACTATCTCTGGTTCTGGAGGACAGAAGCCTTCTTCTTCGTTCCCAAGGCCAACCTCTCTTCACAGTTCTGATTATACCCCTTCCAGGGCCTACAGCTCTGGTCTCTCATCACCAATTTGGTTACCTTGACCCACAAGGTGACCCAGGAACAGTGTCCCTGCCCTGTCTCCTCCCTCCACACATTTCCCGGACCAGTGCACACAGCCGACCTCTGCTGTCTCTCCTGTTCTCTGTTCCAGCTCTTGTTGCTGGCATCTGCCATCGCTGGGCTGACACTAACCTCCCTTTCCCTGCAGCACTGCAGACGGGCCCCCTATGCTCACCTCCTCCACTAGAAATGCAGGAAACTAACCCTCTTCTTTCCTCTCTCCATATTCTGTCACCTGCCTTCCTCTGTGATCCCCAGAGCAGGACTCCGGATCTTTCCCCTCTTTCCAGATTGATTTTCCACATCTGGTGCCCACTCCCCCAGCCCCCAGGCTCCCAAGCCTTGTCCTGAAATCCCAACTCTACTGGGGCACAGCCATTTAGCTAGTGTGGGTTCTCCATGAGATAGCAAGCAGGTTAGCAAATTCACATGATTCTGGTAAGTCTTCTTACATGAGAGACTGAAGTTTGGGAACTAAAATTTTAGTCTGAACCAGAAGGCAATTTTGATATTCTTGGTCTGTCCCTTTACAAACACACTACAGGGGTTAGGGGATTCTGAAAAATAACCTTTGATTCTCCCAAATTAAATATCACTTCAGCTACCTGAGTAAAAAAAAAAAACAAAAAACAAAAACAAACAAAAAAAAACCCCTCAAGTTTATGATTTAGACCCTATTATTTGCACTTGAGAAGCACTGTGGCAGAAATCTACACTCAGGGACTCAGACAAAGTTCTAAGTGCTACTGTGGAATGCGTGCATTCACAATTTTATGCTCAGTTTCCTTGAAATTATTTTCCTTTTGGAATCCCAAACCCGGTCCAAGTTGATGAATCAGAACTCCAAAGGCAGAGTCTCCTTAATTTGAGGAAGAGGGGGGGTTCACCACAGACAACTTTTTCCTTCTTCCTCTTGTCAAGTGGAACTGGCTTACTTGAAAATGAGGCCCGATCTGTTGCTGCCATTTGCACAAAGTCAAATGTCTACATGAACTTTTCTAGACGTCACAAAACCAAGCCAACGGCTCGCTGATGCCCCCGTCTGGCACGCGTCACTATGCATCAAACACAAAAGGTTTCTCTTTGTGGGGGTGGGGGGGTGGGGGGGGGGCCCATCAGCCCGAAAGATTTCTGGGGGTCTTGACAGGATGCGGGGTATTTTTGGGTATTCAAACCCACTACTGGTGGCTATTGGGTCAAAATCTGCAGGAAGCAGCAGTGGGCCAGCGATGGGAACTCCAGCCAGGTCAAGAGGACGTGCCCAAGACTGAAGAGTCGGATGTGTGTGGGGTTGGGGAGTGGTCGGGATCGGGATGATCTGGGGGGTGGTGACTAGGAAGGTGGCAAAGGCCGGGCAGTCATATGAAAAGGATGGAAGCTAATGGAAACTTGGCAACTACAGGCAGCTGGGAAAGAGGCTGGAAGTCAGGAAAAGCCTGAGGGGGTCTCCCAGCTCTGCCACTGTTAGGTGCAGGGCTGTGGCCACAAGGCCAGCACTGCCTCAATTTACACTAAATTATACTTCCTGCCGTGGAAGGGTGCTTGGGCTCCTTGCGCAGGATGAGGGTCTTTGAGGTGTGATCACCTCTGCTTGAGGCCTCACACTGGCCTCCTCCCCGTGGGGCTCTCTGCCCCCATCCTCTGTGAGATGCATGGAGAAGCCTCAGGTGAGTGAGCACTACGCCTGTGGTTTGGTGTGACTTTGCTCAGTGCTGTTTGAGAAAAGGGGCATAGGAGATGGCGGATCTCTGGACGCGGGGCGCTATCTCCTGGGACCCCTGCACCGGAAGGTCAGGGGTGGATCCAGATGGGCTCAGAGGTTAGTACTTGCATACACCTCTGCGCTGGGAGCCACTGGCCTGGAATGCGGCTGCAGATGCCCGCTGCCGTCCCTTCAAGCTGACAAGAGACACTTGGAACCACCTGGGCTCCCAAGTCATCCCAACTCCTGTTCCGAGCAGCCTGATGCCCTAACAAGCCTACGGATGAGGCCTCACGGGGCCAGTGTTACAGGAACAAAGGGGCCTTTTCTCTCACTTCCAAAGAAAAAAAAAGCACCCAAATCTTCTGAAGAATAATGAGCATTGGCAAAAAAAATGTTTTATATTTGATAAATTACACAGCTTAGAACAAAGATTTAGGTAAGTCGAATAAAAAATACCGCAAAGTAAAACACATTAAAAACTTTATTATAAGTATTACACTTGTCCAAATTTGCATCAATTTGATACATTTCTGCTCATTTTGCAGAACGTAGGAGTCACACAATTGCCTTTCCCACCTCCGCCTCCCTTCGGCCTGGGCCTGTGTCCTCCGCTGTGTGCCCTGCCTGCAGCGGAAGTCCTGATGCGCCAGGGCCGGGGAGGACGCGCCTCCAGCGCAGCGGGCCCTGCGGCTGTTCCAGGGCTGAGCCCCTGCTCTCTCCATCCTGTTTCCACGTCCAGCCTGAGAGGCTAACTGTAGATGTTCTGAGCAAAAGGAACCCCAGCTAAGTTTCACAGAGTTTTCCAGAACCTTGAATCAGTACTCGATAATCATTATTTCTTAATGGAGGTGAGGGAAAGGGAGTTGGAAAGATTCCCTGGACTGAAATGGGTTGGAACAGTGTGGGTAGGGTTTGGTTCTCTGTTTCTCCCTCCACACTCAGGCCTGGCCAAGACTGTGTGTAGCAGACACGCCATGCTCACCCCCTAGGAAAGGTGGACACCAAACAGCCACTGAGGCTTGACAGCAAATTTGAGGAAAAAAACAGTGATGAGAAAAAGTCCATAAGGAATATTTTGCCATGTTCTTCCTGAATAACATTCCCCTTTGTCCAGTGGTAGCATTTATGATCAGATATAATGTAGGAGGATCCATTATAGTAAAAAGAATAATATTACAGTAACTTCCCATCAGCGGTGCTATTCAATTGCTTACAGAAACCTGCAACTTTAATGTATTTTAAACACATCAGGAATGAGTGATTTTCCAAACTAAGGAAAATGCCCAATAAAAAAATATAGAAAATACATGCTAGTTTAGTGGCAAACTTATTTTCGATACTCTTTTAACAGCAGTGATCTTGGAATTAAGGGAGGAGCAGCGGGGACCGCCCTTTGCCCACGAGAACATGGGAGACCGTCAGCGCCAGAGAGCGTGACCTCAGGCTGATTCAGTAGCGGGGCCGGTGCCCGCCCGCTGTGGGCGGCAGCTTGGCCAGTCTGTGTGTCGCTGCCCAGGACCCTCAGTGCTGCAGCAGGAAGTTGGTAGCCACATTCAGGTCATTATTTGAAGCTCTCAGGGCTTCTAAAGCATCACCCCTGGAAAATCCCATCTCCATGAGCCGCGCAACCTGAAAACAAACAAAACCAGAAACCTGATGAGGCTGAGGACCCTGCTACTAATCCATCAGCCCCCCAGGTGCTCTTCAGGAGAGTTTTGCAGAGAAGGTTAAAAAAAAAAAACAAAACCCTAATTTTCATTTCAGTGTGAAATAGGATTAAGATTTTTTTTTTTAACAGGCACATTTTAAAGCGCTTAACGTACGGCTAATAAGTGTAATTATCTCATTTAACTCTCATTTGAGAGACGAGGAATGAGTCTCCAAGGGTCAAGCGACCGGCCAGGACCAGCAGAGGGTGGACAAGCCCGTGGGGTGCGGCCTGGAAAGCCAGTCTGCACAGCAGCCCCGCTCACACGACTCTGCACGCCCTTTCAGCGTCAGGTGGGATTCCTGCGAACAACTTCTCCAAGTCACGTTTCCTTGTGCGTGTGAACAATCGCTTAGTTGAACATTAATTTCTGATGCTGGCAGACACCGATGACAAAAATGTGTGCAGGTTCTTGGAATCACACGGCCAGGGAAGGAAAACCTGTCATGTGAGGTGCAGCATTTGCTAAGGTCCTGGCTGCGGGGGCTCTCCAGGCAGCAGCCGTGCGCACCGGGAGGTGAAGCCTGGGGCAGAACCAGGGGGAAGGACGTAGCGAAAGTCACCAAGGGTAGGGAGGACGAGGCTTGCATTTTCGTGACCACAAATCCTGAATCTGTAAACACAGAGGTTTCCTGCACTTTCAACATAGGATTTCCATGAAGCAGGCAGTGCCACTGACATTTAGGCATAACCTATTTTCCCATTTTCAAATGTATTATAAATCTATGACGCCAGACCAGCCAAAGGAATCTATTCTTTGTACGTATGTTGAAACATACTTTTGTAAGTTTTGTAACACATGTTGAGATTTTCCCCACGTGTGGGTTAAAGAGGCTGTTGTGGACTGAGGACTTGGTCACCACTTCTGATCCTTCCTGTAGAAAATAGTGCCCTCGGTGCAAAGTGTACGGAAAATGCCTGATGCTGCGGGGGTCGGGGTGGGTTGTGGGCAGGGCTGGGGGAAAGGAGTGAGGAGGAGGCGGGGGGGGGGGAGGGAGGAAGTTGGGGAGCCCAGTGGGTGGCAGGGGAGGAGATGGGAGTAAGCTCTCTGCCCTGCCCATACCCAGACCCCTCGTCCCTCTAGGAGCCTCAGGGAGACAGATGCTAACCGAGCTGAGCAGAGGCAGACATGCAGGAGACACTTCTGAGAGGCGGGTTCTAGCTCGTGTTTTCCAAACCGAGGCTGTCATCCCTCAAGAGTGTGTCATGAACACTCAGTGGGTTAAGAGGAGCATTAAAAATGTATGCAGCGAGGGCCCTCCTTCCAGAAAGCTTCCTTTCCGTTCTCCACACGCACACACCTGTCTGCTGCAGGCATCTCTTGCTGTGGGCTGTGGCGAGACACCTGACAGCTGTTTTCTGAAGGGACGCTCGGTGCCTGGGAAAAAGGCCGTCACATGTGGGAGACCCACTCCCCGGGCTGGGGGACAGTGTGGACAGAACGGCAAGAATCTTCTGCTTTCATTTCCTGCTCAAGGAAAGAACAACCTTTCCCAGAGTATCACAAACACTCCCTCACTTACTGGCCAAGATGGACAGTTCTTCCTTCACAGAAGCAGAATCTGCCTCTTGCTGTCATCCGTGGGACTTCAAAGGTCCTAATTTCACCCTTTCAAGTAACAGAAAACAATCCTAGTCCCTTTCCTGGGTGAAGCACTTTGAAGGTCTGAAGGCCGTCCTCCCCCATCTTTCTTGCTCCAGGCCAGCGCCACAGCTCCTGGTCCAGCCCGGGTGCCGTGGAACCCTCTCCTGCCTTTACTGCCAGGGTCCCTCTACCAGAAGGCTCTTTTCCTCTGCCCTTGGCCTCGGTAGCTCCTCTTCATCCACTGACTCTGGGGGCACCTGGCCCTTTCCCATTCTCCCAGACCAGAAGGAAGCCCAGACAAAAAGTTCTGTGGCTCCACTGACCTGTGTCCTGGGGTCCCTGTCACTGTGTTGTGAGCCTCCTGAGAACGGGGGCCGGGGCTGCTTTCTTCATTCCTGTGCTCCAGGATCCATCTCTGTCCAGTGAAGCGCCCCACCCCCCCACCGCTCTCCCGTGGCTGCTGTCCTGTGCTCGCAGCCCTTGTCACAGCAGTGGAACACTTCGGCAGCGTGCACACGTGTGTATGGGCATGTGCCTGTGCTCGTGTGCATAACCACACCATCCCAGTGTGGCCAGTTACCCTGACGCCTACTGAAAACACTCCCTGGGCTTCTCAAATCCTACTCTGTAAATTTATATTTGATCTTCTGGGTTTAGGACTGCACACATCTGTTAAATTCCCTCTGGTCATTTTCTAGCCAACCAAAACGAAATTTCAGTTTATTTTAGTTTTTTTTTTTTTTTTTCAACGTTTATTTATTTTTGGGACAGAGAGAGACAGAGCATGAACGGGGGAGGGGCAGAGAGAGCGGGAGACACAGAATCGGAATCAGGCTCCAGGCTCTGAGCCATCAGCCCAGAGCCCGATGCGGGGCTCGAACTCACAGACCGCGAGATCGTGACCTGGCTGAAGTCGGACGCTTAACCGACTGCGCCACCCAGGCGCCCCTCAGTTTATTTTTTAATGTTTATTTATCTTTGAGAGACAGAGTGAGTGTGAGCAGGGGAGGGACAGAGAGAGAGAGGGAGACACAGAATCCGAAGCAGGCTCCAGGCTCTGAGCTGTCAGCACAGAGCCCGATGCAGGGCTTGAACCTATGAACCATTGTGATCATAACCTGGGCCGAAGTCGGATGCTTAACCAACAGAGCCACCCAGGCACCCCTAATTTCAGTTTCAATTCTGTTGTCTCCTAGGTTACTCAGATCCCTCAAAATTTTATCACCCCCGAACTGGAGTAGCAAACCTCTATAATGTCCCCGTCAAGTGACTGATGAAAATGTCAAGCAGGCAAAAATCAAAGGTAGGGCCCCAAACTCACTACAGACCTCCCTTTCTATTCAAGTGGCTGACCAACTTTTTTTTTTGGTCTTTTTAGAGATTTTTAACTGGTTTAAAGCCCACTTCATATTATTATCCATTCCACATGTCACCAATGTATCTCTTACAGTCGTCAGATGTCTTGATGACATCCTGTGTGAGCAGGAGCAGGGTGGTGTCGACAGACCACAACACTCTTCTTAACACTCAAGTCATCTGATGCTCTATTTTAGGCTCTGCCAGACGTGAAACATCAATTTTGCCATTTGATTACGAGGATCCACATTTTCCTCTTTCCTTGGGGGGATTTCGAACAGGATGACCCGCCCTGCTTTCTCTACCCCGAGCAGCATACTCGAGGACCTGGGCTGGGCGCACGTCAAATCCAGGTGATCCTTCCTAGGTCATTTCCTGGATTGAAATAACCTTTAATGACGTTTATTCCAGTAACTGACAGTTAAGAACCACTATCTTTAGTGGAGCTAATGTGGCCCAGGAGGAGGTGGGCAGCTCCACCTGCCTTCTCTCTGTTACCACAAACACGATGCTACCACCCAGCAACGTGGCGGTCCTTAACGACTTCAGTTTGGCTCACGCGACATTCACGATCACCGCTTTGTCACCGTTGGTGCTTCAAGCACAGCTAAAGACTGGCTGCTTCTTGGCACCTCGCCAGCAGGAATAAAAGTATATCTATCTGCCAAATAGTGATTCATACCGGAGCTGATGGCGTGTGAGCCAGACCCCCACCGCCAGCAGGTGAGGGTGCTAGGCCACAACTTCCAGCTGGTGTTTGAGTCTTCCCTCCACGGACTCTGAATTTGGCTTGGAGGCTGATGATGGGCTGGCCACATAGGCCACCAAGGCACAGCTCCAGCACGGGCTGCACCACCTTGGAGGGGACCCCTCAGGCCTTCGACGGCCGGGTTGTGTCCTACATACATACGCGATGTCGGTGTGGAGAAGCCTTCTCTGCACGTGAGGCTTCCTCCCAAGTTCACTCAGTCTCTCAGAAACGAACCACCACATGCGCACCGTTGCTGGTTTTGGCAACTGGGCCGTGTTTTTCACAGGTTTTGCTGAGAAGAGTGTTTGATGTACTTAGAAGCTTGCGGCAGGCCACTGACTGTCCATCCTCTGGAGGCCGGCAACTGTGACCCTTTAGCCAAAGCTGGCTTCAGAGCTTTCTGCATTGTTTAGGGGTGAGAAGAAAAGTGTGATTGCAGAATTTTCACGGCGGAACCACCTGGTGCTTTAACCAGATGAAAAAACAAAGTAGAAATAATGTTAACAGTTCTTTTTAAAAACTGAACAATTACACTAAGAAAGTGTACCGTATTGAGAGGGCACCTGATGGGATGAGCACTGGGTGTTGTATGGAAACCAATTTGACAATAAATTTCATATATTAAAAAAAAAAAAAAAAGAAAGTGTATCTGTACGTTTCCTCTGGTGTCCAAAATAGTAAACATCTAAGGAAAAATGAAATTGTATGCTTGAGCTTAGGAATGTGGACAATAATCAGCCAGAAAAGACGAGAAGCAGAGAGACAGCAGGTTCAACAGGTGTTTTCTAACTGCTGGCATCTCTCAGTGGAGGCTGCCTGGAAGGGGGCCGTGCACCCCACTGCTGTCTTTTCTTGGGAGCTGGTTCAAAGCTCACATCCAGATATAAGAACTGGAGCCGAACTGGGGATCTCCAGCTCCCCTGGGTGGCAGAACAATCTCGTTATCATGTAACAATTGTAACAATGCACCTTTACTTGTCGTGGACTTATAGTTCCCTGTGCAGAGAAGCCCAACTTGCCCAGTGCTAGCGCACTCTGTCATTGTCTCTGTGTGAAGGTTGCATTAGCACGTGAAGCACGAACTCCTGTGCTCAAATGGCAGAAAGAGAAAACCGAGACCTATGCAGACCTGTGGTCAGATGCGCAAATACACACAGGCTTCCCAAAGTGCCCAATTCCTTCAAAGAAAAACACAGAGGAGGCTGGCAGCCGTTTTAGATGTTACCCAAGTGCCAGAGAGTCATCCCAGCCACCACTGCTGGGAGGGGGTGAGCCTGTCAGTGGGCAGGGAGAGTCTGAGCTCTGGGCTCAGGCCCCCATACGCCATGTATTCACCGCGTGAGTCAGGTGGGCCACTACACCGTGGGCTCTCAGTGCTCCCACAGTCTGGGGATAAGAGACGTGGGTGAAGGGCCTGGCCTGCTCGCCTGGTAGCTGGCGCCTGACAGGTGCTCAGTGAGCACGGCCCCCTGTCATAATTCTCACCCTGCTGAAGACTGACTGGCCCAGGTGTGCGAGTCCTTCCCTGTGACCCTTGCGGCCTCAGTTCAGAGGTTCCCACAGCCTGACAAAACCACCCCTGGCTTTGGTTTTCAGCATTCACTTGAGCTGCTTTCACTTTACTTGCTTTACATCCTTTGTTGGTTGAAGAACTGATGTGTGTTTTACAATGATCAAGCGCATGCGTGTTCTCAGGGAGCCCCAGGGAGCACTGAGCGGCTGGAAGGAGAGTGTTGGGCAGAAAATCAGCCCTCCCGGGACGCTCGGTCAAACACAGGGTTCAAGGTGAAATTCACCCTCATGTGCACATCCTGCCACAGTTAAACACAGCCACGCTTAAAACCAATGCCAGAATGATTTGTTACATATTTCCAGTGTTTAAATGGCACATGCAAGAACTGGCCTAAGAAAACTAACATGGTGAGCCCAGATGAAGTAGAAAAGATAGGAAAAATCTTTTCTTAAAAGGTGAGCATAAAATTCTAAAAGCCCACGTTATTTTAGTGACTCTTAGAAAACTTTATATTTGTATACATTCTAGCAAATATTCAGCTGTGATGATTATATAAATAATGGTATTTACAGATACTCAGTTCACCTCCCTCCCCATCCAAGGCATATATATTAGCCACATAACACATCAAATCACACCGGAAACCTAATTTGTTTCCTCTACAGGCTGTTTCTTGTCTTTTCAGTTCAGCTCTTGGAATGAGAGCCATCTGTTACCTGATCAGATAGAACGTCCATGGGAAGAGAAAATGTCAGTGTAAAATCTCTTGGTCTTGACCATAAGATAAAAATATAAAAACACCTCCTGATCGGTTTAAGTCAAGTTGTGGACAGTACAGGAATGTCATTATTCACCGAACGTTCACAGACTCCCCGAGGGTCTGTGTGAAGTATCCGCGGTGAGCTGGGATTAGTGACTTCCGTGTTGTCGGTCTTCCCCGGCAGGCAGACAAGGAGCTCCGTGGGGGCTGGGACCGTGCCTGCTGTGTCCCCCACCTGACACAGAGCCTGGCACACAGAACGTGCCTAGCAGTGGCTAGAGAAGGAGTTTCAGTTTAGTGATGTAAGTTCTTTAAGGAACTGACCGTCTGCTGGGGGAAGACCACCAATAAACAGCTTGGGGCTGGAATGATAAAGCTGGTAAAACACTCAGGACGCTGCACACACCTGCTGCCACCACGAGACCTGCAGATGCACACCTGGCGTCTCAGTCAGTCTCGGACTGGCTGGCTTTGCAGTGGTCTGTCTGGGAAACTTACCAAAAAAAAAAAAAAAAAAAAAAAAGGGGCCCATAGAATTTTCTGAAAAGCATTTCTTTCAACATTCCTTCTCCATCTTGGAGCACAGTAAGTCCCCTCCTTCTGCTCATGCATCACAGGGAATCTTCTGTCTAAACATTCTCACCACAGAACATCAGAATAGAGTTCATCTGGGTTTCTAGTCTAAACAAAATAATCCTTTTCTCTATTTGCTTTAAACAGTAATTGGGTTATAACATGCAGAGTGTTAGGCCCTCCTGTCTCCCACATCCCTCATTCATAAAAACAGAAGGTGCCTGAGTGTAACCCCAGATGTCTGTCTTCTGTAACTGAAGACTTGACTTTCTAGAGGAAGGTTCAGAGGTATCTCTGCGTAAGGGTCGGCAACGAGGGGCGGGTACTGGAATTGCAGCCTAGCCGTGTGGCACATCCCCCCAGCGACCTGTGACTCTGCTGGCAGCTCTTGGTCAAGGGCCCGAGGCCCCCCGTGTGCCAGCCCCGCACAAGGCCGGGAACACGGACAGGAGCAGGTGCCGCAGGTGATCTCTCCCACCACCGACAGCAGTGCTCTGAAGACAGACAAGGCAGAATGAGTTTTTCCCAGAATACGTTTTCCAAAGAAAGACCCTGTTGAACAAGAAAAGAAACCTATAGGGATGGAAATAAATCCCTATCAGTTTTCCTTTCCTTAGAAAAAACAAAAAACAAAAAACAAAAAACAATCCTCTATGATTTGGGACATGTGGGCCTCCGATCTCGAGCTAATTCTCACTCAAGAAAATAAATGAAGTCCTACTTTGCCTTCTACCGACGATGCAACTACTCTCTGGCACCAGTGAATCAGGATGTTCATCCCAATGAAACATATGGCAATTCCTCTCAGTGACATACTCCTCTTGTTTTGTTCAAGTGAAGACTGTGGTTTTCTTTAACTTCCCTTTAGCTAAGGGTGTCAAAAACAAATGGTTTTTGGGTTCTACTTCCCAAATTCTGACGCTTGCAGGAAGTGATGCCCACCTGAATGATGCCCGCCCCAATCCCACGCTGGTTGCCCCCTCACGGCACAACACCATCTGGGCCACACGCACGCCCTGCCGGGAGGAGCACCCCAGCAGAAGTCTTGGGGATGTGGCTCACCCTTCCCTCCCCTTCATTATAACAACCATGTTGCCGCTCAGGGCAAGCTGACTCTCCCACCTCATGGCTTCCCCACTGCAAGTGCACGGTCAGGTCACCTGTGGTTCAGTGTGCTTCTCTCCCCTGGATACCTGGCCATTCCCCTCCTCCTCAGAAATGCTGAACCCCTTTGATCACACACATTGGGGAAGTGAATGGTTTCTGGTTATTTTATGCTCTTGTCTGGCTACAGGCTGCTCAGACGCCCCTTATTTTTGCATTTCTGCTTTGCTCAGGCTTTGGTACTGAGAAGGCCCTCACAACAGACTGGATGAGCTCCACTGCTTATATCTTTTAGAAGACCCAGCAGAATGAGGCACTCCCCACCCCCCCCAGAGTTGGTTAATTATTTGACTGCCACACAGTATTTCATTCTAACACAGTTAGCTTTGCTATTCTCTGAGAAAACCTATTTCCAGCCTACAGATGGAAAAGTCTGACATAATACCACTCTCACACCTTCACGTTTAGCCCTGCTCTAACCACGTCGGGCACCTTCTGTGTGTCAGGCTCCGTGTGGCGTGGGAAACAGGAAGAGATGGGATTAGCCCTCATGGAGCTCGCCATCACCAGGGAAATAAAAGCTGAGTCACTGCTGGACCAGTTCCCAACTCACAATTATAAATACACAGAATTACAAAGTGTACCCCAAAATACATACATGTTAGTGAGGGGGAACTGTTTGTATCAGGTGAGTTTTTATGGTGACAGTGGTGAAGATTCTGGAGAAGGGAAGAGAGAAGAAAACCTCACTAAGATTAAGATTCTCCTAACTAAATGCATTTTGCTATTTATCAGCTACAACTGAAAGTGTTCTGTGTGCTGAAGGCCATTCTCTCTCTAGTTGGGTCAATGAATATTTTGGACGACATGAGTGGAATCCACAGGACGGGTCTCACGTATTATCAACTTACTAAGTAAGAGTCTCGTAAGCACTCGTAAGCATATTTCCTGGGCAGGGATGGAATAAGTTACATTATGGTTATAATACGCCCCTTCCTCCATGGGTAGTCCACCTTCCAGGGGAACCCCATGATGTGACTCCCGGTTTAAGATCCTGCCATGGTTCCTCAGGGCCTACAGCATAGAAGTGGGAGTTCACACCCGGTGGCAGGACTATGGGAGCTGCCCGCCCCCCCCCCCCCCCGCCCCCTGCACTGGTGGTCCTTTCTTAGTTTCAGTGGCACTGGAATACTTCTGCACAGTTAACTAGAGACGTCGCTGAGCCTGGCTCCCCATACCGGGCTCTGCACCACTTGAGGTCAGGAAATTATGCCTTATTTATCTCTGTATTTCAAGAACCTAGCCCAGTGGCCAGCCTGATGCAGAGCAGACAGCTGGTAATTCTTGGCTGATTAGGAGGTAAAGAAGTGTGACGGGAAGGCAGGAAGCTGGAATCTGTACCAGTCCATTTATCTTCCCTCTGTCGAGCCCTAGCTTGGTTTAGTCCTGCTTAATTTCCTTGTCCGTTTTTACCTATGTATTCCATTAAGGATAAACTTAAGGGTCATTTTCTAAGCGTAGAAGGGTTCAAGAAAGACAAACTTGGTAAGTTTTTTCCTCCTTTGATTAAAAAAAAAGTAGGAGGCTAATGACAGAAGTTCATTGTTATTTTTGACTATAGGTGTAATATGAAAATCCCTGTTTAAAAAGAAAAGAAGAAAGAGAAATGGAATAACGTATATATTTCTTTTTAAGATATTAGACATTTGAGCACATTTTATTATTAAAAAGAGTTTTTATAGGGTGGCACTTGGTTTTGACAGATTCTTAAAAGGGTCTGGGGCTGGGGGCACCTGGGTGGTTCAGTCGGTTAAGCATCTGACTTCAGCTCAGGCCATGATCTCATGGTTTATGAGTTCGAGACCCACACTGGGCTCTCTGCTGTCAGCACAGAGCCTGCTTCGGATCCTCTGTCTCTCTCTCTCAGCCCCTCCCTCACTTGCTCTCTCTCTCAGAAATAAATAAACATTAAAAAAAATTTTTTAAAACGGGGTGTGGCTGGGGACGGCATCTTCAAGGGGCACTAAACTGGCAAAGGTGTTGAGTCCACTTGTTGAAAAACAGTAGACTGTGAAGACCCAAAAATTCAGGAACTTACCAACAGCAGAAATGGAAAAAGTGGCAAAATTTTTCTATGGCTGTATGTTAGACTATTATGAGATGTAATAAGAGATGCACATTCATTCTTAGAATATTCTTTGTTTTCCGAACTGAAAGAACTCTCACTAAAATTCCTTAAGTATTTTTTTTACATCAGAAAAACAGAAAACAATAGTTTTCATTGTTCTTGACTTAGAAAATTATTAAGTTCCCTAATGCATTAAAATTGCATGACTCTGATATTTAAAAGATACAGCACATTTAATTGAAGAATTAAGCATCGAGAGGTTTTGTTCGTCCAAGCTATCTTACTACGTTACTAATAGATAATATTTTAGATAGTGTCTAGCCTCAACAAACTAACCAAGAGATTATATATTAACTATACATTTCTAAACATTGTTGTCAATGTCCTGAGGGCAAGAACATTTTTTCCCCTCTTTTACAGCTTGGCTAGTACCTATCGCAAATATTGCCAAGGGTCTACATAATAAACAATGCCAGGGAAGAACCTGGGTTTTAAGGCAATGACAGTCTGTAATGACCATTTTCAGGAAAATTAATAAACACAAGAAACAAGGTTTAGAAAATCAATGATGAATAAGGAAGCATATGTTAAAAACATCCTCTCACATATTTACATCTTTTCATACCAGAGCAAGGAAGAAATTAATGCTGTTTAAACTGATAATGACAACATGTTAACCTGCTGTCATTCTGGGAGGATCAAGGAAAATGATTCATTAAAAAACCCTGAAGACTTCAATTACACACATTCTCCTTATTGTTATTTTTGACACTTTTTTTTTTTTTTTGAAAGTGCCAACACAAAGAGCTATCTCACCTTAAATACCTCATACCCTTAACGGTCTGTGAGGAATGTGACTTGTGGTTCTAGCACAAGTCAGTAAACAGTAATATAACAGAACTCTTTCTTTTTACCTGAACTTGAGAGCATTAGCTTATTTTTGAATCTGTTATAAATATCCTACAAAATGAGTTCCTGGGCTTTATTTTCATAGCTACAGGGATAACATTTTTCTAGAAATTCTCTAAGGGCACCAAGGTGGCTCAGTCAGTTAAGTGTCCGACTCTTGGTTTCCTCTCAGGTCATGATCTCACGGTTTCATGAGTTGAAGCCCCACATCAGGCTCTGTGGGGATTCTCTGTCTCCTCTCTCTGTCCCTCCCCTACTCATGCTGTCTCTGTCTCTCTCAAAATAAATAAACTTAAAAAAAAAATTCTCTAATGGACGTGGAAGAAAACTGGCTCCTTCCTGCACCTCTTACAGTCCTGAGGAGCCATGAAAATGATCAGTCTGAGTGAGAAGTTGTGAGGGGGCAAGCCGGATCAATTCATCAGGCACATTCAACTGGGTTCTTTCCAAGGCGTTTATGGTGGCCTAATCCATGGTGGCTGTGGGAGCTCTGACCAGAGGCCTCTCATGAATTCCAGAAAAAGTCAGGATACAGCTTTGCCACACAGACTGGGTGCCCCGGGTCCAACTGACCTTTATGTCCTCTGGGGACAGGGGTGGTGATGGCCTGGACGGTGTGACCAGCTATGAAATGCTGCACCTGATTTATTTGATGAGTAGACAACAATGCATGTAGAAGGAAATTTAAAAGTGTTGTTACTACAATGCTCTAAACTTCTTTCACAGATTTTTTTTTAACTTTCTAGTTTGAAATAATCTCACACTTCTAGAAATGTTTCAAGAACAGTACCTAGAACCAATTACTTTTCATCCAGATTCGCTGTTACTTTGCCACAGCTGCGTTCCCTCTCTCTCTCCCTCGGTCTATATGCTCTCTCACTTATTCTTCCTGAAACATTTGAGATTAAGTTGCACATACCATGTCCCTTTACCTCTAACTACTTCAGTGTGTATTTTTCAAGAGTAAGAATATTCTCTTTCCTAATCACAGTCCATATAGATACCAAATCGCAGACACTGAACATTAATATAAAACTATGATCTAATCCACAGTCCAATTTCATCAACTGGCTCTAAAATGTTTGTTCACCAAAAATGTTTGCACTGCATTTCAGGACAGAATGGATTGCATTTCTGGATCACATCTGACATTTCGTTAACATGCTTCTTTGTCCCCTTTAATCTGGAACAGCTTGCGGCATGAGTATTGTTGAAGAATATGGGTCAGATATTTTATAGAATGTCCCTCAAACTGGTTTATCTGCTTTCTCTTTATGATCAAAGTTACGGATTTTTTATTGTAAGACATAACTGATGTGTCCTTCCAGGACATGCCAGCAGCCTCTCTGTTCCATTACCGGTATACTGATTCTGATGATGTGGTTAAGCTGGTGCCCAGTTTCTCCACCATACAGTTAACTATTTTCCTTTTGTAATTAATAAGCAACTTTTGGGGAGATACCTGGAGATTATATAAATAGCCTGTTCTTCAGATACTGATGATTTGTCCCCGAGTTGATTTTTACTCTGATAGTTGCAAAATTATGATTTTCTAATACCATCCACAATCCTCTCTACTTACTTCTTTACATTCCTTTTCCCTGTGGATGCATATACCTATATAAAAATTTATCTCCTAACATCAGTATGAGCTCATGGATTACCCCCCTGCCCAGTGGATTATATTAAGTACTGTCCTTACTTACTTTGATACCCAAATCTGATGTCCCAAATTTGGTCACTGGGACACCCTCAAGCTGGCTCTGGTGTCCTTGGGACCTGAACCCTTAGTTATGAGAGTACTTCCTTAATTCCTTGCATGGTGGTCCAGGGTCATCTTGTTCCTTCCCAACCCTGGGCCTGGGACCCACCATTTCTCTCAAGAAGCTTGTTTCTGTCAGTGCGCCAACATATTTGGAGATGAGATCTGGGCAGCAGGTGTGGTCAGTGTTACTGGGATGCCACTGATTCCTTTAGGTTGACAGAGCTAAAACACATGTACACACACACACACACACACACACTCTCTCTCTCTCTCTTATTAAATCACGAGTTTATGCTGATACCTCTAATTCCAATCCTACCCTACAGGGTTCTTCCTTGCTCTCCCTTTTCTGTATTTGTATTATCCTTCTTCTACAGTAAGATCAACCTATTTCCTCATCTGCTTAAATCTATAATACAACCAACATAATTTCAGAATTGCTATACTCATACTCCTGTGAAAATAAACCTAGGAAGAGCTTAAGATTTCTTTGCAATCCTTTTTTTTCTTTAGAATGAGGGCATGTTATGTTCAAAAGTTACAAAATTAATTTTTCCCTCTCTCCTATGTTATTCATTTAAAATACAGTTGGATCTTTTATTTCTTTTTAGTTTTACAGCACTCCCTATTGTTGAATTGCTTTCTGTGAAACATTGTGAAACATTAACCTGATTCCTAAGTCAAAACCGTACAAAAGGTTCTCTCAGAGAAGCACCACCCCTCCTGTCCTCCAGTCCTGTTGTCTCCTACCCCTTATGGAGAACAAACCTCAGTAGTTTCTTATATGTATAAAGTATTATAGATTTCAAAATAAGTGATCACAATGCATTTTTTTTTCAAATTATGCCTTCCTCAAACTTATAAGACCCTCAGTAGCTAATCAAGGCCCAAGTGTCATCACTGTCAGCAGTGGTTTAACTGTTCTCAAAATCTTTGCATTCATATGCTTGATTTCTTTCAAGTCTTGTTCACCAAAACTCTTTTTAAATTTGAAACACAGGTTTAGGGTAAGTACCAGTGTTACTGATTACCTGTTCCTCAGAAACCTCTAGAGGAGGAGATGCTTGTTGTTCAGACCGCCGATCGTCCTGATAGTTTACATTTCGTCGCTGACGTAAAGGAGGGAAAAGACGATTCCAATTGATCATTCCTCCCTAAAAAGAGACCAATACACAATCATCAGACACAGAAGAGAACCATCTTATTAATGCTTGGAAGTGCCTTTTCTTACCATGAGGTCGCATGTAGAGACTGGGGAATAAAAGACTGGTCTGCTGAATGCAAGCCGTCCAAACCCTACAGCATCACATCGCTATAGTAAAATAAAATAAAATAAAATAAAATAAAATAAAATAAAATAAAATAAAATAAGATAAAAACCCATGTTTTTAGCTATCTGCCAATATTTTATCAATTTATGTCTTCTCTATTTCTAGATTTAGGAAAAATTACAGACTAAGACAACATGAAAATTTTCCTACTATGAACATCTAAAAATGCTAGACAAAATAAAAGAATATTTCACATGCATAGTTGAACATAGAAGGAACAAATGGAGGCCCCAACATCCCCAAAACAAGTGCTGGAAAACCAGAACAGTAAGCAAGCAAGCTGCCAGGGGTGGGGCTGTATGGGCGAGCACATCCTGCTAACCTAGAACCACTTGGGTTTCATCATCTATTTGGGTTCAGGTGCTGAGACCTCGAGTATGAAAGAGGTAGTGACTCTGAGCTTATTACCTATGTAGAGGCACAACCCTCAAATGGCAACAACACCCTCAGTGAAAGAGAAGATGAGAAAAAACAAACCCGAAAGGTAGTCTCTCTGAGGGAGAGGGCAGTAATCTTGACCTGCCTGAGAATTAAGAAATAAGAAATGAGAAATCTAAGGTTGAAGTTACATGAAAAATGTGTTTAAAAAACCCATCAAAACTGACACAAGAATTGGTTCGGGGATAGAGTTGGGATATATCTAAGGAGCCAAGCAAAAGCAAATGTAAAATTACTCTAGAGGGCCACTCTCTTACCCTGGGATTACATGGGATTTATAGCTAAAACTCCAGTTGGGAAATACCTAGAATTCCAAATTCAAAACCCACGAGGAAAAAACCCATCATAAGCAAGGCTCAGTGTGTAAAATAAACAGAAGGATTAGATCCTTAGTGTCTAGGAATCAAAAGCACTGGCACTTGGTCTATGATAAAGGAGACATTACAAGTCAGCAGGAAGAGGACACATCATCTAATAAACAGCAATGGGACACATGGCTACATGGAAAAAGATAAAATTAGACTTTACTTCATACCATATACAAAAATAAGTTTATTGAAAAAATAAACTTAAAGATTTAGATTACACCAATAAATGGAAAGACATTCTATGCTCATGGATTGGAAGAACAAATATTATTAACATGTCTATACTACCCATAGCAATCTACATATTTAATGCAATCCCTATCAAACTACCAATGGCATTTTTCACAGAACTAGACCAAACAATCCTAAAATTTGTATGGAACCACGAAAGACCCCAAATAGTCAAAGCAATCTTGAAAAACAAAACAAAACAAAACAAAACCGAACAAAACTGGAGGCATCACAATTTCATACTTCAAGTGCTATTACAAAGCTGTAGTAATCAAAACAGTATAGTACCAGCACAAAAATGGACACATAGATCAATGGAACAGAACAGAAAGCCCAGAAATGAACCCAAAGTTATATAGTCAATTAATCTTTGACAAAGGAGTTAAGAATATATGATGGGAAAAAGGCAGTCTCTTCAACAAATGGTGCTGGGGAAATCGTTCAGCTACATGCAAAAGAATGAAACTGGACCATTTTCTTACTCCATACACAAAAATAAACTCAAAATGGATTAAAGACCTAAATGTGAGACTTGAAATCATAAAAATCCTAGAAGAGAGCATAGGCAGTAATTTCTCTGACACTGGCTGCAGCAACATTTTTCTAGGTATGTCTCCTGAGGCAAGGGAAATAAAAGCAAAAATAAACTGTTGGGACTATATCAAAAACAACCTTCTGCACAACGAAGAAAACAATCAACAAAACTAAAAGGCAACCAACTGAATGGGAGAAGATATTTACAAATGACATATCCAATAAAGGGGTAGTATTAAGAACTAATACAACCCAACACCCAAAAGACAATTAAAAAATGGGCACAAGGCATGAAGAGAAATTTCTCCAAGGAAAACATACAGATGATCAATAGACACATGAAAAGATGTTCAGCATTACTCATCACCAGGGATATGCAAATCAAAACTACAGTGAGATATCACCTCACACCTGTCAGAATGGCTGAAATCAAAAACACAAGAAACAAGTGTTGGTAAGGATGTGGAGAAAAAGGAACCCTTGTGCACTACAAATTGGTACAACCACTGTGCAAAATAGTATGGAGGTTCTTCAAAGTTAAAAATAGAACTACCTTACGATCCAGTAATTACACTACTGGGTATTTACCCAAAAAATACAAAATCACTAACTCAAAGGGATACATGAACTTCTATGTTTATAGCAGCATTATTTATAATAGCTAAATTATGGAAGCAGCCCAGTGTCCACTGATAGATGAAAAGATAAAGAAGATGTGGATGTGTGTGTGTATATGTGTGTGTGTGTGTGTGTGTGTGTGTAGACACAGATGTGTGTGTATCTATATCTATAATAACCAATAACCAGAATATATAAAGAATCAATGAGAAAAAATAAATGACTCAAGAGAGAAATGAATAATGTACAGCTAAGCCTTGAACATGGATTTGAGCTGTGTAGATCCACTTATATTCACATTTAAAAAAAAATTTTATGTTTATTTATTTCTGAGACAGAGAGAGACAGAGCATGAATGGGGGAGGGTCAGAGAGAGAGAGGGAGACACAGAATCTGAAACAGGCTCAGGCTCTGAGCGGTCAGCACAGAGCCCCACGCGGCGCTGGAACTCACAGACCGCGAGATCGTGACCTGAGCCGAAGTCGGACGCTCAACCGACTGAGCCACCCAGGCACCCCAGAACAGTACACTATTTAAACTATTTTGTGGATATATACAGGTGGTGATTTTGCTCCCCAGGCAGTATGTGGAAATGTCTTAGGGGCATTTTTGGTAGGGGCTGGGAGGCGGGGGACAAGATGATAGTGCTGCTGTGTGTGGCGAGCAGGGATGCTGCAGGGACATCCTATAATGCTCAGGACAGACTCCACCACAAAGAATGGTCTGGACCAAAATGCCCATAGTGTCTAGGTTGAGGTACTCTACCACAAAAACGTGCTAAAGACACAAGCAGGCACAGGCCTTAGACACCACCTGCCGGCTGCAGGACAGCGGGAAGGGCAATGAACCTTTGGTTGAAAGTGCAACGTTTTATTTCTTCAAAGGGAGTGACAGTGGAAGAGCAGCAAAGCAAAACTGAACCCTAATCCCTCTGCTCCTGTGATGGTGAAAAAGTGCTTAAAAAGCAGAAAGTTACAGGAGCTCTAGGCTCTAGGATGTTTTGACACTAATCTGCTCTCGATGCAGGTTAACTATGAGCTTCTACAAACAGGAAACATTTCCTTCACTTTGTCTTCTTCAAAAGCAATAACCACATATTTAAAAGAGGAAAAAGGAAACAGCTTGCATTTTGAACAACCGTTTTATGAAATATCTGTTATTAGTTGGTAAGGAGATTTTCAAATAAAATTTCTTGTAAAAAAAAAAAAAGACTAACTTTCCAGTCGAGAACAGTAAAGTTTGTAATGTTTTATTAGGTGGACATCACATGGAATAGAACCGCACCTCTAAAGGCTTTGGCAGGTTTCAGGATGGGATGATCAGGTGGTGTGTATACTGAGAAGCGTCTACACTGAGAAGCTGGGTTGGAGGAGCGCACTAGTGGCTTTCTGTGGGCAGCTCCCAAGGGAGGGCACGAGCCAGGTGCATGTGGGGCCCATGCCCTCCTCAGGGGAGGGCAAGACATGCAGAAATGGGAAAAATCAGGAGGCAAGGTGGTATATAATTAAGAAGGAAGCTGAGTGGCATCAGCTAAAGGGCTCGGAAGGTGCAGGGTGAAGCACGGGGGTCAAACTTCAAAGAGGATGGGGGTTCAGTTGAATTTTAAAGGATGAGGATGATCTCAACAATGGAGAGGAGAACCACTGTCAACCTGTTCAGAAACAGGGCGCTGAGCATAGGTTTACACCTACTTCAAGGGGCAAAGCGGTGCTAAGGAGTCATGACAGAGGAGCAAAAAGGCAGAGGAAGCTGAGTGACTGAGAGTGGTCTCTAAAGCCAAATTACCTGGGTTTAAATCCCAGCTCTGCCACTTACCTTAGGCCTTAGTTTAAAACAAAATTTCTCTGAGCCTCAGTTTTCACATCTGTAAGATGGAAATAATAACTGCACTTATCTCATAATGATATTATAAGAAATAAATGAGTTAATATAAGTAAAGCATTTAAAACACAGTCTGAGAACTTCTATAAGTTTATTATATATTGGCTATTACTACCGTCTAATATTTGCATTATGTCTTACAGTGTTACTTCTGGTCTTCCCAACTCGACTGTGGGATCCTACAGGGTTGCAATGGGGTAAGAATGGAACTCCCTACGACCTTCCTAGGTGGCTGGCACAGCTCTAGGCTCAGTGCAGCCTAAACTCAATTCTCCAGCCAAGGAGGTGTTTTGTCAAAGAGCAAAATGAAGACCAATTACAGAGTGGACATTGTCAGTGTGATGGTTTAAAACAATTAAAATTCTTTCCAGAAGCATCATCATCTTATTTTAAAAAGGCTGGTCACTGGATGGGGCGCCTTGGTGGCTCAGTTGGTTAAGTGTCTCATTTGTGATTTCGGCTCGGGTCACGATCTCACAGTCGTGAGATGGAGCCCCACGTAGGGCTCCCTCTTTCCTTTTGCCCTTCCCCCACTATGTGTGAGGGCATACCTTCTCTCTCAAAAAAGAAAAATAAAAAAAGGTTGGTCACTGGGAAAAAAAAATGCATCCTTTGGTGATCTGAAAGGCTTTACCGGTGTGCTAGGTTTTGAAGAGTAAAACAGGCAGCAGGACCACCTCTCTCTACTGTGCTGTCTGTAGCTGCCTGGGGACCGGTGTCAGGAAGATTCAGAGGGAGGGTGTGGGTTCAGCAGGGAGAGTGATGACACTGTGAGGTGACGTCTGCCTCAGGCAGACAGGTGAGGCGGCACCCATGCAAGGAATTACTAACCCTGCTACAGACCGAGACTTTCCATGGCACACAGAGATCGATCTGCATGACACACAGGACAGCCAGGCAAAGCTGCTTGCCACCAGCTGCCCTGTGGGCTGAGGGGATCGATATCTCAGCCCATCTGTGACCATAACCCAGTGGCTGGGAAGTTCTACCACAGATGCTCAGGAAACACCTATTCATTTAATGTGAGCAATTTACAGTGGGGATGACCTACCGTGAGGTTCAAGGACAGAAAAGACCAGTCTGTTTTAGTAGCACCAGTGAAGGTAAAATCAACAGAACTGACTAGTGTCTGCTAATGTACCTGCTAGTACCTTAGGCAAAGAGGCCAGAAAGAGAAGACAACGCCCTGCTTTCTAGAAGCTCAGTCTGGTCTTCTATCCATTAGTTTTTTCCTTTTTCTTGCAGGGTACCAATTACACCCTTTGCTTGACCCAACGGAGCCACTTCCACTTCCTGCCGGAAACCCCAGAGGGACTGAACCCTACAGCCATTCCCTCCTTGGCTCCTGTGGCACCCCACTTTCTTGGGCTTTCTAGCTCTCTAGTCAGGCCTTCTCTCTTCTCTCCGAGCCATCTTCTCCTGCTTATATCCTTTAAATGCAAGTGCCCCTTAAGGTTCTGTTTAGGATTACTTCTCTTTCCACGTTCTGTCCCTAGGTGCTTGTGCGTTCCTAGGGCTTTAGTGCACCCCACAGCCACATACCCAACTGTTGCCTGGACACTTCCACTCAGATGTTTCAGAGACATCTAAAATGACACGTCCCTTGGGATGCCCGGGTGGTTCAGCCGGTTAAGCCTCTGACTTCAGCTCAGGTCACGACCTCACGGTTCGTGGGCTCGAGCCCCACATCGGGCTCTGTGCTGACAGCTCAGAGCCTGGAGCCTGCTTCGGATTCTGTATCTCTCTCTCTCCGCCCCTCCTCCGCTCATACTCTCTCTCTCTCTCAAATTAAAATAAACATTAAAAAAAACTTTTAAATGACACATGTCCCAAATAACACTCACCTTCAATCCCACCCCTCTGCCTGTGTCCCCAATGCTGGGGAATGACGTCAATACCCACCCCACCCACTTGCAGAAGGCAGACCACTAGACTCTGTCAACTGTAACTCCTCAGTGTCTTTGACTCCATTCATTTCTCTCCACCCCACTTTCGCTGCCTTATTTCACACTTGCATCAACAGTAGTTTCCTAAGATACAAATCTCATCATGTCACTCTTCTACTTAAAAACCCTTCAATGGTTCCCCGTTGCCTTTTCATCAGTCTTAGAATATTTACTAACTCATTAATAACAATCACAAACTTATCACTTGCTAAGATAATGTATTTTTACAAAAAATAACAATGTGTTCCAAAACCTGTTTTCTATGAGGGCTGATACATTCTTTAGGGACATGAAAAAAGAAATCAATTCACAAAAAGAAAGCCACTGTTTTCTTTTGCTGCGAATCTTTCAAAGGTCGGACCTAACAGAAGATAGTTGCAATCTCGTATTGGCTCCTGCATTCAATTCTGTTACATGTTACTTTGGCCTTTTTTTTAAAAAATGTTTTTGAGAGAGACAGAGACAGAGAGCGTGAGTGGGGGAAGGGCAGAGACAGAGCGAGACAGAGAATTCAAAGCAGGCTCCGGACTCTGAGCTGTCAGCACAGAGCCCGATGCGGCGCTTGAACTCATGAGCCCTGAGCTGAAGGTGGATGCTTAACCGAAGTGCTACACCCCTGAGCCTGTCCACATTGTGTTACGGTGTCACCCCCCTGCGTCTGCCCACAGTGTGTTAGTGTCTTCCCGTGCTGTCCAGCAGCAAGCAGTCTTAGCAGGTGTTGGGAAAAATAACAAGCTGGAGGGAGACACTCGATGAAAACTTGCACAAAATCCCAGGCTAGTTTCACAGCTTTTGGTTTTCCTTTTTCTTTGTGGTTTATGCTATTGACCGGTTTTGGGGGCTCAGATACTTCATTTCATACCACTCTTCTCAGCAAAACAGAGAGCACTTTCCACACTAGTAAGATCAGGAGACAAAACACATCGTTCTGCTCAGTTTCCAGAGCCTCTGGCTCGGAAGGCAGAAGTTCCTGAGGTACGCTCCTTTCTGCCCATCTCCCCCTTCTGTTCTTGCCCCGGCCTCACTGCCCGCCACGTTCTTGGGTCGGGGGGGGGGGGCAGGCCCAGGGGTGTCGGCCTGGGTGTCAGTGAGGGGAAGGGCACTTCCCCAGTGAGGGGAGGGGCTGCCATCAGGAAGGGCTGCGAGGAGCGACGTCCCTGGGGCACGAGCCGCCGAGCCACCAGACGCGTGCCCCAGGTCTCGTGTGTTCCACACAGTGACATTTCTCTCAGGAGGCCCCGGGCTCCCACCCCAGCCACTCTTACTTGTCCTGAGACACGGGTACAGTTTTAACAACAGTTAATTTCAACTTTAGCTGCAAACTCAAGAGAGGTATTCTCCCTCTGCTGCCACAAAGCAAGGCTCCCGACGGGGCAGGGGGAGGACTTGGGAAGCAGAACAGCAGGATCTGAATTCAGCTCGGCCGTCCACCCTGCTGCCTGCCCTCCACGGCAAGGGTCCGGTGTGGCCTGGGAGTGCTCAGCCCGGCATCACTTCCGAAGGCCGGTGTGCCGACCCCTCTCTTCGGATGGACACCTTTTCCTCCAGGGAAATCCAGGATCAGAACTGTCCCCAGCTTTCTGCCGGGTGGGGGTTCTGATTTTGGCAGAGCATGAGAACGTTCCACCTGGGCTGGGAGGAGGAGGCAGTGGTGAGGGCGGTATGAGGGAGACAACACGTCCCCCCTCACACCCCGCGCACATCTGGCGCAGGAAGAGGACATCTAGCTCTCGTTGTACGAGTTTTCTCTTAGTTTTATTTACATGCTTGAGAGCACCAAGCACAAGTTACGGTAAGGGCCGCACAGGGCAAGGACTTCAGTGAGGCTTCCTTGAACACAGCACTAAAAGCATCTTTCGGTATGGAAATTACTCACCTCTGCATTCTAGCTCTTGTTTTCCCCCTTCTTTGTCTGCAGAAGTTCTGGTCATTATTTTTAATCCTTCACTTAAGCTCTCAACAAAAATTATTAAGTAAAAGTCAAAATTAAAATTAGTGCTGGTGCTTGTTACCGTAAGTATTTTGATAGAAGAGGTGAAACTCATTATTAAAAGTGAGATTGGGTGTTACTCAAGATTTCCCCTCTTTCTACATTTACCTCCAGAGAGGCCATCCATTTTCATGTCTTCAGTGATCACCTCTCACTCCCCTGCCTGTCCTTCAACGAGCTGTGAGCCAGGGCGGCGGCAACCGTCCCTCCTAATGTTAGCGTCACATCCTGAAAGCCTGGTGACTCTTGGACCCAACTCTCTTCTTTGTACAGAAAATCCAGCCAGTTCTCAAGTATGCTGATTTTTCCTTCAGAGGGGATCTGCTACTTTTAAATCCTTGTTGTTCCACTGAGATTAAGCCAACAGCCTCTTGGATGACATCACTGTCACCAACTTTGACCCCATCCAAAACACACAGCTGGGCAGGTGAGTGACATCACTGTCACCAACTTCAACCCCATCCAAAACGCACAGCTGGGCAGGTGAGTGACATCACTGTCACCAACTGCTACCCCATCCAAAACACACAGCCTGGCAGGTGAGTGACATCACTGTCACCAACTTCGACCCATCCAATATGCACCCGGGCAGGTGAGTGACATCACTGTCACCAATGCTGCTCCCCTCCAATTGGTACACCAGGTGAAACTTCCTTATTTTCACAATGCCACCGCTTCAACTGAAAATCTTACTGTATCATATCTCAACTATTCTGTCCTGTTTGAAGGTCCTCCAAAACCAGACCCATCCTAAATTATTTCCTACTCTCTCCTGCATGTTCCCTCCACTCAGTGTTCTTTGAGACAATGTCTGCTCAAAGTGTGTCTGTCCCTGAAACGCCCTCCCCTGGTCCCTCTATCCTCCCCCCAGCAGTCTGTACAGTGCCCAGCCCTTGTTTTGTGTCTGTAACTGGCCTCTTTGTTGACAATCCAAGTCCTTACTGTTCTCTCTCTCTCTCTCTGCTCAACTTCCAGAGAACTCAGTCAAGTTGCCAATTTTAGAGAATATAATAGAGTCTAAGTTTCCTCATCTGTAAAATGGGAAGCTGGACTAAATGATCCTTAAACTAATTATGAGTTGCCTCTTCCTAATCAATATATTAAAGAATATCTTGAAGCCAAGCAGTTCTCGCTCAAAGTGAGCCCATTGGCCACCTGCCAGAGCTGCTGCAGGAGGGATTCCTGGGCAGACAGACACTGGTCAAGGGCCTCCATTTCATACTCTCCTGTACTACTCTCAAGTGTCACCGTACTGATCAAGGACCTGGAATGAACTGTGAGCTCCTTGAGCAACCACACCTACCAGAACTGCAGCGTGGACAGTCTCCGAGTGAGGAAAGCCCATGCAGAGAATCGCTCCCAGCCCAGAGCCCATGCTTTGAGCCACCAACTATGCCTGTTGCCCAGCGTCCTTCCACCCTGGGAATCCAGCCTCCATAAATCTCTATCATTTTAAAAAGTACGATTTAAAAAAATCTCAGTATCACTCATCTATGTTATGATCTCAGATGAGAGTCATTACTCACCACTCTGGAAATTCCTGGGCTCCTGCTACTTTATTCACAAAACCACATCTGTCAGCCGCAGAATCAGGCTGCTGGGTCTGAACCTGGAGTGGGTTCCATGAAATTCAAGCCCTTTCAAGATGATCAGAAGGATTTTTCCTGAGAAACTTCTGGGTGCCCCAAGGATCCTTCCTGACTAGAATCATTTTCTGGTTTCAAAAACCCAAGGGGATGGCTTTCTTGGGGGAGGAAAAATTTGTCAAATGATTAGGAGGATGATTTTTCTAATATGCCCCTGCTTAACATTATGTCTGCTTCAGGGTTCATCTCTAAATTCATTTGTGGTCTGAAAAAGTGATTGATAAGAGATAAAAGAAAAAAGTTATAAAAAAGACTAGGATTGCTGATACCTTCTCTCTCTCCAAAATACTGAGTATGTCATCATGAGACTGTCCCATATTCTTCTTTCTCATGAAGACACAAGGCAGAATGGAAAATAGAAATGATTTTCTCGAGGTCACTTAATGAGTCAGTCTTGGAAAGGGATTAGAATTTGGCTTGATCCTATCTTTCTCTTCTGAATTTTGTCAAAAAGGTCAGTGTGATCAGCTAGAGGAACACCAAAACCATGACAGCAGTTTCTGCAAGGAGGTACAGATTGACATCAACAGCTTAGCTTTAATTTCACTTGAAAATAGAGTTCTTGCACCTAATTTTCATTTAATTTGCAGATTTTTATCAGCTAAGCCCTAGTAACTTATCCTACACCTGATGCTATACACTTCATACTCATAAAAGAAAAAAGTCATAAAAGAACTAGCTCTAACTGATTAGATTGCTTGGTTGACAAGGCAGCACAGCAACCTTACAAGAACGGTTTTTAAATCAAATTGCACCAAAAAGTGAAAGAGCAAAGCTAAAAAGGAAAAGTGCTGAGAAGTATGTCACATGCTGTCTTTAAAGTGGCCTAGGTTCATCTAGGCTGAGAACTTGCTCCCTCTGGATTCAAGGTGGACCCCTCAGCTGCATACACACACACACACACACACACACACACACACACACACACACACACACATTCTCACACACATGTGAAGGTACAGGTATATAGTTTTCAGGGCTCCATGCAAAATGTTCCTCCTCCAGAAACTATTTAACCCCCACAGGTGAGGCTAGGTGCTTCTCCTATAAGAGTGCTCATGACATTTTATTATAATTGTCTTTGTTCTACTCTCAGCTCAGGGAGAGGAAGGATCATGCTGTCTTGGTCACTGTGACACTCCCCAGAGCCTAGCTGAACTACTAAATATATTTTGTGGAAAGTAAGTGTTAATGGAAACTGTAGTGCTGGTGGGGCCAAGAGATGAGTAAGAAGCTTAGAGACCCAGCCAGATGAAGGGGCAATGACAGAAACTCATTCGATGGGATGGCACCTGCCAGCATAAAGGTCTACTAGATGGGTCCTGCTATTTAAACACATCAAGCATGCATACTGCAATATGGATGAGCTGGTCACAAAGGACCAGATAGTGTATGAACTGTCCAGAATAGGCAATTTTTTTTTTTATTAAGTAAACTCTGCCCCCAACATGGGGCTTGAACTCATGACCCTGAGATCAAGAGTCTCATGTTCTACTGACTGACCGAGTCAGGCACCCCCAGAATAGGCAAATCTATAGAGAACAGACTACCAAATATGCCTAGGCCTAGGGATATGGAAAGACTGGCAAGTGACTTCTACTGGGCAGTTTCTTTTTGGGGTAAAAAAAATGGTCTCAACTTGAATGTGGTGATGGTTGTACAACTCTGTGCATATACTAAAAATCACTGAATTGTATACTTTAAGTAGATGAATCATAATGTATGTGAAGTCAACCTCCATAAAGCTATTAAAACTTAAAAAACACATTGAGAACTTGAGGGCACTTTTAATAAACTAAATATATTTTACTAAATTAAAAATACTTGATTAATGATAGAAACTACCATGATTTACAAGGCAGATATGAGTCATAATAACGCATATGTTAGATGTTACCTAACAACTGTCGCTGGGGTGGATAACGAGAGAAACAATTTTCACAGCCACAAAAGGTAACTAAGCGAGGGTGAGAGAATGTATCTAGTTCAGTTTAACTGAACACCACGAAAATAACTGAAACGCATGAGTGAATAATGGGGAGCTGCTGTAGGCACCAACATCTTCTCTCCTTGCAGGTCAAACAGACTGCTTGTTACTGAAAACAGAGGTGCTAATCATCCAGGAAACACTGGAAGCCAAAAGAAGTGAAGAGCTAATGAAGAAATTAGTGCCAACTGACTGACGCCATTGTGTTGCTGACAAAACTCCCACTTGGCTTCCACCAAGCATGATGCATTCATAGCGGGCCTCACCTTAACTCTGCTTCTAAGGGAAATGGAGATTTTACAGAGGTACCTTCTGGAAAGTTCAATCACCAAGTTTACATTGTGGCATATAATGGCATTATCATCATCAGCCGAGAGAGAAAATGGTGGTCACACAAATAACAGACGATCAAGATCCAGACAGAACGAAGACTTCTTGGTAAAACTTTGCTTTGAAAGCTATTGGCTACGTAATCTTCTAGAGCAGTGGGCTGGCAAAGTTTTTTGTCTGTTTGTTTGTTTGCTGTTAATGACAGGTCAGACAGTAAATGTTTTAGGCTTTGAAGACCCAGAGGTAAAACTGAAGACACTATGCAGGTACTTACAGAACCAGTGAAAATGCAAAAACCATTCTTACCTTTGGGTTTGGCCCAGGGGCCATGGCCTACTGACTCTTGTTCTAAAGGTTCCAAGTTTTTTTTTTTTTTAACGTTTATTTATTTTGAGACAGAGAGAGACAGAGCATGAACAGGGGAGGGTCAGAGAGAGGGAGACACAGAATCTGAAACGGGCTCCAGGCTCTGAGCTGTCAGCACAGAGCCCGATGCAGGGCTCGAACTCACGGACCACAAGATCATGACCTGAGCCGAAGTTGGACGTTTAACCGACTGAGCCACCCAGGCGCCCCAAGGTTCCAAGTTTTTAAGAGTTGGAACTATCAGCTTAGCTGCTGAATCAGAACTCTCTCTCCAAACTTCCTGAGAGCCAGAAAGCAGAGGTCCAATGAATAAGATCATAACAACTAATATCTGATAGATCTTTCTGGTACGTGAAGTAATTTTGTAGAAATTACTTTATTCTCATGACAACGCTATTAGGTAGATAGTGTACAGAGCTTCCTGTCACCCAGGGCTGATCCCTTAACTGCAAATTCCTTGCTCCTTCATTTATATTCCGAGGATTTTCTATTGTGAGCACGTGGGTTTCTTCTCTCATGACTGCAGAGAGGAAATGATAAGCCCAAAAGCCATGGGGACACGTGCAGCAACCCTGTTCAGATGCTCACAACTGTAGGAATTTCAGTGACTTCCCTGGAGGTGTGAACGCACAGAGGCCCTGTAAAGCTTGACTGTGGCCATTCACTAGCATTCAGTGAGGCTGCTCTGTTTCGCCACCATGAATACCCTGAAAACACAGAGTCCTCATCACCTCCCCTCTGGTCTTCTTCCTCCAGCATCACCTTTTCCACTGATCACTCAGATTTTGGCCCAAATAATCCTCCTTAAAAACAAACCTAGGGGCGCCTGGGTGGCTCAGTTGAGCGTCCAACTTTGGCTCGGGTCCTGGTCTCGCGGTTTGTGAGCTGGAGTCCCGAGTCGGGCTCTGTGCCGACAGCTTGGAGCCTGGAGCCTGCTTCGGATTCCGTCTCTTCCTCTCTCTCTGCCCCTGCCCTACTCGCACTCTCTCTCTCTCCCTCTCAAACATAAACATTAAAAACAAAAACAAAAACAAAACAAAAAAACCTCTAACCTGCTCTCCTGCTTAAAAGGCTTCACGGACTCATTACTTCTAGAACAAAAGGAAAAATAACTTTTCGCGTGGCCCAAGACCCCCTCTCTCCCGGCCTCTGCATTCTCCCCAACCTCACCTTTCACTGCCTCTTAGGGAAACCTGTGCTCAGGCAAATGCAATTGCTTTTTGCTCCCCCAGCTGTTTTGAGCCCCTCTGATTTCTCACAAGGTTCCCTGGGCCTGAAACGCCTACCTGAAAGTGGGCGTCTTCAAGATTCCCTCAGCCACACAAGGAGGTCAGGACTCTCGCTTTGCTGCATACAAACTCCAGCAGTAGCTCAGCACCTGGGACTGAGTCATCTACCCTCTCCTGGTGGAGCTGCAGACCTCTTAAGGGTCAGAGGAGTGTCCTTTAGTCCCTCGGGGCTACACGCTCCAGTAGGACCAAGAGAGACAAAAATACGTAAAACACACAGCTCCTGGCCTTCAAGAGTTCACCCTACTTTTGGATGAATGAATAAAAGACAAACTTGTGAAAAGTTATGTGATGGCCCCGAATGGAAAAATGATCTGCAGCTGCAGGTACCAAAATGACTAGGAGCTGTCACCAGCCACACGGCCAGTGCCTCTGTGGTGCAGGGGGAGAGGAGAGAATCTGAGAGTGGAGTCACGGCGGACCTAACACCCTGGCCCACACGGATGCACGCAGAAGTGGGAAGGCTATGGTGTGGGGGGCAAGGAGAACCACAAGGAAGGACTGGGGCCTTACCATGTGGTGAACTCAGCAATCACAGCTACAAGTCCCCGAGACCATCATCCAGGGGCTTTTTGGCAGTAACCACCATGGCAGGGTCCAGAAAGATCACATCGTAAGGACGTAAGGACACTACACACTGACCCCCTGAGTGCTCGGGTCTCAATCTTTAGATGAAGCAAGGTCTACAGTCTCCCCACTGTTCGTTGTCCTTTAGAGCCGTGCAATCTGTAGACGCTACGGAGCATTCTAAAAGCGTTTTCAGTGGTGTAAACTTGGGCGAATGGAGCTGTGATGACCACAGCTGTGTCCCGGAATTAGGCCAGTGGATCAGACGGAAGGGATGCTGTTTCTCCAATCCACAGGTGGCTGCTCTGTGCTGCATTCCCAAGGACACTCCTTTCAAAAGTGAACCAATTCTTTCTGAGTCTCGTGGTCTTTTTCTATCTCTGCTTGGATTTTTAAAAAAATTAAAAAAAAAAAAAGTTTATTTTTGGGAGAAAGAGAGCACGAGTGGGGGAGGGACACAGAGAGAGAGGAAGACACAGAATCTGAAGCAGGCTCCAGGCTCTGAGCTGTCAGCACAGAGCCTGATGTGGGGCTTGAACCCACAGACCGTGAGATCATGGCCTGAGCTGAAGTTGGATGCTCAACTGACTGAGCCACCCAGATGCCCCTCTGCTTGGCTTTTAATTTGCAGGGGTGGGGGTGGGTGGCACCTGAACCTGAACACCCACTCTCCCATGACCCCTCAAACACTGTCTTCTCTCTGGTTTTCTCCTCACCTCCCTGGAAATGCTTTCCTTCTTCCTCTCCGCTCTGTGCTCTGAGCACGTGGATTTCAGGATATCTTTTTTTTTTTTTTTTTTTTTTTTTAATAAGTGAGTCACATTTTTATTTATTTATTTTTTTAAAGTTTATTTTATTTTTTGAGAGAGAGAGCACACACACACGAGCTTAGGAGGGGTGGAGGGACAGGGAGAGAGAATCCCAGGCAGGCTCCGAGCTGTCAGCAGAGCCCCATCCAGGGCTCAAACTAACGAAACACGAGACCAGGACCGGAGCCAAAATCAAGAGTTGGATGCTTAACCGACTGAGCCACCCAGACACCCTGTGTCAGGGTGTCTTTAATGGTTTGTTTCACACTTGTCCTCTTAGAGGTTATTTGTATACTTTCCAACCCTGACTATTCACCTGTATTCAGCTGGCCTCAGTACATTAATTCTGTAAATACTGATTATACACATATTTAGTCATTAATTCCCTAAATATGTGAGTTCCCAACATGTGCCAAGCATTATTCACATACTGGAGATACAAAGAAAAAGTCTCCACCCACCCCTGAGACACATTACTGGTAGAGACAGGGAAGTCACCCAAGAGTGAGGTTGAGCGCCATGAAAGAGACACCCAGAGGCTGTAGGAACAGGGAGAGGATAATCAGAGCCGACAGGGGAGGCTCAACAGGTTTCCCAGAGAAGGTGTATCTGCAAGGGACACGGGGGTAAAAGGAGTTAGGCAGGCAGACCTTGTGTGTGTGCTGGGGTGGGGAAGCTGGCATGGGGATGTCTGTTGTAGGCAGAGCGAGGGGCAGAAGTGAAGGCAGGCAGTGAGAAACAGTGGGGCTCTGACACACTGCAAGCAGCTGAGCAAGGTTACCCTAAGGCTGCGTGTGGGGCCAAGGGAGGCCATGGAAGGGCTCTGGGTAATGAGTGTTAATGACCTTAAAAGCCATAAAGGGCTTCAGAAGGAGTTGGGTGGAGCAAAACGGTCAGATTGGTGGCGTCAAAGAGATCACTCTGGGGAACGAGTAGGTGGGGGGTGGGGGGCTGGGTGGGGACAGGGAGGTGATCATGGCAAGACTCCAGGTGGGATGCAGAGAGGGAGTGACAGCTTTCCTTCTCTCGGGTGCAGCCAGATGTCCTGGCTCAGGTCTTTGGGCAGGTGATGGTGCTCTCTGTGAGGGAAAGGAGTGAGGAGGAGAAGCCAGTTCAGCAAAGAAATGGAAGGCATCAGGTGCCTGTGGAGCATGTGAGTGGAGATGCCCAGTAGCTGGTGGGAGGTTTAGGTGTGGAGCCCAGGAGAGAAGAGTCTGGTCCTAATCTAGATCTGAGCTGGAGCTTAGTGGGGTGGACTGGAGGGACTGGGGGTCCCCTACTGGGATGACTGAGCCTCAGGCAACAAGAGGGAGTCAGAGAAGCTCAATGAGGAGACTACCCTCATCCTGGCCGTGGCGCTCACAGAGCTGAATTTCAAGATGGCCTCCTATCTGTCTCCTCCTCCCTGCTCTCCCCTTTCTCCCTTCCACCATATGCACTGCAAGAAGATGGATTTTTCTTTTTCTTTTTTTTTTTTTCTTTTTTTTTTTTTTTATTTTATTATTTTTTTTTTTTTTAAATTTTTTTTTTTTTTCAACGTTTATTTATTTTTGGGACAGAGAGAGACAGAACATGAACGGGGGAGGGGCAGAGAGAGAGGGAGACACAGAATCGGAAACAGGCTCCAGGCTCTGAGCCATCAGCCCAGAGCCCGACGCGGGGCTCGAACTCACGGACCGCGAGATCGTGACCTGGTTGAAGTCGGACGCTTAACCGACTGCGCCACCCAGGCGCCCCGCAAGAAGATGGATTTTTCTAGAACACTGTCTACCTTTACTACCAGCTAAACTGCTTTTCACAGCCTCCTATGTCAAAACCCAAATCTGCTGTCAGGTGTAAACAGCCCTCCCTCCATTACAAGTGCAGCATGAATTCCCATTTCTCGCTATGTGCCCTCCACGCCTCAGTCAAGGGGCCTCTATCATGTGCATGCTAGTCCTCTGCTCAGGGGATAATCCGCCTCGTGTCAGCCCATCCAGTCCTGCCGATCCTTCCAGGCCCTGAACCCACACAGTCTCAGGCTGCACTGACGGCACTTCTTCTCAGACACCTTACCGCTCCGGGAACTCAGGCCAGTGTACCGTTGTTCCCGGGTTTTATCTCATTCAGTCTGTCTGCCCAAGCTCCCTGAAGTTGATCACAAATTCGTTAAGGGAAAGGACATGTTTTTCACTTCGCTTGTGCCCACAGAGTACCCACCAGTCTTGCTCAGAGTTTCCAGTAATGACTGACCGACTCTAACCCCAGAGCCAAGTGAGGCCCACAGCGGGTGGGTGACAGAGAGCACTAAGCCACTGCCAGGCAGTGAGAGGAAATATGACAGAACAAGGCAAAAGAAATAAAAATGAATACACTGAAACAAACATTCCAAAATCATGCTGAAGTCTTATCTATCAGAAACCTCCTCCACAGAAGAGGGGGACAGAGTGACTCAGCCAACAGACATGAGCCAGCCTCTATCACCGGCCACCCCAGGGTTGGCACGCGGACACAGAGGCCATGAGGGCAGAGATAGAGGCCCTGTCTCGCTTCAAGGGTGAACCAGCTACTGATGGCAACAGACACCAACACCGAGCCCTCATACACCATCTCTCGAGAAGAAACAACAGTCAGTGCGAGACTGACTGCACCGGGCCCTTCTCTCTGGAATGTGCCCACCCCCAAATTCATAGTTGAAGTTCCTAACCCCCCATGTGACTGTATTTGGAGACAGGGCTTTTACAGAGGTAATTAAGGTTAAATGAGGTCCTAAGGGTGGGACCCTGATCCAACAGGACTCATGTCCTCATAAGAAGAGATGCCAGGAGCACGCATACTCTGGGGCAAGACCACATGAGGACAGAATAGGAAGGTTGCCATCTGCAAGCCAGGGAGACTCCTCTCCAAATACCAAACTTCCAGCACCTTGTCCTTGGACTTCTAGTTTCCAAAACAATAAGAAAAAAAATTTTCTGTTGTTTAAACCACTCAGTCTGTGGTACTCGGTTATGGCAGCCTGAGCAACTATAATAAAGGCAGCAAATCTTTTTTTTTTTTTTTTAATTGTTTTTTAACGGTTTATTTATTTTTGCGACAGGGAGAGACAGAGCATGAACAGGGGAGGGTCAGAGAGAGGGAGACACAGAATCCGAAACAGGCTCCAGTCTCTTAGCTGTCAGCACAGAGCCTGACGCGGGGCTCGAACTCACGGACCGCGAGATCATGACCTGAGCCGAACTCGGCCGCTTAACCGACTGAGCCACCCAGGCGCCCCAAAGGCAGCAAATCTTAACTGAAATCGACATATATTCAGGTTATAGGTCTGTCTGCCTTTTCTGTCAACCAGCATCACTATCTGTGGGGTTTACAGAAGTTTCATCTACTGACCAGGGTTCCAACTAACATCACATCAGACCACAAGGCCACTTACAACAAAGTATGCACAGCAGCAAAAAGACCACGGGATGCAGTGACCCTCATGTATCATATGACCTGGGAGCTGCCACCTTGCCAGATCAATGAGACAGCCAGTTGAAGGTGTAAGTGAAATGCCAGTTTGGAGAGGATGCCCCACAAGGACAGCACTCTTGGCCCCAGCGTACAGTGCAGACCCTAAATCAACAACCGCTATCCGGGGCTGCGTCCCCAACAGTTCGATCTTGCAAATAAGAGACAGGAGGGGATGGAACCCTGATTACCCTCTTACCCAGTGACCCACTTGGGAATCCGGCTTCCTGCCCCTGAAACTCTAGACTCAGTGGGTTTAGAGAATGTGCCGCCCAGGAGTGGAATGGCTCCACCAGGGACACAGTAAGAGGCCATTACATCTGGAGTTACAGCTGTGGCCCAGTCATTCTGGGCTTGTGTGCCAAAAGACCAGCAGGCATGGAAACAGATCACCACCATGGCAGGATTAATTAGCCCTAATCCTCAGGAAAAGGCACAGACAGGGGGACAAAAAGTGGGAGGGAAAAATATGTGCAGCACCAGGTGCTGCACTAGGACATCACTTGGTACTCCCTTGCCCCGAAGTTTACAGTAAATAGATAGACAAGGGCAGCAGACACAGCCCGAGAAAGGCATGGTGACAGGGACTCAGACCCCACAGGGATGAGGCTCCATGTCACTTCACCAAGTGTGCCTTTCAGCTGACAGTGGAATGGGAAGTAGTGGAGGGAGACGATGACCAGTGTGGCCTGGAGACCAGCTGCAGCAGAAGGGGGTGAAGTATGTCCTGCTAACACTCCTCTTGAAGGTTTCTCCTGGGAAAAGAGCATCGCTGGAATCTGGAAGATCCGCTCCAAGAACTTACTACGTGAACCAGGAGGATGCAAACGGCACAGGGGGTGGATACTTTGGTCTGCGCCCCCCCCTCCCCCCACTGAGCCCGCACCTCCCCCAGGACTGAAGGCTCCACCCTCCTGCTGTGGGGGTGCCGGCAGCTGACACCTCTCCAGGGATGCGCCCTCTGTGGATGGTGTGCATCTGACAGCCAGTTGGCCCAAGACCTGCAATCTGTACCCAGTGACTGACCGGTGGAGGTTCCATGGTTCAGCTCCTGGGCCGGATCTGGGGCTCTCTCTCTTCCACAGCTCTCTGTAAGGCTGGCTCAGACCCTCTTCATAACTGCTGTTCAGCCACCCTGTGTCCTTCGCCACCCCTCCCCCAAAAGATGCCGATCCTGACAATGTTGTCTGAGAAACTTCATGCACAAAAATGTGCCTGGGGACGCCCAGCTGAGCAATGTAACTTCCCCGGCTTGCTCAGGAGTACAAGGTCCACAGCTACCTGACAGGGAGTCCAGGCATACTGAAGGCACCTCAGTAGATCTATTTCCCCCAAATCTGCTCTTCAGATGATGGTGAAATGGTGCTGTCATCGATCTATTATATCCCATCACCTAAGCCAGAAACCTCAGAATCGTACCCTCAGAATGGTACCCTATGTCTTTCTCTCCCTCACAGCTCTGCCCGTTCTGCCTGGAACATATTTATACTTGCAATGACTTCATTTTTGGGACACTGATTATTCTGAGTTCCCATACTTTTCATTCTTCCTTCTGTTTCCTTGAAGGATCCAGCTCCTCCTCTTGCTACATACAAAGCTTCGTCTATAACCTATGTTCATTGTGGACGTAATTCTCTTAAAGAACTCATCTAGCACCTTGCTTTCATCTCTCGACCCTACAGAGCTGACTCCAGATCTATACCTCCAGCTCTGACCTAAGAGGGAGGTCTGTTCTCCGCATTTAACACACAGATACATCGCAGGTATCTTTGTTGTATGCTTCAGAGTCATCTCAAGTTCAAATACATCTCTGGGGAACAACCTGTGCTTCCCTCTTTCACCAGTGGACTCAGCCTGTTAATAAGGGGCCCCTTCTTCTACCCCAGATACAGACTCTGGGACTGACATCTCCAATGGGACACCGGATGCCACACTCGATCTCACTTCTCCAGACCAGTGTGAGGCCTGCAGACCTAATTCTCACACCCAGTGAAGGCAGGAGCTAGAGAGACGGCAGGAGAGAACAGTATCCTCTCTCATACCCCAGAAGGTAAAGATGGAGACAAGAAATGAAGAGCCCACTCACTGCGCTGGCTCACAGAATGGCGAAGAAAGATCAGGTATGAGGTTTTGGCTGATAGATAGTAACCCTTGAAAGACAAGTGTGCTAAGAGAGTGTTTGAATACAGCAGTGTTTGTAGATAAATGCTCAATATTCCCTGATGATTGATACCAAGCCTACAAAAACAGCATTTATGTGATTCACTGGTTGTTCCCCTGAAATTTTCTTACCTCCGTCTTCTCTCCATTTCAACCAAGGAAAATCAAGAAGTTTTAAATGTGCTCTTCACCCCGGAGCACATGATAATAAGCACTTTAACAGGAAGACATTGTGGCTTTTACAAGATCATAAGAACAGATAAATATCACGTCTTGTTAACTAGGTTGGTGTTTCTCTAAGAAATAACGTTTATCTAATAGAAGTGGAACAAGAATGTCCAGTTTGACCAGTCTTTCAGCTGCCATTTATTTTTTTACCTTTAAAAAACCCCGAGAATAGCCACTATCAGAGACCTACATCCCACCTGGGAAAACGTCAAATTATCCACACTTTGACCTGCAGGACTGAAATATCCTCTCTCCTGCACACACAGCCATAGAGGAAAGCATACCCAGGCCTCTGAGAGCTTCTGCGGATCCCTATCTTGTCGCTCACCTGCTGCCTCTGTCTTCTCACTTGGGCAAACTGAGACAGCATCAGCTGCCGGTCCAGCAACTCCATCGTCTGCTGTCTCTGGATGTCCACTGTGGCCCCCATTCCGACTCTGGCTTCGGCCGTGGGTTCTGAAGATGAGAAGATGGGCTCAAGTGTCCGGGAAAAGAACTTTGCCATCCAGCTGGGAACGTAGAGAACCCGGTGAACTTGAAACATTTTGCTGTTGTAGCAGATGCCTGATATCTGAAAGAGGAAAGTCCAGCTGGGTTGTTTCACTGTAACAATGTTAAAGAACATATTTAACACAGAAATCAATAACCACAGGTATTTCAGATCGTATTTTTCATCATTTTAGCAGTGCCAGGTGATAACCAAAATCCTACCAAGTTGCTGAATGATAAGCTGTACAAATCAACAAAAATTTACTCAGTAAACAAATTTGTTTTTTTAAAGCTAGAAGAGACAGCAAAATTCTAACCACGTAACACTCAAAGTACTGGTAAAATATTTTAAAAGCAATATTTTCTTTTAAAAAAAGAAGCTATATAAGACCTGGTTATCAAAACACTTTCACACTATACTAGCACTGTGGTTACTCTTATTGGCAGATGGCCATCAAAGAGAGACACTGGCAGAAAACAACTTTAAGGGTGTAATCCAGCCATGTAATACATTGATCAGAAAATAGGGGCGGCTGGTGGTTCAGTTGGTTGAGTGTCTAACTTTTCATTTTGGCTCAGGTCATGATCCTAGGGTCATGGGATCGGGTGCCCGCATCAGGCTCAGTGCTGAGCATGGAGCCTGCTTAAGATTCTCTCTTTCCTCTCTCTCTCTCTCTCTCCTTTCCTTTCTCTCTATCCCTCTCCCCAGCTTCTGCGTGTGTTCTTTAAAATAAAATTTAAAAAATTATCAGAAAATAAAGACAATTTAAAATTTACATAGTGTTCTAGTACATTTTTCAAGTACTGATTTTTCTAGTTTTAAAATCCTCGCCAATAGTAATTAATAATTCTATTTACAGCCAAGCCTACAAAACTCATATCTTTAAGGTAATTCATATGGTAATAGATGTCTAAAGACTCTTGGTTTTCTAGGTTAAATGAGTGTGGCAATTCCTTTGTTAAAAAAAAAAAAAAGAAAAAAAATCTTTAGGGGCTCCTGGGCAACTCAGTCGGTGAAGTGTCCAACTTCGGCTCAGGTCATGATTTCACAGTTTGTGAGTTCAAGCCCCATGTTGGGCTCTGTGCTGACAGCTCAGAGCCTGGAACCTGCTTCAAATTCTGTCTCCCGCTCTCTCTGTCCCTCCCCTGCTCGTGCTCTGTTTCTCTCTGTCAAAAATAAGTACATATTAAAAAATTTTTAGTAAAAAAAATATTTAATTCTGTGAATTTGATTCTTAGGATAAGAGATTATTCACACCAAATTAGAACATAACTGATAATATGCTAATAGGAGAAAAGTACACTTTAATATTTTCTTCATAACATTTAAATCAATTAAGTAGGCAAGATTTGTTGAGCATCTAGTATACACCAGGCACTGTTCTAGGCACTCAGGGGACAGCAGAAGACAAGGTAAACAAGATCGTACTCTCATGGAGGTAACAGTGGCCAACATGGAGAATACACAGTAAATGAGCAAACACAACAATTCCAGATACGTTCTGTGAAGGAGACAAAATAAAGTGGCTTGGAGAAGGGACCATCTTTAGGTCAGATGTCAGGGAAGCTTTGGAGAAAGTGACATTTGAGCAAATATCTTCAGGATAATGGATGCCAGTGATTCGAACTGGAGGAAGAACATTTTAGGCAGTGAAAACAGCAAATGTGATGCAGGAGTGAGCCTGGGAACGTCTATTAGAAATCTTAGTGGTGGTATCGACTGGGCAGTTAGATAGACAGACCTGGAACTTAGGGGGGAAACTTAGCAGAGCTAAAGATTTAGAGGTCACAGGCACTGACAGCAGTTAAAGCAATGGGACTAGATGAGATAATAGCAAGGGTGCGGGACGAACAAAAGGGCGAAGAGGACTTAGGATTCAACCCAGCAATATTCTGTGGATGGACAGAGTAGGAGAAGCGAGTAACGTGATGTGAGAAGGGCTTTCAGGGGACAGGAGGAAAACCAGGAGGGCTCAGCATCACTGAAGCAAAGAGAACAGTGTTTTAGGCTGGGAACAGCTGGTGATGAACCACACAGCTCTGCCACGTTCAAGTAGGACGGGGAGGAAAATGACCGCTGGACTTGGCAAAATGGAGGCGTCTGAAAACCTTCTAGGAACAGCTGTGGTGCAGTGGTAGGAGCCAAAGACAGACTGGAGTAGAGGGAAGAGTGAAGGTAGAGGAGCTTTGGTTTCAAATAATTTCCATGTCACTTTTCTCAACAACGGTACAGAACAACATAGAAAATGAAAACAAACAAATTCCACGTTCAGTGAAACTAGAAAGCATCTGTAATCCTGAACTACACTAAACCAAATGGAAAACACATTGAGGAATTATAAAATACCTTGGCATATGGGGAGAAAAGGTAAATCCAAATGCTGGCAAGGTGGTTCAGAGCTCAGACAGGCTCAGGGATCAGAGGCAGGCGGGGGTGAAATGGGGCACTACTTCACTCTGTGGGAGAAGCGGTCTGGCCTCCTGCCCCCACCCAGCATGGTGCATGCCACCCCTACCCCCCCCCTACCCCCCCGCCACCTCAGTGTGGCTCGTGCCTACTCTCCTCCACAGGGAGAAGGTAAGAGCTCTGTGGGGCACGAATCAAAGAGGCTCTAAAGTGGGCAGAGCAAGCCCAGAGGGGAGGCCTGGGGTTCTACCCATGAGATTCCACACAGAGGACACAGGCCCTCACAGAGGGCCCAGAAGAAGACAATAGAGTGGGTGCAGGGAGAGGGGGACTCTACTTCAAGAGATAATAGTTAAAAGAGTTTTCCAGAATTAATAAAGAATACAAATCTCAGATTGGAAATGTCCAAGAAAGGACAACAAAAGGAAATTGATATCTAGATTCACTGTAGTGAAACAAAGAAAGAAGTCCTTAAAAATAACTGGAGATAAAGTATAGACAGCCTAGAAAGGAGAAACAATGAACTCTCTGCAGAACAGCAAACTGTTATAAAGAAAACTAAAAAACTATAAAAAGGCACATAAAAAAAAAAAAACCCTAGTAATAAATAAAGGCATCATATCCATGAATAGGAATTTACCAAATTGTTAATATACTAATTTTCACCAAATTAAGATATAAATTCAATATAGTTTGAAGTAAAATCTTTTTTTTTAAAGTTTATTTATTCATCTTGAGACACTGAAAGAGCAGCATGAGGAGGGAAGGGCAGAGGGAGAGGGAGAGAGAGCATCCCAAGCAGGCTCCTTGCTGTTAGCACGTGGTGCCCCACGTGGGGCTCGATCACACAAACCGTGAGATCACGACCTCAGCTGAAATCAAGAATCAGATGCTTAACTGACTGAGCCACCCAAGTGTCCCCAAAATAAAATCTCACTAAGGTTTTTTGTTGGAACTTAAATGACAACTCTAAAATGCATTTGGAATATTTAAAGGTTAAGTGTTAAAAACATAATGTTGGGAGAAACGATGCAGACAAAAAAATGTATACATTATATGATTCCACTTTTGTAAATGGATTGATCTGAACTACATATAAATAAAGTGGGAAAACCAGGAAGGGAGCATGAGGGTGATGACCATATGTCCTAGGAGAGGAGCCACAGGAGGGAGGGGCGCCAAGAGGCTTCAGAGGCTGGTAGGACTCCAGCATGCATGGGTCTCAGGTGTGTTCACTTTACACTGATTTGTTGGTTTCATGACATTTATGGTTTAGGCACATTTAGTATGCCATATATATATATATATATATATATATATATATATATATATATATATATCATAATAAACATATTTTAAAATAAAAAAGAAAGGATCCAGAATGGCCAAAGTAATTTTAAAGAGACATAATAAGGCTTATCAGATTTTAAGATCTGATATAAAGGTGGAATAACTAAAATAATGTGGTCTTTATGCAGAGCTACTCAATCTACCTAAGGAACAAGAGTATAGAAGGAGACTCTGGAGTCTCTTATGGTAAGGGCATGTGGTACACAGCAGGAAAGGGTAAGTGGAGGGAAAGACCAGCTGAGCTCAACACGGGGATAAAGACAAAACAGACCCCCTCTCTCCAACACCATGCATCAACTCCCAATGCATTAAGGAAACAGGTAATTCACCGTACTTTAAATCTCTCTGCACAAAATATGGAAGGCACATCTTTTTGACACTGGGATGGGGAAGGATTTTTAAATATGGACCAGAGAGCACAAACTATAAAAGAAAACATACATTTATTTAGTTTACAATTCAAAAGCTACAGTGTGCCAAAAAGTCACCATAGATGAAGTGAAGGGACAAGTAAGAGCCTAGGGAAAGTACTCAGAATCCTCGAAGTCAATCAACAAAGGTAGTATTCAAAATAAAGAGTTTCTATACATTTATCAGAAAAAGACAATCAAGCAAACTTAAAAAGCAGGTGAACAGGCAATTTCAGAAGAGGACGTTCAAAAGGGCAACAAACACATGAAAAGATTTTATTCTCACTTGTTTTTAGGGAAATGCAATGTTAACTATTATAATAATTTGGAAAAAATGGGAAAAATCTGGGATCAAGTTTTGGTGAGGACGAGGAGACCTGACAACCCTCACAGTCCTGAGGACAGGTAAAATGGTGGTTCAAGCTCTCTGGAGAGCAATGTGGCTGTGACCAGACCTGAGCCGAGCTGAAGGCTTGCCTCAGGGAATGCTCTACTGCAGTGCTGTATTTAACAGTTAGGAAATGAAACAAAGTGTCTCCAGGAGATGAATGGTAAAAGACTGGCTTATTCATCCAAGGGATCACTAAACAGCAGTTAAAATAAATTGGGTGTATGTGTGTTCATATATTTTTTATTTAATTTATTCTTTAAATTAATTAATTTTAATATTTATTTACTTTTGAGAAAAAGAGAAAGCGTGTGAGCAGGGGAGGGGCACAGAAAGTGAGACACAGAACCGGAAGCAGGCTCTGGGCTCTGAGCTGTCAGCACGCCGCTTGACGTGAGGCTTGAACCATGAACCGTGAGATCATGACCTGAGCCAAAGTCGGACGCTTAACCGACTGAGCCACCCAGACTCCCCTTAATATATTTTTTAAATGTATCATACATTGTAGCCATCTTTCCCCATGATTTCAAAACACAAAATAATAGTATAGACTATTTATGGACACATATAGTAAGTACAGAACCACGGAGAGTGGCTTCTTCTACAGCAGGATGGGGAAGAGGGGAGTTGTGGGGGTAGCACTATCTCTGTGTGTGTGTGTGTGTGTGTGTGTGTGTGTGTGTGTGTGTGTATAATTTTTTTTAACAAGGAAAGAGATAGGAAGTGTTATGGCAAAAACATATAATGGATTGGAGGCAAGGAATTAGAAATGCCTTTTCTAAAGATCTGGGTAGGAAGGAAAACAGAAAATGGGGCTGTATTGCATTGATTTTGCTGAAGATAGCAATGTGATGTTATAAACATAACAAAATAGGAAAATAATTGACCAAATTAGAACGTGAGATTTGAATTAAATAAAAAATTTAAAATGTTTGCTTTTTCTTTTTTTTAAAAAAAAAATTTTTTTTTTCAACGTTTATTTATTTTTGGGACAGAGAGAGACAGAGCATCAACGGGGGAGGGGCAGAGAGAGAGGGAGACACAGAATCGGAAACAGGCTCCAGGCTCTGAGCCATCAGCCCAGAGCCTGACGCGGGGCTCGAACTCCCGGACCGCGAGATCGTGACCTGGCTGAAGTCGGACGCTTAACCGACTGCGCCACTCAGGCGCCCCAAAATGTTTGCTTTTTTGATTCAGAGCCTCAACCATGATTGTGAGTTTGTCTATTTCTCCCTTTATTTCCCTTTTAATGTCTTGTATGTATTTGGAAACTGTTATTAGGCACACATATACTTATAATTGACCCTTATCATAACAAAGTATCCCTTTTTGTTTTTAGTAATACTCCTACAGCAACCTACTTTGTCTGATATGAATGTGGCATTTCAGCTTTCTGTTTCCATGATATATCTTTCTTTATCATTTGACTTTCAACCTTTGTGTGTGTGTGTGTTTACAGTGTGTTCTGTAGGTTGTATATAGCAGTTTTTGACTTTTAATTCCAGTCTGACCATTTCTTGCCTTTTGATTAGAGTGTTGAACTCTTCATACTTAATGTACTTACTTTGATATATAGCTGGATTTTGCTATTTGGTTTCTATTTGTCTCATCTGTTTTTTGTTGTTTCTCTTTTCCTATTTTTCTTTTGTGTTAAAACAATAGTTTTTAGTACTTCATTTTAATTTATTTTTTATTTATTTATTTTTTTTTGTTTTTAGCAATATCTCACTGCATATTTTTCTTGTGTTTGCTACAGGGATCTTACAGAATCCATCTTTAACTTACCACAATGTGCTTAGAGTTAATATTGAATTACTTCAAGTAAAATATAGGAAACTTGCAAGAGTTTAGTCCCACTTAACATCACCCCTATCCAATGCCACTTTTTTGTCTTATATAGTACACCTATATACTTCATACTATCAATATGGTGTCATTTTTGCTTTATGTAATCATGTTTTTTACAGAAATTAGGTAAAAATAATAAAAATCCACAGCTTTTGCCTCTATTTAAAGAGATCACAATTTAGCAGAGGTTCTTAATTTGCAGAGTAGGGGAATAATCGATTCTTTCAAGGAATTGACGAAAGCTAAAGATTTTCACTCTCTTGCCCATGTCTATGCCTGCCCCCCACCATCATGGATACACTCACCAAAATTGTGTGTTCAGTTTTAGTAGGACCATCCTGTGAACAATTAGGATAATTTATAACCCATTAATAAATAAGTATACTACTGTAAATTCTGGCAGGGATAAAACAGGGCTTTTGTGCTCATTTGCTTAAATTTCATCAGAAGGGTTCGCTTTCTATTTGAATGTGTGCTCTGGAAGAGGAAGAAATGTGGTTGGTTTTGATCCGTTTGACCATTGCACCTAGAACAGTGTCTGGCACATAGTAAGAATCCTTTAAGTATTTGCTGAGAGAATGGCTCTACAAAAATAAATACGTAATTCACCTGTCTATGCCTCTGGTACACCAGTGTGACCTCAAGTTGTCAAATAAATAAAATGCTATTCATAAATGTTTTAGCTATTCATAAAGGATTAAAATATGAAGAGCTCAGGCAGTTTAGTTTCCTATTAATATTTGATAATCACCACCCTTTTCTAGGACAAGATGGGGAAGTTAAGAACGCCTGCATTAAATTCTCCCTAAGTTATATATCTCATTACTACCATGAGCTTTCAGAGTGTATTATTATTACACCACATTTAGACATTACTTTTTTAATGTTTACTTATTTTGAGAGAGAGTGTGGGCACTCAAGCACGAGAGGGGCAGAGAGAGAGGGGGACAGAGTATCCGAAGCAGGCTCTAGGCTCTGAGCTGACAGCACAGAGCCCGATGTAGGGCTTGAACCCACGAACTGTGAGATCATGACCTGAGCTGAAGTTGGACACCAACTGAGCCACCCAGGTGCCCCTTTACATATTACTTTTAACTTTAATTTTCATAATCGCACAAACCTATCACATACTGGGACTTCTGAATGAGAGTTTTCTCGAAACACACAGTTTGTGGGGGGAGAAAAGACAAAGAGGCTTTAAAAATAGACCAGATGCTCAAATTTGCATGTCGAGAGGCCAGGGGAAACACTAACAGAGGGGCTCCGGTTAGGCCCTCAGAGCGGGAAGCCCAAGATCAGGCTGACAGGCCCAATGACAAGGGACAAAGCAGTAGCACTGGTCTCAGGAAGGCCGGGACTGAGGTCCAGGATGACCAGATATGGAACAAGTGGCTTGGTCCTGGGAAGGCCAGCTAGAGCCAGAATCAGAGCATTCAAGCTGCAGGAATCAGGAATCCTGGCCCAGGAAAAGAAACCCAGAGGTCAGGAGAGCATTCTAGGCCACGTGCAGTTGAAAGCACAGACCAAAGAGCCAGGCCACAGCCCTGGATTAGTGCTAGGAGCTCCCCATAAGCTAACAGAAGCTATTACCTCATGAATCTAACTGAGAATGTAAAACTCAGGCAATGCTTTTCTTTTAGGCCATTAGTAAACATGGGCATCAATTACACTTATGCTGATTTTTCAGGTTAGTAGTCCTTTTGGAAAGGGAACCATGAAATAATGCTCATCGGGCAAATAAAGAATTTAATTTGCTGGGCATACAGTAGGTGAAACCCTCTTGATCATAGACAGTAAGCCTCAAGTGTCCTCTGGTCCTGCTCAATATTAGCATGAAACCACAGCCGACAAAGGTGAGAAACCATGACTGGGCAAGGACACCCACCCAGGTGTTTAATGATCTCTTTCTGCAGGCAGCTGTGGCTGAACAGAAACCTACACAGCAAACTGCACCTTGGGGTCCTGTGAGCCATGGTCCCAACATTCAGAAACCTATCCTCTAATGGGACAATAGGATAAACACCAGGAGCTGCTCTTCTGGGGAGAAAGCGCTGCATTCACAAGACAGGGACGAACCAAGGGAACAAACGTCCCTTGGCACCGGGACCCTGTCATAGGGACTTCATATGCACTCAGGTCCTAAAGAAACCAGACTGACTGAGGCTTTTCATCCAGCATTTATTCTCTCAACACATACTTAACATTTACAATGTGCCAGGCTGTGTTCTAAATGCTGGGATACAGCAGGGAGCAAAACAAAGAAAATCTTTTCTCTTAACAGAACTTACATCTACCTATTCCCTTTTTTTTTTAATTTTTTTTTTCAACGTTTTTATTTTATTTTTGGGACAGAGAGAGACAGAGCATGAATGGGGGAGGGGCAGAGAGAGAGAGGGAGACACAGAATCGGAAACAGGCTCCAGGCTCTGAGCCATCAGCCCAGAGCCCGACACGGGGCTCGAACTCACGGACCGCGAGATCGTGACCTGGCTGAAGTCGGACGCTTAACCGACTGCACCACCCAGGCGCCCCGACCTATTCCCTTTCTTCATTACAAGAAACAAAGGAGGAAACTTTGGAATTACTTTTTTTTTAACCCAAAGAATATGTATGCAAATTAGAATTGCCTAAAGTTATTTCTGTCATTTGTGATTAATTATGAAATGATTATTCTTTTCATAACAGACTGAATCATGGGACTTTCGCACTTATTGAAAGCGTCTTGCAATCTTGCTCTTTGTCAAGTGCAAAAATGATTCAGATGAACTTCTTGTAGCTTTCCTCTTTTAATATCACTTAAAAACATTTTTTTTTAACGTTTATTTATTTTTGAGACAGAGCATGAACACGGGAGGGGTAGAGAGAGAGGGGGACACAGAATCTGAAACAGGCTCCAGGCTCTGAGCGGTCAGCACAGAGCCCGACGTGGGGCTTGAACTCACGGACCGTGAGATCATCACCTGAGCCGAAGTCGGACGCTTAACCGACCAAGCCACCCAGGTGCCCCTAATACCACTTTCAAGTATCTGATTAAAGCACCGGGTATCCTGATTCTTGGGAAGTTAAACTGGAAAAGGGATGGAATTAGATTGATCACAGAAATTTTCTTTTCTGTTCTTTGTTTTGAGGAAAGAGGGGAAAGGGACAGAGGGAGAGAGAGAATCCCAAGCAGGCTCCACCCTCAGCATGGAGCACAACGCAGGGCTCAATCCGACAACTCTGGGATCATGACCCAAGCCAAAATCAAGAGTTGGATGCTCAACTGACTGAGCCATCCAGGTGCCCCACAGATTGTTTCTAAATAAACTGTCTTAGGAGGCTGCTCTAAACTTCTCCTTTTGGAAAACCACAAATAACAATGCTTATATACAGAAGTTTATTCTCCTTCATGTTATAAAAGCTCTAACTAACTTAACTGCATTCCAGGCAGCAGAGGGAAGAAAACGAGGGAGGACAGAAGGACAAACACTACTTTAAGGAGCCTTTCCAGAAGTCCCACCAACATGTGGGTTTACAGCTCACTGGCCAGGATGCCAGGATTTAATGTGATGGCGATACCCAGACGCAATGGAAACTGGGAAATGTGATATTTTATTTAGTTGGAGGCAATATTGCCCCAAATGAGATGAAGGTTCTGCTACTAAGGAAAAAGTATGTCAGGAGACGAGCGTCTTCAGCACGTGGGAAAAGCTTAATCAGGTGTATTAACGTAAATCCCTTTCAATACTCCTTTTAACAAGGACATCATCCCCCTTTAAAATTACATTCACTTTCATAAACTGATTTAAGAAAATAAAGAGAAAACAGACTTATATTGAAACTTGTTTCCTAAATAAACTAAAAATGAATGTAAGATGTAGGACGAATTATGCGTTTACAGATATAGACTCAATGGTGAAAAACCCAATGCTTTCTAAGGCAAGAACAAGACAAGGATATCCATTCACCACCTTTATTTAACACTGTATCAGAGGTCTTAGCTAATGCAGCAAGAAAAAAAAATAGGCACAGAATGGAAAGGAAGAAGTAAAACATATAAACAAAATGTATTTCTTAATGACATGATCATGTATGTAGAAAACTCTAAGGAATCCATTGAAAAGCTACCAGAAATAATAAATTTAGCAAAACTGCAGGATACAATAGCAATATATAGAAATCAATTGCATTTCTATATACCAGCAACAAATAATTAGAAAAGAAGTTATAAAAACAACTCCATTTAAAATAGTATCAAAACCCACAAATACTTAGGAATACATTTACTAAAAGAAGTGCAGGGCCTATATATACTGAAAATTTAAAAACTGCAATGGGGACTTAAAGGCTTGCTAAATAAATGTAGAAATATACCATATTCATGGATTGGAAGACCCAATATTGTTGAAATGCTTATATTAGTTATTTATTGCTGAATAACAAATTGCCCAAAACTTAGTGGCTTAAAAACAATAAGCAGTCGTTATACACACAGTATATATGGGTCAGAAATCTGAGCACAGATTCATTAGGTGACTGTGGTTCAAGATCTCTCACAAGGCTGTAGTTAAGATGTTAGACTACCTATGCTCATATGATGACTGGACATGAAGGATCAGCTTCCATGGTAGCTTAAAAACACAACTGGCAAGTTAGTGATGATTGCTGGCAGGAGGCCACAGTTCTTTGCCATGTGGACCTGTCCATATTGCTGCTTCAGTGTCCTTGGGACATGGCAGCTGGCTTCCCCCAGAGCAAATTATCTGAGGGAGCAAGACAGAAGTATCTGTGTCTTTTATGACGTGTTCTTTGGAGTCACACACCATCATTTCTGCCATAGTGAACTGTTAAGTACAGGCCACACTCTAGGAGAGGGGAATTAAACTCCATTTCTTGAATTCTAAAAGGATTTGTGGGCACATTTTCAAATAATCTCAATGGCAATTCTCCCCAACTAATCTATAGTTTCAGTGAAATCCCAAACAAAATCTTAACTACTTTTTTTTTAAAGAAATCATAAGCTGATTTAAAAATGCATATGGAAAGTAAACATTCCAAAAATAGCTAAACAAGTTTTGAAAAAGAACAACATTGGAAGCCTGACATTATGTGATTTCAACTTAACATAAAGCAAAATTACTCAAGACAGTATGGTACTATGACATATGACAGTATTGGCGTAAAGATATGCATATAAATCACTGGGATAGAAAAGAAACTCAAGAAAGAGATCCACACTGGTTAACTGATTTTCAACAAAGGTGCCAAGGTAATGCAAAGGAGCTAAGAGTCTCTTCAACAAATGGTGATAGAATGATACTAGATAACTGTATGGAAGAAAACACACCTCAGCTCTTACTTCACAAGAATTACACTCAAATGGGATCACAAACCTAAATACAACAGCAGAAAGTATAAATTCTAGAAGAAAATATCGAATAAAAATCTTTGTGGAATTGGATTAGCACAGATTTCTTAAATAAGGCACCAAAGGCTCAAACTATTTTAAAAATTGAAACACTGAATTAAATCAAGATTAAAAACTTTTGCTCACTGAAAGACATAATTAAGGAAACAAAGAGGCAAGCCACAGACTGGGATAAAATTTTTACAAAATATATCCAACAAAGGGCTTATGTCCAGAATATAAAAAGAATCCTTTTAACTATTATAAGACAAATGTAACCCAGTGAAAAAGTGTGTAAAATATTTGAACTGATACCCCACAAAGGAAGATACACAAATGGCCAGCAGGCAGAAGATGTTCAAACCATTAGTCATTAGAGAAATGAAAATTAAAACCCAAGGTATCACTACATGCCAACTAGAATGGCTAAAGTTAAAACAGCTGACAAAACCAAGTGCTAGCAAGGATGTGGAGCAACTGGAACTCTCACGTATTGATGGTGGAAATGGACAACAGACAGCCACGGTAAATCATATTGTACTACTTTATAATGTTTAACATACATTTATCACATGACTCAGCAATTCTCCTCCCAGATATTCATTCAAGAGAAGTGGAAACATGTCCAACACAGCATTATTCCTAAAAACTCAAACCTGGAAGCAATCCAAATGTCTATCAACTGGTGAATGGACAAACTGTGGTACAACCATACCACAGGTTAATACAGTAACAAGGACTGAGAGTAATAAGACCAATCTTAAAAACATCTTGTTACCTGAAAGAAGTAAAATACAAAAGAGTTCACACTATACAATTCCAATTATATGAAATTTTAGAAAAGGCAAAACTAAAATGACATAAAGAATATGAGTCGTTACCTGGGCATGGCAGTTGGTAAGAGGACAGAGAGCAAAAGCAAAAGAAATGAAAAAATGATCAAGGTGAGGGGGCTGTTTTCTACCTTGATGGTAGTGTTGGTTACCTGACCATATATAATTATCTTGATTGTTACACGGCTGTATACAATTACCAAAATTCACCAAAATTTACACTTAAAACTGAATTTTATTGTATATAAATAACACTTTAATAAAAGTTTTGGAGAAAAAGAAGTTTTCATGAGAAAGTGAATGTGAAGATCTAGAAAGATCTAGACATTTCTAGATACATTAATCTTCTTTTCAATTTTATAAGAGGTGGGACGTTGGTAAACTAAAAACAATCTTCAGCAACAAACACTTCTGATATATTGAAAATGTTCCCAGCTAACATGAACTAACAGAACTTTTTGGTAGTAAGCTATGCCACTGTTTATAATTAATAAATTCAAAATCACATGCATTGATTTTACCATAGTCCTTTCCCACAGGCTATCATTAGGATAGAAGAGAAATATCAACACAATCAGTCCCAAAAAGGAAGGAACATTGGACACTTCTATTTAAAAAAAGCAACCAAGAAACAGTTTAAAGAGATAATCAAAAGTGATTGAAGAGTTTCCATCTGTTGATAGGAAAACAATGAGAAGACTCTGTGGGAAACTGCTCTGTGCTGCAACTGACATGATAATCTACCAGTAATCACCTAAAATTTATAAGTACGGGTGTTTTTTTGGTAACCTCCTCCTTATCTTCATTTCTTTCTCCTTTGACCAGTAGCACTACATTATACACATGCACGCGCACACACATACACACACATATTTAAAATATATATATTTAAAATATACACGTGCATATATATTTTTTTAATTTTTTTTAATGTTTATTTTTTGAAAGAGACAGAGCGTGAGTGGGGGAGGGGCATAGAGACAGAGAGGGAGACACAGAATCCAAAGCAGGCTCCAGTCTCCGAGCTGTCAGCACAAAGCCCCTGATGCAGGGTGCGAACTCACGAACTGTGAGATCATGACCTGAGTCAAAGTTGGACGCTTAATCCACTGAGCCACCCAGGCACCCCAATATATATACATATATATATGTTTAAATGTTTATTTATTTATTGAAGTTTATTTATTTTTAGGGAGAGAGAGAGAGAGAGAGAGAGAGAGAGAGAGCGCGAGAGCGCATGAGCGGGCCTGGGGCATACAGAGTGGGAGAGAGAGAATCCTAAGCAGGCTCCACAGTACCAGTGCTGAGCCCCCTATGGGGCTCAAACTCATGAACCGAGAGATGATGACCTGAGCTGAAATCAGGAGTTGAATGCTCAACTGAGTCACCCAGGTGCCTCCAGGTTAATATATTTTAAATTATCCTTTCAGCTTTTTCAAAGCCTTTTAAATTTCATTTTCTTGTACATGACAATGCCAGAAACACAAAGCAAGGAACTATTTGTTGAAAGGTGGTGAAACCGGTTTCAGCTGTAATTTTTTTTTTTTTTAGTATTTCTTTGAGAGGGAGGTGCAGAAAGTGAGGGAGAGAGAGAATCCCAAGTAGGCTCATGCTCAGTGTGGAGCCTGATGTGGGGCTTGATCTACAACTGTGAGATCATGACCTAAGCCGATTTCAAGAGCTGGACACCCAGAGAGCCTGGGTGGCTTAGTTGGTTAAGTGTCCGATTCTGCTCAGGTCATGATCTCATGGTTCTGGAGTTCAAGCCCAGTACTGGGCTCTGTGCTGTCAGCTGTCAAAAATCAACATTAAAAAAAACCAAAAAACAGAAAAGAGTCTGACACTCAACTGACTGAGCCACCCAGGTGCCCCTGAGCTACACCTTTAACCCATTATAAGGACGACCAGTTAAATATCTTAATCCTAGAAGAACAAGTATAGCAATAGGCTGGATTCTTTTTTTTTTTTTTTAATTTTTTTTTTTTATTACGTTTCTTTATTTTTGAGAGGCAGAGAGAGACAGAGCCTGAGCGGGGGAGGGGCAGAGAGAGAGGGAGACACAGAATCCGAAGCAGGCTCCAGGCTCTGAGCTGTCAGCCCAGAGCCTGACGTGGGGCTTGACAAAACGTGAGATCATGACCTGAGCCGAAGTTGGACACTCAACTGACTGAGCCACCCAGGTGCCCCTGCTGGGTTCTTCACATCAGGATAGTAGGGGCTGCCAATGGGATAAGCCCACAAAATTCACAACAAAGGTTACAGAAAGTTGTTGACATGTGTCTTTCAGCACTGCTGGGTACTTTTAAAATTTCTTTATATCCAGGATCTCCCTCCTGATTCATGTCTACAACTGACAATGAACAGGGCCCCATGTTAGTGGTGTAGTCTAGGGAGGATCTAACAGTAACTTTGTGCATGTCTTGTGGTTAAAACTGACATAGATGAGAGCCCTGAAAGGAGCAATGGGAGGCCCTGGACCCACTGGACTAGGATAAAACGTCTGGCCGTTGGTCCTGGAACTACCACACATCAGTTGTGCAGTCAGAACTTCAGCTGCCCCACCTCTGAAATCTTTGATTTCCCATTTGGGAAGCCCGGTTTCTCCACCACTGCAGAGCTTGTGTTAACAACTTAGTATGGTAGTACACACTGAAAGCACCCTGACAGTCACAAAGCATTACAAAGTAATGCTTCGTAGCACAGAAACTATTTTGTGAATTCTGTGAATAGTGAATTTCGAAACTCAATAATTATTTATAGATTATTTTGGGATTATAAAGAATACTGTCTAATTCCTAAACTGAAAGACGACTCAGAAAAAGCTTCAGAGTCAGGACCTAAATGAGTGAGATTTTGCTCGGAAAAGAAGGGACCTAAGGGTGAAAGGAGGGATATAGTTGGAAGAAACTGCATGTGGTTATATAAATCTACCTCTTAGGAGCACAGACACTGAAGCTAGACTACCTGCATTTGAACTCTGTCTTCACTACTTATTAGCTTGTATTCTTAACAAGTTACTTAATCCTCTGTGCCTTCGTTTGTTTCATCTATAAAATGGGGATAACAGTCCCTATTTCATCAGGTTTTTATAAATGCTAATTAAGATAATATTTATAGGGGCGCCTGGGTGGCTCAGTCGGTTAAGCGTCTGACTTCAGCTCAGGTCACGATCTCGCAGTTCGTGAGTTCAATCCTCACATTGGGCTCTCTGCTGATAGCTCAGAGCCTGGAGCCTGCTTCAGATTCTGTGTCTCCCTCTCTCTCTGCTCCTCCCACCACTCACTCACTGTTTCTCTCAAAAACAAATAAACATTAAACAAAAAAAAGATAATATTTATAAAGTGCTTGGAAAAGAGCTGTATTAGTCTGCTTTCTCTAGGCTGTCTATGCTGTGGGAACAGACCATCCGAAATTTCAGCAGCTTACAGCAAACATTTATTTTTCACTCATTTTATATGTCGGCACAGCCATGCTCCATATGTCCCCTTCATTCTGAGGTTTGGGCTGAAGGAGTAGCTTCTGTCTGGCACGTGCTTTTCTCATGGCAAAGGGAACAGAGGAATGGTGGAGCTGTGCAGTGGTTCTCAGAACTTCTGCTTGAGAAGCATGCATCACTTCTGCTCAGTTTAGTGGCTAACCTGAGTCACAGAGTAGAGGCTGATGTTGACAGAGCACGGGAAGCCCCGCAGGGCGGCCCCCAGTAGAGAAGGGCAGCACATACTTCGAGCAAGCAAAAGTATCTGAAGAAATAACATAATCTCCTACAAGCGCATGGTACGAAGTAAAGAATAAGTGACGACTTAATGGCACAGAATCCCAAGATAGGACAAGATGTTCAGGAAGAGTCAAACTTAGCCAGTTTCTCTGAAGTATATGGCACATAGGGGACAGACTGGTACATGAGGCCAAATTTTGAAAGGAGGCTAGGTGTTTGCCTACAGGTGAAAGATAAAGTGCAGCAATAAAAATTTAACACCTGTATTTTATAAGCACTTCTGTGACAGCTTTATCAAGACACTGGTGATAATAAGTTCATTGATTCTACACTGAGCATGTAAAAATCAAGCCTACTGGACATTCCCTCCCTGTGGACGCCTAACAGGACCTTCGTACTGTCAGCCTTGAACTCAGTGACAACTGTCACGCCATGGTAGAGGACAAAAGGGTTCTTTCAGTAGGTCCTGGCTACATGCAGTCAGGATGGGTGAGAGGGGCAGAGAGAGGAAGGGGAGGAAAGGGGGCTAAAGGAGGAGGAACAAATGAATCCATACGAGAGAGACAACGTGTGCTTGCGATGTGCGATACGCCGATAAGCACTCCATTTGGTGTTGGGATTATAAGCACCATGTTAACTGCAAGAAGGTGAAGGCACCCTGTACGTCTGGATGTTCCTGGGAACATCTTACACTTCTACACATGGCCCTTCCACAAGCCCAGCCAACTTCCCAGCTCTATCCAGCCTTGACTTCTCTCTGCTGGGTCTGCCCTCAGTTCAATGAACTGAAAACCTCAGGCATCAGATGAGTTTTCGGACCCACTCTATTGAACCATTCTTTGGTCAATCCAGAGAAGAAACAGAAGGGAAGAAAGAAAAAAAGGAAGCATGAAGAGAAGAAAAAGACATGAAAAGGAGGAAAAGGAACAGATGACCCAACACACCATTCTCATTCACCAGGGAGTAGTCAGGGCTCCAAACTTAACTCCAAAGAGTTTAGATCTCCACAGATTATGCTAGTTCCATAAGCTTTCCCCTTAACGTTATACCATGACTTGGAAAGCCAATCAACATAAGGTTCTGGGGACGCTTCACTGGCTCAGTTGGTTAAGCATTCAACTCTTCATTTCGGCTCAGGTCATGATCTCACATTTGTGGGATCGAGTGCTGCATCACTGCTTGGGATTCTCCCCCTCTCTGTCTGTCTGTCTCTCTCTCTCTCTCTCACTCTCTCTCTCTCAAATAAGTAAATAAACATTGTTTTTTAAAAAATCCATAAGGTTCTGTCTGATGCTTTTTCTTTTTCAGCTACCATAAGACAATGTCTTATATTTTTTCTTTAAAACTATTGTGGATGGATGAGTAAAAAAGCAATCATAGCCCACAAATGAGGCATCCTGACTTCTACAGGATTGCTCACTTTTCCCTTCCTCTTTTTCATGATTTACAAACCCTAATGAGACTTCTGTAATCTCCCACCATTGTGAGGCTTTTTTTGTTTGTTTGAAAAGCTTTAAAGATCCTCAATGCCTACAGAAGGAAATACAAACTCAAACCACATTCAAAGTTCTAAATAATCTGCCACCAATCTATGTTTCTAATCTTATTTTTGGGTAGGGCAGATTTTTTTTTTTCTCCCATTAGGTTGCTTGATCATAAGCTAATCAAAGTCTGACATATTGTAGAGAACAGGGAAAGAATGCAGGAAACAGGCAGGCCGCAAAGGATAGCTGAAGGGGATAAGCCTGAGTCTGAAAAATATAGGCCTGTCTCTTAATTTGTCCCCAGAGAGTTCAAAAGAGGACCAAATGACGATAAATATATGAACTGTAAAAAGAAAATTGGTGAAAGCAGGCTCTTTCTGTTTTAATCATTCCAGAATCAGCTCAGGCCTGAGACTTCAACTTTTGAGAATTAGGGTACATCCCAGTGGTGATGACTCACTACTCTATGATTCATAAAATGGCAGAAAATGAAGAAGTACAGGGATACGGATGGCCCAAAGGCTCTCTGCAGAAGCACAGAAAGAACTTAAATAAAGTTCAGTAAGGAAACAACATGGTCTCTAAGGAGAAAAAGTATTAATGTGTAACAAGACCAGAGAACTTGTTACTATATAAAGAATGCCCCCAATTTCTGAAGGCCGCTCACCAGAGACCTTAAGAAGACAGTCAAATATGACAGTGAAAATGTGACGGAAGCAGGTGGGCACTAACACCTCGAAGTTCGTGCTTGCACTGAGATATTTCACTTGGCTACTGTAGCCAAGCTTTCCAATTACAATTTTATGACCTTTCATGGAAATGGTTGTTATTTTAAATATTAAATGTTGGTATTAAAAACCAGAATTCACAAAGGAGAAACAATACAACATAAAATACGTATTCATGACACATGTGAATAATCTCGAAGTAATCTTTAAGCAAACCTGAATGCTCCTGACCCTTTCTGGGCAGCAGGTGGAATCTGGGCTGGATCACAAAACAGAACTGAAGAGTGACAGCTGTCCTAGGCAACTGACTTAGTACTGCCCCTGGAAAGCTAAATACTCTTCCCCTCTCAACCTAGGAAAAAAATTTAGTCCTCCTTTTTTCTGTGACATCACTGAAGATAGAAAGCAGGCTCCTACTTAAGTAAGTGCTGTCCTGACTCAACTCTATCAACCACTCTCCTTTCAGTCAGTGAGGTATTTTAAAGTTTTATATTCAGAAACATTTATAATCATGCAAGAATAAATAACACAAGGAGAGATTAAAAACTAGCCTACCCAAAATAAACCCACCAGTAACTAAATAAAATAAATCTGAAGTTGGCAGCTTTCCAGAAAAGCATGAGTAAAGTTTGTGGTTTCTATGACAGCAGATACACATGACTTATGTTTTACACAAATGTCTTTTTCAAAAAAAAGCTCCTGATCCTAAACAACACAGAATGGCCAGATTGAAATAAAATCACTTCCTTAACACACACAGTATGTCAGGAGAACTATTGGTTTCAATGCTGGAAGGTGAAATTTCATTAACAGGTTTCCTAATATGCCCCCAGAACACTCAATACCATCTGTGCAGTTCTTTTTGTAGTAAGAATTTTATTTTATTTTTTAGCATTTGATGTAGGATTAAGAAAAAAAAAAAAAAGGGAAGTCACTTGATATACATGGGAGAGAAGTCACGTTGAGCAACAGACATCTGGGACAAGCTGTGGCTTTGTGAATCTCAGACCCTGATTCTTTAATCAAGTAATGTGTAAACCGAACATTCACAAATAATTTTAGTATTCTTTATAATTATCCGTATCTAAAGTGTACTATATTATATTAAATGTTTCATAATAAAAACATGTTTTTTTGGAAAAAGTCAGAAATAAAATATTCATTAAATTCAATACAAGCACCAACATTACTGTAAGGCATGAAGGAAAGGAACACTGGCTATGATTATCACTGATATTAATCACTGTAAATAAACATAATATCATCTAATTATGATGGAATAATAATGAAGAACAAAACTGAAATGAATATTTGTCAGATTTGTGTTCATTGTAGGTCAACATAGGCTGAATTAATTACTGTTAAAAGTGAAAATTCAATGGGCTCAGAGGTGTTCATGAATAAGTAGACTGTTTAAACGCTAAATTCTGGGAATCATATTCCAAATACTCTTCTTCTTCCTCTTTTTTTTTTTTTTTTTAAGTTTATTTATTTTTGAGAGAGACAGAGATAGAGAAAGCACAAGCTGGGGAGGGGCAGAGATAGAGGGGGACAGAGGATCCAAAGCAGGCTCTGTGCTGACAGCAGAGAGCCTGATGCAGGGGTCGAACCCACGAACCGTGAGATCATGACCTGAGCCGAAGTCGGATGCTTAACCGACTGAGCCACCCAGGTGCCCCTCTATTTACTCTGCTTAAGGGATTTTTATGTTAAAAATTTGTTAAACTTCTGACTCTTAAAAAGAAAAAATCCAACAATTCCATACATCACACAGTTCTTATCACGACAAGACACCCCAAACTAATATAACACTGTATGTTTACTATACTGGAATTAAAAACTTAACTGTAAGAAATTTAAACAAGTACCTACTACCTGTTAAACATGTACTGGAAAAGACTGTGATCACAACACGCATATTTTAGATTTTAAAAAGACTACAAAGAAATGAAAAAATGCAACCTCCAATTCTAGAGCACTGAATGCCACAAAATGAAACTTTCTGGGGTGATAGCAAGCACTTGATTTAAAACCAGAAGTCTGAAAACAATAAAGAAACAAAATGAAATGTTTCAAAACAAATGTCACATAATGAGTGATTAAAGAAGGGTGTTTGGATAATACGACCCAATCAATCAATAGTAAACCAGCACAGTGAAATAGCATATAGTCAGTCCAGTACTTCTCAAATTCTTGAATGCTTCAGGAAAATACTGAAAACAGGACTCAAGACCATTTACTGCTAAAAGAAACAAAATGTATCAGGAAAGAAATAGTAGACCATCATGCTGCTCTTATTATGAGAGCATCGCACTATCTATTGTTTGCAGGCTAGTGAAGTAGCTGTTAATCAAACTGACAGTTCAAGTGGGAGGAGGTTAGGAGATTAAGAGAGAGCTTGGTGACCATGCCCCACAGATGCAGTCTGATCCCACACTGTCACCAGTCACTATGAAGTCTTAGGAACACAAGAGGCTTGGATGGTTTGAAGACCACATAATGGAGGTCAGCTCTGTGGGCCTGTGTTATCTGGGTGCCTGAGACAGGTATTTCTGGAGGCGGAAACAAAGTGACTTCAACCCTCAGGATGTGGGCTGGCAGCCTGGAGAATGAAGGACTAAATTGTAAATGAAAAGAATGAGCACACAGAAGAAACTGTACAGAGTGCATAAAGGAAGGAGAGGTGAGCAGGTCTAAAGTAACAACACAGGGGCCCAAATCCCACCCACCAGGAAATAAGACTAAATCATAACACCGAAAAAGTCTGCAGGGGAGTGCATGGTTATTTCCAAATCCTTTCCCCGTGATGCTATATATATCACGATGAATCCCTTCTTCATCAATCTTCCCCAAGAAAAAAATTAAAACTATATTCCATACACACTAATTATAAACTTATTTTTATATAAGCTTGGGAGTACAAATTTAAGTTATGGATGAAAAATAAAACAACTTCACGTTCTAGATATCTTTTTAAATATCTCATGAATACAGTTTAAGACAAATGCTTGATAAAATAGCACAGCAGGGGACGGGTGGGATGAAGCCATTCCAGTGCACAGGTGAGGACGCAACCCAAACCCTTCAGCTCATCTCTGCCGCCTTCTCTGGCCACCACCCAGACGATTCTCCTGCCAGTTCTAGTCCACCTGACTTTCCATTTTACCTTATTTTCCCCTTGCATGACAATGTCTCTTCACAAAACAAGAACATCTCTGGTTATTTTTAGTAAGTCCAACTTCAATTTTTTCTGTCATTTTTTTTCTACTATGAGTTCAACTGCTAAGGTAATTTTAAAAAACAGTAACAGGGGGCGCCTGGGTGGCGCAGTCGGTTAAGCGTCCGACTTCAGCCAGGTCACGATCTCGCGGTCCGTGAGTTCGAGCCCCACGTCGGGCTCTGGGCTGATGGCTCAGAGCCTGGAGCCTGTTTCCGATTCTGTGTCTCCCTCTCTCTCTGCCCCTCCCCCGTTCATGCTCTGTCTCTCTCTGTCCCAAAAATAAATAAACATTGAAAAAAAAAAAAAAAATTTAAAAAAAAAAAAAAAAAAAAAAAACAGTAACAAGAGGGGCAATGGGGTGACTCAGTCAGTTAAAGGTCCAACTCTTGATTTCAGCTCAAGTCATGATCTCACCGTTTATGAATTCGAGCCCTGCATCGGGCTCCACGCTGACAGTACAGAGCCTGCTTCTGATTCTCTCTCTTCCTCTCTCCCTGCCCCTCCCCTGCTCACACTCTCTCAAAATAAATAAATAGACTTAAAAAAATTTGAAGGGCGCCTGGGTGGCTCAGTCGGTTAGGCGTCCAACTTCGGCTCAAGTCATGATATCAAGGTTTGTGAGTTCGAGCCCCGCACTGGGCTCTCTTCTGTCAGCACAGAGCCCGCTTCGGATCCTCTGTCTCCCTCTCTCTCTGCCCTTCCCCTGCTTGTTCTCTCTCTGTTTCAAATAAATTAATTAATTAAAAAAATTTTTTTGAAAAAAAAAATTAACAAGAAACTCAGCTAAAACTTTCATCAAAATTACCTTGAAAACTGAGACAAACTGGCCCCCTTCATCTTAACTGTTGATGTAACTGGCCCCTCTGCATTACTAAGGAAGCAGCACTGAGACGGAGCTGACAGAGTTAAAAGAATGTTGGAGACCAGTGAATATACCCATAATCCAAAGGTGACATTCTCCCTAAAGTTGCTGCAGAAAAGTGAGTTTAGGGGGAGGGAAATCACACTTACAAGTCCACTTATGGCTACAATCCAGATGTAGGAACCAGAGGTGAAAAGCTATAAAAGAAAAAAAAAAGGCAACTAAAAATTAAATTCAACTGCCAGTCACAGCATACTTCTGCTTACATAACTACAGTGATAACCATTTAAATAGTAATTGTATCTCTCAATATAAACAAGTAGAAAATTAATAAGTATCAATTCTGTCATCCAAAAGAAAATGATATATACTTTTTCTTTTTTTTAAACCAAGCTCTCAGCCTTCCCATAGCCTAAAATAGACTGGTTGCACCTAACCCACTCCTGTGCAAAGAAAAATAAGTTAAATTCAAGCATATTCTTATTTATAAATGGACATTAATTGATTTAAACAAAGCAAAATACCACATACCAAGCAATTATTACAATCAACAACATACAAAATGCGTAGTCACCATCCCATGCCTGGTGCTGAGTAATGGCAGGTGACATTAGTTTCCACAGTTCTCTCATTTTAATTTCTCATCACTGTCACTCTAATTTTGGATGGGCCGACTTGTGTGAGCACACAGGCATGTCCAGGGCTGCTCGGCTTACCTGCTGTGCCTCTCATTGCAGACCACTCAGGGAAGAGCAAACTAGACAATGACACTGAAGTTAATCCATGTAAAAGTAATCAGAATTAAGCCTCATAAAATCTCTCCCTTTGTTTTCCAAATCATTTACATAGGAGAGTTGTGCTGAGGTTAAACAAAAAAAAAGGCGTAAGACATTCAAAGTGTTGCTGTGAGAAGGGAAAGATCTAGAGCCTACTGTTTGTTCATATTTATACCATTATATTGGGTGTATGAGGACTTCTGCTCCTAGACAAAGAAGCATGACCAGGGGTTAAGTACAGACACTGTGCTAAATGGAAATCTCAAAGTTCTGCACATTTATCAAGGATCTATAAAAAGAGAGAGAGAGAGAGAGAAAGAGAGAGAGAGAGAGAGAAACATAAACAGAAGAGAGATACAAAGGTAAGAGAAGACAAAGTACAGGCAAAAAGGAGGCTGACAAATTTTGTTCTTAGTGCTACCTTACAGAGAAAGGAGCACTGGTTGCAAATTTAAATTTAATCTCTTGATCTAAAATTTAATACTTTTACCTAGTGTAAACGACTTTGAAAATAAAAAGGATGAAAACTATGTGGAAAAATATTTTTCTGTAGTTTTATTCTAAAAATATAAAGAATAATAAAATAGCTAACACTTTTTTGCCGTTGTTTTATTTTGTTTTTGTTTGTTTGCTTTTAGCTAACACTTTCATAGCACTTACTATGTGCCAAGCATCGATCTTAACGCTTTTCATATATTAAAGTTATTGAATCCTCCTAATCACCCTACAAGGTAAGTTCTATTATTAACTCTATTTTAATCATAAAAACGGAGAGGTTAAGTAACCTGCTAAGATCAGAGAGCTGGCAGTGTACCCAAGAGGTCTGGCTCTGCCGCCCAGTGATCATGACGTCCAAGCTGTCATGTCTCATACACAAGTAAGAAGAGCTTATCGTTGATTCCGTCAATAAAAAATTATTTCCTTTGGACTCTTAAGCCCCTCATCTTATTGCATGTTTGGTCCCAATTGTGTCTGCTCATGTTTTAACAGTAGGTATGTTTTTTCTCACTGCTGGGCTCCTTGAGGACAAGGGTGCTACATCTCATACTTCATTTTATCTTCCACAGCCCCCAGCATAGGGCATTACATGACTGGCTCTCAAGCCATCTACCTTCAGAAACATTTTTGCTCTTCTGATAATAATTAAAATCATTCAATCATTCATCCATCCATCCATCCATCCATCCATCCAATGTCCCTGGCTTCAAAAAGTGTTATGCAGGAGACAGAAAGACACAGAAACATATGTGAAGGTCAAGGGAGGAGGGAGGTAGGGAGAGAATAGAAACTTAGAGAAAAAGGGGTCCCCATTCACATCAAGGTGGGGAGTGGTGGGAGTTGATACTGAATAGGCAAAAAGAACCCTGGATGCCATTTATGGTAAGGACTTCAGATGTTATCAAAAGCCAATGAGGCATCTCCACCTCTATTTCCCGATACTAACTTCTACCTCACCAAAAAAAAAAAAAAAAAAAAAAGGGAAAAAAAGAAAAAGATAACATTCACAATCTCAGAAAAACCAATAGAGACAGAAATTATTAATTAATATTGGAACCAAATGACTTAGTTCTTACTATCTGTTTGGATTATCTTGACCAACCAACAGTATTATCTCTAATCCTTCAGGGAACCTTGTAAGATAGACATTATCATCCCCACTTTATGGATGGGCAAATGGAAGCTCAGAAAAGTGACAAAGCAAATAACTACCAAAACAAGTAATCAAACCAAAGTCCACTTGGCTCCAAAGACCTTCCATAATGCTCTACTTAATGCCTACACCATAATTAATAAAACAACCTCAAGGATGCTCTATAACTTTAGTTCATCACCCTCAAGGATGCTCTATAACTTTAGTTATATAAGGCACTATAGAGTCAACAAGGGGCTCCGAGGGTTTTCAAAACTGACCCAAGTCTCATCTCCTTGCTAAACTAGAACTTGGGTCTCCTGCCCCAGGTCCAGGGTACTCTTCTATCACCGCATTCTGCCTTCTGCTGTAACTCTTTTTAAAAAGTAAACATGCGGGGCACGTGGGTGGCTCACTCAGTTAAGCATCTGACTCTTGATTTTGGCTCAGGTCATGATCTCACGGTCCTGAGACTGAACTCCATGTTGGGCTCTGCACTGGGCATGCAGCCTGCTTAAGATTCTCTCTCTCTCTATGGGGCACCAGGGTGGCTCAATCGGTTGAGTGTCTAACTTGAGCTCAGGTCATGATCTCACAGTTCGTGGGTTTGAGCTCCACGTTGAGCCCTGTGCTAACAGCTCCGAGTCTGGAGCCTGCTTTGGATTCTGTGTCTTCCTCTCACTCTCTACCCCTCCCCCCGCTCATACTCTGTGTCTGTCAAAAATAAATCCACATTTTTTTAAAAAAGATTCTCTTTCTCTTTCTCTCTCTCTGCCCCTCTCCCTCACTCTCTCTCTCAAAAAAAAAAAAAAAACCCACAAACTAAAATCTTTAAAAAAGTAAACTGCCACCGCAAATCCTAGCAGTAAGAATAAACTGCAGAAAAGTGCTATTAGGTGATACATTAGGAAGGATAAGGGAGAGTAATTGTATGCAGGTTGAGAGATGAAGAATATACATTTCATGAGAAACAGTTGTAAAAGTGGTGAGGAAACACTCACCCCAGATGAACCATTGATAACACCTGACAGCACACTAGACAGGTTGGAGGAAATATCAAAGGTTAAAAGGGGAGGGAGGAGGGCATTTGACAGAGACACTATAGTATCCGGTTTGATATATGTAGGATAAGGAATGTTATGAGTATTAACAGTGGATCAAAAGGCCATGGTGCTGCAGGAAACAGTAGAATAAAAGTTCACATCAAAAGCTCTGAGAATGAAAGAAAAGTGAGGAGTATTACAGGGAGAAAATGAAAATCGTGTATCTTCTGTCACTTGGCCTGGAACCCCGCAGAGGTAGGTCAATGGCACTGGATATTGGTGAACATAACCTTTTTCAATTTAGATCAAACAATAGGAACTCTCAAAGGTCTTCGAATCAAACCACTTAGCAAAGTGGCCATACAGCACAGAAGTTATAAAGTTGGTAAGGCATGTCTGGTTTCTTATTCAGCGCTCTATTTGTAACACTGTACTCATTAATTTTGACAGTGAATTTCCACTTTCCACCTTTTGACGGGTCTCATTTGTTTCCACTTCATACTGTGATTTGTAAAAGGTACTTACACGGAATTGTATAATGAAATTAAAATATTTTCCACTGATACAAATTACAGTGAAAGCTCTTATCAGATTTCTAAAGACTATGAAAGTATTCTAGTACATTATATACCTTGATGTTCTTGTACTGTAACACTTCCTTTGAACATTTGATATAGATCATGAAGCCAAACTTATGGGGAAAAAAACATTGTTTTCAAGGAGATCAAATGAGAAAAAGACATCCCCCCCATACCAAAAAAAAAGATCTGGTTAAAGAAACATGAACACAAAAATGCATACTGTACCTGTAGTCCCAATATATAAATCAATGTCTTGTTTGTGATGGACAATGGGCCCAGAATTTGTGCCACTTGGACTCTCGGTATGGAGCAGTAAAATGGTACAAACAGAGCAAACACAGGTGCCAGGCTATGCAAACAAACAAAAAAAAATCACTATAGTATAATACTCAACTTAAAATACCAATAGCAAATATATATTTGAAGCAACACTGCTTATTTCTATCTGAAAGCATGGTCTTAGATATACAAACTAGATTCTACATTTGCATCACGTCTGAAATATTTGTACTTATATAATATATAACACTTTATGAAAACTATAACTATCTAAACACTTATTGACTCTCCTAAAACTATTGCAAAGGTGGTTCAGCATCTACTAATTGTCAGGCATTGTGAGAAAATTTAAAGTTGCCACTGTGTTTTCTTCCCATGAATGACTTAAATCTAATGAAAGAGATTTTCACAAAAGCAACAAACGTAATCTATCATGGTCACATCCCAAAGTCTCCTCTCACACTGTCCAACTATATCACTGCAGCACTTGACACTCTTCCCACTCCTGCCTTTCCTTCCTCAAACCCCTTCTTCCCCCTACCTTAAAACCTGTTCTTGCTGGTCCCCCAGATTTCCCCTGCCACTCTTCTTCTACCCTCTCCAGGGCTCGCCATAGCCTCTTCTTACTCCACTGTCTCCTTGTTATCGTCTCGAGCCATTCCATGGCATCGATTACGAAAATGGAGTCCCCAAACTGTCAGCCTGTCCTTCCCCTTGGTTATGAAACTCAATTTGATACCTTCAACTTGACATACTCAAAAGTCACGAAGTGTCTTTCTAATTAAAGTCTTGTTTCTCTCCAGTCCATCTCTTAACACTGTTGACACACAAAACACAACACTGATCATGTCACTCCCCTATTTAAACCCATCCTTCCACAGGCACCCCAGATCCAAAGAGGAAATGTGAATATTAGCATGAAATAGCAAAGCCCTCCAATTCGTGCTTGTAAGTGTAGTTTCTTATTAGTATAATGTAGCGTAGTCTTTCTCTCCCTTCCCCCAGTCTGGCTCCTCCCCACTATCTCAACCCCCAAAGATGCTCCCAGGGCACAGTAGGCTCTTTTGACTATTCACTGACACAAGTTATTCTTTCAACCTAAATGTCCTTCCTACTTTTCTGCTTAGGAAACACTTCTGGCACGTGACAGCCCAATTCTTTCCTGTAGCCACCACTCCAGCTCCTCTGGGCAGCCCGAAGCTCCCTCCTCTGACCTACAGGCTCCCTCAGTTTCACTGTTTGTCAATCAGTGAATCTCCTGGGCAGTACATGAGGCAGCAGCCCTGCTACAGGAGCTCCATCTATGTCTATGAGTAAGAACCAATCTCTAATCTCCACAAACTAGCTCCAGGATTGCACACTCACATTCCTGCAAGGGCTAGGCAGGGAACACGAATGAGGAGAGTGGTCTGGAAACACGCTCGCACCCATTCATCATTAGACGCTTGGCGTAATGACTCAATATAGCCTTTATTTTTCCTTTGTAGTTTTGTTGTTGTTGTTTTGTGTGTTTGGTGAGTGGCATGAGTACACCTTTACCATAAAAAAAAAAATGCAAGAAACGTTTTCATTTCCACTTTTGTGGAAACACAGAATGCTCTTGGCCTCTTGCACAAAATTTTCCCTTCTCTGATAGAGATCATTAAAAAAAAAAAAAATCACTCATTGTCCTCTCAATTCTGCTTCCAAAAACAGAGTGAAAGCAAACATACAGTACAAATCTGAAAGATGGCAGCAGCATCTATAGGCATCTACAAGAATACAGCAAATACTAGAAGAGCACCTAAGTGTCAGACACTGGATAAGGACTGGAGACATAGATGTGTCAGACGCAATCTTTCTCAGTCTTGCAAGAAGGACGATGGAGACAGGGCAGCCAATGTATGTAGGCGGAACAGTGGATCAGCTTCAAATGCCTCACTCATGGGGCGCCTGGGTGGCTCAGTCGGTTGAGCGTCCGACTTCGGCTCAGGTCATGATCTCGCGGTCTGTGAGTTCAAGCCGTGCATCGGGCTCTGTGCTGATAGCTTGGAGCCTGGAGCCTGCTTTAGATTCTGTGTCTCCCTCTCTCTCTGCCCCTCCCCCACTCATGCTCTGTCTTTCTCCCTCTGTCAAAACTAAACATTAAAAAAAATATATGCCTCCCTCATCTGGCTCTCCTCCTAGACAGAGTACCTCCCATAGCAGGGAAGGAAATGCACCTTCCTGGATCCTCCAGCATGTGCCACAGTGCTTGGCACAGCATGGCAGCCTCATCCGATTGAGGGCCATAAAATAATCCTTATTCTTGAACAGCTGTATGATCATTTATTTCAAAATGGGATAGTAATTATGAGAAGAATAACCTAGTGGCTATAATTCTAGTCTTTTTTATTTATTTTTATTTGAAGTAGTATAATTAACATATGGTGTTATATCAGTTTCAGATGTACAATACAGTGATTCAACATTTCTATACATTACTCAGTGCTCATCATATGTACTCCCTTTTTCATCTAGGGTTAGAGTTAAGGTTAGAATTAAGGCATGTGCTTAGTATCCTACAGTTCAGAGACCTCTCCAGGGGATCAGGGTTAGGGTGTTAGGGATAGGGGTTAGGGGTTAGGGTATGCCTAGTATTCTGCAGTTCAGGGATCTCTCCAGAGACTAAAACCCCAGACTTCTGCTGGGTTGAGAACAGACTAGGCATCCATCTACCCAGCTGATACTCTAGTACTCTTTAAACAGATATTTAATTAGTCCTTCTGCTTTGATGTCTACCTTCACACCCATTTACAGAAATACTACCAATTCTTAACTGTTTCAGTTCTTCTCCAGGATAACTAGGCTGGTTCTCAGTTTTTCTTATTGTGTGTTCTGGAAGCCACTTTCTCAGATCTAGGGTAGGGTTAGGGCTAGTGTTAGGGTATGTGCCTAGTATTCTGCAGTTCAGAGACCTCTCCAGAGAATAAAACCCCAGACTTCTGCTGGGGTGAGAACAGCCATGGCAACCATCTACCAGTCTGAGGCAAGGAAGGGATTTGGGGCTCTAAATATTCTTTAAGTAGATATTTGACTGGTCCTTCTCTTTTTATCTCTCCCTTTACACCCAGTAAATGTACTCTTGATCCCCTTGCCTAATACATCTGTCCCTATACTCACTTCCCCTCTGGCAACCACCAGTTTGTTCTCTTAAAGAGTCTATTTTTCCATTTGTCTCTTGTTCTCTTTGGTCATTTGTTTTAATTCCACATATGAGTAAAATCATATGGTATTTATTTGTCTTTCTCTGACTTATTTCACTTAGTATTATTCCCTCTAGGTCCATCCATGTTGTTGCAAATGGCAAGATCTCATTTCTTTTTTTGAGTACATAATTTATTTAAATTCAACTTAGTTAACATAACAGTGTAGTATTGGTTTCAGGAGTAGAACCCAGTGATTCATCACTTACATATAATACCCAGTGCTCATCCCAACAAGTGCCCTCAAGATCTCATTCCTTATTCTTTTTTTTATGGCTAATATTCCAGTGTGTGTGTGTGTGTGTGTGTGTGTGTGTGTGTGTGTGTGTGGCGGGGGGGGGGCACACGTGTGCTCCCTCTTTGTCCATTCATCTATCAATGGACACTTGGGTTTCTTCCATATCTTGACTATTGTAAATAATGCTGCAATAAACACAGGGGTGCATTTATCTTTTTTAATTAGCATTTTCATTTTCTTTGGGTAAATAGTAGTGGAATTACTGGATCATACAGTAATTCTATTTTTAATTTCTTAGGGAATCTCCATACTGTTTTCCACAATGGTGGCACCAATTTGCATTCCCATTGACAGTGTATGAGGGTTTCTTTTTTTTTTCCCACATTCTTGCCAACACTTGTTATTTCTTGTCTTTTTTATTGTCGTCATTCTGACAGATTAAGATGATATCTCATTGTGGTTTTGATTTGCATGTCCCTGACAACTGAGCATCTTTCATGTGTCTGTTGGCTATCCGTAGGTCTTCTTTGGAAAAATGTCTATTCAGGTTGTCTGTCCATTTTTATTTTTTATTTATTTATTTAAAAAAAAATTTTTTTTTTCAACGTTTATTTATTTTTGGGACAGAGAGAAACAGAGCATGAATGGGGGAGGGGCAGAGAGAGAGGGAGACACAGAATCAGAAACAGGCTCCAGGCTCTGAGCCATCAGCCCAGAGCCCGACGCGGGGCTCGAACTCACGGACCGCGAGATCGTGACCTGGCTGAAGTCGGACGCTTAACCGACTGCGCCACCCAGGCGCCCCTGTCTGTCCATTTTTAAACTGAATTATTTGTGGGGCTTTTTGGTGTTGTGTTATAGAAGTTCTTTACATATTTTGGATATTAACCCCTCATCAGATAAATCATTTGCAGGATCCTCTCCCATTTGGTAGGTTGCCTTATTGTTTTATTGATGGTTTCCTACACTGTGCAATCGCTATTTATTTTGGTGTAGTCCCAAAAGTTTATTTTTGCTTTTGTTTCCCTTCCCTGAGAAGACATATTTAGAAAAAGTTTGTATGGCCCATGTGAAAGAGGTTACTGCTTATGTCTTCTAGGAGTTTTATACTTTCAGCCCTCACATTCAGGTCTAATCCATTTTGAGCTTATTTTTATGATCACATTTTAACTATACAGTGTTTTAAAAAGTCTATTAAATTGTCAGAAAGCACAATATTTTATTTAGCATTGCATCCTCCTAATACCTAATGTAAATCCTTACACATAATTGACTCTCAAGATTTGTCTGATTATAAAAAAACTGACAAAGCAATTTTAATGAACACAGACTTATTTTTTAATTTTCAAAAAAATTTTTTTTAATTTTTGAGAGAGAAAGTATGTGCAAATGGGGGAGAGGGGCAGAGGGGCAGAGGGAGAAAGAGAGAGAGAATCTTAAGCAGGCTCCACATAGGGCTTGATCACACAACCCTGGGATCATGACCTGAGCCGAAATCAAGAGTCTGATGCTCAACCAACTGAGCCACCTATGCGTCCCCATCACCAGGTTTAGAATGGTGTGTTAGGGAATGAAAACTATCTGATCTACTTTGTAACCATCATCTCTGCTGATCTCTCAACTCTGCACACTCAGCAGTCTTAAGAATTATTCAGCAAAGATGCAAAGTTTACTAATTCCACAAGAGAAAATAATTTTATTCTCCACGAAATTTCAAGCTTTGAAATGTAAAATAATAGAGAAAATAGCTTAAAATGTTGGCAATAGCTTTCTATAAACAAACCTCCTCTTTGTGACTGTAGTTCAATGAGACATACGTCCAAGAGCAAATCCAAGCAAATATGTAGTTGTCTTTCCTGAAAGAATATTCTGGTTGTTGTGTAGAAAATTCTTCTCTTCCTCATCTAGTGAATGTTAACTGACCTCCTTTCCTATTCCATGCCAGACCCTGAGCTACACATTCCCTGTCAGAATTAATCTCTGCAACAGAGACTTATTTAAATTGCCATTCTAAATAATACACAAAAACTGTTTTGTTATAATTCAACTTACTTAACTCAAACAAAGTTGATTAAGTAGCTGTGTATTCTTTCTGTTAAAAAGTGCAAGTTAATCACTCCTGGGCATAAAATCCTCCAGTGAGTCCCCAGACGAGAGTAAAAGCCCAAGCCTTTACAAAGACCTACATGGCCCTGCATTCCAGATCTCAGACTTGGTCTTCTACTCCTACTTGTACTTGACCTCCCCACCACTCGCTGTCGCTGTCCCAGTCACGGTGGACAAGGTATGTCTCACTCCGGCACCAGCAGGCACTTGGTGCCCCAGGGTGCGTGCCTGTCCTGGCCACCTTCCCATAGACGTGGTGCCATTTACTCCCTCACGCCCTTCTGGTCTTTACTCAAAGAGCTCCTTCTCAGAGAGGCCCTTCTTGGCTGCCTCATTCCAAAGTGCACCCCTTACCCCACCTCACAGACCCATCCCCACTCTGCATTCTCTATTTCCTTTCCCCACAGCACCTATAAACTCCTAATCTGCTGTGTGACTTATTTATCCTCTATCTCCCCGACTGGAGGGAAACTCCACAGAGGCTGGGATTTCTGCCCGTTCTGCCCGTTTTGTTCATTGCTTTATCACCACTCTCTAAAACCATGCCTGGCACAGAGGAGTTGCTTAAAAAATATTTGCTGAATAAATGAGTTTCTCTTTAAAATGGCAAACTACCCAGAATTTGCCTTTTATTTAAAAAAACATCTTGTTTTATTATTTTTAGTGGGATTAAAACATACAGTTTCATATATACACTCAAAATATGGCTTGTGGGTCTCTTGGTAATAAGAAGAAAGCTCTATTTTGGTTGTACTTGAGAGATCTCACCACAGAACATTCTTTGAGGTACTTAATTTATAGAAGTTCCAAAAAAGTGTAAAGGATGATGTTACAATAGACAATCCGAAGCCACGTTCTTATTTGAGGTTACATTTCAATGTAAACTAAGACAAAACTGATAGGAATTTTTAATGACCACAGTTCATGTCTTATATACCAATAAAAGAAGTTTAAAAATTCCTTAGAAGTTATTAATCACTGTATAGTTTTAAATGATGACTAAGTACTAGACCACATACACCCATAATACAAAAGCACACATTTCAGACCACGAATATACAGGTTGTTTTGTAGAAATTTCCGTTGCTATTTCTATACACACAGACTTCACAAAATATCATAATGTTATTAGTCACTGACCAGTTTTTCTCTTTTCCTTATTTTATGACACAACATCTGTTCTGTATATTGTCAACAATAATTCAGTTTGACCCTTTCCAAACTGTGAATAGCTAACTTCTGGAAGCCCTATCTGACTTAAGCATATGAAGGTGAAGTAAAGAAAAGAGGAAAACAGGTTATAATTCATTCATTCACTATTTCAACTGTCACTAATATTTATTATCTATTGTATACTCACAATTGTACTTGAAAGAAGAAAATCATAAAAAACAGTTCAGGTCACGAATGTCCATCTTATCTCTTCTACAGAAAAGTACATTGACTGCACTTTTATTTATTTATTTATTTTTTTTTTTATTTAAAAAAAAAATTTTTTTTTTCAACATTTATTTATTTTTGGGACAGAGAGAGACAGAGCATGAACGGGGGAGGGGCAGAGAGAGAGGGAGACACAGAATCAGAAACAGGCTCCAGGCTCTGAGCCATCAGCCCAGAGCCCGATGCGGGGCTCGAACTCACGGACCGCGAGATCGTGACCTGGCTGAAGTCGGACGCTTAACCGACTGCGCCACCCAGGCGCCCCTGACTGCACTTTTATAGTACAACAAAAGAAATCCTGGTAACTTTCAATAACAATAAAAATAAGGTTTGTGGGCTCATGAAGTTAACGCATGCTAAACCCTCACAGCATCTCACAGAACAATCAGCCTGCACCCGTTTCTTTATATATTCAAATACTCTAATACCAAACAGAGGTAGATCCAGTTCACTAGAACATTTACTTTACCTAGTTGAGTTCTTCATCATATAACAATGCTTTACTTAATAAAAACTCTTTCAAAAATTAAAAACCAAAACACCGCACCAGGATGTTCTTTCAACAAATCGAGAAGCTTCTCAACACTGTCTTCTTCAAATATTCTTCAATCCAAGTTTTAAATAAATTAATTCTAGAATATTTTATTATATTTATCACCAAATCATAAAATATCTATATTGCCCCTTCAGGATTTTTGCACTAGGAATTATCTTGGCGATCATTTACTTCAGTACCTTTATTTTACAGACAGTGAGGTGGAGGCACAAAGAATTGGGTAAGTTGTTGCTCTTCTGTTTGACAGTGTTCGACATCTCCAGCATTTGAGAGCTTAGAAGAACCTAGTAAGCTTCTAGATGGAATGATACCACTGAGGGGCTGAAGCCCCTTGGCCCTTCTGACAGATTCTGGAGTGGAAGATGTGAAGTCAGAGTTACAAATTCCTACCAAATGATTCAATTCTCTCTGTATCATCCCTCAAGACAGTCAACCAGTTTACGTAGGCACCTAAATAAGAAAGAGCCTCTCCCATTTTTTTTTTTTTTATGACCCTAACTTTTGGGAACTACCTTCATATTTTGACTTGAAAGCTGTCTCTAGTGGCTTCCTCTTACTGGCCTTCTTTCTCTTCTCTGGAGTTGGGAGGACTGACATACACAACTAAATCCTTCTCTATGGGACAGCTTCCAGTGCATGAGGAAGATGATCACATCTTGGCCAAGCCTAAACATTCTCGGTGTATTCAATCATTTCTCCTAAGACCTGGGATCCAGACCCCTTACCAGCCCTATCACATGGTCATCTATGCCCTTCGTAAAATGCAGCACGCAGAACTGACTGGGAATGGCCAGGTCAGTTCTGGGTAAGTGTAACTATCACCTCTCTCATTCTGACCACTACACTGCTATTCATTAGCCTACACAGAAGTTGCATTTGGATAGCTAATGCTGGTTTAAACTGAGCCACCTAGAACTGAAAGGTGAATAGCACAGGTCTCCATCCTCTGCAAAGGACTGGGCTATCAGCTGTAAGATGTCCCCCTTCAACTCTTTGCTTGTCATCCATGTGTCCATGCAGTCACCGATCCTGTCAGCTGGGCTCCTGCCTGAAAACATCCACCTGTCCCTATACAATACAAAAGAGCATCGTTCTCCCACTCACCACAGAAACCTTTGTTTCTTTCTCATTAAGATAGAGAATGAGTAAACTGCTCTCTGCATCAAGTTTCCAGGTAGACAAAACTGTCACAGTTGACGTTTTTTTCTTTAAAGCATTAAAAACTCATACTTTTACACAGAATCTAGATACAAAATCATCAGTAATTATCTTCTTTTTTTTTCTGGTTAAGGTTTATTGCTTTAGTCTTCCTTTCAAAGAATTTTTTTAAATACTGATTTAAATCTTTATTTAAAAAACTTATAAAGTTCCACAGATATTAGCAATTCATAAATTCCTAGGGGTTTTTGGATAACTGGTAAAAAAAAAATCACTAACAGAAAAATTTCACTTCCCATTTAAAAAAAAAAAAGTGCACACGCATATATGAGGGTAACTAATCATTGCTATGCTCAGTCACAGCGTGACAAAAAAAGCCACCACCATAAAAGGATGTCTGCATAATCTCTCAAGCAACATGCCAAAGTAACCTACTTCAGTTGGGCAAACACGGACTGCTACCGCACAGAGGTCCCAACAAGTCACCGAGAGGTGAGTACTAGATATTTCATTTCTTTTAAATATTTTGTAAAACTTTAAAAGCCTAATTTAGGTATAAAGTAAAGAAAACAATCTATTCAATGACAACTATAAATATTTCTAACAAAAATCGTATCAATATAGTTTAGTCTCCGCTGACTGGCAATTCTAATTAGCTAATACCGAGGTAGGGGAGAACAAGGGACCATGACAGAAATCTGTGCCAAAACACGGGGCTTACTTTGTACTTCTGTGTGAACTCACAGTTACAGAAAACAGCATCAAGTGTAAGTCAGCAAATAATGCCAATATTTCAGGGTACTTTAGTATGAAGGGAAAGGAACAAAATTATTTTAAAATGGAGTATTCCTACACTTAAATGCATGTGTATAGAAGTTATTTAGCACAATTTGAAACAAAAAAAGTTGTCACATTCTACTATTTGACCATGTTTATACACCTAAAGGTCTTTTCTATACACTATTACTTCTATACTTTCTAGTATTTTTCCAGACAGAGCGCCAATACTAGAATTCATTAGGCAAAGGGTATAAATGTTTCTAAAGCTTTATATATAAACTGTAGTCTTTGGTTTACAAAAATATTTTACCAATTTGCTGCCCACCCCCCTCCCCACCAACCAGTGACAGTTTGGGCTTCACTGCTTCTTAGCCAACACGAGTATTTTAATTCTAAATATAAACAATTAATTTGATAAGTGTAAAATGAATCTGTTGCTTGCTTTATATTTATTTGATGATCACTAAAGCTAAACAGGTCTATTTTTTCTAGAATTTCCATGTGCCTAAAAAAATGTCACAAAACAATGAAGTACATGTAATGATTTGCAACATTTATGTCCAGGGTGGGAATGGAAGTAACAGAAATTCTTGGCAAAATGTAAGCTATGAGGAGAGTTCCTCTAAAGGAAGGCGTGTCTGGGAGCTCTAGGGGGTATCAGTCCAAGTACAATACAGGGCATTGGTTCAGGGCATGGGCTCTGGAATCAGGCTTAAACCTGGGTTCGATTATTCCTAAACTGTGTGGCCTCGCGGGAGTAATAATATTGCCAAATCCTTGTCACATTGGCTGTCATAGGTAAGCGCCAGAAAACCGTTTGCTATCATTCTCTCCTCCCTCTACCCATTAAACTACCAAAGGATGAATCCAGTAAGTTTCCTTGCCCTATCATTTTGTGAGAATTATTTTTCTTACACTTATTTGCAGATCTTCACAGAATATTTTACATAAAGACTGAGTCTATGGAGGGTAAACATCTATCTGTGCTTGCTGTCTGGATCCGCTTCTGCTACTACTTCAGCTCATGCTTTCTCCCCAGGACTCAATCATACTTTGGAGACATAACGCTACAAAGAACACACTGCTGCACAAAGCCTGCTCACTCACTGGCTCACCTTTCATGAGGTGGGGGTGGGCATAGGGGTGGGGGTGGGAATGCCTCTTATAAATTACTTTAACTGGCTTCCAAGAACTTATTAGTAACATGACCAATCATGTACTAGAATAAACACTACCTCAGATCACTATATGACTTTCCTTCGCTTAAGAAATCCACAGACATTTACTAGGTATCTACTGTAGGATGGTTCTGAAACACTCCATGGGGTAAAATGTTGTAGGGGAGAAAGCCATCATCCTCAAGAAGAGTGCATTTTATTTATTTATTTTTTTATTATTATTATTTTTTTTATTTATTTTTGGGACAGAGAGAGACGGAGCATGAATGGGGGAGGGGCAGAGAGAGCGAGAGACACAGAATCGGAAACAGGCTCCAGGCTCCGAGCCATCAGCCCAGAGCCTGACGCGGGGCTCGAACTCACGGACCGCGAGATCGTGACCTGGCTGAAGTCGGACACTTAACCGACTGCGCCACCCAGGCGCCCCTAGAAGAGTGCATTTTAAAAAAAAGAGCTTCCCACCCAGCAGAGGAGTTTACAAGTAATGCCTCCCTCCCTGCCACGGGTAGGGGCCAACTGCAGGGTTCAAGGCCACAGAGCATGGAGTGTGCTAACGGTGTGCAAGTCCTTCCAGCCCATGTAGTTCCTGAGCTTTTCAAGAAATCTGTAAAGCCCAGGGCTTCAATATCAGATGAGATAATGCATGTGAAAACCATCTGAAAACTGTAGAGTTAACAAAGATCCTTGTGGTGTCTTGAAAGCTCAAAGAGAAGAATAAAAAATATTTTGTTAAAAGTCTACAAACACCTAAAAAGTAGCATAAATATAAATTAATAGCATCAAAGCTATCCTAGGTAGTCACCATTTTCTTTCAGTCTAAATTGTTTTATGGAAATATTGTTAAAAATAGTAAAATCTAAATTCATTTGTAAAACCTTTTACTTACTTTAAAATTTAAGTAAATTAATGAGTGCCTTTATTTAAATCAGCATATTTCCCTCCTCCTCTCCCTCCTTCCAGCTCCCCAGTTCTCCTCTTCTCTCTAGTTCAGACAGGATGAGTTGGTACATGTTAAACTTTTGAGATGTTTTCCTATTTTTAACCTGTTTTCTACCAGTAACATCAGATCGATTTGGTAACAGGAGCCAGGGATAAAACACTTTGCACGAAATATGATTTTAGGAGCCAAACTGCCAGGATTGAATCCTGACATTTAACAGCTATGTCTTTAAGACAAGTCATGAAAGTGCTCTGTGTCTTAGTTTCACCACTGGACATGGGTTTATAAAAGTTCTATGATGATTCAGTGAGTGAATATACGTAGAGTGCCCAGAACAGTGCCTGGAGGAGAGTCTGCGCTTAATGATACTGGTTCCTACTACTAATCAAGAACTCTGATAAAGAGCCTTTGCCTAAGGATCTAGAAAGCTGGGACTCTGTCATTCTTTAGTGGGTGTCTATTGTGCCTCAGTCGTGGGTCAGCTGGAGATAAACACAATTAACACAGTTCCCATGCACAGGACTCGACAGGCTGGTGGGAAACAGAAAAATAAACTCAACAATACAGGTGCTAGTAGAGAACACAGTGCCCTCACGAGGACACTGCACGCTGTCTTTCTGGAGGGTGCTCCAACAGAGCAGGACAGGATAAGATCAGGGAAGCTTCCAGGCACAGCGGACTCTAAACTAAGTCTTGAAGGAAAGTAAGAGCTGAAGATACAGGACAAAGAAGAGGAGGCGTCCGAAAGAAGGAAAAGCGCCAGAAAGGCACAGAGCTGTGACAGAACACAGAGCGTCAAAAAAATGCACATAATTTAGGAAAGCTGGAGCCAGGGCATCACAGGGAGAAGATGGCCAGAGAGCCAGCTGAAGAGCAAGGCAGAGCCCAGCCACAGGGAGTCAGAGAGCTTCCCATCAGCCCAGGGTTCAACGTGCAGTATTTGAAAGGCACTGTGAAAGGTGTGGCAGGAGCTCCAGAGAGATGGGAGAGAGGCCTGAAGGCAGGCAGTGGGAGTGAGAGTAGTATACAGACAGGCAGATGGACCGACAAACACATGGTGTAGAGGTGAGGCCGAGTGTGGGAGACAGTCAGGAGGCTGCAGGCACAGGAACCGCTGACTTGATAGGAGTTAGCAAGTGAGGGACGGCATGGAGTCCCAGACACCTTTGTGACTCCTGACTTGGTACCTATACTGATGGAGGACCCTGAGCAAATGATCGAATCTCTCTGGAATTCTGCTTATCCACAAAAGAAGGATATTTAATGTTTCTGACTAATTTCCATGAGATGAGTCAAAAAACAAAACCTGAAACTCCCTTGAACTTTAAGGAGAAAAGGCACATAAAGATAACACAGACTGAGATCTTTACTACAAAGAATCTTTTTATGGGGCGCCTGGGTGGCTCAGTCAGTAAGTGTCCGAGTTCAGCTCAGGTCATGATCTCATAGTTCGTGAATTCGAGCCCTGCATCAGGGTCTGTGCTGACAGCTCGGAGCCTGGAGCCTGCTTCGGATTCTGTGTCTCTCTCTTTCTCTGCCCCTCCCCTGCTCGCACTCTGTCTCTCTCAAAAATAAGTAAACATTAAAAAAAATTTTTTTAAAAAGAATCTTTTTATATTATCCAGTTATTGTACTTATAGGTCAAATCATGCCACATGGAAACACAGTATTTTCTTCCTAACTGAAATGCGTATTATAGTGGGATTCTGTTTTCTTACAGTTCCTAAACATTATGTGATGTAACTCCTGTCCTTAGTATTACCACCTCCTTTGTGTTCATGTTGGTAACTTTCACATCAACCTACTCACAGTTTGTTAAAGCTGCCAAAAGCCACACAAAGAAAATCAGTGAAAGGGGAAAGAAAAATAGCTGGAATATATGAAACCCTAAATGTGCAAGTAGGTGTTTAATCAAGTAATTCAAATGTCAGGCCCCTTTCACCTTTGCATCAATGCCAATGCATGTGTTTATGGAAGGCGACGTGGTCTTCCTCAGTCAGTGCCTATTAGGTCAGGATGCTGCAGAGGCACTAAAAGTAAACTACAAACTGGCGAACACATTTTTTTGGTTTTTGTTTTTTCTGTCTTCAAGAGGTTGTCAGGGCACCTGGGTGGCTTAGTAGGTTCAGTGTCTGACTCCTGATTTCGGCTCATATCACGACACTAGGGTGGTGCGATCACGTGCCGCAAGCCCCAGACTCAGCTTGGGGCCTGCCTAGGATCTCTCTCCCTTCCTCCCTCCCTCCCTCTCACTCTCTCTGCCCCTCACCCCTGCTCACACACTCCCCCTCTCTCTAAAATTTAAAAAAAAAAAAAAAAAAAAAAGCAAAGAAGTAGTTCTCTGTGCACTGTCCCGTAAGTGACCCTCTGCAGACCTACTGAGAGGTGGTCAGAAGCAGCCTATGCCATGGGGTCAGCAGGAGGGTCACACTTCCACAAACCCAGAGGCAGGGTAGGGAGGTCCCTTCAGACAGGCCAACCACAGACGACCACAGACAACCACACTCTGAACATAAACACTCTGGCAGGTGTGAGATTCTATCCTGAGAAAGTTCAGGCAGCTATCAGTGTCCCACCTTTCTGGACAACGTTCCCTATATCCTTCCAAAAATGAATCCTGACCATAGACATAGTGAGCCATCAACTTAGGACTCAAAGCTGGCTGGGGAAAAAAAATCACCTGACAGTGTAGAAAGACTTATTTCACTAAGTGAACTGGGGCGCATACTGACTGTGAAACAAACAGCCGAGTGGCAGCTTACTGGAACACACAACCTGACTCTGCCAATGGAGTGAAGAGAGGCTGTGCCAGTGCTGGTCACAACCCGGCTGTGCCTCAGGTTTCTTTCCCACAATTAGGAATTAATGTTTCCCACCTGCCCCCTTTATGGGCAAATGGCCCACACAACTGCCCAGGTGATGGTTGTTTAGCCAACTAAAAAGAAGGTGGGCAAAAAATCACTGGTTGAGTGGCAGGCCATGACACGTGCGACACTGGACAGAACTTAGAAGTCCCTGTGTGAGTCAGAGCAAGAAGGTTTTTTTCAAGTAACTGACAAATACTCACAAAACTAGGTAACCAGGGGAAGAAGCAACGATTCCTTTCTTCCGTGGAGTAGGTTTCCTCTCAAGGGCACCGACCAGCTTCTGCCTGCTATCGTGATACATCTGTGCTCGCCTAGTTCCTCAGCACACCGAATTCTTGCTCTTCTACTGAACCCAAGCTTTCGCCCGCCCCCTCCTTTCTCAATGATTTCATTTTTTCCCACTCCAGAAACTTTCCCTCAACCTTACCTCTCCTCAACAACACACCCAAAGGACAGTGTCTCCAGAGAAATCAGAGAAAGAGTCAGATCAATCAATACTCCTCATTTAATAATATGCAAATACAATTCATATCTCTAAGTCCACATTTTTGCGGCTCTTATTTTTTTTTAATTTTTTAATGTTTATGTATTCTTGAGACAGAGACAGAGCATGAACAGGGAAGGGGCAGAGAGGGAGACACAGAATCTGAAACAGGCTCAAGCTCTGAGCTGTCAGCACAGAGCCTGATGCGGGGCTCGAACCCACGAACTGTGAGATCATGACCTGAGCCGAAGTCGGACGCTCAACCAACTGAGCCACCCAGGTGCCCCTTCGGCTCTTATTTTTGAAAGTGCGCTCCTAGAACTTCCTTTTTGGTGCATGCCACCGTGGGCACTTTGAGTCAGACCGTCTTGAAGTGTAAACATGGTCTTCAGTAGACTTGGCCTTATAGAGAAGTCACCTCTTACAGCTTATCATTTCACATGACTTGAGCCATTCAATCCATTGCTAAGGCCTAACTTTAAACAAAATTACTAAAAGTTTAACTCCTTTTCATTTAAGGCTGTTGATGCTTATTAAGTGAATAAATATTAGGGGTAAAGGTGACATTTCAGAATCGTAAAGCAAAAGCTAAAAGCCAATATTCTAGTTCACACTAAATCTACAAGTACAGTGAAGGTTTTATTTTGTTTCTGCCACAAATAAAATCTAAGAAAATAATTATCCAAGCAAGTAAATTGGGACCGCAGATCTGTGAACAATCACAAATGCCTCCAAGTCGGTAGCCAGGGCAAGTATTTCCAGGAACAAATTACATTAGCGCTCAATTTTCTTAAATACTAATAGATGAGTTTTTTGGGGGGGAGCCTTTTATTTTCCTCTTTTCTGTGGCTAGAAAGAACTTGTCAGTTCATGTCAACACGTCCGGTTATGCAAAAATGAGATGATAATGTCTTAAGATATGTTAGCTACTCTAGCAGCAATGAAATCAACTCTAGAGAACACACACAGACCCACTTCCGAAAATATAAGTAAAAATACGGTGGAGGATATTTTGCTACAGGAGAGCCTGCTGTTTTGCATATGTTAGATTGGCAGCAGAGTTATCATTACTGCATTACAGAGACAAAACTGGGATAGACCCCTTTGCTCAGTGACATAACTGGTAAGAGAATTGGCGCAGATGGCTGCCAGGGTGGCTGCAGCCAGCTGTCAGGAGGTAAGCGGGTTCCTCAGGTGGAATCTGAATGCGGCCCCCACGCTCCATGCAGCCCAGTTACTAACTGTGCCCACAGGGCAAAGGCTTCAGTCCTCATTCATGTTCCTCAGGGTGTGGGGCACTAAGGACAGTTTAGTGGCCACACATACCTTGTCATTAGAAAGCATTATAAGGGAATTAGAATTCTTATAGATAAGAGTATTCTAACGAAAAAAGATGAAGAACAAACACTTCGTGTTTTTCTCTAGGCAGTGAAATAAGTCATAGTACCTCCAAGTACAACTCAGTATATTTATCCTAATAACATGACAGAGCTGTCGTCTAAAGATTATAAAAATGTAAAATACTTAAGGGGTGCCTGGCTGGCTCAGTCAGTAGAGCATGCAACTCTTGATCTCAGGGTCATGAGTTCAGGCCCCATGTTGGGCATAGAGCTAACTTAAAAAAAAAAAAAAAAAAAAAAAAAAAAAAGGATGAACTTATTTTAAAAACTGTAAAATACTTAAAATGTATTAAAAAATAAACAGATAAAGGAAGAAAAGGAGGAAGGGAGGGTGAGAGGAAGTTAGTTATACCTGAAAAAATGATTAAAAGAACAACTGGCAATCCAAAGGTTGGTAAGGAACACAGTAATCCAAAGAGCAAGCAGAACCCTAGTATGTGTGAGTAGGAGTCCTTTAAACAACAGTGAGACAATGCTCCCTCATTCAGATAACAGCACATTCCCAACATCACACATTCATCCTTCCGTTTCAGGCCCTCCCATATTGAAAGATATCATCTCGGTAATTTCAGGACCTAGCATATGAAGGCACTGAAAACAATTTTTGCTGAATAAAAGAATGGAGTAAGTCAAGGTTCAAGAAAGTAATCTTGAGTCCTCAATGATTAAAGGAGGATATAAAATAATATCTCAGGGATGATGATAATAAACTGGGATTGATTCAGGTAAGAATGGGATAACAGTCAAGTACATGAAAGAATATTTCTCTCAATTTGGAAAAGATAAAAATGACTAAAACTATAGCATGAATAGCCCAGGATAGATATAATCAAGAACTAAGGTAACATACTAGTGCCATTAACAGAATCAACCTTCGAGATCATCACCAGATTTCAAGACAGCCTAGATTCATCTTTACCAAAGACCATTTCTGAGCCATCCCATTTACTTGTCCGCACTGTGCAGGTGTCTTTCTCTGACTGACTCAGGACAAGGGTGGGCAGTAAGCGGTCCCTCAAGAGTCTTCCCATCAGTGATCTACACTGTCCTAGAAGTGGGGACCCCACTGTCCTTAGGAAGGATCGTTGCCTGGCTCTGCAGCAGAGGGGACACCTTGTTCCCAGGCTATTTACAGGTAAAGATGGTTCTTAAAGCCTAGACCACTTCAAAACCACAAACTCTCAGTTCTTCAAGGGCAATATGAACCAGCTGCCCTTGCCAAGAATTGGACAGGGTAGGAGACCTGAAGCCAGGTCACCAGAGAGAAGGATCTAGCATGACCTTTTAAGCCCTACGGCACTTGCTTTCCTCATAATGGCAAGTAGGGAGCGGACAGCAGTACTTAGCCCACAAGGGTCAATACAAATGTTCTTCCAGATAGGACTTAAAGGTAGGCACCTAATAAAAATTAACGCATCAATCTGAGTAAAGGGCACTAAAGGGCTAGCTTTGAAATGTATGTCAGATGACAAGATTTTTGAAAGAACTGAATTAAAAAAAATGTTTTTCCTCACATGAAGTTATTTGCCTATTTACTCATTTCACAGTCAATTCATGTTCAGTATTAAAAATTTAAATTCATGTTTAGTATTAAAAATTTAAGCATATATTCGGGCACCTGGGTGGCTCAGCTGGTTGAGCAACCAACTCTTAATTTCTGCTCAGGTCATGATCTCATGGTTCATGAGGTTGAGCCCCACATTGGGCTCTGTGCTGACAGTGCAGAGCCTGTTTGAGATTCTCTCTTTCTCTCTGCCCCTCTCCTGCTCTGTCCCAAAATAAATAAATAAATATTTTTAAAAAAGAACAAAAGTTTAAGAGTTTATGGATAAAATTCAAAAGTTACTTATACAAAATTATGTCCTGGCATACATATCCATGCAGATGTGTGTACATGTATGTATACATAATTGCTTTTCCTCCAAAGTGGCATGTTGTATAATCTGCTTTCCTTACTGAACATTATTCCCTGTCAAGAAACAGGCATCCACACTGTCATTTTCACTCTATGGCTATACCATAAAATATTTAGCCAATGTCCTGATGATGGACATTTGATTTGCTTGCAAATGTGCATCTTTATAATTAACACTGTGTTACATATTCTTGAGCATCAGATGTTCTGAAACCCCTGCCATTTCTGGCTCTACCAAGTGCCATACTTCAGTAATGAAGCTGGACACACATTTACAACATGGCAAGCAATGGGACATTCTTCTCTGAGTCTTATGTTAATGTGACTTTCCTAATCTCTACAATGGCATTTATTCATATGGAGAATTTCTATCCTAATATTTGTTTTAGAAGCATTTCCTGAATCTGTTGAGAAATATTCCTCAAAATAAAGCATGCATATTGAGATTTTCAGAAAAAAAAAAATTCACAGAAAGTACAAAAATAAAAGAAGTTCTTGCTATCTGTTCCCAAGTCGCAAGCCCTGCCTGAAATTTTCACCTCTCCATGTCTAGTCTCAGTTCTTGAAAAGTTACTTCTCACAAGAAGCCTTTCTCAACTCACTGGATAAGGTTTTTCTACTTTCATTCCACAATTGCAATTCCCATGATTTCCCTTTCAAGAATCACTCTATTTTTTTTTTCTGCACAAAACAGAAATTCCATATTTATTAGGTGTTTGTTTTGTTTTCTATTTTATTAATTTCTGTAATCATCTTTATTATTACTTTCTTCTACTTTCTTTGGGCAAACAATTTTCTTCTAGCTTCCTGAACTGTATATTTATCTATTTTCAATTAAATAAATTCAGTTAAAAAATAAATGCATTCACAAGCATATAGAGATGTTGAATCACTATGCTGCACACCTGAAACTAATGTAGCATTATGTTAATTATACTCAAATGAAAATTATTTCAAAATAAAAAATCTGCAAATAAAATAAATGCATTCAAGGCTCTACATCTATTTTAGATTAACACTTCAGCTGCATCCCATTGTTTGGCATATAGTATTTTAGTCATTTTGTTCTAACTGCTTCAAAATTCCTATAGTGATTTCTTAACCCACGAGTTCCTTAGAAACATATTTTTTTAGATTCTAAATGTATCCTTTATCTCTGTATTGTTCATTTCTAATTTAGTTGCACTGTAGTCACTGGAATGTCAGCTGCTAGGTAACATATTTTCTAAAAGCTCTGAGGTCCTGTGATGACCTAGTATACAAACTTGCAAAAAATGTTCATGTACCTTTAGCACAAATTCTGTGAAGTCTCATTGGGTAAATCTTTTAAGTCTTTAATCTTTATCTGACATATTCTAATGAAGATGTGTTAAAATCTCCAATTTCTCCTTTAAATTTTGCTGTTACATGCACAGTTCAAAACTGTTTTTATATTCTGGGTGAACTCCTCTTTTTAACTTCTGTAGTAACCATATTCATCCCTATTAATATTGAATTTGCCTTCAATTCTGTTTTTTTCTGATGTTAGTATTGCTAACTCTAGCTTTCTACTGGTTGGGATTTGCCTGATACATGTTTTCCCGTATCTTTATTTTCAACTTTTCTGAGCCACTTTTTTGAGCCCTCTCTCTTCTAAACAGCATACAGCTGGATTTTTTTTTTAAATCCAAACCAATAGTCTCTTTTAATAGGTGAGTTCAATCCATTTATATTTCTTTCTCATAGTCTCTTTTCCTATATTTTCTTGATTAACAGAAAGTAGTACTTCCAGTTTTGTTCCCTTTTACTTTAGGTTGTATTTCCATATTTTAACAATTAACCTATCAACACTGTATGTAACGCACACCTATAACATTAGAGCAATGCTCTGAAAACCCCCACTGTCTGTTGCTATCACTGTTTAAGACTGTTAGAAGTAAGTTAGCAGAGATGCAGTTCATTTAATACAGCGGTCAGAGTAGTAGTTGGTGTTTTGATATGGCTAGGGAGAGAGCTGTTTTCTTTTAACATAAACCATCATCACTAGATATATAGACATTTTCCCTTAATTTTGGTGACTTTCAGATGAGATCTGTGCACACAGTCCTATCAGAGTATCATTTTTCTTCTAAAGATAACATCACAGAATTTACTACTCTGCTCTTCCTAAGTTTTATCAAAGCTCAGCCTCCTATAAGCAGTTTTATTACTGTTTTCTGCTTTTCAACGCAGGACTTGAAATTTCGTCTTAACATTATTTAAAACAAGAAAAGAATTGGAAATAACCCAACTATGCATCAAGGAAATAGCTAAGCAAATTATGCACTAACACACTGGAATACTGCAGAAATATCTATAAAATGTCTATGTAAGATCTACACATGACAAATAGATGACACTGGTCCATGAACACGTGAGGTGAATAAAGCAGAGCACAAGATACCACAACGTGTAATGCTTACAAGCACGCAAAACGTAGGAACGCACACTGCACGCATCAGTGGCATACTTGTGGAACGATCCAGTTCAGAATTAATCTTAACATTTCCCCTGAAATGGCTTCAGTTTTTTCTTTCTTTTTCGTCGTTTTTGTCGTGGTTGTCGTGGTCATCATCTTCTTCTTTTTTAAAAGAAAGCCTAACTTTCAGTTCCTAACAAGGCCTTAGCCTGTTTCTCATACTTTTTAGGTTAACACAAATCAGATCACTGTGGTAAGTTCGTATTTCACTAAATAAATGTGTGACTGATTTCATTTCCTGGCAGTGATATGCATTTAGAAAAAAAAAAAAAATCCAACTGAAGTTCAATTTAAAAGCAAAGTTTTGCTCCCATCTGAAATGTGGGGTGCCACACATGATTTTGTTCTTAACCAGACAATGATTCTGAAAAAAGGCGGGGCAGGGGGGAATTTCTGCCTAAAAAGTTAGAATGTTCCCTCTTGTCATAAAAATACACTTGCTCTATTTAGATGGTTCTTATTTCCTTTGCCAGGGCTTTGCCAAAATCACCAAATTGTAAGTAAAAACATAAATTTTATTCTCTGTTATTGTTACTATATATGTAAACATATTACATTTCATAGATTTTTTTTCTTTTGGAGGGGTGCTTCTTTTATTTTAAAGAAAAAAATTAAAAAAAATTTTTAATGTTTATTTTTGAGAGGGAGAGACAGAGTGCGAGTGGGGGAGGGGTAGCAAGAAAGGAGACAGAATCCGAAGCAGGCTCCAGGTTCTGAGCTGTCAGCACAGAACCTGATGTGGGCCTTGAACTCACAGTGAGATCAAGACCTAAGCTGAAATCAGATGCTTAACCAACTGAGCCACCCAGGTGCCCCTGGAGGTATGCTTCTTAATAATCCCCTTTATCTAGTTCACCTATTCCCTCCCACTCATTTCTCCTCTGGTAACTACCAGCTTATTCTCTGTATTTATGGATCTGTTCCTGCTTTTTTTGGTTTGTTTTGCTTTTTAGACTCCATGTATAAGAGAAATCATCTGGTATTTGTCTTTCTCTGTCTTACTTAGTATAATACCCTCTAGGTCCATCCACGTTGTTGCAAATGGTTAAGATCTCCTTTCTGTGGCCGAGTAATATGGCCAAGTGTGTGTGTGTGTGTGTGTGTGTGTGTGTGTGTGTGTGTGTGTGTGTGGTATCTACTGACCTACCAATGGACGCTTGGGTTGCTTCCATATCCTGGCTATTACAAATAATGCTAAAATGGTACATATTAACTCTTTGAATACGTGTTTTTGTTTTCTTTAAATACCTGGTAGTGAAATTAGTGAATCATGTGGTATTTCTATTTTTAATTTTTTAAGGAAGGTCCATACTGCTTTCCACAGTGGCTGCACCAATTTACATTCCCACCAACAATGCAAGAGGGTTCCCTATTCTCTTCATCCAGGGCAACACTTGTTATTTCTTGTCTTTTTGATATTAGCCATCTGACAGGTGTGAGGTGATACCTCACTGTGGTTTTGATTTGCATTTCCCTGATGATTAGGGATGTTGAACATCTTTTCATGTGTCTGCCGGCCATTTGTAGGTCTTCTTTAGAAAAATGCCTATTCAGGTACTCTGCTCATTTTTAATCAAGATTATTTTTGTTTTGAGTCATAAAAGTTCCTCATATATTTTGGATACGAACCCCTCACTGGATATATCATTTGCAAATATCTCCTCCAGTTTACGAGGTTACCTTTTTAAGGTTTTGTTGATGGTTTCCTTTACTGTGTAAAATATCACAGATTTTAAAAAATTCTATAAATTTTCACAAATTTTAAAAGTTTGATCTATAAAAGGCAGTTTATATTACTTTTAGTTAAATGCACTTCTAATTAAAAGTACTCTCCCTGGTTCTCTCTAGAGACTTTGAACATCACTGATGGATACAAAAATGGACAACAATTTTACTACACCCTCTGCAGCAACTCAGGAAAGTGACTGTGACCTCTATTCACACCACAACACAGCCAGGATACTGATGCCTCTGCATTACAGCATTGTCTTCATAATCGGGCTTGTGGGAAATGTGCTAGCCTTGGTTGTTATTGTTCAAAACAGGAAAAAAATCAACTCTACCACCCTATATTCAACAAATCTGGTGATTTCTGACATACTTTTTACCACTGCTTTGCCTACACGGATAGCCTACTATGCACTGGGCTTTGACTGGAGAATGGGTGAGGCCTTGTGTAGGATAACTGCTCTCGTGTTTTACATCAACACATACGCAGGTGTGAACTTCATGACCTGCTTGAGCATTGACCGGTTCTTTGCTGTGGTGCACCCTCTGCGATACAACAAGATGAAAAGAATTGAACATGCAAAAGGCATTTGCATATTTGTCTGGATTGTAGTATTCGCTCAAACACTCCCACTACTCATAAAACCTATGTCAAAGCAGGAGGAAGAAAGGACTACATGCATGGAGTATCCGAACTTTGAAGAAACAAAATCTCTTCCCTGGATTCTGCTGGGTGCGTGTTTCATAGGATACGTGCTCCCTCTCCTAATCATTCTCATCTGCTATTCTCAAATCTGTTGCAAACTCTTTAAAACTGCCAAACAAAACCCACTGACTGAGAAATCTGGTGTAAACAAAAAGGCTCTCAACACCATTATTTTTATAATTGTTGTGTTTGTTCTCTGTTTCACACCTTACCATGTTGCAATTATTCAACACATGATTAAGAAGCTTCAGTCTCCTGATTTACTGGAATGTAGCCAAAGACATTCGTTCCAGATTTCTCTGCACTTTACGGTATGTCTGATGAACTTCAATTGCTGCATGGACCCTTTCATATATTTCTTTGCATGTAAAGGGTACAAGAGAAAGGTTATGAAGATGTTGAAGCGTCAGGTCAGTGTATCAATTTCCAGTGCCGTGAAGTCAGCCCCTGAAGAAAACTCACGTGAAATGACAGAAACTCAAACAATGATACATTCCAAGTCTTTAAATGGAAAGTAAAAACGAATTAAATCTTGAGTTTATAGCAAAGAGACTGCATGATGAACTTTGGTGGACTTTTCTTATAAAGCAAAAACGATTGTTCAACTTCCAGTTAGGATTCTTGTAAATTCCTTTCATGGGGCATGAGCTCCCACCTCCAAATTGGAAGTAAACTGGTATATATTATTTTTTATACTCAAGAAAACAACATAAAGCAAAGTTCTAATGTGTAAATAAAATACTATACCAAAAGGGAGGTTATTTTAATATCTCTCAGTACAAAAAGCTTTTTATGTTAATGAAAAAGTTAAACATCAGTATTTCCTACCAATAATTTGGCAAAAGAAAAAAAGACTGTAGGATTGTATATTGCCAGTGTAAAAATGTCAATATTGTAACATGTTTCTTTTTGTTAACATATTTCTTTGACCCATACTTCTTTCAATCTTAGACTTTAATCTCCTTGATAATATCAGCATTTTCTTTTCTTTTGTTCTGAGTCATAAAATTTTGTTTCAAAGAACTCTTTTGGAATAAAGAGCAGGATGCTACAAAATTAAGAGTGTGTCTTTCAATGCTTACTTAAGGAGAGAATAGAACTAGCAGTGGATGGATTCGGATGGCAACATCATAATGATGGTGACTGAGGCAGATGAGAGCACTGAGCTCTCTTCCCAAGCAGCCAGTAGCTAAGGGTCCACAGCTCAGGAACATGACAAGGATTTTATGTGGAGGTACACACTGAGAGGAGTGTCCACTTGCTGAATTCTGGTTGGGAATAAAAAAATTTGCAAATATGCTTGGTTTTTCTTGGGTTTAGGGGATCATTCCTCTTTTATTCATAGGTTGGTAGTTCCCTGCTCTGCATTTCAATGGTCTGGGTTACCAGAAAGGGTAAGGATGAGCAGCAGGAGGTATAGCTACTGCTTGCCTAAATAAGATAGGGGGGAAATGCAAAATTATAAACTTGAAGAGCTCCCAGGACTCTTTACAACATTATACATTTGCTCACATAAACACCTGAGCATGAGTAGCATGACCTTTGCAAGTACAGTCACCCTGTCTGCCGGCTCAAATTTGTTTCACTGAATCCTCAAGTTGCCCCAACGCGGTATTTATGTTAGTAACGATATCAATTTTGATAATGGAACATACAGAAATTAAGTGCTACATCATAAGTCATGCTTAAAATTTTTATTAGGCTTTATATTCTGGAAACCTTTTCTTTTGAATTCTTATCTTACTCATTTTCAACTTTGATCCAGTAAGAAAATTTATCTCTATGGTTACACCATTTACTGAGTACTTTCGGATTTGTATTATGTGAATTTCACAAAGAGCTGCTGACCTTGAAGCCTCTGACTAAAAGAAGGCACTGATCTTTGTAACAGCTGATGGAGACAGGTGAGACAACATGGATGGAAGTCAGGATGTGAGGGCCTTTTCCTCACTCCACACATAAACCTCCAAACGTGAAGTGTAAGAAAGAGCAGAAGACTACATGTTATGCAAGGTGGCACTTCCATGGTCATTTGCATCGGATCCCAAAACAATTATGAAAGCAACTGAAGGAAAACCTGAAACAAAGCCTCCTTAACTTCAGAGTGTCTGTACGGTGCACAAATTCTGTGACAACATTTGAGCACAGACCAGCTTATGTATGAGCCGACAGGCGGCTTTGCAGCAGATGAGAAAGTCCTCCCTGTGCTGAGGATCTTAAGATCCTTCAAACAAGGAAGTAAACATCTATGTCACTCAGCCAAGAAATACCACATTCTTTTATCTGTTTAGTTTTCTGCTTCCTGCCTCAAATATACCGCAAATCCATATAAATGATTTTCCCCAATCAGTAGTCATATTGCCAAAAAGGTAAACTTTAAACCTATCTCTAACTAATCTTAAAAAAAAAAAAAAAAAAAAAAAAAAAAAAAAAAAAAAGCTGGTACTCGAGGCAAATTCAACTATTCACTCTCCTTCAAAAGGCACTTATTGCCTATTTTATTCATGAAGCCATAGTTTACCCATGGCCTCTGGGCACCCTTTCACTGTCTTGTATTATTAGTTGGCTTTACATTTATTTCCCTCATGGAGTAGGTAAACTTGGAGAACAGGGACAGTGATGTATAATTTTTGTATTCTGCTACAGAACAAAGGAGGTGGCCTTATATACAACACATTGTTTGAAAATCACAAACCTGTAAGTATTTTCTGTATGAATCAGGTGATATGTTATTAACAACTTTAAATTATCATCTCGAACTAGAAAAACTCATCTAGGAAAGCTGACAGTTTTACAGCAGCTAATCATATTTATCTCTCCATAATTTTTTTCCTAAAAGGATATTTGGTTAGTTTAAAATAAAAAACCTCAAAGCTATTTAGTTTGAATCAGTATAAATGCATCAACTCTTCAATGACAGTATAGAATAGTATAGATGATATAGAATAGTAAATGTTAGATGTTAGAAATAATATTGGTTATACGTCACAAGCTCAATAATTTACAAAACAGTCCATACTTTATGTCTTCCTTTTCATATTCCTGTGAAACAGGATGAGCACATAGTATCACTCAGACTTTATAAAGAAACCCAAGTTCAGAAAAGGCACCTGGTAAATGAGAGGCAACATTGGAAATGTAACCCTAAGTCTATATCCTAGCCACAAAGTAGACAGAACTGCATCACACAGACCCTGAAAAAGTATTAGAAGGCTTAACTGTTTTATTATATGCCAAGAGATCATCTAATTCTTAAATAGGACAAAAAGTCAGCAGAAGGTAGATTATAAACTTGTTTGGGCTGTGAGTTCCATGAAGACAAGGATACCATCTGTTATGTGCACAGCACCTGGTATAGAGCCTGGCTCACAAAAAAATTCTCAAATATCCATCTAACTGAATAGCACCCGTTTTGTACTATTACCAACAAAATTCTAAAGCTCTACTGAAATATCTGTGAAGTTCTTAATTTTCAATGAAAAGACATGCCTTACATGCTTAATTACATGTACTCAAGTATATATACTAGAGCATATGTGTAATTGAAGACAGTGATCCTCTAAGACTCTGAATTTAAATTAGGCATATTAAAAAATAGAGCTGATTACTCAACAGGCCAATTTAAATCTAGATACAGAATACATTCTGTTTGGAAATAATTTTATATTTCAAGAGGCAAGGGCAGTGACTCCTACCAATCAGTAAAAAGTACCAGACAATTTTAAAAGGGGAAGCACTGATCTTAAATTGGTTTTTAAAATGGTCTATTTTGATCACTCTTTAGCCCATTGTAATTTGTTATTCTTTGCAAAGTTAAAAACATTTGCCTATTGACCATTCAGGGTAGAATGAAAAATTGAAAAGCTGATCTGGTGACAACACGGCCCATTCTTTCGAATCCAGGGAGGGCTAAAAGCACTTGTGAGAACTCCTGCCAGTGCAGGTCTGTTTAGATCAAACTCTGAGAAAATGGTCATTTAAAAGATAATCCCTAAATTTCTTTTAAAATAAAAGCTCCATTAGCTAAAAAGGACATTTATTGAGTCCTTCCTTCATGCCATGTTTCCAAGCATTTGACAGGCATTATTTCACTTACTTCTCATTGCCCTAAGAGATGGGGACAATTATTATCTCCATTTTGCTGATGAGGGACATCAAGTGCCAGGTCACATGGAGAGGTGGAGTCAGGAATGAAATCCACAGCATTCAACCCTCATGCCTAGAGGTTGACTCTGAGTGCAAGCATGTCCCCGCTTACAGAAGCAGGTCCATTAAGAGATGGCTCTCCCCCCCACCACCTTGTGTGCCTTCCTGTGGCTCCGGCATCCTCCACCAGAACATCAGGGCTTCCATGCACCCTCTTTCCTGCAGGGCTTCCAATTTCTCTGCAAACTCAAGCTTCATTCTCTCAGACACCCACTCCTGATGGCCCTCCTGTCATCCGTGGGATCTAGCCAGTGACCACTGCTCGAGTGTCCCTCTCTGCATGTTCCTTTGCCCATCTCTTCTGTGATGAAAAGATGCTGGCATCTCACACCTAAATTTACTACAGCATCTTTCCCCCAGCCCCTCAACTACAGTCAGAAACTAGCCTTCCTTTCAGATGCTATACTGGAAGCCAGCAGAGTAGTAACGACAACAACAAATGCTTGCTAACAGTTACATGGCATAATACTCTGAGCAATATACATACATACATATCATCTCTCTCTCTCTCTCTCTCTCTCTCCACACACACACACATACACACACACACAGACACACACACCCCTCATTCAAGCCTCATAATATTTCTGTGAGGCTCATCTCATTACTATCCCTGTTTTACAGACAAGGAAATTATGTTCCAGAGAAACTGAGCATGGTGCCCAAAGTCACACAGCTATAAGCAGGGAAGCCAGGCTCTAGACCCTGGCAGCCAAATTCCAGGGTCTGCCCTCTTAATTACTGTATTATTTCTCTTAAACAAGTAAAGCTATACCGTCCAGATCTTCAAAGAGTCTTGGGAAAGAAGAGACACTGTTGATGAAATACCCTCAAATTCCCTTAGGGGAATATGTGTGACTACTTCTGGCCAATGGGTTGGGGGCAAAAGCGACATATGTCACTTCCAGGCTGAAGTGTTAGAGAGCAGTGAGAGATATTCCATTCCCCTCTTGTTTCCTGCCACAGTGACCAAAGATGTTCTAGATGGTGGGAATCTTTGTTAGCCTAGATCCCTGAATGAGTAAATGGAGAACTTCCCACCTCATACCCCACCCACCTGTGCTGGCCAAGGAGTGCAAGTAAGAAACACACTTATGTATTTAGCCACCGAGATTTCAGGTTAATTTGTGGCTATAACATAAACCGGTTTTCTGACTAATACAGTATTTCATCTACTTAGAATGAAACAGACCAATAAACAGAGCATAAGAAAAGAAAAATACAGACACTATCCAGTTCTCCTGGCAAACAAATATAATCTTCCTTAATCCCACTTTCATTGTGTCATTTCATGCTCCAGGACTGAGAACAGTTCCCCATGATCTACCACACAAAGTCCAGGTTCCTCTCCCACACTTGCAAACCCCTGCAACCTAATTTCCCTCTATTGCCCAACATGTACCTTTCAAGTTAATGGAGTTGGTTTTGTTTCTGTACCATGAACACAACAAATATTTGGTTCTCAATCACTGGATTATTCTGCTTCCTCTATTTATTCTTTATATTCACATCCCAATCATACCTCCTCCTTAAATTCTTCTTGGACTGCTGACAGCCACCCATCTTCCTTTCCTCAACTTATTTGGATTTTATATAGCCAATGCCACAGAGTTTTAACTTTAGATGTATATTATCCTATAATAAAAGAAAAGAGAAAACATACTGGCCTGGAAGCCTGGGGCCTGGTTCTGGTTTGACTGCTAATCAGCTAACTACCTCTGTCCAGTCTTTTAGCCTTTCTAGATTTCAGTTTTCTTATCAGCGAAACAACAGCACTAGATAACATGGAGGGGCGCCTGGGTGGCTCAGTCGATTAAATGTCTGACTTTGGCTCAGGTCATGATCTCAGGGTTCCTGAGTACAAGCCCCACATCGGGTTCTCTACGGTCAGCACAGAGCCTGCTTCGGGTCCTCTGTCCCCCACTCTCTGCCCCTCCCCCACTCATGTGCACACATGGGCTCACTCGCTCTCAAAAATAAAAATAAACATTAAAAAAAAAAAAGATAATGTGTCAACTCTTTGCCAACATCACACTGCCCATGATCTATTATTTCATGTGCATTATGCTTACATTCCTCAAACGAAACACAAGCTCCTCTGGGGCAGAGACCTTGAATTCTCCTTCTTTCTATTCTGAGTAAGTGCAAGCACAGCATCTTGCACATTGATAATGCTCACAAAATGTATGTTGACTACAGGTCATCAAATATTAGCTGAACTTACTACATGATTTGTACTATTAAAGTATGACGCACGAGGAGTTTTATTATTGCCTGTCATAACTTACTAGACAGCAATAGATAACACATGCTTCATATTGAAATATTAACCATGAAAAGTATACTAAATTGGAAACTGGAATGACACTGAAATCAGTCAGGATTCCCTTTCCAAAAAGAAAGGTTTTCCGTTGCGAGTACGAGGAGTGCCCCTAGCTTTTCCTCTTCCTTCCACATACAAGGAAGCAATGTATGACACATACATTTGTTTAATGTCTCCCTGATAATACACATCCAGACTGCTCTACCTCAAAGAAATCTCTGCCACACTGCAGCTGTTAGAAAGAAGAAACCATATAAGAGGGTAACGTATGTAGGAAAATACATGATCTTATTCTTCAATAGTTTATCTTCCTCAAAAGTTTTAAAGACTTTCTTTTTGTCTTTATTTGCATACCTACTCTGTGGCTTCTTGCTGCTAATAATGCTTTTTCAATGTCTTGTCTAGTCAACTACACAGCAAGCCACTCACGGGCACCTTAGTCTTCGGCCCCACATGGCTACCTACTACAATGGATCCAAACCAAGAATTCAAGTAGCATTTGATTGGCTTTTATCAGTTTTCTCAGAGTGTGAGAATATTTATTCCTGATTTCTATACTTTTAAGAAAGACTTTTCCCATGCAGGTTTTGAGAAGAAAACAAAATGTGTCAGAATGAAACTACAAGGAGGCTACAAAAGGTTTAATCGAGCTCTAAAAATGGTAACATTGTGATGTGTTCTTATTGCTGGAGGGCACCAGTTCTACAATTTTTCCCCTTACGTCTGTGAAACACAGGCATTTTTTTAAAACATATATAGTGAAAATATATGAGGTCATTGCCTGCATTCGGGTTTGAAAAATGATGTAACAACTAGATTACACACTGGCTTACCATACACATATTACAACTCAAGAGGGTAAGGAAAATATCACAAGTGCTTGTGTATTACTGTCTCTTTTCCCTGTTAAAGGATCAAGAGCAAGGAAAGGTCATGAATTTTGAGTGTTATTAGCTTTACCTAAAGAAGAGCTGTTAAGAAGGCATCATCAAAACAGACCCATACACACAATACTCACAGAACAAGGAAATCAAAGCATCCCTGTTTGTAGTCCCACAACCTGGTAAATGCTCTACCTGGGACATGGCATTCAACTGTGCCTGTACCCATGCACTCAGGTCTCTGGAGACACCCAGGGAGAGACCAGTCAGTCGGAGGCAGGGGCAGGGCTGAAAGATGCTGTAGGTCTTGGCCATGCAGAACTGAGGAAGCAAATGATAAAATGGCACATGGAAAGAAAAAAAGTATCCCATTAAGGATCCAGTTGTCAAACAATTTGAAACTTGTGTGTTCGGCAAAATGCCAATAAGGTGATGCGTACATGCTAATCATAGTATTCTCTCTGCATTTGTGTATGTTTGAAACTTTTTTGTAATATATCTTAAAACCTGGTAAGTGTAGTCTCCAACACATTCCCATACTCTTGGTATGTTAAGGGTGGAAGCAGAAAATAAGGGACTGACCAAGGATTGAGAGAGAAAGATGGTGGCATATATCAAGTGGCTATGTTGTCTCTAATCAAGTGAGCTGCACAACCCAAATCATACAAAAAAAAAAAAAAAAAAAAAAAAGACAGGAATGGGACACATGGGGTCACATTCATATTTTTTTTTTTTATTTTTTTTAAAAATTTTTTTTTTCAACGTTTTTTATTTATTTTTGGGACAGAGAGAGACAGAGCATGAACGGGGGAGGGGCAGAGAGAGAGGGAGACACAGAATCGGAAACAGGCTCCAGGCTCCGAGCCATCAGCCCAGAGCCTGACGCGGGGCTCGAACTCACGGACCGCGAGATCGTGACCTGGCTGAAGTCGGACGCTTAACCGACTGCGCCACCCAGGCGCCCCACATTCATATTTTAAGATCACATGGAAGAATGGTCTCAACAGCCCTTCAAGAAGTCCTAGTAAGAGATGGCTTTTGGTGACAAAGTCACCAGCAAAGAACAGGCTATACTAGAAATCCACATGAAAAGACTGTGTTTCATAAACATACACACACGCACACACATAATGCTCCATTGATCTCCTAACACAAAGGGCCACTTCCTTTTCCTTAAACCATGTTCCAGTTCAAATCTAGGTATTTTAGAGTCAGGTACACCACTTTGTATACATACATTTGAAGTCAAATGTAAAAGTTGAATTTTCTTGATTACTAGTCCTATCAGCAAAGATTTACTTACAGATAACAGAATAGCTCTCAAGATGTCTTGGGCAAAAAAAAAAAAAAAAAAGACTTAGTATACACATTTAGGTACTTATAAAACTGCTGAAAGGGCTAGAAGGGCAGGTCCAGACTGTGCCTCCAGGAGCAACACAGAACAATTGGTCTACCTGGAAGACTGCTTCCTCTGCCACATTCAGGACCCTGGGAAATCAGGAAGTCATTACATCATTACAGTAGCATCTAGGAACCAGGAAGTTGTATGAACTATAACCTCGAGAGCTCTGTTGGGTCTGTAGAACTAGACCACAAAATTGGTATCTATATGCTCCTGCTTTGGCTCACACTGAACTCGATAAGCACCATACAAGTTCTTCTGACTGGTAGAGCCTAAATCATACCCAGAACTCTGGATGCAAGGGGGCTTAAGAAATAAAGCATTCAGCTTTCCACCCTCTGCTTTATGTGCAGGTACCCTAGGAGGACCATGCAACAGATAATGAGCAAGCCAATCTCAGTGTATCCATCATACCATAGAAAATACCAAAATACTCTACCAAAAGGGAGGAAGGCGTATTTAACTTTAAAAAGAAGAAACGAGACATCACAGTCAAGTGCAAAACCAAGTATAAAAGGGCTTCTAAGTAACAGAAGATATCTGAACATAGTTTTTGCAGTATATAATATTAAGAAATTACAAATAATTTTGTTAGGTAAAATAATATAGTTATACAATAAAATGTTATTTTTTAGAACTCACTAAACTATTTTTTAGAACATGAAAGAAAATATTATGATGTCTTGAAATTGCTTCAAAATATTTAAATTACTTTGTTTTTGGGGGAACAGATGTTAATTATTAAATCTGGGTAAGCGGGCTCATTTCTTATTCTCTCTGCTTTTGTGACTGAAATTTTTCATAATAAAAAGCTTTAACAGGTTATACCAAAATAAACATGGGAAGTACAAATTATTTTTGCTTCATTTTTAAATGAAATTTTAAATAAAAATGCTTCATTTTTAAAACTTTAATTTTAACGCATTATTAAAATAAAGTCCATCTTCTGTAAAGTAACTGGCTTATACTCCTTCAAATGTCAAGGTCATAAAAGACAAAGACAGAATGAGAAATGTTCCAGATTAAAGAATTAAGGGACATTACAACTAAATGCACAATGTAATAATGGACTGGACCACAGACCAGATTTTTTTTTTCTTTTTGTTATAAAATAGGACGTTATTTGGACAATTGCCAAATATGAATAAAGTAATACATACTGATGTATTTAGGCATAAAGGGGCATTACATCTACAACTTGCTCTCAAATGATTCGGGGAAAATACCATAGATAGATAGAAAATGACAAAGCACATGTAAACAATGTTAATAATGAGGACATCCGGGTTTATGGGCTAAGGGAGTTCTTTGTCCTCTTCCTGTAACTTTTCTATAAGCCAGAATTACTTCAAAAATGTTTGGGGGGTGCCTGGGTGGCTCAGTCGGGTGACGGGCTGACTTCGGCTCAGGTCATGATCTCATGGCGTGAGTTTCAGCCCCGCAGTGGGCTCTGTGCTGACAGAGAGAAGCCTGCTTCAAATCCTCTCTCTCTCTCCCTCTCTCTCTGCCCCACCCCTGCTCTCTTTCTCCCTGTGAAAAATAAATAAGCATTAAAAAAAATGGTTTTTAAGTATAAAATGTAGTGGCAGCACTGGGGAGCTTGAAGAGGAATAGCACAGTTTCTTCTATTAAATGAAAATTAATAGGGGTGCTTGGGTGGCTAAGTCGGATAAACGTCCAAACTTTGGCTCGTCATGTTGAGGTTCACGAGTTTGAGCCCCATACCAGGCTCTGTGCTGACAGCTCAGAACCTGGAGCCTGCTTCAGATTCTGTGTGTGTGTGTGTGTGTGTGTGTGTGTGTGTGTGTGTGTGTCTGCCCCTCCCCTGCTCGCACTCTGTCTCTCTCTCTCTCAAAAATATAAAAATAAATAAAACATAAATTAAAAGAAAATTAATAGCCAAATAACTGGAGTGGCATGTAGTTAGTACTTTTTCAGAACCTGTTCCATGGGGCATAGTCTCCCAATCTGAAAAGTTTCTTGCAGCATGTGCTTATTTTGTACTTCTCATTTTAGCAACAAAATTTGAATACAATCTAACAGCTGTCTTTAGACACTAACATCTACTTTTATGAACATCTGCAACACTGCAGTTGAAAATGTATATAGGAAGTGCCAGTTTGGTGAATTTACACACTCAAATTACTTTCTACTTCAGCAAAGAGAGAACCATGAACTACATTTTTTACCTTTAAAAAAAAAATGCATTAAAACTGTGTTACACAAAAGGAAATGTCTGAGTTAAGAGTCAGACAGGCATGAATTTCAATCTAGGCTCTGCCTGTTAAATACGCAGACATGACCCTAGTGACTCAATCAATTCTCAGAACCTCTGCTTTCTCACGGACACAGTGAGACTAACATCCACTGTTGTAAGATTGTTGTGGACGTTCATTTAAATCAGGAACATACGGACAATAAGACTCTAGGGTACAAAATAGTTATTCAATATGTATTTATCAAGATTCCTTAAAAAAAAGAGTAAATCCTGCTATCCAAAAAATCTCCAAATAGAATATATAATATTAACATTTCATAATGCTACTCTGTATTTTTTCTCCATGTAGTTGCTAACACTAACATATCCTTATGTTAACTTATTTATACAACAAATGTTTACTTAGGGCTTACTATGAACCTAGCACTGTTCCAGGTACCAGCATGAGAGCTGAAATTAATACAGACCAACTTGTCCCGGTGAATTCATCTTAGGTTCTACAAGCCACCATTAACCATTGAGTAAACAAATAGTATCAGTTTAGGGGAGGGGATTATTTTGAGTGTTTTTCTGGCTTCGTTGCATCCATGACTGGTTCTTTTGCCCTTCCAGACATTCTCTGAACTGCATTAATTACAAACTCCCTTTCCGCTAAATAAACCCGAGTTGATTCTATTCATTCAACTGGCAGGCATGCCTGTGCTCTCCTAACTGAGAAAGCCTTTTTCCCTTTGACGTCAGATAATAAAAGCACATCAGATACTTCAGAACTCAGCATAGATTGCATACAAAAAAATTCAACCCTAAGATAGGTATAGATTATTTTTGTGTGCTGTATATTTTGCTATGGTTACCGAGACGTGGTTAGCATTTTGACTTTTTTTTTTTCTTAGAATAATGCAATGATCTGAATCTCAAATCTTTCATAAGGTGCAACTTTCCAATGATAAACAAGAACAGGAAGTAAATCTTGAATACACCAGACTTCAAGTTCCCTTCACTATTATCTACTCTGCTGTCATCTCAGCTTAACTTAACATTAAACTTTCCACTGTCCTACCCTAAGTTGATGTTACTAATATTTTTTATTTCTGCTCAAATAAAACATTTCCCATTAAACTGGAAATTCTGACATATATTCAAATATTTTAAGTTCTAAGAGGAAGACATCTAAAATAAAGGAATTGAGTAGCAAAGCAAGTTACAAAAGCAGAAATGAAAACAGATGTTAAACTTCTTTGAAACAAATTTTTACTAATAGCCTCAACCAAAGCTATTTCAGTCACCTACTAGAAATATTGTACCTAGTCAAAAGATCTCAACAAGCTTCACAGGCCATCAGCAACTCAAGGGTGTGGGCTCTCTTCAAGGTTCTGTTTACCACTCAGCACCATGCATGTTATGGGATTTCAAAACAGAGGTGGGAAGTGCTGTAAAAGCTCAGTTTAGATCAGCGGCTGTCCATCAGGGGTAATTTTGCCCCCACCCCAAGCATCATCTGGAAAGATCTGGAGGCATTTTTAGCTGTGATGATTGGGTGGGGGGAGGGGTTGCTACTGGCATCTGGTGGGTGGAGTCTAGGGATGTCGCTGAACACCCCAAAGTTCACAACACAGCCCCCTATAGCAAAGAACTATGCAGCTAAAAGTGCTGACCAAAGTTGAGAAAACTGGGTTAACTATGCCTCACACAGGTTAACTTTGTCCTCACATTCATATATAAAATCAATGCTCATGTGGCTTTTCATAACCTCTGATGATAGCCTACAGACCCTTTCAAACAGGATACACTAAATCCATCCTCTGGAAAGCCGCTCTGACCACTGAAACTGTCAATGAAATCCCTGCAGTGTGAAAAGCCCAAGTCTCCTTCCACAATTAACCAACAATCTCCAAGGTAAGAAACTCTGAATGACATTTTATTGGACTCTGAAGACATTGGGCTTCAAACATTACTAATATCTTGATTACACAGAGTAGCAACTTTGTTTCCTAATCGCTCCTGGGACAGTATCAAATGCATAAGTGAGGCAACAGAAGCCGCTTCCTCTCCTTATCTTCTAACATCACGATTTTACTTTCATCACTTTACAGAAAATGGTGCTCAAGTTTCTGCGCTTGTTTTCTCAAAGGGGAGGATAGTAGCTCCTACTGTACAGGATTCTTCTGTTGTTGCTTTTTAATGTTTTCCATTATTTATTTTTGAGAGAGAGAGCAGGGAAGGGGCAGAAAGAGGGGGAGAACAAAGGACCCAAAGTGGGCTCTGTGCCGACAGCAGTGAGCCCACATGGGGCTTGAACTCACGAACCATGAGATCATGACCTGAGCAGAAGTCACACGCTTAACCGACTGAGCCACCCAGGTGCCCCGGTAGAGGATTATTCTGAGGATTAAAGTGACATCAAGGTGGCACACAGTGCCTGGGATACGAATGGGTGTCCTCACTGACTCCTAACAGATGATGTTAGACACAGGGCATTACACACCCAAATACTGAACCAATGGAGAGATGGAAACTTTGGTTAGGAAAAAAGATACCCTGAGAACCTAAGAATTAATGAATTCTATGTTTCTCTTTAGATAAGATGTTGGAAATAATTTTATAAATCCATGTTTTAATCCTTTAAAAATACCACTAAACTTAAATTTGAAATTCAATACTTATATTTTTCTGACTGACTGAAAGAGAGAAAGAAAAAGAAAGGGGATTAGTACAAAAGAATAATTCAAGTAACTAGCACGTGGCCGACCAAAATTTCAATCACAGCCACATCTCTCTGGTATTAAAGAACACTCTTTTCACTAATCCATGCTGTCTCCCAGACACTCCATACTGAGAGCCATAAAAGAGAGGAAGAGCCTGATCTTTAGAAAGCATCAAGTTGAGAGGGGGGTCAATTAGGTAAATAATTACAAAACTAAATAATAAATGTTATGTGTAACTTGTAAGGATAAAGTCACCCGTGATCACAAAGGAAGGAGTGATGGATTCTGGCTGGCGTAGGGTTCCACAGAGTAGAGATATCCAAGGTAAGTCTTGAAGGATAAGTAGAATCTGCCAAGCAAGGGAGAAAGGACACTTCAAGCAGACTGTCTACATACGTAAATTCAGTGAGATGTGAGATGACACAGGAGTGATAGGTTGTGGTGAATAATGCTCTGTAGCTGGTGTGTAGAGTAGAAGGGGGGGAATGAGAGAAAACGAGACTACAGAGGTTGGTTGGAACTCAACTCTGAGATGCCTTACTAACAAATAGCAGTGGGAAGTCACAGGTTTCTGAAGGCGGAAAGGAATAAGATAAGATCTCCTTTGGTGATAACCTAAGGGAGTGTGGAACAATACAGATAATAGCTTTGAGATGGTAAAACTGAGAACAGTTAGGAAGCTTCTGCAATAGTCCAAACAAAAGCAGAAGAAATGCAATCAAAAGACCAATGCCTTTTCATCCATTTATTTACTCTGTGCATCCATCCACCATCCATTCACCCATCCAGCTAACACAGGTGCTCACTATGTGGAGCCAATCAGCTAACTGAAGCATGATCAGCAGTGAGACTGACATGGTCTGCTTGCATAAAGCTTATATTCTAGTGGAGGAGACGATTAAACCATTCATGATACAATGAATTATTCAATTTCAATGGTAATGAGTGCTGTGAGAAGTGTTCTAGGAAAGAATCTCTCAAGAGACTGTGACCTAGTCTGAGGTCAAGCTGCTCAAAAACGGCTTCTGCAAGAAGTCACCTTTAAGCTTAAGTCACCTTTGAGCTGAGGCTATTATCTCATATCTCTCATTCTAAATAAGTGTTCAGAAACTTCTCTTTCATTAGTCAACTTTGCTTGGTGTAATCACATTTTAGTACCTACTTATTAAAATCTCTGGTAAGTCCAGCCATGCCAGTAGGTATTGCTGGAAGGGAAGAAGAAAAACTAGGGGTGAGCAAAGAAGGGTGGGAAAAAGTTAAAGGGTGAGGGGGGTGGGAGGAATAGAAGGGGGAGAGAGACTGGGAAGGAAACAGGACTGAAATTCCAAAGGCTTTAGTTACACAGTAGACTTTATAAAGAGAAATTCATTAGGAGAGAACGCCTAAACATTTCTTGTGATCAATACTCAGAAACATAATCCTCTGCAAACTGATAAACAGGATGAACCATCAACCTGTCAACTTCTACTTCTACTCTGTTTTTTTAGATCTAGGAGTGATCTAGGTCAAAATTCCAACTCTGTCAACTGAATCTCATACTCCTGGGCAGATTTCTTAGTCTCTCCAAGAATCTGTTTTCTTACCAGTAAAACAGATATAACCAAACCAATTTCACAAAGTATTTTTTAATAAGAAGCAAAGGAGAGAAGAGATTTAAAATATCTATTCATTCAATTCAGTTAATCTATCATTCTAAACACATTAATGTGATCACTTTGAATCTGGAGGTCCTGGTGGCTCTATCTTTATCTTGAGAAATATAGCTTTTCTTCTAAAATAAAGGTACTGATAGGGGCGCCTGGGAGGCTCAGTCGGTTGAGTGTCCAACTTCAGCTCAGGTCATGATCTCACGGCTTGGGAGTTTGAGCCCCACCTCAGGCTCTCTGCTGACAGCTCAGAGCCTGGAGCCTGCTTCGGATTCTGTGTCTCCCTCTCTCTCTACCCTCCCCTGCTCGCGCTCTGACTCTCTCTCTTTCTCTCTCTCTCAAAATAAATAAAAATTAAAAAAAAATTTAAATAAAGCCATTGATCATCATTCAAGATATGATGACTATTTGTATGTTAAATATTCAGCCCAAGTTCAAGACAGAGGGACAAAAAATTTAGAAAGTTAACTGTCACTTATTGTTAACTTTGCCCACAATACCCACTTCCCTTAAAATATCCCAACGGTTGATATTGAAGATGACCACAGATGATTATAGGTGTGCTGCTACTCTCCACTTGGCCCTCAGCTATAGAGAACCCGATCCCTCAGCACTTTTAAGATTAGAAGTTAACACCACCTCTTGGCACCAACACTTTTTATCACAGTAACACCACAGCCCAACTGAAAATCTTAACAAAGGACTACAAAATTCAGAATTACATTCAAATATCCATGGCTGATTCTTTTAAATAGGTCCAAATAACCAAATTGATCCATCAAATAATTATGGTGGCATGACAGTATTTGTTACTTAACCTCCTGAATCATCTGTGCCCAGTCCTGGAAAGTTTTATCCCTTGCAGTGCCAAAAAGCAGATTTAGAAAACTGGATAAAGCAAGATCTATGTTACATGTGTGATCATCAAGAACAACACGAAAGGTCCTTCTATGATGAGGTTAGTAGGAAATTTATCCTGCTAGAAATAGGGTATTTGCAGAAATGAATAGAACACTAAATTCCTGGAGACAGATCCTGAGACCAAGAATGTTTCTCCTTGCTCCCTTCACCTTCACCACCACCCCTCCAGCAGATTACAGAGAACACTACTAGGTCAATGCCTAAAACACAATCTGCAAAGAAACAAAGAATGAGCCTTAAAGAAATGCTCATGCTTGCTGTGACAGGGTGAGAACTGGGATGAAACAGGACTTTAAATACCATTTCTGAATGCCTGTAGATGTATCTGATACAATCAATGGAGAAAAAAGAAGCTGATTCCACAATTTTAAGTGTTCTTAAAACACACACACACTTTTAAACAATACTGCCAGTTAAAGATGGTGGATTGAACACATGTACTTGCCTCCTCTGCTGTCTCCTAAAACCTTTTAAGAATGGCATTAAAAGATTTCCTTAAAGGCATAAACCCACAAAGAGAAGAGTTAACGTATGTAAAAATTTCTCAAAGCGGGAAAACAGGAACAGAGTGCTAACTTGGCATATCTGAGAAAACGCAATACTAAACCAGCAACAGTGAGATCTGAGAAGCCAGGTTTGCCTGGAACTGCAAAGAGGCAGTCTGAGCACTGATCCTCTCCCAAAAGTCTGCCTATCTGCTGAGGGCTCCTTCCTATCCCAGTAGATGACTAACGTTTCTTATCTAGAAATGGTAACAAGGAATATCTTGCAACTGGGGGGCTCCCATGCCCAGTTGAGTGTGCAAATAGAATACTAAAAATCAAAGTTTATATACTAAATGTTAAGGCTCCCAGGCTTACATCTTACAGAGAGTAGATGAGAGAGTATGCTTTGGGCAATTTGACAATTCATGAGGGGGGAAAAAAAGACACAAATGTCCAGATCCTAATACTGAGAGTTAGTTCATAGTGAAACCACGAGGCCCTACAATGAAGTCTGTGGTCATTCAGTGCCTTGCATACTTCTATCAGCCCCTTTTAGAAGCTGGCTCTTAAATATAAACAGCCAAAGGCTCAGAGAAAACCCTTAAGATCAGAAGCAGACAACGAGGAGGAAAAGAAGGAACTCAGAAGAAACAGAAACTGTGGAGGGAAATGAAAACCTTGGCGGGGGTGGGGGGGGGTGGGCAGGAGCAGGGATTCTCCTTAATATCATGAGAGATGTAAGAAAAAATACTAGGTGCATGAAAAAAAAACCCAAGATGCCAGCCAAAATGGATATTCCAAAAATAAAAAGGAACTACTGGATATTAAAACTAGGAGAGCAAAAGTATAACTACTCAATATTTGAAAAGACACTTCATCTCATTAGTCATCAAGGAAATGCAAACTAAAACCACAATAAGATATTACAATATACCCTCCAGAATGACTAAAAGGACTGCTAACTCTCTTGGATCACTTGCTCTGGGGGAAGTTAGCTGCCATGTCATGTTGATATCTAGGCAGTTTCACGGTGAGGAACTGAGGCTTCCTGCCAATAGCCATGTGAGTGAGCCATTTTGGAAGAGGCCTTCAGATGACTGTGGTCCCTGCTGGTATTCTGACTATTACCTTGTGAAAGACTCTGGGCCAGAATCACCAAGCCAAGCTGCTCCCAAATGCCCGACCCACAGGAAAACTGGCAATACATTCTCTAAGGCAGTCTGAAGGTAAACATATGCACACCCTGATTCAGCTTCTGACTCCCAGTTCATACCCAACAGAGGTGTGTACATATACACACAAATGACATGTTTGAGGACGTCCGCAGCAAAAGTATTTGTAATAGTCCCAAATCAGAAACAACTCCAATGTCCACTAACAGTCAAACGGATAAACGGTAGTGACTCACATGACAGAGCACTACACAGTAATGACACAGTAGGATCTACTAAGAGGTGCAGCAACATGGATGAAACCAAGAGAAAGATACTAGACTCAGAGTCTACATTTCCATTTATACCAAGTTCAAAACCAGACAAAAATAAACCAGGTGTTAAAAGTCAGTACAGACTTTGGGGAGGAAGTAGTGGTTGGGAGGCGGCAAAAGTGCAGGAGATGCTCTACTTCATCTGGATGGTATTTAAAAGGATGTCACTCTGTAAAAATTCAATGCACTCCAAACTTAGGATATACTTTTCCATGTACATGCTGTCCTTCGTAAGAGTTTATTTTAAAACATTAATTAGAAAAGTTAGAAGACAGGGGCGCCTGGGTGGCGCAGTCGGTTAAGCGTCCGACTTCAGCCAGGTCACGATCTCGCGGTCCGTGAGTTCGAGCCCCGCGTCGGGCTCTGGGCTGATGGCTCGGAGCCTGGAGCCTGTTTCCCATTCTGTGTCTCCCTCTCTCTCTGCCCCTCCCCCATTCATGCTCTGTCTCTCTCTGTCCCAAAAATAAATAAACGTTGAAAAAAAAAATTAAAAAAAAAAAAAAGAAAAGTTAGAAGACAGAACTGAAGTAGTTTTCCAGCAAGGAGTGCAAAATTACAAAAAGGAAAAGGAGAAAAAAAAGGCTTAAAGATAAGAGGATCTTTGGAAAGAGAGAACCAAGAAAATGAAAGGGGAGATAATCAAAATAATTCAGGAAAAATTCAAGAAGAGAAATTCATGAGTTCCTTGAATGACAGGGCCTGCCAAGTGTACAACCAAGAGAGATGAAAACCAGAACCAATCCAAAGCGCCTCATCACAAACTGCCACGGAATATTCACAGTAAGATCGCCACCACGTTTGTCAACAACATCACAAGGCTGGTACTGGCACAGCATTTCCTCACCTACTTCTTCCTCTACATCCTTCTGCACCCCGCTCCTCGGACACATTATCATATAAAGAAACTAGTCCTTCCCAATACTGTTTATTTAGAAGAATGTGACGGTGAATTCCCAACTAGCCTACATGCCTGATGGAACATCAGTCAACAAGAGTGGGTGACAAATGGTTCTGTGGTGACTGTGGGTTCTCTATCCTGGGGGGCTCATTCCCCCTCTTATCTGATCTGTCATTGCCAAAATAGCTTAATATGCCCCAAGGGAACATGAGTGAGAGGCCCAAATAGCTAGACATCCTTAGAATACAACCACAACGAAAGAGAAACAACAAATTGCACAGTATTACTAATGAAGCAGAAGTTTTGGAAGAACCCCAAGTTATAATCTGTATTAATATCTATACTAACTTAAGAACAAAGAAAAAATATTAACAATATGAAATCAGACTATGTGGAAACACATTAAATGTGAAAAACATAGCTGATGGGACAAATATAGTTAAGGAACAAATTACCAAGCCGAAAAAAAAAAAAAAAGCCCACAAAACAACAACTAAGGAACTCTCCTGGGAGTCAGCATAAAAGGCTGATTGGGAAGGAGAGGGGATAGAAAGAATATATTTATTTAAATTTTTTTTTCAACGTTTATTTATTTTTGGGACAGAGAGAGACAGAGCATGAACGGGGGAGGGGCAGAGAGAGAGGGAGACACAGAATCGGAAACAGGTGAAAGAATATATTTAAAGAACACAAAAATATTTCAACTAAAGGTTAGCCATACAATTCAGATAACGATAACCTATATGTAGATGCATCACAGTGATATTTAAGAAAGTCAAGGGTAATTCAATAACCTCCAAAGGCAAAGACTAATAAACAAAGGACAAAAGAACAAGATCAACCTTAGATTTCTCAAGACAGAGTAGATTCAATAAGCTTGTGGGGGAATACCACAAAAATACTGAAGAAAAAGAACTCTGACCTAAAGTTTTTATCCATACAAATCATTATTATTTAGAAGCGACAGCAAATGAAAAAATATCTTCATTTATATGAGGGGTCATAGCTTTGCCATGTACAAAGACTACCTTTGAAAATACTTGTGGAGGAAGTACTCCATTAAGAATTAAAGAGGAAACTATTGAAAGCTGAAATTAAGGATGATCAGAAAGCAGAAATAAACAAACCCACAATTAGGAGCAACTAGGTGGCTCAGTCGGTTAAGCATCTGACTCTTGATTTTGGCTCAGGTCATGATCTCATGGGTTCTGAGTTCAAGTCCTGCATCAGGCTCTGCACTGACAGCACAGAGCCGGCTTGGATTCTCTCTCTCTGTCCCTCCTTGCCTCTCTCTCTCTCAAAATAAATAAATATTTTTTTAAAAAATCCACAATTAGTGCTCAAGTATTCAACATTCCTCACTCCTTAACAGAACAAGTGGACAGAAAACCAGTAGGGAGAAGACATAAAACATATCAACCAACTTGACTGAATTGATATTCATAGAACATACCATTCAACAACATCAGAATACATACTCTTTTTAAAAAATGTTTATTTATTTTGAGAGACAGAGGGAGCAGGCACAAGCGGGGGTAGGGGGGCAAAGAGAGAGGAGGAAGAGGAGAGAGAGAGAGAGAGAGAGAAAATCCTAAGCAGGCTCCATGCTCAGTGTGGAGCCCAACACAGGCTCAATCCCATGACTATGAGATCATGACCTGAGCCAAAACCAAAAGTCAGACGCTTAACCAACTTAGCCACCCAAGTGCCCTAGAGTACATACTCTTTTTAAGTGTATATGTAATAGCAAGACAGACTGAAAAACAAACTTCAATAACTGAAATGAACTGGAATCATACAAAACAGGTTCTCTGAATACACAGAATTAAATTAGCAACCAGTAATAGAAATATATTTGGGAAGTCCTGGAAATTAAACAACACACTATTGAATAATTCATGAATCAAACAGGAATTCACAAGGGTTGTCAGAAAACACACACACACATACACACACATTCTTTTTTAAGTAGCCTCTATGCCCAGGGCAGAGTTCTCAACACCGTGCTTGAATTCACTCACCACCCTGAGATCAAGACCTGAGCTGAGAGCAAGAGCTGGATGCTTAACTGATTGAACCACCCAGGCACCCCCAAAAATATTTTTAATTGAACGAAAACAAAATATGACATAAAACTTGTGGGATGCAGCTAAAGCAGTGCTTAAAGAGAAATGTATAGCATTGAATACTTATACTAAAAGAGGAAGGTTTCAAATCAATGATGTAGGCCTCTACCCTAAGGAAGGATGAAGATGATCAAATTAATGCCAAAGTAAGAAGGAAGGAAATATCAATGATGGGGCAAAAAATCAGTGACACTGAAAATAGAGAATAGGAAAAAAAAACATTTAAACTTTTTCATTTGAATATTTTATTCTTTCTAGAGCAGTTTTAGGTTCACAGTATAATGGATATCACAGAGATATCACCCACACATGCATAGTCTCCTCCATTATCAACATCCTCCACCAGCGTGGTATACTTGTTACAGCTGACGGACTTACACTGCCATATTATCACTCAGTCCACGGCTTATAGGACAGGTCACTCTTGTACATTCAATGGACTTGGACAAATGTATGATGAGAGACACTCACCATTCCAGTATCATAAAGAATATTTTCACTGACCTAAAAATCCTCTGTGTTCTACCTATTCATCCCACCCTCCCCCTTAACCCCTAGCAACCACTGATTTTTTTACTCTTTTCACAGTTTTGCCTTTTCCAGAATGTTATATAGTTAAAAATCATACAGTATGTAACCTTCTCAAATTGCCTTCTTTCACTTAGTAATATGTTTTTAAGGTTCCTCCATGTCTTTTCATGCCTTGATATCTCATTTCTTTTTAGCACTGAATAATATTCCATTGTCTGGATGTAACCAAGTTTGTTTATCCACCTACTGAAGGACATGTTGGGTGTCTTCAAATTTTGGCAATTATAAATAAACACCCATGTGTGTGTGTAAACATTCAAATAATTTTTTATAGTTGTTAATATGTAAAAGAAATTGAAGTCATGGAGAAAAAAAAAGATACCTACAAAAACAAACAAACAAACAAACAAAACAAAAAAGAAACTCTAGGCCCACATGGCTTCACTGGCCAAAACTGTCAAATATTTAAGGAAGAAATGATACTAATTCTACAGAAATACTTTAAGAAAATAGAAGAGAAGGTAACAAGTCCCAACTAATTTTATCAGACCAGCATTACCTTAATACCAAAAGCACACAAAAATATTACAAGAAAAGAAAACTATGGACCAATATAACACATAAGTATAGACATAAAAATTCTCAACAAAATATCAACAAATCAAATCTGCAAATATATATACCTCAAGATCATAAAAGCCATATGAAAGACCCACCGCTAATATCATCCTCAATGGGGAAAAACTGAGAGCTTTCCCCCTAAGGTCGGGAACACAACATGGATATCCACTCTCACCACTGTTGTTCAACATACTATTGAAAATCTTAGCCTCAGCAATCAGACAACACAGAGGAATAAAAGGCATTCAAATCGGCAAGGAGGAAGTCAAACTTTCACTCTTTCACTCGCAGAGGACACAATTCTCTATATGGAAAACCCAAAAGATTCCACCAAAAACCTGCTAGAAGTGATCCATGAATTCAGCAAAGTCACAGGAATCAATGCATAAAATCAATGCACAGAAATCAGTTGCATTCCTATACACTAATAATGAAGCAACAGAAAGAGAAATCAAAGAATCGACCCATTTACAATTGCACCAAAAGACATAAAATACCTAGGAATAAACCTAACCAAAGAGGTAAAAAAATCTATACACTGAAAACTATAGAAAGATTATGAAAGAAATTGAAGAAGACACAAAAAAATTGAAAAATATTACATGCTCGTGGATAGGAAGAACTAATATTGTTAAAATGTTGACACTACCCAAAGCAATCTACATATTCAATGCAATCCCTATCATAATAACACCAGCATTCTTCACAGAGCTAAAACAAACAATCCTAAAATTTGTATGGAACCAGAAAAAACCCCGAATAGCCAAAGCAATCCTAAAAACAAAACAAAACAAAACAAAACAAAACAAAACCCAAAGCTAGAGGTATCACAATCCTGGACTTCAAGCTGCATTACGAAGCTGTAATCATCAAGGCAGTATGGTACAGGCACAAACACAGACACTCAGATCAATGGAACAGAATAGAGAACACAGAAATGGACCCACAAACGTATGGCCAACTAATCTTTGACAAAGCAGGAAAGAATATCCAACGGAATAAAGACAGTCTTTTCAGCAAATGCAGGGAAAATTGGACAGAGACATGCAGAAGAATGAACCTGGACCACTTTCTTATACCAAATACAAAAATAAACTCAAAATGGATGAAAGACTAAGACAGGAAGCCATCAAAATCCTCAAGGAGAAAGCAGGCAAAAACCTCTTTGACCTCAGCTGCAGCAACTTCTTACTCAACACGTCTCTGGAAGCAAGGGAACCAAAAGCAAAAATGAACTATTGGGACCTCATCAAAATAAAAAGTTTCTCACAGCAAAGGAAACAATCAGCAAAACTAAAAGGCAACTGATAGAATGGGAGAAGATATTTGCAAATGACATATCAGATAAAGGGTTAGTATCCAAAATCTATAAACAACTTATCAAACTCAACACCCAAAAAACAAATAATCCAGTGAAGAAATGGGCAAAAGACATGAATAGACACTTCTCCAAAGAAGACATCCAGATGGCTAACAGACACATGAAAAAACACTCAACATCACTCATCATCAGGGAAATACAAATTAAAACTACAATGAGATACCATCTCACACCTGTCAGAATGGCTAAAATTAACAACTCAGACAACAACAGATGTTGGCAAGGATGCAGAGAAAGAGGATCTCTTTTGCACTGCTGGTGGGAATGCAAACTGGTGCAGCCACTCTGGAAAACAATATGGAGGTTCCTCAAAAAATTAAAAATAGAACTACCCTATGACCCAGCAATTGCATTACTAGGTATTTATCCAAGGGATACAGGTGTGCTGTTTCAAAGGGGCACACGCACCCCAATGTTTATAGCAGTGCTATCGACAATAGCTAAAGTATGGGAACAGCCCAAATGTCCACTGATGGATGAATGGATAAAGAAGAAGTAGTATGTGTGTGTGTGTGTGTGTGTGTGTGTGTGTGTATATGTATATGTATATATATGTACACATATATGGTATGCATACACACATTTATATACATATACACGCACATATATACGGTATGTATACAATACATATGTACATATGTATGGTATGTATACACACACACACACACACACACACACACACACACACACACACACACAAAATGGAGTATTACTCAGCGACCAAAAAGAATGAAATCTTGCCATTTGCAACAATGTGGATGGAACTAGAGGGAATTATGCTACATGAAATTAGTCAGAAAAAGACAAATCATATGACTTCACTCATATGAGGAACTTAAGATACAAAACAGATGAACATAAGGGAAGGGAAGCAAAAATGATATAAAAACAGAGAAGGGGACAAAACATAAGAGACTCTTAAATACAGAGAACAAACAGAGGGTTGCTGGAGGGGTTGTGGGTGGGCGGAATGGACTAAGTGGGTAAGAGGCATTAAGGAAGACACTTGTTGAGATGAGGAGTGCGGGTTATACATAGGGGATGTATCATTGGAGTCTACTCCTGAAATTATTGTTGCACTATATGCCAACTAATTTGGATGTAAATTAAAAAATAAATTACATAAATAAATAAATAATCTGCAAATATATAAAAGAGAGTATACCTCAGGTGCAGTTCATCACAGGAATGACCAGAATGTTTGACATTCAAATATCAATGTAACACCACAGAAGCAGTCTAAGTAAACCATATCAGTAGATGAAAAAAAATTATTTGACAAAATTCAGTTTACTCATGGTAAAAACTCTAGGCAAACTATAAATTAAAAAAGACTTCCTCAATCTGATAAAGAGAACATAAGAAATATCTGTGCTAACATACTTAATGATGAAAGCTGAATGTTTCCCCACAAAAATCTGGAACAAGACAAAGTACGTCAACTCTCCCCACCTATGTAACATCACACACTGGGTGTCCTTGCCAGTGCAAGAGGCAAGAAAATGCATAAAACACATATTGATTGAAAAGGCACAAAAATGTCTCTATTCTCAGACAACACAAATATCTATGCAGAAAAAGAAAAGCTAAAAGGATCAATAACAACAACAAAAAGCTACTAGAACAGATCGGTGAGAAGGCAGAATAGTGGGTACAAAGGGCTAGGAAGACTGGTAAAGGGGTGTTACTGCTTAATGAGTACAGTGTTGGTTTTGCAAGATGAAAAGTTCTGGTGAGATGTTGCACAACAATGTGAATATATTTAACATTACTTACCTGAACATTTAAAAACAGTTATAATGATAAATTTATACTATGTTGGATTTTTTTTTTACCACAATTAAAAATAAAATAAAATTGGGGACCTGTGTGGCTCAGTCAGTTAAGCATCCGACTCTTGATTTTGGCTCAGGTCATGAGCTCACGGTCATGACACTGAGCCCAGCATCGGGCTCTGCGCTGAACATGGAGCCTGCTTGGGATCTTCTCTCTCCCTCTCACTCTGTCCCTCCCTGCTCATGCGCAAGCACACAAGCACGCTCTCTCTTTCTCAAAATAAATAAACATTGAAATCAGTAAATTAAATTAAATTAAAAAGCAATAGAAAGCTATGGTTTTGTTTTAAGCATGGGCATGACTTGATTATATCTGAACTGTCAAATGACCACCTTTGCTGCCTTTGACCTACTGATGTAAACGCATACACGATATTTGCTAATAGATCTGTTTATACTGAATTATATCAGCATTCCTGGAGTAAACCCCACTGGAAAAACTACTGTATTTCTATATACTAGCAAATCACTAAAATTGTTTCAACATGCAAATACCATTTGCCATAACACCAAACACCATGAAATACTCAGATATGGATCTAGCAAAATTTGCTGAAAACTAGAATTCCAGAAGAGAGAAATTTTTTAAAAACAGACCTTAATATATGCAGATAATCCATATGCGTGGATTAATTAAACGCCAATTTTCCTCAAATTGATGTATCAAGTCAGCTGAATCCCAGTGAAATTCCGAAATTCATAATAAAAGGCAAAAGAATTAGAATAGCCAAAGCAATTTTCAAACAAAAAAGTTTGAAGAAATGACAATATCTGACCTCAAGATTTAGAGAGCTATAATAATCAAGACAGTGCACTATTGAGAAAAGGAGAAACATGCATGTCAATGAAACTGAAGAGAATCCAGAAATAAACCCGTATATACTTGGGCAAGTAATTTTCAACAAAGGTTCCAAGATAATCTATTAAAGAAGATACTCTTTTCAAAAACAAGGGCTAGAACAATTGCATATCCATATATAAACATATGACCTTCAACTCATAATTTATATCCTACATGAAAATTAACTTAAAATGAGTCATACACCTAAATTAAAAAAAAAAAAACCTAATACTGTCAAATTTCTGTACCTATAAGTTAGGTAAAGATTTTCTTAGAATGAACACAATAAACATGAGCTATTAAAAAAAACCCTCAAACTGATAGATTAGATTTCATCAAAATTTATGCTATGCTCTTCAAAGATCTATTCAGAAAATGAAAAGACAAGCCAGACTGGGAGAAAATATTTTCAGAATACACATTTGATAAAAAACAAAACAAAACAAAAAAACAACCCTCATGTCCAAAATTTAATGAACTCTCACAATTCGATAATAAGAAAAAAAAAACCCACAATTTAAACAGGAAGGATTTGAAAGAGGTACCAACAGCAAATAAGCATAGGAAGAAATGCTCAACACATCACTAATCTTTAAAATGCAAAATAAGATAACAGTAGGCAGTACATACCACTGTACATCCACCGGAATGGCATTTTTTAAAATTTTCTTTTTTAACGTTTATTTATTTTTGAGACAGAGAGAGACAGAACATGAACAGAGGAGGGTCAGAGAGAGAGGGAGACACAGAATCCGAAAGGCTCCAGGCTCTGAGCTGTCAGCACAGAGCCCGACACGGGGCTTGAACTCACAGACTGTGAGATCATGACCTGAGCCGAAGTCAGAGGCTCAATCGACTGAGCCACCCAGGTACCCCTGCAATGGCATTTTTTTAATTGATACTGCCAAATGACCTGAGGACGAAGAGCAACTGACTCTCATACATTGCTGACCACAGCGCACAATGTTATAGACACTTTGAAAACAGTTTGGCAGTTTCCTAAAAAGTAAAACATCCACTTATCATGCCACCTAGAAAAATGAACAGAATCAGTAAACAGGAGGGTTCAATATGGCTGCCAAATACAAGATCAACTTATAAAAATCAGTAACTAGAATTCTCTGTGTCAGCAATAAAACAGCTACACTTAGGAAATGTAATAAATACAATAGCACTCACCATAACAAAAACTACGTGGTATCTAAAAATACAAAAGATCTATACAAAACATGTGTAAATCTAATAAACAACATGTTATAAATAAATGGAGCGATAGTGCTTGTTCTTGGATGAGAAAACTTAACAAAGGTATCAGTTCTCTCTCCCAAATCAATCTATAAATTAAATGCCATCTCAAATTCCAGCTAAAATTTTAAGATAAGTGATTAACTTACTCTAAATCTTATATGGAAGAATAAAAGTACATGAATAGTTAGGCTACTTTTTAAAAGCAATTTTTAAAAAATATTTATTTTTCAGAGAGAGAGCCCATGTGCTCAGGGAGGGGCAGAGAAACAGGGAGACAGGATCTGAAGTGGGCTCTGTGCTGACAACAGGGAGCCCGATGCGGAGCTCAAACTCACTAACCGAACTGCAAGATCATGACCTGAGCCCAAGTCAGACGCTTAACCAACTGAGCTACCCAGGTGCCCCAGATTATTTTTAAAAAGATGAGGGGTGCCTGGGTGGCTCAGTCGGTTAAGCGTCTGACTTCGGCTCAGGTCATGATCTCGCGGTCCGTGGGTTTGAGCCCCGTGTCGGGCTCTGTGCTGACAGCTCAGAGCCTGGAGCCTGTTTCAGATTCTGTGTCTCCCTCTTTCTCTGACCCTCCCCTGTTCATGCTCTCTCTCTGTCTCAAAAATAAATAAATGTTAAAAAAAAAAATTAAAAAAAAAAAAGATGAACAAAAGTGGCTTGTTCTACTAGATATTAACAGATACTTCAAAAGCAAAATAATTTAGAGATATTAGAATATGGAACACATGAACAGATAAACAGACCAATGGCATAGAATAAGGACCAAACAAGCAGGCATATATGCCACACACACACACCCTATGACGCTACAGATAAAACAAGATGGCTGTGAGTTGGTCACTGTTGAAAGTGGGTGAAGTTGAAACTCGGGTTCATACAGTATTCTCTCCACTTCTGTATATGCTTAAAAAGTTCTGTAATAAACCCAAATTCAGAACAAAGACAAAAATCAAAGCATATACTGCTTCTGTGACCCCAAGGTACTTAGATATGAGCCCCCCAGGACTTGGGGCTGGATTTTTAGGCCTAGTCAGAGATAGAAGACATGGCCTCAGGTTGCTTAAGGAGGAATACTTGGGACTGAGCCCAGATGCTCAAAGACCTGTTATACCTTAGAGAAGGCTAAAAATACTCCATTTAGGGGCACCTGGGTGGCTCAGTTGGTTGAGTGTCTGACTCTTGATTTTAGCGCAGGTCACAGTCTCACAGTTCATGAGTTTGAGCCCCGCATCAGGCTCTGAGCCCCCTGCTTGGGATTCTCTCTCTTCTTCTTTCTCTGCCCTCCCTTGCCCCCAATAAATAAATAAACGTAAAAAATAAAATAAAAATATATTCCATTTAGCCCAATGAAGCAGTGAAGACATTTAGCTCACATCAAAAGAAAAGATAAACAGGTCCAACAAATACTTAAAATCCACAGCCTGTATCATACCTAAATTTGTGGTCTAGATTTAATGGTATGGAATGGTATGGAAACTCTAAGGTAAGAAAATAAAATAAGTTAGTCCAGGACAACAAAAATGCCTGGGGACTCAGCAGTAGTAAAATACAAAGTAGGGATACTTCCATGAGAGGGCACATGGGAGCTCCAACAGCACACAAAATCCACTGAAAATGAGTTCACAATCAAAAATCACAAACCACAAGAGGCAACAGCCTGCCCTGTGGGAGAATCTGATCACTGGAGAACTACAAGTAACTAGCGTTACTAGAAGTTAATGTGTAAAATGATTACATACCTTCTTAAGGAAACAGGAACAATAATGGCAAACATAGTACAGACCAACGTGCCTCCAACTCCTGAAGAATCATAAATGATCCCCAATGCCCTGAGTAAACACCAAAGCTTGCACAATGGCCTGTAAGGCCCTGTGACCTCTCCTATCTCCGTGACCTCATCTCCTACTAATCCCCCCTGGCTTACTCTGCTACAGCTACACAGTTGCCTAAGTCAGTCCTCCACCTGAGGGCCTTTGCACTGGCAGTTCCTTATGCATGAAATATACTTCCCCCAGATTGCCGCATGGCTCACTCCTTGACTCCTCCATGTTTCCATTCAAATGTCACCTGCTCACTGAGGCCATTTCTGACCATACTGTTTAAAACTGCAACCCTTCTGGGCTGATGGCTCAGAGCCTAGAGCCTGTTTCCGATTCTGTGTCTCCCTCTCTCTCTGCCCCTCCCCCGTTCATGCTCTGTCTCTCTCTGTCCCAAAAATAAATAAACGTTGAAAAAAAAAAAATTAAAAAAAAAAGGGGCGCCTGGGTGGCGCAGTCAGTTAAGCGTCCGACTTCAGCCAGGTCACGATCTCGCGGTCCGTGAGTTCGAGCCCCGCGTCGGGCTCTGGGCTGATGGCTCAGAGCCTGGAGCCTGTTTCCGATTCTGTGTCTCCCTCTCTCTCTGCCCCTCCCCCGTTCATGCTCTGTCTCTGTCCCAAAAATAAATAAACGTTGAAAAAATAAATAAACAAATAAATAAATAAACAAATAAATAAATAAATAAATAAAACTGCAACCCGACTCATGCCCTGCTATTCCCTGCACTGGCTGACTGGTTAGTTGATTTTTACACAGTGTGTACCATCATCTCACACACACATACACATACACACACACACACACACACATATACACACATATATATTATATTATCTTGTTTACTGCCTTCCACCCCAATTAAAATGTAAATTCAATGAGAAATACTGTGTCTGTTTTGATCAGTTCAGGATCCTTAGAGCCCAGAAGAGTGTCTATCATAAAGTTGGTGTTCAACAAATACTTATTGAATGAAAAAAATGAGGAAATTAGAGAGATGATCATTCTTGCAAAATATGTGGTAGAATTCTCTCATTCATTCATGCAAATACACATGCATGCTCAAACATTAACTAAGTAGTTACTTTATACAAGGGAGGATCAAGATAAGGGTATTCCTTTCTCTACTGTGGAAGTTCTTTCTTCTTTTCCTAAAAAAAAAAAATGACTAAAACTGACTTTTCTAAAAAATAATTTACCATAAAACATTAGGATATTTTCTAAGTTACGATAAGTACAAAGACAGTATAATAAAAATCACCTTTCACAGTTCAGCTTCCTGTTCCTTATTTTTATCCTTCCTTAGAACTAACTCATGTGTATGTCCACACCAACAACACCAATTTCTGTATGACTACGCGTCTAAGTGCAACTTCTTGTCTCCTACTTTCTCAGTTTATGGGTTTTGAGCATTTCTACTTATTGTTGATACCTATACCCTTGGAGATACATACAGAAATGCTAGAGGTAGGTATCAAAATCTACTACTCCATCTGTGCTCAAGGTACATTATTTGGAAAGACAAAAGCCAAGGACTATAATACAGTATTGCAATATCCGCCTCTGCTAAATTCCAACTGTTCTCTTACTAACAGTTACATGCACGTGCATTCTGGTAACAATACAGCTTGTGCCTCATCCAAGACTTCAGAGATACAGAACAGTGAACAGAATACTGTATCCCTCTGACAAAAATCTCTGCTCATTATTTTCTTCGGCTAGTCTAATAATTTTCAGATGACACAGAGTATTTTTTTTTTCTTAAGGTTACTATTGGGGCCAAGAAGGATGTTCCCTCACCTTGTTTAGGGATAAATTTGGATTTGTGCTATATTGAGCCCACTAATAATCAGAACCTAAAATTATTAGATGCATATCACAGGAGCTTCACAATTACTATACCTATGGTATTTGAAATCCTTTGTCATGGGGGCATCTGGGTGACTCTGTCGGTTAAGCATCGGACTTCGGTTCAGGTCATGACCTCGATGTTCACGAGTTTGAGCCCCATGTCGGGCTCTGTGCTAACAGTTCACAGCCTGCAGCCTGCTTCAGATTCTGTATCTCCCTCTCTCTCTCTGCCCCTCCCTCATTGGCACTCGCTCTCTCTCTCTCAAAAAATAAACATTAAAGATATTTTTAAAAAATGTCAGCATACACTGACTATTAAAAAAAAGAAATACTTTGTCATGCCGTTTAGGAAAAACTAAGCACACTTACACAATACCTATTTTAAATTCTATGGTATACATGCTCTAAAAAGTACTTACAGTGTATCCAAGCTGTTCAAATGTTTGTACAATTATGCAACAGGTCTCTCTCTTATTTGATTACAAAACTATTTTGACTTTTGGGCCACAGTTAATAACTTTCAGAATAGGGTTACAGCTTCTATTATCAAGTTCTGCCTAATGCTGCCATCTAGTGATTCAGAGTATGACTGCAGGCAAAACACATTAAATTGCTGAGGTGCTCTTTCAGAAAAAGAGCTTTAACACAGAAGTGTAAATAGTCCTTATTAAAGTTCTGTAACAATTGTTAGTAATATATTAAAAATATAAATTATTTTGTACATTTTATTTTACAAATGTTTCAAAGATGTCACCCTACCAATCCCTTATTTAGGTCTTGTCATTTTGCCCTTATTTTAAAGGAGTCAAGATTTCTTTCATTCTGTTCCTCTTTAAGAATTTCTTAACGTTTTTATTTATTTTTGAGAGGCAGAGCATGAATGGGGGAGGGACAGAAAGAGAGGGAGATAGAGAATCCAAAGCAGGCTCCAGGCTCTGAACTTTAAGCACAGAGTCTGATGTGGGGCTTGAACTCACAACTGTGAGATCATTACCTGAGCCAAAGTCAGATGCTTAACCAACGGAGTCACCCAGGTGCCCACTCTTTAAGAATTTTTAAAGTATTTTCTGGAACCCATGGGGAAGGGGAAGAAAAAAAAAAAAGAGGTTAGAGTGGAAGAGAGCCAAAGCATAAGAGACTCTTAAAAACTGAGAACAAACTGAGGGTTGATGGGGGGTGGGAGAGAGGGGAGGGGAGGTGATGGGTATTGAGGAGGGCACCTTTTGGGATGAGCACTGGGTGTTGTATGGAAACCAATTTGACAATGAACTTCATATATTGAAAAAAATAAATAAATAAAGTATTTTCTGGAAGTATATATTTCAAAAAATTTTAAATACTCTCTGCTCATAAGAAAGTCAAGTCAACCATTCAGACTATGTCAAAAAATAATAGACCCTTTTCATTTTACAGTTTATTTCAATAGTGTAATAATTCTATATTGCACTGAATCATGGCCTTGTTATTTTATTTTTATTGAGGTAGAACTGATATAAAAATTATATTAGTTTCAGATGCACAACTTAATTATTTGGTAGTCATATGTATTACAAAATGATCACCATGGCAGGTCTAGTTAGTATCTGTAACCATATATAGTTACAGAATTTTCTTTCTTATGAGAACTTTAAGATCTACTCTCTTAGCAACTCTGATATATGCAATATAGTATTTTTTAATGCTTAATGAATCTGTGTGTCTTCCTTGCATGGGGGTCATGCTAATCTCTGTACCCTCCTGATCTTTGTATATGTGCTGCCAAAGTGATGTGCAATATCACTGCAATATAATCACTATGGTGTACATTCTATCGCCAGGAGTTATTTTTATCCTATAACTGAAGTCTGTACTATTGGCTCCTTTGAGCCATTTTCCCCACCCCCTCGGCCCCTGCCTCTGGCAACCATCAACTGTTCTCTTATCTATAAACTCGGTTTTGTTTGGTTTAAAATTTCACATTAATAAGTGCGATCAGGGGCGCCTGGGTGGCGCAGTCGGTTAAGCGTCCGACTTCAGCCAGGTCACGATCTCGCGGTCCGTGAGTTCGAGCCCCGCGTCGGGCTCTGGGCTGATGGCTCAGAGCCTGGAGCCTGTTTCCGATTCTGTGTCTCCCTCTCTCTCTGCCCCTCCCCCATTCATGCTCTGTCTCTCTCTGTCCCAAAAAAAAATAAATAAACGTTGAAAAAAAAAATTTTTTTTTAAATAAGTGAGATCATACAGTATCTTTCTCTGTCTGACTTATCTCACCTAGCATAATGCCCTCAATGTCCATCCATATTGTCACAAATGACTGGCTTTCTTTACTCTTAAATGAATATTCTAGTGGGGGGGGGGAGGGTGTGCACGCAATGAACCCCACAGTAAAGAAGAACATGGAATCAGAGATGCTCAGGGTTTAAAGGGCTTTCACAGGGACTTCATTCTTGCTACCTACTCAGTGTGTGGATTTCCTAGACAACAGCCCTGCCCTGTGCTTTCACTGCTAGAGTATCTTCAGTGTCCAAAGTGCAGCACCTCCCAAGCGAATCACTTTGCCTTGAGACAGTGAGTGCCAGAGTTACTGCTTACCAAGTCCAATAGCTTCCTGTAACATCTCTCTGTAGTCTTAATTCACCCTTGGCCATTTCTCTGCCCCCAAGTTTTAACTCTGAATTTTTTTGAGAAGGGGGGCAGAGGGAGAGGGAGAGAGAGAATCTTAAGCAGGCTTCACACCCAGTGTGGAGCCCGACGTGGGGCTAGATCTTACAACTATGAGATCGTGACCTGAGCCGAAATCAAGAGTTGGATGCCCAACCAACCGAGCCCCACCCCCCAGGCACCCCTGACTCCACACTCATAAAGCAGCCAGTAACTGAAGACTGTTCTCTTGCCCCCACCTTCTCCTCTCCTGCTCTCTCAACAATTTCTCACATGGCAGGTCTGCTTCCTCACCCATTCCCGATGTCGACCAGGACTATCAGATGCATACTTGTTGCCCTGGAATACCACGCATGGCATCTACAAGTACATAAACGTTAACTGGCAGTCACATCTTGATGCTATTTCATTGGCTTCCCATGGCTTTTCCAAACGTGACTGCCAAAACAATTATGACATTCAGTGCTCCACAGTTGATTTCTATAGGTTGAACAGAAAACCCGATGTTCTCTCTTCAGTGTTTTATATGTTCATTTTGAGCCCATGACTCCAGCTTGCTAAACCAGCTAATGTGTCATAGCTATTGCTCTTTGAAAACATGACCAGCAATTCCCCCCAAAACCCATTTCTCCCAAGTATCTCTAGGGATTTGGCTGCCTTGCAAAGGACTGTTTCCCAGCCTCCCCTATGGCTAGGTGTGACTACATAACCAAGTTCTTGCCAGTGATGTGTGAGCAGTAGTGACATTTACAACTTCCAAAGCACCTGGTGAAAAAGCAATCCCTCATCCTGGACTTCCCTTCTAATTCCTCAATGCTGGCTAGAAATGGAAACATTGACAGTCACCTTGGAGGATGACTGAGTCCCACCACCTCAGTCCCTTAATGACTTCCTAGAACAGAGTTCACTTACCTACCAGGTATGTTACAAAGAGAAAACGTATCTGTTCCCTGAGTCCCTGCATTCAGAGTTTCTTTGTTACAAGAGCTTAGCCTAAAGATACTAAAACATCTTCCCAGCTTCTGTAATTTGAAAATATGATGAGCAGACATGCTATATTTTTATTTTATTTTATTTTTTATTATTTTTTTCAACGTTTATTTATTTTTGGGACGGAGAGAGACAGAGCATGAACGGGGGAGGGGCAGAGAGAGAGGGAGACACAGAATCGGAAACAGGCTCCAGGCTCTGAGCCATCAGCCCAGAGCCCGACGCGGGGCTCGAACTCACGGACCGCGAGATCGTGACCTGGCTGAAGTCGGACGCTTAACCGACTGCGCCACCCAGGCGCCCCCATGCTATATTTTTAAAGCAATCATGGATAAACATCAGTCAGGACAAGCACAGAACAAGAACACTGTAAGAAGGTAAATGTTATTCTTCATTTTCATATTATTATAATAGCAGAGACAAACAATTCTCAGAGCATAAGAAAAAGGCACTAGCAAGTGGGAGGCTCTGAAGTAAGCCAATTCTGGAGCAGAGCTGGTTTCTGCCTACCCTATTTTACACCCTCCTGGATGATGGAGAGATGTTAAATACTCAAGGTACTCTTCAGATTAAATCACTGGGAAAGGTCCTTTAAAACCACATGGATTTTACTTGAAAATCTACCCTACCCTACCATTTAAAAACTTAAAGCTTTTCAATTAATCCTTACACGAGAATATGACAAAATGAACAGACTTAAAACCAAGCCAAAAAAATTTCTGTGTTTCACAGGGAACACTCAGAGTAAAAAGACAACCTACGGAATAAGAGGAAATATTTGCAACCATACATCTGATAAGGGGTTACTATCTGGAAAATATAAAGAACTCCTACAATTCAACAAAAAACAAACTGATTTAAAAATGGACAATGGAAGGGTGCCAGGTGAACGTCCGACTTCAGCTCAGGTCATGATCTCACAGTTCAGGAGTTGGGGTTCCACATCAGGCTCACTGCTGTCAGCACAGAGCCCACTTCAGATCCTCTGTCCCCCCTCTCTGTCCCTCCCCTGCTCACACTCTCTCAAAACTAAATAAAACAAAAAAACAAACAAAAAAATGGACAATGGACATGAATAGGCATTTTTCCAAAGAAGACATACAAATGGCCAACAAGCACATGAAAAGATGTTCAACATCAATAATCACCAGGGAAATGGAAATCAAACCCACAATGAGGTACTGCCTCACACCCATTAGAATCACTATTATCAAAACAAAACAAAATAACAAGTGTTGACAAGGCTGTAGAGAAATTTGTACCCTTGCACATTACTGGTAGAAACAAAATGGTGTAGCCATTATGGAAAACAGTATGGTGGTTTCTCAAAAACTAAAAATAGAATTAACACATAGTCTAGCAATTCTACTTCTGGGTATATACCCAAAAGAACTGGAAGCAGGGTCTCGAAGAGATAGTTGTAACCCATGTTCACAGCAGCATTAGTCCTAAGAGCCACAAGGTGGAAGCAACCCAAGTGTCCACCAGCAGCCAAATGGACAAAATCTGCTGTAACACAACAGAATAGTACTTAGCCTTAAAAAGGGAGGAAACTCAGCCACATACTACAACATGGATGAACCTTGAGGACATCGTGCTCAGTGAAATAAGCCAGGCACAAAGGACAAACATGTAGGATTCCACCTACATGAGGTATCTGAGGTATCTAGAATGTAGAGTGGTTGCCAGGGGCTGAAGGGAGGGATGAGAGTTGCTGTTTAATGCGTACACAGTTTCAGTTTGGGAGGAGGAAAGAAGCTTGGAGCTTGGTTGCTCCTCACATGAATGTACTTAACACTACTGCACTGTATTTCATGTTGTTTTATTTTCCTGCAATTAAAACATTTAAGAAACCATATCAAATTTGTTCCAAGGCCACCTTTACGTTGAACTCTTAGTAGAATATCAGGCACAAATAACATTTAAAATGGAATCTTCTCAAGGCCCTCGCCCAGGGATACCATGTTCTACAGAGGAAAATGGTTTCCTAAAAAAAAAATGTGATGAAGGCAGATCTGGTCTATAAGCAAAAATGTTTTATCAGAGGAATGAGGACATGTCCACTACTGAATACTACCCAATACAGGAATATTTAGAAATTAGCATGAAAATATTTTCATTACCTTCTACCGATTAACGGCTTTTTAAAAATTTTATTTCAATCTCAACAAGACTTCTGATCAGATAAAAGTGAAGAACCCCAAAGCCAGCTAATCACCTCTAGGGGGCAGTAAAAGCACAGAGTTTGTTGATGAGCCTTGCCATGTGGGTCTGTAAGGCAGAATGACATACAGGAGTGATCTAACACTACTTCCAGCACTACTAGCTGGGCCGGTTCTCCTCCAACAGTATATTGCAAGGATGTCTCTGATACTCTAATAATGTTTCTCCTGCTCAAACAGTTTAACCCCAGGGCTGGTACTCCACCATTTTTGGTCTCATTCTTTGGCTTACTATGTCTTTGTAATCACAGAAACATGAGGTATTCAATTCTGGGGACATGAATAGTTTTCTTTCTTACAGAAAAATAAACACATAGACACTAATCAAATCAACAGCCTATTTACTAAGGGCCTCTGATTGTGAAGCAGTCTGTTAGGTGCTCTGAAATCCCTGAAGATGGATGTGGCAGGTCCTTGTTAGCCAGACACACACACAACGTGATGAACAATACGAGAGAGGAGTGTGCCATCAAGGGAAAAACAGCCTCACAACCATAAGCACAGACATCAGGCACCTTTAACTCCCAGTTCTGAGAACCTCCGAGGACTATGAAGAGAAGAGGCAGGATGAAGCAGCTCCAGAGTCTGTGTCCCTGGGTCCCAACACGCACCCCTGCCGGCTGCCTTCTGAGGGTGGTAGCACCTGCTTCCTTCTCCTGTCTGTTAAGATTCTATTTAGACCGTGTGGCTCGCTGAAGGCAAGAGGATGTATGAGCCAAAGGTCATCAAGACTATCCGTGTGAAAATATAAGCAATAAGAAGATAACATCACTGCAAAAGTGTAACTGACTTGTCACTGGGGCCACATTAATTTTTCAGCATAAGAAACAAGAGTTCTGGCAAATAGCTCTTCTGAGTAACCCAGATCAGTGCAGTTCTATTACCAAGGAAACAAAAGCCCGCACAACTTTTCTGTCTTCCTCTGCAGGCTGATTATAATGCCTCCAAGAGGTTCTCTACTATCAAGAACGACAGTTCTCCTCAGAGAGAATAGGAGACCAAGTGACTGAGAGAGGGCAGTGTGGACGTGGCGTGTTCTCACGGCCGCACCTCCTGTCTGCTGCATATAAAAGGAATGGTTACAGGAGAAAGGTAGAAACAGATAAGCAAATCAGCTGGAACCATGGAACAATCTCCTAGAAATGGATAACCAAGTAAAGAATAAATAAAATAAAATCTGTTCAGAAGAGTAAGTTAACCTAAAGGTAAAGGAAAAACGAGTCAAACACACACACACACTGAAAACCACCACCACGACACAAGGCATGAACAGAGGGCAAAGGCCAGGAACGCGCAGGACCCCTTGGGGCTCTGGGTGCTTTGGTTCAGAGGAGGCCCCAGGCATCTATCTACACACACATTCAAGGCTCTCTGGGATGAGTTTCCCCAAATTAATCCCGGACACATTGAGGTTTCCGTGCAGAGATGTGAGGGCACAGAGCCCCAGGTCCACATCTCTCATCTGCGGGCCTACAAAAATTCAGAGGGAGACCAAGATAAATGACTCATCGCTGAGGGAAGAGTCCCTTAGAGCTGTACAGTGCCGAAGGTGGGAGACCCTTGCAGAAAGCCTCATCCCACGTCCCCTTTCTTCCAGGTGGGGAGAGTGAGAAACAGAGAAATAAACTTTTTTTTTTTTTTTTAAGATAACTCAACTAATCAGTTAGTGGTGGAGGCAGAGCTCCCATACTAACCACTCCTAGTCTGAAAATTCCCAGGAAAAATTTATATGCGCCACCAAGAAAAAAAAAGGGACATCTCAGGCAGGAGAGAGACCAAGAGAACTAGTATTTTGGTGTCTAAAACCATAAGCTCTAACAAATGAGATGATTCACAGGTAAGAACTGAGACAAGGTGTTTAAAAAAATTACTCCTAGAAATAGCTTCCAAGAAGCAGAGACAGTCAACCCAGTCTTTGCCAAGTCAAAGCTCAAGCTTTTTTAAAAACAAAAACAAAAATAGACACAACTGGGTGGCTCGGTCAATTTAAGCATCAGACTTTAGCTCAGGTCTTGATCTCACAGCTCATGAGTTTGAGCCTTGCTTTGGGCTCTGTGCTGACAGCTCAGAGCCTGGAGCCTGCTTCGGATTCTGTTTCCCTGTCTCTCTCTGCATACCCCCCTCCCCACCCCCACCCCCCACCTGGCTCACACTCTGTCTCTGTCTCAAAAAATAAATAAATAAAACATTTTTTAATTAAAAAAAAAAACAACGAAAATAACCTTTTTGAATATGAAATGTAACACACATACAAAAAAGTGCAGCACACCCTGGAAAATCCATATGCTTCTATTCCCTTCTCCATCCTGCTCTGCCCAGGAGGCCGAGGGCACAGATTCCATCCAAAGGCTCAAGGCACCCCCCACCTCCACCCCCAGCTTCTGCTGTGTTCTGCTAATGGGGCCTCACAGCAGGTTTAAGTGAAGAGAAGCCTGAGTTGGGGTACTTATGCCGTGGTTCCCTCAGGCTTACTGTCCCTCAGCAGAAAGTCATTACTGTTCTCCTGACAGCTGACTATAAGAGGCTTCTCCCTCCAGGTTCTAGTAACCTCCCCCTCCCTGGATCTCTTTGGGACTGAGCGGGGCGTGCACAAGGCAAAAGTCCCACCAGTTTCCCCTTTTCTCACAAAGCTCCGTTCTTTTGTCATGAGACCCTTACAAACAAGCACTCTTTGACTAACATTACTTTATTTTTCCTTGACTTATTTTAAATGTTTTCTATTGATATCCTTACAGATACAAGGACAAAACAAAGATATACAGCTTAGTGAATCACCACAAAACACACACTAGGGTTATTAGCAGGTGGGTCAATAAACAGAACTTGCCAGCCCTGGAATCTCTCCCGGTGTGCCCTCCTTCAAATTACATGCTCTCATAACCTTCCAGAAAGTTTCAGCACCTAAGCATGAATCCCTAAAACATGTTATTTCCATTCTGTTTGCTTCTTGAACTTCATATAAATGAAATCATACAATATAAATTCCTTCACGTCTGGCTTTTTTCACTTAACACTGTATACGTAAGACTTACCCACGTTGTTGCACACACCTTCTACAGGATTCATTCTGATTGTGAAAAGCATTCACCTGTATGTCTACACAACTGATTTATCCATTCTATAGCTGAACAATGGGGTTGTTCCTACAGCTACTGGAAATAATACTACTATGAACATTCTTATCTAGGTTTTCTGATACACAGGAGCATGCATTTCTACCTACGAGTGGAATCTGAGTCATAGGGTATATGTATCTTCATTTTACTACTTAATAACCAATGGTTTTCCAAATTTAAACTCCCACCATCAATGACCAAGAGGTCCCGGTTGCTGGAATGCACTATTTCCTTTAACTGTGAGACCAGAGTCTATAGAAGGCCGCTATGTACCTCACGATAACCACAGAGTTCTACTCAATCAGCTGTCCTCAGGACTCCAACTGGAACTCTAGTCAATTAGTGAAATGTCACACTGCCAACTCTTGGCCTGGGGTCCTGCAGGATTTCACTAGGTCCAGGACTAATGTCACTGTCACATAGCAGACTTTAAGATCCTCTAAGTGAGAGAATCCTTAACATCTTTAAGGAACTCTACTTTCATTGCTGATTTAGATCTACTTTGCCTAGAATTATATATCACTTTGGTTTTCTGGGTTCAATTTGTTTGCTGTAAGTAACTACCTGTCTATATGTCTGTAAAATTTTTAAACTGTACAAAAGTTGCCAAGGAAAAGGAATTTGAGAATTGCTAAATTTATAATACAATTTAGGGAATCAAAAGAAAAGGAGGATGGCTGTAAGGTGCTGACATTTTTCTTAAAAACAGATTTAGACAAATACTATCTCAATATTCTTTATCTAGAAAACACTATTCGATATAGCTCCCTAATTAAAACAAAAAACAAACAAACAAACAAAAAGCCAAAGAAGTCTGTTAGATACAAGTTTGAAAAAGAGAGAGGTAGGGGAACAGAAATTCCATAACCTCAAAGTGGGAAACCATTAAGGCCACAGTAAGAGCTACCCCCGCCCCCTGCACTAGTTCAGAGCACCCCTCACTTCCCTCACAACCCTCTTCTTGAGGACAGGCTGTCCACTATCCACCCCAGTCTTCTGTAGCAATGGCCTGATGGTCACCCACACGGGGAAAAACAAACAAGTACAGTGATCCCCTCGTTGCAATACTGGGGTAAGCAATTAGAACAAGACTCCCCCTTACACGTGCTGTGATAAACAGAAATACGTCAAGAACAGGAAATACAATTCTGTGGTATAGACAACCCTCTAATGCAGAGCATGTTTTATAGGGATTTACTGTATAAATCTAATAACTACATCCTTTCTATATGAAATTGGCCTAACTAAATTACATTCGCTCAAAAACTGGGCTCCAGTGCTAAAATACTCACTGAAGGCTTATAACATCTAAACCAGAATTCAAAAATGGAACTGAAAAAGACTATTTCATAAAATGAAGGGAAGTGAATCCCCTAGGATATGTGAAATCCCTCTTTTGCAAGGTGAGAAAGTTCTCTTTCACTCCTATTCCGAAATAAGTGAGGAAATCATAGCTGTGTGAATAGTCCCTGAATGAGGTAAATTCTTCTATCTGAATAAAAAACTCATTAGGCTCAAGTATTAAAGAAGCAAGCTAGACACTATGGAAGCTTAATTCTTGATCCATTGTTAACTTGCTGCCAATTGGTTTGGGGGCATTTTTTCTCACTGTGAGACTTTTCTAGCGTAAAGATATTGTTAAGGGCCAGGAAAGGCCTGGAACAGAGAATGATGAAGCACTGCAGGAGTCACAGAGAGGAAAGGAGGGTCACTGCCCAGTGCCTGAGTCTCCAAATCTGCCTTGTGATTGGCAAGTTCCCTCCCATAAGTTGGCCAAAGTGTCCCTGATGCCATCACTGGGCTCAGTGATCCACCCATGACTCCCTTAAAACTCCATTTCTTCACCTACTGTTTCAGTCACATGTTCAACCAATATTTATTTTTATTTTTTTAAACTTTTAAATTTAATTTTATTTTTTAAACACAGCGCGAGGAGGGAGGGGTAGAGAGAGAGGGATAGAGAGAATCCCAAGCAGGCTCCACGTGTAGCGCAGAGCCCAATGCAGGGCTTGATCCTACAACCCTGGGATCATGACCCAAGCCAAAATCAAGAGTCAGACACTCGGGGCACCTGGGTGGCTCAGTTGGTTAAGCATCTGACTTTGGCTCAGGTCACGATCTCGCGGTCTGTGTGTTTGAGCCTGGCATCGGGCTCTGTGCTGACAGCTCAGAGCCTAAAGACTGCTTCTGATTCTGTCTCCATCTCTCTGCCCCTCCCCCACTTAAGTTCTGTCTCTCTCTCTCAAAAATAAATAAAATTAAAAAAAAAGTCAGATGCTCAACTGACAGCCACCTAGGTGACCCTCAACCAATATTTATTAAATGCTTGCTACACGTGCACATCTACAACATATGTCAACCCCCAGAAAGCTCAATGTAGTGGAGGTTAAAAGGCAAGGAAATACTCAGCAACAATACAAACACAAGCCACTACAGGGGGAAATACGAAGCGCTAAAGAAGCTTACTGGGTGAAGAACCGACCCAGCTTCAGAGGTCAGAGAAAATCTCCTGGAAAAGGCAGCACTGAAACTAAGACCTGAAGGCTGAACGACAGCTGGCCAAGCCAAGAGATGGGAGTGCAGTGGTAAGGGCGTCTCGGGCTGGCAGGACAGCATGGGAAAGGCAAGAAGAGCAAACGCAACAGGCCTCCTATGACTGAAACGAGAGGAAGAGGGAAAGGAGCTGATCCACCCTCAAGTCACAGACTTACTACAGTTTTTATCTAAGGACAAAAAGCACACGGGCCCTCAAACTGTCTTAAATTAAAAAAATAAAAATAAAAATAAAAAATTAAGTTCATGTACGTTTCAAAACCTGACAAATCATGCATAACCAAAAATAAAGTAAAATTTTAAGACAAGCAAATGAGATGATGACTTTTTTTTAAGAAAAAAGAAAGTAAAAAATTTAATGTAATGAGGCAGGCGACGATTGGGGTTGCTCACTTCCCTTTCCATTGGTTTCACTTCCCTTCCTAGATTAAAATACTCCCAATATGTAAATTAATCCACTAAAGAATTCCAGTCCTTTCTTAGTAATTTTAAAATTTCTTAGTAATGTTTATACAAAAGGAATTATTTCTAGACTTCCATGTGACAGAAAAGGGATATGATGCACTGTGGACCAAAAAACAAAGCAAACCTATGTGGATAAATGTATATGTAAAGCAGAAGCAAATAAATGAGATTCCAATTTTAACCACTTAGAAATATTTTAACAGCAAAAGTGGATATTTTATGATTTCAAGAACTTTGTAGAAAAGGGTTAACTCTGTTTAGGAATATCTAAATTAGTTCTAAGTGCCAGGTACTATGTTAAACACTTGGGATTTTTCTGGTTTAGAGTCATCACAATCCTACCAGATGAGTATTATCTCTATCCTAACTGTACAGAAACTAAGGAGGAGCAAAGACTCAGAGGGATTAGGTAACTAGACAAAGTCACACAGCTTAAAAAGTGAAGAAGCTACACTATGAATCCCATCTTAGTCAACATCAAATCTCATTCTTGGGGCGCCTGGGTGGCTTGGTCAGTTAAGCGTCCGGACCCTTGATTTCAGCTCAGGTCATGATCTCGCAGTTTGTTAAGATGGAGTCCCGCATTGGACTCTGTGCTAACAGTGTGGAGCCTGCTTGGGATTTCTCTCCTCTCTCTCTGCCTCCCTCCGCCTCTCTAAAAATATTTTTAAAATCTCATTCTTTTTCAATAGATGATGCAGACTTTAAACATCAAAGTAAATGAACCAAATATATTTTCCTCTTTTTGTTTGATTCTCTTAAATATATGCCATCATTTCAAAGGGAGCTTATGCTAAGCATGACTTCATAAACAAATCACTTGTGAAAGAGAGAAACCACATCCAGGGTAAAGTCATAAGTTGAAAAAGCCTTATTTCAGATAGTACTTCCTGAAAGAGACAAAGCAGCAACTACAGCCGAACGAGTACCAACTCCTTTACCAGGCATTATATTTGAAACAACTTTGTGAAGCAACAGAAGGGCCTAAGACAAAAGAAATACTGCATTTCTTAGACACACCATTTCCAGAAAGAGCTATTTTAACACAAGATTTCTCTTTTACATTACTGGATATAATGAAAAATGTTCCTCTCCAACACAGCCTTTTGATGGGCAGAAGGTAAGTAGCATTTAATTTCATCACAGATTATCACCAAGTAATGCTATACTTCAGAGGTATATACTTCCAGGTATAAAATAAGTCATGGGGATGAAAAGTACAGCATGGGAAACACGGTCAATAATATTGTAATAAATTTGTATGGTGGCGACAGAAAAAAAAAGTAAGCTGTACTTACTAAATTTCAAAATCATTTGCCTCATTTTAATAATACATTATGGAAACTATGTTGGCAAAGGACCTTGAAATGAGTTGTGCTGTCATCTTCCTGCATTATTAATGACTTATTTATATTCAACATTGCTTTACATTAACAGTAAATGTAATTTTTTTCAACTTAAGGAACATGCTAAGATGATAAATCATTAAGTATATTTACAAGCCTTTGTCACCTGGTTCCACACTGTTGTCACACTGTTTCATAAAATGTACTCAAATGCTTTTTAAAAAAGAAAGACTAGAGATAATCACTGAATCTAAAGTTTTTGAAATGCTGACTTGAAAACCAATCACTTTTTAATATTTATCCAAAAATGTATCTGTGTGTACAGAGCATGACCTATCTGGTAATGCCTTTAAAACACGCATCACACATAGTTTTTTCAACCTTAAGCAAATGGATACAAGTGTTGGTGACATAAGAGCAGCTTGAGCCCAACGAGGGCTAAAAGATTTACTCAAAAAGGCTTTGTAACTATGAAATTTATGTGACAAAATTCAGGGATGAGGACAAGGGAAGTGAGCCCTGGAACAATATCAAAAGAGAAAAAAAAGATACAAGTTTTCATTTACATTATGATTGCTACCATTTTTAAAAATACAACGAAAAGTAAAAATAAGAGTCAAGACTCCAAAGTTATTCTTCTTTGTATGATACTGGAGTTTTAATTTCTCTCTGTAGTGCTTTTCTCATTTGACAGAAATTAATATTCTAGTCACACCAATATTTGGAAATTTTAGTATAGGCTATTAATACACAGAATTCCACTCCAAAATCATATCTAACTTAGATACTTGGCAAACTAGCTGTAGTCAGGAAGGAAGGAAAGAAGGAAGGAAAAAAGGGAGGGAGGGCGGGAACGGAAAAACAAACTCATACCTTGTGTGTGTCCACAGCAATTGCTCAAATTCATTTTAAATTATCAACAGCCCATGATGCCACTAACTGGACTGCTCACCACCCCCACAGCTCTCACTGAAGAGAGACTCGGGGCTGAATCAGAGACAGCCCACTCTGCAAAGTGACATTTCTGAAGGAAACTTTTCTTACACCTCCATGTTTCAAGGGGAGACCACAAGATTCCATTTCTTTGCAAGGGAGCTTATTTTTAAATCACTGCTGTTGACGTTGCACTGAGGATGATCGAAGTCTCACTCTGAGGGGCATCCCATCAATGATATTTACAATCACCACTAAACTCCTTTCCATTAGAAATGGACCCTCTTTTTGCATACACATAAAGTTATTGAGTGACTTCTAATTAACTATTTGTCTTTGATATTCCTTTTTACATTTAATTTGACAAATATACTTAAGTTTCTGTATCTAGATAGAGTGAGGGCATGAAAGCTACTACACTAGCTTCCGTGCACATCAACAACATCCACTTCTAGGATGCTGGTAATAAACACCATCTAGAGGACAGCATTAGGGACTCCCAGCTGTGCATTAAAAACGAGCTCATCTATTGTTCTAAGAGTCAGGTTCCTGATCTGTAGACCGTGGCACAACACACTGCTGTTTCTAGACCTACAATAACTGAGACAGCATAATACTATGAAGAAATGTTTCCACTTAAAAAAAAAAATAGGTTTAATGGCCAACCAAGCAAGTCTTCACTGACATACTGGAAAGTAGCTGTTGTGGGTCCTTCCTTCACTCCATCAATTCAGCAAACATTTTCTTATCGAGCACTTCCTGTGGGCTCCATAAGCAGTGGGAATACAGCAATGAAAAGTCCCTGCTCTCAAATGAGAATTCTTGTGAATTAGATACTTACATGGTTCCTTTATATTGGTTTTCTAATGCACATCTTATATATTAAGACTATATTTAATGAGTAAAAATTCATTATTTGGACATTATTAACCTGGGTCACAAAATATTTAAACAATGGTAAAAAGTAGCAAACTATTTTCAAAATTCAGAATGGCCTTCTCCCAGTTAGTCCCAATCAAAGAATGTTTATTATAAGAATACTTGCTACCCAATTTCACACTACAGGAAAAAATCATTTTTAAAAAGGTTATTCTTTAGGGGAGACGCAAGGTGAGCAGAGAGAGAAAAAATAAATTTGCCAGTACATTATAACACACCAGATCATTTTAATAGGTTGGTGCATATTAGTAATAATACCTAAGACATGAATTTCTTAATAAATACTAAGACACATATATTGTCTCTAAACATAAAATACTCTCACAATTAAAATCCATTGACATGCCAAGTATGAGAGTTTTAAGCATTTACTTTTCAACAAAAGGTTTTATTCCTCCTATTCTTCTTAACTATTTTGCAGTTTCTAGGTGCCATTCCCCCAACAAGCTATAAGATGACCACTCCTCATGATCAAGCTCAACCTTACCCTTCTAACACCTCACACCCAGAAGAATACAAGATCGCAGCCCTTGTCTTCTACAGCTGTATCTTCATAATCGGATTATTTGTTAATGTCACTGCCTTATGGGTTTTTAGTTGTACCACCAAGAAGAGAACCACTGTAACCATCTATATGATGAATGTGGCATTACTGGACTTAATATTTATAATGAGCTTACCCTTTCGGATGTTTTATTACGCAAGAGGTGAGTGGCCATTTGGAGAGTACTTCTGCCAGATTCTTGGGGCTCTGACGGTGTTTTATCCAAGTATTGCTTTATGGCTTTTTGCTTTTATTAGTGCTGACAGATACATGGCCATTGTACAGCCAAAATATGCCAAAGAACTTAAAAACACAGGCAAAGCCGTGCTAACATGTGTGGGAATCTGGATAATGACCCTGACGACCACCATCCCGCTCCTACTGCTCTATGAAGACCCAGATAAAGCCTCCACCCCCGCCACCTGCCTGAAGATTTCTGACATCATCCACTTAAAAGCTATTAACATGTTGAACTTCACTCGGCTCATATTTTTTTTCTTGATTCCTCTGTTCATTATGATTGGGTGCTATTTGATCATTATTCACAGTCTCCTTCATGGGAAGACATCTAAGCTGAAACCAAAAGTCAAGGAGAAGTCTATAAGGATCATCATCACACTCGTGGTGCAGGTGCTCGTGTGCTTTATGCCTTTCCACATCTGTTTTGCTTTCCTGATGCTGGAAGGGGAGGAGAACAGTTACAATCCCTGGGGGGCCTTTACCACCTTCCTCATGAACCTCAGCACCTGTCTGGATGTGATTCTCTACTACATTGTTTCAAAACAATTTCAGGCTCGAGTTATTAGTGTCATGCTCTACCGCAATTACCTTCGGAGTGTGCGCAGAAAAAGCTTCCGATCAGGTAGTTTACGGTCACTAAGCAATGTCAACAGTGAAATGTTATGAATGAAAAGAAGCTTTTGGTCTTTAATTTCTTTATATTCACTTTACTAACTACTCTAAGGCCAGTGGATATTCTGTATGATACTACCAAGTCCCTTCCCTCCTGAAAAAAAAAAACACACGTAACACTTTTGCGAGATTTTACTACTGTGGCAACATAATTAAATATTCTGAAGTATTCTCATGAACTCATTATTTTTATTTTCAAAACTTGTATAAAACATATTCTTGAGTTACTGGGAGAAAAATATCCAATTTGTACTTCATATTCAAGCCTTATCTAAATACACAGTTGACAACTTTTTGGATTTAATTCTACATGCAAGGGAATCGTGATTTCTACAAAGTCAGTAGGAAAAAAAAATCCACCTTCTTTTCAAAATACTTCAAATTTTCTTTTTGAGGGGGGAGAGTGCAAGTGAGGGAGGGGCAGAGAGGGGAACAGAGCATCCGAAGCAGGCAATGCGCTTACACACTGACAGCGGCAAGCCTGATGTGAGGCTCCAACTCACAAACCACAACATCATGACCTGACCTGAAATCAGATGATCAACAGACTGAGCCGCCCAGGTGCCCCCAAAATGGTTTAAATTATTAAATTATAATTTGATTAGGGGCACCTGGGTGGCTCAGTCGGTTAAGTGGCCAGCTCTTGATTTCAGCTCAGGTCACGATCTCACGGTTCGTGAGTTTGAGCCCCGCTTGGGGCTCTGTGCTGACAGTGTAGAGCCTGCTTGGGATTCTCTCTCACCCTATCTCTCTCTGCCCCTCCCACATGCTCTTGGCTCTCTTTCTCTCTCAAAATAAATAAATAAACTTAAAGACATTTTTTTTTTTTATTGTAATTTTATGGGCACTTGGGTGGCTCAGTCGGTTGAGCATCCGACTTCAGCTCAGGTCATGATCTTGTGGTTTGTGAGTTTGAGCCCCGCATCAGGTTCTGTGCTGACAGCTCAGAGCCTGGAGCCTGCTTCGGATTCTGTGTCTCCCTCTCTCTCTGCCCCTCCCGCACTCATGCTGCCTCTCTCTCTCAAAAGTAAACAAATATTAAAAATAAAAAATTTTTAGATTATAATTTTATTAAACCAAAACCAAAGCTTCATTTGGTTTAATCTATATTCAGGACTGGTGGTCTAAATTTTACAACATTTTGTGTTCTAAACACCAAACTTCCAGGATTCCTACACAAACAACTATGTTCAACCCATCACTGTTACTTGCCACAGACCAAAATCAGCAGGAACAATCACCTGAAGGGGCCTGCAAAGGCAAGTGTCCGCAGCCCTCCCCTACTCGGAATTTTTTTTCTTTTGGAAACAGACTATAGTCATTCAGTAAACACTGAGAGCCTACCATGCACCATACTCTACCTACAACTAATGCAGGAGACCTAATCCGAGACCCTGTTTCTGCCCAATAACCCAAGTTCATTCCTATGACATGAAATTTCTGCTGTATGGTGAACTATCATTCTCCAATATAGTTTAAGCTTCTTACGTGATCAAACATCACACTACAGGAGAATGATTTTTTTCCTGGGCTGTGTATCACAGTATAACAGCACAAGTCAGGGACCTTGGATTCTCATTCTAGCCTTGCCATTTAATTTCCCCTAATAAAGTAACAACCAAGTAACTTCCCATTAAAAAAATTTTTTTTAATATTTTATTTATTTCTGAGACAGAGAGAGACAGAGCATGAGCAAGGGAGGGGCAGAGAGAGAGGGAGACACAGAATCCAAAGCAGGCTCCAGGCTCTGAGCTGTCAGCACAGAACCCAACACGGGGCTCGAACCCACGAACTGTGAGATCATGACCTGAGCTGAAGTTGGACGCTTAACCAACTGAGCCACCCAGGTGCCCGTAACTTCCCCATTTAAAAAGAAAAGGAAGTGAACCATCATCTGTAAAGTGTATATTATTCTAAATATTATGGAAGTACGCAAATAAGCCAGCCATAACTTCCTCCCTGCTAAATCACCTTCATTACTCTTAAGATGATCACCTCCTATTGGGACTAAGAATCAAATAAATGCATTAGTTATAAATGGATTTCTATAATTAACATGGGTAAATTAATATTCTTTAAAAAAAGATAAACACAAAGGAGTCTAATCATAAAAAAGAGTTTTAATACTAGAAGATCCTTTAGATGATCTTCTAGTCTTATATATAAAGAAACTAAAGTCCAATGAGGTTATGTGACTTGCTCAGCTGAAGAACCAGGCCTACAAACCAAGTTCCTGTTATGTCAACCACCAATTTTTCAGTAATAAAAAGCAAACAAGCTCACAGAACATAAACATTCTCAAAGCTACATAAGATAAAGGAATCAAGGTGATAACTGAGATGTAGTTTCTCAACAAAGAGACAACTACTTGAAGTTTTTGGTTTGGACAGTCAAGTGAGCAAGATACCTTAACAAATATCTTAAAAATAGTAAGTATCTTTAAACAAATAATTATTTCTGGAAAAAAGGAAATAACTCCTGTAACTTATGTATAGGTTTATAGGTTTACAGTCATAGCCTACTCTCAACTATACAGTCTAATCTGTTCTTATGTATTTATCATTTTTAAAATTTTATTTATTTTTAAAGATATTATTTTTAAGTACACCCAACATGGGACTCAAACCCACAACCCCCAAATCAAGAGTCACATGCTCCACTGACTGAGCCAGCCAAGTGCCACTTATGTAATTTATTAAGTGGCAAGTTCTCTGCAATGGTTTTTCTCAATGAGAAGAACTTAATTTGGGAGCACAAAATACAACAAAAGAGGTGCCTGGCTGTCTCAGTGAGTAGAGCATCCAACTCTTGATCTCAGGGTCATGAGTTCTAGCCCCACATTGGGTGTGGAACCCAGTTAAAAAAAAAATACAGTGAAAAACTTTGTTGATACAAAGTGAAAATGTATGTTATGGTTTCCACAGTAAAACTAAATAATCTACAACACAATTACAAAATAATTTTATTAAGTGATGTGATCAGATACATTTTAACATGATGTGTAAAAACTCACATATTCTGGAGGCATTTGATTCTGAGAAACAATATAATGTCCACATGTAAATACTAACAACTAAAAAATAATGGGTATACAAGGACAGGTGTATGATGGGCAAGGAGTACTAGAAGCATCTGACATACATAGCTTTTAATGGACCTATCTTTACTTTCAAAACATAATGGTCACATTTTCTGAATTTCAAACAACACTCATGAGAATGTATCAGATGCTATGTATAATTTCTATGCAGAGCACTAGAAAAAGAAATGTACAGGCCTATGGTTCAAAGACCTTACTTTATAGTCTTGTGGGGCTACACTGTAATCAAGACTAGCCCTTCCACATTACAGAACGTGAGGGCATGAGTACATCAAGTAAAACCAGTCTTCCCTCAAACAGCCAGAAGGATGGCATGGAAGGCTCAGGTAATAATGACAATGACAATGACAATGACAACGTAATGTAATAAATGCTAGGGATCTTAATAAAGTTATTGGAATACACATAAAAGGACAATTACTCATGCCAAAGGGCAGCAGGGTGCAGAAAGAAAACCAAGCAGACATGGGTGTACGTATACACAGCATGTTAAGAAAGCTGAGTGACTGACGAAGTGACCTGAAACACAGGACTGGGGCCAGACTATGAGGGATTTGAAGAGAAAGAAGAAAATCAGTGTGAGGTTGTTACTGCTAGGATGTTTGCATGAAAGAGCTTACTTAATTCTTTCCACTGCCTGGGAAGTATACAGTACTGACCCCTCAATTTACACGAGGGTCATCTATAAACTGAGCTTAGGAAATGGAACATAAGAGAAGTAACTTGCTCAAGATTACACACACGTAATAATGTGAGAGAGCTGGAATCTCAAATCTGGCATATCTGATGGCAAAGTCTCTGCATTCCCACTATTCCAGACTGCTGCGATGCCATCTTGGAGGAGTCTGATTTTTATTTTGAAGGAAATGAGGATTTAAAGGATTTTAAAAGGAAGACTGGCATGGTCAAACTTGCATTTTGGAAGGATCAACTTCTGACAACATTGCATGGGATGCTTTGAAGTGAATAGGAAGACTAGTTAGAGAATTGCTACAAAAATCTAGGCAGGAAAAGATTTGAGTTTAGCCTGATCTGACAGCAGGAGAGAAGATGGGGTGAATGAGTGATTTACACAGGACTTCGAACTAACAGGACCCGGGCCCTATGCTGTCAACAGGGATGGAAGCCCAGAGATGAGAGCTCCAGAACAGGACAAATTTTCTCTGAGTCGTAGAAGGGACCAGGAAATATAACTCTAGCAAGATCAGGAGAGGAACATGGACTGGAAATAGAGAGCTGGGACACAAACAACAGATGTTAACTGTGAAGGAAGTCATGGGAGTGGGCAAGAAAGCCCGGAGTGAGCCACAAGCAGTAGAGAAGGTCAAAAAGGACCAGGAGAGAACAGTGTGCTGGGGCTCGAGGGAGCAGGTTAGTTCATGAAATAATGGGAGGTCAAAACCATGTATGAGCTACTGAAAGGTCAACTAAAACAACTGAAAATAAGCCACTGGCTTTAAAAATTAGTCAGTTACACAGGGGATAAATCACTGCAAACTATTCCCGAAATCATTATTGCACTGTATGCTAACTTGGATATAAATTAAAAAAAAAAAAAAAAATACATACGTAAAATTAAAAAATAAAAAAAAATGAGTTACTGGTGACATTTATAGGAGAAGTTTTTTTTTTTTTTTTAATTTTTTTTTTCAACGTTTATTTTTTCTTGGGACAGAGAGAGACAGAGCATGAACGGGGGAGGGGCAGAGAGAGAAGGAGACACAGAATCGGAAACAGGCTCCAGGCTCTGAGCCATCAGTCCAGAGCCTGACACGGGGCTCGAACTCACAGACCGCGAGATCGTGACCTGGCTGAAGTCGGACGCTTAACCGACTGCGCCACCCAGGCGCCCCTATAGGAGAAGTTTTAATAATAGTGAGGTTAAAAAAGAGAGAATTAAATAGAAATGAAGAATTGTAGAGAGTGCAGATAAATTTGGCATTGGTGGAAAAGAAAAAGGGTAACGAGATGTTACGTGAAAAATACTGCAAATTATAAAGCAGGCTGACAACAAAAAGAGAAGTTTCCTCTCCTGAGCTTTTGATGCTTCGCTACCATCAAATGAAAGATGTATTTACAAAATACAGAGTTTGTTGAAATAAAGATTTATGTTCCAAGAAGTCTGTTTGAGAAAGCTTTCAAGACTCTAAAAAGCCATACTGTAATGTCTCCTGATTTGAAAAGAGAAATATGTTCTCATTCAGGTGATGGCAAAATTAACATTCATGCTGTCTTCCAATATATTTCCGTAACTCAGGAGGCTGTATAAAGAACCAAAAAGAACTGGCCTAGATAAGAAATGTTTGGGGAAAACTAATGATTTAGTAACACTGCTGCTTTTCTGAATCAACATGGAATCATCCCTGATGACTACACTATTGTCTGCAAAAGCAGAAGAATCACTTCAAACCTCTCAGTGTGATCATAATTACAACCCCTGGAACTCAACAAAACTGTAACAATCTGACTCTGACACAGAACTTTACCTGTCTCCATTCAGATATCATTCAGAATCACACATTATTAAAATAGCTAATTTAATGAGCTCATTTAATGACTATGACTATAATTAAGTAAATCCCATAAAGTCTACACTGTAAATAGTAACAACATATGCATGAAGGCCATTTAGATCACTAGCTGTATTTTTAATGTAAACAAGCAAAGCAAATCTGAATTAAGATATATACAATATCCAAACAGTCCTCAAAAACATGCATCTAAATTAAAATAAGGCAGAAGTTAATACCCACAGAATTTTAAATATCTGATCTTTATTTCACAGTATCTCATCTCTCAGATACTTAATTCCACAACAGTCTAAGGTTATCTATATGTGCTAACTCTACTTTTAGATACTGGTTACTTCATAAACGATTTTTTTGTTTTGTTTTTAAAGAAGATCAATACAATATGAAAGCATATACACACACACACACACACACACACATACATATGTATATACATACACACATACAAACTCTGAGTTAGGTTAGACATTGCAGTCTGGCTACAAAGTTGTAAACTTTGCTTTCTCTTTGGCATAAGTATCTAAATAATATAAATTTTTAAAAACATCATTCTTCAGAAGCTTAACTTCAGACAAATTATTTCCTAATCTAATTAAATTCTGTATTTTTGTGTTTAATTACTTCACAAAACTACAGACAAAATTTCACGATAAAAATACAAAATTAATTCTCTCTTCTGGACCAGGACAGGAAATTCATTTAAAATTCTCTAAAAAAAGACTATAAAACAGATTCTGTTTCAAGAACATAATGAAAATGTAACTAAGTATACATTGGATTTTTTTTACCCATAAAATCAATTTTACTACATCTATGAGTTTAAAATATTCTTTTACTGATTTACAGTCACTTAACTTAAATCAGATTTAAGTAATTATTAAGCTAATCTTTGAGAGCTACTTACAATCCAGAAGGCAAATTCCCAGCTGCAGCAATACCAAAGGAATACCACACAGCCTCAACGAGGATGAAGTCAACCAAGGCCGACAAAACCCAGGAACCCAGCAAAAAGGACTAAAAATAAAACACGAAGAACATTATTGAAAGGAGTCTTTTTGGGGGTGTCAATGTGGCTCAGTCAGTTAAGCGTTTGACTCTTGATCTCCGCTCAGGTCTTGAACTCAGGGTCATGAGTTCAAGCCCCACACTGGGCTCCACTCTGAGCGTGAAGCCTACTTTAAAAAAATTAAAAGTAAATTAAAAAAAATTTTTAAGTGGTGTTGAAAGGAGTCTTTGAAAAATAAACTAACATTTATTTAATTAGAACCAGCTCTATATTACTTTTTAATATTTGTTTTTATTAGAACAGAGTTTTCAGAACGGGGGAGTAAAGCCATATTGGTCAAATGCATTAACACTTCCATAATTTCCAATATGGTAAAAAAAATAGATATTTATAGCATGATTTATTTTTAACAAGTAACATACAAACCATTAAGCAAAATAAGTGATTAAAATGTTATTAAAGTCAGAATCCTAATAAAAATTTTTATTGCCCACACACATCTGATATTATCTATTATCATTATCATTTTATTATGTTAGTGGCTTAAATTTAAAATTCCTTGGTTAATAGTCATGCTCCAAATCAGATAGAAGATCATATAATTAAAAGATAACTGTTAATAATAACACCAAGCTAAACAAAATAAAACTATTTAAAAGTAAGAAAACAAAAACATTTTTTTCCAGTACCTAAGTAGCAAAGGAAAAATACATAAAAACTTACTGCAAATTTTCTGCTTCCATATCTTCTTTCAAATATCCTAAAATTATAAATAAGCAGACTACTGCAGAAAGTATCTTTCAAATCAAGGCAAATTATTCTTCCACATATCAACCTCCAAATCTAAATGGGGATTTAAAACAGAGTAAGAGTAAGATTTGTTTAGATCTCTGCCTTACCAAATTTATTACATTTACTTCATACTGCTTATTTTCAATGCTCTAATTTAATAAAAATAATGACATACACACAAATGGAAAACTCCTCCATGTAGGCGGTCGCCACCTTTAGAGCACAGATGCCCATAAAGTGGAGCATTAGAAGGGGACTTTTGCCTACTTGGCCAGATAAACCAAATCAATCCCGCAAATCAGAAAGGTACCAACTGAGGGCCAAAGGGCCCTTCCGTTCCCTTGCAACAGTGGTTCTCAGGGCTGGCCATATACTAGAATCCCCTGGGGGGTCTTATTAAAAAGCACACCAAGGCCCAGGCCTACCACTAGATTTTTCAACTCAGTTGGTCTAGGGTGAGGACTTGGCATCAGTATAAGTGAGTACATGCATGTGTACGTGTGTTTGTGGGGGGAGGGTTAGTTTATTCAGGTGATTCTAATGTGTAGCCAGGGTCAAGAACCAATGCATTATAGCAACTGAAACAATACAGAGACTAGATTATATTCTGACAGAAAGCAGTGGTTTGGATAAATAACTGAAAGACTTTCAGAGGAACTTGACAGCTCCAACATTTACAAAGGTATTAATTATATCACTATGAAGAAAAGTTTCAGTGTTCCAGAAGTAGAGTATTATGCTTAAAATGGCTATTCAAGTATGTAGCAAAGAAAAGGTGGTAGGTTATATACCATAATTTGCACTAACACTGTGATATTGTGATTTATAATAAGAAATATAGATTTGGTCTTGTACTCTCATTTCTGGCACACAGCCCTTAAACCTTTGGAATTTCCTAAGCGATGAAAGCCATAAAGGGTGTCTTTTATTATGTCAATGTGTGACTTTTAGATGCACCTGAGAATGGGGCTAGCTGCCAGGGGAACCAACCTCAGGATTAGGGGGTTGGAACTCTCAGTCCCACCCTCTGACCTCCCAGGGAAGAGGCAGGGGCTGGAATCTGGATCAACTGCCAATGGCCAATGATTTAGTGAAGCTTCTTCCATTAATACCCAAAAGGCCAGGGTTCAGAGAGCTTCCAGGTTGGCGAGCACAAGGTGCCTGAGAGAGACCAAGGAAGCTCTGTGCCCCTTCCCCATCCCTTGCCCATTGCATTTCTTCTATCTGGATGTTTATCTGTGTCTTTTATCCTATCCTTTTGTAATACACAAGTAATTCAAAGGTAAACATGTTTCTCTGAGTTCTGTGAGCCATTCTAGCAAATTAATCAAACCTGAGGAGGGGGTCATGGGAACCTCTGATTTAAAGCCAGCCAGTCTTAAGTACTAGTAACAATTTAGACTTGCAACTGGCATCTAGTGTCCAAAGGGGAGATCATGGTAACCCCTAATCTGTTGCCACTTGGTCAGAAGCACAGGTAACAATCTGGGCTTTGCATGGTGGAGGAGGAGGAGGCAGCCTTGTGGGACTGAATCCTTAACCCGTGAGATACGACACTATCTCCAGCCAGTATCAGGAGTTGGCTGAATTAGAGGACACCTAATTGGTGTCCAAGAATTGCCTGGTGGTATGGGGAAAGCTCCTCCATTGGAACTGGTGCGAGAACGTCCCTTTCACACTCCCGACTCACACACAAGACCCAGCAGTAGCATTTTCAATGAGACCAGCCCATAAATCTCAAAAGCCATAGAGTTCTGCTCTTCCCAGAAGCAAAAACCCAAGGGAAATTTCCTACTTGATATAACCACCACTATAAAAGTAATTCATAGATTCACAATCTGTTAGACCTGGAAGAGCTTCAATCATCTGATCAATACTCAAACGTTGAATATAAAATTTTGAAATGTTAAGTATGAAAATGTTTCCAAAAATGTTAAGAATGCATACTAATGATTTAAAAAACCCAGATTTAACATTGTTTTTTCTTTTGAAATTGTAAATTGCATTTCCATGAGTAAGAAGTGAGAAGGGACATGCCTAGTAGTAAAAGGATATACTGCAACTGCTTCATTATAATCTGCTTTCCTGAAAATAGCAATACAAAACTAGAAAATTTACTTGCTAATGGAATATTAATAAATAATCATTTGTTAAAAATTTAGAGGCTTCAAGGGACTAAGAATAGCAGAAAAGAAATAGCAAGTCAAGAAAAAGTTCCGTCTCCTCTCCTCCCGCGGGCCAATAGAACAGAGCTCACCTGGAAGTCATCCTTGATGGCTTGGAGGTCATACACGAAGAACCTCTGACAGTGCGGTAGGAGGAGGGCCAGCAAGAGGGACAGGGCACTGGGGACCAGCAGAAGACCCTTGGACAGAGGGGCCTTATCTAGGAGAAAGAAAATTTCTTTCAGAATGATTGATTCTAAGATTTAAAAAACTACCTGGGCAAAAAGTAAGAGAATTCACTTCTATTACAATGAAGACCAAGTTTGCAAACTCTGGAATTTAGTTCTTATTAACATGTATTTTCAAAACCTGTACCTGCAGAGGTAAGTGATCAAAGGGCACCGGAAAACATGTGGAATTTGCTGGCAGGGGTTCACTGTTGTTTGGCTTTTACATGAGACCAAACCAAGTTTACAGCCAGTAACTTCCACCATTAAGAAAACAGTCACCAAAGTGTGAAGAAATAGAGGAGGATGTCTTCTATTAAATTGACCAGTTAGCTCCGAGCATCCATGGGGTTCACATCAACATTTATTTAAAAAATTTAAAGGGCAGTTAAAAGTGCTGCCATTGCTGACTACAGTGGCATGCTGAGATTTTCCCCCATGGGTACTACCGGGGCCCAAGTCAGTTTCTCATCTGAGAGCCGCGTCTGAGTCTTATACAGCCTTCAAGTTACAGCTCAATGGCCACTTCCTCCATCAGCCCCAGTGAACCATTTTACCCTCAGGGGCTTTTCCCCACTCTGCACCCTTGTTTCCAGGTACAGCCTGTCACAGCTCCTTGGACGTATGAAATGTTCAGATCATCAACAGGTAAGGCCAAGGGAAAGTATCACCGATGGCAACATTCTCAGATTGTGTCAAGTATACTTTAACTGTATTCATGAGAAATTCCTGGGAGTGAATCTACTAGTTACAGTTGGTAATGTGGTTATTGCACCCATTTAAGCATATAAAAATAGACCAACTGTTTCCTTTCTGGTAAGGTCTTGCACACATCTGAATTGGAACCATTAGTAAAAGGAGCTACGTGCTGTCTTCGTGACCCAGCTGCAATCAAAGCTCCAGGGAATCTAAAAATTGAGAGTTCCTCATTGCCTAGCATCTCAAAAGTACGAAAGAGCACTGTGGCTATGAGCATGACCAACCTAAATTCTATCCTGAGCCATTTAAGCTTTTATCTGCTCACCTACAAAATGAAGGGAAGAGAATCTACCTTAAAAGCATATGAGGAGCAAGTGAAACGAAGAATGCAGAGAGGGGAGACGGCTCTTGCCACCACACTCTCACCACCCAGGAGAAAGGGCTTCCTCTGCCCCAGGGAAGCTCCGTCATCTTTCTGACAGGGCAGAAGACGGAGTAGGGGTGATAGAGTTGCACCCTGAAGGGGCAGCGAGGATCCTGTTTCCTTCTTCAACTTGGGTTTCCACCTATCCTCATGAAATGGGCCTGACAGTCATTCCTGCCCCTACCTTGCCAGCTCAGGAGCAGCTTGATGTTACTGGAGGAAATCGTACGGCTGAGCTGCAACGTTTCCCTGCAGGTCCATGGTCTCAAACCTCAGTGGACGCTCTCCACCAACCAGCAATCTACTGCTTTTCTCCAACTTCTCATTTTCATATGACCTCCTCCCCTCTCCTCAAACCTCCCTGTTCCACACTCCTGACTTGACTCACATGTCACCAAGTGAAGAAATAAATGATGACCTCTGATTATTTCAACCATGCCCTAAAATTAATAAGCACCTTTTATAAACACACATTATCCTACACCCTGGGGTGCAGTAATTAATGATGGACAAAGTCCCACTCCTTTGTGGCCTAGACAGGAGAAAAAAGAAAATACACAAAGCTAGGTGATTATGTATTGTGTCAGAGGGAAACAAATGCTATAGAAAAATGAAGCAGGATAAAAAAAGTGTGGTGGTGTTACCCACCATGGATTTCCTGGTCTCTTTCCAGATACATGATAAGACTGCTTAGCCACTCATACCTGCCCCTAGCTGAAGTTAGGTATGACAACATGACTTGCTTTGGCCAAGTAAACGTGATAGATGTCACTCCTGTGGAGATACTTGAAGAGCAGTGAATGGTGTTTCCCTCTGCCAGTGCTCAAGATGGCAGCTAGGCTATGAGATGGATCCCAGAGTGAAGACAGTGTGGAGCAGACCTCCCAGGTGACAGAGGAGTACCTTAAGTGAGAAACAAAACTTGTCGTTAAAACGACAAGGTACCCAACATTTTGCAGTTGTTTGCCACCGCAGCATGACCTAACCTATCCTGATTTAGGGGAAAGCACAGTACTGATGGGAAAGAGGGGCGTTGTTTTACATAAGGTGATTCAAAGGCCCTTGTGATATGGTGACATTTGAGCAGGGACCTGAGGAAGTGGGCCTTGCAGGTATCTGGGGAACTGTATTTCTGGCAGAGAAACAGCAAGCTTTGAGACAGGAACATGCTCAGTACGATTAAGCAGCAGTAAGGATGCCAAAGGCAGCTGAGAGCAAAAGAAGCAAAAGGCAGACAGGCAGGATATAAGGTCAAAGAAATGGGGTAGTGGACAGTGCAGAGCCCTGTAAGCCAGCATAAGGACTTTAACCTTTCCTCTAGGAGTGACAGGATATTTGGGGGGATTTAAGGAGAGGAATAACATTATCAGTCATGTTTTCAAAGGATCATTTTGGTGGCTATATTGAGAAGAGATTATGGGAAGGCAAGTGTAGAAGAAAGGAGACCATTTAGGAGGCTATCATGATAATCCAGGAAGGGGTGAGGATGGCCTGCACCATGGTGGTTTAGGTAGGGGTGGTAAGACTGGTAGAACTAGGATATGCTCTGAAGGCACGGCAGGCAGATTTGCTGGCTGACTGGGTGTAAAGTACGGGCAAAATGGAGAAGTCAACGTTTTTGTTCTGAGCAACTGGAAAAACTGCTGCCAGTTACTAAGATGGAAAATCCCAGGGCTCCTGGGTGGCTCAGTCATTGGGCGTCCAACTCTTGATTTTGGCTCAGGTAGGTCATGATCTCACAATTCATGGGATCAAACTCTATGTCAGATTCTGCACTGACAGCACAGAGCCTGCTTGGGATTCTCTCTCTCTCCCTCTGCCCCCTACCTCGAAATAAATGAATGAATGAATGAATGAATGAATGAAAGAAAGAGAAGAGAGAGAGAGAAAGGAAGGAAATTCCATCATCCTTGCCTTTCCTAAGTGTACAAGACCTAGGCCCATCTTGAGAATATTCCCAAACCCCATCCCTATCCCCACTTGGCCAGCGCTTTACCCTCTACACCAATGCTACCCAAAGTAACCAGTCCACGAACTGCTAGCAGTCACACAGTTAGGTATGAAGTTTGCAGCAGAATGTGAACCAGCACACTGCATCCTTCAGGAAGTCTCACTTTGAAGAAAAAAAAAAAATCAACTGAACAGAACATGTGCTTTGCTCAAATGTCACCTTATCTGTGAATACCCCATGTAACTAACTTTCTATCCCCTTTGTTCTGGATTATTTTTTTCATACCACTTATCAACAACTGACTTATTAAACAGTGATTCATCAAATCTATGATTCAAACTGTAAAATAAACCATTATTTTAGGTGTCACTAAAAAAGAAACACTGCCTTACAAAATTCTAAGATGGCATCAATTATAAAATTCACCCAATTTTAGAAACACTAAAATGTGAAAAATGCAACTTAGAATCAAGAAATAGGTTTCTTTGTGTGTTGCTTCTTCAAGGCAGCAACTTTGATATATTCACTATTGCAGTATCCCCCTTGCCTGGAACAAGCCCTGGCCCATTAAGGCAGTCAACAAATGTCTGTTTAATGAAAGGTGACTGATGTATAAGAGGTGCTCAATAAATACTGGTGGAAGCCACCCAGTGTCCATCGATGGATAAGTGGATAAACAAAATGTGTTCTACACATTTAACAGAATAGTATTCCCTCTTGAAAAGGAAGGAAATTCTGACACAAGCTACAAGAGGGACAACCTTTCACACATTATGCTGAGTGAAATAAGTCAGAGACAAAAAGATAAATACCATATAACTCCACTTATATGAAGTACCTAACTAGTCAAACTCATAGAAACAGGATGTAGAATGGTGGTTGCCAGGTGGTGGGGGAGGGAGGAATAGGGAGTTGTTCAATGGTTACAGAGTTTCAGTTTTACAACATGAAAAGAGTTCTAGAGATAGATGCACAACAACAATGTGAATGTACTTAATGCCACAGAACTGTACCCTTAAAAATGGCTGAGATGTTGATTTTATGTTATGTATATTTTACAACAATTAAACATCAAGACAAAAATAAATAAAATACTTACTGAATTAATAACTGATCCTACTTATACAATCATTTTAATTCTGGCCTAAACAAACCCCTAAAAATACAAATCTGATAACTTAAATCAGGTAACTCTATCTGTAAGTCCTCCTCTTAAGATGAGCAAAATCAGGATCCCAAAATCTATGCACAAAGCAACAATATACAAATGTCCCAGAAATCCCACACCATAGGACTATGGACAGCAAGATGTACAACCAACTCATGATGTGTATATTTCACTATATGAAAATTTTAATCCCCCCCAAAAGAACTTTAAACAATTATTAAATTCAAGTTAATGACATGTTTAAGAGTGTTTAGTGTGTTTAGAGATACAGTGCTACAACTTACTTTGAAATACACACAAAAATAAGAGAGACTGATGAAATAAACAGAGGGATGGATATGTGATAAAGCAAATACAAGAAAATGTTGTAGAATCTAAGTTGGTAGGTCCATCGTGTTAACTGTACCATTCTTTCAACATTTAAGCATGTTTGAAAATCTTCATAATAAAACATGGGGGGGGGGGAGGTGCACACAGTGAATCACAGAATTTGAAAGCTGAGAAGAACCTCAAAATACATACAACAAAAACTGATAGAACTGAAAACAGCAACAGATAAATCCCAGGTTGGCTGCTTCAGCACTCCTCTCTTGGTATCGATAATAAAAGACAAAATCAGTGTTACGGACTGAATTGTGTCCCCCCAAAATTCATATACCCCAACCCTCAATGTGACTCTATGTGGAAACAGGGCCTTTAAAGAGGTATAAAAGAAGCCATAAAAGTCGGGACCTAAGAAGACGAGACATCAGGGATGCACACATACAAAGACCATGTGAACCCACAGGGAAACAGCCACCTACAAGCCCCGGAGGAAGGCCTCAGGAAAAACCAAACTCGCCAACACCTTGAGCTTGGACTTCCAGTCTCTCAACTTGTGAGAATATAAATTTCTGTTGTTTAAGCTATGCGGTCTGCGATATGCTCTTATGGCAATCAGTGAAAATACATAAGACTTGAAAAACAACATCGACCAATTTGACCTGAATGACTTTTATTGAACACTCCACCCAACAACAGCAAATTACATTTTTTTTTCGAGTGCATTTAGAACATTCCCCAAGAAAGATCATGTTCCAGGTCATAAAACTCACCTCAATAAATATAAAGAAATTAAAATCATACAAAGTATATTCTCCAACTATAAGAGAATTAAACTAGAAAATAACAGGGGGCGAATGGGAGGCTCAGTTGAGGGTCTTGGGTCATGGGATCGAGCCCCACATGGGGCTCCATAGTGAGCATGGACATTCTCTTAACATTCTGCTTATCATTCTCTCTTTTCCTCTGACCCTCTCCCTTTCTCTTCTTCTCTGAAATGAAATGAAATAAAAAAACAACAGAAAGATGGATGGAAAATCTCCCCCAAATTAGAAAATAACATATATAGTATCTAGGTCAAAGAAGGGAGTCACAAGGAAAATTAGAATATATGTTAACGACAATGAAAAGTGAAAGTACAATCAAGCAAAATTTGTGGCCTGAAAATAAAGAGGTGTTTAGAGGGAAATTTATAGCATTAAATGCTTATACAGGAAAAGAAAGTTCTCGAATAATGATATAGGCTACAAACTTAAAAAAAAAAAAAAAGGAAAAAGAAGAGCAAATTAAACCCTAAGCAAGTAGATCAAAAGAAATAATACATGGGCAGGTCAATGAAATAGAAAACCAAAATGTAACAGAGAAAAAAATCAATAAAACTAAAAGTGATTCTTTGAGATCAATGAAATTGATACAACTCTAGGAAGACTGATCAGAAAAAAAAAAAAAAAAAAGGAGACACAAGTACCAATACCAGGAATGAAGGAGAGGGCATCACTACAGATCCCTTAGACATTAATAGGATAATAAGAAGTTGCACAACATTGTAAAATGTACATAATGTCAGTGGACTGTACACCTAAAAATGTTTAGAATAGTAAATTTCATGTATGTACTTTTTAGCACAAATAATTTTTTAAAAAATAGGGGAATAGAAATGATATTTTGTCCCTTTACTTGACAACTTAGATGAAATCAACAAATTTCTTGAAAGATACAATCTACCAAAGCTCACTCAAAAAGAATTGGGTAACTTGAATAGTTCTATAGAACTACAGAAATGAAGAAATTTAATTTCTTAGTTAAAAGTCTTCCAACAAAGAAAACTCCAGACCTGATGGCTTCACTGGAAAATTCTATCAAGTATTTAAGAGAAAAAGAGTACCAATTCTGCACAAATTTTCCACCACAAAAAAGAGGACAGAACAGTTCCCAATTCATTTCATGAAAACACTACACTGATACCAAAACCAGACACACATTAAAACAAAAGACGGTATCTCAGGGACAGAGATGCAAAATTCTCAACAAAATGTCAGCAAACTGAATTCACCTACACAGAAAAAGGGTAAAACATCAGAACCAAGTGAAGTTTATACCAGGAATGCAAAGCAACTCAATATACTTCACCATATCAATAAAGAAAAATATACCACATAACTCTGTTCACATCCTGTACAACTATCTGCTTATTTTACGAAGTCACTTTTTGTCAATTCATGAGACAAAACTGGCCACATACTGCTGTGTAGTTAATGACAGGCTGTCTCCTTGATCAAATCTTACTACTAATTCTACCCAACATGTATTGAGCACTTACTAAGAGCAAAGTACCATACACAGCACTTTATGTGTACTACCTCGCTCCTGACACTCGCACCTCAGGACCTTTACAGCTGCTACTCCCTCTACCCAAAATGTTCTTCCCAAGTCCAGTGTATCCTCATCATTCAAGTCCCCATTTCAAATAGCATCTCCTCAGACTGGCTTTCTCTTATAACTCATATATTGCTCTGGAGCACATCATCCTATTTTATTTATTTTATAGCATTTTTCACTATTTGAAATCCTTCTTTGCTTACTTCTTGGTCTCCTTCACCGGAATATAAACTCTATGAAGGTAGGGTCCTTGTTTGTCTAGCTCTCTGATATATTCCCACGCCCAGAACAGCACCTGGCACACAGTCATGTTTCAGTGTATTTGGTGAATGAATTATGTGAGGTAGAAACCACCCTCTCTAAATGTAGATACACGAGAAAACTGTGACTCAAAGAGAAGCTACCTGTCCATGTCTTGGAGTTCCATTGAAAGTAAAGGGCAAGACAAAGGTTTATAGACAGGCGGTGTATTTTGGAATGTGATCCCAGGGAGCAGGAATTAAGGACATGGGGAATCAAATAGGGAGGGAGAGTCAGTGCAAGGATTCATTATCAAATTGGGCACCACTACAAGCGATAGATGTTTCTGACCAGTATTTGATCCGCAGTTTTTTCTTTTAATTTTTTTTTTTCAACGTTTATTCATTTTTGGGACAGAGAGAGACAAAGCATGAACGGGGGAGGGGCAGAGAGAGAGGGAGACACAGAATCGGAAACAGGCTCCAGGCTCTGAGCCATCAGCCCAGAGCCCGACGCGGGGCTCGAACCCACGGACCGCGAGATCGTGACCTGGCTGAAGTCGGACGCTTAACCGACTGCGCCACCCAGGCGCCCCATATCCGCAGTTTTTTCTAAGAAGCCTTGTGAATATATCTCAGAACCATGACCTAGGGAAGACAGAAAAGCATTTTTATCCATCATCCTTCAATAGTCTCGAGTGGCCACAGAAAAGAAGCCCTGTGGGAGGAACAGACAAATACACTTTGCCAAACCAGACCAACTAATCCAAATAAGACTGTAGAAAAACATGGAATAAGAGGTGAGGATCAGTGCGCTGAAATGCTGTGCGAGGTGTCTGCTATACTGGCTAGGGAGAGGCAGAGCCAGGTTCAAACCCTGACGATCTGACTGCAAATAAAACTGCTTCCTATGCTGCACTGACACCAAGCTCCAGGGATAAAAGGGACTTTCACCTGCATGGTAGGTTTTAAGTGAAAGACATATACAGTGACAAACGTCGGTACTAGAAATCAAAGTGGTGCCCTATATACTAAAGTCAATGCAACTGTGACTAGAGACATAAAGACTGCAGCTCTGCAACACAGAGCAGTGGATACTTATTAAATGCTGAACTGATCGAAAGTTTTAAAAAATACATAAACCCTCTCATCTAAAAAATATATATATTTATCTAGGAATTTAGCCCAAAGTAATTATTATGGATGTGCACAAAGATTTTGCTACAAAGATACTCATCACAGCAACGTTTATAGTAGTGAAAAGACTAGAAACGACATGAATTTCCAGCAGGAAAACGGATAAATTATGTTCTATCCGTAAATTGGAATAACATTCGATTTTATTTTGTTTTTTATCTTTTTTTTCAACGTTTATTTATTTTTTTTGGGACAGAGAGAGACAGAGCATGAACGGGGGAGGGGCAGAGAGAGAGGGAGACACAGAATCTGAAGCAGGTTCCAGGCTCTGAGCCATCAGCCCAGAGCCCGATGCGGGGCTCGAACTCACGGACTGCGAGATCGTGACCTGGCTGAAGTCGGACGCTTAACCGACTGCGCCACCCAGGCGCCCCAATATTCGATTTTAAGTAGCAGAAAACTATTTCATGCATTGGGAAGATAAATAGTAAGTACGCAACATTTCTGGCAGGATTATTATATAATATTTTTAAAAATAGTACATTAGTACGTGAGTTTAAGAAGCATCTATCAAAATATTACAAGTGGTAATCTCTGAATGATCTGTTCATAAGATATTCAAGTTTTTTTAATAAAAAATAATTTTTGTTTAGTTAGCTACTAATTCAGTAAAAAGTTTCATGAAATCCCTATGCACTGAGGTAAGGCAAGTCACTAGCAATCTTCTGGCCTCCCTGTGAGTAGAGCCAGGAAGTGGTTCATACATGAAGTAACCAAGCAGTGATCAAATTAAACTTTAAAAAAAAGTCACTTCTCTGCAACAGGTCCTTCCACCTCTGAAAATAGAGATGTTATAAATTTTCAGAACAGACAATGCATTAATCTAAAAGTAAAGCTGCAAAACATCTATGCCCAAGATAATATAAAACAGCAAAGTTTAAGATACTTTCTTTTGGGTCATTCACCTCTTCGGTACAACCGAAGTACACAGCCATCTCTTTGTGGCAGTGCATAGCAATCAGGCTTTGTTGACTATGCATCATCCTAAAATAATTATTACAGTATATGTGGATTACTTCACACCAGGTACTGTGCTTAAAAAAGCACTTTCTGTACACTGCCGTCTCAGTGAATGTTTACCGTAATCATGCGGCAGCAATTACTTATCTGCATACTCTAGGTGAAAAATAGGCTTAAAAAGGTTAAATTACTTGCCCAAGGTCACAGCTAGTTAGTTGAGGGGCTGAGATTTAAACCTAGTTCTGCCTTGACTCTAAAGAAAAAAAGGTTTTCTAATGTAGAACAAGGAAATATGATATCTTGATATCATGGTCCATGGTCCAAAAAGATTTTCATTATTACTATTTTTAGTGCTTTGCATGTTATCTTTTTGGTTCCTCAAAAAATTAAACACAGAATTACCATCTGAACCAGCATATCTACTCTTTGTTATATACCCAAGAGAACTGAGAACAGATGTTCAAACTAAAATTTAAATATGCACAGCAGCACTATCATAATAGCCAAAAAAGCGAAAACGCCCCCCAAATGTTCATCAGCAGATGAACGGACAAACAAAATGTGGTCTATCCTTACAACAGAAAATCATTCAGTCAGAAAGGGACTGTAGTGCTGATACCTGCTACAGTATGGATGGACCTTGAAAACATGTTAAGTGAATGAAAGCAGCCACAAAAGCCACATACTGCATGATTCCATTTACATGTAATGCTCAGAATTTAAAAATCCATACAGACAAGAAGCAGATTAGTGGCTGTCAGGGGAAGGGAAGAGAAGGGAATGGTGAGTGGCTGCTTAATGTGGGTACTGGGTTTCTTTTTGGGGTGATAAAGGTTCTGGAATCGGACAGTGATCGGTAATGATTGCACAACAACATGATGTACTAGAAGACAACGACTGAACACTTTAAAATGGTGAATTTTGTCTTATGTGAATTCTACCTGAATAAAAATACATGACTTTTCCGTACTAAGGACACTAACCACAGATCTTGCAAAGCTTAGCCATGTGGGCTGTAACAGAAGCATCACAGCTAATGAGAGAGAGAAGGGCTGGGACTGGGGGGATGAAGGCAGCAACCCAGCAACTCCACCGTCCCCACAAGGCGCCCATGTAAAAATACACTCGTCAAAAACCCCAGTGTGGTTCACACCCCAGAGGGGAGAGGCCGCCATATCCTATCATATTGGTTTTCCTATTTCTGACCACCTGACTATTTGGTAAACTTCTCAGGGTTCCACAAGAATACTGTCTCATGAAGTAACTTCCTGAAAGTTTTCATCAGAAAGGGGCTAAAGCAAAAATAAATGTAGAAGTCCAAAAAAGTGCAATAACCTGGGCACCACAAGGGACACCTGCTTCCGTTATGATTTTTTCTTTGGGCCTCCAGGCTTCCCAGAAGAAAACTCAATGAAACTTATCTTCAGTGACCAAGTTAGGGAGGAACGAGAGTGCCTTCTGGTGTAATCTCAACAAAGACTTCCATAAAACTGCCTGGGAATCAAAAGGTCTCAAGTTTATTTTTGTTACATTCATTTCCCTATGGTGTTCAAAAGTAAAACGCTGTAAGCCACCCACAAATCCACTCCTGTTCCTCATGTACCGAGGACAATTCACTGACACTGGGCTCCTGCCACGCTGACTCCTCCTCAGAGAGGTCACCAAACAACTGGGCAGAGTGCCTGGCTCACAAGGGCAGCCAACACATGCTGGTTACTGGACCAGTGCTTGTAAAATGTATCAGGGAAGCGAACAAGAGAAAAGACTAATAACAATTTCAAAAAAACAAGCAAAACAAAGAGGCAAGGAAGAGAACGCGCCTTTTGTATATTGATACAAAAATATATTCTGTACCTAAAATGTTTAGAGAGTGTGAGTTAGGTGGGAAAAAAGGGCAATAAAATTTGAAAAGAAGTTCTAAAACAGGGCATAACACAGCGGCTTGCATGCCAGAGAAAAGTGTGTCGTATCTGCAACTCATCAACAATGGCATCAATCACTTTTATTTTGGTCCTGCCGCTATGCTGGACGCTACTCAGGTTTATCCTTCTTAGGAAGATTTTACACAAACATTAAGCTTTTCGTTAAGCATAAAAAGCAGTAATTGTTAAAAGTGCTAATCAGACAGGGAATACAATTATAATAAAATAATAATTTAATTTTTTTTTATTTTTACATTTATTTATTTTTGAGAGACACAGAGAGACAGAGCACAAGTGGGGGAGGGGCAGAGAAAGAAGGAGACACAGAACCCGAAGCAGGCTCCAGGCTCCAAGCTGACGGCACAGAGCCCGATGCAGGGCTTGAACTCACAAAGCCCAAAGAAGAAAACTATGAATGTTACACATAAATAGAGAATAAATTATCCAACAGTAAGAACAACTCTGAAAAAGTGAATGAAGAGGTTTGTGCATAGTTCTGAACTCTGCAATAAACTCTGAGAGAGAGAGAGGAAAAAAAAAAGTAATTTTAAAAAAGGGAAAAATGTGTGGTTATTGGCAAGGAAATCTGTTCAAGTCCTAAAAAGGTCAGGCAGGAATCAGTGAAACAGGGGAAGTAGATGGCATAAAGTACATGATCAGTAGACTTCTGTCACTTAACAATTCAGCCCGACGTTGCCACACTGTCATCTTAAGACATAATCAAACGCTGGATTTCAGTCTTTAATACTCCAACTTTAATACGTTAGAAAGTCGGGCACCTGGGTGGCTCAGGGGGTTAAGCATATGACTTTGGTTCAGGTCATGATCTCATGGTTCACGAGTTCAAGTCCTGCACTGGATGAGCTTGAGCCCAGCTTCAGGAGAGCATGAGCCCCGCCCAGCTTCAGGAGAGCATGAGCCCCGCTTCAGGTGAGCCCTGCTTTTCTCTCTCTCTCTCTCTCTCTCTCTCTCTCCCCTTCCCTCCCTCCCAATCTCTGTGCCCTTCATGGTATTCTCTCTCCATCTCTCTCTCACTTGCCCCCTAAGCTGAAAGAAAGAAAGAAAGAAAGAAAGAAAGAAAGAAAGAAAGAAAGAAAGAAAGAAAGAAAGGAAGGAAGGAAGGAAGGAAGGAAGGAAGGAAGGAAGGAAGGAAGAGAAAAGTCGGGTGCTTTGGGTGGCTCAGTGTGTTAAGTATCCGACTCTTGATTTCAGCTCAGGTCAAGATCTCACAGTCATGAGACTGAGCCCCCGTTTTGGGATTGTCTCTCCCTCCTCTCTCTGACCCTACCCTGCTCACGGGTGCATGTGCACACTCGTGCTTTCTTTCAAAATAAACATGTAAAAATAAATAAATAAAATGTTGCACATTAACTTTCCTCCTCACCCCCAAAAGCCTCACTACCAACACACGAATCAAACAAAACACATCTGTGTGGCCTGCCCCTTTTCAAAGCCTGGCCTAGAGAATCGCCAGAGAGGGAATGTCTATCAGAGAGATGTTAATTTAAGAGAGGGCTGAGCTGAGGGGTGCCTGGGTGGCTCAGGTGCTTAAGTGTCCAACTGGATCTTGGCCCAGGTCATGATCTCGCAGTTTGTGGGATCAAGCCCTGCATCAGGCTCTGTATTGATGATGTGGAGCCTGCTTGGGATTCTGTCTCTCCCTCTCTGTGCCCCTCCCTGGCTCCGTACTCTCTCTCTGCCTCTCTCTCTCAAAATAAATAAACTTAAAAAAAAAAAACTTTTTAAGAGAGGGCTGAGCTGTAAAGGCCGAGTACAGGGAAAGTGTGGCCAGTAACAGCTTCATGACAAACCATAGATGGTTCTACATGTTCAAAGACCTAATGAATCTTTGAATGAACAATGGATGACAAATAAGGATACCACAGCTACAAAGATAGACACTAGAACACCTGATTAAGACAAATGGGAGAGGCAGTTACCTATTCAGCAGATGTTTAATGTAGACTAAATGGGCCTATTTTGGGAAAAGATGCAGGCAGAACATATTTCTGCAGGGTAGAGAAACCCAAGTCTGATTTGAAAGTTTTGAGGATCCAAGGAACCTCTCCCTTTTGGGTCTGGTGGAAAAGCATAAGAGAACCAAACTTAAAATCTATTTGTTTGGACTTGTATGTGGCGTTTGGGCACCTACTCTGTGTGTGAGCATGCTACTGACATCTCTAATCCCCAGGGGCTGAAACTGGCTAGCTGATGGGGACAAAAGCCCCACTTAAACTCTACATACTAAAATTAATTCTAAAAGGATTAAAGCACCAAATAAAAGCAAGGAAAACAAAAAGACAGCTAGATGAAAGTTCAAGGTGACAGACTCATACACCTGTCCACTTTTCCTCCCTTCTAAAGTTATACTGAAATAAGAACTCTCAAAACACCAGAGAAATGTCTCCTTCCAGAGTCCAGGGAACTAATCAATAAACACCAAGACCTCGGGAGAAGTATGACCAACAAGAATTACTCATCAGAATAATTTAGAGTATTTCTCAAACTTCAGTCATTCCCACTGTAGCACCACAATTTTGCTATATCCCAGTATCACCTATCATTTAATATTTTCTTTAAATCATTTATGATTTAATTAAATAAGCATATTTTAATTGAAATTTAGTATTACCACAATAAATGGAAAATAAGTGTCAGTCTGTCATCAGTAGGTGGTAAATACAAAAATAAACACACTTTACTAAATTCTTACTAATATTATTGCTGATAGGAAGACCTGGGCCTGCCTCCTGTTCTCTGCTACCATAGGAAATGAGCTGCTATGAGAGAGGTTTTCAGACTAGTATCTGAGACTTGCTCTTTGATACAATCAAGATGAAAAAGAACTTTCTGAAAGGGAGTCATTATCTTACCTTTGTGTCAATGGCACTTCACGTTGGGCCCACATCCTGTTTAAACCATCTCCGTACCGTAAACACCACACGTGCACAGATGACAGCTGGGCCAGTAGGCCCTTCCACCAAACCCTGCCCTGAGACACACTTTCTCACATTTCTTCCCACACACGGCCATTCATTCATTCCAACACTCCAGATAGAAAAAAATCTTTACCCCAAAATAAAATCTAAGAAACGCTCTCTGAAGAAAGGGGGCAAAGTACTTTGGGAAGACACTGAGAGGGTCAGAAAAAAAGTAGAAAAGAGCTTGGGGCAACGTCAAACTCCCAAAGCAGATGGCAGCCTGGGTGACAGACAATGGGGGGAAGGGGTAGCAAGAGAGTTTACTCAGGAGTAAAGCTCACAGAAAGTGCCAACCCCACCTAATTTTGCTGACTGAACAGGATTCTCACCATCCCTTGCCTCATATAGGGAAACCACCCTATCCACGTGCTACACACACTTGAACACGGCCTACAATCAGCCCCGACATTTAAGGTTTGGGCCTGATGGAGACAAAGACCTACCCACAAATAATGAGGAAACCCATACTAGCTACTTACGAATTCAGTCTTTCACTATGTACAAGAACGGCCAAGCAAGTATCCAGAAAGTTCACTACCTGTGTCCTCTATATGAAAGCTTACTCTGGGAGAATGTCCCTAGCCATCAGGGAAAAAAGATAAAGCCAAGAAGAAAATGATGCAAGAGTCAAGAAACAAATGTAGTTGAGTTTAACTTAATTTTTTTTCTTTTCTTTCTTTTTTTTTTTTTTTTTAAGAGTTTATTTTGAGAGAGAGAGAGAGAAAAAGCATGAAGGAAGGGCAGACGGGGAGAGAATCCCAACTACGGTCCACGCTGTCGGCGCAGATGCAGGGCTCAATCCCACGAACTGTGAGATGATCTGCGCTGAGATCAAGAGTTGGGCGCTTAACCAACTGAGCCACCCAGGGACCCCGAGTTGAACTTAAAGTAGTGAAGACCACCAAAAGAAATTAAACTCCTTGAAAAAGCACATGTTTTCTGACCTAGGGCTTTATGTCCTTCTGACTCTAATTACACATCCTGGTTCTACCATAAATATGCAATCATAATAACATAAATAGAACTATTGGCTTTGATTTTCTATATAAAAATTAACTTACTGATAAAGCATGGAAGGCTTCATTACCATTACAGAACAGACTGTAAGCACACTTGGCATATAGAGAACACAAATCAGGAATTAGAGTACAGAAGAGGAACCCATGTTCTTGGTCCAATTTCCCATTTTCATAGTGGAGTCTACTGATAGTTCAAAAATTGGTAAATCAGAAAAGGGAGTTTCCTCCATTATTTAAAATCATAAAGGTAACCACTTCAAGGAATAACCAAACCAAAACTAAAAGATGAAGGAGATGTTGGAGGTGTGCAAATTCCTCATCTTTCACAACGGGGAATCTATAAACGGAACAAGTCATTGACAAATCAGTAGAGGCATAACTATATCACTTAAAGCTATAATAGTAGCTATAATATAAGCAGCAAAGAAAAAGGAACTTAAAAGTAGTTCTTCCTACTGAGGAGAATTCATATTATATACTTACTTATTGTTACCATACACTTATATTACCCATATTAATTACACACGCACATGTGTGCGCACAAGCGCGCGCGTGCGCACACACACACACACACACATTCATAGGGAAAAACAATCTACAAGAATACACTCCAAACTGTTGTTGGCATTGAGAGAAAACTTCACATTTCACTTCCTCCTCCTCTGGGCTATTTGAATTTGTACCAGCAGTATATAGTATCTTCCTAATTAGGAAAAAAGATACAAAAAATGTTAGATGAAAATTCAACAGATCTCAGAGGCCTAGGACTCGATTAAGAATAAATTTGGCCTAATAAAATTTACGAGCTAAATCCCTTTATTTTAATGACTTATTTATGAATGAAAAACTTTATATGAAAAAACTTCATGAACAAAATTAAAAAGCAATTGACAAATGGTTAAAATATTCGTAACATACACCGAGACAATAGCCAAAACCCTTAAAGGCTTTTATAAATGAACTTAATAAAACTATAATATTCCAGTAGAAAAAAAAATGGGCAAAGTACATGAACAATCAAATCTGTTCAAAAATATATTAAAATGGCCAGTAAGGGGCGCCTGAGTGGTTCAGTCGGTTAAGCTTCCAACATCAGCTCAGGTCATGATCTCCTGGTTTGTGAGTTCGAGCCCTGGGTCGGGCTCTGTGCTGACAGCTCAGAGCCTAGAGCCTGCTTCACGTTGTGGCTCCCTCTCTTTCTGCCCCTCCCCTGCTCGCGTGCTCTCTCTCTCAAAAATAAGTGTTAAAAAAAAATTTTTTTAATGGCCAGTAAATATGAAAGGAGAAAAAATTTCACTCTCTCAAAGAAATGCAGATTAAGACAACAATAAAATGCCATTTTTTTCATCTCTTAAGTGGCAAAAATTATTTTAACTTATCATGCTCAACTGTTACAAGTGTGGTCAGACAGATATGCTCCTAAGCTGATAAAAAGGATGTGATACATCCTTTCTGGAAGGATTCAGGAATACAGATCAGAGCTTTAAAATGTTCCTCTTCTTTCTTTGATCCTGTAATTCCACATCTGTGATCATTTCTTTAGGATGAAGTCAAAGATATGATCAATAACTTAGTGATAAAGATGTTCACCACTGTTTAAATGGGGAAATGCTGGAGAAAAACATTTTAATACAACCTTTTAGGATATTTCAAAGTTATGATTCTGTATCCAAGACCATTTCAGGGAAGCATATTTGAATGCCATGTCTGTGTAAAGCCACATACACACACATGTAGGCATGTACACATGTGTGAGAGAAAAGAATGCTCAGGTAAACACTGCACAGAAGAAGTCTAAGGGAAGGAGCACTAAGCTGTCAGGGGTGGTTTGTCAGTGGGGGAGTCATTATGTGGGACCACTCCTTTCTACATCTGTATTTGTATAATGTCCGAATTTTCTGCCAGCAGGCACGTTTCAGTTTTGTAATAATGCAAAACAAAACAAAGTTAAAAGCCAGCTTTGAACACTATTAACGACACAAGGCAAATTCATTTAAAAGATTAAGTGAAAAAAGCAAAATACAAAACTGTACACAGGTCCAACTTTACTTTTAAACTTGTTTCTATACATACATATAGGTGACAAAATTTACACAACACCAATATGTAAAAAGGAATGAAGTCTGGGCAGTACCGTGACATGGAATTTTATGTTTCTTCCTTATAGTTCCCAAATTTTATTCAATGAAAACCATCTCCAGTAAGTCTTAGAATCAAAGAGTTGATAAAGTCAAATTTCTTTGTTGCAGGGCCACTAAAGGTCTCAGAAGTACTAATTTGCCTTCTCAGTCTAAAAAAAACAGTACGGCTGGCAACATTAGGACCATACTCAGCTACAGAACACTTGCCAAAAAGTAATACTGTGCTCTTTGCACTCTATGGTGCTACATTCAAGGGACCAAAATGACGTCAACACTGGAAAACGTCTGAGAACAATGGCAACATAACTTAAAAACTCTTAAGAAACATATCTGGGAAAGAGAACAATGATTTAAATGAGGGTTAAATTTTAACTCTCATTTATAGTCATAATTTAAATGAAGGTTAAAACTTAAGCAACATACAGAATAACTATAGATAAAAACATTGTATTGTATACTTGAAATTTGTTGAGAGTAGATCCTTACATGTTTTCACCACACATACACATACACAAAAAGATAACTATGTGAGGTGATGGATATATTAATTTACTTGATTTCAATACCATTTCACAACAGGTACATATAACATAAATATATAACACTTTTATTTGTCAACTGTATCTTAATAAAGCTAATAAAAATAAACTAAACAAGTGGTACCTCACTGGCTCAGTAAGAAGAGCAGTCAACTGTTGATCTCAGGGTCCTAAGTACAAGCCCCACATTACATGTAGAGATTATTAAAAAAAGAGTTGGTTAAGGATCCAACTCTTCATTTCAGCTCAGGTCATGATTTCATGGTCGTGAGATCAAGCCCCATGGAGCCTGCTTGGGATTCTCTCTCTCTCCCTCTTCCTCTGCCCCTTCCTGCTCATGCGCACTCGTGCTCTCTCAAAAACAAATAAACTTTTAAAAAATCAGCTAAACATTATATTACTTGACTTAAAAATAAACTTAAAGCAATTTTTTAATTAAAAAAAAAAAATGGAGCACCTGGGTGGCTCAGCTGGTTGAGTATCGACTCCTGATTTTGGCTCAGGTCATGATCCCAGGGTTGTGGGACTGAGCCTCACACTGGGCTCCATTCCAAGCATGGAGCCTGCTTGAGATTCTCTCTTTCTCTCCCTTTGCCCCTCTCCCCTGCTCAGCTCTCTCTAAAATAAATGAATAAAATAAATAAATACAGGCCCAAGGGAGACATTTAAAAACAAAACAACAACAAAAAACTTAAGCAGCTCCTCATTCTACCAGAGTTCCACAAGGCACACTTTAAAAATGCTGGAGTAAATTATTTACAAGATATTCTTTATCAGATTGTACTTACTTATTAAAATTCTATAGAAATGCATTTTTTAAGTTTATTTATTTTCAGAAAGAGAGAGAGCATGCATGCACGAGGAGGAAGGGGCAGAGAGGGAGAAAGAGAAAGAGAATCCCCAACAGACTCCGTATACAGTGTGGAGCCCGACGCAGGGCTCGAACCCACAAACCATGAGATCATGACCTGAGATGAAGTCGGACGCTTAACCAACTGAGCCACCCAGGCACCCCTAGAAATGCATTTTTAACACAGCCTGATTTAAGGTAGGCTCCATCATCATTAATATGACTGATACTGACACAACCTGAGAATGGAAGAAGATAATAACTTGACTAATAAGGGACGAAGAGAGAAAAAAGAAGAAAATGCAAATAACTATAGTGTATTAGCTATGACAAAAAGATCCTAATTAGGACATAAAACATCCCAACTGAAAGCAAAACAGGATCTTGGTTCCTACTTAGAAAGAAAGAGGGAGACGCGGGGGTTGAAAGGAACATAGTAGAACACAGGAGCACATCTACAGCAGTCAGGACACAGAAATGCAGTTTTCCAGGACTCGGAAAAGAGCTCCACTGCAAAGCTGACTCACTAGACTACAACTATCTCAGTGGTCAAGAGAGAGAAGTGTAAATAATACTTCCTTAAGTCTGGGAAGCAGTATTGTGCATTCATTTCAGAACACAGAAAGTGGACTCATATTGACTAGGTTCAAATTCTCATCATGCTTCTTACCAGCTATGTGATCTTGGGAAAGCCACTTAAATGTCTGCGCCGAAGCTTCTTCATCTGCAAACTGGGAAGAATAATCCCACTACCTCATCAGGTTGTTCTGAGAATTAAATGAGTTAATAGACGGAAACTGCTTAGAACAGAGGCTAACAGTAACTGTTGCATGATATGTTACACAAACAAAATTTACAGTTATAGTGTGACATAAGTAAAACTAACAACTCACACTTAATAGTCATTAATTGAAAATTTTTAAGAAATCATATAGATATGTAGACCCCTCATTTAGGTTATGGCTCTTTCTCCCAGGAATTTTTCCTAAGGCTTAGAAGTTATATTGCCATAGCTCCTAGCCATTTTCCTTCAAGGGAAAGGGGAATAAATTTACATTAGTTTTGGAAGTAGGCAAACCTGGGTTCAAATCCTACCTCTTCTTTTAAAAAAAAAAAATTTTTTTTTTACATTTATTTATTTTTGAGAAACAGAGTGAGACAAAGCGTGAGTGGGGGAGGGACAGAGAGAAGGAGACACAGAATCTGAAGCAGGCTCCAAGTAAGCGGTCAGCACAGAGACTGATGTGGTGCTCGAACCCACAAACCGTGAGATCATGACCTGAGCCGAAGTTGGACACTCAACCGACTGAGCCACCCAGGTGCCCCCAAATCCTAACTCTTCTACATATATACTAGTTATGTGATTTTGGATGAGTTATGTTCTGAGCTTCAAAGTATTCATTTGTGGCAAAGATAATAATACCTAGCATTACTCTGAAAATTAAATATAATAACTTAAGGAAAACAATCTTTTCTCCTTTAAATTGTGGTGAAGTTATACCATCCTTTGGGGTTGGAATTTGGCAGCATGCATCAAAAATTATAAAATAATACAGTTTATTTATTCTTCTTTCACCTCTAGAAACATCTGAAAATTAAGATACTCTAAGCATCACTATAATAGAAAAAAAAAAAGAAAGGAGAGAAGCACAAACCTAATTCTGTAAGAACAGCATACTTGGAAAATGCTTATGACAAAGGAGAGAAAAGCAGAATACACACATAGTCACTGATTGCTTTTTAAAAGTATTTTGTGTGAAATAAACTCAAGTTACAAAATAGCATTTGAGTGTGATAAATTTATTTTTAATTATTTATTTGGATATTTACTTTTGCATTAGAAAAAGTATGAAGATAAATACCAAAATGTCAGTAAGTGCTATTTTTATTTCTTTCTACGACTTTTCCATATTTCAGAGTTTTCTAAAATGAACTTTATTCAATTTATCGTAATAAAATCAGTTCATTTAAAACAAGACTATAAGGAGCGCCTAGGTGGCTGAATTGGCTAAGCATCTGTCTGACTCTTGGTTTCGACTTAGGTCATGATCTCATGGTTTGTGAGATCAAGCCCCACACTGGGCTCTGTGCTCACAGCACAGAGCCTGCTCAGGCTTCTCTCCCCCATCTCTCTCTGCCCCTCCCCCACCCCCCACTCGCTCACTCTCTCAAAATAAGTATTAAAATTTAAATATAAAAAAACCAATTACATAAATATCTTGAGGAAAATATGAAGAAAAAAGAAGAAAAAGATGAAAAAATCAACGGAAATGCTTAACAGTGGTTTTTCTCTATCTTTCAAACTTTCTATAATGTGATTAATTACTTTGAGACTGAAAAAGAAACACTTTTTTTTTTTTTTTTAATTTTTTTTTTCAACGTTTATTTATTTTTGGGACAGAGAGAGACAGAGCATCAACGGGGGAGGGGCAGAGAGAGAGGGAGACACAGAATCGGAAACAGGCTCCAGGCTCTGAGCCATCAGCCCAGAGCCTGACGCGGGGCTCGAACTCACGGACCGCGAGATCGTGACCTGGCTGAAGTCGGACGCTTAACCGACTGCGCCACCCAGGCGCCCCAAGAAACACTTTTTAAAATCATTCTCCCTTGGGGTGACTGGGTGGCTCAGTAGGAAGGGCATTCAACTCTTGACCTCAGGGTCATGAATTTGAGCCCCATGTTAGGTGTAGAGATTACTTAAGTAAATAAATATTTTAAAAAATAAAAAATAAAGCATCCTCCCTCAAGCTTGTCCTTCCCTAATTAATACCTGTCTTTCCTTCTCAGTTAAAATTCTTTTTTTTTTTTTTTTTTTTTAACATTTATTTATTATTGAGAGACAGAGACAGAGCATGAGCAGGGGAGGGACAGAGAGAGGAGGAGACACAGAATTCAAAGCAGGCTCCAGGCTCTGAGCTGTCAGCACAAGGCCTGACTCGGGGCTTGAACTCAAGAACTCCTGAGTTGATCATGAGTTGAACTCATGAGAGATCATGACCTGAGCCAAAGTCAGACCCTTAACCGACTGAGCCACACAGGCGCCCTCAGTTAAAATTCTTAAATAATATCTTCCTTGAGAGTTTCAAGGATATACTGTACTCCTCAAAAACTTAAGAAATGTAGGAAATAGCTTATCCCCAAGAGTCAAGCATTAAAGGCAACTGTGCAGGGTTTGGGCAACCCAAACCTGATGAATTAATCCTTTACTGCAACAAATAATGAAATCAGAGCAGAAAATATAAATTCTAATGTCACCTTTCAAGGGCCAGCCAAAATGATTCTTGGCCCCCAAAAGAGAAACACAACTAGAACAAGATGATAAAACTGGAGTTTCCATTAAGGTACCAAATACAAGGGCTGCTGCACACCAAAGGGAAGTTCTACACCAAAATGCAGGATTTACAAAGAAAACTAATCTAATGCAATCCCATGGCTGTTAAGACTCCTCTCAGCCTTATCATGAAGATAGAAAGAGTGGGTGGAACAGCAAGAGTTCTCTGCTGAACAGAGGGCATGAGGAAAAAGATCTGTGGAGTGCGTATCCAAGTGCGGTGAGTACAACTACACCCTCACATCGAGCTGAGTCGGGGGCTCAGGGGGCCTATTCAGTGAGCTAAATATGTGATGCCTGAGGTGACATGGTGCCTTTCCACCTCGGTAAACCAGAGAAGAAGAAGAAGCCAAGTTGATCACAGGGTTCACATGCACAACCAAGGCAAAGAACCCAGCAATTCCAGAGAAGCAGAGATGCACCGCATGCAATGGTCAGCAATGGGGTCAAGTCTGTTTCAGTCCGACAGTGCTCTTAAGCAAGCCAAAAGGACTCCAGAAGGAGGAAACTGCAGGTGGACCTAAGTTCCTAGGAACTAAGGAAGAGTCATCAAATAAAGTCCACCAACATAAAGATGCGTCCCCCCGCCCCAACCCAAGCCCAGGGGAGTAGCGGGGACGGTAGGCTCACAGGAATCTAAAGAGCCCACAAGAGGGTCAGCTTTAACTAAAGAACTATCCTATTTCCTATTCCTTCCTCCTCCCACACCACTCAGTCTAGAACCTAATAAGATCAGAAACAGAAAATCTGAGACAGAGGGGAACACAAAAAGAGTAGAAGCCAATCACAGCCTTTTCTCTCACAGCAAGTGGTTGCCAAGTACAAGTCTTAACTGGGAGAAAGGAGAAAACGTCTTACCTTTGAATGAAGACTGAAGTGCTGACTAAAATGTTCAACTGCATTTTTTTTTTTTTTTAAATGTAGGCCCCATATCCAACATGGAGCTCGAACTCACAACCCTGAGATCAAGAGATCAAGATCAAGCTCTACCAACTGAGCCAGCCAGGTGCCCTTAACTACATATTTTTAAATTTAAGTTGAGCCTGTATTTTGTGACTTCTATTTCCTAAGATTAGCGCCACCTGAATGTATCTTTCGTCTTTTATTTACTACTGAATTCCAAGCATCTGGAAGACGGGCTGGCCCACAGAAGTGCTCATTAAACAGCTGATGAATCAATAACTTGAAGAGTGAATAAACAAGTCATAGATCTGATACCTTATCATAAAGACAAAAAGCTTTCCAAGCTGCATACACTTTAAAGGGATGGTGACAGACAAAAATATTTGATCATCTCCCACAAGTATTTAACACACTGAATACGTAAAGAAAGAATATGTCAGTAAAAACACAGCTGGGTACTTCTTTAGAGCAAAAAACAGCTGCAGTGGTAAATTGTCGAGGTGTCCATTTCAGCATTTTGCAGGGGACAGAGTATGCAGACCCTGAATGACCCCACCCGTCACTATAGCTTGCCCATCTCCAGAGTGAGATAAATATCCTTAACAGTCACTGACACTACTGGACGTTGTATGCATCTAACTCCCCTAACCACATCTGACTCCAAGCTCCCTAACTGGTGGTTTTGGATCAAAACCAGTTTCTCTGGTTCCACCTCAGCTCAAAACTGTATTTCTCAGTCTAATAAATTTGTACTGGCTCCCACCTCAGGGCTGTGTGAATTTAGTTACAGCAAGATACCCAAGCACCTAAGTCTTCAAAGGGCCAAACTGAGCTGTGTCTCCCCCAGATTCCCTCCCCAGCTGTGTGTCCCTATGGTCCACTCTCCCTATTTCTACTCTCCACCTCTGGTTCACTCCTTACCTCAACTAAGCAGGTTTCGACCCTAATGAGCCACTGAAACTGCCCTCTTTACAGTAACCATACCCACTAATGCCAAATCCAGCAAACGCTGAGGATATGAGACAACCAGGTGAGTATGGAATTTAAAAATAAAAGTCAAGGAGTAAAGAAGTTTAGAAAGAAATGTTCACCAAAGCCAATGCAAGAAAACATTCCACTAAGATAGGGACTGGGAAGCACCCAGTAGATTCACAGGTGTGGAAGCCCCTGGTCACCTGGTCCACGGTAGTTTTCATGGAGAGGTGGGGCGGATTCCGGCTGTGGTGGGTGGGGTACAAAGCCAGTGGGCAAACCCTGAAGAACAGCTGATGAACTGTAGAGGGCTAAAGAGTGCAGGGATGTGAGAAAGGAAATCAAGCAAAGGTCATCTTTCAAGGACTGTGGTTGGGAAGAAGAAACAGCAGTCAGCAGCTGGAAGGTGCAGGATAGACAGGTGGGTTAGGCTTTTGCATTTTTCAGAACACACTCAGGAAAAAGATCCAGTTGAAAATCCCTAACGCCTGGGTGCCCGGGTAGCTCAGTGGGTTAAGCGTCTGACTCTTGATATCAGCTCAGGTCATGATCTCATGATTCATGAGATCGAGCCCTGCATTGGGCTCTGCACTGACAGTGCAGAGCCTGCTTGGGATTCTCTCTCTCTGTCCCTCCCCCACTCATGCTCTCCCTCTCTCTCAAAAAAAATAAGCTTAAAAAAAACCAAAAAACAAAACCCTAACCCTGATCTAGGAGCTTTACATACACTAACTTTTTAAATTTTTTTTTAATGTTTATTATTTTTGACAGAGAGGCAGAGACAGAGAGCAAGCAGGGAAGGGACAGAGAGAGAGGGAGACACAGAATCGGAAGCAGGCTCCAGGCTCTGAACTGTCAGCACAGAGCCCGATGCGGGGCTTGAACTCACAGACCTCAAGATCGTGACCTGAGCTGTAGTCCGGCCGCCCAACCGACTGGGCCACCCAAGCGCCCCTACACACACTTTTAATCTTCACAACAACTCAATAAAACAGATACTAATACTCTCTCCTTTCCACAGGCAGGGGATCTGAAGCACTCTGGGAGTTTCTGAAAAGCCCCCTACAGTATCAACAAGAAAAAGCGCTAGATTTAACCACGTGCCGGGCTCATGCTCTCAGAGCAGCGAAGGAAGAAGTGGCAATCGGCAAAGGCAGTAAAGAATGAATTATCAAGAGATGGAGGGTGGGCTAGGGGAAGGGGCTTCATTCTTTTAGCCTGGGGAAAAGGGAAAGGAACAAAGTCTGTATGCCAAACCAACTCACTCATCCCTCAAAACTCAACCAGAGTATCACCCACTCCACGTGAAGTCTCTGACAACTATTAAAGTGTGGATATAAACAAGATAGAGAGACACCGTGCCCAGGTGACAGCCCTTATTTTGCGGGTCTTTTAAGAGTGATATGGGTAGAGACTGGGAAGAGTCTTGAGGATAGGGATGAAAGGGTAAGGGCCCAGGGAGACGACTGAATTCAAGGACTCAGCTCCGATCAGGTGCCACACGTGAACATGAGCTGGGGTTTTACCAGATGACTGTAGTGGAACAGGAGCACCAGGTCTCTGAGAGTCTTGCTGAGAACTCAACTCCAGACTTGATATGGAAGTTGCCAGAAATGGGCTGTAAACTGGAGACAACGAGGAGAATGGAGAGTCTGGGGATCAGAGTCACTGTGGTGAGAGTATAGAAGCTGCAAGAGTTTGTTTACAACAAAAGACAAATCAAATTGAACTGGGGGTAAAAGGCAGGTTTCTTCCATGGAAACCCTCACCTCTGCCTACTCGGCCATCTCCTCTTTCCCTACCATCCCGGCTACTAGAAGTGCCTGAGGTCCTGTCCTCGGCCTTCTAACTCTACTCACTGCTTCCGGTGTCCTCACTCATGTCCATGGCAGAGCTCCCACCTAACTATCCATGTCCAGTCCAGCTCTCTCTCTCCAAATGTCCCCCGGGAAATCTCTGGGCACTACAGCCCCCCGCCCCACCCCCCGCATTAAATGTGTCCGCAGCTGAACTCATCTTTCTCCAAAAATGAGCTCCCCCTTTCTGCACCCCCTACCTTAGTGAATGGTGCCACCATCTGTCTCCCCAGAGCCACCTTTAACTCCTCTTTATGCCCAAAATCTAACAAGTTTTAATGACACAATCCACTTAATCACACATCTTTAGAACCTTTCTTCACTGTCGTATTCATTCTTACCGCTACCACCTGACCTGGGCCTTCAGCATTTCCCACTGGACTCTATTTTCTCTGCCCTTCTGCTGGCCACCCTTTCGTTCTGATCTAAATCTCTTTGTCCACTAGAATCTCCTGGGGATAACTTTGAAAATTCAGATTTCTGATGCCCACACTGGCCTTTCTCAATCTCTCTGTGGATGAGACCCAGGACTATGGACATTCAGAAAGCTCGATGTTGATTTTTTTGCAGCCAGGCCTCAGGCAGCATCAGAAAACACTGCTCCCGTCACCAACAATAATCTCCCATCTTCCCTCCCACAGCAACATGAAGCATTCACAAGTGGTGCTCTAGAACATCACCTCCTTCCGTGTCTCCGGACTTTGCCCTATCAGTCATGCCTATCTGTGTACCTGAACAGGAGGAGCCTTAGCCATTCCTCCACCTTCTTCCCCAGGGCCTCCTCTTCTCTCTAGTCAGGTGGGTGATTTCACCACACCCCTCTTAAACTGCTCAGTGCAGCCATAACCGTCAATCCTCTAATTCAAAGACAGAGTCACAAACGCCCTGCCCTGGCAGCACCAGCATTCTTCAGCACCTTGAAAATGCCCAGCTGTGCGTGGTTCCGTCTTTGCGTTTGCTCTTCCCTTTTTGCAAAATGCACGTTTTTCAATAAATTCTGACATGGCTGGCTCCTTCATACCATTTGGGTCTCCTCTCAGAGTCACCCTCCCAGATATCCTTCCACACCACACTTGCTAAAGCAGTCATCCACCATAACCTCAATCTATTACACTCATATTTTCTTCATGACACTTATCACTATGTGAAATCACATCGTTAACTTACTTGATCCTGTTTACTACTCTATCCTCTGTACACAAACAGTGTGTGGCTTACATGGGTACCCAACAGATACTGCTGAATAAATAAATGAGAGGAAAGCAAATGCAGCACTAAATCACCATTATCTACTAGTCACAAAATGAAGGAAATATACAGGGTAGGAAATAGCAGGTACTTTTCCTCTGAAAAGAGAATGTTACTCATCATCCATGGGGTCATGGGCAGATTATTCTTCCTCAGGATACTTACTCAAGATCAGAACTTTGACTTACCAAAGAACCACACAACTTACCTAGATGAAATCAATTCCCTGTCAGCGGGTAGCCTTGCAAAGAAAAATGTTAAAGTAGATAACCACTGATACCCAGCCTTGCCAAAAACCAGTCCTGGAAAAACTGCCTAAACTCCACTGCAAACAGGGACCCAGACTTGTTCAGCATTGCAATCCCAGCACCTAGCAGTTTCCAGCCCACAATAGATGGTCAAAATGTTTGCTAAATGAGCACAGAAGACATAGCCTTCTGAGGAATGGCCATCCCATCAAGTCTTACCCTGAGGACACACTTATTTTAGAAACAGCGCAAGACAGCTGAGAAGTCTTGGCCTATGCCTCTCCCTGAGCAGGAGTTTGGTTCCTAGAATTCAGTACTCATCAACCCTGTGCCATAGGTAATCGAGTATTACCTTCTCCATTGTCACCGTGTATCAAATTTGAATAAACTTTGCCAATACAATGGCTAATACAGTATAGTAACCAGTGACAGTAATCAGTAACCCAGTAATACAGTACAGTGACCTTTCTAACTTTTTCATGTATTCTGGTCAGCAAGAAAGGATGGCTCGGAATGTTGAAACAACTAAAATTAAAGACTCTATCATTAATTTTACATCCACCAGTGTATGGCTCACTGTGTGATCCCAAGAAAAATCACACCTCCTTCTTGACCAACAGTGTCAACAATCTCATGTTCTTTAACCAAAGGGTAGTTTGGGGATGATTAACTAGCCAGTACTTGTAACCTACTCTGAGGCCAATGAGTATCGTAAGTCAAACTGATTATGAAACAAAGGAAATCAGGGGTGCCTGGATGCTCAGTTAATCGAGCATCCAACTCTTGATTTCGGCTCAGGTCATGATTTCACAGTTCTTCAGATCAAGCCCCACATCGGCTCTGCACTGACAGCACGGAGCCTGCTTGGGATTCTCTCCCTCTCTCTGCCCCTCCCCTATGTGCGTGCTCTCTCTCTCTCAAAATAAATAAATAAATAAACATTTTTTTAAAAAAGGGAAATCATAAATATTCAATCAACTCCAAAACCAGAAGTTGGGAAGTGAGGAAGGTTTTAAATTAGGCCTGTGGCTCTGATACTCTCAGACGGAGACCTGTATTCTCAGAAAAGATTTCCAACAATCAAAACAGATCTTTAAGCTTTGGAAATGTCAACTGCTCCCATACTCTGGCAAGATTAAGCTCACACGTAGAGAGATATGAAGTACTAACAGTGACAAGCAATCGCAAAATTATGCCTGTTGAACAGTTCACTGTTGATGTACCAGTGCCTAATCCTAGGCTGTTTACTTAACACACAGCCCACCTCACCAAAAGCCAACTAGACAATTTCAGTGATAAAATAAAGTTGTCTAAAAGGTTGCATATACTCCATTGCCCTCTCTCTGCTGACCACCGCTGACGTTCAAGGAAAAGATCACAGCAACATCCAGGAGCAATGTCCGCGCCTTCCTGCCAAATGACTTCTTAACTTCCTTCCACTTTAATGGACTTTCATCAGTTTTTATTTGTCTAAAAACTCTTAAGGGACACCGAGTTAAAAAGAAACCTAAGTAAACCTGAGGAGTCAGCTCCTGAGACGGAGGCTGGAATTTGCATCTGGGGGAGAGCCAGTTCGGTCCCTCTGTAGCCCAAATGGAGCAAGGTGACTGGAAGGGAGCAGTCTTCCAGCATCGATTCCACCAGGGCAAGCCTCTTCTGGCACAGGCGCCGACGAGCGCCAACGGGTCGAGCCTGGAACACATCAGGACTCCCAGCCCGACCCTAACCGTCCAGCCCACCTGCGGCAGCCCCTGGACACCTGAGCATCGCACCTGGGGTTCATAGATAGGGACCAGGGCTGACGGCGGAACTCAGTCCCCACTCGCACCTCCAGTCTGAGGTGGGGGCGGTGCCCGCTGCCCCTCACGGGCAGGAACCACTAAGGTTCGGGCGCGGGGATGAAGGGTCGGCCCCCAAACCTCCAGCAACCCCGAGGGTCCCCGCTGCCCCGAGGCTTCTCAAGGAGGTGCGTAGGGTGGCGCGTAGGGAACAGCCATGAAAGCGGCAGCCGGTACTCACAAAGCCCACTGGAGCCGGTGCTGGTGAACATGGTCCCGCCGGACCCGGAGCCCCGCGGGGGGACAGGGGGAGGGGAAGTGGAGGTGGAGGGACCCGGCGACAACGCAGGCGCACTCCTGGCGTGGCGGCGAATCTGGCAACTGGATTCCACTCCAGGGGCTGCCTGTGAGCGGCGCATGCGCGGCCCGTGGGGCGCACTGCTTCTCCCGCCCCCTCCCTTCCTGCCTGGGAAGGGAAGTCGGTCCGCAGTTGGGGCGATCCGTGTGTCCGGGTTTTCCGACTGCCGCGGGCCCCCTTTAGAAAAGGAATGGGAATAAACGGGAAGAGTGTAACTCCTGGAAGCTGCACTCAAATACTCAGCGCCGCCCTACGCCCGGTGGAGCCGCGTGGCAGCGGATTCCTCCAGAGTGCCGGCGTCGGGATATTCCTCGCGATTCCTCGCGACCTCTAACCTCTCCACGGACGGGACGCCCGGCGCGTTCCACGCATGCTCAGTCTTTCCGGACAGACCCCCCCCCCCCCCCCCCCGCTTCCCCCTGCCGTCCCCCCTTGAAGTTCGCTCCCGCGAGGAATGTAGACAATAAATGTCTCGAGTTCCGGTGTCCAGCCAAGTGCTGGAGGCCGCTTGGTCGCGGGGAGCAACGCTGCCTAGGGTCCTCCCTTTCCTACGTAGATCCTGCGCGGAATCCCCTGAAAAGGCGCCGAGTGTCGTGGTCCCCAGATACACCCTACCACACCGCGCCGGCCGGTGACGAGGATCCTGGGACTGACGAGTCTATGGCTGAACGACCTTGCTCCCTAAACTTCTGCTTTGGCGTCCTTCTCAGACGTGGGCCATTTCTTTTTCTTTTTTTTTTTTTTATTTGCAAAATGAAATTAATCTTTGCTAAAGCAAAGTCATGTTGTTTTTTTTTTTTTGAGCCTGAAAACTTTTATATTCTGTATAATTTATATTCTGTATAATTTTATATTCTGTAGTTATTAAACAATATGTATTATGGAGAAATTGACCAACTACAATGCTAAATGAAAAGGCTGAAAAATTGCATGGCATACTTTAAAAAGAAAATACTTTTTGGGGACGTCTGTGTGGTTGAGCCTCCTCGCACGGTTTGTGAGTTCAAGCCCTGCATCCAGCTCTGTGCGGACAGTGCAGAGCTCGCTTCAGATCCTCTGTCCCTCTCTCTCTGCCTCCCCTACGCATGCTCTCCCTCTCACAAATAAACATTTTGAAAAAATAAGAAGAAAAAGAAAATACTTTTTGAGTGCTTGAGGGGTGCCAGTGGCTCAAAATATTAACACTGATTTATTGCTAGAAGGCAAAAGTAGAAGTGACTTATTTTCCTTAGGCTTTTCTTTTTTTTTTTTTTTTTTTTATTTTATTTTTTTTTTCAACGTTTATTTATTTTTGGGACAGAGAGAGACAGAGCATGAACGGGGGAGGGGCAGAGAGAGAGGGAGACACAGAATCAGAAACAGGCTCCAGGCTCTGAGCCATCAGCCCAGAGCCCGACGCGGGGCTTGAACTCACGGACCGCGAGATCGTGACCTGGCTGAAGTCGGACGCTTAACCGACTGCGCCACCCAGGCGCCCCCTTTAGGCTTTTCTTTAAGTGTTTACAGTCTTGAAATAGATTTTACATTTCACTTCGGATTCATCTAATTGAATTATTTTGCAATAAAATAATACTGTAAAGGCCCTTTAAGTTTTGCAGAAGCTGCTAGCTGGCAACAAAACTGATAGCCAACATAGCTGAATGCTTCTCAAAGTAGGTGTGGCGACTCCCCCCACCCCAATTTAGGGAATCCAGAAGGCCAAAACTGTTTTCGTGATGATGCTAAGACCCTTTTTTTAAACTCTTATTCACTCAGAAGTACTGGAATTTGCCACCATGCATTTGGAAGGGCTGCATAACTTAGTAAACCGATATTTTCCAGTTGATCAATGCATCGTGTTACAATTATACAATTCAATCTTCAAGATAAACCAATACATTTTAGTGGAAGAGTACAAAGAGTTCATTGATAGGGTTTCAGATTTCTCATTGCCAATAATCTTTTAAGAAACTACTGTTGCAGACTTTTTTTTATCTCAATATCCAAGATTTGTTGTCTTGCCACTTTGAAGAATGAAGAGGTGGACACAAAATAAAATGAGCAGCAGGCAAAAGTTGATTAAAGTATAAGATCTGAAAGTAAGAATAGTATGAAAGCTCTCTTTACGGAGAGGGGTCATTCAAAAGTGAATACCTGCGGACTATACACAAGGGACTGTTTTATAGGGTTTTGGTGAGCCCCTTCCCTTCCTTCTTGTTCCTTCTCAGGTTCTACCCTTACTAGCTAGGTGATTCTAAATGCCTGTCGTTCCTTTTTGATTGGTTAATTTCCACTGTACCAAGGGTGGTCTATGACCATACTGTTCCTTGTGGGTCATAGGTTTTATGGTCTACTTATTTTTAGTCGGGCCTTTTGTCACATTCTTAAGAGGAACTTTATGCCTGAGGGAGCTTGCTCAAGGCCGGATGTTCCCAGAAAAAATGTTTTAAAATATGAATGTTTCCCAGCCAGGAACCTTCAAGCCTTAGCCTCTCCCTTTCTGCTTACTGAATCCTATCTTTCCCTATCATACTACCATTTAAGGGGTGCCTGAGTGGCTCAGTCAGTCAAGCATCCAACTCTTTATTTTGGCTCAGGTCATGATCTCACAGTCATGGAATCAAGTCCGGTGTCAGCTCTGTGCTGGGCATGGAGCCTGCTTGGGATTCTCCCTCTCTCTGCCCCTCCCCTGTTCATGCTCCCTCTCTCTCAAATAAACATTAAATAAAGAAACTACCATTTAAGTTGTGCTGTAGTATCAAAAAAAGCACAAATGATCTGAAACGACTATTAAAATGCTTCCTTTTCCAACTGCAAAGCTGTGTGAGGCCACATTCTCTTCATATATTTCAACCTAAACCGTGTATCACAACAAACTGTAAGCAGAAGCAGACATGAGGATCCAGCTGTCTTCTAGAAAGCCAAACAGCAGACATTGGCAAAAATGTGCAATAACGTTATTCTTCCCCATAATTTTTTGCTTGAGAAAGTGCAGTAATTTTTCATAAAAATACAGTAGTTATGTTACGTGCAATGGATATGTTACTATTATTTTAAAATTAGTTTCAGTTTTATTTTTTTATAATTTTTTAAATATTTATTTTTGAGAGAGAGAGAACGAGCAGGGGAGGGGCAGAGAGAGAGAGAGAGACAGACAGAGAGGGAGACACAGAATCCGAAGCAGGCTCCACACTCCAAGCTGTCAGCACAGAGCCAGTGCAGGGCTCAAACCCACAAACCATGAGATCATGACCTGAGCTGAAGTCGGACGCTTAACCAACTGAGACACCTAGTGCCCCTAATTTCAAACAGTTTTACATTTTTCTGTTTCTTAGTTAATTTCTAAAATGGTAAGTACTGATAAATATAAACCCATGTTAGCAAAAGCTTTTGCATTATCTTTGAGAGTTCTGAAGAGATTTCAGGATCAAGATCAAAAGGTTTGAGAACTGCTGAAATAGGAGATAAAACACTCTGAAATTAAAAAAAAAAAAAGACAAAACCTTTCTCCTATTTATGTTCAATTTTTCAACATTCTTAACTAAATGCACAATAACTTAACATGGTACACAGACCTTGATTGAGAGTATTTTCAAAGATCCATACTTTGCACATGTACTCTACATTCTGAACCTGTACATATTGAAAGCTGTAGGTTTATCCTCCAAGAAGCAAGCACTGTCCTTGTATGGGCAGCATTGGCTTCAGCTGGGATCTTGTTTGGACTAAAGAGTGCCAGGCCCTACCCCCAGACTTATTAAAGCAGCATTTAACAAGACCCTCAGCTGATTTGAATGCAAAAGTCTGAGAAGCACAAGTGCAGTGATTCTCAACAAGGGGTGATATTTATCCTCCAGAGGACGCTTGCCAATACTTGGAGACATTTTTGGTATTGCAGTCATGAGAGGGGGCCACTACTGGCATCTAATGGGCAGATGGGAAGCTGCTAAACAATGCGAAGGACCACCTCCTACAATGAAGAATTCTCCTGCCCCAAATGTCCATTGTGCAAAGTTGAAAATTCCTGTTAGTGTGATTTAACCAACCTTTATCACGCAGTCCCAGATCGCTCAGTGTATATCATTTCTAATGCCCTTGCCTATATTTCCACCTTGTCACTTCTCTAGTTTGTATTATGGAGAACTAATTCTGTCAATTACTAGCAATCATCATTTGCCTTGCTATGTCTTGCTAAATCTGCTTTCTACACTGGGGTAGTAGTGATACGCTTGAAAGAGTAAGCCCCTAGCAGGCCGGGGAGGTGTTTTACTAAATGTTGTATCCTCCCCATTTTGAGTCTCTTGGTGTGAAGGCATTGTCTTCCTTTCATAAAATAAAACACAGCATCTCTAAGGGTTTAGCATTAGAAAGCAAATCTCCAGGGGGAGTCCTGGGGGAAGGCTGTTGACCAAACATCACTGATGTGTGCCTTTCCTGTATATTTCAACTTGCCTTTAACACAATGTTCTTCTCATAGAACAGAGCTAGAAAGAATTTTTCCTAAAGATTAATAAGCAGCAGAGGGGGCCAATAACAACAACCAAAATAAGAACCACAAACTTCAAAGTACCAAATTCTGATCAGTTGATGGCTACAGTGCGTTAAGTTTGTAAGCCACATCCTATTTCCATATTCTGGCTGAGGACCCCCTTTCCAAATTCCCAGGGATTCTAGTCAGCAACCTTTTGGAGGAATCAGTAGATAATGCCTAGAGTTGACAGTCAATCCTTGGACAAAGCAGTCTTTAAGTGTTTTAAATGCATTTTCAGCATATGATATCTATGAAACTAATATTTATGAAAAAATAGGTCTGGAAGCTTTTTAAAGTGTAGTTACATCTTTTTACTGATTTAATAATGTTCTTAATAGATGTTTACTGAGCAAGGAGCCTTTTGGGAATCCGTTAAGTGTATTTTTGTTTGTCACAATGACAACCTCCAATACTGCACGGGGTCCAGTAAATGCCAGACGCAATCCTTTTACCAAAAACAAAAACAAAAACAAAAACAAAAATACTTGTTCTCTTTCCTAATGTATTTTTTAAAATAATTTTAATGTTTATTTTTGAGAGAGAGAGAGAGAAAGACAGAGTACAAGCAGGGGACACAGAATCCAAAGCTGGCTCCAGGCTCCGAGCTGTCAGCACAGAGCCCAATGCAGGGCTTGAACCCACGAAACATGAGATCGTGACCTGAGTAGAAGTGGGAAGCTTAACTGACTGAGCCACCCAGGCACCCCCCCAACCTATTTTTTTAATGTTTATTTATTTTGAGAGAGAGAGAGAACATGTGTGCTTGGGGGAGGGGCAGAGAGAGAGAGAGAGAGAGAGAGAGAGAGAGAGAACAGCAGACTCCATGCTATCAGTGCAGAGCCCAACGCAGGGCTTGAACTCACGAATCCTGAGATCATGGCCTGAGCCGCAATCAAGAGTCGGACACCTAACCAACTGAGCTGCCCAGGCACCCCTTTTTTATCCTCTTTTTCACTCTCCAACTTATGCTTCTTATGCAGGTAAAAGTCTATTTGTATTTATGTGAATCTAGAACCAATTCCATTTTACATGTAAACATGTGCTTGGCAGAGCTTTCCAGGAATGCAACTATTTACTGCTTTGATTGTTATTTGAAACTTACTGAAGAGTTGTTCACCAATTCAAAATGCCAGGCCACCTGCAACAACTCTGCTTATTGCATTTAAGTCACCAGGACCAGTTTCTGTGTATGGCTAAGGCACTCAGTGATTCTATAGCTTTCCCAAAGTGTACAAATCTAGCCTGATTTTTAAAATATTAAAAATATTCTTATATACGTGAAATATTTTTTAAAAAGGTGTTGAGAATACTCCGTTGAATATTTGAAAGTGTCCATACTGAAAACATAGGTTTTTTTTTTTTTTCTAATTTATCTAGGTGAACTCATCAAGATTAAGTGAATATTTTATAAAGAAAGACACAGAATTGGCAAAGGTAGAAACTTCAGAGATTTAGGGAAAGTTTGAAAATCATAGTATTGTCCCTGAAATGTTTCTTTCAAATCAAATCTGAAAGATACAGTTACCGTTTTTTTTTGTTTTTTTTCTCTTCTTTTTCTTTTTTTTTTTTTTAAGAGTACTTTCCAACGTTTATTTTTTATTTTTGGGACAGAGAGAGACAGAGCATGAACGGGGGAGGGGCAGAGAGAGGGAGACACAGAATCGGAAACAGGCTCCAGGCTCCGAGCCATCAGCCCAGAGCCCGACGCGGGGCTCGAACTCACGGACCGCGAGATCGTGACCTGGCTGAAGTCGGACGCTTAACCGACTGCGCCACCCAGGCGCCCCTCTTCTTTTTCTTAAAGAAGGCAGACTGCCACGTGCAGCGCCTCATTTGGATGTGTCTGGAGTCTTGGAAGCTGGACTCCCCTATGTTCTCCCACAAATAGACCTTGAGAGTTTGTCTGGAGGTTCCAGCAGGGAAGCGCAGTAACCGTATACCCTTGACCCAAGAACGGTCCTCCTCTGTCAGGGAAGGTCATCCTCATGGACCAAGCACAAAGCTTCAGGAGGGACGCACATGGAGCAGTGGGGACAGCCACCTAGCCAGCCAAATCAGCGAATCAACCCTGGTCATCCATGGGGTGACAGATGTCAGATTACCCTCACATCCTATAGGTACCATTTCTTAACTGAACTGCACAAATGATAGCAATCTGTGGTCATCCGAACAATATAAGAGAAAAATTAATTTTACCAGTTGCATAAGAGGTTATAAATTATGACAGTAAGAAATTTCAAAGATTTCTTCTGTTCTGTTGAGCAACAATATTGTATGTAGAAGAATCTGTGAGAAATCCCAAGCGGTAGAAAATGGGCTGTGACATGATCTACAGACAGAAGAGTGTCTGTTGCATGTGAGTGGAAGTAACCTGCATGATAATAAATTCTGCTAACCACAAATGCTAGATTGATGGGAGTAAAAACACTGAGTAGAAAATGTACTTGCATATACACAGACAAGAGATACTCAGAGTTGTGAAAATTTTAAATTCTTAAACAGTATTTCACAGGACACATTTTTCCTTTTGCAATGTCCTTGCACAACAAATGCAGCAGTAGCCACGGACAGTGACAACATGGGTTGATAAACAACTGAAAAGTAGCAACAGCCATGTTAGCAAGTCATTGAATTATTCACTGACAGCCTCAGTCACCAAAAATCTCAGTGAAGGACCCACACATCAATGAATCCTATCCGTGCTATCGAATAAAAGATTATTTTGCAATCTTGGCAGTGCCTGAAAAGGAGTTTGACTGCCTTGTACTACATATGGAAATAAGACGGTATTCCAAAGAAAATTGTTTTAAAATATTTTATTTCAGGGCGCCTAGGTGGCTGGGTCGGTTAAGCGTCCGACTTTGGCTCAGGTCATGATCTCGCGGTCCATGAGTTCGGGCCCCGCGTCGGGCTCTGTGCTGACTGCTCAGAGCCTGGAGCCTGTTTCAGATCCTGTGTCTCCCTCTCTCTCTGACCCTCCCCTGTTCATGCTCTGTATCTCTCTGTCCCAAAAATAAATAAACGTTAAAAAAAAATTAAAAAAATGATTTGGGGATGCCTGGGTGGCCCAGTTAAGCATCCAACTTCGGCTCAGGTCATGATCTCACGGTTCATGGGTTCCAGCCCCGCATTGGGTTCTGTGCAGCCTGCTTCGGAGTCTGCTTCTCTCTCTGCTCTTCTCCTGCTCACGTTCTCTCTCTCTCTCTCTCTCTCTCTCTCTCTCTCTCTCTCTCTCAAAAATAAATAAACAGGGGCACCTGGGTGGCTCAGTCAGTTAGGCATCTGACTTCAACTCAGGTCATTGACCTCATAGTCCATGAGTTCGAGCCCCATGTCAGGCTCTATGCTGACAGCTCGGAGCCTGGAGCCTGCTTTGGATTCTGTGTCTCCCTCTCTCTGTCCCTCCCCCACTCATACTCTGTCTTTCAAAAATGAATAAATGTTAAAAAAAAAATAAACATTAAAAAGAAAAAGAAATGATTTGTATACTGTTACCATATGTTATACATTATCATCTTAAAATGTGAACACGAAAATGTTATGTACATAAAATCGAAATAGGTAATTGTGTCTTCTATGTTTTTTATGGCACGTCGATACACTGGAGTTGCTGAATGACTCTAGGTATTTGCTCAAGTTCTCAAGAGAGCTGGGTGGTGTGTGCAGCTGGGAAGCGCCCAGAGCCTGGGGCCTGGCTTCAAATCCCAGCTCTGTTCTCGACTAAGTGTACACCCCCAGACCCTTAACTCCCTTCCTTTCCTCATCTGTGAACAGGGAGGGATGGTAGTAATAATACCTACCTTTAAGGGTCTTCTGAGCAGTAAATAACTTAATACATTAAAAACAACAAGTGTCCAACTTTGGCTCCGGTCATGATGTCAATGTTCACGAATTCGAGCCCCCGTGTCGGGCTCTGTGCTGACAGCTCAGAGCCTGGATCCTGCTTCAGTTTCTGTGTCTCCCTTTCTCTCTGTCCCTTCCCCATTCACGCTTTGTCTCTCTTTCTCTCTCAAAAATAAATAAACATTAAAAACAATTAAAAACAACAACAACGCCACTTAGGACAGGCCCTGCCCATAGTAAGTTCCTGCAATTATTGTCATGATCATTTCTGTAATTATACTCTGAACGTTAGCAAGGAGGCTAAAAAAGTTCTCAACATTGAGCCTGTCTATTTGTGCCAGAACTCTCATGAGACACTTGGTTCCTAAAGCAGCAATTAGAAATGAAGAATCAGAACAGTGTAATCATGCCGTTTGACAAAGGACCCAGGGATGCAGGTTGCGGCTTAGCTCAGCTGCTCTCTCTGTTCCCGGGGTGTGCTAACAGCAAACAGAGGGAGAGGAGAGTTCTCTTGCTCCTCCTCATTCCTCCAGGCCCCACCTCTGGTCTGCTTATCTCTGCAGCATCTCTCACTGGCCTGAGATCCAAATGATGCCTCAAGTGTCCACAGGAGCCTCATGTAGGGAAGCAGCTGGGCATAAACCATCAACGGATACACCTAGCTTGCACACTAATCACACAGCAATATTCTCCCATGGACACAAATGAAAGTACTTTTTCCCTGTGTTTAAAAACACAGGCTCAGTAGGTTAAGCATCTGACTTCAGCTCAGGTCATGACCTCACCATTCATGAGTCTGAGTCCTGCATCGGGTGAGTTCATCCTCCGCTTCAGGCAAGCCCCCGCTTCTCTCTCTCTCTCTCTCTCTCCCTCTCTCTCTGCCCTTTGCTCACTTGCACCCCACCCCTCTCAAAAAGTGAAACAAAAATTAAAAAAAATAAAAACACAGACTTACTTGATTTGTCTTTCCTCTTCACTCTTTTGGTAGTGACCCAGATACAGAGAACTGTTTTTGGTTGGTTGTTTTCATTAAAAAAAGTCGACAATACAGGCATCTAATAACAGTCTCTGAAGAGTTAGGAACAAGAGGGATTGGTAGAGATCACGTTGAACTGACCAGCATGTGTCCCATCTAAAGGGTTGAGTATTCCTAAGCTCTGCTCAGGATGCCATGAGGAAATGGGGAAAACAGAAATGCAGCCCAGACTTTTGGACTTTAGTAAGGAATTTCCCAATTGTTTAACGTTGGCTCCCATTAATGTATGTAGACTGATGAAAATCATGCTGCAGAAAGGCCACAGATGCAGGATGTCGACTCCACAGTGCCGTGGGGGTGCCATTACCATCGTAACGTGGACGTGATATCAATGGTGACCCTGGAGTTGTGCAACACGGTGGCATGGGTCCAAACCACAGTAAGCAAGGGCTCTCTATATCTCTGAGCAGAGAGTCTCTAAGACACTTTTTCAGACATTAGTGTGCACGAAACCAGTGAGATGCCTGTTTACAATCAGAGTCCTGAGGCTCGTTACCTGAGATTCTGAGGGGAGGCCCAGGAATTTGCATTTAAAAAAACAAACATTTTTAGTAGTCTTAATTTTTTAGAAAAGCTTTAGATTTACAGGAAAATTGGAAAGATAGTTCAAAGAATTCTCATAACCCCTACAGCCAGTTCTCCTGTCATTAACGTCTTACGTTACTATGGTCCATTTGTGGCAAACCAGTATCGATACATTATATGAAATAAAGGCCATACTTCATTTAGGTTTCCTTAGTTTTTACCTACTGTCCTTTTTCTGTTCCAGGATCCCATCCAAGTGCCACATTACATTTAGTTGTCATGTCTCTTTAGGCCTTTCTTGACCGTGACAGTTAAAAAAAATTTTTTTTTTAATGTTTATTTATTTTTTAGAGAGAGAGGGAGACACAGAATCTGAAGCAGGCTCCAGGCTCCGTGGGGCTCAAACCCATGAACAGTGAGACCGTGATGTGAGCCAAAGTCAGACACTTAACTGACTGAGCCACCCAGGAGCCCCTTGACCATGATAGTTTTATGTCTTTGTTTTCTATGACCTTGACAGTTTTGAGGACTACTGGTCAAGAAGTTTGTGGGGTATTATACCTTTATTAGAACTTGTGTGGTGTTTTTCTCATGATAAGATTGAGGTCATGGATTGTTGGGGAAAATACCACAAAGGTAAAAGTCCTATTTTCATCACACAATGTCAAGTATACACACTATCAGCCTGACTCATTACTGCTCTTCTTGACCTTGATCACCTGGTTGAGGTCGTATCAGTCAGGCTTCATTTGCTATAGATGTACCCGCCACTCCTTCCATACTCTCCTTTTTGGAAGGAAGTCACTATGGGCAGCCCACACTTGAGCAGGAAGTTCTGTTCCACCTCTCTGAGGACGTAGTATGTGTATAAATTACTTGGAATTCTTCTGCATGGGAAATTTGTCTTTTCTCCCACATTTATGTATTCAACCATTTGTTTATATCGGTATAGACTCATGGACATTTATTTTATACTTCAGGTTATAACCCAATACTACTTTATTTGTTTTGTTGCTCAAATTATTTCAGCGTTGGCCCCTGGGGGCTGGTTCAGTTGGCTCCTGTGTCCCTTTGATGTACCTTAATCAATGTGGGTTTTGAGTCAGCATTTTTATAAAGCTCCCAAGTGACTCTGGTGCAGGTGGTCCAAGGACCGCATGGTCCCCGGGGTGTGCCATGAGCTCTGCTAACCACAGAATCCCACCCAGTCATTGATGCCTTCAGCAAGCGGTAAAGAATAACCCCTCTGTCTGCTATACCCATTTAGCAAACACTTACTGAATGTCATCCCCGTGCCTCCTCCCTGCCAGGCACTGTGCTAGATTCTAGAAATGCAGAGCTTTCCCAGGAATTCAGACCTGGGTGGACATGCTCTAGGGGAAATATGGATGTGGTTAACAAGAGAGAGGAAAAGAGTACCTGTCAACCCTTTCACCCGTCCCTAGAAAAGAACATATTAAGAATTGAGAGAATAGGGGACATCGGAGGGGTTGGGCTGAAAAGCACCTATAGAAGATTTGGAATTAAGCAGAAAGAAAATGCCTTATCCTCTGAGACTGGAGAAGAGGAAATTGGCTCCAGAAATTTTTACAGATTGGTTGGTGTTAGGGGGGCGGCATGTTTGAGGTCACCTAACCAGCTTTAATTTTCCGGATTAAACAGGAGGCCAGGTCACCCTTTCTAGAGGGAGGCTCTGGAGACACAGTGCTGGAAGGCACTAAAGTTTTGAAATCGTGGTTGGCGGGGAGGGGTGCATTGGTTGCAATCCAGTCAGAAGACAAAACCACAGCAAAAACTTGGAAAGAGAGAGTTGAATATAGAATTGATAACTACTCCAGGACAACTCCAAGATATCACAGAGGAGGCGGCTACCACCTCACCTCTCAGGCTACACAAACAAAGGAAAGAGGTTGGAGTGATTAAAACCTTACCACTTAGAGGGGTGCTCCCAGCCTTCAGAGGAGGGTGTACTGGCTGGTTGGTGATGGTGGGGAGCAATAAAACTGTGTCTGCAAATGTTGGAGCCCCTGGAAACCGGATTCGGCTGCTCTTACAGGAAGGCACTGCCCCTTCTGGGTGAAGAGACATTTGTTGGGGTGTTGCTCAGAGGAATCACAAGCAGAAAGAAGGTCACAGGGCCCTCCTTCTCCCTCTAGTCTTGAAGCCTTCCTGTAGCACCTCTAATTGGTAGAGCCCAATGTGTGGTGTGCAGGGTCTCAGCCTAGCATCACGAAGCCACGTTGAGAGGCACGGGTTTGGAACTGAGAGGCAATGACCGTCATGGGCCACCTCTCAACCATGTGAATGACATTTAGGGAGTGTATACACCCGTGGATCTGGACACTGGCTGAATTTCTTTCCTCCCTTGCCTGCAAATCGTTTCTTGTTCTCCTAGGCCTTTTTCCATATTGGAGATTCTTCTCTTCCCAGGGGTCAGCCACGGATTCCCTTGGTTGTTAAACTTCTCCCAGAAAAGTCCTGATGGATCATCTGGTTCAAAAGGAACCAAAAGTTTACTCAATCAACCCAGCAAGTGGATAAACAAAATGTGGTATATACATGTCATGGGCTATTATTCAGCCTTAAAAATGAAGGAAATTCTGGGGCGCCTGGGTGGCGCAGTCGGTTAAGCGTCCGACTTCAGCCGGGTCACGATCTTGCGGTCCGTGAGTTCGAGCCCCGCGTCGGGCTCTGGGCTGATGGCTCAGAGCCTGGAGCCTGTTTCAGATTCTGTGTCTCCCTCTCTCTCTGCTCCTCCCCCGTTCATGCTCTGTCTCTCTCTGTCCCAAAAATAAATAAACATTGAAAAATAAAAAATAAAAAAAAAAAATGAAGGAAATTCTGACACATGCTACAACATGAATGAACCATGAGGACATTATATAAGCCAGTCATTAAAAAAAGACAAATACTGTATGATTCTGTTTATATGAGGTCCCTAGAGTAGTCAAATTTATAGAGACAGAAAATAGAATGCGGTTGCCAGGGACAACACGGAGGGGAAATGGGAAACTATTGTCGAATGGGTACAGCGTTTCAGTTCTGTGGGAGGGCGCCTGGGTGGTTCAGTCAGTTAAGCCTCCAACTCTCATGGGTTCTTGAGTTCAAGCCCAGCATCAGGCTCCGTGCTGACAGTGCAGAGCCTGCTTGGGATTCTCCTTCTCTCTCCCTCTCTCTCTCTGCCCTTCCCCTGGATTGTGCTGTCACTCTCTTTCATTCTCTCTCTCTCTTTCAAAATAAATAAACTTAAAAAAAAAAGAAAGAAAAATGCAGATGGATGTTGGTGATGAATGTACTTTATGCCACCAAATGTACACTTAAACATGATGAAGATGGTGAATTTTATATTATGTGTATTTTACCACAGTGAAATCTTTTTTCGAAAGACCGAAAACAAGGTTACAGCTGGAAGGAATGGGTAGGTGGTCCTTGGCCTGGTGTGTCACATGTCTCTACTTGGTGATTCATTCCTCAACTCAACTTCGTGAGCAGCAGTTTCCAGGCCTCGCCCGGAAGTTCCAGTGAGCCTGCGTCCCCATTTGCCCTGCTGTACACATACCCTGAGATGCACAGGTGCAGAGGCAGCCCTCCCCCCTCTATCAGTGGATGATAATTCTAGCTAATATTAACCCAGCATTTACAATATGCCACATGTGTTAACCAGAACACACTCTGTTTTCATCCCCATATTACTGATGAGGAAACGAAAGCTCAGAGAGGTGACTAGCTTTAGGTCACCTAACTGCTGAGTGGAGAAGCCAGGACTGATCCAGGGCTCCTAGACAGAGCCTGTGCCCTCATCGCTGCACTCTACCGCCCCCTAGTGGACTCTGGTCTCCCCTTGTCTCACCAACACTGTGCTCGGGTCCGGGTCCGAGCACCGGTTTCTCTCGCCCTGGGTGACAAGTCATTTCACAGCAGTAATTTTATGCTTCCTGTGCGGTGTAGAGATCCGGGCAGCGCACGCCCCTCCTTTCGGCCCTGACACCACACTGGCTGTGTACGGCAAGTGGCTGAGTTAGGCTGCATGCCTGATGAGGCTCCCCAGGTCCTCACCTCCCAGGAACAGCCCTGTCCGCCCCTGAGGCTTGTGGGTGGATTGTCCTAGGTTGGTCACAAGGTTCCATCACTCCCTGCAGGAACCTCTCTGATAGATTTTAGAGTTTTCTTAAGCCTCTCTGGTTGTATTGATCCTTGGAACTGTAAAGAAAACTGCTGGATTGGGGTGCCTGGCAGGCTCAGTCCAAGGAGCATGCTAGTATTGATCTTGGTGTCCTGAGTTTGAGCAGCACAAGGGGTGTAGAGATTACTTGCACAAACAAAACTTAAAAAAAAAAACAAAAACAAACAAAAAAACCCCCACAAAACCTCCTGGATTTTTATATCCCAGCCATACAAAGTGTTTTCAAACCAACAGCTCTCCAAGCTTCTCTCTTGATCTGAGTGGTCTGCATGGGATTGTGCATGGGGTATCTATCCCTTGAGAAATGCCTTTTCTACACCACACAGGCCACTATTGGGTGCCTTCAGGATTTCAGGCAGGTAAGTCCAGGTATCTTGGGTGACCCCGATATCTTTTGTTGTTGGATCCAGGATTCAGCTGAGGTTCCACACATTGCATTTGGTTGCGATGTTGTCTGGTCTTTTTAAATCCAGAATAATCCCCCACCTTATTGTTTATTGTTTTGTCTCCTGGAACTTTCTGGAAGAGTTCAGGTGAGTTGTTTTAGATTGTCTCCTAGGCTGAATTTGTTGAATAGTTTCTTCATGATCAGATTCACTTTAAATCTTTTTGGCAAGATTACTTCGTAGATGACGTGTTGTACTTATTGCTTCCTATCACAAGGCACAAAAAACTTCCTTTGGGAATTGCACATTCGACAATTATATATTGACAGTGTATCCCGTGGTGGGCTGAGAACTCTGCTGTGCAATGAGTATGCACGGGTGCCATTGGTATGATTGTGAGGGGACAGATCAAAAAAACCCAGAACGGCAGGCTTATCAATTGGAAATAGGCTTGGCTACACACAACAGAAAATTCAGCTCACGGTAGCTACCAAATAGAGGTTTGGGTTTTGTTTTTGATTTTCATTTTGTTTTTTTTTGCACAGCTGCAAGTCCAGAGCTGATATGATAGCTTCACCACGTTCAGGATCTCTTTCTCTCTTTCTCTCTGCCATCATTAGGGTGTCACTTTGGTTTCCATGGAGCCAAGATGGCTTCTACCCCTCAGACATTTGTCTTCCTTCCAGGCAGGAAGGAGAAAAGGGGCATACCTACTGATTCTGCTTTCCTTTGAAGGTCGCCCAATGATTCTGCTCACATCTCACTGCTCACATCTCGCTGAAAGCAGCGCCCAATGATTCTGCTCACATCTCACTGGTTAGGACTGTGTCACATCGTCCACCTAATATGCAAGTTTGTCTGGGAACACTGCTACCGTGAACTAAAACAGGGCTCTATTAGTAAGGCAGGAGGGGAGAATGGCTATTAGGTAGGCAACTGGCAGTATTTGCCATGGAGGATAACAAAGATATTTAATGGCCGGAAAGACAGTGACACAGATTAAACATGAGAATTTAAAAGTTCCTACCAACCTAGGGAAAACCTGATTGTTCTGCAGGCATGGTAACAAGTAGCCATCAGAACTGGTGTTATATCCACTCGATCGATCAATGACAACTTGCCTCGGTGAACATGCATTTACAAGCTGACCAATTAGTTCAACCCCTGTCTTTTGAAAATAAGTCAGTCAGAGATGGACTCACTTTAATAAACACACCGAGTGCCAACCAATCAATAATAACTCAGCCAGTGACCACACTTCTCCGGATGATGTTAATCCACTTACGCCTCTGAAAGTGTCCCAATCCCTGACTCATGTTCCCAAAACCCATTGTAAGTCAACACTGTATTCTGCACAGGGAGACAGAGTCTAGCCAGCATAGCTCTCCCTTGTTATGTAAGCAATGACTTCAGCTTTGTTTTCTCATTTTGGATATTAAGTGTGGTCCCATTATAATAAAACCAGAATGATGCTTTTTAATTTGTTTGCATCTTCCATGGAGGACTCATTTCCCAAGCAAAGACTTCACACATCTCCATCCATAGCTTTAGTGGACGAAGCCCTAAAGCATCCAGAGATGTCTTCATGCATTCAGCAACACAGGGTGATGGAGAAAAGTAAAACCATGACCCAGAGCACCTCACACTGGGGAATCCAGATGTTGACAGCTACTGGTGATCTGTCTGTTTAGAGCAGACCTCTTGCTTACCATCAAGAAATAGAGAATAGAGGTGAGACACCAGCTGAACAGGTTAGGGCAGGAGTAGTCACGCTATGATCTGGGGGCCAGTCTGCCTCCCCTCCGATCCACAGGCACCCCACCCTTAGCCTTGTATTTAATATTTTTATTCATGTTTTTTTTTTTTTTAATTTTTGAGAGAGAGAGAGAGAGAGAGAGAGAGAGCAAGTGTGAATGGGGGAAGGGCAGAGAGAGAGGGAGACACAGAATCTGAAGCAGGCTCCAGGCTCTGAGCTGTCCGCCCCATGAACCATGAGATCAAAACCTGATCTGAAGTCAGGAGCTTAACCGACTGAGCCATCCAGGTGCCCCTGTATTTAATATTTTTAAATCGTTACATTTGGGGGAAGGGGAATAACCTTTTTTTGTTGTTGTAGTGGTGGTAGTAAACTATACCTAACATGAAATTCACAGTTTAACTATTTTTATGTGTACAGTTCAGTGACATTAAGTATGTTCACAATGCTGTGTAACAAATACTACTCTGCATTTCTGGAACCTTTTCATTATCCTCAACAGAAACTCTTATACCCATTAAACACTAACTCTCCATTTCCTTCTCCCTCCAGCCCCTAGTAACCACTGCTCTACTGTCTGTCTACAAATTTGCCTATCTTAAGTACCTCATAGAAGTGGAATGACACAATATTTGTCTTTTTGTGTCTGGCTTATGACATAATAAGCTTATGGCTTATTGTGGCCTTAGCGTAATATTTTCAAGATTTATCCGTGTTGTAGCATATGTCAGAATTTCCTTCCTCTTAAGGAAGGCTGAATACTAGTCCATTGTGTACCACATTTTGTTTATCCATTTGTCTTATTGATGAATATTGATGAACCTTTGGGTTGTTTTCACCTTTTGGCTGTTGGGACTATCGCTGCTATGAACATTTGTGTACAAGTGTAAGTGTAACATTTTACATTTATATTAGCAACTACATCATCTTCTCTCTCTTTTGCCTCTTGGCATTCCAAGTCTAAAATAGCTCCTCTCTGGCCCTCTCCAGGCAAAGTATGCCAAGTCCTAGTATAAGGGATGGGTGCAGGACAGAGAGCCATCCTGGCCGCGGTCGACTCACACTGGCTTGTTGAATGAGGAGGAGAGAAGAGCTGGTATTTGGTGGGAATGAGTGTGTGGAGTTTGTCTCTGTTTGTTAGGGCCACCGTAGCAAAGTACCACAGACTAGGTGATGTGAAACAACAAAAATTTATTTCCTCCCAGTTCTGGAAGCTGGAAGCCAAAGATTAAGAGGACAGTAGGATTGGTTTCTTCTGGGGCCTCCCTCCTTGGTTTGTCAATGACTGTTTTCTCCCTGTATCTTGACGTGGCCTTCCCCTGTGTGTGCCTGTGTCATAATCTCCTGTTCTTACAAAGACTCAAATCTTTTTGGGATTAGGACCTACCTTCATGACCTTATTCAGACTTAATTACATCTTTAAAAGCCCTGTCTCCAAATACAGCCACATTCTGAGCCCTGGAAGGTAGAGCTTCAACCCAAACATTTTGAGGGAACACAATGTAGCCTGTAACAGGGCCCATACTCCACCCAGGAGGGAGCAGGCCTTTAAAAGACCAACACCTTCTTGACTCAACCTGCTGGTGATGATGTTGGGAGTGAGGAAAGATACACAGATGTACTCCTGCCCTCATAAATATTGGTTCAGAAACTGCGTAGGTCTGAGTCTGCTAGTGGAGAAAACTCACTGCCCTAAAGATTTGCTGAGGACAAGTGCAAAGAACTTCCTTTTTTGACAGAATGTGTTTTTATAAAATTTCCTAGATTTTTTTCTTGTGACAATAAAGAGTACAAAAAAAAAAAAAAAAAAAAAAAAAAAAAAAAAAAAAAGAAGAAGGAAAGAAAAAATCCAGTATAATTTTAGCAGCAATTAACCTGAATTCACGGAGGGGTGCTTTTGCCCTGCTGCAAGCTGGGCTATGGCAAAGCTGTCCAGTCCGGTTTTCTGCTGGGAATTCTGCTCTCAGAACTTTCTCTGCCCTGAGGACACCGTTACCACCCTCATCCCTGTCCATATTTGCCTCGTCTCCATTCCAAAAAAATCACGACCAGAGGACACTTTAAAGGAACATGACCAGATACACTTTGGTGCCATTAAGTGACCCTGCCACTCAGTGGAGGTAGCGGGGGCCAAACTCGTGTCACATTTTTCTTTCCTCCCTTGGCTCAGAGGCAGAAAATACTACAGTTTCTGACCTATGAAATGAATAAAAAAAAAAAAAAAAAAACCCAGCCCACACGTCCCCACACTTCAACTCCCCACTGACGGAACAAGAATAGAAACTTTGAAATGTTTAGAACAAAAATTTTCACACAGACTGACCTTGTTTCCTTTTAGGACACTGGAGCGGATTCTGGTCAGATGAATTTGAAACAGCAGTGATAAAAGATCCAATTGCAAGAACTATAATAAGACAATCCTTTTGAAGTATCATAAAACCAGCAAATATCTCAAGTGCCCCCCAAAACTGGTTTGGAAAATGTAGCATGGTTTGTTTTAGGGAGTGGTTCTTGAAGAACCACTTAGAAGAAGCTACTTACCTACCAGCTAGATTTTTAAAAAAAATTTTTTAATGTTTATTTATTTTTGAGAGAGACAGAGACAGAGCACAAGTCGGGGAGGGGCAGAGAGAGAGAGGGAGACACAGAATGCGAAGTGGGCTCCAGGCTCTGAGCTGTCAGCACATGTCGAACTCATGAACCATGAGATCATGACCTGAGCCGAAGTCGGATGCTTAACCGACTGAGCCACCCAGGTGCCCCTACCAGCTAGATTTAAGTACAGTGGATTAGATATTAAACATGAAAGATCCAGGGGTGCCTGGTTGGCTCAGTCAAAAGAGAATGTAACTCTTGATCTCCGGGGTGTGAGTTCGAGCCCTGTGTTGGGTATAGAGATTACATACATACATGCATACATACATACAAATAAACTTAAAAAATAAAAATAAAAGACTCAGTCAGCCAGTGTATAATTTCACACACCTAATGCCATTAGTATAGTGTTCATTCTACTTAGATGAGCAATGCGCTCCCTTCCTGAATTTCCTCTGGGCTCTGTTTCCTGTAACTGCTGTTTTCAGCAGCATTTCTCATTTCCTTCTTTGGATATGTTTTCTCAGACCTTCCTTTTCTCACCAGTTTTTCCTAGTTGGGACCTCCTTTGCTTCTGTCAACTTTCACATTCTGTATCGTCTCCTATTTGGACCTCCCATCCCCTATGGAAGGAAGGACCAATGCCTCCAGAAGTTAGTCCTAGAATCAGAAGCTGGTGCATCACCGGGGCTGATCTAGGTCTAACTCGTGGGGGGGGGGGGGGTCTCTCACTTTGTCAGGTGACTTTATCTAGTGCACGGCACATAGTTTGGGTTTGTGCCCAGTAAGGTTGGATTCCGTTACTGCAGAGATAGGCTGGACCTAGCAAGACGTTGGTGGGTGCCAGCAGAGATGAACAGGTAACTAAACACAGGAAATACCAGGAATGTAAATAGTCTGTCTTAGAAATAAACTCTAGGGGCACCTGCGTGCTTCAGTTGGTTGAGCGTCTGACTCTTGATTTCAGCTCAGGTCATGATCTCACGGTTTTGTGGGTTCAAGGCCTGAGTCGGGCTCCATACTGAGCATGAAGCCTGCATGGGATTCTCTCTCTCTCCTCCCCCCTCTCTGCCCATCCTCCGCTCACTCTGTCTCTCTCAAAATACATAAATAAATAAACTAAAAAAAAAAAAAAACATTAAAAAAAAAGGTCACGTATGTCTGTGTGCTCTGCTCTCTTGCATGAAGACCACCACCCACCCAGCCTTGGTAGTACTGTTATTGCATCAATAATATGAATATACAATTCTCACACTCTCATCTAAGACCAGCTCCTTCCCTTTTGAATTGTATCTCCTTGTCTGTCAACTATGCAAGAATAGATGTGGTTCTTAATAGTCTCTCCTGAAAGAACTATTTTCACTTCTTATTAGATACTTTAAAAATGTTTTGCTCAAGAATATATACCTTTTTATTCTTTTCCTGCTTTCCCACTATTTTCTGTTCCCCATGATGAAGAATCTCAGGCTGGCCCTTGCTGTGCACATTTCCTCACCTCCCGTCCTCTCTTCATTCCAATCCATTCCAGGCAGGCTTTTGACCCACGACTCACTGGAATTGTGCTCAGGCGAGTCATTAGTGACACATACCTGGCAAGATCCAATGGTCAGTCCTTTGTCCTTAGCACAGTTGACCTCTTAGCAACGTTGGACATTCACTCCCATCTTCTTTAAAAAAAAAACAAAACGGGGCACCTGGGTGGCTCAGTCGGTTGAGCATCCAACTTTGGCTCAGGTCATGATCTCACGGCTGGTGAGTTACAAGCCTGGCATCGGTCTCTGTGCTGACAGTTCAGAGCCTGGGGCCTGCTTCGGATTCTGTGTCTCCCTCTCTCTCTTCCCCTGTCCCACTCATACTCTGTCTCTCTCTCTCTCTCTCAAAAATAAATAAAATATTAAAAAAACACTTGTGCTAAAAAAAAATAAAAAATAAAAATAAAAAAATAATTATCATGACACTTTCCTTGCATTCAGAAAATATGATTACTATAATACACACCAGTGTACCCATCAGTCAGCTTCCAAAGTAGAACATTTCCACTAGAAGCTCCACGTGTCTTTCTCTTTTTTTTTTCATGGATCCAGCAATAATTTTATTTGACCCAAGTTTTATTAGATGTAATTTATCTCTTACTACCCATCATTTACATTTAAAAATATTTTTTTAGTTTTCTTTTTTTTTAATTTACATCCAAGTTAGTTAGCATATAGTGCAACAGTGATTTCAGGAGTAGATTCCTTAATGCCCCTTACCCTTTTAGCCCAGCCCCCCTCCCTGGTGTGTCTTTCTCTGATTGCTTGTCCCTTCCTACTCCCTGGACATCACCACTCTCCTTTTGGGTTTTTTATTCCCTTGCTATCCTACATGTGTATATCTCTAATAATGTATTAGTATTAGTTTTATAAAATCTACATTAATAGTGCACGTATTTTTGTGATTAGCTTTTTTCTGTCAACATTGTTTTTATGAGATTTATTCATGACGCTACTTGTAAGCATCGCTTGTTTACACCTGCCATGCCGTGTTCCAGCGCTGTATCAGTTATCTATTGCTATGTGACAAATTACTCTAAAATTTAGCAGCTCAAAAGAATAATGAACAGTTTCTGTAGGTCAGGAGCTTAGGAGACTCTTAGCTGGGTGGCTTTAGTACAGGGTCTCTCATGAGGTTGCAGTCAAGATATTGGCTAGGTATGTAGTTATCTAGAGGCTCGACATGGGCTGGAGAATTCACTTCCAAGATGGCTCACTCACAAGACTTAGAGTTGGTGCTGGTTGTCACTAAGAGGCCTCAGCTCCTAGCTGTGTGGATATCTCCATAGGGCTGCTGGAGTATCCTTGTAACAAAGCAGCTGGCTTCCTCCAGAGAGAACGAACCAGGAAAGCAAGAGAGAAGTCACAGTGACTCTTATGACGTGGTCTTAGAAGCCACACACCATCATTTCTGAAATATCCCATTGGTTATATAGGTCAACTCTGGTCAGTGTAGGAGGGAACCACAAAGAGTACATGAATACCAGGAAGAGATATTGGAGGTGCCCTACAAGCTGGCTACCACAATGACCTTGCCAGAATCGATCTATTTTCTTGTTAATGCCATTAATGTTATTTCCACTTTATTTTATTATATTTGTTTGCTATCACAAACATAACTGGTATGATGCATTCTTCTTTATGATTTCTGGTGCACATGGAAAACAGTTTCTCTAGAGAAACGCTGCTGGGCCATAGGGAATGTGCATCTTCAAATTTATTAGAAAATACCAAATTGCTTCAAAACTGCCCCAAAGTATTACCAATTTACACTCCCACCAGTAAATAATATTTCCCGTTTTCTATATCCTTGTTAATACTTGGTATCATTAGATTTTAAAAGTTATGCCAGTCTGGGGTATAAAATGATATCTTTTGCAGATTAAAATTTGCATTTTTCTACATTACTAATGAAGTTGAACATCTTTTCATATGTTTATTGTCCATTGAGCCTTCTTCTAATAAAAAATGCCTATTTATGTCATCTGCCCATTTTTCTATTGGGTTATGTGTCATTGTCTTAGTAATCTGTAGGAGTTTTTAAAAATACATTCTGAATTATTAAGAGGCTTTTTGGTCCTTATATACATTGCAAATATCTCCTCCCAGTTCATAATTTGTCTTTTTACTTTTTAATATTGGTTTTCAATGAATAGAAATGTAAAATTTATTCATTTTCCTCCTCCATGGTATGTGCTCTTTATGTCTTTTTTAAAAAGACATTCTTTCATTGCTGAGGTCATAAAATTATTTGCCTATACTTCCTTCAAAAAATTTTTAAGGTTTGCGCTTCACATGTAGGTCTTTTTTTTTTTTTTTAAAGTAGGCTCCATGCCCAGCATGGCTTGAACTCCCGACCCTGAGATCAAGACTTGAGCTGAGATCAAGAGTCAGACATTTAAGGGGTGCCTGGATGGCTCAGTCGGTTGAGCGACCGGCTCAGGTCACGATCTCATAGTTTGTGGGTTCGAACCCCGTGTCAATCTCTGTGCTGACAGCTTGAGCCTGGATCCTGTTTCTGGATTCTGTGTCTCCCTCTCTTTCTCTGCCCCTCCACCACTTGCAGTCTGCCTCTCTCTCTCTCTCAAAAATAAACATTAAAAAAAAAATTAAAAAAAAAAGAGACATTTAACTGACTTAGCCACCCAGGTCCGAACATGTAGATCTTTAGTCCAAGTGGAACCTATTTTTGTAGGTTAAGTGAGATGGGAATTTAATTATAATATTTGTTTCTGTATGATAACCACCAGCTCAAGCTTCTTTCTGAAAACACTTCTTCACTTGGCTTCAGGACATCACACACTCCCCATCTTCCTTCCACCCGACTCATTGCTTCTTGGTCTTCACTGCTGGCTCTTCTTCCTCTCTGCACTCTCTAACTGATGGAGTGACCCGGGAGTACCCCTCTCCTCTTGTCTGTCTAAATTTCTCTCAATATTCTCTCTCTAGATAATCTCATCCAAGTCAATGGCTATGAATAACACAACCATGGATGCTGAACACTCCCAAGTTCCCATCCTCACCCTCTTCTTTCATATCTCCACATGGCTCACTCCTTCCCATCTCCCGGGGTTCCCATCAATGTCACCTCCTCAGAGAGGCCTTCCCTGACCATACGAGGCAAATATCATTACCTGTAACTCTCTCTATACTGACCTTGCTTTATTTTATATCAACACATCATCAGTTACCTCCAGACCTTATATTAGAAATCTGTCCTATACTGTCTGTCCGGCACTCAGGTATATATGTCATGGGCTTTGAACTGCTTGCTGATGCATCCAAATGTCTAGGCACAGTACCTGGTGCATTATAGATGCACAGTAAACATTTGCAGTAAAAGAAACAATGATAATCATTTAATACAGCACTGCATAGTCTGTGAGGATCATTTGTACGGATCATGTTCTCCTAGCATCAATTTAATCCTCAGAGGGATGGTTTCCCCCCATATTTGTGAATATCAGCAATCATCTCTCTTCCTTCAGAGGCATCTTAAAATTGTATGCTCAGAATGCTTAGCATTGTCCCCAGTTCTATGCATTATTAGGTGTGTGACTGTCACTGGAGGAGATTGAACTGTAACATCTCGTCAATGACTTCAGGCTATGACAGCTGTCATTCAGCTTTTCATACAAAAGGGATGTAGTTCTAAGAAAGCCACAAGCAATTTAAATGAAGGCACCTTCAAAGGTGTTTGAATATTAAATCTAAAAAAAAAAACAGCAGGGTTATTAGATTAGTGGTTCTCAATAATTTCTTTTCAGGCAGAATACAAGCCCATGGGCTGCTCTGATTTTTATACAATCATAAACATTTTTGTTGGAAGCAAAATACTATGGTCTTTGAATAATACTACAGAACATTTTTATTCGCCACAACTGCCAGAATCACATTCCACATTTACACACGGGGTTATCTAGCAGGCATGGTCTTCATGTCAAAGCCCCTCCAGGAGATGTAAAGACAATATCCAGACCTCTATCCACCTTACATTATTGCTAAGCCAGTAAATATAGGTAGCAAAACCATAAAAACACCTATGTGGCAGATTTGAGCCGCCAGATAAATTTATTCACTTACTATGTCTATTGAGGGTTTTTGAACCTAAGACACAAGAACTTGGTCACTTTGGTCAAATTACTAGTTCGCACTCTGACTCGTTCCACAACACAAATAGAATGTATTTGTACATATCTCTCCCTGAGGACACAAAAAGGGAGCTTGAGGCTGATATTAAAATAGATTTCTCATTCTCTAAGAACTTAGTGGGCTGTTTCTGTTATCGAAAGTTCTGGCACCACGGGTCAGGCTTTACTGGGTGCTGACAGCTCACAATAGCTAAGCGCACATTCAAGACAATGTGGGAAAGACTCTGACACTTCGCAGGGAGGCAGTGAAGCTCTAAGGCCTGTTGACAGAGCTGTCGAAGGTGGGTGACAAATTGTAAAACAGAGGGCCCTGAACAGTCAAAGCTTCTTCCCGGCAACAGCAAACCGTCCTCACAGAAATCTCTGGCAGAGGTGGTTGGACTGAATGACACTCACAGACAGTGAAACAGAAACTGAATCAAGAGGAGTGACTTGCTTGGGGCGCTAAAGAAACACAACACTAGTCTTAAATAAATCCAAAAACAGCAGTGTGTCCAGTGGTCTGGACATTCAGGGCTCAGATACAAAATACATATCACCTGGAAAGTCTCAGGAGCTCCCTCAGATTCTAAGAGGCATGATGGACATTAGTCAGGGGAGGCTCACTGCCATAAGATGTAATCGACAAAGCTAACTGGCTTCAGCACAGAAGAGTCGCAACCCATGATGGGCAGGTGTGGGCCAGGAGGCTGTTCCACATGGTCACTCAAGGACTCTGTGGCTCTTGTCTTCTGGACCCTGAGAGTCCTCAGAAGATTCTCTGCATCCAACCAACAGACAAGGGGAGAGAGACTCTTAGAAAATCTGAAGATGGATTAGGGACCACATTCTGCTGGCCACGACGAGTTGCATAGGCTACCTCTAGACAGCGGGGACTTGGGAAGCGCAGTCTAGCTGTGTGACCGGGAAGGAGAGGATTAGTTTGAGATCCGTGAGCACTAGCAGCCTCCAGTACAAACTTTTGGTGAAAGAATAAAACTCTGTTTTGAAAACAAACTTGTTAAATTTGAGAAAAACCAAAAAAAAAAAAAAAAAAGGACTGAATCTCAAAGCAGATTCTATAAGAGGTCATATACTGAATTTGAGTAATGCTGTCTGTTTTCAAAAATGTTCTTTGGGCCACCACTTTTGGAATTTCCTTCAGAAGCAGCACAGGAATTCAGTTCTACTCAGTCACCCTGGTATAAGCCAATCCTCAAAAGATTGAATTTATTCGTCATATGACTGACATCCATCAATTTGAGTTTTGATTCTGAAGAAAATGCCTTGAATTGTTTCGATTTTACAGACTCAGAAAGTATAAAAAAAATAATTCTCAGGGCACCTGGGTGGCTGGGTTTGAGTATCCGACTTCGTCCCAGGTCATAATCTCATGGTTCATGAGTTTGAGCCCTGCATCAGGCTCCCTGCTGTCAGTGTGGAGCCTGCTTTGGAGCCTCGGTCTCCCTCTCTCTTTGCCCCTCCCTGACTTGTGCATGTGCTGTCTCAAAAATAAATAAGCATTAAAAAAAAATTCTCTGCGAGGTGTGAATGAACAAAGAAATCTTCCCAGAATTAATCTTTATTCTTTGAAAGGAGATCTGCAAAGTGATGGCAGCAACATGGTGGAATAAGAGTTTTCCACTGCTGCCCCCCCTGAGGAACACCAATTTTGACAGTTGCCCACACATGACGTTGCTTTTTGGGAAGTCCAGGAGTTTCGGGAGTTTAGCAGAGAAGCTCCAGCACATCACTGAAGGGGAAAAAAAAAATCAGGAGTGGACCCTCTTGAAAATGGTAAGAGGAACAGTTTTATTTTACCAACATTGCTTGTCTCACAAAGTCTGTCTCTCTCTCTCAGGAGAGACTTCTCTCAGCTGGATGGCAGCTTCTGCCATGGGGGGAAAGTGATAGTATGTGAGAGCTGGCTCCCTCAGCTGTGTGGAGAGACCCACTCCTTTCTTGCCCCATCCAGAAAACTGAGGTAGGCTGCATGACTTGGGGCAGGGGCAGGGGCTGGGACAACAGCAGCCTGGGCTCTGTGAGGGCCACAGAGGGATGTGGATCCCTCTAAGCAACTAACCACTTGTAGAAGTCCATCAGGAAGCCCACCCGGGAGCCACTGAGGGCACCTCACCTGCAGATCCATACAGATACAGCAGTATGGGCAAGATCTCTTAAAGTGCTGGAAAGCATGCAAAAACAGTGCACTTCAAGTCTGAAAACCAAGGGTTGGCTCTGTGCTAAGGCAAGCCAGTGCCCACCTATGAAATGAGAGCCAATCATTTTCCTTTCTTTCAACACAGCAGGAGCAGAATGCTTGTAGATTCATCTTCTTAAAACTTCCTCTAGCCATGTTCTTTTGTGTACCTGCAGCTTCAAGGGGTCCCTTTCTCTCAGAATCTGAGATCTCCGTGCTCTGACCCCAACCAGCCTCTCCAGGCTGACCTCCAAGAACTCTCCTGCCGTGTCTGGTGTTCTGAATACATCCGATACCCTGTTTCTACGCTCACTCCTCCCCCCGCTGCCTCTGTGCTCTCCCTCCTTCTTCCTCACCACCCTCTCTCACATTCACCAGTGGAAATCCTTCTATTCTTCAAGGTCCGGGAAAAATGCCTCGTCCTCTGCGAAATTCCCCCTGATCTATCTGAATCTCCATAACACTTGGGTATCCTTTCTTATGTCAGTTACTTCGTTACTTATGTTAATTGTCTTCTCCCCATCCCCAGAACAAGTGATGATTCTCTCAATGTTGTATGTATCTCCTTCAACTTTCTGTTCCCTCATACAGCCTATAATATGCCTTTTACCTAGTAAAAACACACTAAGCAGTTATTACATACTTCATGGACTTAAAATGAAGCAAATTAAAGATATCAATATTTGTCAACAAAAAACTTTTAGTTAAAACACTCAGCTACGTGCTAGACTCTGTCTTAAGAACTTTTCATGTATTATTATATCATGTAATTGTAATGTAGATATTTCTGTATAAATAATACTTATATTTATTTTCAGTTTACTTGGCTACTTTATAACTACTTTATATTTGGCTACTTTAGGTATAACATCATAATTCACTGATTTGTAATGTGTAAGTTCCAAAATTAAAATTAAGTAAAGTATCAGAGGAAATACAATATAAACTTTCCTATTTAAGTAGACTCATATTTAGGAATTTTACATTTTTTTAATTAAAAAAGACTGATTTAGGGGCATCTGGTGGCTTAGTCAGTTGAGCATCCAACTCTTGATTTTGGCTCAGGTCATGATCTTATGGGTTCGTGGGTTCAAACCCCGCGTCGGGCTCTGTGCTGACAGGGCAGAGTCTGCTTGGGATTCTCTCTCTCTCTTTCTCTCTCTGCCCCTCCCTCCCCCCATAAATAAACTTTCTAAAAAAAAGTCTAAAAAAGGCTTTGATTTAAAGTACATTGGTTGTGGGGGCTTGGCTGGTTCAGTTGGTAGAGCACTTTACTCTTGATCTCAGGGTTGTGAGTTCATGTCCCGTGCTGGGTGTAGAGTTTACTTAAAAAAAAAAAAAAAAGTACATTGATAGTTAAAAGAATCAGTGGATATTAGTTAAATGATAACACATAAGGGAGGACAATTAATAAAATCAAGGAATGGATTGTACCCATAACAACAACAAAAAAAACCCCAGTATTTTTTCTCATTAGATCATGATAATCCTATGTTTTAAAAGTGGCTTTTAAGGAGAAAATGTAGTGAATTCCTGCTCTGTGAGAAGAATTCTTTTCCTGCCCTATGCTTCCCATTGCTAGCATAGGGCACAGGCCACATTTTTGACCTCTCATCCTTGAAAGCATTCTCTTAATCACATTCTTAGTTATTCTGTCAGCAAGTCAGAAAATGGATTTCTATTTTATCAGACAAGCCACAGCAATACTCCTTGAAACTGTTGATTTTGTATAGCCAGTCAGGCCTAATCACCAAGTTCACTGTCTGGTCATTGCCACGGAAGTGGCGTAACCCTCTTACTCACCCATTGTAGCTAAGTGTCTGCAGAAAATATTTCTTCTATTTAATGAAATATATATAAAATAAAACTTACTGGTTTGAACCATTTCTAGGTATAGAATTTCGTGGCAGTAATCACATCCGTATTGTTCTGCAGTCATCCCCACCATCCGTCCCAACATGTTCATCTGCCCAAACTCTGTACCCATCAAACAATAATTCCGTATTATCCCTCCCATTAGGGAGCAGCTTGGCATCCCTGGTGACCACCACTCAGCTTTCTATCTCTATGAATGTGACTATTTAGGTACCTCATGTAAGTAGAATCAAGCACAGAATATTTTTAAATCATCTCCTTCCTTAAAAACAAACAAAAAACCCAACAGGGGGGCCTGAGTGGCTCCTTTGGTGAAGCAACTGACTCATGAGTTTGGCTTAGGTCATGATCTCACAGTTCGAAAGTTCGAGCCCCATGTGTTGGGCTCTGCGCTGATAGCGTGGAGCCTGCTTGGGATTCTCTCTCTCCCTCTCTTCTCTCTCTCTCTCTCTCTCTCTCTCTCTCTCTCTCTCTCTCTCTGCCCCTTCCCTGCTTGCTCTCTCTCTCTCAAAAATAAATAAACATTTTAAAACAAAACCAAAAAACCTCATGGTGTTACATAAATCTTAACATCTTTGCTTAAATGAATTGGTTGAGTTTCCTGAAAAGTCTAAATAAATCCCCTCCATCCCTCAAAAAAGAATTACAGATGAGGAGTTATTTAACCTGGGTGTGTATCAAAGTTTCAACAACATAGGCTAGCACCACTTGGAGTTTCTAGAAATGTTTCACTCCTCGGTCATAGGGAGCTATCCCAAGAATTCTGGGATTTCCCCAATCTCTAAGAAAGGAGAAATGTATGCTGTTTAATGTTAAAGTAAGAGGTTTTGCTTTTGTTATTTTCCCACTGCATATCAATTTGGAAGAATATTTGCTGAGGGGAAACACATTTTTTTTTTTTCCACATCAAATCCAATGGCTGATCTTAACTGGTTAAAAATTTCAGTGTTCTTTTACAGGTAGTCTAGTTTTACGAAAAATGAGTGGTTGGTTTTAGTTTGCCTCCAAAATATCATTAGAAAATCCATAGTTTTTCCTTATTTTAGGTAACAATTGTTGGTATATGGACTCCCTTTTAGTTTCTAAATGTAAATTTAGACAAAGGGAGCGATTTATTTTGGTTCAAACACCTTTTTTTTCCCTTCCGCGTTGAAGAAGAAAGTATACTATGTGGTTATCAGACCTCATGAACATGGTCTGACATCTCAGCTGCCCTTTGACCTCTGCAGCCACTGCAGCACAAACCGGCTGGCTTCCGGCAGGTGTAAACTGGCAGCTCTCTGCCTCAGTGACTTCCAGCACTTCCTGTTTTCTGCCCTGAAAATGTCTACTTGGCACTTAGGTGTGTGCGACCTGGAAGTGTGGAAAGGTGTCATGGGTAATTTTCTGTGTCAGCCTGGCGGGGCTAGAGTGCCCTGATACGTGTTGATCAACACGTTGTGTTTGCCAACACCATCTGAGTGTCCTACAATTCACTTCTGACACTAACTATCCAGAGTTAGCATAGACCCCACACATTAAGAAAGGCTCGGTTCTACGAGACCGCTTCCCCTTCAGACACCAGCTTGAGGTCTTGGGGGCCACTTGAACTTCTGTTCAACTCCGCTGCAAATTCAGGGGTTCTAACAATGCGCCCCTCGTGTTTGATAATTCACTAGAACAACCCACAGAACTCAAGAAAGTGTTATAATTACCATTTTATTATAAAGGATTCAAATGAACAGCCAGATGAAGGGGAACTACAGGGTGAGGTCTGGGGGGTCCAGAGTGCAGGAGTTTCTGTTCCTGTAGAGTTGGGGTATGCCACCCAACTGGTACATAAGTAGGTCACCATCCAGGAAGCTCCTCTAAACCTTCGTTTTCAGTTTTTAAAATCAAGGTTTCATTATACAGGCACAATTGATTAAATTATTGGCTATTGGTGATTAAATTCAATCTCCAGCCTCTCTCCTCTCCCCAGTGGTTGGAGGTAGGGTTGAAAGTTCTAACACTCTAATCATAAGGTTGGGTTTTCCAGCAACTGTCCCCCATTCTGAAGCTAACAAGCTCCCCCACTGACCCTGGTTTCATCATTAACATAACAAAGACATATGTCTCAAAATTCTAAAGGTTTTTGAAGCTCTGTGCCAGAAACCTGGGACAAAGACCAAATCTTATTTTTATTATACCCTACCCTTCTTTCAGGACTGTCTGCCTCATGACCCACCACTTGCCATCCAGAGGAAGGTTCTGGCTGCAGAGGGATGGGGATGGTGGGCTCCAGACTCTTGTATTGGGAACCCCATTTTTGCCAATGATCAATGAGACTGATTTCCTTTTTTAAAGTAAATAAGCAGACACACTGACCGAAGTAAGCATTGGTCTTATTGATGAGGGATAGAACCAGAAATATCTCCACCTTCAGCCCAGAAGGTTGACCTGTAGCCTGCATAGTTTCAATAAGGATCAGATAAGTGCTGGTTGCTATATCCTTAAAGGGTCTCAAGATGACCTGTAAATTTCATCGATAGTTAATTTCAAACTGAATGGTAAGCACCAGAAGTAGTTTTAGGAGTAGAGATTCGAAGAAACATTTATGATCAAATGCTCCATGCATGTTCTCTCCCCCTTGAGCACTAAGCATGTAACCACCAGCCTCACACAGCCAGGGTACAGCTCTTTCTGCCTGTAAGTCCTGTCTCCATGCTGCTTAAATAAACTTACTAAGCTGCCTGGTGAAATGTCTCAAGAATTCTTTCTTGACTGTCTCGCTCAGCAATCCTGCAATATTACTAATTTTATTAGGTTCATGAAAGAAAAGTATATTCTCATTAATGTGACTTTGAGCTTGGTTACCCCTTTGTGCTAGCCACGGAGAGTCAGATCCTCCTTGTACCACTTCAAGGAAGGGCTTGATGCCCAGATGTGGGGAGCAGAGTCAGCAAGCAGCTGTTTGACTCTGTCTCAAATGCAGAGGGTCACCTCCCTTCACCTGAGGTCACATCCTTCCTGGGCAGCGCACAGCCAGTGATGAGCAATGTGAGAATAAAGGCCCACTCATTTCAGCTCAATGCAAGACAACCCTAAATTCACTCCAAAGCCACCCGCCAGGTTGGCCAAGGTTTTGATGGGTCTACACTGCATTTCAACTTCTTTCCTTTCTGCCTAACCCGATCTTCTCTCCTTAGAGTAGGTGTCATAAACATCTTGCCCTCTGAACTCCATCTCAGCATCTTCTTCCGGAACCCCCCCCCCCCCCCAACCCGGTGACACATCTGCAAAAACATAAATTTGGTGTATGGGCTAAGAAGGGTGTGGCTCCTTCCTGACAGTGGCTTCAACAGTAATGGAAATAATGAGAATGGTCCTGTCCTACTATCTGGTATCAGTGATCTCAGCTCCAATTAGATTCCTTTGACCCCCAATTTTCTCCTTTAGGATGAAACCCTCAAGATTATTGCCATCCTCCTTAACAAAGCTAATCTTAAGTGATTCTCCTTCCTTGAATGGCTCTCCTTCCTTTTCCTACCCAGTGTGGAGTTGTTTTTGAGGAAATTGGATTTTTAAAAAAGTAATTAATGACTGATTTAAAGGATTATAGTCTCTCTACAAAGTATTGTTTAGGGGTGTTTTCCTTGGAGACCTTCACGCCTTGGTCTCCCACTCACCTAAACACAGAATCTCCTCAACCTAATACTCTTGCGCTCACCTTTCTCTTCAAAGACAGCCTGTTATTCAAGGTCCATCTCCAACGTCATCACCTGTTGCACACATACATAAATTCTGTGTTCCGGGATGCCTGAGTGGCTCAGTTGGTTATGCGTCTGACTTTGGCTCAAGTCATGATCTCACAGTTTGTGAGTTCGAGCCCCACATTGGGCTCTGTGCTGACAGCTCAGAGCCTGGAATCTGCTTCAGATTCTGTGTCTCTCTCTCTCTCTGCTCCTCCCCCTCTCTGTGTCTCACTCTCTCTCAAAAATAAATAAACATTGAAAAAAATGTATAAAAAAATTCTGTCTTCCAGTCACATCAAGCTGTTTGATCTTTGAGCATTAGGCACATTTCTAAAACCATACCTATATCCATGCTCTCTACTCTTCAGGCTGCCTGCGTGTACTCCCCCTTCTTAATTCACACTTCTAGTCCCTCTTCCTGCACGAAAACTCTCAGCTTTCACTTACTTCTTTGTGCCCTGAACACCTATATTTGGGAGTCATGTGCTACCTTGAACTGTTATTGAACTGTCCTTTCTTCCATCTCAACTGCATACGTACTCCTGTACTCTGGTCTTCTGGAGAGTCTTATGCTCAATGTGTGTTTGTTACTTTCTCTGACCCCCTATGTCACCTGCATGGCAGATGTTTCAGTCGCTATTGCTACATGAGGAGCCATCCACAGCCCTGTGGTTTGAGCTCAACTGGAAGTTGTCTCATGCAGATGCAATCAGATATCAGCTGGGCTCTCAGCCATGTGAGGTCCCCTTCCCCCCTGCATTATAACTTTCAGGGGATCACATGCTTGGTCTACCTAAGGTAGGGCTTGCTGCTCATGTTAATCAATGTGGTTACTCCTATACTTTATCTCGCTTCAAATATCAGCATATTTGATTTGCATATCCAGAAGTAAAATAGGTTTCATGAGAACAACCGGGGACCAGGTAGGCTTGGTAATTCATCTCAGTCGTTGAACTAAGTTCTTAGCCAGCAGCTGCTCTCCCTCATGGCTAGTAATGCTCTGCACTAATTTTACTGTCAAAGGGATACATGAAGAAGACAGATGCAAACAGATTTCCTTGAGATTGGCTTAAATTTCCAGGGGAGATCATTCTATCACATAGTTTTTTTTCCCTTTCAATAACATTTTCTTCCCATTCATTGTGTGCCAACACCCATTATGTGGCATAGAAATGTTAATCATCCATGTGGAATTTTATGTTTTCAGAGTCTCTGAAAAAATTAACCCTCTCCCCCTGCCCCCACCAACTGAGCTCACAGACCACGGCCCTCTGGACATGTACAAACCAGTCTGGTTTTTTTGTTATTAGGTTACCAGCCAAGTTGCTAAACTGATTCAACTCGGTGGTTAAATACCTGTGAATTCAGGGAAAACTAGTCAAACTCATTTAAATCAGTCCCAGACACAGAGATGGGCCAGTGTTTCTCCGTGTATCCCATAGTGTGTGTTGAAGTCCCCAGCAGAGAGGACGAGCAGACACTGGGTGAGGTGATGACACTGCAGGTGTTGTTAGCGCTCTTGCTCTTGAAGTCACTACCTGTGAATATATGCCGCGTAGTAATGACTGCTTCAGACATGCCAACTGGATAGTTTGACTCAGCTTTTCACTTTGATGGGAGGAACCTCAGAAGAAGATGAATGAATAAGACCTGAATATGTATCACATTCTGAAATCAGGCATGTGGAAGCATGTCTCCAAAGCAGGTTAGAGACTTGCTCCCCCTAAAATCTCGTCCATCTCAGTCAGCGGCGCCACCATCCACCTAGTCCCTGAGGCCAAAGCCTCAGAGGCAACATCTCTTTCCCTCCCCTTACCCACGTCATGGCGCCCCTGCTGCCATGTTTACAGGAACAACATCAACCGAGCTCTAGCCTTACAATTCCTACATTCTCATACCTACCACTCATCACCACGTCCACCAACATCATGTCAGCCCGAGCCACCTGGCTTTCCTACTGGGACAACTGCAGTAGTCTTCTACCTCCTTCAGGGATTCAACCAAAAAATATATTTTTTCATTTCTGCAAGAAAAAAAATACCATAACAAAATCAACGGCAAATGACTAAACAGGAAAAATCCCTCTCTCTCTCATACACAAAACCAAGTTTAGGTGCCTTAATATATAAAGAGTTAACACAGTTTATTATTTAAAAATAAATATTTAAAAAAAATTTTTAACGTTTATTTATTTTTGAGACAGGGAGAGACAGAGCATGAATGGGGGAGTGTCAGAGAGAGAGGGAGACACGGAATCCGAAACAGGCTCCAGGCTCTGAGCTGTCAGCACAGAGCCCGACGCAGGGCTGGAACTCACGCACCGTGAGATCATGACCTGAGCCGAAGTCGGACGCTTAACGGACTGAGCCACCCAGGTGCCCCTTAAAAATAAATATTTGAGGGATGCCGTGGTGGTTCAGTCAGTTAAGTTTCCAACTTTGACTCAGATCATGATCTCGCAGTTCATGAGTTTGAGCCCTGTGTCGGGCTGTGTGCTGACAGCTCAGAACCTGGATCCTGCTTCAAATTCTGTGTCTCCTTCTCTCTCTGCTCTTCCCCGCTCATGCACTATCTCTCTGTCTCTCAAAAATGAATAAATGTTAAAAAAATTATAAAAATAAATATTTGAATAGAAAAATAGGCAAATTATTTGAACAGTCTATAATAAAGGAAATATAAATAATTCATGAATAAATGATAAGATGCTCAATCTCACCCTAACAAGAACGATGAAATTCAAGGATTAATGAGATGCTGTTAACACTTATAAGATTGGAAAAATTCAAAATATTTAATAATATCCTCATGCTGATGAGACAACTAATGTGAGTGGGAAGGCAAATTGGTCCATTCTCTTTGGAGGACAATTTAAAAAGTAATAGTGAATTTTCATATGCATTTACTTTCTTTGACTTGGAAATTCTATATCTAGGAATTCGTTTTACAGATATATTTGCACATGAGCTTAAACATGTAAATACATATTGCAGTAACAACAACAACAACAAAAAACCAGCCAAATGCCCATTGGCAGAGAGCTGGTTAAGTAAGTTCTAGAACAACCATGGAGTGCAATACTATGCAACAGGGAAAAAGAATAAAACAAAATGACTTGGTATTGATAAGAGAAAATTTCCTAGAAATATTATTAAGTTGTAAAAATCAAGATGCAGAAGACCATACATAATACAGTATTATGTTTTAAAATATGGGTTGGGGGGGCGCCTGTGTGGCTTAGTTGGTTAAGCGTCAGACTTCAGCTGGGGTCATGATCTCATGGTTTGTGAGTTCAAGCCCCGCGTCGGGCTCTGTGCTGACAGCTCAGAGCCTGGAGCCTGCTTCGGGTTCTGTGTCTCCTCCTGTCTCTCTGTCCCTCCCATGCTCATGCTCTGTCTCTGTCTCTCGATAATAAATAAACGCTAAAAAATTAAAAAAATATATGGGTGGGGAAATATACATATATTATGTATATTTCTTGCATATGCATAAATTATTTCTGGAAGGATATACAAGACAAGGGTAATGGGGGGAGCCTGGGTGGCTCAGTCAGTTAAGTGTCTGACTTTGGCTCAAGTCATAATCTCGCGGTTTGTAGTTTGAGCCCTGTGTCAGACTCTGTGCTAACAGCTCAGAGCCTGGAGCCTGCTTCAGATTCTGTGTCTCCCTCTCTCTCTGCCTCTCCCCTGCTGTACTCTCTCTCTCTCTCTCTCTAGAAAATAAATAAACATTAAAAATAATAATAAAAAAAAGACAACGGTAACAGTGATTGCCTCTCGAAATGAGATGTGAGAATTAGGGGTAAGAAAGAGGAGACTTACTTTTTACTGTGTTTCCTTTATGACTTTTGAATTTGTACTACATTAGAGGATTACCTATTTTTTTTAAATCCCTATTATATAGTTAAAATTTTTTTTCCCATAAAAGGAGTTCAAATGATAATTTTATTTTGGTAATATAAAGTTAAATTCTGAAAGATAAACAGAAAAGAATTAGTTGTATCCTGTCATTTTATTTTTTTAATTTATTTTTTTCAACGCTTATTTATTTTTGGGACAGAGAGAGACAGAGCATGATTATTTTTGGGACAGAGAGAGACAGAGCATGAACGGGGGAGGGGCAGAGAGAGAGGGAGACACAGAACCGGAAACAGGCTCCAGGGTCTGAGCCATCAGCCCAGAGCCTGACGCGGGGTTCGAACTCCCTGACCGCGAGATCGGGACCTGGCTGAAGTCGGACGCTTAACCGACTGCGCCACCCAGGCGCCCCTATATCCTGTCATTTTAAAGGAAACCATTAGCGATGTTTCCTGGAAAAGCATGAGGTTTTACCTAAAGAAATAATAAGAAATTTCACTTCTTTTATGTCTTTCTGTTTTCAGAATTATTACATATAAACTAATATTCAGACAAAATAATAGCTAATGATAACAGTGTTTATTTACTACGAGCAAATACTGTGTGAAGTGCTTCAGAATAACACTACTGTTCTCATCTCCCTATAATAGATGAAGGAATGAAAAGCTCAGGGAGGTTAATTAACTTGCCTAAGGTCACAGAGCTAGAAGGTTACAGAGCTGATGTAAACCTACACAGTCGGATGCCGGAGCCCACATTCTCACCCACCGTACAGTTTATTTATTGTGTTATTAATGACTCATTTGTTTCACACAAAACAACACTTAAGGGTACATAATTTCCAATTCAAAACAAATACTTATTAGAAATAAGCATCTAAGACTCTTAAAAACTGAGAACAAACTGAGGGTTGATGGGGGGTGGGAGGGAGGGGAGGGTGGGTGATGGGTATTGAGGAGGGCACCTTTTGGGATGAGCACTGGGTGTTGTATGGAAACCAATTTGACAATAAACTTCACATATTGAAAAAAAAAAGAAAAAAAAGAAAAAAAAAGAAAATCACTTATGTAAACCAAAAAAAAAAAAAAAGAAAAAAGAATAAATTAATGTTCAGATAGAAAAAAAACAAAGAAATAAGCATCTAACCTTGACTGTAGTAAATAAAAACACAAATGTTATAAATTCACAAGTCCCATTAATAAGGCCATAATATTGTTCCTGATTTTATGGTGGATGATTCAGATAAATTAAAATATTGTATTTGAAGACATTTGAATAACAATTGGGAAATATGACTGCTGGATTATGTATACAGTGCACATGATTTTCTGTGTTTATATTCTTGATCTTCATGAAATCTTTTTAAAAAGTTTTTTATTTTGAGTTAATATTTGTTTATATCAGTGTAATATCAGTTTCAGATGTACAATACAGTGATTCAACAATTCCATGCATCACCCAGTGCTCATCACAAGTATTCCTTAATCCCCATTAGGTATTTCATCCATCCCTCCACCCTTCCTTCCTGGTAACCATCAGGGTGTTCTCTATAGCTAAGAGTCTGTTTCTTAGCTATAGCTTAGTCTTAGCTACAGCTTAGTTATAGCTTGGTCTGTTTTTTGGCTTGTCTCTCTCTCTCTCTCTCTCTCTCTCTCTCTCTCTTTTTCCCCCTTTGCTCATTTGTTTTGTTTCTCATGAAATCTTGAAGTAATAAAATGTTTTAGGTCAGTGTTGAAGATTGAATTGTGCACCCCTCCCCCATACGTTGAAATCCTGACTTCCTATTATGGGTTGAATTGTGTTCCCTCAAAATTCTTATATTGAAGTCCTAATTCCCATTACCTCAGAATGTGACAGTATCTGGAGAAAGGGTCTTTACAACGGTAATAAAATTAGGGTGGTAATCCAATATGACTGGTATCCTTCTAAAAAGGGGAAATAGGAGGGACACCTGGGTGGCTCAGTCAGTTGAGCATCAGACTTCAGCTCAGGCCAAGATCTCATGGTTTGTGGGTTCGAGTTCCACATTGGGCTCACTGCTGTGGACACAGAGTCTGCTTCCGATCTTCTGTCCTCCTCTCTCTGGCCCTCCCCCGCCTCTGCTCGCTTAAAAATAAACATTTTAAAAAATGGAAGGGGGGGAATAGGACACAGAGACAGACATGCACAGAAGGAAGATGGTATGAAAAGACACAGGGAGAAGACATCCATCTACAAGCCCAGAGAGAGAGGTCTGAAACTAATCCTTCCTTCACCGCCCTAAGCAAACATTGGCCTCCCAACCTACGAATGTCACCAAATTTGAAAACAGAGCCTTTGCAGGTACAATCAACTTAAAATGAAGCCATCCTCATTTGGGGATGGGCCCTAATCCAATATGACTGGTATCCTTATAGGAAGAAGAAACAACACAGACACAGGAGAACCCCATGCGAAGACAGAGGTGGAGCCTGAGGTCATGTGTTTACAAACCAAGGCACACCAGGGACTGTGGCAACCCCAGAAGCTAAGAGAAAGGTGTGGAGCAGATTCTCCCCTAGAGCCTTCAGAGGCAGCACAACCTTGCCCGGCCCCTTGATTCCAGGCTTGTGGCCTCCGGAACTGGGAGAGAACACATTTCATTTGTACTGCATTGGGCTCCCCAGTACTTGCTGCAGCAGCCCCAGGAAGCACATACAGTTGGGTTTCCTCCCATCGGGTTGGTATGGGAGGGACTTGTTAAGGAAGTGCTCCCGGAAGACCATTAAGGGAGGGGTGAGGGGAGCAGACCTCAGAGTGCTCAGCCAGGTTCCATGGGCTGTGCTGATATCACCTGGCCCCCGGGGGACTTTGGAGTGTAAATGATGCTTCATGGTGAACTCACCCTAGTCAAGGGGGCTAGAATTCCTGAGCCAGCACCCCACCGGTCACAGGTTATAGACCACGCCCAAGGGACTTCACCACAGGCTAGTGGGATTCAGGAACTACAAGGTAGTTCTCCATAAAAACACAGCCCATGTTGCTTATTGAAATTGAAAGCACTCCCAGAGAGGGGAAGAAAGTAGTGGTAGACAGGGATCCAGGCAGAGCGACAGCATCATCCAACCCATCAAATTATCTGCCTGTGATATCTGGAGTCCAGAAAGCTAGATGCTGATTTCCAGTCCTGCTATTAATCTGGGTAACTTTGGGGCATACATCTGCATCTTGGATCTCAGTTGACTCTTTTGTTAAGAGGAGCTAATGTTCATACTTTTACAATTTTTTCTTTTCACAAAATGTTTGCCCTTTGGATGGTGTAGCTACATACATATCAATTGCTAAAACATAAATGGTTTTGTATTGGGTGATAAATAGCCACTCCCTTTACTACTTTGGTCCCCTCCCTGGAACCCCTGGATTTCCCTAAGATCCAGCAACAAAAATGCTAGGCACAGCTGGGGATCTCTACAGCGCTATGGCCACTGTTCTAACCAGCAGGCTGTTGAAGATTTTGACTATCACCCCCAGATCAAGCACTTGCTGTGTATCTAATTCAGTGGTCATGACTGTGAGGGGCAGAAAAGAATTAGACCATCTCTGCCTTTAAAAAGGTTTAACTTGGGCACCTGGCCGGCTCAGTCAGAAGAGCATGCAACTCTTGATCTTGGGGCGGTGAGTTCAAGCCCCATGTTAGGTGTAGAGATTGCTTAAAAATAAAGTCTTTAAAAAAACAGTTTACACTTAATTGAGGTGGGAACAAACACAGTTTAAATACTTAGGATTAATTATGCGCTAAACTCTGTGCCTTAATCCATTCACGCTACTATAACAAAAAAAACCCATAGACTGGGTGGGTGGCTTAAACTATTATTTCTCATAATTCTGGAGACTGGGAAGTCCAAAGTCAAGACATCAGTAGATACAGAGACTCGTAAGAACCCACTTCCAGGTTAATAGATGCCTGCCTCCTGTGTCATCGCATGGCAGAAGGGGTGGGTTGCTCTCTGGGGTCCCTTTTATAGGGGCACTAATCCCAGTGATGAGGACAGAGTCTTCACCTCCCAAAGGCCCCACCTGCTAATACCATCACATTGGGCATCTATACTTTGACATATGAATTTTGGAGAGGCACATTCGGTCCATAGAACTCTGCAATTCTGACACGAAACAGTGAGCGTTTTCTGGGGAAAAAAATTGTAAAAACATTTTACAAGGGCACGGTATTAATCTTTGACTTTCCCAACGGATTGAGTTCACTGATGACCCTTAGGTTTCAGTAAGTCTCCAGGATATTCAAATTAAAAATTCATCAGTCAGTGGTTTTGTTAATGCAGTTCCTACCACTTTATTACATTTTTTTCACAAATTAATGGGCTCTTTTCACATTGTGTAAATGGACACAACTAAATATAATACACAAGGAACCTATAAAATTCTGTAACCAATATTTTCTGTAACGGGATCTGTGGCATGTTAGTTTCCAGCAAAAAGAAGCTTTCTCAGAGGAAAAATAAAATGGCCAGTGCAAAGACATCTCTGATTTCTTTCAGTGTATTCCAAGCCACATGGGTGCAAAAGGGAAGAGGTGATGATGGAAGAGATACTATCTTCCCAGTGCAAGGCTTTGAAATGTAAGTTCATATCCACTAGACCACAGACTGAGAAGACGAGTGTTTCATGACACCACATTGATTGACCATCTGGACTGTATTTGGTCCAAGTCCTCACCTCAGTTTCAGTAATTCTGAGGCATAGAATATGACCAAGACCTCCCTGTGGAGGCTGCCTGACTGGTAGTGTTATGCCCAGAATTCGTGATCCCCAAAGACCACCAGGGAGCCGAGTCAGATGCAAAAGCAAAGAGCCTTTATTTGAGCTAGCTCCAGCTCAATCCCCTACCTGCACAAGGCAGCGGTGAGACACGGGGGGGAGAGAGAGAGAGAGCGGGTTTCAAGAGCACAAAGGTTTTATAGGGATCATGGCCTTAGCTGATTGCCTAGGGAAGGGTCGTGGCCTCAGCCAATTGGCTGGGGAAGGACCAGAGTCCTGTCATGCAGGTTTTGGGGCATGGTTTGAAGGTTTTAAAGTAGAGTGATTACAAAGAGAAAAGCCCATCCCCCTCCTGTCCTTGAGCTCCTGCTCTCAGAGTGTCAGTGGTCTTGGGCCTGCTCCCCCAAATCAGAAGAGTCTGGCCCTCAGGTCACCCAGCCTCTTTCTCAGGGGTGCAGAGAGAGTAAGTGCTGGATTGTAGGGTTTTCTTGCCATCTTTCCACCTTCATCTGAGCTCTCCTTTCCCCAGTGACTCATCCCAGCCCACCCCCAGGTGAAACAAGGAAACTCAAGGCTTTCCTCCACCCGTTCTACATCCTCAGGATGGCTCCCTGACCACAGATCTATGCCTAGGCCCCAACTCATGTTGAACGGGTGAGCGGGAAGTTACTCAAGGGGAGGAGGCGTGGTCTGAGGTTTGAGGGAACAGAACAAGATGGAGTTGGCCGGCCTAGGTCTGCTCTTTCAGTAGTGTTCTCAAGGCCCAGTGAGATTCAAAGATGGCAATTGGAGCTGCAGAGTGATGAGGTGAATCCAGGACCCAAGTCTGCTGAAGCAGCAGGCATTGGGGAAAACTTCAGTTCTTTTTCCTGGTATTTTGAATAGGGCTTGGAGAATAATTTGAGAACATTGTGAACCTCTTCACAATTCTATGTTGGTATCTAATTGTTTTCATCATAAATTTGCCACTACTGGAGTATTATAAATACTGAATATTAAAATTTTAATATGAAAATATTTTTTAACTGCCACATTACTCTTTTGAGTAAACAAACACAGGGTATCTAAGTGCCATAGCAATTTATAGGTCGTGATCTCACAGTTCATGAGATCAAGCCCTGTGTTGGGCTTTGTGCTGGGTGTGGAGCCTGCTTAGGATTCTCTCCTTCCTCTTCCTCTGCCCCTCCCCCCGCTCTCTCACACACGCGCACATACACACACATACTCTCTCTCTCTCTCTCTCAAAATAAATAAATAAGCCTTAAAAAACGCCATAGCAATTTAATAATCACATCATTCATTTAAAAACACAGATCACTTTTTCCCCCAATTTTTTTAACTTTTTTTTAATTTTGAGAGAGAGAGGGACAGAGCAAGAGTGGGGGAGGGGCAGAGAGAGACAGAGACAGAAACCAAAGCAGGGTCCAGGCTCTGAGCTGTCAGCACAGAGCCTGATGCTGGGCTTGAACTCACAGACCGCTAGATCATGGCCTGAGCTGAAGTCGGACACTTAACCGACTGAGCAACCCGGGCACCCCTAAAGCACAGATCATCTTTACAGATGAACAGTTCACATTGTTTCTTGTTTCTCCTCAGACTTCTATTTCTTTTCTACTTCTTCCTTAGTAGTTTATCCTCATGTAATTTTTTATGCTTGAAAGTTTTTTATTACTCACCCTTTCATGATGCTTTGCAATAAAAAATGTATATATAAACTTAACTTTCTGTGACCATAAAATTGAAAGTGATAAACATTTCTTTTGTATTGAGTTGATATTATAATTACTCTTAGTCCATAATTGATTAATACAACAAAAATATATTACAAACTTTGATGAATGATGAAGTATAGAGTTTTATTGAAAATATTGCCCAAAACTAGAAACAGCCTAGATGCCCATTGATAGAAGAATGGATAAACCAACTGTGGTATATTTATACAGTAGAAACTTAACAATAGAAAGGGACAAACTACTTATTCATGAAACAACATGGCTGCCATCTTTTTTTTTTTTTTCAACGTTTATTTATTTTTGGGACAGAGAGAGACAGAGCATGAACGGGGGAGGGGCAGAGAGAGAGACACAGAATCGGAAACAGGCTCCAGGCTCTGAGCCATCAGCCCAGAGCCTGACGCCGGGCTCAAACTCACAGACCGCGAGATCGTGACCTGGCTGAAGTCAGACGCTTAACCGACTGCGCCACCCAGGCGCCCCAACATGGCTGCCATCTTGAAAGCCTTATTCTGACTAAAAGAATCTACACATACAATAGCACAGATTATGTGATTCCCATTTATATAACGTTCTAAAACAGGCAAAACTAATCTATGGTCGAAGAGCATTAGAACAGTGGTTGCCTCCGGAGTGGATTTGGGACAGGCGCCAGCAAGGAAATGATGTCAGGGAACTTTCTGGGTGATTGTAATGCTCTGTAACTTGATGGGATTTGAATTACACATGTGTATGCATTTGTTGAAACACACAGAGTAGTTTCCTTAAGATCTGAGCATCTCATTGTTTGTTCATTTTGCCTCAAAAGAAAAAGAAACAACTGGTAACAAATATTGAGTTCTAACTATGGCATGTTTGCTGAAGTATTTCCGGTGAAAACACACGGAGGCCTGCAATTTATTTTGAAACATAGCTGGATTGATAGATGGGTAGAGGAAAGGACAGATGGATAGATACGTGATATAGGCTTAGTAAAATGATTCTGGAATCTAGGCAGTGGGTATATGCACATTTACTGCAAAATTCTTTCAACTTTTCTACATGCTTGAAATTTTTGATAACAAAATATTGGAAAAAATTTACTGAAAATGCACCTCTCACTGAGATGGGTGAAATATATTCAACCACATATTTCCCCTTCATGTATCCAGGGAATGTTGACTCTTGCTAGAATTAACGCTAGGTCTAGCATCCGCTTCATCCATATTTTCCTCTTCTTAAAATGTAAGCACTATGAAAACATGTAAGTCGATGGGGAAAATGGAGGCAGGTGGAGAGAAGGCCTCCAGTTGAGAGAGAAAGAGAATCTGACCTGTGTTGGTGGTGTGGAAGGGGGGCCCTGATATCAGAGACAGTGCAGAGGTAGAATCAAATGGACTTACTGCAGAGAGAATGATACAGAATCGTAGATCTTGATACAGAACCAAGTTCTTGTTTAGGGAGAGAAGACAAAGCTGTTTCAGAATTGTTTTTTTTTTTTTTTTTAAGTTTATTTATTTTGAGAGAGAAAGGCAGAGAAAGAGGGAGAGAAAGAAACCCAAACAGGCTCTGCACCTTTAGCACAGAGCCCAACACAGACTCATGCACTGTGAGATCATGACCTGAATCAAAATCAAGAGTTGAACCTTAACCGACTGAGACACCCGGACGCCCGTTTCAGAGCTTTCTAACCCCAAGGACAGTAAAACTGAAGATCCCATCAATGAAAATAGGAAACACAGTCCGGAGCAGAGAGAAGTCATTTCTGAACAGTTTTATCTTCAGTCACCAAAGGGATACACCAAAGTCTGAGCAGAAATTTAGAAGTGTGTGTATGTAGTTTAGAAGCAAGTTCAGGGGCAAAGATGGATATTTGCACGATGGATATTTAGCTGATTTCACGGCTCCAGTCACCCAGCAAGTGCTCATGCTGTACCAGGAGCCATTGCTTCGGAATATCACCTGTGGGCCTGGGAGTTAGGTACTTTGAGGAAGGAAGCAGTTCGTGAAATCAGATTAAATCACTAAAAGATGGAGAAGGGCATCTGGGTGACTCAGTTGGTTAAGTGTCTGACTTTGGCTCAGGTCATAATCTCGCAGTCTGTGAGTTCAAGCCCCACATTGGGCTCTGTGCTGACAGCTCAGAGCCTGGAGCCTGCTTCAGATTCTGTGTCTCCCTCTCTCTCTGTCTCTCCCCCACTCATGCACGTGTGCTCTCTCTCTCAAAAATAAATAAACTTAAAATAAATGGAAGGATAGTTAACAAAGAGTAGACAGTGAAGAGGGAGGGGAATAAAGCCTCACTGAGCCAAGAGAAGGGGGGAGTTTACAAAAGGAAGGCATGGTCAGATGATACGATAAATGCCGTAAAACCTAAGTAGGACAAGCAGTGAAATGGGGCCGCTGTATATTACGGACAAAGCAGTTACTCTCAACCAGGGCAATTTGACCCTTACACCTGGGAGGATGGTGCTACTGGTATCTGGTGGATAGGAGCCAGGGACACTTGCTAAACATCCTGCAATGCACAGGAGACCCCTTCCCACGATGCCCACCCCAAATGTCAGTAGTGCAGAGGGTGAAAACCCCACTGATTCAACAGCCATAATAGTTCCTGGATTTTCTGGCATAAATCCATTTTCAACCATTCATATCAGAGTATGTGTCTCAAATATGGGCTTAGAAGACATGTTCCCCAGTGTCAGGAACCTTGAGATGAATCATCCCTCAAATTTTAGCCAGAGGGATGAAATCTGCCTTCTACCTTATTTTGGAGCCTACTTCCCATTGGCTGGCCTCTTCTCCACTCTCGTTTGTTAAATTCTTAGTCTGGTGCTCCTCAATGATTCTTAATCTTCCACGATCTCCGGGAACCGCCTTATCCTGCTTTTTACCTTTGCACAAAAATTCTCACGTACCTACCTACCTACCTACACACACACACACACACACACACACACACACACACACACAGGAGCGTGTCATTTCGCACAGTCCTTATTTTCCTCGACATATCTAACTTCTCCTACTCATTGCTGCTTCTCTGCTCCTCCGGGCTCCACCCTCTACACTCGGGAGCCCTTGGTGTCCCACATATTTTAAGGTTTGAAAATTATGTGCTGGCCCTGACTCCTTGATGAGAATTAGAGCTGACAGTTTTCTGGAAAACAAACAAAATTTGTTCCTTCTCACCTGGTCCTTCACATCTTCTCCCCATAGAACCTTTCCAGCGAATTTCTAAATTGGTTAAAATCTACTGGGCTAAATTCCATATTCTTCGTAGTGCCAATTTTTCTCTTCCCTTACATGGAATTTCACTTTCCTGTTTTGTCTATGAGGCCAAAGGGTCAAAGAGTTTTAAAAATGAAAGAATTAGGGACGCCTGGGAGGCTCAGTTGATTAAGCGTCCGACTCTTGATTTTGGCTCAGGTCATGATCTCACAGTTTGTGAGATCGAGCCCTGCGTTGGGCTCTGCATGGACAGCATGGAGCCTGCTTGGGATTCTCTGTATCAAAATAAATAAATAAACACTTAAAGTAAAAAGGAAAGAATTACATTCAATAGCTCTCTCCTCTTAGTACACTCCGTAGCACCTCTTCATTTCTCCTCTTCCTCCACCTCCCGTTTGTATTGGCTGGAAGAGCTTCCCTTGCATTTTGGCCCCAAAGCTTCGACTTCTTCTGGGGCTTTATTCAGAGTTACTTTCATTTTGAATTTTCCAGGGAGTTAGAGGAAATAGGGGCTGGTGGCTGTGGTCTATTCTCCCCTAGACAATGTGTCACATGTGTACACCCTGAGTGTCCTTTGGCTTGAAAGCCAGGAGGACCAAAGGTTAAAACTGAACTTCTTTTTTTTTTTTTTTTTTTTTTAATTTTTTTTTTCAACGTTTATTTATTTTTGGGACAGAGAGAGACAGAGCATGAACGGGGGAGGGGCAGAGAGAGAGGGAGACACAGAATCGGAAACAGGCTCCAGGCTCTGAGCCATCAGCCCAGTGCCCGACGCCGGGCTCGAATTCACGGACCGCGAGATCGTGACCTGGCTGAAGTCGGACGCTTAACCGACTGCGCCACCCAGGCGCCCCAAAACTGAACTTCTTATAATCAGTCTGAGCAATTGGCAAAAAAGGACGTGTACAGTTTCTTTTCTTTTCTTTTAATTATGTTACGGTTTACCTAAGTTATTCTCTTCCTTTGAAAATGCTCTAGAAAATAAGACAACAATAAAAATTGATTTTCCAAACTGTTATTGGATACATCAATCTGTTACTTTTAAGTTCGCCTCCTACTCCTCTTGTTAATACTTTAATGAGTTTATGTTAATCAGATCAGTAAGGACTAAATTTTTAATGATGGATATTTTATCGCTGGTCTCCTAGTGGTCAGCTTTAATTTTTAATCTGTTTTATTTATTTAGACATTGGCCGTTTTGATCGTTTGTATATTTGGTCTGTGACTCATTTCTGTAAGGCTGGTTTCATGTAAAATGCTGAAGCACAAATAAGACAGTTATATAAACAAATGATGGTTTGATAACAGGCTCAATGGGCATCAGCCATGAAATATTGCATTCAAAGATCAGAGAGCAAGAAAGAGAAAAAGTAGACTGAAAAAAAAAAAAAAAGAGAGAGAGAGCAGAGGCTCAGGGACCTGTGGGACAATAACTAACCATCTAATATCCGTGTCATTGGAGTCCCCAACCTTTGACTAGTGAGAGACAGGAAGCCAAGAGGAACCAGAGAGTAAATTCTACTCCTTCCAGAAGACATTCTGAGATGCAGTAGTTTATGCCCCCTCCCTTCCCCCCATCTGAACACATTCTTCAAGTCCAGGCTTTCAGCCCATGCTTGTCATGAAGCTGTAGCCGCCCCTATGCACCCCTTTGTGACGACTCTCCCTCCGTCCAGCCTCCTTCCTGCTTCCCTCCCCACTGCTGCCTGGAGCGCGCACTCTCATTAGCACGATATCACAGAAGGTTGGATTCTATTTTCTAGCAAACCATATCTTTTCATCCTTCTGGAATCCTGTTGTTTATGTTACTTCTTCTACTTATGTCTTTCAAGTTTTTAATTTTTCTCTCTTGTGATTTCCATTCCTTTATGTATTTGGTCTGTCTTTTAAGCTTTTTTTCTATTTGCCTTTGGTACCACCAACTTGGGTCTTAACAGTGACTATTTTATCTTTTAATGGTTTTTAATATCTTTTCATAATAAATGTTCCAGAAAGTTCATGTGCGTGTGCATGTGCTGTGATTGAATCTTCTTATGTGCTTTTTTATATTTTAATTCAGCTTTCGTCTGACTCCTTCAACAATGTTATTTCCCTGAAACCTATTACAAGTCTTCTGATGGTTGTTTCTCTGTGGCCACTGGGTCCCTTCAAGGTACTAAATTAGCTTCTTATTGCTACTGTAGCAAATTACCTCATTACCTTGTGGCTTGACACCATGCAAATGTATTCTCTTACAGTTCTGGAGGTCAGAAGTCCTAAAATCAAGATGTCAGTAGAACATCATTCCCTCTGGAGGCTCTAGGGAAGAATCCATTTCCATATTTTCTCCAACTTTTAGAGCTGCCTGCATTACTTGACTTGTGGCCCCGTCCTCCATCTTGAAAACACAGCACTCCAACCTCTGCTTCTGTGGTCATGTCACCTTTTCTGGCTCTAGCCCCGTGCCTGCCTCTTATAAGGGTTTTTTTTGTAATTATATTGGGCCCACTTGGATAGTCCAAGATCATCTCCCTTTCCAGATCCATAACCATATCTGCAAAGTCCCTTTTGCCACACAAGGTAATATAGTCAGAGGTTCCCGGGATTGGGATGTGAATGTATTTGGAGGGGTGTTATTCTGTCTACCACCTTACTTAAAGGGAAGCCACTCTGCGAAAGATGAAAGCAAGATTGTGCCTGCCCTGCATGCCTGCAGTGTGACAGCTGATATGTCATCCGTTCCCCACTGTAACACTGGGAGGAAGGCTCCTTGACCCTTCATCTTCTCAGCTACATGGGCTTATATGTTCTAGCCTTGCATAAAAACACATTATCTCCCTCCCTCCATCTCCAGCTTCTTGGAATTCAGGAAGGTCAGTGGGATCCTACCAAGATACCATAAGGGACCAGAATTACCCTTCCTTTGGGGGTTCTATGATAGTTAATTTTTTAAAAATGCTATTATTTTTTTAATGTTTATTTATTTTTGGAACAGAGAGAGAGAGAGCAGGAGCAGGGAAGGGACAGAGAGAGAGGGAGACACAGAATCTGAAGCAGGCTCCAGACTGAGCTGTCAGCACAGAGCCCGATGCAGGGTCGAACTCACAAATTGTGAGATCATGATCTGAGCCGAAGTCAGAGGCTTAACTGACTGAGCCACCCAGGCACGCCTCGATGATAGTTAATTTTATGTGCCAACTTGGCTAGGCCATGGTACCCACATATTTGGTTAAACACCAGCCTAGAGGTTGATTTGAAGGTATTTTTCAAGTGAAATTACATTTATTTTATTTTTTTTTAAAGTTTTTACCTATTTATTTTGAGACAGAGAAAGAGCATGTGAGCGAGGGAGGGACAGAGAGACAGAGTAAGAGTACATGAAGAAGAAGGAGGGACAGAGAGGGGGAGAGTGAGAATCCCAAACAGGCTCAGCACAGAGCCTGACACTGGGCTCAATCCCACAAACCGTGAGATCATGACCTGAGCCAAAATCAAGAGTTGGACACTTAACTTACTGAACCACCCAAGCACCCCTGAAATTGCATTTGAATGAGTAGACTTTGAGTGAAGCAAAATACCTTCAATAATGTGGGTGGGCCTCATCTAATCCGTTGAAGGCCTTAAGAGAAAAAAGAATGAAGTCCCTCAAGAAAGGAAATTCTGCCTCCAGACTGCCTTCAGACTCAAGGTGCAACATCAGTTCTTCCCTGGGTCTTCAGCCTGCTGGCTTGCCCTGCAGACTTTGGACTTACAAGAACCCACAATTGTGTGACCAATTCCTTAAAATCAATCAATCTCTCTGTACACACACACACACACACACACACACACACACACACACACCTTATTGATTCCATCTCTCTGAAGAACCCTGACTAACACAGGAGAATAGATCTCCACAGGCCAAACCCTCTTCAAGAAGGCTTCTCCAATCTTATTCCAGGACTTAGCTGTGGGTCTCACAGCACCTCTCAGGTCCAGTGGGGGAAGGTCATGAGTTTGGCTAGCTTCCCAGAATTTTGTCATTGTCTTATTTGGTAACTCTGCATCTTATGTCTTGGTCCACGACATTGATAAAAACGTAAAATAGATGAGAGCCAAAGATACCCATCCCAGAAACCCTCTCTTTAGGATCCAATTATTTTTTCACTCATCCTCTTATTTTCCTAAGACTCTATTTTTTAGGAATTAAGTTTACTTTTCTTTTCAGTCTCCCGTGGGGAACTTGGGTAGGTCCCAAGTTTTAAAGAGAGGGCAACTTCCTCCCTTTATTTCTTAGAAATCACTGTTTTCCTTCCTGGGGATTATTTGTAGTGTGGTCTGCCAGATCCCCTGCCTTTGTACCTGCCCCCCCCCCCCCACACACACACACAATGGACTAATACCCAAGCTCAGGAAACAACTTCAGTCCCCTACTCTCAGCTCTGGGGCTAACCCTGTGCCTGACGGTGGGGAATTTCTAAAGCCTCTGTCAGTAGATCCAGTGAGTCCTGATCATCAAGTCTGCCATGTTGCTGCGTGTTCTTGACCGTTGGTAGTTCTAGAGGCTGGGCTCCTCGCCCTCACCTAGTACTCAGTTCCAGAGTCTCTTGACTCTTCTCTGTTTATTTTTGTAGCCTGACAAGTGACTGTCCCTTTCAACCAGTCCTGCGGCTGCCAGACACTATTGCTGGTCTGTTTGTATATCATGTATTATCCACTCCCTGCTGTCATGCATCAGTGGTCTGCACAACACCCACCTATGACTTCTTTTCTGGACATCTGAGGTGCTAATCACCGCCCGGGCCATTGCCAGCCAACTCTCCTCCAGGTGGGTGATGTTCTGTCTGCTCGTGGATCTCTTTCCTCCCAGCATCTGTCTGTGCCCCATGAGTGTGTCTAGACTTCAGGGGCAGACCCCTCCTGGACTGTCCTGTCCCACCCACCCCCTCTCTAAGCCCCTATTTGGTGGAGAAGATGTGGAATTCAGAGACTTCCCAGCAGGACAGCTCCATGGAGGTGGGAGCAGGGGGAACCTCATTTTGCACCTGTTCCACTATATTAAACTTTTAGTTGTTACGAAAAAAAAATCTGATTTTGCTCAATCATATTAGACTCTGAATTGTTATGGAAAAAAATGTGATTTTTCATGTTCTCATTTTACCCCCCCATATATAATATCATTAAATTCCTTGTCACAAATGGCTCTTCTATAGCTCACTAGCCACGAGGTTTTGTTCCCTCGTAAAACTATATCAGACAGATTTGAGAATCTGAACCTATGCTGGAAAGCTCGTGTCAGTCTGAGCGTATGAGGAGAGGGTTCAGGAACATTTTCTTCCAGCCCTCCTCAGACAGCAGCCGGAAAGTCTTCAACACATTCTCTCTACAGCTTTGTGACTCATTTCCTCACTTGTAACACAGAAATACGAACACGCTGCCAACCAACCATAAAAGAGTGTTATGAAAATTCCAGTCATAGAGTAATTAAAACTTTATTTCATATATGATTTTGACATTATATATTTATTTATTTATAATGCAATACTCTTGGGTTTGAGTATCTTCTATTATTTCTGGCTCTGCTTGTTGTGACTAGAAGCTGTGAACGCTATAGACTGGATGGAAAATCACTCCCTGCACAGCACCCTGGGCTGCAGTGTCCATAAAACACAATGTGCTGGCTCAAGAAATTGCATGATTTCATAACCAACCTGTGATCCTCGTTGCCCCCCTTCACATCTGAAAGCACACTGGTACAGAGGGGAGAAAAGTCTCTTTTTTTTTCACATCTTTTCATCTCCCAGGTCCTTTTCTAGGACTTCTAGTTACAAAGAGATTTATTTCTCCCTAGGAGTATTATCGCTTCTGGAAGCATCTTTCATGGTCACAGAGTGCAGCCTCTCTCGTAATGCAGAAACCCCACCTACAAAACTGATAGATGAATTCATTAATCCACGCTCTGAGTGCTTACTGTGTGCTAGACACTGTGCCTCGCTCATTGGCAACCCCCCGAGAGGAAGATTCAAGTGCAAGTAGTTTATTTGAGAGAGGAAGATGCCAGAAAATACAGGGCATGGTCAATGTGTGACAGGGTAGGGGAGGAAGGCAACAAAGCATCCAATTCCAAGCAACTTACCACCGTGGGCAAATAGAGCTCAGTACCACCGGGGAACATGAAAACCATGGCTCAGAAATAACCCACCCAAGGGGCCAGGGAGCTGGGGTACTTATTCACCAGTTCTCTCTTTGTCACTGTCTCAGGGTGCTTCCAGGGCGATTAATTGTCCAACACTTCCGACTTCCCTGTGCATACTTCCCAAGGCCAAAAAAAGCCTTCAAGCGGATATTTTTGGGAGTCAGTGGTAAGTAGCCTTTGACTTTGGAAATGAATGCCAAGGGGTTTGGCATGGGGAACACCAATTGTTTCTGCTGCATACACGAAGACAGAATGCCGATCCCCTCTTTGCCTCCCTACTTTGGACCTGAAGGAGGGAACAGGACATGCAGTCCTTGAACCCAGAAGTGTCCTAGGTAGGGAGGGCTGCAAGAGAATAGGGGGAAACACAGGAGTCGTGGAGGTGACCAGTCTGAGGAAACATGTGCAAGATCCGAGTCAAATTGTGGTGAGGCTGAGTGGTGAGAGGATCAACAGCTCTGGATGACATCAGGCCATGACTAGTGGCCAGGAGCCCAAAGGATGAGACTGGAATGATGGAAATACTGGTCTTCCCAAGAGGGTCAGGCTGAAGTATATGGCTGGCTGTGCCACATACTTTTCTCCACACGGGGAGAAAAACCTGATGCAGAGTGAAATCTTGGGCAAGGGGGTTGGAAGGAAGCAAGTGAGGTGGACAGGGTTTCCAGCGCCTCCTCCTTCTCCAGGGAGAGCTAGTTGAAAATATGAGTGTCGGGGGAGCCAGGCAGCAGGGCCAGCAGGGCAGGCTAACCAGGGGGCATGAAAAGTGCAAAACTGGACATCAGGGCTGTCACTGGGCCTGCACGGTTTCCTGCCAGCTCCCTAGGCCAATGCAGGGGATGCCAAGACTGGCCCAAGCCCACAGGCTTGGCCGTATCCAACAGGGCTGGGCTGTAAGTTCTTTTGGCTGGGACACATGTGAGGGCTTAATGTGTATAAAGTTCTGGGTGCTGGGTCGAGTTGGGGTGACTTTCAAGGTAAGGCAGCTTGGAACGAAGCACTCCAATTTGGGGATGTTTTTCTCTGGGTTGGACTGAAATTTACCTCCTTTGAACTTTCCCCTGGTCCTTGTGTTCCCCTCTGGAATTCTTTGATCAGTCCCAAGAAAGTTTGTGTCAATATAGCATCTGGTCCATGGCAGCCGATAAAAACTCCCGTTTGGGTTTGGGCAGGTGCTTGTGCTTTGTGAGATATCAGGAAGGTTATGGCAAGAATGTGCCCGATATCCACCCCCGGTTTCAGCTAGCCTGTTCTATTCCAGATATTTCCAGGGAAAGCAACTCTGCCGTGGACACAGGTAGGGTCTGTTGCACTTTCCTTCCAAGCTCCTCATCCCCAGCCTTCTATGCCCCTTCTCAGGCTTACAATTCATGGCACCGCCTCAAACAGCAAGGTCTTTCTCCTTTCCTTTGGTCTGCCGTTACAAACCCACCACTGAGATTTCTCCCCATTGCGATGCTCATCCTCTCACAGAATTTTAAACACACTCAACATTCGTTCGAGTTATGTCTCATTGAAAGAAATGTATTTTGCTCCCCTATGAACCTGCCATGTGGATCCAGAAGGGCTTTAATTCATTTTATGTGAATGGAAACTTAAAGCATAAGGAATTTTTAGCCTGAAATGCTCTATATGTTAGGTGACAAAGCACAGTAACGACGTACAAAGCTGTCATCTCATTCAGCCCAAACCAAAAGCAAAACAAGCAAACAGAATTCCCATCGTTGTTTTGCCCAGAGCAGCATCTTTAAGAATGAGTAAGAGCGATGCGCACATAATGGCAAGTCAGCCTGTGGTCACTGGCAAATTTGTACAAATGATACTCTGACATCCCAATTAGGATTTGAAACATTGCTCCTTTTAAAACTGAAACAAGCCTTTTATTGTTCACTCTGCTTTATAGTAACACTCAACTACAGACAGGAGACAATTAGAATAACCTAGAAGTTATAGGAGGGAATTGGAAAGTTTGGCTAAAAGAGCTTCTCTCCTTTGAGCCAAACATTCTCTATATCGTTTTAGTTGCATGTTTATGGATTTCTGAGAAATTAAAAATAATGTGCTCTTAGTACAGCAGGCACCCACACCAAAGAGAAGGAACAAGCCACACCAGAGACAGAAAAAGAGCAAGAATGAAAATTCCACAAAAAAGAACTCAGAGGGAGGGACAGGATTGTTTTTCCTGCCCAGTCAAGAAGGAGTCAGAAAAAAGGGGATTTTCTCAGTCTAGAGAATAATCTTTGTTTTCAGTTCACGGGTAGTTTTCCTTATTTCTCTTCATTTTACTAGAATTTCTCATCATGTTAAATATCTTAGCAGTGAATTTCCAGTCATAGTTTCCATTAACAATATAGTTAAAAAAACTTCTACCTGGAGGATCACCTGGTAGCTCAGTTGGTTAAGCATCTGACTCTTGATTTCGGCTCAGGTCATGACCCCAGGGTCAGGGTATCGAACCCCACCACAGGCTCCACACTCAGCTTAAGATTTCTACCTGGAGAATTTACATATACATACATCTTCTCTAAGTTTAAGTATATGTATTATATAATATTTATATATTTATATTTTATAATATATTTATCTTTTATATATTGTACATATTGTAAATTATACATTTACAATATATAATATATACACTACATATTATACAATATATATTTATATATAATATATATTTAAATATTATATATAATATATATTTAAATATTATATATTGTAAATATATAAACAGAAATGTATATATTTGACAAATACTTTCTTTTTCCTTAATATTACTGATCCTGAATCTGTATGTTTAATGAGAATATATTTCTTTTACAAACAAACTTTCTTCGTTTTCCATTTTCATTGGGAACTCCATTTCCATTAATTTCATTCTACCAAAAAAGAAACCATTTTTAAGGTTAGGCTAAACATATTTTTTCTTTACTTTTGACGTCTTAATAACATACAAGTAGGTTATGTCCTACTTCCAGAAGGCAGCCTGTGCTCACTGAGGAATACACAGAAGGGAGTTGACTTTAAAAAAAGGCCCTCGTCCTTTTCTATTTTCTGAAGTATTGAAAATATTAAAGGTAAAATCATTGCCTACACATGATTTTATTTCTTCTGGAGTTCATGGTGAAGCCTAACTCTTAAAGGAAAGGTAACGATGATTTGAAAGGAAAAACATGTTTTCCAAAACATAAACGGAGTAAACTATGGTAGATCTATAAATTAGGTCAAAAGAGAAGCATCTGTCGCTAATATTCCTTTAATGCCTATAGCAAACCTTTCCAAATTAAGTTAAGACTTTTAAAACTTGCTTTCTGAACATCTATGGATAGATAGAAGGGAAAGAGATCAGGAATCTCAGCCAGCTATTCCCGTTTCATAATTTTCCTCATTCTTTTTGAGAAAGGTGAGATTTTTCTTTGACCTTCACAACACAGTCTAATAAATCTTATTTAGATTTTCTAGAGCAGGAGTTTAGCAGGCAGAGAGGCCTGGAATGGAAGCATCGGGGAGGTTGCGGGAATGTTAATTGCATCTATTATCTCTAAATGCCTCCCAGGTATTACTTTCTTAATTCTTCCAAATAATCCTATAAGGCAGTTATTATTATCCCCATTTTACAGAGAAGGAAAAGTGAGTCCTACAGAGAGATTCAACAACTTGTTGAACGTGGAACTGGGATTCAAGCAGAGATTTGCTTGTCTCTAAAGCTAAGACACCAAATGACTCCCATGTAGGGTTGAACAAGCTGATGGAGATAAAGGTGGAGAATTTGATGAGAAAATTGGGCTAAAAATGGAACCTTTTCCTCAGAGGTGTTAATGAATGGATTTGGGAGTTAAAATTTGAAGTAGGTGTTAGGGTAAGAATTGCAGTAATTATTAGGGTAGGATTCAGTACAGGGCTGGCATTGGATTTTATAGGGTTTCGAGGGGAGGATGGCCCCTGTATTTGAGGTTAAGGTGGAGGTTAGCTTCAGAGTGAAATTTGCATTCGCACTGGGAAGGAATTGGAACACAGCACTGTCACCTAAACTTCTCTAATGACAAGAATCATCTGGGCAATTGTTGAAACTACAAATTCCTAGTTTATATATTAGACCTTCTCAGACCTGTCTCTCTGTCTCCCAGAGGAAATGATACTGCTTACAAAGGAACCCACTGGAGTCCAATTATCAGAAAAGCAGAGAAACACTGGGCACTGGTCAGTTCTGGCTTCCCATTGGAATCATTTGGAGGAGGATGGCTGGCTGGCTCAGTTGGTGGAGCATGCAATTCTTCGCCTCGGGGCTGTGAGTTGGAGCTTCACGTTGGGTGTAGGGATTACTTAAAAATAAAATCTTTTTTAAAAATTTAAAAAGAATCACTTGAAAAGCTGTTTATAAATACTAATGCCTGGGCTCCACCCTTCAATTAAATCATAATCTGAGGCAAGGGTAGGGTAGAGGAGGGTGGATTATTATGCTTAAAAAGTTTCCCAAGTGATGCCAATGAGAGGAGTCTGGCTGGCTCCCTCAGGAGAGCATGCGACCCTTGATCTTGGGGTCATGAATTTGAGCCCCATGTGGGGTGTAGCGATTACCTAAATAAACAAAACTTAAAAAAAAAAGTCAGGGTTGACATCACAGATGCACAGTTTAGAGATGAAAATAGATACTTCTCTTTTCTGGATTCATGAAGCTCTTCAATTTTACATACTACTTTTATGGCAATTTTTATACACTATTTGATTTGTAAATATTTGTATATTGATTTTTCATAACAGCATTGTAGCCTTGAAGGGCAGACATTATTAACTTTATCACCCACATACTTAGCACTGTGATATTGAATAAATATGTATTTGCTCTGTGCATACAGGCATTCAAAGGATATCCTTGGCAACTCTGTTCAAGGACAAGAAATATAGACCATGGATACTACATGCAGATTCACCCAACAGGGACTTCCCTCTCTATCTGTTTTAGGAATCAACAAGAGTCACACTAATGCCTAGCAGTTTGTTCCCTGATGGAGTCTGGGGAGTCCTGGTCCTCCAGGTCGTTATCTTACCTACAAGCCATTCCTGGCACTGGCCCTTTCTGAGTAACTCCTGCCTAAGCTTCCCCTGAATCCAGGCTGGGCCTTCGTGGTTACAAGCTTTGTAGAATGTGGCATTTGGGTACTTCCAGTGCTAGGTCATGAGAATTCTTGTAGCTACCTTCTGGAGCTCTGGGAGCATTCATGGAGCCCTGAAATGCCATGTATGAAGTCCAACTACCCTGAGACCACCATGCTGGAGAGAACACAGGGAGAGTCCCTGAAATAACATGAAGAGACAACCTGGCCAGCCGCCAAAGCATCTCTAGACAAGAAGGATGTCAAAAGATTTAAGGCCCTCCTCCTTAATTTGCCAAAGCACATCATTTCAAAAATGTTACTCCATGCCTCATCTATAAAATAAGGAAAAATAAAAACTAAGTTATTGATAACAAAATAACATGTGTTTTAATGTTTAATGCCTTAGGCAAAGCACGAAATGCCTGAGGCAGAGCACAAAACTACACATGCAGGCATGTGATGCTGGCAGTGCAAATGCCATGGGTAGGATGGCCTTTGGTGACATTTGGAGAGCATAAACATGGTTTCATAAAGTTCGAAACAAAATCAAATACACCATCTCTTGATTTTACATTTAGGTGCATTCCTCAAAAATTCAGTATGTATTTAAAATGGTATAAAAACTGTCTTGTGTTTAGGAGTTCTGGTCCTGGGTAAATGGGAGCAGATGGAATGGGAAAGACCAGAATTTGAACTACGACCAAACTACCAGTGAGTTTCCCATTTTTGCCCCTTCCAGTACTCCTCCTACCTGGACTCAGGGTAGTCTGAAATGTGGGGGTGGGCCCTGGAAAGAGCTCCAAGAAAATCTAGTTCTGGCTGAAGCAACTAGAAGGGGGATTGTGAACAGTCAGAACTGGAGGGGAAAACACCCTGTTTTCCTTTTTTCCTTCTTTCGCCATTCTCTTGAGTCCCAGCACCCAAGCAATCCCAACCACAAAGCAGCAGTGTGTGGCTACAAGTATCTAAAACCTTAGTGTGGGAAACCCTTTCTCTTTTAATCAGAGAGGGTGTGATCCCACCACAGGGAGCAAATTTCCAATGCTTTCTCTCCCTTTGCCCCCCCCCCCCCCCCGTCTCTTGGTCCTGCAGATAGGTACTGTTCTGAGAAGTGTGTAGCACAGGGGGATAACTAATGCCCCAGCTTCCAAAATGGAGGACTAAAAAAGGGAGCTGCAGGGAACTAGAAAGTACTAGCATCATGGCAGACAGGGAACACTTCAGGAAAGTTCCAGAACTACTGGGCTTACCTCTAGCTGCACATGCATGAATGTGACCTGAGACCTAAGAACTTTGAGAACTGAACTATGGGGTAGAAACCACTCAGGTCCCAGACTGGCCACTATGTGATATACACGTAGGACAGATCCAAATAGCACAGCAAAGATTTTGAAAATGAAAACTGACATTGGAAAAACTACATACAGAAAAAACAATGAAACAAAAAAGAGAGTTTATAAATAGACTCATACAAATATGGTCATTTGATTTTCAGCAAAGGAGGAAAGGCAAGTCAGCGGAGAAAAGTTCGTCTTCTTAGTAAGTAGTATTGGTTCAATTGGTCATCCAAATGCAAAAAAAAAAAAAAAGAAAAGAAAAGAAAAGCAAAGAAAGAAAGAAAGACTCAGCCTAAACCTCACAACTTATACAAAAATTATCTCAAAATGGATTATAAATCTAAATATGAAACACAAAACTATGAAAATCCTAGAAGGGAACTTGTATAATGATCTTTGTGATTTGGAGTTAGGCAGAGTTCTTTTACATGACATTAAAAACATAATCCATTAAAGAAAAAGTTAGTAAATTAGACTTCATCAAAATTCTATGAATGACACTATTAAGAGATGAAAAGATAACCTACACAGTTGGAAAAAATATTTTCTAATCACACATCCAACGAAGGACCTCTATCCAGAATATATAAAGAACTCTCAAAACTCAACAGTAAGAAAATGAAAAACCCAACTTACACATGCACAAAAGACTTGAACACTTCACTAAAGAGGATACATGCAGACAGCAAATAAGCATATGAAAATCTACATATGTTTTAAAACTATATACCCTCAAAAATCATGTTAATGTTAATTTAAAAAATAAGATTAAAAAAATACCTTGCTGTTTATATGGAAAACAGAGTTAGAGTCTGGGCTTAGATAATTACAAACCTTGCTGAGTGCTTTTGTTTGGTACAAAAATTAACACCTATGTGGCACAGCTCTGAACCTAGCATCCCTGGCTCCTGACTTCAAAATGCCAATGGCAGCCCCAATCCTTCTGTCAAAATGTACAAACAAACTCAACACTCCATGATTTCCCAAAAAGCCCTTCAAGCTGGCATAGCTCCTCTTTAAACTTTTTTTTTTAAATGTTTATTTATTTTTGACAGAAAGAGAGAGAGAGAGAGAGCATGAATGGGGGAGGAGCACAGAGAGAGGGAGACACAGAATCCAAAGCAGGCTCCAGGCTCTGAGCTGTCAGCACAGAGCCCGACGCGGGGCTCAAACTCAGACCGCGAGATCATGACCTAAGTAGGCTCAACTGACTGAGCCACCCAGGCGCCCCTGGCATAGCTCCTCTTAAGAACAACTATCCTAGTCTCCCAGGGTCTTGCACATAAATAGTTACTAAGTTAGAAAACTGTTTCTTGAACTAAATCACGATAACCCTTTTTTTGGGTTACGTGCACTTTATCTGTAAAACACCCAGCTGAGGGGTTGGAACACAGTGAACTTTTAATAAATAGAAGTTGTAAAAGTTATAGCATTAGGAAACTGAGATGTCTTACAGGCAAATGGCATTGCTTAAAGAAGTAACCAGCATTTCAGGCCAACAGGAGCTAGTTTTGAAGAGGTGAGGAGGAGCAGGGGAAGGACTGTCCCACCTCTCTGCAAAATCCATTACCACCTCCTGTAGGGCTGGTTGTACATCTTTTTTTCTCCTCATTTCCGGAAGTGGCTAGAATCTATTACATACCAGCTTCAAAGGTCAACGAATGTTTGATGAACTGCAGATAATTGAGTATTGAAAGGACTAGGTCCCAGGGTTGATTTTAACCAAGTGTGTTTAAAGAGATAAAACTAAAGTATTTCTCTCTTTAACAAGTTCACTATAATAGCAACCCCAAATGAAGAAATCACAACCCTGTAAGTGAGTAATGATAATGTATATGTAAAATACACATTTATTTGTATTTATACTTGTTACACACAATTATTTGTAATTGTATCTTGGACTCAAGCAGCACTTTTATTAGTTAATTGGTTAATTAGTAAGTGTTTTATGGAAGACTACATACCTTCTCTATTTACAAGATGGAGCACTCCCTGAACAACTGAATGTGGGTATGGTAAAATATTCTACTACCGGATCCCCTAAAGGACCTTCAATTCATTCATATCACTCATCATGCTTTGAAAAGGGCACACTAGACCCAAACAGCAATAGGATCTACAGAATTGCACATTCCCTCACCTTAATATTTTTATAACTCTGAAATGCAAATCTGTCTTAAAATTATTGACAAAGTGTTCACAGTGATGGTCATTATCTTCAAATACATGACATTGGTCATTTCTAGTTGAACAACTGGACAACTGAAATCCATGATATTTAGTCAGTAAGCCATTTAAGGTCCAACTGCAGGGAGAATAGGAGTCCTGCTATTATCAGAAAACATTCATGATACCAGATCCTATCAAGAAAGTGTCAGCAATGTATGAGTGAAGTCCAATTTATGAAATTTTCCTTATATGTATCACACTTTTGATGTCAAGTATGTGAACTCTGTGTCCGGTCTTAGATCCCAAAGATTTTCTCTCATGTTTTTTTCTAAGCTTTTAATAGTTTTATGTTTTACATTTATGTCTTTGATTCATTTTGAGTTAATTTTACATAAGGTATGAGACTGAGAACAAGGTTCATTTTTGATGGTGTCCAACTTCTTGTTCCAGTACTGTTTGTTGAAAAGGCTATCTTTCCATTGAATTGCTTTTGCACTTCTGTCAAAAATCAGTCGGGCATGTGTGTGGGGGTCTATTTCTGGGTTGATTCCATTTCACTGATCTTTTTGTCTCTCTTCCCCCAGTTCTACACAGTCTCAATTACTATATCATGCTGCTATGTAAGTCTAAAAGTTGGGTAGGCTGATTCCTCCTGTTTTATTCCTCTTTTTTCAAAATAGTTTTAGTTATTCTGGTTTCCTTCCATTTCTTTTTCTTTTCTTTTTTTTTTTTTTAAATTTATTTATTTAGAGAGAACGAGCACGTGCATGAGCAGGGGAGGGGCAGAGAGAGAGAGAGAGAGAGAGAATCCCAGGTAGGCTTGGTGCTATCAGCACCGAGCCTGACACAGAGCCTGACACAGGACTTGATTTCATGAGCCGTGAGATCATGACCTGAGCTGAAATCAACAGTTGGATGCTTAATCGACTGAGTCACCCAGGCACCCCTCCCTTGCATTTCTATTTAAATTCTAAAATAATCTCATCTATAGGTACAAAAACTCTTGCTGGTTTTTTTAATAGGAATTTTATTAGCCATATATATCAATTTGGGGAGAACTGATATCTTTACTATGTTTGGTCTTCTATTCTATAAACACATTTATTTAGATAGGTGGTTTCTTTCACCAGCATTGTGTAGTCTTCAGCATAAACCTGCACATGTCCTACTAGATTTATATTTAAGTGTTATATCTTTTTCAGGCAATTGTAAATAGTTCTGTATTTTAGTTTTGGTATCTATGTTTTCATTGCAGGTATACAGCAATACAAATGATTTTGTATATTTATCTTGCATTCTGAGACCTTACCAAACTTACTTATTCTAAGAGTATATTTGTAGGTTCCTTGTGATTTTATAGGAAGACAATTATGAAATACAAAGCAGGCAGGGATAGTTTTGTTTCTTCCTTTTTCATTTATATGACTTTTGTTTCCTTTTCTTGCCTTACTGCACTGGCCGAGAGCAACCAGAACCATGTTGAATGAAGTGCTAAGAGTAGGCATCCTTGCCTTGTTCCCAACTTTATAAAGACAACATTCAGTCTTCTACACAAAGTATAATGTTAGCAGTAGCTTTTTTGTAGATGCTTTTTATCAAGTTGAGGAAGCTCCCTTATATTTATATTTTTAAGAGGTTTTTTTTTTTTTAATCATGAATAAGTGTTGACTTTGCCACTTTTTTTTTGTATCAGTTGGTACTATCATGTGATTTTTCTTTTATTATGTTAATATGACAGATTACAGTGATCAATTTTCAGATATTGAACCAGTCTTGTACCCTTGGAATAGACCTCAATTTGTCATGGTGTCTCTGGTTCTCTTTACTGATATTTTTAAAGATTTCTTACATCTGTATTAATTAGGAATAGTGGTCTGCAATTTTTTTTTTTTTTTTGGCAATGTGTTTATCCATCCTTATGCCAATACCACATAGCCTTGTTTACTGTAACTTTGTAGTAGTGTGTTTTGAAATTGGGAAATATGAATCTTCCTGCTTTGTTGTTTTCAAGATTATTTTGGTTATTCTGGAGCCCTTGAATTTCCATATGAGTTTAGGGTTAGCTTGTCAATTTTTGCAAAAGCAGTAGCTGTAATTTAGGTTACATTAATTTAGATGAAATTAGATTTGAAATCTGTACTGCCACGTGTGTTTGTACAGCCTGTAAACTTGGAATAGATTTTATGTTTTCAAATTTTTAAAAAGAAAAGTAGTATTTCATGTCAAATGAAAATTATATAAAATTCAAATATCTGAGTACATAAATAAAGTTTTGCTGGAATACAGCCATGCTCACTAATTTACATATTGTCTATGGCAGTTTTAGCAATACAATGTCAAAGTTACAACAGAGACTGTGTGGCCTACAAAGCCTAAAACACTTACTACCTGGTCCTTCACAAAAAAATCTGGGGGACTCCTGCTTTAGACTACAGCAAAGACTGAGCAGTAATTATTGCCTCAAGGTTCCACAAAAACTGAGGCCTAGGACTATGACCATGGGCTGGGATTTCCCATTTCCAAGCCTTTTTGTTGAAATAGGTCTACACCTGATGGAACTTGGTCTTTAATTTTTTTTGCCTACTGTGGTACATAAATATAGAAAGTGAAAGATCAAGCCCATAGGCAGAAAGGAAAGAAAAAGAAAGGAGAAAGGAAGGAAGGAAGGAAGGAAGAAAAGATGAACTTTGAGGCATCAATAGAGCAGTATGGAATTCAAATATTGGAGGCGGAGGGATCTTAGCAATCCTCCCCTTTTTACAGTTGAGGATAATGTGACTCAGGAAGCCTTCCCCCAAGTTGTACAGTGTTTGATTCCTGCTACTTCACATTAGCAAAAGGCAGTGTGCTCATTTTTCTCCAGAAAGTGTTCAGAGCATCGGCTTAGGAGGCCTGTGGAAGCCTAGGGAGAGAATAATGTTCTTCCATGAGCAGACTGCCTTTTGAAACTATCATTCCTGGCATTGAAAGTGTAATTCTATTTTTCATATGCGGAAAGCTGTAATTATGAGGCATTGATAATGCACCTGACGGCTTGGCTGTCACCACATTTTAAAGCCCGGAGGCCGCTGAATCTTCAGTTTATTCTTGTGATTTCAGAGACATGTGAGGAGCAAAGAGTAGTCAAAGAATAGAGATACAATGCAGGGCATTGGAAGTTGTATTGTTATTTTCATTGGTCAAAACATACTCTTTCTTTGCGTGAACTGAAGGGCATGGCCCATGGTTGGATTTTCACTGACTACCACACACTGCATCACACAGACATCACCGCGGCAGCTCGGGGTCAGCGTGGACCTGAGCTGAGACTCGCCACACTGACAGGATGAGAGAAATTCGGCAGTTGCCAAAAGAGGGCCTGAGGAGGAGAAACATTTCCATCAGGCTAATGAAACCTGTCAGCGACAGCAGGGATCCAGAGCATGATCTCCCAGAATGCAAGAGGAGCGGAAAAGCAGCCAGCAAGAGAAGGAGGGGGAGGGATAGGAAGAAACAAAGAATTCATCATCACACCCAATTCTAGCAGGAGGAACTGGAGTCTGATAGGAGGCTGTCATGAAACAAGATAAATTCAACTGTGGCACAACAATTGGCAAACTGCTGACTTTGTTCTCTGGACATTACTTCTAGAAGCACCTTCTATTGGGACTGGTGGCAGAAGAGGGTTTGCCTAAGCTTCAGGGCCCCTCTGCGCACTGCCCCTTCCAAGGCCTTGGGAAGGTCCTAGCATCGTGCTCATCTGGTCTTAAGTTTTTACAAAACTTGTGCAAGTAGGATACTTAACTGCAGCCCGTTAAGCCCACTTATGTCTTTGCACCTCGGCTTCCTTTGTGGGTGGTTTTGGGATTTGCTAAGGGAATGTTGAGTTGGGGATACACCATATTAACTTCAATTTGGAAAGATGTTTTAGGGGCATCTGGGTGGCTCAGGTGGTTCAGCATCTGACTCTTGATTTCAGCTCAGGTCATGATCTCATGGTTTATGGGTTTGGGCCCGCTTGGGATTCTTTCTCTTTCTCTGACTCACCCCCATTCACGCATACTCCCTCTCAAAATAAATAAATAAACAACAACAAAAAAAGAAAGATGTTTTAGAACATTTCAATAAAAACACACGAACAACTATAAACTATTTAGATGTATATAAAGGGTAGCTTATTTTATGTTCCTTAAACTAATTTATTTAAAAAATGAGAAAAATTTCAGCTAAAAATTAATGGAATATGAACCTAAACAGTTAAGATGAGTGATTAAGTCAATAGAAGTTATTCTGACATTGAGAAGGAAAGCTTAACACAAAACGTTCAGATCATATTGAATCCAGTCATTCGCTATGAGGAGGGGACATTCTATCAAGAGAAATAAATGGCATTTGGATTGTTTGGAAATCGGATTAATGAAGAGCTGTGAATTATATGAACTCATTAGAAAAGAATTGCAAATTCTTATGGATCAAACATGAAATTTTGACATTGATAAGGAGGAGAGCATACTCTTAATACTCCAATATAATGAGGTCACCAATGACAGGCTGGCCATTGAAGATTGTCAGTTCAAAGACATTGACACAGAAAAACCCCTCAAAATACCCTGAGATCTTATAGAGTATATATGGAAGCAACTCATCAGTGCTTCCTCCAAATCTGACGAAATCCAAGAGAGTTCTAAGATGTGACTAACAACTAATTGCAAAGTTGAAAAGGACTTCTCTAAATCATCAAGGATAAAAGGATTTCAATGAAGGATGCTTAAGAGAAGACTGAATTTTCCTTCTGTCCTCACTATAAAATATATCACAAAATCATTGTCTTTTGAAGACACTATCAGAGTGTATGCTGACAAAAGCGTAGGAAAAAAAAAGCATTCTAGAGACGCAGGAGGAAGTTAATTAAGTCGAAACATTGTTATTTTTCTGAATTTTGTGGTGTTTGTGGTACTTAGTATCTTTAAAAATTATAATCTGTGTGATTTTTCTGCTACTAAATATCCATTTTTGTGCCCAATATATTTATCATTTTGTATTCTTTTTCTAAAAAAGTACTTCTTGAAATTCTGTAAGCTTTACACACACACACACACACACACACACACACACACACACACACACACATTGTGGCAACATATACATAACATAAAATGTACCATCTTAAACATTTAAAACGCACAGGTCAGTGGCATTAAGTGCGGTCACATTATTGTACACCATCACCACCATCCATCTCCAGAACTCTTCTCATCTTTCCAAACTGAAACTCTGTACTTGTTCAACACTTACTCAACAATTACTTGTTAATTCCTTACTCCTCACTTCAGTTCCTGGCAACTACCATCCTACTTTCTGTTTCTGTGAATTTGACCACTCTACACATCTCATAAAGTGGAATTATACAATACTTGCCTTCTTTGAGTGGTTCATTTAACATAATGCCCTCAAGGTTTATTCATGTTACCTGTGTCAGAATTTCCTTCTTTGTTAAAGGCTGAATATTCTGTTGTGTGGATAGAGCACATTCTGTTTATCCATTCATCTATCACTGGACCTTTGAGTTGTTTCCACCTTTTGGCTATCGTGAAGAATTCTGCTATGAACTTCAGGGTACAAATACCACTTTGAAACCCTGTTTTCAATTCTCTTGGATATTTACCCAGAGGTGGAATTGACGGATCATAGGGTAGTTCTATTTTTAATTTTTCAAGATCTCAGATTTGTGGTTTCTTGTTTATTTCCATTTTAGAATTTACTTTATAGACATACATTTATCTATCCTATTAGTCAAGAGGATCTATTCTGCGTATGTATTTATTCTCCCCCGTGCTGGAAGACTTTTAAAATCCATTTGTGTAACGTCTGGCTGACATGAAAGCTAGTACAGCTGGTACCACACCTGTTGCTAAAACATTGAACATTGTCTTCTCTGGCCATTACATGGTAATTCTGAGCATCTCCCTACGCCCTGGGATCATTTAAAGGTTAATGGCTGATGGTGAAGGGGGCCTCCAGGACTGTGCTTAGAAGGGTCCCTGGACTCTTGAAATTCTTTTTGAACAAGAGGCTCCACACTTTCATTTTCCACTGGGCTCTGCAAATTATGTAGCCAGTCCTCAACAGAATCATTGCCCTTTTAGATACCGAGGCTTTTTCCCAAGTGAAAAGGGGATTCTGCCTTAAGGTTTCCTCCGGGTGCAATGTAGGGGGTGCCACACCAGATTCCCTTGGGTTTTGCTCTTCCGCTATTTACCCTGGCTCATGTTCTTCTGGAGCCCAAGCCTGAAAAAGGGATTTAGAGATCAACATTTTTCTTCAGTGAGAAGTGGTGTGCTTTTAAGAGACATAATCCTCGGGGCGCCTGGGCGGCGCAGTCGGTTAAGCGTCCGACTTCAGCCAGGTCACGATCTCGCGGTCCGTGAGTTCGAGCCCCGCGTCAGGCTCTGGGCTGATGGCTCAGAGCCTGGAGCCTGTTTCAGATTCTGTGTCTCCCTCTCTCTCTGCCCCTCCCCCGTTCATACTCTGTCTCTCTCTGTCCCAAAAATAAACGTTGAAGAGACATAATCCTTTTCTAAGTTCAATTTTCCCCCACTGTCACTCATTTTGTTGTTGAAGATGTCTCCCCATCTGTTTAAACTCTGCATTTTTATTCTTACTATGTTTTTTAAAAATTGTGTAAATTGTGCCAAATCAATCTTTTTCAAAGGAAACTGGCTTTTGGATCCTATTTCAGCTGGTCAATTCAGGTGGACTCTTAAAACCTATGCAGAATTCCTGCCTGATTTCTGCTGTATTGGTTCATCGAAAAGCCGTACCTACAATGGAAATAACTGAGGACAGAACTCTAGTTACTTCCTCAGATATAGCCTTTGATACCCAAGTCCTGTTTTACCCTGTTTGAAGAGATAAGAAGTTACTTAGCGATACATCCCTATTTGTGTAGATACACTTCATCTGTGACATGAACTTTAACTTACTCATCTTGCAGGAATAATACGGGAATTCATTTGATAAGATCAGAATGGCTTCAACAGCAGCACTTTTAATCCAAACTAATGGTTATGCATTTACTGTTATTATATATGATCATTATGTGATTATATCTACAATAGCAATAGTAAGTTGTTGATATTCGATGACATTAAAGACAGTTGCACTCAACATCAGTCACGAACTCTCTTTTATTTTAAATTCTTTCTTTTTTTAATGTTTATTTTTGAGAGAGAGAGAGAGACAGAGTGCGAGTGGGGGTGGGGTGGGGCAGAGAGCGAGGGAGACACAGAATCTGAAGCAGGCTCCAGGCTCTGAGCTGTCAGCACAGAGCCCACTGTGGGGCTCGAACTCACTGGCCGCAGGGCTCGAACTCAGGAGCTGTGAGATCATGACCTGGGCTGAAGTCGGGCGCTTAACTGACTGAGCTACTTAGGTGGCCACCAACTCTCTTTTATTAAATGATGACACGACAAGCTTAAGTTTTGAAACACAAACCCTACAAAGGATATTAATTGTATCCTGGACTACACGTTACAGACCAAAAAATGAAATGAACAGACAATTTGCTCTTTTGATTTCACTTAATCTTTGTAGATTATCCAACAATGTTTACAAATAAAAGCAAAACTGCTGGCGGTGAGCAGTTAAAAGAGGACAAAAATCTGCGGATGATTCAAAGAGAAAAAGAGAGAAGTTGGTGATGCAAATATCTCCTTAGCCTTGGGATAGGTAGTTTCATTTCACCATGTAGACCCTCTTTGTGTGTAAAGTAAACTGCTCTGACAAGTTCTTGAAACATTCATAATTATTTATTAGCTAATAATAATTGATCATTTAGTCCCTCTATTGCTTTAACATTTTTTTTAAATTTATTTTTTTGAGAGAGAGACAGACCAAATGGGGGAGGGGCAGAGGGAGAATCCCAAGCAGGTTCCACGCTGTCAGCACAGAGCCCAGTGTGGGGCTCGAACTCACGAACTGTGAGATCATGACCTGAGCTGAAACCAAGAGTCAGACGCTTAAGCGACTGGGCCACCCAGGTGCCCCATAATTACTTGGTACTTGCCCTTATCAAAGTATTCTACCTTTTCCTTATTCGACTTCCATACTGACTGTCTCCTGCACTAGAATATAAGCTCCACAAGGGCAGAAATTTCAATCTTAAAAAAATCGTGTTATATATTCAGTGCTTAGAATTGTACCTAGCCCATAGTAGATGCTCAATAAATATTGTTGACTGAATAAATTTGTGTCAATTAACAAAAGATGAGGATAAATGTAAAGTGCTCTAGAAATAGTTGTTTCCTAATGATATGTCTAATTATCATGTTAAGACTATTCCATACACACGACAATAAAAAGAGTAAACAATTTGTATTTTGGTGTAAGAAAACGACAGATCATTCTAAATGATCTAAGCAGTATTTCAATGACTGAGAAGACTAACAAGTCAAAATAGGATAAAAGGAAAAAAATATGAACCAAGAAATCCCACATGGTTGCCCCTTTCTCTAACCCAGATCAATGACTTGAAAAAACAATCTACATAAGTTAATAGAATAGAATTATTTTACTAACAATTCCTTACATTTTCATTCTGTATTATAGCTCAACTATTCCTTCATCTTTAATGACAAATTTTCATTTATTCAAAAGGGATGTTGATGCAGCTGGATATTTTTTTCCCTGTTTGTTGGGTGGCAGGAATATTGAGGTTGGGATGTCAAGGTAAGTGAGGAGAAAATGCTGGTTAACACTTCCAGCAGCCTGCAGTTTTTGTGGGGAGGACGACAGGCGAGGACAAGAAGTTCGGTTGTGACACTGAGAGCTAAGTCAGTGTTTTACTCCATACTCTCACAGTGCTACATAACGGGGAAGAATTTGTGGGTTCAGAATTTTATAAAGGGAAACTACGGGAGGTGCCAGAGCTGTTACTGGGTCTACTGTTCGGGAAACTACCATGTTGAATGACACCACTTTACAATAAATGTGGTTTAAACATTTAAAAATACAAGTGGTGGGCTGCTCGATTGGTGAAGCGTGTGACTCTTGATCTTGGGGTTGTGAGTTTGAGCCCCAAGTTGGGAATAGAGATTACTTAAAAATAAAATTAAAACAAAAAACAAGTGCTAAGATAAAAATATTTGGTCACATTTTCTTTCGGAACAACACCACTGTACTTACCATAGTTACTGGGGTCATGGGATGCAATCAGCTGAATACAAAAATAGTAAAACCTTGGTTTGCAAGCATAATTAATTTCGGAAACATGCTTGTAATCCAAAGCACTTGTATATCAAAGTGGATTTCCCCATAAGAAATAATGGAAACTCAGATGATTCGTTCCATAACCCAAAAGTATTCATATAAAAATGATGACAGAGGTGCCTGGGGTTAAGTGTCCAACTTTAGTTCAGGTCCTCATCTTGCCATTTGTGGGTTCAAGCCCTGCATCGGGCTCTGTGCTGACAGCTCAGAGCCTGGAGCCTGCTTCAGATTCTGTCTCCCTCTCTCTCTGCCCCTTCCCTGCTCACACTCTGTCTCTCTCTCTCTCAAAGATAAATAAACATTATATTTTGTATTTTCTTTATTATCTGTATTTGCATTATATTACAGTATTGTAATCACTAAAAAATTTTTTTAAAGAAAAATAAACAAATTAACTTGTACTTAACCTTTGAAAAACTTCATGGCTGGTGTGAGGGAGACAAGAGAGAGGAGGGTTATTGGGTAGGACCACTTTCACCACTAATGGACCACTAATGGAATCACTGCTGTCGGTTCAATGGAATCTTTTTCTGCACGGGGGCCATTGTACACGCTTGCATGGATGTTGACTACAGCACAATATTAATAAATTCTCGTCACAAACTGTATTTAATGTAACTGGCAATAAGGCAGCAGAGGGAAGGATCTCTATCTGCAGACAGTCTGACCTAGAGTGAAGCAAAGCATTCCTAAGCTTACTCTTGTATGGAAAAGCAAAGGACTGTGCATAAGTGCTTTGAAGTGACAAAAAATACACTAGTGCCAGTTGGGGGCACCTTCCAACGTTCTGAAAAATCACTGATTACTGCCAAACACCGTGGCCTGAGACCAAGCATCCAAGTACGGGAGATGATCATTCACAATCCTGCAGAGAGAGGGGGAGAGAGAGAGAGAGAGAGAGAAGAACCATTGGCTCAGTTGTGATCATGTGATGTTCAGCGTCATGCACTACTCGTATTGTAAGACATGGCTAATTTGTCAAGTTAAAATTTATCAGAAATGTTTGCTTATCTTGTGGAACACTTGCAGAACAAGTTACTCACAATCCAAGGTTTTACTGTATTTGGTTGCAAATGGACACCATCTTGGGTAGTTTGACAAATATGACTCTACTAATCAGACTGGTCTGTGCTAGGTTCTTTTTCCCATCTCTTATGTAAAATATCTGTATTTTCTGATTTAATATATGGAAATTCCTCTTCACTCTTTCTTTCTTCCATCTTCTCTAGTGTTTTCCCATGGTTTATCCTTTGTGTTATTGGACAAAACTGAGCCAAACTCACAACTCTGATTGTCTTCAAAGAGCTAGGAAGCCCGTTTCATTGAACTCCAGGTTGTAAGAAGCTGCAGCTTTGATATTTACTGGTGTTTCCAGTCTTTAAAGTGCTCCCACACTGGAATAATGAACACATGGTAGGGTATGCATCCAGGTCCCCCAGCATTGTGAGTCTTCCCCACCAGTCAGACCAGCCCCAGAAGTTCAGAAATGAGACAAGTTCATTCTAGTGGAATTTTGCTTTATTATCCACCACTTCCTGTAATATGAGGTACAGTAAATTGGGAAGAGCTGATAATGAACTGTGACTCTTCATTTTTTCTGAGCTATTTTATTTCTGGAAAGAAGATGAAGCTCTAAATGCTTGAGGACAAAGTCTCCATTTCTCTCGAATCATCAGGTTACCCCCCCCCCCCCCCCAATATTTAGACTGGGCTAGAAGAGTGTTGAACCTAGACTAGATTAATTTCTGGTTGTTTATTATAAAGGTCTAGGGTAGGATCTGGCATTTTCCTCACAATCTCAGGGTAATAAATGGTTAATAGTTTTCCAAACTTTGGAAAACCCATATTTTGATACATTATTCCCTGAAGAGTATTAATAGAGTATTTGGGGATTTAGATGGAAGTCAGATAATATCATCTCTTTTTTTTTTTTTTTTTTTTTTTCAACGTTTATTTATTTTTTTTTTTTGGGACAGAGACAGACAGAGCATGAATGGGGGAGGGGCAGAGAGAGAGGGAGACACAGAATTGGAAACAGGCTCCAGGCTCCGAGCCATCAGCCCAGAGCCTGACGCGGGGCTCGAACTCACAGACCGCGAGATCGTGACCTGGCTGAAGTCAGACTCTTAACCGACTGCGCCACCCAGGCGCCCCTAATATCATCTCTTGAAATGATTTCCGCAATCTTTTTTTTTAAATGCAATTTGGATTCTCTGTCCTAGAAAAATAATGGCAAACTATTAATGCTGTCCTTTAAAGAAAGGTGAATAGAATGAATCTGGCTGGTAACAAATTCTATTAAAAAAATTTTTTTTAATGTTTATTTATTTTTGAGAGAGAGAGACAAGACAGAGTGTGAGTGGGGGAGGAGCAGAGAGAGAGGGAGACACAGAATCTGAAGCAGGCTCCAGGATCTGAGTTGTCAGCACAGAGCCCAATGCAGGGCTCGAACTCATGGACCACAAGATCATGACCTGAGCTGCAGTCGGACACTTACCCACTAAGCCACCCAGTCGCCCCAACAAATTCTATTTTAAAAACAGGTATCTTCTCTTTTTCCTAGCTAAATTATTAGTCCCTCTTATTAGTTTTGTAGCAAAGCAACAATTTATTATAAAAAGAACAGTTCAAACATAACATGAAATGATGCTCTATGCTATAGTCTAAAACAGTTGAATTATAAATATTAATGATTATAATAAATATAGAAAACAACTAGGTATGGTAATAATGACTTCATATTTGAAAGGATATTGAACGATACTCTTTTAAGTGTACATTATGAACATTTTGACACAATAAAAAACTGTCTTTTCACCAACTTCATAGTTTAAAAAATTTTAAATATTTAACATTTTTTAAATGTTTATTATTCTTGAGAGAGAAAGAGAGAGACAGCATGAGCAAGCGAGGGGCAGAGAGAGAGGGAAACACAGAATCTGAAACAGGTTCCAGGCTCTGAGCTGTCAGTGCAGAGACCAATATGGGGCTCAAACCCATGAACTGTGAGATCATGACCTGAACTAATGTCAGACACTTTACCAACTGAGCCACCCAGATGCCCCTAAAATTTTTTTTTTAATGTTTATTTTTGAGAGAGAGAGACACCAAATGTGAGCAGGGGAGGGGCAGAGAGTGAGGGAGACAGAGAATCTGAAGCAGGCTCCAGGCTCTGAGCAGTCAGCACAGAGCCTGATGCGGGGGTCGAACCCACAAACGGCGAGATCATGACCTGAGTTTAAGTCAGATGCTTAACTGACTGAGCCACCTACATGCCCCTCATAATTTTATTATTATATTGATCTCTAGTAGTGCCTTGTATATAACAGAGTTCAACGTATTTGGTAAAAGAAAATGTCCAGCTTTAGTAAGAAAAAAAAAAGTACAACAGTCACAGATGCTTAATTTTAAAAATTCAATCAATGCAAGGATAAAATAAAAAAATGAAAGCCCCCTTCCTACTTCCTTGGATGCTACAATCCACAGGACTGGCTACTCTTTACAGGATACTTTTTATGTATACTAAAAAGAGATATGTTCTTTCAAGATTTACCTGGAAAAGATTTTAAACTAATTATGTATCATTAAGACACATACAAATCCTAAAAGCAAACCTAACAAGGAAATGATGCAGTAAGAAGTTATCATTAAAAGAAGGCTAATGCTTGAACTATAAGTACTTGGGTGTGGCCCAGTCATTTATATGCAAATTTCCAAAACTGGCTGCAATTATATTTCATCTCCATTACCTACTAGTATCATCCTCAATAGAAAGGAAAGCTTTCTTCTTATAGTTTTGGAAAACTAGTGATGGGTTACTCCCTCAAGCTAAAATAGATGGCTATATCTTAAACACCTTAACACCTTAAACATACCTTAACACACCTTAAACACCACCTATCTCCACTCCATGCAGTACCCTTGCCTGGAGGTGATGCTCGTTCTAGAAAGGTGTGACACTTCTCATGAGAGTTGATGCAGAAAAACTTAGATAATTCTAAGTCCGCTCTGGTGGAGACTTAAAAAAAATAGCCTTTGGTAAGTATGTTAGTTTCCAAGGTTGCTGTAGTGAAGTATCATAAACTGGGTAGCTTAGCTTAGCACAGCAGAATTTCTTCTCTCACAGGAGGCTAGAAATCTAAAGTCTAGGTGTCAGTAGGCTCACTCTGCTCCACCAAAGGCTCAAGGGAAGAATCCTTCTTTGTCCCATCCAGCTTCTGGTGGTTGCCAACAATCTTCGGCATTCCTTGGCGTGTAGATGCATCATTCCAATCTCTGCCTCTTTTTGTCACAAGGCCTTCTGCTTGTGTGTCTGTGTCTCATCTCTTCTCAAAAGAGCACCAGTCACATTGGTCCAGTATCCAGTATGCCAGTATGACCTCCCTCTTTTTTTTTTTAGTAGGCTTTACACCCAACGTGGGGCTCAAACTCAAGACCCTGGGATCAAGAGTCCCATGCTCTTACCAACTGTGCCAGGTAGGCACCCCCAGTATGACCTCATTTTAACTTGATGCCATCCACAAAGATCCTATTTGCAAATTAAGGTCACATTCACAGGTACCAGTGTTAGGACTCCAATATGTCTTTTTAGGGGACACAATTCAACGCGTAACAGAAGGAACAAGTTTCTGCTCAAACTTAAACATGAGAAATGTCCCATTTGTTAATGACACACTTCATCAGGAAATAAAGGCTCAGCTCTGGGTTGCTGGGAAAATCGATATTCCTAGCTCACATGTTCCATGCCTCCTTCTCTATTAGAACTTGCACTTGAAGGGCACTTGGCTGGCTCAGTGAGTAGAGCATGAGTCTCTTGATATTGGGCTTGTGAGTTTGAGCCCCAGGTTGGGTGTAGAGATTACTTAAAAATAAAATCTTAAAAAAAAAAAAAAAAAGAATTTGCACTTGATTAGACATTGTCAGTGACTACTGTCAGCACCTTACACATCATCCTCTGTTTCCTAAATGAAAATCTGCCTGTTCTAGAATCTATTGAATTAGTAAGCAAGCAAAGAATTCAGAACTGATATACACATGGATGAAATTAGGAGAAGGTTTGGGGAACTCCTCACTTTCTGGACATGTTCTTTTCTTTAAAAAATTTTTAAAACATTTATTTATTTTTGAGACAGAGCATGAGTAGGGGAGGAGCAGAGAGAGAGAGGGAGACACAGAATCTGAAGCAGGCTCCAGGCTCCCAGCTGTCAGCACAGAGCCCCTTGTGGGTCTCGAAATCACAAACTGTGAGATCATAACCTAAGCCAAAGTTGGACGCTTAACCGACTGAGCCACCCAGGCACCCCTGTTCTTTTCTTTATTTATATGTCTCTTAAAACAAAAAGGGGAAGAAAGAAAAAAAGGAAAACCCCATAACCTTGCATGCTTTTGCTGTTTTTTTTTTTTTTTTTTTTTTTTTAACATTTATTTATTATTGAGAGAGAGAGAGGCAGAGCGTGAGCAGGGGAGGGGCAGAGTGAGAGGGAGTCACAGAATCTGAAGCAGGTTCCAGGCTCTGTGCTGACAGCTCAGAGCCCGATGTGGGGCTGGAACCCACAAACCGCGAGATCATGACCTGAGGCTAAATCTGACGCTGAACCGACAGAGCCACCCAGGCGCCCCCTTTTGCTGTTTTTAATAAACAAAAATATGATCTGTTTGCCTTCTTCGGGAAGTAGAAATGGTCTAGAGAGCCAAGGTAACATAGTGGGGTAAAGGTTTGTGCTGTCTGGGACTACTTCAGGAGTCAGAAGCCGAAAGGGAAATCTTAATTTAGGATTCTCAGACTAGCATCTAAAAGTTTAGGTAAGAATAGAGCTGACATACCCCAGTGTAGACCGGACGATGTGCACGCTCATACAGAACAGCACAAGTTTCCCCCAAGGGCTGGAAGATACGGGCCTGCATCTACCCGACTTTGCTGGGGTCACCCAGTTCTACTCTTGGAACAGGAGAGGACTGGGAAATGTCTAGGCTATTCCCTTATTTCGCGGAGGAGGAAATGGGTTAGTGTGTAATTGTTTTTGTTATCACACATGGCTTGTTTTGTGTATCTTTCAGCCTGTTAGGCTCACTCAAGTGCCACATCCTGCATTCCAACCTCCTAGGAAAACAATCCAATTCAGCAAGCTTCTATTGGGCGCTAACTGCATGCCTAACCTCCAGTTTTATTATATGCTAGACCCGCCCATTAAGTCCTGAACGGTGGTGTTTTGCTTTCTGCACGAGATTGCTAGTTTTTCCTACCGCTTTAAGATTCCGATGTAGGCCAGTGTTTGGCTTTCTGGTGGGGTGGGACGCAATGGGCAGCCTCCTTCGTCGCGAAGACGGCGGTTAGGACGCCTCCAGGCATTTAGGCTTGAGCGCTGGCGGCGATTCCTCCCGAGGCCTGTTCCAAGCTACCACCTCGCGCTGCGGAATCCGACCCGGCAGGTAAGGAGCTGTCCATCAGCAGGCAATGGGCGTGGCCTGAAAAGACCGGCCAATCAGAGGGGCCGCCTTTAAGATGGGCTCCCCGCCGCGGGAACCCGCCCAAACCCAAACCACTGAGCATGCGCTCTGGGCCCAGCGCAAATTCCCTCCTCCCTGGGCGCCCTCTCTCCGGCGGGGTCAGAGTTAGGCTGCTCGGGATTTCCTCAGAAAAGAGGGAAAAAGGAGACACGGCGGTGGGGCTCCTTAGGGACGAGAAAGTGGGAAAGCCTGTGAGAGGAAGCTCCTCAGATCGATGGCTGTCGCTAGCAGCCGCCAGCTCCTGGGTCTCGTGGGGCTAGCAGGCCGGCGCTTCTGGGTTTCCCGGGCTCCGCGCCTCGCGTTCCCGTCCGGCCGCGGAAGGGCGGCAGGAACGCTTGTGGTGTCACTTCAGCCTCTTGCAGGTTATAGTCCTCAGTTTACACGAGAGATAGGCCAGCCTCAGAAGTTTTGATCCCGCCCAAGGTGACGCAGCAGGTCGCCGTTGCGGGGTCGGGGTCTGCGGGACTCGCAGCGGCTGTACCGGCCTGCGCCGCCCCTCACCCGGGGACGCTCCCTTCGGTTCGCAGAGGCTCCTCGCGGTTCGCACCACGCTTCTGGGGGCGGAATGGTGGTTTTAGGCCGAGAAGCGCCAATGCGAGTGCGTGTGGCGCTCCAGGCAGGGTCCCAGACAGGGCGCTCCCTCCGGGCCCGCACGACCGCTTTTCTGTCCAACGGCCCTGTGCTCTCTAGGTGCAGCATAAAGCCCACCTTCCTGAGACCCCAGAGGCCCCCGGCCCACAGGGGGCGTGGTGCCACGGAGCCCGCACCCTGCCGCTGACCACAGGGTCCCATTAGACAGGCGCTGGTTTCGGGAACTCGGTCCCGCTCCAGCCCGGGATTGTGCGCCCAGTCGGCGGCGTTCGCGGCCCTCACCTCGGGTCTTCGGACGTGCGGCCCGAGAAGCGCAGGCGCCCCCACCTGTCCCGCAGCCCAGCGTCCCGCCACCTCGCTCCCGCCGTGCGGCGCCTACCGGGCCGACCTGCCGGGCCCGCCGTCCCGCCGCGCCGGCCCCTCCTCCGTCCGCCCCGCCCCGCCCCGCGCCGCGCCGGACACCCCGCCCCGAGGAGGCGGCCCGGCAAGCGGCCGCCGAGGGAGGCTGGTGGCATGGGGGAGCCGTCGCCGCCGCCGCCACACTCACGGTCGCGCCTAGCGAGCCCGGGCGTTGCTCTGAGCGCGGGGGACCGCGGACGCCTGGGGGGGCGCCTCGGGGCGTGACACGGTGCGGAGGGCGCGGCCCCGGTTGCCCCGCCAGGACGAGCGGCGAACGGCAGGGGGAGCGGGGGGGGCGGCAGCTCCGGGAGCTGCCTGCGGGCCAGGCCCGGCGCCCAAGGCGCACCTGGCGGCGGCGCGGCCGGGCCGGACCGCGGGAGCAGGCGCGGCGGCGGCAGAGGCGGCGAGGATGTCGCAGCCGCCGCTGCTCTCTGCCTCGGCGGAGACTCGGAAGTTCACCCGGGCGCTGAGTAAGCCGGGCACGGCGGCCGAGCTGCGGCAGAGCGTGTCGGAGGTGGTGCGCGGCTCGGTGCTCCTGGTGAGTGCGGGACCACAGATGGTGGGAGGCGGGCGGGCGGCCACCTCCTCCACGCTCCTCTAAGTCGGTCGGGCCCAGGCCGAGCTGCCCGACTCAGCTAGGACCGCAGGATTAAGAGGTGGTGGATGCTGCACAGGGAAGAAGGGAAGGTCCCGGAGGGGCAGCAACTTCCACATCCCCACCCTGAGTCCGGGGTTCCTCTCCCCACTACTGCTGCCCCTTCCCTCCTGGGAATTTCCTGCGAGTGAGATCGCCATCTCCCTCAACTAGTCCCCTCCCACCCCGAAGTTTACCTCCTTCTGCCAAATGGGGCTTTACTCTCCTTTGCCCCCGTTTCTCCCGCAGTCCCCTGCTCTTCCGGTATTCAGGAGGGGCTTGACACCTGTGGCCTGGAGGGACGCAGGGGAGTGGAGGTGGGGGCTTCCTTTTTCAGTCCAAAACCCTGGGTAAGAGGTGGACCTGCGTACCCTTTGGGTGGGCTGAGCTCCAGAAGGGAAGCGGTTCCGCCCCCTCCCCTTAAGCCGGCTTCCTGAGGTTTGGCCTCCTCTTCTGAAGGGTTAGGGGGCGTGATAGAAACCCTTGGTAATTTCAGCACTGGTGCAAATTACTATGGAGTTTGGGGATTTGAAGCAAGCGAAGCAATGAGGTCCAAGATTAATCGGGTTGTAGCAGAACATCTTTAAAGAATAGGCCTCTGGGTGTAGGATGATGAAGTTTTAAATCGACTTCTCCACAGCCAGGGCTGGTCCTGCTATATTTGGAAATGCAGTATATCCAGATCACTCAGATGGCTCGGGAGAGGAGCGACTTTTGATGGCAGCATGTTCTCTGGGGCAGCTGGAAACTTTTAGCTGCTCCTTGCATCGTCGTTGGCATTTGTTTTCTGGAAAGGGGCTTGTTTGTGGGCGGGTGACCCGTGTTTGTTGGAACGATGCGGGAAGATGGGCCTTGGAAGTGATTGTCTGTGCTTTGTGGCCTCTGTGTAGGGTATTTTCCAGTGGAGTGCAGGTCCCTTGACACAGGAGCTGGGGCATCTTTCTGGTGGCAGATAGATGCCCTTCCTGGGCAGACACAGGATGACATGAATGACGTTTGTGGAGATTGGAGATGAAACTTTGCTGATTTCCGTGTCCAGCTTGCTTAGCTTGATTTTTCTCTCAGTTGACAGCTCTGCCAGATCACCCCAGATTCCTCAAACTCCAACCAGTCCGTCCGTAATAAAATAGGGATTTTATTTTGCTTTTCTACTGCACTTGATCAGTGGGTGGTAAGAGTAGAGTAGGAGTTGGGAATAGACTAGAACCTGGCTTCTCCTCCATAACCCAAACTGACTTCTCTTCCTTTCGTCTAAGGAGGACTTCCTGCATCCTCTTGATTTTTGCCATTGTATGTGTGTTAAGGATAAAGCCTGCAACATCTGTGGCGTCTTTTCTGTTCTCACGTGAAATTTAGTTCTTTGAACCGGGAGCCACTGCCCTCAGCAGGGATTTGAGGCAAAAGAAGAGTAAGTAAAACATGACTGTGCCATGATTTCCAAAGTTCTGGCAGACTTGAACTGAAGAGGAGGTTCTAGTTTAATGACCATCAGGTTGAGCACAGAAGTGCCAATATAGGCACAACCTTGCAACAGACGTAGATGTGCAACATTCCTTGAGTATCTGCCCTTCCCACTGGAGGATGGCCTACTGATAGTGACCTGGTAGTGTCCATTCCCATGTCTGACACACTTCCGTGGTACCTCACGACACTTTACTGGTACATCTGTTTTCCCTGGCACCCTCCGGCACGGACCGTCAGATGCCTGGCTGGTGTCTCAACTCTTAGTGTCCTCTGTGGGTGGTCACTTGTATGATGAAACAAATACAAATTGCAGGAAAGCCGGTGTCCTCACTGGGGCATTTGAGGGGCTCCCAAGCTGAATGGGAAGTGCATTGCAGTGGTTCTGTGTTGCAGAAGGAGGAATTAGAGACAGTTTATAGATCCTAAAAATAACCCATTAACCTCACTCTTTTCACCTCCTCCCAGGCACTCTGCTACCACCTTCTTCTTCATGCTCCCCAGTGTCCATCAGGAAGCCACAGTAGGTGCTCCTGCCACATAAGTTCTGGTCTGGCTTTGGTCTAGGAGGACATAAGGAGGTGCCCCTGATCCTTGCAGGAGGCGGAACAGCAACCAAGCCACGGTTTGGAGTCCCATGGTCTAATGATCCATGCTTAGATAGAAGTATTACTCTGCTCTGCCTTTTTTTTTTTTTTTTTTTAAATGTTTTTATTTTTGAGAAAGCACAAGCTGGGGAGGAGCAGAGACAGCGGGACAGAGAGGATCTGAAGCCAGCTCTGTGCTGACAGCAGCGAGCCCCATGTGGGGCTTGAACTCACAAACCGTGAGATCATGACCTGAGCCGAAGTCGGACATTCAACCAGTTCAGTCCCCCAGGCACCCCTCTTTTTTTTTTTTAATGTTTTATTTATTTTTGAGAAAGTGCAAGTGGGAGAGAGACAGAGAGAGAGGGACAGAGGATTGCTCTGTCTTTGACAACTTGGGTCAGTGCTAACACAATGCCTACAGCATAGTAAATGCTCAATAAATACTCTTAACTAGCTGACTAATAAAGCAATTTTGCAGATGGGCTAAGATTAGTTAAAAATGTGCTGGGAGAACTGGACAGCAGCATGCAGAAGAATGAAAATAGACCACTTTCTTACACCATTCACAAAAATAAACTCAAAATGGATAAAGGACCTGAATGTGAGACAGGAAACCATCAAAACCCTAGAGGAGAAAGCAGGAAAAAACCTCTCTGACCTCAGCCTCAGCAATTTCTTACTTGACACATCCCCAAGGGCAAGGGAATTAAAAGCAAAAATGAACTATTGAGACCTCATGAAGATAAAAATGAAGGGAATATGGATATAACTAGTTCTTTCCTTGCTTCTAGTACTGGTGAGTGGCTGGTAGTGAGATCAGAAACAACAAAATTAAATAGTTTAGTGGGTACTAAAGGCTGCTGTTTAAAACCAAACTTTAAAATGTGAAAGTGAGACGTGCTCATAAGTTTTTCATTGTTTGATAGCTTCATTTTTCATAGGCTTAGGTTTGCGGGCCTTTAAAAATGATTTTGTATTAATTCGAAGAGCTTGAAAATAAACATACAAAAAAGTGGAGAGAATAGTATAATGAACCCTCATAGTCCACCACACAGATTCAATAATTATCAAGATTTTACCTAACTTTGCTTCAACCGTCCATTTTTTATTTTGTGTATGTGTATATGTTTGTGAATTCCGGGTCTCTTGTCCTTTCTCCCCATACTCCTAGTACGTATTGTTAAAAATAGGGATATTTTGTATGGAAGTATAATGCCATCATGCCATCAACATAATGCCATCAACAGTAATTGTTGATATACTCTTCAGGTTTCCAAGATTGCTTAAAAAACATCTTTGATAGGTAGTTTGTTCTAATCAGGATTTAAATAAGGTTTGCAGACCTTTTCAAATGTGGTTAGCTCCTTCTTTTTTCGTTTTTCTTTCTTTCTTTCTTTCTTTCTTTCTTTCTTTCTTTCTTTCTTTCTTTCTTTCTTTTTCTTTCTTTCTTTCTTTCTTTTTTAAGGTAGGTTCCACACCCAATGTGGGGCTTGAACTCATGACCCTGAGATCAAGAGTCACATGCTCTACTGAGTCAGCCAGCTGCTCTGGTTCTCTCTTTCATGAGGCTTAGAATTATGATAGTGAGGACCCTATCTGGGGTTAGGAGTCCTGGGTTTTAATCCTAAAGACTTAGTAGTTTAGACCATGGGCTCTGGAGGCAGAGCATGTGGTTTGTAAGTCAAGCTCTGCCCCTTACCAGCTGGGCAGTCTTAGGCATATAACTTAAACTTGCTGTGCCTCAGTTTCCTTATCTGTGGAGTAGAGATAATAACCGTACTTATTTTTTTAGGGTTGGTTAGGAGGATTAAATGAGTAATATAGAGAAAGCTCTTTGACAATGCCTGGCATATATTTGACCAATCACTTAAGTCACGCTGTGCTGTTGTGTAACTTATCTGAACTTTAGGGCTCCATTATATTAAATGAGGTGCTGTACTAGGTTGTTCCTAGAGGCTCTTTCCTTATCAACAGGCTTGAATTCTAAGTTGCTTTTTATGATTAGTAGATGTATTGCTAGTAATCGTCTTGGTAATTTATGAGTTTGGCTAATGAAGGAAGAGTCCTCACAATTCCAGAATTAGTTTTCCATGATTTAGAATAGTTGGGAGGGCAGGGCAGTACATTCAAAATATATGCAAGCTCAGAAGAAAACCTTCCCCGAGAAGGCTGAGTTGTGATTGCTTTTGGAGCTCCTGAAAGCATTTTACCTTGCTTGAGTCTTTCAGATTTATTAAAGATAGCATCATAATGGCCTAGATCTAATGGACTGTATCACCCAAGGCCTAAAAATATCCTTTCTCTGAAAGATTTGTGTAAATATTGTGACATGGGCCTTTGTGTGGGTTTACCAGGTATATGAACTTGGGTATTGATGCCTACCTGGGTCACCTGGCTGCCAACTCCCTTATTGATCTTATCTCTGTATGTTCAGCTTCAAACTCTCCTTCCATGTCAAGCCCCTGCCAGTGATACTATTCCATGCCCTTCATCCAGCAGTATGAAATGAAATGAAACCGAGTCAGGTCACTAAATTTTCCTTTGTGTTACTGGCAGAGGATGGACAGAAGGTGTGGGATGATTCTCTCCTGGAATATGTGCTTGAGGCCTTCCTCACCCTCTTAGGTCAGTCAGCTCAAGGTTCCAGTATTATCTGAGGTAACGTGAGACCCGAGTGGTGGTGTTCTTTGAAATCCTCGGGTAAGGTAAAACCTCATTTTGGCTGTAATTTCAAATCAGATATGTTAGTAAATCGGCAACTGAACTGGCCTGAGCATCACCTCACTGTCTTTCTCCACCCTCTGGTGGAGTCCTAACAAACAGAAATGTCCTCAAACACAGGAAGTAGGGTGGAGGCCCATCTCTAAGTAGATAATCAACAACAGGTTCTATTTCTTTGGTTTCTAGTCCATTTGAATATTAGGAGACAGGAGGGCATTAGTAATGCCTTGAGTTTGAAAAGGGAGGGAAGGAATTGTAAAATCTTTCTCCACGTGGATTGAGGGCCTTCTCTGTGCTAGGACTGTTTGCTGACTGGTGGAGATACACTGCTGTGTTAGAGCGAGCCCTCACCCTGAGGGTTTATGATCTAAACAGGTGGACAGGTCAGTAGTCTACAGAAAGGTGGATCACAGTACAAGGGAGCACATTTAAAAGGTCAAATGGTTGGTTCAGCGCATAGAGGAAGATGAGATGGCAGAACTGGTGCACGTGGGAAAGTGTTCTGAGGAACTAAACAGGACCTGGAAGAGGCAGAGATAAGGGGGACTTTTTTCCTAGAAAAGAATGAGAGATTGAACAAATGCTTGCTTGGAATGCCTGGCTAGGCCAAGAAGGAGCAAGCAGCAGCTTAGACAAAGAGGGACATGTTTTAGGAGGAAGGGGGAGAAATTTTGAGAGGTACGTTTGCTAATTTGGAGAACAATTTCAATGATTGGCTGAGAGTACATCACAAAATATATATATATTTTTTCCCTTGTCTCTTTGAAACCTATTTAGGTTTATTTTATTTTAATTTATTTACTTTTGAGGGAGAGTGAGAAGGTGAGTAGGGGAAAGGTAGACAGAGAAGAAGACAGAGAATCCCAAGCAGGCTCCGCACTGTTAGTGCAGAGCCCAGTGCAGGGCTTGAACTCACAAACTGTGAGATCATGACCTGAGCTGAAATCAAAAGTAGGATGCTCAACTGACCGTGCCACCCAGGCATCCCTGAATATATGCTTCTGAGAGACATCTTTTCCTAAGTGTAACCTTGGGGGTAAATAATGTGACGGTTTTATGTCATGCCCAAGGACAGGGAGAAAGGTCTGTGGCATGAAGAGAAAACCCAGAAATAGGACTCAGTGTGTGTAATCATTTAGGGTATCATGGGAGGAGTAGTCAAATGTGGTGAGTGTGCTCCATTCAGTAAATGGTGTTGCAAAGAAACAGTGTTGGGGCCCTGCCTTTTATACTAAAATAAATTATAACTAAATATAAGAGTTGCATGTGAAATAAATAAAAGAAGCAGCATAAAACATCGATGAATAATCACGTAAGGGTGGAGAGGGATTTTTAAAGCATTAAAGTAAAGGGAAAAACCAGTTTTGTCTGCGTTTATGAAGTGAGCTGTGGCTTTGCCACTGGTGAACTGAGGCCTTGGAGTAGGTTACTTCACCTAAGCCTCAGTTTGCTCATCTGAGAGTTCGGATTACTAGATATTATTATCTTAGTTTTTTAAAATAAAGATCAAATAAGGTATTTAAATCACTTAATATGTTTAACAGAAGTAAGGTCATGTTATGTTAATAAAGTAAGAAGTAAGGTCATGTTATCTTGACTAAATATATCCGCATCCAGCATTTATTGAGCACTTACTATGTCCTAGGTTATATGTTAGAGCTTTACATGTGGGAGGGTGAGTCACAAGGTGACCCGGCTGTAAGTGGAGGGCCTGGGTCTTGAACCTGGGCACTGTGGCTTCAGACCATGTGTTCCTAACCACTCTGCCTATTGCTTCCCATGTGAACACTCAAACCTCTGTTCTGTGTGTAACAAGTACTATAAATTTAAGTCAGTAAGCTGCCTCTGACTTGATTTCAGCTCAGGTCATGATCCCAGGGTCACGGGGTCGAGCCCCATGTCAGGCTCTGCACTGAATGTGGAGCCTGCTTAGGATTCTCTCTCACTTCCCTCTGTCTCTCTCTCCTGCTCTCACTCTTTCTCTTTCTAAGAAAAATCCATGCTGTCCATATAGAGACACCCAAAATATAAAGAAAATAAAAGTTTTGTACTCTCTCTCTCTCCTTAAAATAAAATGACAAAGAAATTTTTTTTAAAGGAGTGCCTGGGTGGCTCAGTCAGTTGAGCATCCCACTCTTGATTTTCATTCAGGCCATCATCCAGGGTCGTGGGATCAAGCCCTGGGTTGGGCTCTGCACTGAGTGTGGAGTCTGCTTAAGATTCCCTCTCTCTGCCCACCTCCCCAAATAAATAAAACAAAATAAAATAAAAAGTCATAAGCTTAGAAACACTAAACATTTTATTTATCTATATCCATATTTAATAGTATTACGTTTTTAAAAATATATTGAGAGTTCTTGTAAATCAATTACAAAAAGAAAAACACTCCAGTAGAAAAATAGGAAAGGACATTAATACGCAATTTCTCAAATTGAAAGAAGAGGAGCATAATTAGCCAATAAGGAGCAGACAAACATGTTCAACCTTGCTAATAACTAGAGAAACATTAATCAAAACAAGATGCCATTTTTGCCTGATAAATTTGGAAATTTGCCAAGATAGAAAAGACATTTGCAAGGATGGGTGAACTCCTGTTTGCAGGACTACTCTGTCCCCAACTCCAGGGACTCTCATTTGCATAGCATTTAGTGAGAATTGTGCCTCCTGGATTTTATGACATGATGAATGGTATAATCTTTTTGCATTTGGGCTTCATATCAAAAACTTTAACACACTCCCTTTTTTTGGTCCAGTACTTAGAACTGTGGGAATTTTTCCTGAGGATCAACCTGAAATGTGCATTTAAGTTCAGTGTCTGAAGTCACAGTGCTGACTGCTCAGGGCAGAAAATGTAAAATACCGACCAACTGCAAACTATCGAAAGATCTTGACAGTAATCTAAATAAGTTGTGGAATGTGGAATATTTACGATACCATTACATTTTGTTTTAGAAGAATATTGTTGAGAAAATTTTTCCATTGCATCACTGGAAGGCAGGGAGGCTTGTGTTTAAGTTCAGGAGCTTGGGCCTGGCTGTTTGGGTTCTAGTACCTCTTTGCTACTAAGCATGGTGTAACCTTGGATTGAGCCCTTGAAGTCTGACTTGTCCTTGGTGTGGGGTGGCCTCTCAACTTGTTGGTCTTTGATGCCGTTCAGCCCCCCTCCTTCCCCTTCTCTGGTTCTCTTCCATGCTCCAGTCTTCACTCTGTCCCCTTGCTACCCAGACACCTGGGGGCATTCCTGACGGGTCCCTTCTCCACCATTGGCTCATGACATTTAATCTCTGCTCTTTACTCTGAAGGGAGCTCTCCACCTTCACTTGGACTTCTGAATCTTTATCTCAGTTTCCCCAGCTTAGACCTACTTGTCCATGTGCACTTGGACCTGTCTGACACGTGTACTTGGCTGTCCTACCAGTCCCTTATGTTCAGCATCTGTGAAACATAAATTGCCACTTTTCATCCCAAATCAGCCATCCTCTTTGCGTTCTTTTCCTTAGCAATAGGCATTATTGTCATGGCCACCGACTTTGAAATCTCTCATTCCTCCTTTATGTCTTCTTTTCATCTCCTTTTGCCTTCCTCCTTCCGTCATCACTGCATCCATTATGTCCTGTTTCTGCTTCTGTGTGGGCGAATGACTCTCAAACCTTAGTGGCTCAGAAGGGTTTTTTTTCCCTCCCAGTGCTGCCTGTCTGTTGAGGATGGCCGGGGCCATGTTATCCACATCCTGGGACCTGGATTGGGGACAGCCACCATCTTGAATATCCCTTGTTGGGGGGAAAGAGTGTGGGGACTCCCTCATAGACTCTTACTCTTCCACACACTTTGGCTTCCGGTCCATTGGCCACACCTAGCTCCAAGAGCTGGGAAGTCCATTCTCATCTATGTGCCTGGAAGGAGAGCTAAGATCTTTGGTGAGCTGCACTCCTGACTGCTGTGACCTATCGTCCCCTTCCCTCTGTCTCCTGCCCTTCCCTTGGTCCCCTCCATAGTCCCTCTTATCTGGTCTCCTTGCTGCCTTTCTTCCTCTATCCTTAAGGCTTTAATTCTGAATCCTTAACACAACAGTGCTTCCCACTGCCCTTGGAATAGGAGCTTGGACTGTAAGGTGCTCTCCTTGTCAGGCACCACTCTGCCGTTGCTCACTGGCTCGGCTTTAACGTTCTCCGGATGCCAGGCTCTCTCATACCCCAGGACCTTGGCAGGAGTGCTTACCTCTGCCTGGGATAATAATCACCTCTTGCCTCTTTCCTCATCTGCCAGGCCACTCCCCTAGGTTTCTGGAACTGTACTTACATGCCCTTGCCTCACAGAGGCCTTGCCTACCCACCCAAACCCGAACAGGCCTTGCCTGTTCTTTTCCTCTGTTCCGCTTAGCACAATTTAGATATTTATTTGTGTGTACGTTTAATGTCTGTTTCCCTCACTGAACTGTTTGTTGACCACAGTTTCTCCAGGGCCTGGCAGATAGCGGGGCTTCGACCAATATTTTATGTGTGAATAAATGAATCCTGAAGACTACATCTTACGCTTTCAGTTTTTCATCTTTTTTTTTTTTTTTGATTCCCCCTTGCCCTTAATCTCACTCCCCTGTACCCATTTCTATTTACTTCATTCTTGCCCATCTCCCTCTGCCAGATTAATTTTCCTAATGCTCAGTTCCGTTATGTCATTAATTTTTCATTGCCACCTGACAGATTTGGTTATCTTCTCGCACGTAAGAATATCACTTTGGGGCTGGCCCTGTGTTTGTTTTAGTTTAGAAAAAAACTGGTCAGGTTGTCAGTAAATCTGCATGATCTCTGCATAGTTTTTGAAAGCAGCCACACATTTTGGTACAAATAAGATTAATTTTCTTTTTTAGGACCATTTGTCTTCACCAACTCTTTAGACCTTCAGTGTATAAAATAACACACTGATCTAATTCTTGTATTAGCTATTTATTAGCTAACTGATCTGAAAACAAAATAAAACAAAAATACAACCAATAAAAACCACTGGAAGTGCCTTCCATTCAGTTGAATCTGAGTCTTGCAAACCATGCAGAAGTACGTGGATGGTGAAGTTGTTTCTGTTTCTTTTTCATCTCTGGCACTTTTTCTCTAACAGACTCCTTGAGTGCTTATCAGTGAATTGATAGCAAGGAAACATACTATCTGATCAGAACTCTAATGCCAAATGGTGTGTTTGAATCTCCCCACCTCCTTTCTTTGAATTTGGCAGGGATAAATACCATGAAGATAGTACTTGGGTGTGTCTACTTTGGGAGGCAGACTGGGCCAGTGCTTGTGTTAGAGACATGGCCATTTATTTATTATAGATTAACATTTATTGAATGTTAGCTAGATTCACTGACAGTTAATCTGGAAGCTGATGTCCACAAACTACCTATGGTCTCCACTGACCACTTTATTCTCAAGTTTATTCTGAAATTTGTATGTTCTTAGTTTGAGATTCACATGCTCTATTTTCATACATTTCGTCTTGACAGAAAATACATGTTCTGTCGTGTGGCTATAGTAATGTTCTGTGGAAAGATGTTTACTGTGCTAAGTTAAAAAAGAGATTATAAGCAGTCTATACAGAATGATTCACTGAAAAAAGTAGAGGTAGTATTTTGTCCATGAGAAAGTTTTATGACCTTACAGATGCTATGATAAACCATGCTCTTTTGTTTCAGGAATAAGTTAAATATCAGATGTTTAGTTCCTGAATTCTAGAACATAGAAAAGGTTGGTAGTATAACCAAGATGATGTTGATGGGGGATTGTTCTTTCTAGGGATGCAGTGGAATATAACGGATAAGAACTTGGGCTCCGGACATTTGAAACCCGAGCTCTGCTGAGAAGGCTCTTTATCCTGAGAATGGACACTATGACGGCACTTGTCTTGTAGATCTTTGTGATGATTAAGTGAGCACGTGCATGTAAAGCACTTAGAGTAGGGTTTGGCACACAGTAAATACCCAGTAAGTACAAGCTTTTATTACTTATGAGAGCAACCTGTAAGAATATCATATGACCCTTAAAAGTGCCATTTAGGGAGAATTTATAACGTGGAAAAATTACAGTGTTGGGGGAAAAAGAAGCAAAATACGGAAATATGTATGATCACAACTGTGTAAGAAATAGCCTGTGTTTAAGAAAAATGTTGGAAGGAAATACATGAAAAGTAGGCATATAGTTTGTTCTTTATATATTCTGTTTCCTAATTGCATTACTTTCACAAATGGATAGTAATAATCTATTAAGGAATACAAAACACAATCAACGTAGGAGGAAAATTTTGGTGTTGCATATAAAATTAGGACTCTCTGAAAATTGCATGTGTGTATCTTAGTGCTTAAACAAGTGTGTATCTTGATGTAAAATGTGCTCCTGAAGTGAGACAGACACTTGCATCTTGGTAGCAAAAAAACCTGTCAATCAGTTTAAGATCCTACATTAAATGCTCATAGAAGAAGGCCCATGTGAAAGAGTGAAACTTTGCATTCGACAGTTTTATAAAATTCTTTCAAAAAACTGTCTTGCTTGAGCCTTCGGAAAATCCAGTCAGACAGGGATAGTTACTTTACTTCTGTTTTTTGGTGAGGAAACTGAAGACAGGAGAAATCAAATGACTCACTTAAGGTCATCTGACTAATATTTAGCAGTTTTTCCATGGCAGGGATTGTCTAAATGATATAATTTGAGTTTCTTGGAAACTTTTTTTTTTTAATGTTTATTTATTTTTGAGAGAGAGAGAGAGGGAGGGAGCATGAGTGGGGGAGGGGCAGAGGGAATGGGAGACAGAATCTGAAGCAGGCTCCAGGCTCTGAGCTGTCAGCACAGAGCCTGATGCAGGGCTTGAACCATGAACCGTGAGATCATGACCTGAGCTGAAGTTGGACTCTCAACCAACTGAGCCACCCAGGCGCCCCTGAAAACTTTTTTTTAAATTTAAATTTAAATTTTTTAAAAGTAATCTCTATGCCCCACGTGGGGCTTGAACTCATGGCCCCAAGATCAAGAGTTGCATATTCTGACTGAGCCAGCCAGGTGCCCCGAGTATGTTAGAACTTTTAAATTGTTAACTTGAATCATTAAACACCTTTCAGGAAAGTACCATGAATTCTCTGGGTTGGGAGAAATTTGTTACATGGAAATGAAATCATATTGTTTTGGAGGTGAAAGTTATCTTTGAGGTCATCTGGTCCAGTTTCCTAATTTTACAGATGAAGAAGATTAAGATCTATCATGGTTAAGCGATTAGTCTGTGCTCATACAGCTAGTTAGTATTATAGACAAGAACAAAATTGAGTTTACTGACTCTGGGTCCAGTGTACTTTCCACTGACCACAGGAAATAATTGAGTTTACTCTGTTTACACTTGCATTTCATTGAATATCTTTACAGACCATGATAATCAGATTATATCAGACTATGATACATCCATTTGCACCATGGATCTTCTGCTTGTATATTTCATCAGTCTCAGGCCAGTTGGTAGGTGAAATTGACATTCATTTTTCTACAAGCCAAGAAAGGAGTTCTACATTTCTGTTAAGGGGTTAGGAGGAAAGAGAGAAGGAATTAAAAGGCAAGAATTACAAGATTAATCCAAAAAAGGTCTCAATAGAAACTTATTGAGGAATGAAGAATTAATTTAGTAGTCAAATAATGTTATTTAAGGGATAGAAAATCATGGTTTTATGTGTACTTTGGTTCAAATCTTATTTGGCTTGAGAAAAAGACTTTCCTGGGCCTATTAACCTAAAATTCTTTACTGTAGAATAAGGTCTGTTAATGTAGGTCATTTTACCTTTCAGGCTGCTTTGCCTTGGCTAAAATAAATATTCAGCTATAAATGGCATTTTGGTTCAAGTTGTATTATTACAGGAAAAGTTGCATTTTTAAAATTGTTCAGTGAATTTATTTAATCTGTCATTCTAACATATTGCTGTTTTCTTAAGTAGAAAGCAGAGTTCCTATGGTGAGAGCAGAGGTGCCATAATATTTATAGTATGTTAGACTCATTTATAAACTATTATACTAGCTAGAATTTGCAGAATATTTAATCTTGTAGGTTACAATTTTTTTCCTCTGGCTTTTAATATATTCATTTAGCCATTTTGATTTTCTTTATTCTTTGAAGAAAAACTCAGAGAATGCTATTTTTTTTTCTAGAAGATTAGTAATAACTACTGTTATAGGATTCTTTTTTTTTTTTTTTTCCGAACTGAAGGATGCGTGTGCCTTACTGTCTTATCTGGAGGTAATTTTGTGAAAAACCAATTAACACATCAAGTTTTTAATGGAACATAAAACTTAAAACTGCTCAAAACTGAGAGAGGCAAAGATTGGTGACACAGCGTTAGTTTCTCCTGGAAGAGTTAATATATCCAGGCAAACTTTAGTAAACACATTGGTGTTGAGATTTCTGTACTGTGTAAGAGGAGGTGAGGGAGAAGAGGGATGATCAGTAGAAGATGATGGTTTCTTGAACTGGGGACAGTCACTTTTTATAAATCACATATCATGGTCTGGAGTTTCGAAGCTGGAAAGGAGGAGTGAAGATTATGGGCTCTGGATACCCCACAGGTTGGGTGGTGAGGATAGGCTCCTTTGGTAGACATTATAGAGAGCTCCATTTGAGGAAAGGAATTTCAGAATAGCTTCTAGAATTTGAGAGAATCGCAGCTGTCTTTTCCCGTGGCTTCATTTGTTAGAAATTGTCATAAAGAAGCCCAATTTCTGTTGTTGACAGTATGGAGTCTTGGTGTTTTGGACATCCTCCATTCTGGGAAATAAGTCCCAAACCAGCCCTACTCCATAATTTCCCAGCATATTCCAGTGAGCAGTATACTACTTGTCAGGAGAACTGGGTTCTGCCTGTGACACTTACAACTTTGTATCCTGGCCTAGGGCCTGCATTGTGTCACCTGTAACAGTAGGGGAGGCACTAACCAGCCCAGAATGGGTTTAAGCTGATTCTTTCTGACCAGATCTTGAGGTTTGGAGCCTGGCCTGGTGCAGCCTGGAGCTCATTTCCATCCGCAGGGACCTTTGAGAAGGGAGGGGCAGAGGCCTGATGGAGCCCAGTCTTTTCTGTTCCAGGCTTCCCTGTCATCTTCCATATTATCAGGCTAGGGCATCTTGCCCTAGAGCCTCCTGAGGATTCACTGTCCGCTTGTTTATCTTTCAGTGAGGATCTTAGCAGATCTTGAGTCATTTTTGAGTTTTTAATGATGACATTAGCAGACAAAAATGCAGTGTTATTACAGTTTTTTAAGTTCTTACGCTTCAGTGTTCAGTAGATCCCCGGTTATTATCTGTCATTCATTTACTCAACAAACACTGAAGGATAAACATTTGATTAAGACACAGACCTTGTCTTCAAGAAGGGTGTTAGAGGAAAGGAGGAGCATAGATGAGACCCGGGGAGCTTTGGGGTTGGTGTTCCCCTTTGGGAGTCCTCTGCCTCTTGGCTCTCTGGCTTCCTGCAAGGAAGAAGGAAGGCTGTGACTAGTGCAGATCAAATTTGCAGGAAGGTGCTGAGACTCAAGTCAGCTTTTAGGGAAGTAGAAATATACCAGGACCTCCACATCTGTTACTCTGCTTCCGTGACACCCAGGAAACTTGAAGCTTGATGTACATGCTTGTGGCAGTGTGGTGGTAGACTGTTTCCTCATGAAGCTGTTGGGTGAGGGTGGAGGAAACTCACATCAGTGATAATGGTGCAGTAGGAATCGTGGGTTAGGGCAAAGGAGTGGGCTAGAGAGGTGGGAGGGAAGGCTTTTTGTTTTTATGGTAATGCAGCTGTTAACCTTACAGAGAGTCCTAAAATTAAGATTTTTTAGCTATATACATGTGATTTACTTTGAGGCTAACTAGGGAAAATAGGGCATTTATGAGATTAATTTCTTTGGGCAGCTAGAATGTGTCTCCTAGGTGCAAAGACCCCAAACATGCAGGGATTTGGATCTTGATTATGTCCTTACTTAACCCCACAAATAGTGTGAAGCTTAATAACAGTATCATATTAGTATTTTAAACTTACATTAAATAATATGGTAGTATATTACAGTAGTTTGTTTTCAACTATCTAGTTGATAGTGCAAGAACTGTAAAGCCTCTCTTTTCTTCAGAACTGAAAATGAAACTAATTTTTGTGAAGCTCCAGATTAAAAATAATCTGAGTTGATTTTAAGAACTGTGCATGAAAAGAAAATTAAGTTTTTTATGCAAAATCGTTAGGATCTTTAGGCTCCATGGAACACAGATTTGCATGGCTCTGTTACCTGGGTTTTTACTGATTGTAAAAGATACTGAGTACTTAACATGGGGGTTTTTGGAAGCAAGGTGACATTCTGCTCATTGCAGTTAGGCTAATGATAGCATAAATAGTAAGGTACCGGTCACTATTTCAAGTGCAAAGAAACATCTGTTCATAAAGTACTAAAAATGGTTCTTATATGAAGGTGCATGCATTTGGTTTAGGCTTGGTTTTTGTTTGGTTTTATCTTAATTAACTACTTTGCTTCCTGCCATTAAGGATATGTGTGGATCATGTTAATAATACCCTGGGAAAAGAAATGAGCAAGTATTTGATTGACAGATAAATATGGATGCACAGGTATATTGTAGATGCTTCCACATCTGTGTTTCCACGTATATCTGAATAGATTTTTAATCTCACATATGCACCAAATTAGTTGAGCACGTTTGTTGAGTCCTTACATGTGCCAACCACTGTCCTCAGTGATTTGCGGAACCAGGATGAGTAAGGCAGATCCTATCCTAAGGTGTTGACACACTAATAGGGGAGAGAAGATTGCAAAATAAGCTTTATGCACATTTAAATAGAAGATTATATCATTGGAGAGTTACAAGTAAAGCCTTAAAGAGTCTTCAGGAAGGCGAGTACTCCTAGTCTAGGGAATCAGAAAAAGCTTAATGAAGGAGATGGCATTTTGAGCTGAAAGTAGACTTGAATTGTTGTAGATGGAGGGTGCTGCACAGGTGAAGGCTCCTGGACAGAAAATCATGGGCTGTACCTGGGGAGCAGTGAGTAGTTAAGACTGGTAAAGTGTAGAGAGAGTTAGGGATATATGGATCTGGGTTATGCGGGATGGTGTGGAGAAGGTGGACAAGGGCCAGGTTGTGGAGTATTGACTTTATTCTTTGTTTTGGGTTTTTGACCTGGAAGATGCCCTGATTAGAGTTTTGCTGCAGGAATATGGTGACTGTGTGGTTGGAGCCTAGAGGCTGGGACATGGATGGGCATGGGGGCAGAGAGCTGTGGTCTTAGATATTAGGAGACTTTTGCCATAATTTAGGTAGGAAGTAATGAGGAGGGCATAAAGTAAAAAGGTGATGTGTAAAAGAAGTATTTTGGGATAAACTGGGTGGGTATTTGGACCTGATTAGATTAGGTTATTTATTTATTCAATAAATATTTACCAATAATCTTCTGCCCCACACTAAGGTGAGCTTAGTGTTCCCTGGCTGGGTGAGATTGAGAAGCTGGAGGTATTAAATATAGCTTTAGGTTTCAGCCCTGGGAGACCAGGAAAGCGGTGATGCAGAAATCTGAGAACACCCTCCTTTTTACGTGGGCCTTGAGGGGAGTGTAAATTTATCTGGTCTCCTGCTTTCAGATAAACCATTGCAGACAGATGAGAATCTCATCTCGCATTATAAACTACCACCAGAGAAAAGGATTAGCAGTGAGCTGTTAGTGGCCTTCATTTTTCAGAGTGTTTAGGGTAGAGCAGACAGCTTTAAAAACCATCTATCTAGCTAGTCCTCTTTAAAATACTCCGTCATGATCAGTGTGTGTTTAACCGTGGGGCCCCAACCAGCTGCCTTCTCTGCTATGGTCTGCAAGCCTGACATTCTGACTTCCTATCAGTTTTTTGGAACGAACTTTCCTGTCTCCCCTTTTCAGGGAAAAATTAAAGAAGCCTTTAAAAATGGTAGGATCATAATTATTTAGAGTCAAGATAGTCAGGTAATTAATTTTACCACTCTTTTTGTGCAGAGTTCTAAAGTTTACTTGTTTTAGGTAAGAGAAAATGTGGCTGCTTTGTACAAGAGGGCCCCAATTCAGTTTTGGAGGTGAGCTTCTCTAACATTTCTAAATACAAGCTAAGTCACTGCATGGATTGATAAATTATAGATGGAAAAGTGTTCTCAGTTTTCCTCTTCTTGGATTTCTTTCCTTCCTATGGCCATAGATCTCTTTTCTTTGAAATCCCATCTTCCTTTGATATCCAAATACTGTTATGTTACCTGGTTATTAGTCAATATGGTGAATGATAATACTAATTTTTTTCCACATCTCTCTGTTACTGTTTTCCCATTCAGATTCCCACTGTAGCCATCCCTTAGGAGAATGAGTACCTGTTGTTTTCTTCCTTCTACTTTCCAGAGAGTTTATCTGCTACTTCTATTTCCATGACTCATTCCCGTGTCTTAATTTCCAGCCTTGACCAAGAGATTTGTGAAGGTCAGAAGGAAGCCCATTGGTGAAGGCATATGATAAAAGAAGAAGGAGGAGGATACAAGGAGAATTTACTCTAAATGGAAGAAGATCTGCAGGTCTCAGTGGGGGGCTTCAGAATAGAGAAACACAGTAGGAAGCAAAAATGTGAAGGTGTTGAATCTCCGTTTCTTACTGTAAGGTAGTGCAGCTCAAGGTGATACCCACAGACAGGGATTTGCCTGTGAATCGTTTATAGCTGACCTGTGATGAACTATATACAGAGGAGAATAAGGGTGTAGAAACTTTAACAATTTGACAGGCCAACTTTAAGTCTATTCAATCTAATAAAAAATTGGGACTTTTGTGTATCTTTTTTTTTAAATTTCACTTAGTAGTTACTACTATTCTTTTGCATTTTATAAAAGTATTGGTCCCAGATAGGTTGGGGGAGGAAGGGCACCTTCACTGCGGGGAGTTTGAGAAGGCATGTTGTAGGTTGTGGAGATGGTAGTTGGGGAGGTTTTACTCCAAGTGCTTGGTTTGGGCAGTGGGAACGATGCGTGCACAGGCCAGGAGCAGGTGGGATCTCATCTTCGCGCCTGAAGAAAAGGGGCATGACTGAGACAGAGTCTTGTGACTCTGGGGAGTTGTGGGTTGGAGGATGGTGTTTGGACACAGGGTGCCCACACTCGAGTGAGGCCCAGTCCCAGTGTTTAGTAGGAATGTGCATATCGCCCTGCTGGGGACTTTGAGGCTGGTCAGGGGCTTCCTGCAGCCTGAGTAGGGGCTGTGGGACCATCACCAGTAGTGTCGTCTTTGGCTCACAGGACACGAATAGGGTTATGTCATCTTCTGTGCTCTGAGCTTGCTTTTCATCCTTTATTGGTCTCTGTTCTTTCCCACCTCGACTCTGCCTAGACAGACGTATTGCACAAACCTTAATGTTGATTTTTCCCTGTTTACTGAACCTTTCTTTAAAATTCTTCTAACATGTGGGCATCTGGGTGGTTCAGTCAGTTAAGCATCAGATTTCAGCTCAGGTCGTGATCTCATAGTTCGTGGGTTCGAGCCCTGTGTCAGGCTCTGTGCTGACAGCTCAGAGCCTGGAGCTGCTTCAGATTCTGTGTCTCCTTCTCTCTGCCCCTCCCCCATTCACACTCTGCTCTCTTTCAGTAAAATAAACGTTAAAAAAAAAAATTAAAATTCTTCTAACATGAAGAGTGATTCCTTCTGTTGATATTTTTCCTGGACCCCTTGTATTCAAAGCCACGCACCTTTCCATAGGCCTTTTCTTAACAGTGTAACTTATCTGACAGTGGCTGTTTTTCCTTTCCTGTGAAAGGTGGTGTCATGATGAATGCCCTACACATATTAACACCAGCAAAGCAAATTCTGGGATCCTGGGATGGCAATTTTATAATTTTTTCTATCTTTTCCGCTTTGCTGGAAGCGACAGGATATTAAACCACCAAACTGGCGTGGTCCTCGGCTGCCTGCCAATGGAATATTTGGGGAAAGAATGGACCAGCTTTTGTTTCTCTTGCCTTCTGTGTAGCCTTGGGGTGGATTCTGAGGGGATGTTCCCCCCCGCCCCCCCCAGAACTAACCCATTTGGTATTGAGAAAGCAGGAAAGCGAGTTTTCCTGTTACGAGCAGTGAACAAAAAGCAAGCAGCGGATGGAGATATCCTGTTGGAGAAGGCTTGGGGGAGAGAATGCAGACAAATGCACCTCATTCTTTCTGCGTCTTTAAGGAATCTGAGGGGATGGGAAGGAAATCAGTCACTGCGGGCCAAGTCAAATGCTTTTCTTTTTATTTATGGTGCTTAATAAGATGGTTATAAGTTTATGCTTTGTGATTTAAAAACTTGTCAGACACAGAGATCTATAGCACATGACAGATTAGAAAAATGAAACAATTATTCTGTTTCTCATGAGGTCATTCTAAGTTTGCCTGTAAGGGGTCAATGAACTGAAACTCTATCCAAGTTATATTTATTTTTAGGTTTAAAAATCACATAAAAAAGGCAAATTCTTAGGGCAAGTGGGTGGCTCAGTCGATTGAGTGTCCAACTCTTGATGTTGGTTTAGGTCATAAACCTAGGGTTGTGGGATCGAGCCCTGTGTTGGGCTCTATGTTGAACGTTGAGCGTGCTTAGGATACTCTCTCTCTCTCTCTCTTTCTCTGTCTCCCCCCCCCCCGCCTCTTTCCCTCACTCACGTGCTCTTTCTTTCTCTCTCTCTCTCTCTCTCTCTCTCAAAACAAAACAAAAAAACTCCAATTCTTCCAAATTAGATTTATAGGATGGTTTGTCATAACCTCCTAGGGAATCATTTGTTGATTCCTTTTACACTTGATCTTAGCCAAAAGGCCGAGAAGCGATTGTTGGTTCTTTTTAAAAAGAACTAACTTTTGCCTCTCTTATTACAGGAGCAGTTCATGTTTATTATAGGAAAATTAGAAAACACCTGTGGGCAACTGAATGGTACAGGAATGGGCTGGAAAGACTTAGACGTGGAAAATTAGAGCAGTGTGGCGAAGGAGAGAAAACCAGGGTTTTCTGGCAGCTGTGGGAGTGGAGACAGGGTCAGGGAAGATCCTCCTGAAAACTCTCCATGGAAGCTGTCTTGCCTGCATGCCACATGTTCACTGGTGACTTTTTACCTTTGAGGTTGGCCTTCCATTCTGCCATGGGTTTTAGACCTGATGATTTCCAAGTTTGTTTGGAGCTAGAAAACTGTGTAGTGGTCAGTTGAGAAGCTGGTCAACTCGGGGTATTTCATATCTTGTCAGTCAAGCAGAAGGAGTGCTGGGCAAGAACGAAGTCTGAAGATAGATTTATATTAGTGAGTGAGTGGTGTGTGTGTGTGTGTGTGTGTGTGTGTTTGCGTGTGTGAGGGAGGGAGAGAGCATATCTTTGAGAGACTTGGTTGTAAGAGAGATAAAGAAAATATAAAAGAGAAGATACAGGAGAATACAACAATTTTTTGAGGGGAAAAGAGGAAATGTACATTGGTTTCTGCCCTTTTGCATTATCTTCTTGACCTTCCCATTCCCTCCATGTTTTGCCATATTGACAAATGCTTAGGTGTTTTGTGGGATGACACTTCTCCCTTTATCTCAGTAAACATTTATAGAGCAGCTATCAGTAGGTCATACTTTCAGTCCATTTTCGTTTATAAAGATAGTGTGAGAAATCCTTATAAGGCATGGGATTAAATTGTTTTGAGAAATCTTTATAAGGCGTGGGATTAAATTGTCTTGGGCTGGGGTGCCTGGGTGGCTCAGTCAGTTAAGCAGCTGACTTGATTTCTGCTCAGGTCATGGTCTCATGGTCTCATGGTTCATGGGATCGAGCTGTATGTAGGGCTCTGTGCTGACAGGGTGGAGTCTGCTTGGTGTTCTCTCTCTGTCTCAAAATAAATAAACATTTAAACAGATAAATTGTCTTGGGCTTTTTTTTTTTTAATCTGTGGAAACATGTTTAATATCAAATCTACTAGCTATTTTATTATAGGTAAGGCAGGATTAACATGTAAAATGGGAGGTGTAGAAGCTTGGACTAGATAACACGTTGCTTTTGGTAGGTTCTGTAATAAATAGACATTGACTACTGTTACATAGTAGCCACTGGGCTAGAAGCTGGGAAAGAATTATAAATTGGACAGATATGGTGCTTGATCTCACAGACCTTCCCTGATCAGGAGATTAACAGGTAATCCGTTCCAACATAGTGCGATAGGAATTCTGAAAAGAAACATGTGGGATGTTCTGTGATGACATAGGAAAGATGCCTGTTCTGGACTAGAAGGAGTGACTAGGCTGAGACCTGAATGATAAGAAGAAATGGGCCAGATAAAGGGAGATATTTTATTCTAACCTCAGGGAACAGTGTGTGCAAAGGCCTGGAGGCAAGAAAAAGCATGGAATCATCCAGGAGCTAAAAGCTGGTCAATATGACCAAAGCCTATTGTCCCAGATGAGGATGATAAGAGAGAGCTCTGAAGAGGTAAGTTGGAGCCCAACACAAAGGGCCGTCTAGGGCATGTGTGAACTTAGGAATTCAACAAAGATTCAGGACATAAGATTAATATAGAAAAATCAATTGTGTTTGTCTACACTAGCAGTGAATAAACCAAAAATTAAATTAAGAAAGCAATTCCATTTTACAATAGCATGAAAAAGAATAAAATACTTGGAACTGAATTTAACAAAAAAATTGCAAGATTTGTCTACCAAAAAAATTGTTAAAAGAAAGAATACTAAATAAATGGAAGGACATCCAGTGTTCATAGATTGGAAGACTTATATTGTTAAGATGTCCAGTTCACAAATCTATCTACAGATTTAAAACAATTTCTGTCAAAATTCTAGCATCCTTTTTTGTGGGTATTGATAAGCTGATCCTAAAATTCATATGGAAATGCAAGGAACCCAGAATAGTGAAAATAATTTTGAAAAAAGAACAAAGTTGGAAGACTTACACTTGCTGCTTTTAAAACTTACTATAGAGCTACAGTAATCAAAATAGAGTGATTCTGGCATAGGATAGACATATATTTCAATGGACTAGAATTGAGAGTCCAGAAATAAATTGATACATTTATAGTACATTGATTTTCGACAAGAGTGCCAAGACCATTCAACGGAGATAGAGTAGTGTTTTCAACATACAGTGCTGGGACAACTGCATATCTGTTGCAAAAGAATGAAGTTGGGTCCTAATGTCATGCCATATGTAAAAACTAACTTATGATTGATCATAGACTTAAATGTAAGATCTAAAACTATAAAACTCTTTGAAAAAGAACATAGGTTATAAATCTTCATGACTTTGGATTAGGCATTAATTTCTTAGATATGACACTAAAAGCACAAGCAACAAAAAAAATAGATAAATTGAACATTATGAAAATGAAAACTTTTGTGTTTTAAAATTTTTTTTTTTCAACGTTTATTTATTTTTGGGACAGAGAGAGAGACAGAGCATGAACGGGGGAGGGGCAGAGAGAGAGGGAGACACAGAATCGGAAACAGGCTCCAGGCTCTGAGCCATCAGCCCAGAGCCTGACGCGGGGCTCGAACTCACGGACCGCGAGATCGTGACCTGGCTGAAGTCGGACGCTTAACCGACTGCGCCACCCAGGCGCCCCAAAACTTTTGTGTTTTAAAGGACACAATGAAGAAAGTGAAAAGGTAATACACCAATAAGAGAAAAGATATGTAAGTTGTTTATCTGATAAGGGACTTGCATCTAGATGTATAAAGAACTCTTAAACTTAATTAAAATAGAACTTAAAAAATGAACAAAGAATCTACACAAACATTTCTTTAAAGGAAATATACAAATGGCTCTGCTCAACTGTAGAAATTTGTTCGGGGAAATGTAATTCATAACCATGGTGAGGGGCACTTGGGTGGCTCAGTCAGTTGGGCTTCTGACTTTGGCTCAGATCATGATCTCACTGTTCATGAGTCTGAGCCCTCCATCGGGCTCTCTGCTAGTCAGCACAGAGCCCACTTCAGATCCTGTGTCACCTCTCTCTCTGCCCCTCCCCTGTTGTGTTCTCTTTCTATCTCTCTCAAAATAAACTTTCAAAAAAAAAAAAAACAAAACACACACACAAACCCACACCACAGTGAGATACCACTTTACACACACTAGGATGGCAGTAACATAAAGACAGGCAATAAGTCTTCTCTGTTATTGTCATATTGGTGAGGATGTGGAGAGATTTGAGCCTCATGCATTGCTGGTGGGAATGTAAAATGGCACAGCCACTTTGGAAAAGTGTTTGCACTTTTTTGTTTGAAGACCTTGTTGTCAGGTCTTCAAAAAGCTAAATATAGAGTCACTCTATGACCCAGCTATTCCACTTGTAGGCATATAGCTAAGAGAATTGAGAACATATGTCCACACAAAAATTTTTACATGGATGTATTACTCAGGATTCTCCAGAGAAGCAGAAGCAACAGGAGATTTATTATAAGGAATTGTCCCACACAATTATGGAGGCTGAAAAGTCTCACATTTTACCATTTGTAGACTGGAGACCCAGGAACACCAGTGGTATAATCCAGTCCAAGTCCGAAGGCCTGAGAACCGGCAACACCAAGGGCAGAGGAAGATTGATGTCCCAACTTAAGAAACGAGGCAGGAAGGACCAAATTCTTCCTTCCTTGGCCTTTTTGTCTTATTCAGATTGTCAACGAATTGGACGATGCACACCCAGACTGGAGAGGGTGAACTACTTTCTTGAGTCCACTGATTCAAATTCTAATTTTATCCCCAAACACTCTCACAGACATACCCAGACATAATATTTAGCTAAATATCTGGGCATCTGGTGGTCCAGTCAATTTGATACATAAAATTAGATATCACAATGGATGTTCATAGTGGCATTATGGATAATTGCCCAAAAGTAGAGAACCCAAATGTCCATAACAGATGAATAGATAAACAAAATGTATATTCACACAATGGAATATTATTTAGCTATAAAAAGAGGTGAGGTACTGATATATCTCCTCAATATGGATGAAGTTTGAAAACATGCTAAGTGGAGGAAGCCAGACACAAAAGGTCACATATTGCTTGATTCCATTTTTTTTGGAATGTCCAGAATAGGCAAATCCACAGGGACAGAAACTAGATTAGTGGTTACCAGGTCCTGGTGAAGGGAGAGTGTCTGCTAACGGGTGCAGGGTATCTTTTTGGAATGGTGAAGATTAGATTGTTATGATGGTTGCACAACCCTGGGGATATATTAGCATCACTGAATTATACATTTTTTTTTTTTTAAGTTTACTTTTGAGAAAGAGAGCGCAAGTAGAGGAGGAGAGAGAGAGGGAAAGAGAGAATCCCAAGCAGGCTCTGTGAAGTCAGGGCAGGATCCCATGATCCGTGAGACCATAACCTGAGCCGAAGTCAAGAGTTGGCTGGTTAACCAGCTGAGCCACGCTGGCACCCCACTGAATTGTATACTTCAAAGCAATTTTGTGGTATGTGTATCACATTAAAAAAAAAAAGTGAATGTTATCCTAAGGTTGTTTGGGAGTCCTTGAAGGATTTTAAACAGGGTGGTGGACACAGTTGGATCTGTGTTTTTGGAAAATTAGTCTGGCTGTGGCGAAAGTGGTTTAAAAGGGGCAAGACCAGAGGCAGGGAGCACATCAAGAGGCTGTTTGAATAATACATGTCAGACATGGATGGTTTAAACTAGAGAAATAACAGTGGGAGTGACAGGACATAGACAGTTCAAAATACAAAATGTGGTGGGGTTTGGTGATTCATTAGATGAGGAATTGAGGATGATGCCTGTAGGCCCATCTGGAGCTGTGGATGGAGGAGAGAACAGGGTAGAGAAGAAAGGTGACCTCAGCATGCATATAGCCTGACCCGCTGGGATGTCCCCGGACCAGGCACATGGCTGTATCAAGTAGATAGTTGATACAGAGCTCAGGAATCCAAATATTCAGGGTTCTTATTAAAAATGCAAATTCTTGGGGCGCCTGGGTGGCTCAGTCAGTTGAGCGTCAGACTTCGGCCCAGGTCATGATCTCGCGGTCCATGAGTTCGAGCCCCGCATCGGGCTCTGTGCTGACAGCTTGGAGCCCGGAGCCTGTTTCAGATTCTGTGTCTCCCTCTCTCTCTGACCCTCCCCTGTTCATGCTCTGTCTCTCTCTGTCTCAAAAATAAATAAACATTAAAAAAAAAAATTAAAAAAATGTAAATTCTTAAGCTTCACTCCAGACATATGGAGTCAGAATCTCTGATTGTGGTGGACCTACCTAAAATTTGAGGCTTCCTGTGGACATGCCTGGAAACTGTGGGAGTAGCTGTGATTCCCTAGGGAGAAGGGTGTGGCAGAGAGAAGTGGCCCCATCACTCTTTTACAGGCCCAGTAGTGGAAGAGGAGACCTCATGGGTGTCTGGACCTGTAGACCAGAGAGGTAAGAGGCACCCAGGAGGGTGAGGTGTCAGAGAAGCCAAGGAAGGAGGTGTCCCAGGGTGTCCCAAGCTTCTGAGAAGGAACGTAAGAGTTGCAAAGTGCGCTTTGGGTTTACCCACAAAGTGGTCTTCAGTCAGGGCCTGGATGGTAGAGACGTGTCTCCAGAGTGGGGCTGGCATGGCGCTGCTGCATGTGACCCATGGGTCCTCCAAGGGGTTGAGCTGCTACCCCAAACATTTTCCTTGGCTCTGCCTCATTCCTCAGCCTTGTTGAAATATGCTGAGTGCTTCTAAGGCCTCCGCTGGGGAGTGTTTGGCCAAGGTGTGTGGGGCACCCTCAGAAAATGGCCTAGGCTTACGGGACATGTGGAGCTGGGTGGGGGAGGGGCGATGTGGTGTTAGAGCAGGGGGTCTTGGGGCTGCTGACACTAGCAGATGGCCCGTCTGGTTCTTCACTTGGCCTGGTCGAGCCCGGGCTCTGCTCCGTGACCTGCACGATACCTATGTCAAGATATCCAGTACTGCTGAGCTGGGGGTTTGAATCACTAAGGCCAGATTTTTGAAGTTGCCGCCATTTCACATTTTTCTTGGTTTGCTAGTCATGTACGGTTTTGGGAGAGGTAATGTACAAATACTTGGAAGTGGCAGCCCCCCCGCCCCCCGGGATTTTGGCACATTCTTTTGCCTTTTGAAATATTGTCTAATAAAAGGTACACAGTTCTCTTAGAGTTGTAAATCTGGTCTCCGCAGTTCTGTGTAATAAGATTACTATGTATTAGTCAGTATAAGGAAAATCGGTGTGAATGACCGTATCTTCAAATCCACTTAAATGCGTGTCAGTTCACTAAGTAGTATGCCTGCCATTCTTCTAGTGTGTTGTCGGCCCCCGTGGAGCTCCGGGTCTGCTTATCTGTGTTTTTGAAGCCACTGCACTTTAAGGAGGGTTTAGTTATTGTTTCAAAGAGCTTTGAAGCTGTTCCACTTTTAAATTTATAATTTGCACTTTTAACCTTTATAAGTTGCAGTTGCTTTTTTCTTTGTTAAAGGCAGAATATTAGTGTTATGGAAACATTTAGGTGTCCAAATAACTATTGTTTTATTTGGGGGACTCTTGTGCAACAGCAAGGTGTGGAAGTCCCCTAATGCAAAGCTGACTGCGAGTCAGTGGCCTACGGAAGAAATTCGAGGTGAGATGCAAGCAGTCATCTAGCTCAGCCAGGACTTTCCCTACTGAGTAGCAGGGTAATTGTTTAAAGATTAGGATTAAAAGTATCATTTTTTTTCTTCTGTTCCATGGTTATTTGTTTTGTGCTGCAAGATTTCAGACCCAGTATGTCAACTCCTAATATTTTGAGACCGCTTCTTTGGTGTGAATGCTAGAAATTCTGTGTATTGATTTAGAGTCTGGGTTTCAAGGGACAGAAACTCAATTCAAGTGATTTAAGTAAAAAGGGGAAATGGATTATAAGGACATAGAGTGTCTCCCCAAGCCCAAGGGCAGGGATGGCACCGGGTGTGTTGAGGGGTTTCCCAGCCTTCAAGAATCTCTCCCTTACCTCTGCTCTCCTTCAGTTTTGGGTCCTCTTCTACCGGGATATTGCCTTTCTTTGCTCCTAGTCTACATGGTTGGAGACAGCACTCTGAGAGTCCAGCTACTTGGGAAGGGACCGGTCCTTCTCTTAGGCTCAGCTCTAAAACCCCCAGGGTGGGGATCTGGATTGGGTCTGATGTTTACCCTTAGAACCCTCCATTGTGGCCAGGGCTGTGGGTCATTGTAGGAATGTGGCTTCTGGCCACTCCCTCTCCTCAGAGCTAGGGACTTCTTGGCCCCAGAGAAGAATGGGGCTGGGTGGCCTTACAGCCTTTGCTCCATGAGTTTATTTTGACTTAGAAAAACAGAATCAGGGAGGCAAGTTTGTTGCCCCAAAACATAAATCCATTCAGAAATAACATTTGGATTGCTCATGTCTTTGTTCTGGGCCATTAGGAGCTGGTTTTATTCATGGCAAAGCTTGAGCCACACCTAGTTGAATCATTGCAGACATAACATCTTTTTCTCCCCCAGAGTTAATAACGTACAAAATAATACGTTATCTTTTATAAGGATGACAACGTATACGTATCTTTATACTTTTGAATATTTAGTATTAACTCCCACTCTGGTGATACTTTCCATTAAGATTTATTGTTTTATTATTTTTTTAAGATTTATTGTTTTAAAAGACAAGCTCAGAAACAACTTCATCGGCACCATTTATGTGCCAAGACAATGCCAAAAATCTAGTAATTGGTTGCCCAGAGAAGCTGAATTGCTTGTTATTAGACTCTGTGGCAAAACAGATCTCACAGTTGTATTTTCGGAAATATATTTTACATGTATATTCTAAAAATCACCCCAAAATATATTTAGCGTACACTTTATCAGAGAGACACTATATTCGCTAAACTGGAAGAAGGCCTTCTGAAATTTAAATTTGTTATCTTCACAGCATTTGGTATAGAATACAATAACCAGACTCGGTTCTGTTTCATTCAGCTACAAAGGCACTTTGTTAAAATTCCATGTCCCTGTGATGCTAGTGTAGCTGATATTTGCTTCTGACAGTGCTTTTGGGAAGTTTGGCTTATTTCGGAAAAAAGCCCAGATGCCTTGGGCTGGGAATTTACAATAGGCCTCAGATCCTGGATCTAGTCTCTGCAAACTTTTAGGGTCTGTTATGAGCTGTATCTGCTATCTGTCTTAAATTTAATGCTGGACAGAGGCTGTATAGGCTTTTACCAGGCAGTCCTGTTAAAAGCCTGGAGAAAAGCTAAGGACAATGTGTATAGTAGTCATCAATATAATTAATCACATTATTTATGTCACATATAATTGCATATCGTTTTCCCTTCAAACCCAAATCCAGATTCCTTGTGTTTCTTTTCCTGCTCTGCTCTGTTTCTACTGTGGCCACAGTTGACGGAGCACTTCCCAGGCTTCTCTTATCTCTGGCGTTTATCTAAGGACACCAGCATGGAGAGGCTCCAGCTTTCTCTACCAGGTGCACCATACCCTGCAGCTATCTTCTTCCATCTCTAGAGCATCCCCAGCCCCAAACAAACATTCTAGCTCCTAGCCTCCCAGAAGTTCCCTCCTTCCTTTCAGATCCCTCACAGGGAGTCTACTTTTCCTGCTTCTTTCTACACAGGGACACAGATTTTGCTCTTGGAAGTTTCTAGAAAGCTCCTTTAATGATAGTCTTCATTGGAAGGACTCCTATCCCATACAAGGGCAGATTAATATTTTTTTCCCTTATTCTGTTTTTGGAACTTTTACCGAATTTTAAGCATACACAAAAAGGTAAGAATAGAACCAGAAGTTCCCACATAGCGTTTACCCAGATACTCTAGTTGTTTATGTGAGGGCAGGTTATTATCGATCATCTTCCTGCAAGCACACGGAAAAAGCATGAACGAGATACGATTTCTTCTCTGCTCTGAAGTCCTGTGACTTCTCTGTACTTTTAGGTCTTGTACTCTCTCTGGTGTTTGTGTGCTTGTATCAAGCAGTATTTAATGGTGTATTTTTTTAAAGTCCCAGTGCAGTGCTATTGAGAACTTAGTAAGTCATTGAATGCAATTGCCATTTTTATCAAGTTCACTTTTTCCCACTCACTCATTCCATAAGCCATTTCCTGGGTTTCCTGTGTGTGTCAGGCTGTGAAAATAAATAAAGACACTGTGGAGGGAGCGTCCTGGTGCTTCTTTTCTAGCTTACTCCCTGTGGTCTGGAACAGGGAGGAAGGTGAGGCACCCAGAAGTGGATGAGTTGGATAGCTGGCTTTGTAGCAGGGGTGACAACTGACAGGTAGCCCAGTGGGGGCTGTCCCTTTCTCCTCCGGTTGTTTTTCTTTAACGGCTTTACTGAGGTTTAATTCACATACCATGCAACTCACCTATTTAAAGTGTCCAATTCCATAGTTTTTTATATTAGTGTTTTTTTTTTAAGTTTATTTATTTATTTTGAGAAAGAGAGAATGCACACGCGAGAAGGGAGAGAGAGGGAGACAGAGAGAATCCCAAGCAGGCTCTGCGCTGTCAGTGCAGAACCCCATGCGGGGCTCCATCCCATGAACCGTGAGCTCCTGACCTGAGACGAGATCAAGAGTCGGACTCTCAACCGACCGAGTCACCCAGGCTCCCCTAGTTTTCAAAAATTGTGGTAAAATATGTATAACACCAAATTTACTATTTGGCCATTTTTAAATTTTTAAAAATTGTGGTAAAATACACAAAACATAAAATTTGCCATCAGCCTGTTTTAAGTATACAGTCCAGTGGCATTGAATACGTTCACATTGCCGTCCACCGTCCACCCACCGAACTCTTTCATCCTGCAAAACTGAAACTCTGTACCTGGTAAGCAATAACTCCCTATTCTTCCCAACCCCCAAGCGACCACTCTTCTACTTTCTGTCCCTATAAACTTGACTTTTGTAGGTACCTCACCTGGGTGGAATCATACAGAATTCGCCCCTTTGTGTCTGGCTTATTTCATTCACATACCGTCTTCAGGGTCCATCCGTTTTGTAGCATGTGTCAAAACTGCCTTCCTTCTTAAGGCTGAATAACTTTCCATTCTGTTATCGTCCACGTTTTGTTTATTCATTCATCTGTCAGACACGTTGGTTGCTTCTACGTTTTGGCTATCATGAATAACGCTGTTGTGGACCCGGCTGTACAAATATATTTTCAAGTTCCTGCTTTCAATTCTTTTGGGTATGTACACAGAAGTGGAATTGCCGGATCATGTGGTAGTTCTGTTTTTCACGTTCTGAGGATATTTAAACAATCTTTAAGCATGTAATTCAGTGGTATTAATTACATCTATTATGTTGTGTAACCATCATTACTATCCATTTCCAGAATTTTTCATCACTCCAAACAAACTCTGTACCCATAAACATTAAGGCCCCATTCTTCCTTCCCTGCCCCCAGTAACCTCTGTTCTACTTGCTGTATTTATGACTGCCTATTCTAGCTAACTCCCAATAAATGAAATCATACATATTCGTGCTTTTGTTTCTGGCTTCTGTCACTTAAGCGTAATGCTTTTAAGGTTATCCAACTTCATTCTTTTTTATGGCTGAATCATATTTCATTGTATGCATATGCCACATCCCCCTCCCACCCCCCATTCGTTTGTCTACGGACACTTGGGTCCTTCCACCTTTTGGTTCTTGTAAATAATGTTGCGGTGAACATGGGCGTACATGTATCTATCTATTCAAGTCCTGGCTTTCTGTTCCTTTGGGTATACTCGAGAGTGGCATTGTTCCTCTTCTAACTCTTGACATGTTTTCTGTGTAAGTTAAACAGAATCAGGTAAGCCACTGAACTCCCAAGTATGGGGTAATGGGCCATTCATTCATTCATATGTTCCTTCAAGAAATTTTCATAGCAAGAGGCTTTTTAAAAAATGAATGAGTAGGGGCGCCTGGGTGGCGCAGTCGGTTAAGCGTCCGACTTCAGCCGGGTCACGATCTCGCGGTCCGTGAGTTCGAGCCCCGCGTCGGGCTCTGGGCTGATGATGGCTCAGAGCCTGGAGCCTGTTTCCGATTCTGTGTCTCCCTCTCTCTCTGCCCCTCCCCCGTTCATGCTCTGTCTCTCTCTGTCCCAAAAATAAATAAAAACTTTAAAAAAAAAAAAAAAATGAATGAGTAGGCTGCTGGGTGGCTCAGTTGGGTGAGCATCTGACTCATGATTTCGGCTCAAGTCATGATCCCACGGTTGTGGGATTGAGCCCCATGTGGGCTGTGCACTGAGTGTGGGGTCTGCTTAAGATTCTCTCTCTCTCTCTCTCTCTCTCTCTCAAATAAATTAAAAAACAAACAAGAAAACTTAAAAAAATGGATGAAAATGGAAATGGAAAATGGAAAAAAATGGAGAGAAAAACGAATCTTTCTCTCCCTACTTTACAATAGCAAGTCATAACTGTAATTTAGTTTCTTGGTCTATAAAATGGACGAATGGAAACCTCTCTTCTCACTTGGAAAGGTAAATGGAAAAGTCTTTGTATAATTCTGAGACCATCTTCTTTGTCTTCTCTGCAGGATATTGGTTTTAGAAAGGGCTCATAGTAAAGGCAAGTTCAGATGCAAGGTGGTTTGATCTTTCCCTCCTCTCTCCTTTAGCCTCATCCCTTAACTTCAGGGTGGTGGGGTCTTTGATTGGGCTTGTGTCTGTACCACTTCTCAACAAACGAGAGAGAACATACGCAGCACCGGTAAAAAAGAGGAGCAGGTTTTATCAAACCACAGTGCTTAATGCCTGGGGCAAAACAGTAGCAATAAAAGTAATTTGCTGTTACCTGTGGCTGTGACTTCTCTCTTACTTGCCCTCAAACCCTGTCTAGCAAACCAATAAACGAAAAAAGCCCAGTTTTTAGGTTTGTCACAGTTAGGACCTTAACTGTGTGGGTTTTGTGTGGGTTTGGGTTGTTTTCTCTGGTTATTCAGTAAAACCTGCTTCATCATGATTTGTATCATTTCTGCTATTGTGAGCTCAGTGTCAGTGTTTGGTTTTCAGGATGTACTAAGGTGCGGGTTTAGCAATCGTGGCCTATAGTTCTAGGTGATAGTGGACCATTTGGGGCCCACCTTCTCTCAAGTCTTCAGCTAGGCTGGAAGTTAACCCACCTTAAGGGTCCCAGAACACCAAGGGTAACATTTCTATGTTATAATTACTCTGGAACTGAGGCTTCTTTTTTCTAGGTGAGAGCACTTATATTTATAAGTTTGCAGCCATTGGGTTTATAAATAGACCCGGATAATCCCAATGAACTAGATTTCAGACCAAGCCACCAGAAGAGTCAAATCCTTCAACATGTGGCAAAGCACTGCAACATCTTTTATGGTGGAAAAGGAATAAGGTAACATTGATCTATATAGAAATTCACCCCAGATTTTGACTTCGTCTTCTCCGTGATTCTCCTCTTTCTTGTTTAATGTGTTAGGGCAGATAATCTTCTTTGAGATATGGTGTTTAAACTCTCACAGCACCCATCTGTTGTGTGTTTTTTCAATGCAGAATTAACCTTGGGAATAGGGAGGTGGGTGAGGGGATGTGGAGGGTGTGGGGTACTTTATCCTCCTTGTTGGATAACTTTGGGTTTGTGCTATCTGATGGGCCCAGGCCACATGTTGTGCTATCTATCACCAGGACCAGGTAACTGTTGGAGGTTTCTTCGTTACAGTAACTGATCCCAACTCCAGGCCCTGGCAGGAAGCAGAATCCTCTAGCAGTTACTGAAACCTGGGATCCTGTTTTTATTTCTTATTCCTTTGTACATGTATGTGAGTTACAGAGGTTTCTCTTTCTCTCAGAAAATTCTTGCCATTGGCCTTAAATAAAAACAGGTGACTTTCTTGGTTCACATGGCTTATAGAAAGAATATCTTTGAAAATAATTTAAATAATGTAATGCAATTACATTCAATTCAATTGAATTTGAATAATTAAATTTATATTCTAAATTTTTTCCTAAAAGCATAATATGTTATTTTGGAAATATGTATCAGAGTTTCTATGGTTTTAACTCTCTTTTCAGCTTAGGTAATTTGTGTGGGAAGCTATAGTACCCATTGCTACAGTTTTGAAAAACATTCAAGTGACAGAATTTTTCTTCTTAACTCTCTTTCCAACACATTTTATAGATATGTGAATTAAAAAAAATTTTTTTTAAAAATATTTATTGATTTTTGAGAGAGAGAAGGAGAGAGAGAGAGAGAGAGAGACAGAGCATGAGTGGGGGAGGGGCAGAGAGAGAGGGAGACACAGAATCCAAAGCAGGCTCTAGGCTCTGAGCTGTCAGCACAGGGCCTGATGCGGGGCTCAAACTCCTGAACCATGAGATGATGTAGGGCTTGAACCCACAAACCATGAAATCATGACCTGAGCTGAAGTCAGACGCTTAACCGGCTGAGCCACCGAGACACTGTTATAGACGTGTGAGTTTTTACTTTTCTCGTGTAACAAAGTCCTTGTAATCTACATGTGTTAAGTTATTATTGACATAATTCTTGCCTGTTTTCAATAGAAAAGATAGTAGGAGAGTGAACATAGTGGAAGTAGGGCGAGGGAATAGTTATGATATCAGTAGTAGTAATCCGTGTAGGGGGATGGTATAGAGGGTGTTGCTCAGAAGTGGTATTTTCAGGGCTAGTTAGGAACTGGGCTCCTGGAGACAACTAAGAAACAGGCTAGTGGAATTGTTTTGATTGAAGGAGCAATGGCAGCGACTTCACCCCACCCCATAATCCTTAGTGAGACCTGGAAAATCTACCATTAGTAATATATTGGTTTGGGTTGAGCACCTGTGTTCCTGTGGCCTTCTTTTGTTGAGTACATGTCTCTTAGAGCAATTATGTGTATTCACTAATAGCTTAGTGCGAATTGGTTTTTCTATGAGATTTTCTGATTACATTTTCTGTGAGATAACTCTCCTCCAAGATAAGGTGGGGCATAAAAGAGGGAAAGAGCACAGAATAGGAGAGTCACCGAGTGACTCTGGATGACGGCTGAGTTAGCAGTAAGATTGGGAAGTTCTCTAGCAGGGCAGTTGTTTCTGGCAAGAATGGATCAGCAATGATCCAGAGCACCTTTTATCTGTCACTGATTTTGTAGTCTGAACCCAGGATGGTGAAAGATGTTGTGTATAAAATACCTGGCTTAAGCTTTGACACATGGTAGGCACTGAATTTACAAAGCCTCTTAAAAATAGTATATTCATAGGTGGTTATGATATACTATAGTAATATAGTTCCACTCTCTTTAATAGCTTGCAGAATGAAAAGCAAAGGCCTTTTGGGTTAAAAAAAAAAAAAGTTACCATAAAGCCTATAGTCTTTCTTCCTTGGAGATTGTGGCAAGGGGGTGAATGGAGAAATTGATGCTTCCAAGTGTCTTAGGATAGAATACATTGCATGTGGATTATTACTCCTTCAAGGAACCGAGGAAGCTGTGTGCTGGCACATGTGTGACATGAGATTCTTCCATCCCACTTCGTGCTCAGGTCGTGGGTGGTAGACCAGGGTGGGGTCCCCGTGGAGGAGGGGATTGCGGCACTAGATGGAGCGCACCCCTTCCTTTGCTGGGGGTCCGCTTCGCCCACAGCTCCCTCGGTGTTTCCCCGCGGGCTGTGGAGCGGTGGGTTTGTGTCCCAAACTCCCAGTAGAAGTCCCACTTCTGCTGGTGTCCAGGCATTCCCAGCGAGAAAGCGACCATGCTGACATACCGAGAGCTAATGCCTTGTGGTTATTAAGGATGTTTTGAATCTTTAAACAGGAATGGTACCTTGGCTGGCTATCAATTTGGCTCCTGTTGCTCCTTGAATTTCTTCCCCATTTTCAAAAAGCCAGCTCGTTTCTCTTTCCTATGAGGTATTTCCTGTGGTTCTTGTGTTTTTTGTGGGCAAATGTATTAGGAGGGAAGTTTAGCAGATTGTGAGTTCCTATTTCTTCTTCTTCTTCTTCTTTCTTTTTTTTTTTTTTTTTTTTTTTTTTTTTGCCCCTCGAGGAGTGAGACATGTTCTTTGTCTCCAAACTGGAAACATAGTTTTTATTTGTCAGTTTTTGAGAGGGTTTTTTATGTATTTTGTGGCTCATTCTTAGCAGCTTAGGATCATTTTTATTTGAGTAGGGAGGTAACTGCAGGCAAAAAGTGTAAATATGGTGATGGCAAAAAACTCAGTTCTGCAGCTGGGTCAAGTCCCGTATAGACTGCCTTCATCATTCCAGTTTCTGTTTTCTTTGAACGTGGGGTGCTTGGGAAATGTTTACTGAATGGACAGGAGAATAAGGGGAGTCATTCAAGATCATACTATTGGTCATTGATTCAGGTTTCTGCTCTCAGATCATTCTACTGGCATATTGCCCCAAACAAAGCTGTTTTGTTTATGTTTCTCCTACAGCCCTGAAATATGGGATGAACTGTAGGCACTGGATTATAATTAAAGCATTACTGACGTTTTATCTTCTGCTCTGTGACATATATAAACTACACATTCCATGTGTGTTTCTGATTTGTTTTTACTTGCTCTCTAGTGTTTGAAATTTTAGACAGGATTCAACATGTAATCAGGTGTCATCCTATGTTCTGAAACTTAAATATCTTCTATAAACTATGAAAGTATCACAGGTTATTTAAAATACATTCATATATTGGGTTATGGTTGTTGTTTTTTTAATTGTGTCATAATTGTATTTTTAGCTGTGATGTTCACCTAGGAGAGTGTCTGCAGCATTGATTATCTAGAAAGACCAGTAATTTCCTAACCAATTCAATTTTATGTGCTAGGGATCATTACCTGGCCATCTAGTATGTGTCATGCCTTCAGAAATTTCCTTTAATTGGCCCCCTCAAATCAGATGTGTCTTTTCCTAGTATGTCGTTACTCCTCGGCTACAGCCCCCTTTCTGAGGCTCTGGGCTGGCCAAGCTCCCCTCTGGTCTGATGAGCAGATTTTAGCATCACCTGCTATCTCCCCTTAGACATTGTGAGGTTGGAAAATGGGAAGGTGGGTAGGGTAGGCAAGTTTGGAGGTATAGTAAACATGTTCAGATGAACTCAGTGTTACTGTTGATGAAGTTTTGCTTCACATGTGGACTTCACCTCCAAAATTCTTAAGTAATGAGAGAATTGAGTGAGAATAGCTATTGATTACACACTGCCAGTTGGAACCAGGGAACAGAGTGATTTATTGGAGTTCATACAGTGCCAAAACATATTTTTAAATGTTCCTTCTCATTCATTCATTTCTCAGCTGATATTAGGGGCAAAGCTGCATTTTAGTGATTCAGATTTCACTTTTTGGTACTGACATCCTTACCTTACAAAGTGGGAAGTCATGATGGAATATATAATAAAGTCTATTACTTCAAGTTAAACAGGTAATTAAGGAGACCTAAAAATAGTGACATTGTGAGGCTGGGAGTATTTGTTTATGTACTATTCTCATCTCTCATAGCATGAAGTTAAAAATGTTTTGAAAGGCTAAATTAAGAAATCTATATATTAGAGATACAGAGGGAACAACTAGGAGAAAAACCAAAATCATTGAAAGGATTTTTCTCTGAGAAGCAAGGCTGGGAGTGGAGCAGGGTGAACCAGGCTCCATTTGCTTTTCATTTAAAGGTCTTTGGTTATATTTATATTTTTAGTTATGTGCATATGTTACCTTCATAAACGCAAAACACACGTTATTAAAAATTCCATCTTACCTTGTTTTCCATGGTAGGGGCCAGACGGTAGAGTGGTGGACATGAAGCAGTGGGGAGTGACGGATGAACTTGGGGACGCCTAGAGTCCTCATCACCGACAGGCTGACGTCACTTTTGCTTCTTTCTCCAAAACTCCGTCTGATGAAAATCTTGCCAGAGCTTTGAACTGTGAAAAAACAAAACAAAACAAAACAGTAAACTAAGAAATGGACCATGATGAATCATTCTTAACACCATTCGCATATCTTCTGAGCCTTGGAGCACAATGGAATAAATTATCTATGAGCACTGACATTGAGCATCAGTGTTGGGTTAATGCTTTTGCTGCCGTTATGATCCCTGGTGCTGCCCCAGGGCCAGGGGCCTTGCCAGGCTGGAAATCTATGTCAGAGCCAATTATTTGCCTGGGGGAGCTGTGCTATTTAGAAATACTATACAGGAAAGCAGGAACTGAGTTCCAAATAGGCTAGGAAAAAGAGGGGAGAGCAAAATACTGAGTTTGTGTCCAGGGACACTTTGTAGGAAAGGCCATTGCTTAAGGCTGGCGCTTCTGAGAATCACTAATTCTTTTTTTCTCTTTCTCTTTCTTTCTTTCTTTCTTAATTTTTTTTTTAACATTTATTTATTTTTGAGAGAGAGAGAGAGACAGACAGAGAGAGAGACAGAGTGCGAGCAGGGGAGGGGCAGAGAGACGGAGACACAGAATCTGAAGCAAGCTCCAGGCTCTGAGCTGTCAGCACAGAGCCCGACTTGGGGCTCGAACTCACGGACCGTGAGATCATGACCTGAGCTGAAGTTGGATGCCGACTGAGCCACCCAGGCACCCCTAGAATCACTAATTCTCAGAACAAATGTGACTGTGAAGTTTCATGTTTAATTTTTGATTTGATTACTTTCAGGCAATACCCCAGGAGTGAAAAACAGTGCAACAGTGGAACTGAACCAAAAAAGTTTAAAAGTAGAAGAATAATTCCCTAATTCTTGTTGTCTAATTCCAGGGCCTTGACAGAAACTGAAATGCTCATTTGGAACCTGTGTGTGTGGCTAACAGGGGCATCCATTCGGCCCCATATTTCTTGGTCGGGTGGCTTTCTGCCCCGTTTAGGTAGTCCCATAGGAAAGGCTGTATTTTCTGAGGAGGTCAAGGACATCTACTTTTTTGTGGGTAGGTAGGCCATACTTTACTTCCAAGGTCAACTAGAATGTATCTTAATTAGCACTTCATCTTGGGAAATTTTACTATTGAGAAAAGATTACTATTAGGCTTGGTTTGTTTTATTTATTTGGCCCCCACCTGTGAGCCCAACTCACCCACCAAGAATGGCACAGATTTCAGTGGCTGTTTGACATTATTTTAAACAAACATTTTGTTCATTAATTACTAGGGATAGAAGAGATTAAACTTTGACTCATCAACATTTGCTCTCTGTTCGTTTTCACCCTATGGGAGAGGAAATGTCAAGGTGGGTTTTCATTTGAAGCATAACCTAAGAAGGAGCCTTTAGGAAACATCCAGGGCTCCATTTTGTAGCATCACTGCATGCATGAGTTGTTTCTGGGGATATCTTTAGGAGAGCTGGGGGTCAGGAGTTGAGTATAAGAATTAAAAAGAGTAAGTGGTAGATTCAGGCAGAGACAGATATCAGTATCTGAGTTTGAATAAAACAGGTTTCGAGGGGTGCCTGGGTGGCTCAGCCGGTTAAGCGTCTGACTCCTGGTCTTGGCTCAGGTCAGGATCTCATGGTTTGTGAGATTGAGCCCTGCATGGGGCTCTGTGCTGATGGTGTGGAGTCTGGTTGGGATTCTCTACCCACCCCCTCCCTCACCCCGGCCCCTCAAATAAATAAAAACTTAAAAAAACAACAGGTTTTGAGGGTGTGTATGAAATACACTGAAGGTATTTAACACAGCAGTGGTTCAGAATGGCTCTCTAGGACCACCCCGTGGGCCCTCGGCTTGCCTGTCAGGTATGTCTCTTAGTAACTGGGCAAGTCCGATGGGATGTTTGCTGCCAGGACCAGACCGGAAAGTTGAGCAACCTTCTAATTGCTGTTTTCCAGAACAGAGCAAAGGGGTTTAGCACACTGGGTGTAAAGTCCTTCCTCCTTTTGAAAACCTCAAAACCAACAAATGACTTCCTCTCTTAATCTCTGTTGGGATGAGTGAGGAGGCTGAGCCTTTAGTTATGTAATGTGTGTGGCCCTAAAGGTCAGGATCCTCCTACTCAGATCAGAGCGCAGGAGAACCTGCTGTGAGCACCCCACCTCCCGGCTGGTTCTGCAAGTCTGGGGTGGCGGTGTCACATCAGGAGTTCCTGTCTTTTCTGTCTGCTTTGGATATATTCTGGTTGTTTTGTTAGTGAAACACACTTGGACATGGTTTCAAAAATGCCAATTAACATACTGAGGAATCTTGGGGCACCTGGGTGGCTCAGTCAGTGAAGGGTCCGACTCTTGATATCAACCTAGGTCATGATCTCACGTTTGTGAATTCGAGCCCCGTGTCGGGCTCTGTGCTGACAGCGCAGAGCCAGCTTTGGATTCTCTCTCTCCCTCTCTCTCTTCCCCTCCCTTGCTTGCGCATGCATGCGCTCTCTCAAAATAAATAGATAAACTTTAAAAAACAGAACAAAAACATAGTGAGGCATCTCTTGCAAAATGTCTATCTACCTGGCTGCTACTAAAATGGTTCATGGGTAGATATTTTTATGGGTTGGAATTAGGGTGGGAGTTTCTCCCCTTTTTACTCAGTGTGATCAAAATCCCAACCTGACCCTAAAAACCATAGGAAGAAATGAAGTAGCATGTGTGTGATGTAAGCAGCTGTGTTTATAATCAGGTGATAGTTCTTTTAGTTTCACTTATGGTTTTAAAAACTTTGTTGTAGGGAAATGGTGGCTCTTGTCTTCAGCCCGTAGTCAATATGGAAACGATTTCTAAGGTGGCCCAAAGTGTGTGTCCTTTAAATTCACTGTTTGCTTTTTGTCCTAAGCTTTTGGATTTCCACATTCTTTTGTGTGTGTGGGCGTATGTGGGAAAATTTACACTTTCATAAAGGATCAGTGAGTAGTATTCTGTATTACTTTTAAATAAGGAAGTAGGAAGTCATCATAAGATGTCTGTTGTTCCTTTCCACCTGTCACCGCGTGGTGGTCCCGAGTGGTGTGGGTGTGCTGGGGCCCTCGGCCGGTGAGGGGACATCTGTTGTCTCTAGAGGTTGAAACATCTCAGCTACCCGAAGCATCTGCTGCTGCAGGAAAGCTCACGAGAAGCATGTGTTGGTGGCCTACTGTCTACTACTCATCCTGCTGGCTGCTGAGGGAACATAAGTGAGACCCACTGTCTGGGGCTGAGTTGCCTGAGGGCTTCTTGTTTCTGGAGTCAGGGATTGCAGGAGGGCTGGTCAGTTGTTTCTCTGTGTTCAAGACCAATTCCTCTAGTGAAACTGGGACCTGTGAACAAACAGGGGTGGCCCCAGCTTTCTACTTAATGAATGTTTGGCAATGTTGTAGGAGCAGTTGAACATGCTTTGTGACCAGCGAACCATAACTGAGCCTTCCTGAGTGACCCTTAGTACATAACTTTATAGCAGAGTTAATTTGTCATATAAATAAGAATCACAATTGGTTTATACTACAATTAAATGTAAATGATGAGTTAGTGCTTACGTTCATTCATTCAGCAAACATTTACCAGTAGCCTCTGGTGCCAGGCAGTGTCCCGTGCCCTCTCCCCTGCTCAGTAGAGGGAGGGGTCACCCCAGTGCTGTTGGATGCAGCAGTGGCCCGTCCAGAGGCCAGTGGGGCAGGAGTAAGTGAACACTGACATCTGCCATGTGTGGTCTTGGAGTGCTTCATAGTGGGCCTGAGCTGAGTGTGGGCGGGCATATGGCCAAGATGACTCTGGTAAAAGGGTCTGTTCTCCATTATTACCACAGCCTAGCTGGAACCCCCAGCTCCCTCTGGGGTACCCTCAGCTCCTCTACCTGACTCTCGGTGCATAAGGAATAGAGGCAGCCCTTGGCAGCCACTTTGCTGCCTCATCTCATTCTTGGGTCCTGTTTGTGTACCTGTGTGGCAGACCCCACCCTCCCCCCCACATACCTGAAGGGTCCCTGAGTCCCTTGTGTCCAGGTTGTTTGTTGTAAGTGATGGAAAGCTAAAGGGGCTGATAGGACGTGAGACTGTAGGACAGATGACCCTTCTGTACTTGGGGAGAAGAGAGCCTGTCCAGGATTGCTGGGGCAGGGGCAGGGGCAGGGGTACCTTGAGGGAGGCCCCTCAGAGGTCTAGGGCAGAGCAATGGGTGTATGTGTGCCCCCCACCCCATCCTCCCTGGCTAAGGACACACACCCCAGGCACCTGCAATTGAGGGTAGGTTGTCTTCAGGGCCCACTCCGAGGGAAGTTTGATTTCTTTCTTTCTTTTTTTTTTTTTAATGTTTATTTAGTTTTGAGAGAGAGAAAGAGAGGCAGACACACACACACACACACACACACACACACAGAATCCAAAGCAGGCTCTAGGCTCTGAGCTGTCAGCACACAACCCGATGTGGGGCTTGAACCCGTGAACCATGAGATGATGACCTAGGCCAAAGTCAGATGCTTAACCAACTGAGCCACCCAGGTGCCCCAAGTTTGATTTCTAAGGCAAGCAAGACAAAGACAGGATGATACCTTCCCCAGGTTCTTCTTATTGCCTATAGTCCTGTTGTGGTGACTGTAGGGGGTTTGAAGCAATTAAGGAAACGTGCAACCAAGACAGGGAGTAGTAACACACGGGCTTTATTGGATGGCACTTGGAAGGGATTGTAAGAGAGTGGCCAGAGAGTGGCCCTTTACAGCAAAGGGACCACTATTCAGAGTGGAAGGAGGCTGCTGCCGTGAGGGGGTCTGGAGGGAGCACAGGTATCTAGGGATGTTGCTCAGCTGCAGAGAGCTCCCAAGGGCCTAGCAGCTTAGAGCCTTCGAAATATAAGACCCTGTCTTTTCAGTATCAGCTGAGGTTCATGGGGTATGTAAAGCAGGCTAAATGGCTAAAAATCTGCTTGCTTGTGCTGTTTAAAATTTTTTTTTAATTTAATTTGTGTTATTTAATTGAATGTGTAAAACTTTGAGTTTTGTGCCCGTGGGCTTTTGAGCTAACTGGTCTGTCTCAGCCTGCAGTGAAAAAGTAAACTACCTAGGGGTCAATGCATAGAGGCCATCTTTGGTCCATTTATATAACAGTGACAGATTTTTCTGTTCCACAGTTGAAAGCAAAATGTCTAAAAATGTAAACGCTTGGGGAGTAGTAACTCCTTGGTGTTAATATATTTCAATCAAAGTTTAAAAATACTTCCAGGTTCCTTCCTCGTTTGACGGGGATCTAGAAGTCTGGGAAGCATCACTGCCCAGCAGGACTGAGGGGGTGGATAGCTGAGGTGCAGGAGGAGGAGGCTGGAGAGTGTGCAAAACTACTTTTTGGGAGGAAGGCATGGAGATATAGGAAAAAGACCACATTTAGTGGAGTCCAGGACATGAACTGCTTCTCTACCACATCTTACTGCATCATCTCAAGCAAGTTAGCTTTTGGGGCATGCTTGAGTATTTGTAGAATGGAGGTCACACCTACCTTGGCAGTTTCTAAGAGTTATTGGCGACGCTCTTGGCCTTGGTGCCATCTTCTTGGAAACTTCTGCAACATGAGCGCCAAGTGGAGGAAGAAGCAAAAAAAGAAGAAAGATGAGGCCGAGGGCCAACGAAACCTCTAGCTCGTGCACCTGTGGAAGCCACAGGAGCAGAAATGAGGAAAGCGAGAGGCCACAGATGCTGGTACAAATTGTCGGACTGCATGCCTACCTTCTAGAGCTTGATTCAGTGGATCTGGAACATCCATTGCCATCTGGTCACAACGACCACCTTTGAGAGATCTACCTTGCTCATACCAAAACAGTCCCTTTTGGTCCTTTGCCCTGTACCTGTGACTTTCAGGACTAATTCTGTTTTCATTTGTGGCTGAATGTAATAGTGTACAATAAATCATCTCTTCTGTCTTAGCCAAAAAAAAAAAAAAAAAAAAAAAAAAGAATACTGGCTATAACAGTAATAAAGGTGCCTGTCAGCTGCCAATAAAAGGCTACCAGAAAATTCTTACAACCACAGAATTTCCTGTATCAATCATATTATTCTCTGTATTATTTCTTGGGTCTGCCGTGACAAATTATCACAACTTTGGCAGCTTAAAGCAACAGTCTCTGCCTCTGTGTTCGTGTGGCCTTCCCCCTGGGTCTGTGTCTCCTGTCTTCTGTCTCTTATGAGGACACTTGTTATTGGATTTAGGGTCCACCTGGGTAATCCAGGATGATCTCATTTCAGTATTCTTCATTACGGCTGCAGAGACTCTTTTTCATAGGTTTTGGGGATAGGACAGGTACATATCTTTTTGAATGATACCATTCAACACACCGTGCTCTCCATCTGTATACTGATGATTAGAAAGCATACTAGGCACCCCATTGCCTGCACTAGGGGACCAACTCTTGGGGGACTGATGCTTTTTAGACATTAAGGTAGTTCATTCTTAGCTTATTGTAGAAGCTATTTGAAACATTCAGAAGAATGTAAAGAAACCAGGGGAAAAATGTATCTGCTTACCAGTATGTATTATCTCTAGCAGAGTAAGAGAAAGTGGCTTATTTTTACTTGATGTCCTGCTTGAAAACCTTCATGCCTCCCTGCACTTCTTTCAACGATGCCCTGGCTACAGATGCTCAGTCCTCTGTGTTATGGGCTAAGATGTTTTCTACTCCCACCCCAAGTCCACATATTGAAGTCTTAACCTCCAGAACTTCAGAATGTGACCGTGTTTGGAGATCACGTTTTTAAAGAAGTAATGAGGTCATGGTGGTGGGCCTCAATCTGATACGATGGGTATCTTTACAAGAAGAGATCATGTGATTCCTTCCTACAGAAGGAAGACCATGTGAAGACACAGGGAGAAGACGGCCATGTACATGCTGAGGAGGGAGGCCTCAGAAGAAACCAACCCTGCTGACGTCTTAATTTCAGACTTTCAGCCTCTAGAATTGTGAGATAGTAATTTCTGTTGTGTAAGCCACCCTGTCCGTGGTCCTTTGTTATGGCAGCCCTAGTGGGCTAATACCGAAGCACACCCACTGCCACCCAACAGCCCCACACTGTTGCCTGATGGCACTTGGATGCTTGTGGACAGACAGGGCCCACCTTGGGTGTGAGTTGAATGCCTGGCAATAGGAAAACCAACTCTGCGGACAAATGTTTGTGTGGGTTTCTAAACCAGTCTCCATTCTGTAAAGCCAATCTGTTATACTGCTGGCTTGGGGAGCGTTGTCTCCTGCAGTGATGGTCTGGGGGGTTCTGGGAGGAGCTGTGGGACAGGAGGGGCTTGGTCAGTACGTTCTCTTCTGAGTTGTACCCTCCCTCTAGTCTCCCCACCTTGTGTCATCATGGGCTCCTGTAGGGATGGAGCGTGTCTTCTCTCTGTGTTTCCTCTCCCTGGAGTCTGGAACAGAGAGGAGCCCTCCACAGATGTTTAGTGAATGACTACCTGAATTCTGGGGATCCATGAATGCTTTATGCTGCCACTAAATTTCTGGTACAATATTTGGATTGAATTTTGAAGCGGAACACTTTATTTACACAATCACCATGTACATATTTTCCTGAAATTTATATATTTCTACAAATGATATCTTTGGTTTCCCAGAAAGTACCATTAAAAAAGTGTTTTTTGTTTTTTTTTTTTTTTCTTTTTTCTACTCAGATCTCAGCAGTACTTTAGGTGGCCCTTCTGCTGACTGTGATATAAAAAGAACTCTATACTAATAAACTAGTGTTCATGGAGTACTCACTATGCTAGAGGAAGGTAATGTTTGTGTCCCCCTTTAACAGATGGGAAAACTGAGCCTTTGAGACACTAAGTAACTTGTTCAGGGTTACATGCCAGTGAGACATGTGGATGGAGCTCCTCAAGCCAGGGCTGTCTGACTCCAGGGCCCCTCTGAATTTGAACACCCTCTCAGTACTATCTGAAAATTCTAACTCCCAAAAGGCAGTCAAGGCAGGAATTTATAATCAAAGTCTAATGCTACTCAGCCTCCTTAACGATGTTGCTGTGCTAATGATTGAGTGAATACGGAGGAAACAGGAAGCGGCTGGTCCTCCCCTCTTGTAGAAAACTCCGCTAGACAGAAACTTGTGGGATTGAATTACTTCCCCGCCAAATTTCATCCACCAAGCGTAGTGCTTGTGGAAAGAACGCTAACCCAATGGCATCATTTTGCAGAGAATAACCGCTATGCTTTGTTATTATTACCAGGATTCAATTAAAGTATTACATGTATTACTTTCTATTGAGGTTTCTTCTTTGCTAACATTTTCCCACAGTTTCATTTGAGAATGAGGTTTTATTTTCGTAGTTAAAAATAAAGTAACTCCCAAGTGTTAAGCAATGAAAAACATTTTTTTCTTCCCATGAGTCATGGTTGACAATAATATCACTTAAAAGTTAGATTGTACAGCCATTTTAACACCCATAAATTACAGGGTTTATTTTGTGAGCTGCAGTGTTAAGACATTTTAAGATCCTGTCTTATGTATTGGAGAGTTTATTAACATAATTATTATGTGTACAAAACAATAAATTTTCTAACTTCAAAAAATGTTTACTGGGTCTACTGCTCAAGCAGATGTTGTTTTTAAAATAATACATTATTTACTGGATGGATCTATTGCCCCAACAGATGTTGTTTTTTAAATGATGCATTAAAATTAATCTATAAAAGATGTTTCCTGAAAGGTTTTAGTATTTTATGCTAGATATAACAAATGCAATAGCACTGATTTTTATTTAGAAATTATCTAAGAAAGTAAGTAGGTATAAATCACGTGGATTAAAAAGTTAAACTATTTTGCAGTCATTCAGAAGATGATGTGAAACAATAATGGTCCTGTGGCAGATGTGTATAGCTTCCAAGCTATCAAATAGATACTGTATTTGTGAGTTTTTCATTGTGTTTGGAGAAATTCTCATGGTGGAATTAAGAACTTCAGTTCATCGATTAATGCTCAATAATTTCTAGGCACTTCTTATCCTTTCCTTTTTAAGTCCCCCTTTGAAGAATGCACACATGCACAGGCTTGAGTGTAAATGTACTTTCCCGTGGGAGAAGCCAAAATTGGCATGTGGGAAAACTGGAATCCTGTTAATTTCCAAAGGACAGAGAGTGTGAAATGCACTCTCTTCTTCCCTTTTCTCAGAAGTCAGTTTTGTTTTGAGTTGAAAGTTCTATTATATCAGCTTTTCAGATTACTAGTTAGTAATACCAGGGTATATTGATAACTTCAGAGTCTGAATTAGATTGATGGAAGCTAAGAACAAGAGAGCATGCATTTGAATCTGTGTGAAAATATTACCATAAAAACTCCCCCCCCTTAAATAGCTCTATTGAGGATAATTGACATATATTAAAAAATATATACTTCAAATGTCAAATATGGTAAGTTTCAACCTCTGTAAAATCATCACAGCATTCCAGATGATGAACATATCCATCACTCCTGAAAGTGTCCCTGTGCCCTTCTGTAATCCATCCCTCATGTTCCTTCCTCAACCCTGCATAATCGCAGATCTGCTTTCTGTTTCTATAAATTAGTTTTTATAAAAATGCAGTCATATGTTACAAACCTTTTTTGGTCTAGCACCTTTCATTCAGCATAATTATTTTGTGATTCACACATGTGTATATCAATAATTCATTCTTTTTTATTGAGTGACATTTGATTGTGTGGATATACTATAATTTATCCATCCATCAATCAATTCACTTGACACTTGGGTTGCTTTCATTCTTTGGTTATTACAGATAAAATTGACATGACTATTTGTATATAAGCTTTTGTATGGATGCATGTTTTAATTTCTCTTGGGTAAATATCATAGCAGTAGAATGGTTGGGTCATATGGTTGGTGAATGTTTACTTTTCAGAAACTGCCAGAATATTTTCCAAGGTAGTTGTAGCATTTTACATTCCCCCAACAGCTTATCTTTGTGTTAGAGTTCCTTTCCTCCACATCCATGTCAACACTTGCTATGGGCTGTCTTTGATTTTCGCCATTCTAAAATGGTATGTATAGGTAGCTCTTTGAGCTTTAAAATAATTTTTGCTGATTGCTAACAAAGATGAGCATCTTTTCATGTACTACCTTTTGTATGTCATTTTGGGCAAGTGTTTGTTCATATCTTTTGTCTATTTTTAGTTTTTTTTCTTATTGAGTTTTGAAAGTTATATATCTGGATAAATTTTTTTTAATCAGATATATGACTTGAAAACAAATCACTGTTAAAATTTGTTTCTTCTACAGTTTTCTTTTTTGTAACATTTTGTTTTTATTGTGTACATAAAACGTACTGTTTAAACACTGTTTATGTGGGGCACCTGGCTGGCTCAGTCAGTAGAGCATGTGACTCTTGATCTCAGGGTTGTGAGTTCAAGTACCACATTGGGCATGATTACTTATTTAAAAAAAAAGTAAAACAAACATTGTGTAACTGTATAGTTTGGTGGCATTATATGTTCACATTGCCTTTTTCTTTTAATCTATAGTCCAAAGTCTTAAAAAGCCCATCTGAGTATGAGCTCTTAGAGGGCAGAAGCTAAATCTTATTCTCAGTTGTATTTCTAGAGTCTATAATATGCTTGGCACATAGTAGGTCCCCAATAAATATTCATGGAATGGACAAAATGTTTGTTTTCAGGTTTGTAGATGTTTTAGTACTAGTTAGGATTTAACTTTAACAAAGACCAAAAAACAGTGACTTATAAAGGATAGAAATTAAGTTCTCATTTACATAATAGTCCAAGTGCAAACAGTTTCGCTTGACTGATGACTCTACCATTTTGGGACCCCAGCCTGCTTCTGTCTGGTTGTTGTGTTATCTTCCACGTGGTCGTTCTTCTTATAGTTTAAATTTTTTTTAATTTTTATTTTTGAGAGAGAGAGGCAGAGCATGAGTGGGGGAGGGGCAGAGAGAGAGGGAGACACAGAATCTGAAGCAGGCTCCAGGCTCTGAGCTGTCCGCACAGAGCCCAATGCGGGGCTCGAACTCACCAACTGCGAGATCATGACCTGAGCTGAAACGTGAGGCTTAGCTGACTGAGCCACCCTGGCACCCCTAAGTGCACGATTGTAGAGTTGTACACATCACTTCTGCCTACATCCCATTAGCCAGAACCTAGTCATGTAGCCATGCCTCCCTGCAAGAGAGGCTGAGAAATGTAGTCTTTGGCTGGGAGGTCATAAGCTCACAAATACTGCTATTATTATATTGATAGGGGAGGGCAGATACCAGAGTGAAGGAGGCAGTCAGCAGTCTGACAGTGCTCATTCATATTTTGTGTAAGGTTACAGTTAATAGTTTAATTGAGTTGAGGGTGTTTACTGCTAATATTCAGTATGCCCACTCAAAAGTGGGAGGTTGAGGGGCACCTGGGTGGCTCAGTTGGTTAATCATCTGACTTTGGCTCAGGTCATGATCTCAAGGTCCGTGAATTAGAGCCACACGTAGGGCTCTGTGCTGAGAGCTCAGAACCTGGAGCCTGCTTCAAATTCTGTGTCTCCTTGTCTCTCTGCTCTTCCTCCACTCATGCACTGTTTCTCTGTCTCTCAAAAATGAATAAACATTAAACAATTTTAAAAAAGAACATTCTACTTCATTCTTTAGGGAATGGGTTGACTTCAAGTTTTGGGGCAGTGTAGGGAAGTGATAGATGTGGGTCAAGGAAAGATAATCTGGTGGCCCCCCATTCATGCTGGATGAAATCTAAACACATTAATAATGGTTTACAAGGACCTACGTTCTTGTGATAACTCAACTCCTGGCATCTACAGGTATGACCTATCTCCTAGTCATACAGTTTCTTGACTATTCCTTATTATTATGATGTGTCTCCATATTTTCTAGCAACCATGCTAGCCATTTTATTACCTCTTTAAAATAGAAGTTTGGAGCCGAAGATAAGGTCCCTAACGTATCCTTAGGGATACGTTATTGTCCATATTTTACAGATGAGGAATCGAGGCAGAGGTTAGATGACTTACTTAAGGTTGCAACATTCAGAAACTTGGCAGGACCAGGGATGTTGGCTGACCTCTAAGCCTGGATTTTTCCTACCACATTTTGTTCTTTTCTCTGAGAGGAATGTCTGCTCTTGAGCTTAAGATGATGAGTAGTCAGTCACTGCAGTAATATGAAGAGGCTATGGAACGTCTGTGAGCTTCAGAGTCAGGTATGAGTTACACCTGCTGGGGGTGCGCCCACGGAGAGCTTTTACCTTGATTACCAGTGACATGACCCACCTCACTGACTTATGTTGGGGAAAACTGAGCAAGTGGGGGGAGGAAGCAAATTTGAAGTGTAGTTTTAACCAGCTGGAATGAGTTCAGCCTTGACTCCTGCAAACAAATACTTCAGGGTTGTGTGAATTGAACAGTATTAAAAATGTGCATTTCCTTCATCCTGAGGATCTTCCATTAATCCACTAGATGGAGCACATGGTTTGAATATATTTCATGACTTGAAGTTGGAAAAAAAGATCTGGTCTTCACACTGGAGCGATATTGTAGACCCCTGAAGCTGGCCAAGCATTTTGATCTGTGGATTTTTTTTTTTTTTTTCTGTGTAAGTGTAAATGTTTCTTTTGCTTAGTACTTCTGTGTGTCAGGAATGTATGCGGTTCTTTGGAGGCCTGACAGGGAAGCATCGTGGTAGAGTAGAAAGAGGTCTAATCTGGAAGTCTGAGGATGAGGGACTAGATATCCAGTACTTTGTGACTTTGGTCATCGTTAATTGTCTCTGAGCCTCTGCGCCTTCACTTGTAACATTGTTGTACTAGGCAATGATATATGAAATGTACCTTATACATTGGGGATATTGTGTCCTCTGTGCCATCCCTTTAGGCCACCCATGTGACCAAAGACACACTAGCTCTCATTTTGCCTGACTGAACTTGCAGTTACAGCCAAGGTCCATAAAGTGGAGAACCCATCAAATTGCAGGACCCAAAGTGCCCTCTGATGCCATTTTTGTGCAGTCACCATTGCAATGCTTCTGTTACTCACTGGCATTCCCACTCCTGTGTGAGTACATCCAGGGGCTGGAGTTTCATTTTCTCCCAAATAGCCTATTCTGTCTTAGGGCAACACTGGTGATTAGAGACTTTTTATGTATTGGTCCTGTATCCCTTCCAGAGCAGCCCGGATCTGGTCATCTAGTCTGCTTTCCATATTCAGATTTTCTGTGTAGAGCCAAGATGGAATATTTGTCTTTGCCTTCTCTACTACTGGGCCTGGCTGAATTAAATGATCTTCCTATAGGAGCGCCTGGGTGGCTCAGTCAGTTAAGCGTCTGACTCTTGATCTCGGCTCCAGTCATGATCTCAGGGTTTGGGAGTTTGAGGCCCTCACTGGGCTCTGTGCTGATGGTGCAGAGCCTGCTTGGGATTCTGTCTCTCCTTCTCTGTGTCCCGGTGCCCCCCATTTGTGCTGTCTCTCAAAATAAGTAAATAAAACTTAAAAATAATGATCTATCTATAAGAAATAAAAAAGTATCATCAAAATGTTTCCTGGTCTTTAGTTCTTACCTGATGGATAGAAAGGCAGACATATATCTATTTCAATCTGTTATCTGTGCTCAGATATATTAAAACATCACATGTCCTAAAATTTTTAGCTTTTATAGCAAGGAACTACACCCCCCCCCCCCTTTTTTTTAAGTAGGTTCTATGCCTAGCATGGAGCCCAATGTGGGACTTGAACTCAGGACCCTAAGATCCAGATCTGAGCTGAGATCAAGAGTCAGACACTTAACAGACTGAGCCACCCAGGTGCCCCTAGCAAGGAACTATTCTTTAACAGCTATTGACACATTTGTTCCTAAAAGCCAATAATATCTTAGACTACTGGAATCTGTTATTAATTTTTAATGGAGTAAAATGAAAACTTTCACTTTTAGGCAGCTTTGAACTTTCTATGGGAATATGTAATTTCACTTAATAATTTCTGTTAATTAAAAAATTTTTTTTAACATTTATTTATTTTTGAGAGAGAGGGAGAGAGAGAGAGAGAGCATGCAGGGAAGGGGCAGAGAAAGAGGGAGACACAGAATCTGAAGCAGGCTCCAGGCTCCGAGCTGTCAGCACAAGAGCCTGATGTGGGGCTTGAACTCACGAACCCGGAGATCATGACCTGAGCCGAAGTCGGATGGTTACTGACTGAGTCACCCAGGCTCCCCCTGTTAATGTTTAATTAGACACACATCTGCTGAATAAAGACTTTCACATAAGTTGACATTCTTGTTGGTTGCCAAGTACAAAAAAGTTTGTGATATTTTGAAGCAGACTCTTCAGAATTCCTTTAAAATTATACAGGTTTGGTATCCTCAATGGAGAAGCAACAAAATACCAAGCTCACTTTAATTTATAGCACATAAATTAATAAATTTTTATACTTCCTCCCCTTTTGGTTGATAAAAAGGACATGGCCGCCATCCTCTCGAGGAGTTTCAGGGGTTTGTATAGTTGGATGGATTTTGGAATCAGTTTTAACATTAGTGTGTCATCCTCATTGTATCTTCATTGGCACTGATAACAGATTATATGGCCATCTTCCCATTTAGTGGTTGGGAACTATAAACTGAGAAACTTCCTTGGACTGAGGCCACTTAGCATAAGGATGTACCATGATCTCCTGGTGACCTCTAGCCAGTGACCTTCCTTGGTGACTCTGATGGGTTAAAAGAAGGAAATGCATCATGAGTTTTTCCCAGCAAATACTGAATCATCAAGACATTTCTTTGGTCACATAATAGATGTGATCAAGCTATTGGCTATTATGAAGTTAACAAGCATGTCTTCCCAGAGTTTGTTGCCTTGTGGAAGTTGGAGCATTCTGATATCTCCCACCCATTGGGGTGTGTCCTAAGCAGGTAGCTGTGACATCAGCTCTTGAATTCTTTGTTGTTCTCATCAGGAACAGAAGGAATGATTCCTTACCTTTCATACAAGTGAGGGATTTATGTTGCAAGTAGATCATGAAGCAGGCCTTCAAATAGAGACTTTCCATTGGCTGTGCATGAATCACCTTTGCTATTTTAGAAGTTTTGGTGGGGTCCTGAGGTAATTAAAATGATACCTTGCCACTTACTGAGCATCTTTTTGGATGTTCTTTGGCTCTGAGTATATACCTCTCCTTTCAGTTGATGAAAAGGACCTAACGCCAGCCCTTCCCCTTCCCAAATAGAGGACCAGATCTATTTTAAGGAACTAATGTAACTGAATAAAGCACTGGAACCTCATGTGTTCTTTCAGGTATAATATATATCATGTTCATAATAAACATGAATATGAATATGAAAAAATATATATTATGTTCATAAATACTATAAAAATTTTTTATTTCTCTATGTAAATAACATTATTATTATTTAAAAAAATTGGGGGCATAGAGTCCAATGTGGGTCTTGAACTCATGATCCTGAGATCAAGACCTGAGCTGAGATCAAGAGTAGGATGCTTAACTGACTGAGCCACCCAGGCACCCCATAATCAACATTATTTTTAGTGGGATTTGTGACATGCTGGAAACAGTAGGTGTTAGGGTCAGGGGTAAGGCAGGGTAAAGATAGGAGTCAGAGGCTAAAAAATTTTAGCAGTCAAAGGCTTTGTTTGGGAACTAAGGTCTCCGGCGAGGTTCGTGACTCAGGGAGAGAGAGAGAGTGAGAGAGGAGTCAGGGAAGTCGCCCCCGGGTGTGGTGGGGTGGGGTTTTTAAGCTGCAGCTGTTCCGGGTTTAGGTCCGGTGGGCCTTTTTTGCATCAGGTCGTGCTGTCGCTCGGTGATTGGTTGACCTTCAATTCGTCTGGCACCCTACTAGGGGCTTTTCATTGGGTTGCGCTGGCAAGATGGCCGTCCCCTCTACTGTGGTTCCAAGGACATCCTAACAGTAGAGACTTAGGAGCCAGAGAGCCTTGGTTTATATTCTGTATGCCAGCTGTGTGACTTTGGTCAAATTAGTTTACTTCTCTGAGCCTTGATCTTATCATCTATAATGGGAGAGTCATACAGGTGACCCATGTCTTATAGGTTAATTAGTTCCTATGTAACATTTGAAGCAATGTCTGTTAAATTTCTCTTTTATTTTCCTTAAGCACAATGTTACAAATTGGGATTCTATGGCAGAAAAAATTTTTATTAAAAACTAATAAATATACCAAATATTATTTTTAAAAAGTTAAATACTTTTTAAATACTTTTTAAAACACTAATTTTGAAAAACAAGGTATTTATTATAAAGTGTATGTTATCATTATATTCCTTTTTGAGATATTCTACATGCATTTTGGGGGAAGAGTCTTCTTCAAATATGAATGCCCTGAACATTGGGCTAAAGAATAGTTCTTTGTATCAAGCATAGACAGACACCATCCAGGAACCAACAAATAAGCTCAAAATTTAAGCCATTCGTTTTAAGAAAAATTATTTGCCTGTCTGAATGGCTAGTCTAGCCATTCTAGCTATTTCTATCTTTAGAAATCCCTTACTTTTACATTATAATGCTCTCTGATTTCAAGCACAATTTCAGTGATGTACTTATTTTGTATTGGTTGCCTATGGTCAGTTGGTCTTTGCTATTTTTTTTTTTAATTTTTTTTTTCAATGTTTATTTATTTTTGGGACAGAGAGAGACAGAGCATGAACGGGGGAGGGGCAGAGAGAGAGGGAGACACAGAATCGGAAACAGGCTCCAGGCTCTGAGCCATCAGCCCAGAGCCTGACGCGGGGCTCGAACTCACGGACCGCGAGATCGTGACCTGGCTGAAGTCGGATGCTTAACCGACTGCGCCACCCAGGCGCCCCGGTCTTTGCTATTTTGTAAATGAGGCATCATCAGCCTGTCTTCCTTAGCAATGTCACTGTCATTGTTAAGAGGCATTCCTTAAAACAAACAAAATAAATAAAAAAGCCCGCCCCTTCACATGAGAGAATTTTCTCACCTTCAAAATAGTATCTTCCTCTTTAATGACATTAGCGAGATGTGACTGCTTATGGTACCCCACATGTTCAGTTTTGAACGAACCATCTTTTAACTCAAGCTGGGCATGTCTTTAATGCTGCACAACCAGATCTATTCTTAAGCATTTGGAAGAAAGATCATTCTGTTTGCTGAAATGGTTTGGTCCGTAGGCATGCTGTATTTATCACATGCAATTATATGTATGTCTAGACACAAATGTTTCATTTTACTTATCAGGGCATTGTGGTTTCTTATCATGATTTATTTCATTTGTCTCCAACACTAGATTTTCTAGGGTCATATTTTCTTCAAATATTTTCCCTAGTCTTTTGTTTCACAGCTTCGTTGAGGTATAATTTATATGCCATGAAGTTCAATTCAACAAGTTTTAGTAAGTTTGCAGATTTGTGCAATCATCACCATGATCTAATTGTAGAACATTTCTGTCACCCCCAAAAGAAATCTCGTGACCATTTTCAGTTCCCATCCCCAGCTCCAGGCAACCACTAATCTGCTTTCTGTCTCTATAGATTCACATTTTCTAAAGTTACAAATAGAATCAGACAATATATGCCTTTCTGTCTGGCTCCTTTTACTTAGCTTGATATTTCTGGGGTTCATCCATGCGGTAGCTATGTGTCAGTACGTCATTCCTTTTTATTGCCAAATAGTATTCCATTCCCAACAAAACACATTTTGTGTATCCAGTCACCAGTTGACAGACATTTGGGTTATTGCCCCCTTTTTGGTTATCACGAATAATGTTGCTGTGAACATGCATCCCAGTGTGAACATGTGCTTTCATTTTTCTTGGGGGAATACCTAGGAGTGGAGCCGCTAGGTCAGATGGTAACTCTCTGACAGTTTTAGGCACTGTTAAATGGTTTCCCACATTATTAGGGTTCCAGTTATTCCACATCCTTGCCGACACTCCGTATGGCTAGTCTGCTAAAATTTTAGCCATCCTATTAGATGTGTAGTGGGATGTCACTGTAGTTTTAATTTGCTCCCTAAGGATGTTGAGCATCTTTTTCTGCACTTATTGACCGTTTTCATCCTTTGGTGATCTAGTCCCTTAAAACTGTTTAGACCCCAGGGTGCCCTAGTCCATTGAGTGTAGAACTTCGGCTCAGATCATGATCTCACAGTTCATGACTTTGAGCCCTGCATCGGGCTCTGTGCTGACAGGGCGGAGTCTGCTTGGGATTCTCTTTCCTCCTCTCTCTCTGCCCCTCCCCCACTTGTGCTTTCTCTCTCTCAAAATAAATAAATAAACTAAAAAAACCCCACAACTGTTTAGACCCTAGTATAGTATAATAGTTAGGGTCCAGCCAGGAAACACAAATCACACCAGTTATTTTAACTGAGAGAGTTAAATATAAAGAATTGTTACTCGGTATAAAGTTGTTGAGTAGGTATTGAAAACGTAAAAAGAAAATGTTAACATGTCATAGAGGTAGTGGCCGCAGGAAGCAGCCATCCGCTGGGCTTGGGCAGACAAGGAAGGAGATTGTGATACTAAATCTTAGAAGCTTGGAGGGGCTGCCCACCGAGCTGAAACCAAGACCTGGAGGGTGCTGGGCAGCTGGTGATGGTTTCTGTGGGGGTGTGATGAGGATGGGTCTGTAAGTGCTGGGAAAATGGCAGACCTGATTCAGGCACTTCACAGGAAGGACCCGCTGCTGCCAGGTGAAGGAGTGTTGCAGGGTGACAGGAGCAATCAAAGCCCGCAGGAAGCAGGCACCAAGGAGCATGCTCCCTTTCCTCCCGCAGCTTTGCGTCTCTCTCTGGTGCCTCCTGGTGGTGAGCCCAACAAGGAGCCAACTGGTAAAGCGGAACGTGGTGTTCGGAGCCAGCATCACAGAGTTGAGTATGGAAGGCTGGGGCTGGGGCTGGGAGACAATAGCTTAATAACTGGCACAGCCCACCCCTTTGAGCACTCAGTATGCACACCCACCCCCTGTGCGTGTATGAGCTTCCTCACAACAAGAACAACTATGTTTCAGCCTAACAGAACACAGATACCCTTAACTCAGAGGAAGATGCTTTCACTAGCTCCTCAAAACAAGAAGTCACAACATTTCATTAGTCATCGTATCTGTCTTTGGGAGAAAGTCACATTATCCATTTCTGGAGTTTTTTCATTAGCCCTTAAAATTCAGTTGCAATCTCATAGGAATATGTGCCACCCAAAGTTTAAATTGTAGAGTCAAGTTTCAGTCACAGTGTTTATATAAAATAGTATGAGAGGAAGGAGAAGAAATCGGTACCTACGCCCACCCTCAAGCAGCAAGCAAGTGGGAAATAGGCAATGCTGTTGCGGTGTTTGCTTCCCTAAATGGCTATTTGGCAGTAGTTGATATTTAGATCTTTATTCTCCTATTACTCATTCCATATTTCCTTTGCCCCCAGCCAGGACCTCAACTGATTAGAATTCTTCACCTGCGTGCCTGAATCATCAGTGGCCCCACCTTTCTGTTGGTTGCTGTGGTTTTTCAGGGGCGTGGACTTAGAGATAGAAATGCTAAGAGATGCCCTGAAGAACTGCCCTTTGGAACAGCCGCCCAGTTTTCTCTTGCCCCAGTGGGTAGCATCTCATCATCTTTTGCCTCTTGGTTTAGTGGCTTGAGGAGCCTCCAAAAGGCCAGATGGCAGTCAGACCTGATTCATTGTACACTGTGGTCTCGCTTTAATGAGAACATTCTTCCCTTTAAAACCAGGATGTCTATACTAGCAGGGATGGAGTGTGTTCTTGGGCTACTAGAGAGGGGTCACTTCTACTTCAACCCCTCGATTCCTGGGCCAGTGTCTTCTGACTTGGGGAGAGACAGCTGATGGAGAGTATATGCAATGAACACCATCCCTTCAGAGTGTTGTTTTACAAGTTCCCTCTTCATTCTTCTCCTGGGCCAGCCGCTTGTAGGTAATGAGAGCATGTGGTGAGACTGGGGACTTCCAAGAGCCGACAGACCCTATGTAATAACTGATATGTGTGGTGTTTTCAAACTGCAGGCCAGGGGCCATACTGGTCCTGAAAACAGTTGAGTGGGCTATGACCGATTTCCTCCCTCTCTCATTTCTTTTCTTCCCTCTAGTGAGCTAGAATAGATTAGAGAGTCTGGAATAGAACATAATAAAGTGTAGGGGTACCTGGTTGGCTCAGTAGGTTAAGCGTCCGACTTTGGCTCAGGTCATGATTTCACGGTTTGTGAGTTCGAGCCCCAAATTGGGCTCTCTGCTGTCAGCATGGAGCCTGCTTGAGAACCTTTGTTTCCCTTTCTCGCTGCCCCTTCCCTCCCAAATAAAGAAACATTAAAAAAAAAGAAAATAATATAGTGTAATATATGTTCTATGGGTACATTTTGGGGGGGGGGAATGTTCTTATACACATTTACTGTATCATTTACAATTCACTTAAAAATTTTTTTTAATGTTTATATTTGAGAGAGAGAGAGAGGGAGAGACAGTGTGCAAGCAGGGGAGGGGAAGGGAGAGAGAGACAGAGACAGAATTTGAAGCAGGCTCCAGTCTCCGAACTGTCAGCACAGAGTCCGACTCGGGGCTTGAACCCACGAGCCGCGAGATCATGACCTGAGCCAAAGTTGGATGCTTAACTGACTGAGCCACCCAGGTGCCCCCTACAAGTCACTTCTTGATATAATTCATGGTGACAGTACTTTGAAAGCTGTTGGTCTAAGGATGCATTTGAACTTGTGGGTTACTTATCTCCAACCCCCTGTGGTTTGTCAGTCATCTCACCCCACTTGATGTGGGTGTTGGTTGCAGTCCTTTAGTGGTCCTATGAAGATGGGTTTCTCTGGAAATCTTGTTTGCTTGTAACAAGGTCAAGGGGTGTCAATCATGAGTGAGATCACCTATAAAACTTCACTTTTAGAGTTGTTTAGAAGGTTAGGTGAGATCTCGTGACTGAATTCTGTCTCAGTGTCTGGCATAGGTCCATGTAACATACTCTGTTAAGGATGTGCCAAGCGCTATTTATATAATGTTTTCTTTAAATTTTACCTTAAAATTTACATTTAAAGTGCTAATCTCCTATGTAGTTCAGGTGACTGGAATGACCTAAATAGACCCAATTCTGTGATTTGAATAAAATTTCAGATCCCCTGTTAATAATCTCTTTTCCTCCTTCCTCTTTTTCTCTCCATGCAGTTTTTTTCCCCTTGGATTTTGAGAGCCTTGTGGTTAAAGCAGAGATGAAAAAATTGTGGGAAAAGATCTATAAATTAAATTTCTTTATTTTTGGGATAAGTGAATTGGGATAGATGGCTCAACCCAGACCCAGACCTTGCCTAACAAAATGTACGAGCCAAAATTATAGAGCAGACAAAAGGTTTCCCTTGCGTGCACTGTGAATATAAAGCAGATAGATAGCTTGCTTGCTAAAGAAATCATCTTACCTTTATCTTCTGTACTTTTGGGAATTCACTGTGTTGGGGATAGTGATATGTTCTGGAAAGATAACAGTGTTAAGGATAGAGTGCTTTCTAGATAAATTCAGCTTTTTATAGGTGTGCCTGATAGGTCCTGTGTTTTTCTTAAACAGCTTTATCAAGATACGATTCACGTACTATACAGTTCACCCATTTAAAGTGTACAATACAGTGGTTTTCAGTATACTCACAGTGTTGTGTATCTACCACTATAAATAATTTTAGGACGCTTCTGTTACCCCCAAATGAAACCCTGTACCCCTCAGCTCTTACCCTCCTATTCCACCTTACCCGTTTCCCTAGCCCAAGGCAACCACTGATCTATTTTTTGTCTCTGAAGATTTGCCTGTTCTGGGCATTTCATACCAACAGAATCATATAATATGTGATCCTTTGTGACTGGCTTCTTTCACTTAACATGATATTTTCAAGGTTCATCTACGTTGTAGCATGTGTCAGTACTTCATTCCTTTTTATTACTGGACAATCCATCCGTTGCATGGATATACCACATTTTATATATCATTCATCAGTTGATGACATTTGGGTTGTTTCTGCTTTGGGGCTATCATGAATGATACTGTTAAGAACATCCATGTACGAGCTTTTGTATGGACATATATTTCAACTCTCTTGGGTATATAGCTAGGAGTAGAATTGTTGGTTCATATGGTAATTCTGTATTTGAGTGAGGAATTGCCAGATTGTTTTCTAAAGTAACTGCCCTATTTTACATCCCCACCGACAGTGTATGAGGAGTCCAATTTGTCCATATCCTCACCAACACTTATAATTATCTTTTTTACCTATCCTAGTAGATACGAAGTGCTATATGATGGTTTTGATTTATACTTCTCTGATGACTTTTCATTTACTTATTGCTCAATTGTATATCTTATTTGGGTCCTATTTTTAGTTGGCATGGAGGGATGCAGTATCTGTGATCTGTCCAAGTCTCAGGTGGAGAGTGTTTTCCCGGAAAGTTTCTCACGTCTCTGACTGAGTGAAATTCACTTACACATCAGGAAATGTTTATTCGAAGTAACATTCTTTTTTTTTTTTTTTTTTTTTAAGTATTTATTTATTTATTTATTTATTTAAAGAGAGAGGAGAGAGACTGGGGGCGGGGGGCAGAGAGAGAGGAAGAGAGAGAATCCCAAGCAGGCTCTGTGGTGTCAGAGCAGAGCCTGACACGGGGCTCTATCTCATGAACCATGAGATCATGACCTGAGTCAAAATCAGGAGTCAGATGCTCAACTGACTGAGCCGCCCAGGTATCCCCCAAAGTACCATTCTTTTAAAACACAGTTACAGTTAAGTATAGCCCAACCATAGGCTATATATAAATCATATAAAGTCCTGAATTTTGTGTCTTTGCAAAAAGAAATAAAAAATTCACAAGGGCTCAGAGAATAGAGCTTCCTGAACCTTATGAGCAGGGACATAGCATATGTCTAGTTCCTTCTGACTTGACCAGAAGCCTTGACAAAGGAGTACGTATTTTATTTTGAGTCTGTTTACTCTGTTTTTTCAAAGCCATAGGAATATTTTGAAAAGTTGCATTTTCCCTCCTATAATTTGGGAAGGTAACCATTGCAGTATCTTTATTTCTCATTATTTACCTTTGGATTAATCTAACTGAACATCTGACTATATTAGTTCTAAAAATGATAAATTCAGATTGCCTGTTTATGTTTTCCTGTTTACCCCTCAAGAAGTTTTTAATCATGTTTGAGGCAGTATTTCTATATTGACACAATGACAGCAAAAGATGTAAAATACTCAGCTGCTAAAATGTGAGATACGAGGAGTTGAGGTGCGTAGATTCTGAATTTTAGTCTCTCTCTTCGCATATAAGAACAACTTTCCCACAACCGTAACTCCGTATTTGAAGCACACAAGCTGTTTCCCGAGTGCCTTTGTACATAAGTTTGTACATAAACTATGCTGTGTATCTTTTCTGTCGTTTACATTCAGTACACCTTGCCGCTAAGTGATCTTTTCAGATGTTTGCCTAAAATAGAATTTCCTTGGAAGAGGCTGGTAGAGGCCAGGAGGAGGTCACTGCGAGTTCTGATTTCATTATTCCATTTTGAGTTTGCTCAGCTTCCTAGTTTTTCAGTCAGTATTTCATTTACAGTTGGACGTTGGTGCTTATTGCATTCATTACGATCTGTGCCATCATCGGTCCCCCTCTACGGAGGCTCCCCCCCGCAACCCCCCTGTGGTTTCAGTGGGGATAGAAAGCTTTGCAAATAGGTGAGCTCTTCTGGCAGCTTTTCATATTTGACAGGATCAACACTTACGGATTTATTGCTTTTTCTTCAAAGAACTGAGCTCCCTCGCCAACTATGATTTTGCTTCATAACCTCCCATAATGGTCATTGAAGTTTTGACTTTGCCTGAAGCTACCTGAGCCGAGGGATAAATAAATCGGAACCCTCAGCTGTGTTGGTTCTCCATTTCGTAGTTCTCTGTGAAACATGTAGAAGTTGTCTATGAATCGGGATTTTAAGTCTCGGCTCTCTTGTTTCTGTGCTGGTTCATAGCTGGAAGGTTTTTCTAAGAGGTTCATAAGCAAATGGAATGAGGAAATAATTAGAATATAAATATTATAAAGCCTATTCCTTGGACTCCTCTGCCTTTTGTGAGGGCCAGGGTCAGACATAGGGAGAGACTGGTACCCTCCTGGTTTTCTGTCATTTCACTTGGTCCTGGAAGTTATAGGAATGCAGTGTCTAGTAAGTACATTGGTTGTTTTTTTTTTTCTATAACAGTAAAATATATATATATATGTATATATATATATATATATAATAAAATTTACCATTTTAACGATTTTTAAATACTCAGTTCAGTGGCATTAGGTACATGCACAGTGTTGTTCAACCATCCATTTCCACCATCTATCTCCAGACCTTTTTCGTCATCTAATACTGAAACTATACCTTTTAAACAGGAAGTCCTCATTCCTCCTTCTTTCCAGCCCCTGGTAACCACCATTCCATTTTCTGTCTCCAGGAAAGTATCTATTCTAGCTGTGTCATTTAAGCACCATCGTACGGTATTTGTTCTTTTGTGTCTGGCTTATTTCACTGAGCATAATGTCCTTAAGTTTCATCCATATTGTAGCATGTGTAAGAATGTCCTTACTTTTATTTATGTATGTATGTACGTATGTATGTTTATTTATTTTTGACAGAAAGAGAGACAGCATGCGAGTGGGGGAGGGGCAGAGAGCGAGGGAGACATAGAACGTAAAGCAGACTCCAGGCTCTGAGCTGTCAGCACAGAGCCCGACGCAGGGCTCGAACCCACAAACTGCGAAATCATGACCTGAGCCGAAGTCAGACGCTTAACTGACTGAGCCATCCAGGTGCCCCTTTTTAATTAATTAATTTATTTTTGAGAGAGACAGAGTGAGCAGAGGAGGGGCAGAGAGAGAGGGAGAGAGAGAGAATCCCCAGCAGGCTCTACCCTGCCAGCACAGAGCCCATGAAACCATGAGATCATGACCCGAGTGAAAACCAATAGTCGGACGCTTGACTGGAGCCACCCAGGCGCCCCAGAATGTCCTTCCTTTTGAAGACTGAATAATATCCCATTGTGTATATATATACCACATTCTGTCTATTCATTTGTAGATGGACACTTAGGTTGTTTCCACCTCTTGATTATTTGAGTGATGCCGCTATGGACATGGGTGTGCAAATACCTCCTCAGAGCTCTGCTTTCAACCCTGTTGGACATTTACTGAGAAGTGTAATGGCTAGGTCATATGGTAATTCTTCATTTAATTTTGTGAGGAATCACCATACTCTATTTCACAGTGGCTATTTTATATTCATTTTATATTCCTACTAGCAAAGTAAGTTGGTCTTCTTAACCCCACCTTTTCTTCCTTTAGGAGTTCTGTTTTATTTTAAAATCTGTTTAACTCACTCTCCTGCCAGTACTGAAAAGGAAGATTCTCTAATTTTTTAAAAAAATGTTTGTTTATGTTTTTGAGAGAGACAGAGCATGAATGCGGAAGGGTCAGAGAGAGAGGGAGACACAGAATCCAAAGCAGGCTCCAGGCTCTGAGCTGTCAGCACAGAGCCCGACGTGGGGCTCGAACTCATGAGCCATGAGGTCATGACCTGAGCTGAAGTTGGATGCTCAGCCGACTGAGCCACCCAGGCACCCCTCTAATTTCTTTTGAGAGAGTCTGCTCATCTCTGGAGGACCACTGCCCTCTGTTCTGGAGAGCCAGTCTGGTTGCATCCACTCCTACTTTGTCACTCTATGTTCAGAGCACCCCACAGGGATCTGTCACCTTCCTAATAGTCTCTCTAATATTCTAGTGCCAACATGGAGACACATGTGTAACTTTGTGTTGTCTACTTTTGGGAACATTTAATTACCACTGTTAGCAGCAGGCTTGGTTCAAATATTTTGTGTGGGTACGACTTTAGAGATACATTTTTACCAAAATTAGTTTGTTTCACTGAGCTCTTTGAGGGTCTAAAACTCCTGTCTGTGCCATTGGCCGTGAGGCCCACCTGCCGTCTTTGTTCATCCCACGGTGACTGATAGTGGCACTTCCGTGTGTTTTGGAGGTGGGGATGATAAATGATGGATAAATTTAGATATGCTGTAAGTCTACCTTCTTTCCCACAACTTTGAGGTTTATGTTCCTGAAATACACAATGGTCGGAGAGTTCACCTTTTCCTTATTTTTAAAAAGGTCCTTATGTAATAAAACTTCCTTGATTTCCCTTACTTAAAAAAACAACAAACTTTTTCTAATGATCATTGCTAAAACCTCCACTCCTTCTTCACTATCTTAACTCCCTTTTCTTGTTCCCTGACACTCCCTTTCTGTCTTTGAGTCATATTTTACCGATATAAAGAATTTGTAGTTTGAATTTATTAGATCTTAAATTCTCATATGCCTGAGTTTTGTGTAAGAAGTGCTTGTATTTTTAGAAGAACTATCTCACTGTATAATGGGGAAGAAAAAACTTTAATCTGGGGCAAACGTGGAGGAGACCACCATTTATCGAGCATGTGGTATATACTAGGCCCTATGCTAGACACACTACTTAACTTTGATTATACTGTTGAATATAAAATGAATAAGGAGTAATAGGCCAACTTACATAAGGTTTCTTTGTTCAGCAGAATTCACTGGAATGAGAAATGTAGTATGGACTGTCAGGGATGAAGATTACCTCTTCTTATGGACTGGCCACTGTAATGGCAGTTAGATAGAGTGTGATGTATTATCATTACATGAGATCTTCATTTTAGCCACTGCAGAATGGACAGAATTTCCCTCCCTTCCTGGTCTCCTCGTAAGGTAGGGCCCAAGGTCTGACCGAGGTAGAAGACTTCTATCTGTTTGAGATATGATATTAATTCTAGCTTGTAGTTCCTGATGTTTTTGGTGTTATTTAAAATTCTTCCTTATGCACAGTTTTCTGAGAGAGTATGAAGTAAATCTACTTGTCAAACTAACCCGACCTTTAGAACATATTTCAAACACAAAGGCTGTTGGCAAGGAGAGGCTTGCACATGGGAACAGCAGTTCTAGATGGATATTCTTTCGGGTCGGGGCTCAGAGCTTGAGACTTGCTTGCTGTGGTCTCTGTGGCCAAATGGCTGAGGTTAGCTGTGATTGTTGAGTGGGGCAGCACGTCTTACCTGAACTTACTGTTTGTTCAGGTTCCTGGTGGTTTGTACAGGCTGGAGCTCCTTTCCTAGGTTAAAATGCACCCCCTGGGGCACCTGGGTAGTTCAGTTAGTGAGCAGCTGACTCTTGATTATGGCTCAGGTCATGATCCCAGAGTCAGGGGATCGAGCCCTGCATAGGGCTCTGCACTGAGTGTGGAACCTGCTTCAGATTCTCTATCTCTTTCTCTTTTTCTCTCTCTCTTTCTCTCCCTCCCTCTGTCCCTCTCCCCCATGCACGCTTGCTCTCTCTCTCTCTCAAATTAAAAAAAAAAAGAAGGAAAAAAATGCACACGCGGAGGGCAGCCCCAGGCACTCCCTGGTCCCTGGCTTCTGTATTCCTGTATTCCCTGTATTCGGGCCAGAGCAACATTCCGAAGTTGTAAATTCATTAAGCAAGGTGGCTGTTTCGAGCTACACAGTAAGTCTTTTGTGCAGTATAAAACAATAGTTACTGACATGTTTACAGCAATTTCTTGGTTGAGTTCTCACCTATTATTTTATTTGAACTTGACACCCTTCCAGGGTGGGCAGAATAGATGTTATCTCCCTCCCCTCTCCCATTTTTAGTAACAGCTTTATTGAGATATATGTCACTGTTGGGGCCATTCCACAGAAACAGGCTGGACCCTCCCCCGGCCCCCTCACACCCCAAATTTGCTTTGGATGTTGACACTAATGACACCGCACTCAGGAGAAGGGTGTCAAGAGGTTTATTACTCATGTAATGAGCTCTCTGAGGAGAGCAGGGCAGCTCCCAAGCAGGTCCTGAGCCTGGTTTGGGGTTTTTGTGGCGGTTAGCAGGTGGGGCCAGGGTGAGGGTTCCTGAGGGGTTTGAATTTCCTGCTGGGACCACAGGAAGGAGCCACCTGGAACCTCCTTTCAAGTTTGTCCAGATGTGGGACAGAAGGGGGAAAAGAGCAGGGAGGCTTAAAGCTGTCGGTAGTAAAAGACCAATAGTGGAGTCAGGCTCTTTATTACATTCACAAACCATAGAACTCACCTGTATAAAGTGTTCAATCCAGTGGTTTTTAGTATATTTGCAGACAGTGTATATGTTAGAAACACTGTCCAATATCTGAACATTTTTTTTCTCCTAAAAGAAGTTCTGTGCCCATTAGCAATCACTCCTCATTCCCTGGCACCCACTCATCTACTTTCATTCTCTACAGATTCGCCTCTTCTAGACATTTCATTTAAATAGAAGCCTACGATAGGAGGTCTTTTGTGACTAGCTTTTTTCACTCTGCATAACATTTTCCAGGCTCATCCATATTGTAGCCTAAATCACTACTTCATTCCTTCCTATGGCTTAAAAATCTGTCATTGTGCTGACATACCATCCCAGGGTGTCATACTAAAAGATGATTGATTTGGAACATTTGAGGGTGAGGTAGTGCTAGGAGAGTCGGGTGTCATTGTCAGCAGGGGAGGAAGACATGGGCTTGGGACTCGAGACGGAGTCAGGGGCAGACTTTCAGTCTTGGGAATTGTGAAAATTAGAAGTCACATTTAAAGACGAGAGAGCAAATGTGATCTCCAAGTTGAAACGCATACTCCGTAGGTGGCTGAACTGGTTGCCACCATCTCTGTGTCCTCTGATGGAATTCATGGTAATTATCCTTTGAGACTAATCCAAGATCATTCTGATGCAGAAAAATCAGTGAAACCAAAATCACATTTGAATGATTCATTTTGTCATGCTTCTATCAGCATGAAACTCATTTTTAGCCTTGTCGAACCCTTTGCTCTAAATATTTTCTGTTGTTTTTCTTGCCCACTGATTTTGTTGGTTGGAAAATGATTAATATTTAAAATTAATACAAGTTGCTTAAATGCCTATTAGTTGGTCCCTAAGAAATATTTCTTTTTCCTCTGAATGATTGTTAGGAAGTTGTTCCATTCTGTCCCCTTGTTTTAAATATTAACTTAGGAGTTTTTAAAGTAATTCAAATAGAACATACCAGCAGCTTTAAAATTTGCTTGGTTATCATTTATAATCCTTTGTAAAGTTCAAGCATAATCTTTTGTATCTCAAATAATATTCCCTGGCTTCTGCACCCAGGATGTCTAAAATAGGTAGTAACAATAATAAATTAATTTTAAATTTCTAGGTATCATCTTTATTTATATTCAGTGAACTATTATTTTTAAATTGTTTTCCTTGCAGTATAGAAGTTAAGATTGATGGTGAGCATTTGGAATTCTCAAGATAGGTAATTTAACCCATGTGATGAGGGTTTATAGTCCACAATATTCAGTTTCTGTGTAGATGAGTTTTCATGTTATTTATCTGCCAGCATTGTGATGTCACATGAAGACTTGGCTGTTCTGATGTCAGGACTTGAGTGTAATCTTGAACGTTGTAGCTCTGTTTTAACAGAATTGCAATTCTGAAGCTGAATGCTCTAGACCACGTATAGTTACTCTGGTGTGGTTTTTTTTTTTTTTTTTTTTTTTTTTCATGTGGCCAGTATCTTTACTCCTTTGATCTCTGTGGCTGTTCGAGAAAGTTTGCATAAAAATGCAGGAGGAAGAAGCCTAGATTTTTGCTTATCTGTGAGGTCTAATAGGTAAACTAACCATAAAAAACAGAAATTTTGAGATTATGTGACCACATAGTATTCTCTAAAGATCTGCTTTTATTACATTACACTGGTCTCTGTTACCAACCAGTAGGTACTCAGTCATTATAATTCACTCTAACTTTGAAATCTGTAGATAGAAAATGAAAACCATCTGTTGCCTTGTGAAATAAGGAAGAATTCAGAACAGATCTTAAAAGAGCAGTAACTTTTTTCTAGATACATATTGTAGGTGGGAGGGGTTTTCCTGTGAGTTCATCATAGTCTTTTTACATAATTTACTTTTCAGTTTTCGGAAGGGGAATGCAAGGGTCAATGTAGTATTTTATCAGTGACAAGTTTCCCTATTCGCCATCGCTGAAGACACACATAAGGTAGTATAGTGTTAGCCAGTTCATTCTGCAGTGCAGGGACCTGGATTAATTTATGCACCCCAGATAATAGCTCTGTTGACTGTGGGACTTCCGTGTGTATGTACCGTCGCATATTAGAGTGCTGCTTCAGAAGGTGTATGTCCAGCCCGATCAGGTGACTTTATGCACGTTCTCATTTGCGTCTTTGGGTACCAGAGATGGGAGAATCGTATTAAGCAGTGCAAAGTTGCTAGTCCTCTCTCTAGCAGAGTGGAAGTGGGCAGAAGTCAAGATTGACACAGCAATTTTGTGTTCCCTTGTGATTTGCTGTCAGCAAGCTGTTACCCACACATCCAAAGGTTGTTTGAAGTGGGCTTACACATGTTTCCATAGCAGCAGTCATCTTAGTGATTTCTCTCATTTTTGGGCTTTTTTTTTTTTTTTTTTTTTTCCTTTTGCTTCTCTGTTCCTCACGGATGCAGGATTAAACAAACAGCATATTTAGGTCAAGGAAAGAGATGTTTGCTAATATAGATGCTGGGCTAAGCATTCTGGGAGAGTGATTCCTTGCAGCAGATGAACATTCTTTGTGCCTTCCAGCAGCATCTGCAGCAGGGTGGCTGTCTGGCACCATTTTTTTCATTTTGGGCAGGTTCTGAGATTCCGAACAATCCTAAGCAAATCACAGGAGCCGGCAGTTTCCCAGTAACCACATGTAAATCTCCTGCTTATTTGTTCTTTGGTATTAACAGGGAAGCAATCTACTGGAAAAAATGATACCTTAAAGATTTTGGTGCATCCGAGGTGTGTCATCTGGTTTTTGCACCACCCCTCCTGTTTGACACTCGGAGCCTGTTTTTTTTTTTTTTTTTTTTTTTTTTTTGTCAGGCAGTTGGGCAGGAGCAGATTCTAGTGCAACAGCTCGGAGCTTCCCTTCTGTTCTGGTGCCGGCAACTGCCTGTCATGAGGATGGTACAGTGGGAGCCTGCTCAGAAGAGCCAAGGAAGATGATGTCGAGATGGAGTAGAGGTTGCTAGAAATCTGAACATCTACACCTTGGGGATGGGTTGCACGACTAGTGTAATTCTGTTTAAAGGCATCCGCACCGTGTTTGAAAGAAACTGTGCTTATATGTGCAAACAGCAAGGAGAGAATAATGCCCTTGAATATACAGCATACAATTGGACAAAAGAAGACTCAGAATTATTGATCTCCTCCTGTCTGGTAAATGCTGTCTTGCTTAATTAACAAGGAGTTTGGTAGTGTTAGAATAAACTTGTCTTTACTTATAAAGCAAATGTATTTATTTACTTCACTGTGCTTGTGAATCTGTAGCCTGGGTGTGTAAATGGGTAATTAAGTGGCCTTAAGTTTAATTATGAGGTGCCTGTTTGTATGTGCGAGAATGCCCTGCATTCATCAGAGCTTAAATGCATACAGAGAGAGAAGCTGGAGTACGGTAATTGATTACAGATTAGTTTTCTAAGTTAGCTTTATGAGCTTACACATTCTCGGTGTAGTCTCAGAAATAATGCGTGGCAAAGTGTGTATTTAGGGCACTGTATATTGAACCCTCTACCAGTGATAGTGAATTATTCAGTTCCTTTACATCTTAGTCTTTTCCCTGGCGAAATTTTATTACTAATGGCCTGTGGTTGGTCCTTCCATTCTGGGAGACATCGAAAGGGAGCTTGAAAGAAAACTGTAATGGGTGCGAGAGAAATGTTTACAGTTTTATTATTTTAAATCTGATTATTTATACTGTCTTTGGGTGAAGGCTCTTGAGAGTTAACAGGAAGCTTAGGTGACACTTCGGTGTTCTTTCCTCCCGGGGACAATGCATGAGGAGGTGACAGGTCACAGATGGGTGTGCCTCTCTGGGGCCTTCTCACAAATACCAGGCTCATGAGGAGGCTGCATGCTGGTCTCCTCCACCCTCAGGAGGCCTTGCCATTTTCCCTTCTGTTCTTATCACAGTTTTTTGTTGAAACGAGTGAGAATAACACACGTGGGAGTCTCTGTGTGTGTGTCTGGCCAGCAGCCACTCAGTAAGGCGAGGGCGAGGTGCGTGGAAACCCCAAAGCTGTTCCTGGTCGTTAGGCTGCCATCTGACGCGAGGACAGGGTGCCAGCAGGCCATTTGCACCCCGGGATCAGATCAGGTCGCCCAGCCTCTCATCTTGTAGAGGGTCTTATGTGACATTAGCTCTCAAAGCCCTTGGGAGGAAGGGCAGGAGGGCATCATTTGGGCATCATATGCATTTTGGAAGGCAGTATTATGTGTGGGCATGGAACTGAAGTGGATGTATTAACTGTTAAATATTTTAAACCCTAATGTATTTTGGAATATGCGTTGGAGAACAACTGGGATTCGAGATTGGAAGGACTGGCCCATGACAGAGTCTGCTCCATGAGCTGTAATCCCCAACCCCGACAGCCCTGGGACTGCTTGGCCAGTAAGGGCCCCACCTCCCCCATTCCGCCTGCTTCTCCTCCCTTCGGTCGCGCTGACTTGTCTTGGGTTAAGCCATCTTCAAGAGACTCTGCTTGTTTTCCTTTTTCCTTGGTTGCACAAGGGAGTAATAACCAGCCGGGGGCTCTGTCGGCACTCGGGGGCTGGATTGTGAAGCACTGCTCCTGTGTGTTGGGTCAGGTGCTCCTGCCTGCCACGGTCGCCTGTACCTGCAGACCGAGAAAGGCGTGGCTGTGCGTGTGTGCGGCTGAGGTACTGTGGGTGGAAAGATGCACCCTCTCCCTCCAAACTGCTCTCCCTGCTTCTGTCCTTGACCCCGTGGCCTCTCCTCAGTCGGCCGACAGTGCTCCTTTGAAAAGGAAGGTCCAGTGGTCACTCCTCTACTCAGAGGCAGATCCAGAATCCTTCCTGTGGCCTCGGGTTCTGCCCCTACCCACCTGCTGCCCCCTGCTTGCTCCCGGAGACCCCCATTTTCTTCTCACTCTCTCCTCATTCCACACTTCCTGCTGGCTTTTCAGGATGCCTTGCTGTTCTCTCCTAGAACTCTCCAGCCAGGCATTTGCCCGGTCCATCCCTGGCCTCCTGCAGGGCTCGCTCTGATTTCCCCTTCTAAGTGAGGCTTCCTTGGCCACCAGTATAATCTTGTAGCCCCTGCAGGTCACCCTCCTCTGATTCTCTGCCATGGTCTCTTCATTATTTATCTCCACCTGACACTGTTAGTCAAGTATAGTAAGAGTAGTTAGCAGTAAGTGTTGCTTATCAGACTTACAAGAAGAATAAGTTTTTGGGGGGACCTGGCTGGCTCAGTCATTTGCGCATCTAACTTTGCCTCAGGTTATGATCTCTCAGTTTGTGAGTTTGAGCTCACATCGGGCTCTCTGCTCGATGACCCACTTTGGATCCTCTGTCCCCCTCTCTCTGCCCCTTTCCCACTTGTGCTCTCCCCAAAATAAATAAATATTAAAAAAAAAAAAAGAGTAAGCTTTCTGATAGCTGGGATTTTTGTCTGTTTTATTTGCTGTTCTGCCCCAACAGCAAGAACAGTGTCTGATTTGTAGTTGGGTGCTTAGTTAATGAGTGAATTCTAATGAAATGTTTTTAATGGTCCTGAACTTGAGCTTGGAGAAGCTGTTGAGAAGTCAGGTTATGATCACTTATCCTAAAGCCAACGTCTTTTATCAAAAATTTTTGTAGTGTCCCCCAAACAATAACTGGCTCATTTTCAGTAATCTGCCCTAGAGTGATACTTTTCAACCCTCCTGTCCTGAAGCCACATAAAGAAATTCTGTGGTTCAAAGCCGAACATTCCATAGGTTTGCTGTGGTCACGACTGACAATTGATGACACCGTCTTTGGGCAGTACCCAGACCATCTCTGTTGAGACCTGTCCTATGACACAGGCATGTGAGGGCCTTTTCCTCCTTTGCTTTGAGCCAGCCAAACCCTTTCTTAGGGGAGCCCTGCCCGATGGTGTTCCTTTGAGCCTCCTCCGGGCAAGGGCAGGGCGGACCTGCTCTTCAGGCAGATGTGGGCCTGTTGGCTTCTCAGCCTTAGTAGGGTGTCTGTTCTTCCTTCAGCTCAGGAGACTTGTCTAGCCTGTGGCTGTGCCTGAACTGTCAGCAGGTCAGAGCTGGATTTCACCTGCTCCTCACGTATAACCCCCATCCTGGCCGCTCACTGCGCACCAGATCTTGTGGAGGAGAAGTAATAATGTTCATGAGGATTAGCCAGAAGGGCTTGAGGCCACCCATTCTTCGAGAGACTCTACATCTTCCAGATATCTGCCCATGTGTCAGAAACCCACATGGATGGATTGCCTCATTCTGGCCTCCGTGGAATTGCTGCTACAGAGCAAAGCTTTGTGTTTTTCTCTTGGCCGAACGGAAGGGCAGCATGAGAAACATCCTTACGAAAGTGATGTCTACTCTAAGGGTTTTGTTGAGGGCATTGCTCAGTTGATTTTGGATGAGGCGGAGGCACTGGTGTGGTGGTGAAGAGTGCCAACTCTGGAGCCAGCCTGCAGGGCCTGAATCCCCAGTCCACATTTGCTAGTTGGTGACCTCGGGCAATTTACTTAACTGCTCGGTTCCTCATTTTCACTATTAATGAATAATGAAATAAATCTGCATTTAATGAAATGCAGATAATCGTAATTCTTACCTCATGGGATTATTAAATGAGTGAGTATGTCTAGAGCCCTTAGGACAGTTTTTATATATAAGTTAGTGCTAATTGTTAGCTATTAGCATAATGATTTCTATTTTTTAGCATTCTTTTCATGAGGTAAATTATGAAGTAAATTTCTTCTGTCCATACTCTGAATGGTTGTGCTCTTCCTGAGGAACTTCGTATTTTATGTACATTAAGATTCATGTAACTAATCTCAGCCACCTCTTCAGTTGCCTGGTAAAAGAAAGCTTAGTCCCGAACCTGCGACCGATACATAGGCTCTTTCAAAATGATTTTTTTTTTTGCCCTTAAACTTTGCTCCTTATTTTCCTATATGACTGTTTTATCACCTTCTGCTCTTTCTCATGTGCTTATTAAATACTTTTTGTCTTATTTTATATGTATTTATATAAATCACTTTAAATCCTTTTACAACAGGCAGAGTGTAATAAGCTAATAGAGAACTTTGTGGTGAAGAAAAAGCATTTTTTATCATCATTAAAGTTGGCTCTGAAGCAAAAATCAGATGTCTCTAGTGCAGACTTTAACTTTGCAAGGCTGCAGCTGTGTGATCTTGTACAGGAAGGCTCTTTTTATATCTAAATGGCATGAATCAGCCCCATGGTGGGTAGGACACTGGGAAGTGGCTCATGTGGCCTCTGGGGACTGAGTGAATTTCAACTGAACCACCCTTAAATTTTGACTAGTAATCCTACCACAGTGGAGGGCCAAGGCTGAGTTGGGGCAGTCTCTATACCTGAATATAGATTTTTCCTAACGTCCTCCTTTTCTAAGTAATTGAATGGATTAGTTCAGCTCATTCCAGACACAACCTTGAATGCTCCTTTATGCTGAGCACTGGCTGTACAGAAGTGACGAGGAAGCTCACGTCCCCGTCAGGGAGAGGCCGACAGAAGGCACAAGGGCATTGTCCGAGGACATGAAGGCCTAGCTCAGCGCAGGCCCCTTCTGTGACAAGGGGCAGTGTGAGGTGACACAATACACCTGTCTGTGAGGGTTTGTGATGGGCACAGCCTTATGGCTAGAACTTGGCCTGTTTTACTCAATAACTTATTATAATATAATATTCTCTTTAAAAAAATTTGTTTTTTACATTTATTTATTTTTGATAGAGATAGAGCACAAGTGGGGGAGGGGCAGAGAGAGAAGGAGACAAAGAATCGGAAACAGGCTCCAGGCTCAGAGCTGTCAGCACAGAGCCAGACACGGGGCTTGAACCCACAAACTGCGAGATCATGACCTGAGCCTAAGTCAGACGCTTAACCGACTGAGCCACCCAGACGCCCCAGTATAATATTCTCTTAACACGTCTGTGGAAGAACGGAGGAGCTGTGGGATTATTCTGTACCATGCTCTCTTTTTGCCAGTTACTAGTGAAGTGGAAGAAATCGCTCAGTTATAACTGCGACAGCAGCTAGGATCCTGTCAGCAGCCTCCTAGAGAGTGGCCATGAAGGCAAACTGCTGGAAGCCACAAGGGGAGAAAACAAACTTCCTGTCTTCGATTTCTTTTGTGACATGACTGGATAATAAGTGACAATTTTACCCATTGTAAATTAATATTTAATTTTTTTCTTACCTCCTTAAAGGTGTGAAGTTTCTCATGGTTCTTTTATTATAAGATTTGCTACATGTCTTCAACATGTTCTCAGCCTTTATAATGGTACAGAATTTCACCAGACCGCTGTGGTCTCCCCAGGCTAACCAGTCCTTCCTAACAGAAAACGCCTACTGGCTATGAAAATGCTCTGATTTGTCATGTGTACTGTGCACAGACAATGGAGTTGAGGGTGATATGTGCTCCTAAGAGCCTGCAGTCCTCCTTGTGCATGTTTGTGTGTCTGTTTGGAGGTGGGGGATGGGGGGGGGGGAGGGGAGAGGTAAGGGGAGAGAACTGGTGAATCTGCCACAGGTGATAAGTGAAACATGGTCTGATACCTGTCAGCTTGAGGCAGTGGGGAAAGTACAGGCTGGATCTTGCTTATTTTAGGTGTTCCCTCATAATTTTTTTCTTGCACTGTGAGAACTGTCTTGAGGTGTAAGAAAGCAGAAACCTGCGTGGCTGCCTTCTGGAACACTGCCTTGGTTCTGAGTCGGATCGCTGCAGTATGGCTTTGGGTAGGCTGTGTTTTCCATTTTACTTCGAATATCCTTCCTAATGATGCCCTGTGGGCTTTGTTGCCTATTTAGATCACATTAGTAAATTGGAGGTGTTTTCAAGGAACTGTCTGCTCTGATTCCTGGATCCATTTCCTGTGTCTTGAGATTGCCCTGCTCTGTTGATGCTGCTTTCTGTGAGCACAGCCAGTGAGACCAGCCTGAAAGACTACTGTACCTTTCCCCCAACGCTTTATTAAGATGTACTACCTTATTAATATTTATGAAATTTTAAACAGGTAATTAACATTTATTGTAGAAACCAAGCATGCTGTGTTCGGTACATAGACGTAACCCACCAATTTAAACATTTTGAGGCAAAAGCTTCCAGAATTTCATCCAAGTACAGCATTGTTCATAAAAAAATATAATTGTTGTGAGTTTCTCTGGATTCAGTTGGACTCCCAAAATCCACATGTCAAAGCCCTGACCCCCAGTGTGATGAATCTGGAGATGGGGGTCTTTAGGAAATACTAAGTTAAATGAAGTCATAAAGGTGAGGGCTTAATTTGATAGGGCTGTGGCCTTACGGGAAGAGTAAGAGGGTCCTAACTCCCTCACCGTGTGAGCACATAGCAGGAAGGCAGCTTGTCTGCTGCAAGACAAGAGTCTTTACCAGGCACTGACCTTGCTGGCACCCTAACCTAGGACTTTAGCCTCCAGAACTGTGAGAAAATAAGTTTCTGTTGTGTAAGCCACCTGGTCTATGGTATTTTGTTATGGCAGTCCAAGCTAATACAAACATATAATAAGCATGTTATTTTGTTATGTAGTCTATAACTAGCTTTAAGTAGTCTCCACAGTCTATTACACATATCTTTACATGTTAATAACTATACATTTATGTCTCAATCTTATTGGCGGCATTTCATTGTATGGATGTGTCTGAGTTCATTTCAGGCTGCCATCACAAAATGCCATAGACTGGATGTCTTGTAAATAACAAATATTTATGTCTCCCAGTTTTGGAGGTTGAGAAGTCCAAGATTCAGGCACCTGCAGATTCAGTATCTGGTGAGGGCCCGCTTTCTGGCTCCTTGAGGGCAGTCTTCTCGATGTAACCTCATATGGAAGAGGGGCAGTGGATCTCTGTGGGGTCTCTTATAAGAGCACCATAGTCTCTTCCTGGTTAAAGGGGGCTTCATGAGTGCTCTACCCTCATGACCTAATAATCCCATCCCAAAGGCCTCACTGCCACCTTCCATCCCATTGGGAATTAGGCCTCTGCATACGCATTTTGAGAGGACACACACATTCACATTGCAGGATGTGACATTTTGTTTAACCTATACCCACTGTTTCACTATTTTTGTGCCAACAATAAATGCTGTGATAAACATCCTTGCATATATGCTTTAGACATTGGTCAAATTGTCTTCTTAGCACAGATTTCTAGACCTGGAAGAGTTAGGCAAAAGCATATTTGCTTTTTTTTTTTTTTTTAGTATGAAATTTATTGTCAAATTGGTTTCCATACAACACCCAGTGCTCATCCCAACAGGTGCCCTCCTCAGTGCCCATCACCAACCCTCCCCTCCTTCCCACCCCCATCAACCCTCAGTTTATTCTCAGTTTTTAAGAGTCTCTTATGGGGGCGCCTGGGTGGCGCAGTCGGTTGGGCGGCCGACTTCAGCCAGGTCACGATCTCGCGGTCCGGGAGTTCGAGCCCCGCGTCAGGCTCTGGGCTGATGGCTCAGAGCCTGGAGCCTGTTTCTGATTCTGTGTCTCCCTCTCGCTCTTCCCCTCCCCCGTTCATGCTCTGTCTCTCTCTGTCCCAAAAATAAATAAACGTTGAAAAAAAAAATTAAAAAAAAAAAAAAAAAAAAAAAAAAAAGAGTCTCTTATGGTTTGCCTCCCTCCCTAAGTTTTTTTACCCCCTTCCCCTCCCCCATGGTCTTCTGTTAAGTTTCTCAGGATCCACATAAGAGTGAAAACATATGGTATCTGTCTTTCTCTGTATGGCTTATTTCACTTAGCATAACACTCTCCGGTTCCATCCACATTGCTGCAAAAGGCCAGATTTCATTCTTTCTCATTGTCAAATAGTATTCCATTGTATATATAAACCACAACTTCTTTATCCATTCATCAGTTGATGGACATTTAGGCTCTTTCCATAATTTGGCTATTGTTGAAAGTGCTGCTATAAACATTGGGGTACAAGTGGCCCTATGCATCAACATTCCTGTATCCCTTGAGTAAATTCCTAGCAGTGCTATTGCTGGGTCATAGGATAGATCTATTTTTAATTTTTTGAGGAACCTCCACACTGTTTTCCAGAGTGGCTCCACCAGTTTGCATTCCCACCAACAGTGCAAGAGAGTTCCCATTTCTCCACATCCTCTCCAGCATCTATAGTCTACTGATTTGTTCATTTTAGCCACTCTGACTGGCGTGAGGTGGTATCTGAGTGTGGTTTTGATTTGTATTTTCCTGATGAGGAGTGACATTGCGCATCTTTTCATGTGCTTGTTGGCCATCTGGATGTCTTCTTTAGAGAAGTGTCTATTCATGTCTTCTGCCCATTTCTTCACTGGATTATTTGTTTTTTGGGTGTGGAGTTTGGTGAGTTCTTTATAGATTTTGGATACTAGCCCTTTGTCCGATAGTCATTTGCAAATATCTTTTCCCATTCCCTCGGTTGCCTTTTAGTTTTGTTGATTGTTTCCTTTGCAGTGCAGAAGCTTTTGCTTTTTAAAGGATTTTGATACATAGTTAGCCAGATTGCCCTCCAGAAAGATTCTTTTGAGATTTTTAAAAGTTGAAGACAAGAACATTTGTTTTCTCTCCTTGTGACTTCAAGCAGTCTGCCTTCCTTATTGCTCTTTATTTCTTAAGCTATTGACGGAGTTATTTATGAACAGAATAACCGCCTTAGATTGCTGTAGGTAGACTTAGGTCAATAACATGGTTGTATGGGGATTCAAATTAGCACTCATTTTGCCTCAACTGTTGGAGGCATGACCACAGGCATTCTCAGATATCCCAGGGGAATTCTGAACCGTTCTGTTGTAGGGGCTGGAATGTGTCTGTTCCGGGAGGTCTTCACCCTTTTAGAGCTGGTAGCTGTTTCTTAGATATTAAGGAGGAAAGCAGCAGAAATACTGAGTAGAAACAGATGAGGAAAGCTGTTGTTGCTTCGCTCAAGTCTCACTTTTTAGATATTCCAAGTAGCTGATTTATGTTTCTCTCACAGATTTAGTGAGAAGCAACAATTCTCTTGCTTTGTAAAAGTAGCATTGTCTTTCATACTTAGAATATATAATTATTAGAGGAAACTTAAGAGACTATAGAGAAGAATAAAGAGGAAAATAAAAATCACCCATAATCCCATAGCCAAGAGATAATTACTGCTGAACATGTAGTGTGTTTTCTAATATTTTTCTCTGGTTATGCAAATATAAAAATAGCATATTTCATAAATCATTTCTTATGGCTTTCTGTTAAAGAAAGGTTTTATTTTTAAGTAATCTCTACACCCAAGGTGGGGCTCAAACTCAGCCCCAAGATCCAGAGTTGCGTGTTCCACCAATGGATCCAACCAGGTGCCATTCCTGACGCCTTTTTAAAATCTTCTTATGGCCCATAATGTTCCACTAAAATGCTAGTATGTGCATAATATTCTACTGCCATGTATATTCTAGAATTTATTTGAATGCTTCTCTGTTATTAGGCATTTAGGTTATTATACATTAAAATTATAGAGGACATCTTCACCCAAAAATCTTTCTACGGATCTTGAATATTTTCATAGGCTAGATAGTTCATGAACATGAACTTACTAAGGCAAGAATGAATTTTTAAAAGTCCCTTTAAGGCATATTCTTTTATTGCTTGATGATTGATTCCATTTACATTCCAAGAGCAGTGAATATTAGTCATTTCATAAAAATGCCAGCATCATTTTTGCCAATTTGCGAGACAAAGGATAATTTTCTTTCTTCTTTTTTTTTTTCCACATTAATTCATTTTTGAGAGACTGAGAGAAAGAGTGTGAGTGGGGGAGGGGCAGAGAGAGAGAAGGAGACACAGAATCCGAAGCAGGCTCCAGGCTCTGAGCTGTCAGCACAGAGCTCAATGTGGGGCTCGAACTCACGAATCACGAGATCATGACCTGAGCTGAAGTCGGATGCTTAACCACCTGAGCCACCCGGGCACCCCGAAGACATAATTTTCAAGCTCCAAATCCTTTGTCATATTTATTTAATTTTATTTTTTTGAATGTTTATTTATTTTGAGAGAGAGAGAGAGCACGAGTAGGGGAGGGACAGAGAGAGAGAGGCAGAGAGAATCCCAAGGAGGCTCTGCTTTGACAGCACGGAGCCCCACATGGGGCTTGATCTCATGAAAGGTGAGATCATGACCTAAACCAAAATCAAGAGTTGGACACTTACTGACTGAGTCACCCAGGTGGCCTTTTCATATTTATTTCAACTATTTTTCCATTTTGTCATTTGCCTTTTGATTACTTTCTTTATATACTATTGTTGTTTGTTGTTTTACTAACAAAAATTTAAATGTATGTGATTAGCATAATCATCTTTCCTCTATGATTTTTCCCATTGCTTTTATGCTTAGAAATTCTTCCCTAGATCAGATATTCCCACTATTTTCTTTTGGAATTGTTTGTTTGTTTACTATTTGGCTTTTTCATCCAAATGTCCTGTCACCTGTTTTTGTAAATAAAGTTTTATTGGCATAGCCATACTTATTTGTTCATAATGCTGTCACACTGGCATGGTTGAATAGTTGTGACAGAAACCTGTAATATTTAGTAGCTGGCCGTTTACAGTTTGCCAACTCCTGCTTTGTTGCTTCACAGTTTATTTGGATATATAATTTAGTTGAGGCCCTAATTTGATTCCCTCCTTGTCCCCAACACTCATTTCCCCCAATCTTGTTTGTTGAATTCATTCATTCCTTACTCACTGACTTGTGATACTGCCTTTATTATATTTTATGTTCTTCTATATACTAGTCTTTATTTTGGTACCACTCTGTGTCCATTACAGAGGCAAAATTCTTCTCCAGCTGTCAGTTCAATTGCAGTTTAGTAAAAATAAAACAAATTTAGAGAGAGAAACATAAACTACATTTTTAAGATAGAACATGTAGACTGTCCTCCATAAGTTGCTGAATGAGAGTCTTATAAAGCATATATTGGTAAAGATTCAGAGTTAAGGGTTAAGGTTTGAGTGTAGAGTTAAGTATATTTGTCAATTTGTTTCCTTGTGAAATAGCCTGTTCATAAAGCAGATCAAGCTTGTCTTTGTAAGGACTCTCTGGTGCATTCTGATGAAGGAAAAATTCCAGTCTGACAGCTGCATCCTCAAGTAACCTTGATTTGAATCTACATATTTTCTATATCCGCTCTTTGCTAACAAAAGGAGTCCCAGCAAAATATAAGCAGGGGTACTCCTAGAGTTTCCAAACCCAGTGTATTCATGTCTACGGGAAATACATCTGTATCTTAATAGATGGAGAGTAAATTCTAGCCTTTCTGTTACATGAGGCTAGTTTTCCTCCTTACCCTCATTTTACATGTGTGTAAGGTTTGGATATGTGTATGTTTGTGTGTGATGTATGTGTGGCTGTGTATTTGTGTAAGTGTGTGTGTGTGTTTTATTGTTATCTCAGTCCTGGAATGTTGGATAAAGGAGTACTTTACATTTTCTCCAATGTCAGTGAACAATCAGAGGCTTTATCTTAGGATGCATTTCAATAAACATCTGTTTCTCTGCCAAGGAAAAACCCGTGTCCTGGGGACTGAGGTAGATGTGACCTGTAAACCCAAGCAGAGCGACTACATGGAGCTGGTTCCCCACTGGTAGTCTTTCTCTTCTCTCTCAAGTTCGTTCTGTCTTTACGAGTCTCTGTGATGAGAGTGTGTTTATGGAATCCTAAGATGTGCACTCGTTGGCAGTCCTATATGCCACATAAATTACCCTTATGCACTTTTGGAATTCCTTGTATGTTTTCTAGATTGATGACATAGGCAACAGCTATATCAAAGAATCAGTCTTACAAAGTACTCTTATTTCTCTCTGCTTTCTTTATTGTTGAAGAGCAGTTCAGAAAGAACCCTGAAACCTTTTCCTTGTTTTTTCCCTTCTGCTGTGAAGAACTATTTCCTGTACTCACAACATTTCTGACAATAAATGTGTGGGTTTCCCCACTGCCCCCCACATTAAACAATTTGGGCACTAACTACCTAGAGTTAGTACAGGACCCAGAGGTTGAGGGTTCAGTCCCATGAGACAGCCCCCATTTCAGACGCTGGTCTGAAGTCCTAGTTTGTCACCTACACATCTGACTGGCCAGCTGTAAATCTGGGGTTCCCATGACCCCTTCCTTGGGTTAGATAATTTGCTGGAAATGCTCACAGGACTCAGGAAAATACTTGTTATAACTGGCTAATTAAAAAGGATATAATTCAGGAACGGTCAAATGGAAGCGACACATAGGGCAATGTGTGGGAAAAGGATACAGAGCTTCCATACCCTTTCTGGACACATCACACTCCTGACACCTCTATGTGTTCACCGACCCAGAAGCTCTTGGAACCCCTTTATTTAGGGTGTTTATGGAGGCCCCATTATGTGGGCATGCTCGATTAAATATTTGGTCATTGGTTATTGGACTCAGTCTCCTGCCCTTCTCCCCTCCCTTGAGGTCAGGCTTCAGATCTGGAAGATCCTACCCTCTAATCACTTGGTTGGTTCCTCTGACAACCAACCTCCAAGAGTCATCTCATTAGCATAAACTCAGATAAGGTTGAATGGGGCTTATTATGAATAACAAAAGATGTTCCTCTATCACTCATGGAGTTCTAAGAGTTTTAGAAGCTTTGTACCAGAAACTGGGGCAGAGACCAAATATATATTTCTTATTATGTTACGCCTCCTCATTTTCTCTTTAATTTTCAAGTATTCATTGGATGCCTGCTAATACAATTTGTGCTGTCAGAGAGCCGGTAGGAGCTCCTAAGTGGGATGCAAGCTGTGACGGGGTAAGTTACGTGTAATTACCATGAGAGTATCTATGAGGCGCTCCTAGTTCACCTTTGGAGCAGAGTCAGGGAATGTTCCTGGTGGAGGTGATGTCTAACCTGAGTCTTGAAGGAAGAGAAGAATGTACCAGGTGAAGGGGTAGGTGAGGGGCATTTCTGCCAAGGAAGCAAAGTCCCAGGGAGGGAGAGCTGAGACCTCCTTGGAGCTGCTAGTAATTCCACAAGGCTGGAGGGAGCTTATGGAGCTGGACAACTGTGGGAGTACATTGGCGGCCAGTGGGCTGGAGAGGTAAGCAGGGAAGTAACCAGATCCCGGTGGGTCTTTTGGAACTGTATTCCAGTATTGGAGGGGAGCCATTTACTGAAGATTTTAGACAAGGCAACTCATGGTCAGACTGATGTTTTAGCAAAATCACTCAGACTGCAGAGTGGATGATGGGTTGTTGAAAGGGAGGTCTGAAGGTGGAGGCACTAAGGAGGGGGTCCTTGCAACAGAGTGACAGGTGATGTTGGCCTCATTAAAGTAGATGGTAGTGGAGATGGAGAGAAGTATCTGGATGTAAGAGACAGTTAAGTCCAGAAGAGAGAGGGGAAAGAGTCAAGAGTGTTCAGATGTTTGAAGTGCGTACCTTCAGGGCATCTGCCGAAGGAATGGGACAGAGGGGGTTGGGATGGAGGGGAGGATTTTGGTTTGGGGCATCCCTAGTTTAAGGTTAGGAGACATCCGTAGATCAGTGTGTCATGACCATTGAGGCTGCAGGTAGAGCTGTGGGTTCTAGCATGGGAATGGTTGCGCTGTCCTGGCTACAGTGCCCTAGGAAGTGCAAAGGAAAAGGAGCTGGAATCGCTCTCTGGAGTTGAGTGGTCAGGCGGGTAGAGGATAGCCTGGTTTGCATTTGGAAATGGAAGTATAGCTGGCTAAATCCTCAGAGCTTGAAGAACTTTGCCTGTGTGTGTTTGTGCATGTGCCTCTTGCTTCCAGTGCCCTGACAGCGTCATCTTTATTATTCACAGAAACATTTAAGAAATATGTGCACAGTGTCCTTCTCGGCACAACAGACTTTCACGTTAAGTATCCTCTCTGTTCTTTGGAAGGGGCTTATATAGTGGGGTAGGGGAAACAGTGGGTCACTGAAGAAAGCCACCCCTCTCCACCTCCTCCCTTCCCTCTCCTCCATCAGACTAGCTGACACTTACTGAGTATTCGCTAGTTATCATGTGCTGTGCTAAGCTCTTTATGTCCATTTACTTATTTAATTCTTAGGACAACCCGATGAGGTAGATACTCTTGTTACCTTTACTTTATAGATGGGGAAATGGAGGAACCCGAATAAAGTAAATATTGTCTACAGCCACATAGTGAGTAGCACAGCTGGGATTCAAACCAGCGATTTAGTTCCAGAGCCCTGTGTTCCTAACCATGGTACCCTGAAGTCCTGTCTGTCAGTACAGCAGACACAAGTATTAAGGTGAAATCACGATGGGATGTGGAAAAGCACTCAGAAATGAATGAACCCCACAACAATGGAAGAATGGAAAAAAGATGAGACAAAGATGAACAGGGAGCCCCGTCTAGCTTGGGAGACAAAAGCAAACATTAGTAGAAAAAAGGGCTGGATACACAAGAAATCAAAGGGTGATCTGAACCAGTGACCAGGGGCAATTGGTCAAGAAGGATTGAAGAGAAGGTGGCATCTGAGCTGGGTGTGAAGGATGAACACAAACCCTGAAGGGGTTAGGGTGTAGGCATGGCTGGGGGGAATCTGTGTTGATCAGAAGGGAAAGGTGAGTTCAGAGGTGTGCAGGGGAGGGAGGGAAGCTCAGAGCTGCGTGTGAAGTGAGGTGGCCAGTTCCTGAAGAGCTGCCTCATGTGCCCAGCACCCTGTGTTCCAGTCCGGAAACTTGTGGAGCCACTGTAAGGTGTTTTAGACCATCCTTCTTATGGCAGAGTGGGGTCAGAGGCAGAAAGAAAGGAAGAGACTGGAGGCAGGGGGACCAGGGGTGAAAGCTCTGAGCCCCCAAGCACACCCTCTGATTGAGGGGATGGGGGAAAAAGGTCAGACTGCAGCGTTTTTTTATGGAGCTAGAATTTGCTCAACACTGCACACTGGAGGTAGGCGAGAGAGTGGGAATAACAACACCCAGACTCCCGACTTGGGAGGTGGTGATGCCATTAATCAAATGCAGGCGCCGCAGGGGTGGGGCAGAGCGGGCCTCCGTGCAGCTGGTGAGAGCAGAGAGGGGAGATCAGGACTTCACTCCTGGTCTTGGTGAGTTTCGATGCCTGAGAAACCTTCAGGTCGGGGACATATCTAGCTTCTGGAGGGCCCTGAAGCATTTACAATTTCGAGCCCCTCTTTAAGAAAACTACTAGAAAATTGCAAATACCAAGGGACGCCTGGGTGGCTCAGTCAGTTACACATCTGACTCGATTTCAGCTCAGGTCATTTCTCATGGAGAAATTGTGAGATGAAGCCCCGAATGGGGCTCAGCGCTGGGCGTGGAGCCTGCTTAAGATTCTCTCTCTCTCCCTCCTTCTCCTCAAAAAAGAAAGGAAAGAAAATTATAAATATCAGGTTAGATGCAAGACCTTGGGCGGGGCCCCTGTGAGGGGGGTCCTGGAGCTTAAGCCTGCTCCTGCTTCATGGTAGATGTCTGAGTCTCCTTCCCTGTCTACATCTTCCTGGAGGTCCAGATGTCCCCAGGCTCTTCTCTCTGAGCCAAAGGCTGGTTGTCATCCTGTTAAGACTGTTAGAGCTGGGGCGCCTGGGTGGCGCAGTCGGTTAAGCGTCCGACTTCAGCCAGGTCACGATCTCGCGGTCCGTGAGTTCGAGCCCCGCGTCGGGCTCTGGGCTGATGGCTCAGAGCCTGGAGCCTGTTTCCGATTCTGTGTCTCCCTCTCTCTCTGCCCCTCCCCTGTTCATGCTCTGTCTCTCTCTGTCCCAAAAATAAATAAACGTTGAAAAAAAAAAATTAAAAAAAAAAAAAAGACTGTTAGAGCTAATTAAAGTTAATCCAGGGGTTACCTTAATGTGGTGTTCATGCTTTCAGACTTTTCTGCAGAAAAGATACCCTGCTTCCACTGTTTTCTTAACACACAAGAGAAACAGAAAAAAAAAAAAAAAAAAACTACAAAGGGCTTTCATGGGGTGAGGGGTTTGGTATATTAGCCCTCTCCGTGACCAAAAGAGGATAACAATATGAAAGTATATTCTACTTGGATTATCAACAGGAAATGGTAGCCATGTAGACAATGAACTATTTTTTTTTTAATATTTTAAGGTTTATTTATTTTTGAGAGAGAGACAGCAGGAGTGGGGGAGGGGCAGAGAGAGAGAGGGAGAGAGAGAATCCCAAGCGGGCTCTGCATTGTCAGCTCAGAGCCCGACTTGGTCTCGAACCCACAAAACCCTGAAATCATGACCTGAGCTGAAACCAAGAGTTGGACCCTCAGCTGACTGAGCCAGCCAGGCGCCCCTAGACAACGAACTGCTAACACTTCCAGCTTTTCCTGTGAAGAAAGAGTTTCAGGGAGCTGTTTTACCTATAGCCTCTTACCAAGAATGAAACCTTTTCAACCAAATTTATGTGGTTTCCTAATAGGGATTAAAAGTGGTTTTATAATAGCCGGGAAACGTAAGGCAAAAGACAGCACATTTAGATAATTCTCCCGATACAACTTACAAAATGAGTTTTGTAGCAGGAAGATGGGCGTGGAGAACAGGACCCTAGAATCATTGTTTAGTCTGTGTCTTTGATCATTCTGGCTGGAAAGCCTCTCCTTGCAGGGAGGTGGTTGCCGACACTGCCAAGGACAAGGTTATATTTGGGCAAAATGTTGTCCTCCCTCCTCCTCCTGCGCTTGGCCGTGGAACCCCTACTGAAGTCCTCATCCTCAGTGCGGCCACCCGCCCACCCCTAAGCCTCAGTGTTCCAGAATTCCACCCCCACTTCCTTTTTCTGTCAGTCTCTGCCTGTGAATGATCTCAGCTAGATGTTGGGCTCTTATCTGATTAAAACACTCACACATGGTATAAATAGCTAACAATTCTATCTCCCAAAGGGTATTTGCATTTTAGAGGGGAGTTTGCTAACTAAGGGTAGTGCTGGAGGTGATGATGAAGGATTTGGGAGCAGCCTGTCATTTATTTCCAAACTGTGGAGTGAATGGGGTTTGGATGCCACTGAGTCTCCGAGTTTGGGTTTGTGTTTTGATCATAGAAGGAGAATATTTTTTACCTCATTTTTCTTCTTTTCCAAGAAGGCGAGTTTTCTGGGTATGGTTATCTAGAGCAAATTTCAGATGTTTAATTAGGGAGGGCATGAGATTTTTGAAAGGGGACCCTCTCTGCTGTGACTTGCCACCAGCAGGCCACCCAGTTCCTCTCCTAAGCTCCCAGAAAGATGAGCTTGGGAACCCAGCACCTGGCTTTGGAAAGACAGCTCCTGCTCTTGTGAACTGAAAATATCTGCAATCTGCAACTGCATCAAGGGCCTCAAATGCTGGGGCCTTATAAAGAGAGAGCACGAAGATGTTACTTTCCCATTAAATGCATGGCCTGCTCGTGCTCTGAGTCTGTGTTTAGAACTGAGTGCTGCATCTTAAGAAGGACACATCAGGGCAGGAGAAAATCCAGAGAGGGGCTATTAAAAGGACCAGTGTGCATTTATAGCAAAGTTGGTAGGTAGGAGCCCCTTCTATGTGTGTTCTCTCCCAGAGTCTTAAGTCAGACCAGATCATCCTACTTTTATAACTCTGGCTGGGGGGTCGGGTGGGATGAGGACTGAAAAGAGGCAGAGCCCTGAACGTTTTAGCCAGTCCTGGAAAGTGGTCATCGTTGTCTTATTTTTGGTTTCTCTTTTCTACTAACTGGACTAGGATTTCACCAGATCTTTTTGCCAAATTGATAAATGCAGGTGCATTGATGATTTCTGGGGACTTTGATACAAGAGAGTTCATGCTGAATTTCCGTTTTCACTTTTCACCCTTAGAATTCAGCCACCTTTTCGAATGGGCTGTTGTGGTTTGGAAGGATGCAGGCTGCCGCCCAGATCATACTCTTGTGACCGGTGTTGTAAAACAAGCGGAAACTCTGATAGTTTCTGCAGATGCGTGTTTATCAAAAAAGCTGGGCACCGTCCAAAGGAAAGCAGGCAGTAATGCTCTTAATTTTGAAAACAACCTCTAGCTACACCAGAACATTAAAAACCTTTTTGATTTCTTATAATGTCTAACCACCCTCTGTTGAAAAAGAGAAATGTGAAGAAAAACGTTGAGGATAAGCTTTAAGGCTGCTTAAGTTGTCTGAGCTGCAACCCCAGACATGTAGGACTTGGCTGGACACAGACAATTAGAGAATTCTGGAGAAAGCCACACAGTCTTGAAACAAGAGAGTTCATCGTGTAAGAATTCCTTCTATTGGGAAATGAATTTTAAAAAACCCTTAAAGCTATTTTTGTTTTTCTTATTAAAAAATGTTGTTTTGCTATCCTGTCTTTGGCCACCTTCTAGCATGTGTGTGTGTTTATGTGTGTGTGTTCATAAGCTGCTATGAACCTTTGTTCCAGGCCACATACCCACCCTCTGAGTCTGTGAACAACAGGATTAGTGATTGGAAAGACTGTTGAAGGAACGCAGAGAATTGCCACACTAGGTTTTGGGAGAGTACTTAGGCCATTTGTTTCCAACATACACAAAATGTATGAGCCTCTAATGCCGAACTCTGAGTTTGGGTTAGGTCTTTTTATCACAAAAGTAAAAGGGGGAGTTGATGCCAATCTTTCTTTGACTTCCTATCTACCCTCTTATGTGTGGTTGGATGATCTGTGTCACAAAATCATGATTCTAAGATTGGTCCTCCTCCTCCCTCTCTTTCCCCCTTGACCTTCCAGGGACATTGTGGCTGTCTTTCTCCACCACCCACTCACTGTGTGTTTGGGATTATATAAACTAATTTTGATAATAGCCCTAAAGATTAATCTGGTTGCTTAAATCCATAAGCAAATATAGATGGCTTTGGATTGTCCAACGTGACAGCCTGCCCCATCACCTCTCTCCAGTACTATTTTGGAAGTAATAGGAAGTAATCTGATCTAGAAGAGTTGTGTGCCCTGAGTTTCAGCTGGATTATTAGCAGTCAGGGAACCTTCTTTTAGAGGGTGTTGTCACTATACTAGGTAAGAGAGAGACTAAGAGCTCATTTGGGAGGGGGTTAGGGAGGTTGGTTTAGAAGGAGGCAGTGCTGACTAAGAGTGTACTCCCTGAATCACACTTCTCCTCCTTTATGGATTTTACCAAGTCTCTTGGATTGGAAACTGAAATATTTTGGCAGCTCGGCTTGGGACTCTGCCTGCGTGATTCAGATGGAAACCGAGGCCAGGAGTGCTGGAAGTGCACTCGAGGTTAAAATGGGCCTTCAAGCTCTCATCACATAATTGGTGACAGGCTTTTTCCATTTGTCTGTCTGCCAGGACCAATGATCAGCCCTTAGCTGATACCCTAAGGGGAGCACATTGAAACCATGAAGGTGGGGGCGATTCCTACCTTTACGGGCTTCTGCTTCATTTAGTGACGTGGGACTCATATGCGGAGGTGTGTGTATGTCCCGTCTTGTCACACCCTGTGTGGCTTTTCTCTGTGATGCATCCCCTCACCCCTGCCCTGTGGCTCCGCCATCTGCTCAGGCCCTGTGTTAGCTGTTCTCATCTGTGACTCACCCACAGAGGGCCAACCACATTCAAAGGAGAAGTGGAGCTTGTCAGGGTGGGCACTGTGGTGTAGCCTTTTTCCCATCCGGGACGTTTTTAGGTGAGCAGCACACCTTGGCCAAGCAGACTGGCCTCTGCCTCACAGTCTGAGAAACTCCTTGGGGCTTTTGCAAAGAGGATTGTGGGGATTTAGCAGGGCTTTGTCATGTTGGCAGAGGTTAGACTGGGCCGGTACCACACCTAGGCAGAGCAAAGCCCTCTCTAATTATGAGGTTAGAAAGTGTTTTCTGTGATATAACAGAGATGCTCCAAATCTGGAGTATTCCTGACCATTCAGGACTTTACACTTCATCCTGATGAGCTGTGAATCAGCAAAGCACAGAGACAGGGAAAGTGAATTCCCAGGAAGAAACCCTGGTGGCTGAGCCCAGCACACCCTGGAAAATAGTCTAAGGACAAAGAGGTGGGCCCTGCGGATGGAGTGCTGAGAGAGTGATGGAAGTTGTCAGAGGAGTGGAGGACAGCTGTGGAATGAGTGGGTGGCGTGAAATCCTCTGTGGAGGGCCTCAGCTAAGTGCGTTTGCTGTGTGTTCCCTAAGTTACCCAGATGTGTGGCACCTCAGGCAGCTTGGGCAGACCCCCCCCCCCAACACCCATCCCCCAAGCAGATGTATTCTAGAGTAAGTGCCCCCATGCAGGCCTCTTTTCCTGTTCAGAGGTGGTAGAAATACATCTTGTCTTCTTTCTGTTCAGCCATCTGAGAAATGGGTACAGATCAGGCTTGGCACAGGTGGAGTTTCCAACAGGCTTGTGCTGTTAGCTTTCCCATTGGCAGAGCAATTGAGGTCCAAGTTACTATGATAAAACAGAAAAATTTACACTGGAAATTAGGCAGTGGCCATAGTCATCCTTCTGCAACACAACAGCCTGTGACCAGAGTGGACAGACCTTGGCCAGCTTGCTTAATGAGCTACCCTTTCCTCTTGTGGAAAGGAAGATTTGCATTAGATTATCTCTTCCAGGTCAGAAATTCGTTGGTTTTGAAATAGGTGGTTGGAATATACAGAGATCATTAAGGAACTATAAAGCACAGTTCAGCTGGAGTATGAGGTAGAAATATATGAAAAGTTAAGTAACTAGGTAATACTAGTCTTGATCTTAGCTCAGGATGACTTTAGAAGGTATAAGTCAGCTTAGGTGAATTGCTGTCGGTACTCAGGATCTGGAAAAAGATGTGTGATCGTGGTCGTAGTAGTGTTGGTTTGCACCGTGGATACAGATGGGGAGGGTGTGTAGTGATTATTAGTAGCACCCACGTTGCTCAGGGCTCTGTCCTTGGTGAGCATCTTCTTAAGTGATGTCACTCACTTTGATTGTTTCAACTACCACCTGCTGGTTTGTGGTCTCCTACCGTATCTGCATCTGAAGCTCAGTTCTCATCCTCATGTACCTATGGCCATGTGACATTTTCTGCTTAAAGCCCTTCAATGGCTTCCCATTTAGCTCAGGCTAAAACAAAAATCCTTAATACATCTATCAGTGTATCTGCACTCTGTTTACCCTACCAGGTTCAGCATATGCTATTCTCCCCTGGACCATTGTGCTGAAACTGCATGGGCTACGTTTCAGCTCCCCAAAAGGGTGAGCTCTTTTGTGCCCCAGAACCTTTGCACATATACCCCCAACTCATACTTATTCAGTCATTCTTTTATTTTATTTTGTTATTTTATTTTTATTTATTTTTTACAGTAGGCTTCATGCCCAGTGTGGAGTCCAACGTGGGGCTTGAACTCTCGACCCTGAGATCCTGACCTGAACTGAGATCGAGAGTCAGAGGCTCATGGGGCACTTTGGTGGTGCAGTTGGTTAAGCGTCCGACTCTTGATCTCTGCTCAGGTTATGATCTCACAGTTCTTGGGTTCGAGCCCCACATTGAGCTCTGTGCTGATGGCGTGGAGCCTGCTTGGGATTTGTCTCTCCTCTCTGCTCCTCCCCTGCTTGTGCTCTCTCTCAAAATAAATAAATACACTTAAAAAAAAAAAAAAAAGGAGTCGGAAACTTAACTGACTGAGCCACCCAGGCACCCCTAATTTAGTCATTCTTTATTCGAATTCACTCTTCTTTCTAGCCACAGCTTAAGAGTATCTTCCACAGAGAAGGCTTTTTTGACCCCAGATTGGTTAAACATCTTCTTTTCTTCTAGTCTAATTCTGTGGCTAGTTGCTTTCTGGATGATTCCATTGTGAGCTCTAGGTATGCTTGTAGAAATCCTGGGCAGTTAACAGGTCTCCCTGACCTCCTTTTTTTCCAGCCTATTTGGTGGCATTATATGATGATCCCTTGTAATGTTATCACTTGACACAGTACCCTGGCATTAGCTTTATATAAATGAATGGCATTAATAGAATGTCTACAGATAAATGCCCTCCTGGGAAAAGATGTTTCTGTCATGATTGGACTTGGTGTCCTTGATATTTTGGTGACCTGCACATTGAACCTCATGGTAGATGACCATTGCCCATCTAGCAGATAGATTTCTAACAGCATGATTCAGATTCTAGTGACTTTTTTTCTATGCATACATTTCCTTAGAACACAATTTCCTATTTGTAAAGTGGTAGTCACCATATCTCACTAGCTTCTTATAGGTTTTTACTTATTTATGATTTAAAGTGAATGGAAACAGGGCACCTGGCTGGTGCAGTTGGTAGAACATGCGACTCTCAATCTCAGGGTCATGGTTTCAAACCCCATGTTGGGTGTGGAGCCTACTTAACAAAAGTTAAAGTGAACAGAAACATGAAACTTAATGTGGAATATTGTTGGGCTTCTAGAATATACTATTCTAAAATGTAATAATTATATATTTTTAAATGCAAAAAAATTGGTTACCATGTATAATAATCCATTGGTTACCATGGATTTTTGCTAAGCGTGTCCTAGTTCTTTTCCAGAAGTCATACAAAAGAAGGTATGAAAAGAACAGGAAAGAACTACCACTTGATATGTAGAAAGAAAAGACATTATGGTATTAGGTGCACAACTGGGAAGAAGGAACATAGATAATTAATCAACCTTGACCAGGGACATAGTTGTAAATATATTTACATATGTAATATGATTTTATATAATTATGATTATATAAAAGTGTGATGATAGGATGAATATACTGAACTCTCGAGGTGAATGTTTTCTTGTTGCAGAAGGAGGTCTCTGCATTTGAGAACTAATTTTTCTGAGAAGATTAGTATAGGGTTTCTTAGTCTCAGCACTAAACATTTTGGGTGGATAAATCTTTGTTGTAGGGACTGACTTGGGCATTGTAGGATATTTAGCAGAGTCCCTGGCCTCTACCCACTAGATACCAGTATCAACCCCCTTTCTTCCACAAAACAGAACTAAAATCGTCTCCAGATATTGCCAGGTGCTCCCCAGAAGAGGGTAAGATTGCTCCCGTTTGAAAACCACTAGTTTAGACTATCTGATGCTTTGGGTTCAGTCTGTAGTTCGAAGGGTAAGTGCTGCAGACATGGCCGAGACAGGCGGCAGCGGGCGCCTGGGCGCCCGTCAGCATCAGAGTTCCGCCCCAGGAGATGGTGGGCACACCCCAGCTTCTGCTGAGACTCAGGCCAGCAGCACTTCACCTGCCTTGGGCATTTCATTTTGGATGTTTCTGAAGTAAATGAAGTCTGGCTCATTGTTGTTGTTTTGTTTTGTTTTGTTTTGTTTGTTTAATTTAATTTTGAAGCAACAGTCCAGTTTTTAATTATTTTTTATTTTATTATTATTTTTTTTAATATTTATTTATTTTTAGACACACACACACACACACACACACACACACACACACACACACAGAGTGTGAGTCGGGGAGGGGCAGAGAGAGAGGGAGACACAGAATCCAAAACAGGCTCCAGGTTCTGAGCTGTCAGCACAGAGCCCAATGCAGGGCTTGAACTCAGGAATGGCAAGATCATGACCTAGGCCAAAGTTGGACACTTAGCCGACTGAGCCACCCAGGTGGTCATTTTTTAGTTAAAAATAATCACGTGGTTATTTTTAGTTTTTTTAAAGGAACTCTGTGTCAGAAAGGGAATAAAGACCAAACATATAACGAAATATATATTTATTTAATTTTTTAAAAGTTTATTTATTTATTTTTGAGAGAGAGAGACAGAGCGAGCATGAGCAGGGGAGGGACAGAGAGAGGGAGAGACAGAATCCCAAGCAGGTTCTGCGCTGTCAGTGCAGAGCCCGACACAGGGCTAGAACTCACGAACGGTGAGATCATGACCTGAGCTGAAACCAAGAGTCGGACACTTAACTGACTGAGCCACCCAGGTGCCCCGCAAATATATATTTCTTTTTTTTTTTTAACGTTTATTTATTTTTGAGACAGAGAGAGACAGAGCATGAACGGGGGAGGGGCAGAGAGAGAGGGAGACACAGAATCTGAAGCAGGCTCCAGACTCTGAGCCATCAGCCCAGAGCCCGACATGGGGCTCGATCTCATGGGACCACGAGATCGTGACCTGAGCTGAAGTCGGACGCCCAACCGACTGAGCCACCCAGGCGCCCCACAAATATATATTTCTTATTATAATTTGTGATATCACAGTTCACCTCCTGGGCTTTGAACAAGGATCTCTTCTAAGAAAACATTCCTAAAGGTCAAAGGGTCTTGGCATATTACTGGAATCTTGTTCAGTCATTAGTAACCATCCAGTCCATCAGCACGTCCTATGAAAATGCCCCCGGGGCAAGGCCACTCAGGTTTGCAGGCTTCTATTCTTGTCAGGTTCCAAGAGCAGGAGTGGTGTCAGCAATATATGGCTTTGCCCTTTCCAGCATCTGAACTGAAGAACGGTCCGAGGGAAGAGATGCACAGGGCAAGGTTGTGGGGAAGGGCAAACTGTGGGGAAGGTGCCACGGAGCTTCCACGCTCTCTCTGAGCCCACCACTCTCCACCCCTCTCACATGCCACCAGCCCGGAAGCTCCCTTAATTCTACTTTTAGAGCCAGTGCAAACCTCCCTTTGCAGGGAGCTAGGTGATCCCCGTCAACTCCTGTGAGCATTTGATTGCCTCCCTCCTTGGTTCCCGAGTGCTGGTCCTCAGACCATGACAAAGCTTTTTCTGATCTGTGTGGAAATGAGGAGAATAAGGAAAATGTAGTGAGCTCTTACAAATTTAAAATCTTTTTAAAGGGGTGCTTGGGCGACTCAGTTGGTTAAGTGACTCAATTTCGGCTCAGGTCATGGTCTCACAGTTCATAGGTTCAAGTCCTGTGTCTGGCTCTGTGTTGACAGCACGGAGCCTGCTTGGGATTCTCTCTCTCTCCCTCTCTCTCTGCCCTGCTCCTGTTCATGCTCGCTCTCTCTCTCTCTCTCTCTCTCTCTGTCTCAAAAATAAACATTAAAAAAATAAAAGCTTTTTTAAAAAAAAGTTCTAAGATTGTCATTTCTGGTTTCAAGTGTGTTTACGTGTATGTTTTCAATAACCCTTCTTTATGAAATGTTGGTAGTGATTAATGTTATTTGGTTTTGTTTTTTTTTTTGTATTTTTGTATTGTTACTTGACACAACAAATATTGGGAACCTATGACAGTGCCCTGATAAAAAGTTGACAATATATGTGAAACTTCTTCGACAAAGCTGTGAATTAAGGATACCAAAAAAGTATCTTCTCGTATTGCAGCTTGTTGGTATTAAGGTATATTGCTGAAAGTAATATGCTTTTTTTTTCCCTTTGAGGTAAAAGCATTATGTATTTTTGACATAAGCAAATTCCGTGTATCATCCATCTAGTTCTAACTGCAGTGAGAGAAAACATTTAATAAACTGTTTTTTTAAACAAACTGCTTTAATCATTTTCACCACCTCTAAATGATCACAAAGGGACCATTAGATTTCTATACTGAGCCAAGAATATATTTAGCTCAAACAGAACTCTCCCTTCTTATGTTGTTAGAAAGAAAAACACTTACTAAAATCTTTTCACCAGCATTCATTTGGGTGCAGTACAAATGGTGACTTTAGAGGTTCTCTCTTCCACCGCCATATTTTATAGCTACTCAGAGGGCACCAACATCTGGCTTTTAATCCAGTTGAGTGATTTGGGAACTGCTTCCTCTCCCCCCCCCCCCCCCCCAGTCTGTCCTGAATAGTGGGAAGGAGGGCACAGGTACTTGAAATGGTACCACTGGAAAGGATTCCTAGTGAAGTTATGCTGTTCCTCATAGTCCCTGCCTTCCTCCATGGTATTTGTCAGTTCTGGTTGCTTCTTTCCACGATAGCCATTTGTATCTCCCCAGGTTGGGTAGTACCTGGTTAAAATAATAGACGCTCTTTGCATGTCAATTATATACCTTTTCCTAGGAATGCATATTTTTTTTAATTTCCACATCTAATCTCCCAAACGTTTCTGTGAGGTAGGTTGAAGGCAAGTGTTACTCTGCTTATGGCGCAAACATGGCAGCTAGATAGTGGTGACATCGTTTCTCAGGTAACATAACAAGATTATACTAGCTAGGTGGTTGGCCCAAGAATTAGGAATTTGGAGTCTCACATTTGGCCCACAGGGGTAAAATTACTGTACTGTCATTTTCCCGGGAATTTGGTAGGAAATTGAAGTATTAGCAGTTATTGAAGTTATTGAAGTATTAGCGCCTCCAGACCTGCTGCATCGGAGGCAGCCGTGGGACAGCGAGGCTGTGGCAGCCCCTCAGTCCTGGAGGAGGGCCAACACAGGTCTCCCTCCCAGCTCCAGCAGCCTAGAGAGCATAGAAGAGGGCCGGGCAGTCTGTGTTGTAACAGCTCTCTGAGTGATTCTGACACAACGGAGTTTGAGACCCACACGTGTAGGCGCCTTTCACATGCACCTCATCTCTGAAGCTTATCTGGAGAGTTCTTGAGAGGTTGTCTTTCCTCAACTCTTCCTGCAACCAAATGGCAGTAGCTTAATGCTGTCTGAGGAAATTGGAAACGGTGGTCTTTCTGTCTGACCAGGAAGAGAACCCAGGATTGGGAGCATCTAGCCCAGCAACTGTTCAATAAAAATATAATGCCAGTCACATATGGAATTTTACACTAAAAAAACAGTAAAAAGAAACAGATGAAATTAATTTTAATAGTATGCTTTATTTAACCCAGTATATTCAAAGTCTTATCCAACATGTATTAGTAAAAACTTATGAATAGGATACTTTACGTTTTTTCTCATACAAAGCCTTTGAGATCCAGTGTGTATTTTATATGTAGAGCTTATCTCAGTTTGATTAGTCGAATGTCAAATACTCAGTAGCCCCATGTGGCCAATGGCTGTCATACTGGCCAACACAGGGCTAGCCTGTTTCTTCTGCCACTCATGGTATTGAAGTTACTTGCTCCCCACTGGATTGTGTGTTCCTCACCTCTCAGTCCTGCACAGTGCCCTGTGGTTAGCAAATGCCTGCTGAGTGATTAATTGAGCAGACAGGGGAATTAATGCATGAATCAGCTCATTCACAAATGGATTAATGAGTAAATACAGAGAGCGTTCCATTGACTACTTTCACGAATGTTCCTAAGAAGTTCTCTTATGTAATAAATGCTGGGTCACTCAGAATGTGACAAAATTAGTGTCATAGTAGAAGGTTGAAGGAAGCCCAGCTAGCCACAGTGGTAATATGTATCACTGAATTACAGAAAATCTGAGCCGAAAAGAACTTGACCATCAGACAGTTTGGTGTCCTAATTTGATGAGCCTGTGTCCCCAAGACAAGTAGAGACTTGGAGGTGGCATGTCAGGTCTGGGGAGCTGGATCTGCTGACCCTTTTGGTTGATTTAAATCTATTGCAATAAACCCAGAAGTCCTATGTTTGCCCTGAAATCAGTGAACACACATTGTAGTATATGCTGCAGTTATTTCAAAATGAGATGTTGGGGAAGTGTTAACATAGTCTCCATTTAAAAATGCTGCCAAACAAAACTTGTTTGAGATTTTTTGTTTATTTTACTACCTTCAGGTCTTAAATCAGCATTGAAGGCTCATGAAAGTTGTCATGAATCTAATGTACACATCTGAGTAAGAGATTCTGTTTAAAAGGGGAAAATAATAGTGTGTTGAACCTATAATATTGGGTAAGGGGTATTTTTTTCATTACTGGCCTAATTGCAGTGAGTTGTGGAGGATACATATGGAGGATGTAACTTTGGCATCTTATTCCTCTAATGGCGGGAGAAAGGAAATCCTTACACATGCAGTTGCCTTTCTCTAAAGAGATTGCTTCATTGCTTTCAGTTAGCAACCGTAGGGTCACAAAAATGAACTCGAATGAGAGCTTTTAACTCAGCTGGCAAACAAGGTGTTTGAGAAGGGATTCCAGGCAACAAAACCCTAGGGTTGGTTTTGTTCTGTGTTCTCTTTGGGAAACTATCCTGCTAATAAGCAGGTGTTTCAGTCTGTGATCATACTGTTAAAAGTATTTGAGAGACGTGTGAAACTTGTCCTGCTCTGTAGGTTCTTTCTCATTGGCTCGAAATTGAAAGGCATTTCATTCTGACAGGGGCCCAGGGGAAAAGAAGAGAGGAAGGTGAGTGAAGGGTAATTCTGGTGGAAGAATCTACGCACAAATTTGTGTTTTTCCCCAAAGTCCAGGTAAATAGAAATGATCAGTCACTAATGAGTCAAAGCCTGCCATGGCATCTTGATAAGGCCAAGGGTGTGTGTTCCATCCTGTGGAGAATAGTAAGCATTTTGGCCTCATCCTTATGCCACCCCTTGCTTTCAGCCAAGGGCAATCATCTGTGTCATACCTGCGCAGAGACATATCCGGGAACCCATCCACATTTCCTTGTTATGAATCTGTGTTTAAACATCGTGGGTGTTCTTGTCTCTTTTAAATTAATAAATGAGGATCTGTGATTCTCAGACATAGATGGATGAACGCCTCTAAGAGGTCTCACCTGGGTGCTGCGCAGGCCCACGGGTCTCAGCTCAAGATTCCAATTGAGCAGTTTGGGGTGTTTTCTGGAATCTGCATCATACAGAGGTGAGCAGGCATTTGACAGGTTAAGATCAGGAGGTGGTAAGGGAATATTCCAGATTAACGGGTAGCATTTCTGGAGGCATGGGGAGGCATTGCAGACAATCAGTGGTCTGTAAGACCTTGGGCAGGCAGTGGTGAGGAGGGCAGGGAAACCACAAGGGCCTCTGCGCCTTGTTGCCCTACAGGCTGGGGGTGGGGGGAGTGGGGGGGAGCAAGGGTTGTCTCTGGGGCTCATCACAGTTCAGCACGTGGAGAGACTGCCCTGCCTCAGGAGGCAGATCTCCAGGTTATACTGCCTGTTTCTAGTGTCTTTCCTGTGGGGAATTAGAGCGAGAGGAAAGTCTTTGCTCTTACATTTTCCCTTTCCCTCCCTCTGTTCCAAACTTTGAATGATTAGGAGGTTTCACCTCTGTGTGAACAATTAAACAAAAGAAAAGAGGTTTTAGTAGTGGGGGTTTTAGTAGTGGGGGTTTGGTTCTTTGCCCAAATTGCCACTGAATCACTTAATCATCTAAGGAAGAAGAATGTGTGTTCAGCTTGAGTTTAAATCTTTATCTGACAAGCTGCTTGCTTGGAGAGCATTTTTTAAAAAAAAAAAATTTTTTTTACATTTATTTTTGAGAAACAGAGTGAGACAAAGTGTGAGTGGGGGAGGGGCAGAGAGAGAGGAAGACACAGAATCCGAAGCAGGCTCCAGGCTCTGAGCTGTCAGCACAGAGCCTGATGCGGGGCTCGAACCCACAGACTGTGAGATCATGACCTGAGCCGAAGTTGGACACTCAACCGACTGAGCCACCCACGTGCCCCGAGAGCAGTTTTAAACAGACTTTGATTTTATGTTTATGCTCAAGGAAAGTACAAATGACCCCTTATTACCCTGTTTAAAGTGGTTTTGCCACGTACCAACTCTGTGACCTTGAACTAGTTCTGTGACCTTGGACTAACTCCTTAACTTTCGTGCCTCAGTTTCCTCCTCTGTAAAATAAGAGTACCTGTCTCAGGGTTGATGGAGGAATAACTATCCTGTGTATCACAGTGGTGGGCCCAGAGTAAGCCCTCGCTGAGCAGAGCCGTGCTGGAGCCTGAGGCAATAAAGTTCATTTATACCGAACCCATTTTCATTTCAAGTTTTATTTATCGTGGCGTGTTTTTTTTTTTTTTTTTTTTGGTATTATTTTTGATTTTTTGAGAATTTCATTGAATTTTATCTATATTAATTACTGAGTTTTGGTGCTTTCTTAAATTCTATTCCTGAATTGGATACCTCACTAACGTCCCCACAAGTTGTGCCCCTGGAGGAACATGTTATATGCATTAGCTACTTTGTGGATATGAATTTTTAAAAATTTCCCAAATAGTAAATAAATGGCTTTAAAAAAGTTTTGGAATATGTTTAAAGTAACACATGCTTGAGAGAAGTTTTGAATATATTGATAAGTAGAAAGAAAGGAAAATAAAAGCATTAGTTCCATAGTTCAGACACAACTGCTATTAACATTAAACTTCAGTGGCTCCCCTAAGGAGATTTCTGTTCAAAAGGGAGATGAAATTATGTTTGAAATAAAACTTAAATAAAAATTTTGATCTATTTAGTTACCAGATTTAAGATTGATTTTGAAACAAAGCTCCAAAGCATAGTAACTAATGCAAACTTAAGGTAAGTTATTAACTTTATAGGAACACCAGTTTCTATGAACAAAAACACCTAATATAGTGCTACTATTATAAGGGTTAAATCGAACCAGTCAGTTGGTTGAGTGTCCAACTCCTGATTTCGGCTCAGGTCATGATTCCAGGGTTGTGGGATCGAGCCCCGCCTCTGGCTCTGTGCTGAGCGTGGAGCCTGCTTGGGGTTCTCTCCCCCCCACCCCTGCTGCCCCTCTCCACTACTCTCTCTCTAAAATAACATAACATAACATAACATAACATAACATAACATAACATAACATAACATAACATAAAATATTGATCTGAATTAAATGAGAATGTATGTTGGGGGCCTAGTACCTACTAGGGACTCGGGTAATGTTTTCCTCGCCCACCTCTGCCATCCTCCAGGTTACTCATTCTCTTCCCTTTCCTCATCTCTTTGTGTTGAAATTCTTGTGTGACAGTTACATAATAATAATAATAAGTATTGGCTTATAGATTTTGGTCTTGGCAAAGCATAAATGGAAGTGTGTGCCTGGAGAGTTCCTAAGTGCTCTGTGTGACATGGAAGCCTTGTTTGTTTTGTGTTTAACCTATTTTTGAATCAACAGAGGGACTTCAAGACCTGGGCTCTTTTTATGAAAGGGCCAGTGGAAGAATATTCACAGCCACTAGTGTTCCAGTATTCAGAACCTGATTAAACATCACTTTCTTTCTTTTAACCATATTCTTCCCCTTGTTTGAGTTTTTCCCCTTGTTTGAGAGGGGGCAGCTGAAATAAAATAAAACCACCAAAATGTAGCAGAAGTAACAGGACTATTCAAACAACTTTAGTAAAGGAGCAAAGGTGGCTACAGCTCTGCCACCATTCCTGTCATCATCCCTGTTGCCACCACCGCCACCATCAGTTTCTAAGTGTGTGTGTTTTGATTTGGCAGGTGCAGAGGAGGCAAACCTTGGTGTCTTCCTTGGCATGTGACCCTTCCCATGCACTGTGTTTGTATCTCCTGCCCTGGTCCCTTTATTTGTAGCTTATCTATGAAGAAATTCATTTAAATTAGTTCCATATTTTTGCAAGCACGCATGGGGGAAAGTTTGACGTGTCAGGATGTGTTGTCCAGGAATAACGTTTGAGTCCCCTAAAACTGGCTTTGTTTTCTATTCCTTGGCAGTCTCTTGATTTCACATAGGAAATCAATCACAATGAGCTTGGAAGAAGTGGAAAACCATCCTTTAGGCAGCAGGATGAGAAGGGATACATCATCTTTGCTGCTGATGAGTTTATCTTATGCAGGGCACGTAATCTGCTTTTTAAAGGTGGGGATTTCCCAATTATTGTTAGGGAACCGGTATTATTGTAAATGGCCACTGTCTTTTAAACGCAAGCTAAATTAGGCCAGAAGCAGTAGGGGGTACTCCATAACTCACTTTGCCAAATTTCCTCCTGGTGGACTTTCCCCTTGCAGCTGGGGGGTGTTTTCCTTTTTGCAGAAGTAGGTGTCCTGCTTTTGCCTGGAGGCCTGTCCTCTCTCCTGCCCCCAGGATAGGTGGCTGATGGCCATGAACTATGACACCAGGGAGTAATCAGAGCCCTGTGCCCTCTGCCAGCTAGCCCCATCCCCATCATCTATAAATCAAGGTGGTCGACCAGTTTTGTTTTGTTTTTTTTTAACATTTGCTTATTTATTTTGAGAGAGCGTGGGTGTGCTTGTGTGCGTGGGGGAGGGGCAGAGAGAGGGAGCGAGAATCCCAAGAAGGCTCCTTGAGGTCAGGCAGAGCCCAACATGGGGCTTGATCGCACGAACCATGAGCTCATGATCTGAGCTGAAATCAAGAGTTGGGTGCTTAACCGACCAAGCCACCCAGGTGCCCCGGTCCACCAGTTTTGAGCCTTAGTAGTAAGTGAAGTTAACCTACACAAAGATTTTACAGAACCAATAAACTTGAGGGTGGTCATTTGTGGTTTTCATTAGGTTGCTTTGGGGGGTGGATATGGGGAGAAGTGAAAGAATGGACTTTTGTCTTCCATTTATAACTGAATAAAGCATTTTATTTAGAAGGAACAACTTTAGTGCTTAAAAAAAAAAAAAAAGCTTTTGGTTGTTTTTCTCACCAAGCATACATTATCTGGCCCTTAACCTCAACCTTTGGCATGTAGGGAGGAAAGTTAGAAAATTCTTCATTTGAACTTCCATGAGGCTTGGGTCTGTGATGAATCAAACCCAGATGAGGCAATTTCTTCATTTATTCTATGAGCAAACATTTATGGATCGCCTGCTGTGTACACACCACATACCTGCCACCCTTTCTGCAGTGCTTAAAGCTGACGAGGGTAGATAAAATGTGCTGGGACACCTCCGTCAGGGGTGACGCTGTGTGGCTGGCCAGGCCTCCGTAACTCGGGCCAGGAGTTTCGTTTCTTGAGAAAAATCCCAGGAACATTATGTTTTCCTTTGCTTTGTAAATTTCCACCTCTAAACCAAATCTTTGACACTGCTGGCTGAGGTATCATTATTGTGATTAAAATAAACTGACAGTTTACAGAAAAACTATTGGTGTGCAGAGTGTAAAAGTTCCATTTCCAGACTGCGGGGATCCTGACTCTTCTAAATCCATTCAAGAAATATCTTTTGAGCATCTACTCTGTTTTAGGACCTGGGAATAGAGCAGTGAACAAAATAGACAAAAATCTCTGCCCTCACAGAGCTTCTTTGCCTTTGATTTTTTTTTTTTTAATTGGGATTAGACAGACATGGAACAAATAAGGAAAATAGAATACAGAATGCCAGATAGTGATAAAGGCTGTGGAAAAATGGAAGCAGGGGAAAGGGGATGTCATGGGCAGAGGTGAGGCTGTCTTTACTGGGAAGCTTCTTGAATATTTGTGGCTGCGTGCAGTACTCCTGCACACAGTGGGACACATCCATTACCCGCTTGGGTCTTGGGAATGTACTCAATCTGGTTAGAATTTTAATGGTAGACATTGATCCCTCTTTTCCAGGTGAGGGACCTGGGGCCCCCAGGGTGGTGAAGTTGCTGTCCTAAATTCGCACCCCCAGTACCGGAGAGCAGTCTCTAGAAATGAAGGACTCTCCATCTTAATTGCCTCATCTGAAAACAGAGCCTTCTTCAGAGCCTGTGCTCTGCTGTCCCAGTACTGTGGGCTTATCCCAGAGCTGTGTGGAGAGGGCAGCCGGCCTCCCCATGACATCCTTCCTCACCGATAGAACATCCTGTGGTCCTTGTCATCTGCCAGCCCCTCAGCTCTGTCCCTGCTCCTCTGGAGGAGGGTCCTCTGCATTTAGAAACATTTACTATTTAGTCTTTGTGTTTTTCTTTTGTGTGTAGTGGGGAAATGGGATATTGAAATGTTTATCATTCATTGCAGTGGTTTATTCTCCCTGAAACTAATCAATAAAGGAAGTTTTAATGGTTAGTATAGACCTGTAGAGCTATAAGATTTCTTAGTGTAAGTCCTTCGTTTTATAGGTGAAGTTTGTGGGACCCAGACAGGTGAAGTGACTTTTTTTCTCTTTTTTAAGTTTATTTATTTATTTTGAGGGAGAGAGAGAGAGAGGGAGAGAAAGAGAATCCCAAGCAGGCTCCATGCTATCAGCACAGAGCCTGACGTGGGGCTGGATATCACAAACCGTGAGATCATGACCTCAAACGAAATCAAGAGTCGGTTGCTCAACTGACTGAGCCACCCAGGCACCCCTGAAGTGACTTTTCTAATATTACACAGCTGTTGAGTGGTATAGTGGGGGCTAAAACCTCAATGTGAGCTTTTTCTATACCATTATCTTGTAATACAGCATATTCATTTTTTTTTTCTGAATATAGAGGTAATAAGTGCTTTTGATGAAAATTTGGAAAGGGTTTAGAGAAAAAAAATTACTGATAGTCTCACATACCAGAGTTAATCAGCAGTCATATATTTATTTTGAGTCTTGTATGTGTGTATTACTGTGGGCATTTTCTCAAAGTCATTAAAAGTTCTCAGAAAATAGTTTGGATTGCTGATTTGCCCTGTTTTGGAGGTATACTTTATTGGCCTTGGGTTGTGCATCTGGCATGACATTTCATGTAATGACCCACTTGCTGACTGGCCATCAGTCAACAAATGAGCAGACTGTAGTGTTGACAGTGGTGATTGCCATTGGATGGCTTGTTTATTTAACTGGTGCCTGGTGTTTAAATTGCTGTTGTTGTCTGTACTTAAATAGAATTTGAACCTGCTAAGGTGAAGAGCTTTGTTCCCCAAGCTTTGGTTGGCTCTCTAGCTCATTTCTCTGGACCTCAGTTTCCTTATTCTGTGAGTGGATGATCTTCCCTTGGCCCCTCCTCTGAATGTTAGATAAACTCTAATGGCCTCTCCTCAGAAAAATCACAAACACACAAAATTTTGAATGTAATTTTTGAGGGTTCATGGACCCCCCCAAGTTCAGCCTTGAGTTCCAGACTAAGAACCACTAGACTAGATGATGATGCAGATTCTATTTCTGTGATCATTTGATTAGATCTCTGATGACAAAAAAAAAAGTTGAGGTGAGCATCAGAATTTATGTCAGATTTTTAAAAGTTTATTTATTTATTTTGAGAGAGAGAGCAAGAGAGAGCACATGAGTGCATGGGAGGGGGCAGAGAGAGAGAGAGAGAGAGGGAGAGAGAGAATCCCAGTACTGCCAGCACAGAGCCCTGCATGGGGATCGATCCCACAAACTGTTGAGATTATGACCTGAGCTGAAATCAAGAGTCCGATGCTTAACTGACTGAGCCACCCAGTGCCCCTATCAGATTTTTTTTATTTTAACTTTTCAAAGAGGCCCCAAGGGTCTGATGCAGAAAACCTGTTCCTCTCCCATCTCTACCTGCTCCCACATCTGTTGCCCTTTTCATCACTATATCCCTCTTCCACCGTAACTATCACTTTGTGTCCTACATCTGTGACTTCCACTCCCTGTTGTTTTGCTGCTTCTTGTGCCTTCTGTATCCTATATTTTTGTTTCTCTCAGAAGGGCAGATCATTTCCCTGACACCCTTTCTTTTCTTTGGCCCGCGATCTGACCAGGGACAATACACTGGAAAATCTATCATTTGCTCCTTTTTGCAATTTTTCTTAATTTGTGCTTGCTGTTTCACTGTCCCAGAACAAGAGAAAACAGATGATTACTTTGGAGTAGAGACTACGTGTGTGTGTGTGTGTGTGTGTGTGTGTGTGTGTGTGTGTGTGTAGTCTATATGTATATATGTACATATGCATATATAGTTGTTTAATATTTAGACATATGTTTAATATATATGTAAATCTACCCCAAATTATGTTTATGTCTTTATATGTATATATTTTATTTAAATATACTTTATACATACCTTAAAGGTGTGTGTGTGTGTGTGTATATATATATATATATATATATATATATATATATATATATATATTAGCCTTTAAAGTTAATTGTTATGTTTTAAATATCCTTCTGATATGCCAAGAGCCCCTAATAGAAGAGTGGGAAATTTTCTTGAGGTAATTGACATTTATTCCTTGTATGGGTTACTCCTTATGTGATTATTAGCTACAGCAAAATGCAGTTTTAAATTTTATATAATTCATTGCTAAAAAAAATTTATTTGCATTCTTAAAGGTTCAATTATACTGTTTCCAAGTATACCTTTGTCTGAAAAGTGTCTAGCAAGTTTTGCAGGATAATATTTTCTTAGCTGGGAGAAAGGAACATTTAAAAATTTTTTTTTTCAACGTTTATTTATTTTTTTTGGGACAGAGAGAGACAGAGCATGAACGGGGGAGGGGCAGAGAGAGAGGGAGACACAGAATCGGAAACAGGCTCCAGGCTCTGAGCCATCAGTCCAGAGCCTGACGCGGGGCTCGAACTCACGGACCGTGAGATCGTGACCTGGCTGAAGTCGGACGCTTAACCGACTGCGCCACCCAGGCGCCCCAAGAAAGGAACATTTTAATTAGTAAATGGTCTGTTGGGTTTCAGTTTATTAACAGTTAAATGCTTTTGCCTTAATTTGGGCCATTAACAAATGAAAATGTTTGCATATTTCTACAACTACTGAATTTTACTTTAGAGCTAAAGATAACCAGTGACACAAAACTAACATAAGCACTGAATTCAGCAAACGCGTTTTGAGTGCCTGCAGTACTTAAGACACTGGAGATGCAAAGGTGGTTAAGATCTAGTTCCTGCCCTCATGAATTTATAGTCTCACTGAAGAGTGTGACACATACAAACTTAATAAAAGGTGGACTGTGAAAAGCTCCAAAATAGAGGTAAATAAAAGCAATGCCCACAGGGTTGCTAGAAGAGGAGCTAATCAATCCTGGCTAGCAGGAACAAGGTGGCATTTAAACTGGTCTTAAGGCATGTGTAGGAATCCTGGGTGAGAGGGTTGTAAACTCTTTGCTTTTCAAAATATGACGGAGCTTGATCTTACAAGTGGGAGGGGGAAGTTGGGAGCTGTAGAATCTAAAGTTAGCCTTCTTTATGGTAAAAAATTGCCCTTGGAAATTTCCATAAATCTTCTCTAAAGTTTTCATGGTTTTGTGTACCCAATCTGTATTTGAATAAATATTAAAATCTGAAAACTGAAACTCATTATACAGAAGCATTCATTCCATCCTTCTTCTGAAGTGTTCCTACTTTCCCACAGGGTTTACTCTGTTCTGTTTAAACAGTAAAACTCTATACCTTTGATAATGTTAGTAGATGGGTTTTTTTTGTGTTTTTGTTTTTGTTTTTTCTTGTAAGAGTTAAACCAGGTAACATATGAAAGAAGTAGAGGCTGCTGGATAGTAGGAGCTCAGTAAATGTTGGTGGACTTGAATCCAGAGGTCCAGCATATACCTTGTTCTTTGAAATGTTGCAAAGAACACCTTGGCCACCTACTTCCCATCCTTCTAAGATGGCATTTCCTCTTGTGACTGCTCTGACCAGATGTCACTCTCATGTCCTTAGATATCGATCTCACAAACCCTTTAGAGAAACCACATCGTACTTGGAGGTTTAGGTTATGGACTTAAATACTATACCATGTAACTCTCCTAGACTGGCAGACTTCTAAAGCATTTGGTTGTCCCAAATGAGCAGAAAAGAACCAGGGCACTTGACATAGCCTGAGAAGTTATGTAGCAGGAAAGCTGGCAATAGTAACTCCATTCCTCTAAGTCCTGAGAATTTTCTTCTCATAAATTGGACCATTTGAAGGTGATAGATTACAAGACCATTTTGCTCTTAGAATTGCTTTCCTCTACCCAGGATTTAAGTATAATGCTCTGAGATCATGGTGAGAAAGCATTGTGAACTTTGCGGCTGCATTTCCTATACACATGTTGAGAACCTAGTATATTAATCAGTCCCTTTTTATGCAAATCTCTGCATGAGAAGCTTAAAAAAAATTTTTTTTTCTTGCCTTACAGCTTGGTACATTTTCTCCTTTTGGTGATATGAATTAGGGAACTGATGGTGTTTGCTGTAATGTCCTGGCTACCTGGAAGCTCAGAGCCAATTTAAAGTTTTTTCCTTGATTACAAAAGAAATATCAATTTATTGCTAAAATTTTGAAAAATACAGGAAAACTGTAAGAAGGAGATGCCTGGCTCATGGGATGAGTACGTGGGGTTCAAGATGACTGTTAGAAGGCAGCTGTCATAATCAAGCAGCAAAGACTAAAGAACAGTTGATTTTATTAATTTTTAAAAAATGTTTATTTATTTTTGAAAGAGAGAGTGCCAGTGGGGGGGTGGGGGTGGACAGAGGGTCCAAAGTGGACTCTGCACTGACAGCAACAAGCCCAATATGGGGTTGAACTCGTGAACTGCGAGATCATGACCTGAGCGGAAGTCAGATGCTCAACTGACTGAGCTGCCTAGGCACCCCAAGAGCAGTTGATTCAAAAAATGTTTTAATTAACAAATTTTAATTAAAATTTAATTTAATTAATTATTTACCTTAATTAGTTAAATTAAAAAAATTTTTAAAGACTTTTTAATGTTTATTTATTATTTTTGAGAGAGAGAGACAGAGATAGAGCACAAGTCGGGGAGGGGCAGAGACCGAAGGAGACACAGAATCGGAAGCAGGCTCCACGCTCTGAGCTGTCAGCACAGAGCATAATGTGGTGCTGGAACTCATGAACTGCGAGAGCATGACCTGAGACGAAGTCGGACACTTAACCGACTGAGCCACCCAGGCATCCCAAGAGCAATTGATTTTAAATTGAAGCACTTTGTAATGTGTTGTCACTATATGGTTGGTGAAACTGTCATTTTAGATCACATAGCCAAAGCCCTGAATTTAAGATGAAGGCTAATTTCTTCAGCTGGGAATAACAACAATAACAGTAATTACCATTAAATGAATACCTACTATGTACCTGGCACTGTGCTATGCCATTTTTACCTTTTTACCTCTTCACTACATTACCTTGATGGGACTAAACCCAGATGCTGCCTTTATCTTTAATTGCTGATCAGTAGCTTTTCCATATTTTGCTTTTTAACAGTTGGCATAATTGGAATAGACAATTGGTTCATAGTATCTTGGTTAAGAGTGTGTACACTGGGTCCATATTGCCCCCGTTCACGGTAGCACCTTCTGCACATGTGGAACCCCTCTGTACATCAGTTTCTGCATCTGTAAAATAGGGATAATCATGTTACCTGCTTGGTTGTTACAAAGATAAATTATCCATGCTGGACACTTGTAGTGTTCATACAACAAATAGCCTTTTAAGTTCCTATTCATTACTTACAGAATGTCAGAGTATTTTTTTTTAATGTTTATTCATTTTTGAGAGAGGGAGGGAGAAGACAGAACACGTGTGCTCACATGAGTGGGGGTGGGGCAGGGACAGAGGATCCAAAGCAGGCTCCAGGCCCTGTGCTGTCAGCACAGGGCCCGATGCGGGGCTGGAACTCATGATCTGTGAGATCATGACCTGAGTTGAAGTCAGACATTCAACCCACTGAGCCACCCAGACACCCAGAATGTCAGAGTATGTTAACTAAATACACAGGGTAGCATTTCTCTCAAAGTCCTGATCTGCCAGTGAATTAAGGAAGATGGGGAATTGAGGAAAAATAGGGCTATTTACAACTTCTCAAGCCAATTAAAAAAGTTGCTCAAGTTGTTGGTTATGCTGTACTTAACTGAGACTCAGTGGCTTCAGACTTTCTTGCCTCTTCTGATTTATAGGACATTTATAAGTTTTTATTTAACTGCTACTTTAATTCTGTATTTATGTAACTGAAGCTCTGTGTTTTGGGTTTTTTTTTTTTTTTTTTTGTCCTCTTGTAACTTTATGAAGATAGAGTTTTAAAATTCATATATCATATTATTTTGGAACCTAGATTTGGCAAGTGGGTGTATATTTACCCTGAAAGATTAGCCAAGGTTGAGAAATGGAGTAGTTAAAAAAATTATTGTAGGGGAGCCTGGGTGGCTCAGTTGAGTGTTCAACTCTTGATTTTGGTTCGGGTCACGAGGGGTCACCAGGGTCGTGAGATTGTGCCCCAAGTTGGGCTCTGCGCTGAGCATGAAGCCTGTTTGGGATTCTCTGTCTCTCTCTCTTTCTCTCTCTCTCTCTCTTCCTCTCCCTCCCTCCCTCTGCCCCTCTCCCCTACCCATGCTCTCTCTCTAAAATAAAATATAAAAAAAAAAATAATTGTAGAAACTTAATTTTTTAATGGACTAGTTAAACCCTTGTGACTGATTACACAATTAATGTTCACACTCAGGATTCCTGGTGTTTGAGTGATATAGACTGGCGTGGCTCGGCAGGCCATGGTGGGAAAAAAAGAGGACACGGGGGCATAGAGCACCGTCTTGGCTCTGGTGATGCCCCTCTGAGCCCTTCCTGCCTTAAATACTTTGCCTGGAAAGCGGGAGCCTTGTACCTGTATCTTTTATGATAGTTTATGCATTTCCTTGGGTAGTATACCTTATGCACCTATTTTTTGCTAAATAACACTTAGTTCCATTGTTTACTTATTATTACTACTACTTCTATTATCTACTGTTACTAAATCCTCTGATTTCAAGGAAATAAGCAGAGTAACTAACTGGGAGAAGTTTTGCAGGATCCCAAGATGTGCAGATTAGTATCAATCCCATTTTAATGCTCATTTTCCGTGTAATTTTTAAATAAATTCCTTAAGATTTCTGTTTTAGTTTTTCCTTTAGATTTTTAAATGATTAAAAAATTATTCCACTAATAATGTGAAGAAATAGCAGGCTTTGGGAAAACACATTTTGGGTGCTATCACCATTGAAGCATGGGATGGTGACCCAGCTACTCTCCTGTGCTTTTGTGTAACTCTGTATTAATTATATTAATCTGTCATATATGATGTGTATTCACCTTGCCTTCCCAACTAGTTCTGACTTTTCTTGAAGGAAGAGACCCTGCCTTATATTTTTACTGTGATCCTCTCAGTTTCCAATCCTGGGCTCATTACCCATGCACCTGTTGATTTAAAGTAATATTCTGTTTAATAAAAGCATTTACCATGATATGTAGCGTCCCATGAAACTGTTTGATGACCTCGTCTTTGTGGCATAAAATAGATAAATTACGTTTCACGTGCTGAGGTCTATCTTGCGGGGGAAACTCTTTCCTTATACTTGCACACCTACACATGCAGGTTATGGGAACCCCTCACTCTTTGCCCTTCCCTGTTTTGGTCATCAGCCAAGCATTTGGTGTTTAGCCCTAACCTGGAGGAAAGCATCCAGAAACGACAGGAATTTTAGAACGCCCAGACAACCTAGCTGTGTCTTCAACTCCAGGAGCTTCAGATTTGAAGTAATCATGAAAGAGTCTAACTGTGACTTATTTTCTTTTAAACACTGCACTGTTTTGATTCGGCTCCATGTGGCCCACGCCGTGCGGAACCGACACAATGAGGCCGGTCTTTATCAGAGAGGCAGCACACTGTGTGTTGTACAGTTCGGGTTTGTTTTCCTGCGGCCGGCGTGTGGGAACCTCCCATTTTCTGAGCAGTAGTAACAGCCCTGGGGGCCGGCCCTCGCTGGCCTGCCCTCCTACCCCCGCGGGCCCTGCAGACCCAGCCAGCCGGCTGACCACTGCGCTCGGGAAGCCAGCTTCCTTTCCTTCCTCGGGCCGGTGGCATGCGTGTGCCTCGCACTGCCAGGGACTCGCAGCTGTCCCGGTTGCAGACTGTCTGATTTGCGTTTCCAGCCGAGAATGCAGGCTGATAAATGCAGGACAAGCACTCGAAGCGTCAAAAAGGAGCTGGTGATTGAATCCCCCCTGCAGCGCAAGGATGCGGCTCCCAGTGAAGTGGAAGCGGAGAGCCCAGGGCCAGTGCTGGTGAGAGGGGTCGTCTGTTGTCTTCTCAACCGGGTGCTTTTCCCGTGGGTGCGCACCCACTGCCTTCTGGCACTCTGGTTTTAAAACTTGGTCTGTTCTGCCTGTCTCTCGCGAACTCTCTCCTTCCTTCTGCAGATTCACTTTGGTTGCACTTTGATTTTTCTTTGGGAGGAAAGATAATGTTGACATTTTCTGGGCGAATGTGGTTTCCAGGAGGCTGCTTTGTATAGAACAACTTTGTATTGTTCAAAATTATGTCCCACCTAGCAGCAGCGTGGCCAAACATAAACCCAGGGAGGCGCATTGCAAATGCTTTCCACAGGGTTGGCAAAGAAGTCCTTTGCAAGATGAAAACGTGTTTACATTATGTATTTATATGGTTGTGAAAATTAAGATGACATGGGGGTGGTGGTTTAAGGAACATAATGAAGTCACATGCGTTCTCAGTCACGCATTTTAATAGGGTAGCCTTGAACAAAGTAAGAAATAACCTAAACCTTGAACCAATTGCTGGAAAAGTTTCTGTTCGTTCTTATCATTAGCTAAACTCCGGGTAGTTGGGATAAATTCAAAGCGCTCTGGGTAGACTGTGTAAGGCAGGAATGTGAAAAATGGTTGTGTTGTTATCATCAATGAGTAGGCTGTGCTTCCCTCTCGGAATTTCTTTAGTACAATAAAGGCACATAATTTTTTAAGCAAACTGCAAAAAACCACCAGCATGCACTGCAGAGGGGACAATTGAGCCTTTCAAATGACCTGTTAAAGGGATTGTTAAACAAGTACTTAGTGATTTTACATAGTGATTTTTTTTTTTAACAGAGGTTCGATTGCTATAGTTAATTAACTTAATTTTCAATTAGTGTCTTTAGTAATCTGAACTTAACCTTCCCTGTAATGGGTTGGATTTGAATTAAATTGTTTTCCTCGGTGACCTGTGAGGCTGCCTTATACTGTTTGGCTTTGAAAATTATACTGCTAACTATGAACTGAGAAAGTCAGTAGATATGATGAGCTTTTTCACTGTAGATTTTCATCCGAGGAATTTAGTTTTCTTCCCCCTGGTATTTTGTTTAGAGATGTTACTCATTATCTTGGATTTCTTTCTGCCAGCACAATAGTTCATTTATCTATTGAGCAGCTCGAGCCCCTTCCATGCTGGATATATTTAACTGGTTAAAGCTCCTAGCTGATGTAGCTTATGATTTCTTGGAGGAAGTGGTGTGGTTTGGGTTCCCTTGTGAATATTCTTAAAAGTCTTTTGTCAGTGTTTCTCCAGATGTGTAGAAATATTTATCCAGAGGCTTAAATACACTATAGAAAGACGCTGTGTGATTTTTTTTTTTTTTTTTTAATCAGACAAGTGATTTTTAAAATATTTCCTTCTCGGATCACCTGGCTGGCTCTGTGGAAAGAGTATGTGGCTCTTTTTTTTTTTTTTTTTTTTTTAATGTTTATTTATTTTTAGAAGGGGACTGAGGGGCAGAGAGAGAGGGAGACACAGAATCTGAAGCAGGCTCCAGGCTCCGAGCTGTCGGCCCAGAGCCTGACATGGGGCTTGGACTCTTTAACTGAGAGATCATGACCTGAGCCAAAGTTGGATGCTTAACCGACTGAGACACCTGGCGTCCTGAGCATGTGGCTCTTGATCTTGGCGTCCTGAGTGGGAACCCTACAGTGGGCGTAGGGATTACTTAATAAAAAACTTCCTTCTCTTTCTAGCCCAGTTACTTGTTTATGTCAATCTCACCCCAGGCAGTTACACTGGGAGTTCTTTTTCCACTGTAAAGGGTGTGCAGGCTGCTCCTGGTGGGCCCAGAAGCTGCTGGCAGCATGGGGAGCTTGGGCTCTGTGCACTTGCAGAGAGATGTGAGGGAAAGGTGAAGGCAACAGTGATACAATAAGGAACTGTTTCTTATCTGATAGTGTTTTTTTTCTCTTCTTCCACTGCGTGAGCAAGATAAAAAGAGCTAACATTGGATAAGAGAGGCAAGGATATTTAAGCCTTTGCCCAGGGCAGATCTTCTTACTTGTGATTATCGCTGCTCACTGCAAATGAAAATTCAATAAACTGCTTGGAATACAGCCTTTTTTCAAGATGTTTTTTAAAAAGTATGCCAGCACAGTCATGAGATCTATTTGTTGTAGTGCTGTTGTTCTGCATTATTATGTTAGTAGCCCACGTACTTGGTGAGAATGCATTTGTAACATTTGAATGTAAGTAACTTACTTTATCCCAGGCATAGCATTTTGAAATCAACTTTTGCCAATTTTAGTTATGTACACAATCGGTCCTTGGGGAAAATATTACCTAATTTAGAAGGCACAAAATCAATTAATGCATGTAATAAGAAATATAGTGTAGAAATAGGGAAAGACAAAGTGCCCTTACCTTTACTCCAAAAGTGCCCCAAATTAATTATTTGGTTTATACACTTTCTTTTTCGTTTTGTCTATTTTTTTAGTAATCTTTACACCCAACGTGGGGCTTGAACTCACGACCCTGAGATCAAGTATCACATGCTCTACTGACTGAGCCAGCCAGGTGCCCCTGGTGTATATACTTTCAGACTTTCTCCTGTGTGTATAAAAATATAACATTGTGGGGCGCCTGGGTGGCGCAGTCGGTTAAGCGTCCGACTTCAGCCAGGTCACGATCTCGCAGTCCGTGAGTTCGAGCCCCGCGTCAGGCTCTGGGCTGATGGCTCAGAGCCTGGAGCCTGTTTCCGATTCTGTGTCTCCCTCTCTCTCTGCCCCTCCCCCGTTCATGCTCTGTCTCTCTCTGTCCCAAAAATAAATAAACGCTGAAAAAAAAAATTAAAAAAAAAAAATATAACATTGTGGTATGTGTGTTTGGAAAATGTACTATACTATAGATTTCTGCATTAATATTCTCCCAGAACATATCAAAAACACATTTGTCACCATCTATAGATTTATGTCGTTATTAATGGCTGTATGGTACTCAGTTCTATAGCAGTATCATAATTTGATGGTTGTTTCCAAATCTTTGCAATTAGTACAAGGTACAGTCATTGAAAAATGACTTTGCGGGCTGACTATAAATATGTCTTACAGTATTTGTTCTGTAAAACTTCTATCAGAAGTGTCCTCTTGCTGCTTTTCTTTGGCAATAATGTTTGTTTCTCCTCTGCCAGGGCAGCAGTTAAGGGCTCCCTTAGCAGTGTCGCTGCTTGTTCGGTGCTAGGTCAAGCCGGTGCTTCTTAGAGAAGCATTGGACATTATGAAGTTTCCGAGGCTGCAAGGTTCAACTTCCAGACACCTTCATAAGCGGGCCTTGTCCCCTCATTGGGACAGTAAGCGGGGGAGGCAGCGCCTGGTGAAACTTCTCCACGCCTGAGCAGGCTCACTGCCAACCTCATTGGAAAATGACTTCGTGGGCTGTGTGAATGGCTAACAGGGGAGCAATCAGGATGTTCTTGACGTCGGCAGGTTAGTTACCCTGCTTCCATTTGAATACGTATTTTTGCCCACCCACCCCCTCCCAACTCTAAATTCCTGGAACTAATTTATTCTCATTGTTACTGCTCAGTAATTTAGAGGAACAGGATGTGGCATCAGAGTCAGAAGTGGCCAGGGTATGTCGTTTGTGGTGCCCTTTTGCTGGGTTACTTTCGAGAGGCGTCGGAGGACTGCAGCACAGGTCTTATTTGGGGACTTGGGGAGGTTGAACGATGTGAAGATGAAGAAGAGCTGAATTTTCATGTGTTAGCCATACTCATGAAGTATTTTCTGAAACATGTCTTCTTAGAGACAGCTTTTCTCTTTGTTATTTTTTCTGGGCTCTTCAGGTATTCAAAACCCAGCCTGAGTTCTCACTTCTGATACCTGAATAAACACATGATTAGCTGCTTGAGAAACCCTGAGGGCAGGAGGCCCAGCTTCTGGCTGGATGAGTAGGTGTATTGCCTGGGAAAACCTTCTCTCTCCCTGAAGTTCTGTTTACTCTAGAAATAGCCAAAGGAGTGAATTAAGACACAGACCCCGGGGGGCACCTGGGTGGCCCAGTCGGTTGAACTACCAACTTCGGCTCAGGGCATGATCTCACGGTTTGTGAGTTCGAGCCCCGCGTAGGGCTCTGTGCTGACAGCTCAGCGCCTGGAGCCTGCTTCGGATTGTGTCCTCCTCTCTCTCTGCCCCTCCCCCGCTCAGGCTCTCTGTCTCAGAAATAAATAAACATTAAAAAAAATTAAAAAAAAAAGACGCTGAAGTTGAAGGTTATGGGCCATGATTATGTTGTTGTACAGATCCTATAAAACTTCAGATGGCTGTAACTGAGTTAATTCAATTATGCTTATAAAGTCCTTCGACCTTATAGGCATCTTTAGAAATGATTAATGATATTAATTACATTGGTGAAACTTTGTAAGTAGTTTTTTTGTTTTTAAAATACCGAGTGCTGAAGGAAAGAAGTTCCTGTACGCTTTGTGTAGTGAGGTATTCCCGGATGACGAAATCAGGAACGTTCACTTATTCAGAGCCATAAGCCTTCACTACGCTTGTTGGTTTTCCCCTTGATTTGTTTATTCATTTTTTCATTCAGCCCACATTTACAAGCCCTAAGATGTGCCAGACTTACACTTACCAGCAGCCTTCCTTTCGCCAAGCAGCAAGGTCTGGCTAATGAGGGGCTTTCACCTGGTATTTATTAGGCACAGTGAGTGCTAATCTCACCCATCCTTTTCCACTTAGGCGGACAGCACTTAAATCATCATCAGCTCCAGGAAGGACATGTCCTTGAAGTTTTAGCGTCCAAAGCAGGCCTAGCCCCGTTTTACAGAAGGCATAGGGGCCCCTGACCGTTCAGGTGAACAGTTAGCATGAATGAGGCCCCGAAGATGCCACATGTTTTGTGGTGCCGTAGGGGAAGGAATCTTTGGAGCGTGCATGCTTGGAAAGGGCCGGGGTGGATTGACTAACCTTGCAGGCATGGAAAACTGTCACAGAGAAGGGGCTTTTACAACCGTGTCACTATCCATTACAGCACAGCCACTCTTACTTTCTGAGATTCTTGCTTATCTAGAACACGCAAAACCATCCTGCTTCTTATGTTGTTCATCAATATGGAGGCAGAAGGGCCAATCACTGGTTTTTTTATGACAAGGTAGTACCAATTGCTTTCTTCTGTTTTTTGTAGTAATAACAAAAATATTTATATAGTGCTCTGCTCTGTGCCAGGCATGGTTTTAAGCCTGTTAAACAGATTATTTCAATTCTCACAATTCTAGGAGGCAAGTACTATTATTGTGGGGGTTTTTGCTTTTTTTTTTTTTTTTTTTTTACAAATGAGGACACCAAGCACAGAGAGGTTGGGTAACTTGGTAAAAGTTACGTCTACGTCTTTACTAAGCGGCAGAGCCAGGGTTTTTGGCTTTCAGTCAGGTTTTTCAAAATTCACACCTGGACACTGACATACAATTCATTAACAAAAATGAACATATTTACTTAAGCTTAGCATTGGTATAAAGATGAAAAACAAAGGTTCAAAAACTCCTTGCCCTTAAAAAATTTAAAAATCTTTAGAGAAATAAGAACTTACAAGTGACAGAACAACAATGGTTGAGTGGTGCAGACAAAGAGAAGGACGGCTGTGCCCAAAGGAGCTGGAAACATGAACAAAATAGGATTAATTGGTATTGGGAGTCCCTCTTATTTTGGGTGCCACATTTTATCACCTTCCCAGAAAGTTATATAGAAATTTCGATTAGTCGAATACCTAAGAGTCTGGAGACATCTTATTTCCTTCCCGAGATTTGTTTTTTATTAATTTACAGCATGATCCCGTGTAACCCTGAAATGCTTATTCCCTGACCAGTAAGATGGGCACTATGGTCCCTGTAGTGTTTAGAGGAGGCTGCTCTTTGCCCCGTGTGCTGACAGGTAATGGCTAAATACAAGGCAGCTGGACTTAGTCACAGGTAGCAGGTGGCATGGGTGGCCTAACAGAAGGCACTGTGGAGGCCAGAGACATATTTTTCCCTGCTGATCATCACGCTTCCCTCCCCATCCCCTGCCCCAGACCTGGCTTTCATAGTTTTCTCCTCTGTAGAATGAGAAACATGTAGCAGATAATCTCATAGTTGTCTTCTGGGGCTAAAACTCCAGGGTTCCAGGTTCTTAGCTTTGATCTCAGAATAACCTGTGACGGAGTCAGGTCAGGACCTGGAGTTTTAGTTTCAAGTTCTACGTTTAGTTTATTCAAAACCGGTTGGACTGTGAGTTATAGGAGCTGCAGAACAGGGGATATTGGATTGCTACCCAACGTAATGAGTGAGACGAGTGAAATGGAAAGAAAGAAGAGTGGCCGTGGAATTTGGAGTTGTTAGCAGGGAGAACTATGCAGGAGATTCACAAAGGCCTGACAGGCCTACAGATGACATATTACTGTGAGTATAATTTTAGAACCAAGAAAGCTTGGAAATTACAGTTCTGAAATATCTCTGTAATGTGATATAGCTAGTCCCAAGTGTCTCTTAGAGTAACATTTTGAGGCTTTAGAAGTTTTTAGTGCTCACTTTCCAGACGAGTATGTGCCACTTACCATTGGATCTCTGAGGGTTTTGCCAGGTTCCCTGGGAGGAGCCGGGCTCCCATTCTGTTTTGGGATCTCCTTGCTATGGAGAATTGTCCCTACCAAGGGAGAAGCAGAAGTGACTGGTACAAAGAGCCCTGAACTCAGTCATGAGACCCGGGTCCTGTGTTGTTTAAACCTACTTGACATTTCTAAATCAAGACTGCGTTTCTATCAGATGGAGATAGTAGTAGTGACTGCCCTCCAGACGGCTCATCTCCAAAGGTTGTCTAGACTGCCCCGCTCAGCTTACCACGTTCAGTCTACCCTTGCTCTGAGCCATGCTCCAACATGCTGCCAGACTGCGCTTTCCAAAACACAGATAAACTCCTTTGCTAACTTTCCTTTGCACAGAAGGCAAAGCATGGCTTCTCTGATTCTTGGTGGCCAGCCCCGAACTTGCTTGCTGGCCTCCTCTTCCGCACCTTCCAAAATGCATCCTGACGGGGCTCTGTGTTCTCTCATTGAGGGCGCTTTTATACCTGGCATGCTTCACTGCCAGAAAATTCCTGTGTGCCCTTCGAGTCCCGACTCCCAAGCCAGCTCCTCCAAGAAGCCTTTTGAAACCGTCTCCGCACTTTCTCCCACAGGCCGTGTGCTCCTGGGGCCCATCATGGCCTTGTTATTCTGGCATGTTTAATTATTATACGGCTTTGCTGTACTGTAGCTCAGGCTTATACTCCAGCCTCCCTCACATGGGTGGTGGTGGGGGGGGGGGGGTTCTATGCCCTGGTGGCAACCGTGAGTGGTTTTGCTTTCTTTATATTCCATCTCTGACATGGTATCAATAACGCCCCCACCCCTTCCTTTTTTCTTTTTTTGGCACCGTCCTGGTCATTCTTTGGGGAATGTAGTAACAAAGAATGGGTTGTGGAAAGGGCCCTCCAGGAGAGACTGGATCTGGGGATTCTTCTTCAGTCTCCCAGCCCCCAACCCCCTCAAAGGTTTAGCCCCCAATATCCAAATGAGTTGAATGAATTTCCAAAAGTAAAAAGGGACGCATCTAGAGGAACATGCTCGACTAAATGTGATGCGGGTACTATTCCCTGAAACACTCCAGTTCTTCTGTTATTATTAATCTAAACTGTTAGCTAACATTTTATGTGAGTACTTACTTGAGGACAGAAGGGCAAACTTAGGTGAACAAAGTCAAACCCCTTTCTCTTTGGAAAAAACATTTGGAAAAAACTCACTGTGTGACTTTTTTAGCGGCATCCAGTAAATTGACTTTACGTGGAAAAGGTAGTGGAGACGCCATAAGATGTAGGGCAAGGAAGATACCTCTTTCTGGGGGAGAAACGGAAGAGAGGTGGAGGCTGTTAGCAGCCCTGAACAATGCAGGCCTCCTCCTTTATTAACCAGGACTAGACCTGACTGTTTTGTCTCTAGTGCGGTATGGTAGTTTTTCCAAAATATGTCTTGTTCCTCACTCCCCCCACAAAGTAACAGTTTTAAAAAGCGGTTTGTCCTTTGTTTTGCCTTGAAGTTTTAAAAATTTCCAGTATCTTAAAGTTTCCTACAGTCTATAGTAGTACTGTTTAATAGAACTACAATTTGAGCTACATATGTAATTAAAAATTCTTTGGAAATCAAATTAAAATAAAAAGAAGTGGGTGTGATTAATTTTAACAATGTAATTATAACCCATTATTGTGGAAATATTATCAGTTTAGCATTTGATCTTTATAGAGATATAAGGCATTGTACATTCTTTTATTCCTTCCAAATCTTTGAAATTTTATGCCTATAGCATTTCTGAATTCAGAATGGCCACATGTGGCTAGTGACTACTGGCCACTGTATTGAACAGTGCAGGTCTATAGACTTACATATTCCAAAACTTATACACGTCAAACCAGAAAGTTGTCATTTGAGTGGGGTGAGCCATTGGATGGGGTACCATATTTATGAATCTGTGGAGGAAAAATGACTATTTAAGTGTAAAGTTGGGCTTTCCTTATAAAGATAATCCTTGAACTATTTATTGGTAAAGTATAAATACCATTTATATGCTTATAAATGACATTAATATATGCCCCAGCATTCAAACCTGGTTCTTCTGGAGGATTTAGTATTTTGCAGTGTGATTTTTAATGTTCTTGAGGCTGAAAATGAGTATCTTTCATGGAAAGGACTCTTTCTGTGTCTTGTATCTCTCCCTTGGTGAGATCACGGAGCCTGGGCAGTTCAATGGGGTTTACATTTCTAGATGTCAGAGATGGTCAGAAAGCCTCAGGCATCTACCTCCCTGGAGGTGTGGTGGCTGAGGCAGCACAAGGGGGAGCGGTGCTATGAAGTTCTCATACAAAGGGAAGTGGAGACACTGGGGAAGCATTTCCGGTTCTAGAACTCTGACATTCCATCGTGCTTGTTGCAGGTGGGTCATGGGAAAGGTCCTGGGCTTGGAGCCAGGAGATCCAAGGGGCACCATCTGTGTGACCTTCACTAGTTGATGTAACCCCTCTGAGCTGCAGTTTCCTCATCTGTGAAGTAGTGATGATACATACAGTTTGGGAGGAGATTTAGTGAGATAAGGACACACATATGTTGCAGCCACTAAAATCCTCTTGTGTGTGAATGACACAACTTTGTATGATTCCCCACGACCACCATTTCATTCATACTTTGAAGAGGCGGTATATATTGAAACCCTTTAGTAACTCTGTGATGATGGTAGAGAACTTGTTACTTTTCCCATTTTCCGTTGTAGATAGGGAGATTTAGTAACTTGCCCCAAGGCCACATAGCCAGTAAGCAGTGGAGCTAGGGTTTCTTGAAAATACTTTTTTGTTTGATGTTTATTTATTTATTTTGAGAGAGAGAGGGAGAATGTGTGTGTGTGCGTGCATGCATGTGCACAAGCAGGGGAGAGGCAGAGAGAGAGAGAGAGGGAGAGAGAGAATCCCAAGGAGGCCCCAATCTGTCAGCACAGAGCCCAACATGGGGCTTGATCTTACAAACCATTAGGTCATGATCTGAGCTGAAATCAAGAGTCACTTAACCCACTGAGCCACCCAGGTGTCCTGAAAACACTTTTTAATGTGAAATTCTCAAACATACACAAAAGCAAACTAGTAAAGGGTTTCTCAAACTAGGATGAGCATTAGAATCACCTGGGGGCTTTGTTAAAACCCAGATTGCTGGGCTCTACCCCCAAAATTTCTGGTTCAGGAAGTTTGGGGTGAATTTGCATTTCAAATGAGTTCCAGATATTGCTGAAGCTGCTGGTCTGGGACTCACCTTGAGAACCACTGGACTGCTAGAATGCACTCCCTTCTGCCTGGCACTCCCTCCACCAATGGATCCTAACTCTCCACACCTGCCTTTAGCAGGTCTCTGAACAGCCTTTCTGGTGATGAGGTCTACAGAAACTCTTCTGAGAACCAAATACGTGTTATGAATGTTCCATCCCTTGCTCCCAATATCGTCAAATAAGTAGCTTAAAGTTGTTTTGAAATCTGACTGTATTGGGTCTTTAGAGCCTTTTAGCTTACTTACTTGACCTGTTCATTTCAGAGTTCCAAAAACAGCTTTTGTTGACATAAGCAAGTATTAAGAATTTCAAGCAAAATGCTAGAAAGGAGGGAAATTATTGGCCGGAAAAGACTCTGTAGTTCAGGTTTCCCATAGAATTATTTATACAATTACCCTGGTGCCTCTTTTTCTTTTTTTGCTTTCGTTATTGCTTTTAACTTGTGCAAAAATGGCAGGCAGAATTTGCGGCTGAGACGGATGTGTGGTGTGAGAGACACATGCTGAGCTCCCTCCGCCGGCTATCAGTCTCTCTTCTCTGTACACTCTTCTCTGCCTCGCTTAGCCCATGCCCCACGTCAGGGTAGAAAGCCCTAGGTACTGTCTTTGCAAGGATGAGATCCCAATGCCACTTGCTCTCCTCTTGGGTGCCTGGCGGGCACTGAGCAGAGGAGTCCCCGCCATCCCTGTCTGGCCCATCCTTCATTAGCATTCTCCGCACACCCCCACTGAGCACAGCTGACTGAGTGCAGGCAGCTCTGTGGGTCTTCATTAATTGCTATTATCTTTATTACCTCAATTTGCATCATTATGTTTCTCTTATCCCATTTTCTAGATGTTACTGATTTGACAGTTTGCACTGAGTCTTTTAATTCTGTTTATTTTAGTAATAGGATAATAATTTTTGGAAAACCACAGTTATTTATAAACCTGACAAATACAAAAGCCAGACTCTTCCTTCCATCAGACTGATGTTGAGTGTCCAAGTTTTGCTAATGCTGACATGCCTAATTAAATGAAATCTTCATTCAGTGACAATGTCTCTCATTTGAGTGCTTTTTTTAGTGCCGTGTGAAAAGGGAACTCAACATCTTATCAGTGTTTGTAATATAAAAAAACTGTATTCACAAGTGTGTCATTCTTGCTGTAATTCTGCTCTCAGGATTACACCACACTTAAGCGTGAGAAATATATTTAGATGTCTGCGACTTTGGTGTCCGTGATGCATTCTTCTAAACATTTGCCAGTTAATTAACTGTGTGGGAATGCTCAGGTTTGAGCTTGCTTCTCAGTCCGAGCTTAGATAAGGTTCTCTTTCTCCTCCAGTGTTTTGTATCGTGTGCTTCTGCATGTTGTTAGTGAAAGTGCAAAAAATCAGAATGAAGAGGCCGAGGGGAAAAGCATGGACCAGGGGTCAGGACCTGGGATCCAGACCCAGCCTCACCAGCAACTCCTCCTGGGCCCCCGGAGAGTTGTGGAACCCCCACGCTTCCGGGTCTCCCTATCTGTAAGACGAGAGGCCTAGACCAGATATTCTCAGGTTCTGATGTTTGCACATTGTGGTTCCAATGTTACCGAACCTCCTGTTCCTTTTAAACAAGCTTGTGCTTCTAAGCCGCTGCTGAGACCATTGTTCCTACACACACTGAGGAACATGTATTACCGAAGGGGAATGTGATGATATTTGGATTGTCATGATCTCCTCTAAGTTTATATGTCCTGGGTTGAGGGAAGGAAGAGCATGTCTGTGACAACACAATGGGAGGTCGCTTTCCAGGGCTGGAGGATGGTAGGGGACGTAGTGCTGTGCCCGCTCAGCCCCCTTCCTCGTGCACCAGTTTCCTTTCTTAGGGCCCTTCTCCTTGTGGCCCACCTGCCACTGTGGCCTCCTCTTCCAGTGCAGGCTGCAGTTCAGGGACATGTGGGCACCCCAGGCGAGCCAATCACTGGTTTGGCCTCAAACAGACGCTATTCAAATTGTGTACTATTTTAGGGAGACTGAGGGCCGCTCGGGGCAGATGTGGGGCAGGGACTGCTGCGCAGGGCTGTTCCGCTCTGACTCCAGCATTGGCCACCTAGTCAGAGAAACCAGGCTTCTACAGTTAAGCATTCAAGGTTTCTCAGCCTCGTCCGTTGCAGAGTCCCAGTGCTCACTTCTGGGTACCTTATTCGTGTGCTCTGGGCAGCCACACAGAGTACCCTTTCAGAAAGGAGTTCTCATAAATGTAGGATTTCCAGTGATGGTGTAGCACCCCTAGGGACTGGTGCCCCAGGCCCTCGACCTGCCACCCTGGCCCCTTTGTGCACCTCTGCCCCAGGTATCCTGAATTGCTTGCTGCTTCCAGAACTCACCGTGTTCAGAGGAGGATTTATCCTGCAGCTAAGAAAGCTTCAGTTTCAAGATCCCTTCCAAGGCCCTGGGAGGGCCTCCTGCAACTTTATATTCATAATTTTGATTTTCTTCAACCCCTTCCTCCCCCAAATATGCAAATTTCAGGCCCCACAAAATGTGGTTCTATTCGGGAGCATTGGTGTCTTCATTTTCTCTCCAAGGAATCCCCAGTCCACCCTGAATCCTGGCTGACTCGTTCTTCTCCTAAACTTGACTCTAATAGCCTCCTCTAAGAAGCACCCCACATTGTCAGGTTCCTTCACTCAACCAACACGTGTTTATTGGGTGCCTACCCCATGCCAGGTCCTGTTCTAGGCGTTGGGGAGAGCAGTAAATAAAATGGAAATCTTTGCCTCTGTGAAGCTTATACTGTAACTAGGGGGGAGCAGGTTCATTCTAGGGGGTCAGACGCCTTTCCTAGGTTCCCATTGCTGTCCGTCATTCTGCTCCCGTCGTTCACACGTCTGTCTCCCCTCTGGACTGTGAGCTCTCTGGGGTGGGGGCCACGTCCCCGCTATCTTGGTGTCCTGAAGACCCGGGCAAAGTGCATCTGGACAGGCTCAGTATAAGTCTGTGGAGAGAAGGAACATATAACCGCTAACAATATTTGCATGTGAGGAAGGGAGGCAGCCGCTAATTTCCTGTGCCCACCCCTAATTATAGGATAATGAGGATTCTTCCTTCAAATTTAACCACTTTGTGCATTTCCTGGCAGGAGTAGGTATGTAGTGAGAGTTGTGTGCAGGACAGGAGCTCGCTGGGCCACACTGGTTAACTTCTGGCTTCAGAAGCCCCTTCTGTTTTATTGCAAGCTGCACTGTCTTCCCCCCTTCCCCCCACCCCCCAGCAACAGTGCCGGGGGCCTATTGGCAATGTTGAGAAGTGCACCATTTTGAAAATGGACTAAAAGTTCCGTGAAGAATTTTTATCTCAGCCTATCAAGCAGCTTTTATAGCCATGCAGATAAATCAAGGAAGTTTTAAATTCTTTATAAGCAGAAACAATGAATTTCTCGTTTCTTAAAATAGAATGCTCCAAGAGTTGCTCCAAGAGTTGTTTCCTTAGTTTGCTATTTCAAGAAGTGGTATTCGGGGTTTCAGCCTGTGTTAACATTTAATTACCAGAGACTCAAAGTCAAGAAATGACTAGAAAGTTTGCAGGAAGCTGTCATGGCAGAGAGAAAAGCAATGAAATCAGTAAGCCTTCCTGCTTAGCTCTTCCCATGGTTTTCGAGGCTTCGTACATGTTTGGCTAAAACTGAACTCATTTGTAGGCCTATGCTCTCCAGTTATGTGGATTCCAGAGGAATTTCATTTTCCTGGCACTGGGAAGATTCCCTAGCTTCTGTTTGCCTGCAGATCTGGAATTTCAATTTGCATGGATATTGGGCAGCCAGACCCATGGCAACAAATGCTAGAGGAGGAAGGAGTGAGGTGGGAGAGCCTTGAAGGGGAGGTTAATGGGGAGGGCGCTGAGGGTCAGGCCTTTTGGCACCTGTGACAGCCACGTGATCACTGGGGGGTTCATCATGCTGTCCCAGCTTCAACCAGTAGAGGGGACTGATGGGGCCTTGGTGTCAGGGGCTAACCTGTGCCCAGGTTGTTCCTTATGGTGCAGCCCATTCTTCCCACCGTCCTGCTTACATGGCCCTGACCTCAGGTCTTGCCTGCAGATCTCCTGCAAGGAAGCCAAGATATATGAAGGGTTTTTTGGCAAGGAAGCCAAGGTTTTGATTCATGTTATGAAAATGTCTCTGGGCCCTGGGCCTCCCAGACTCCCCAGTAGGATCGGTCTCCATTTTTCTCCCCTGAAGTGCCACATAACTGCCTGCCCCTCTCACCTCCTCTGGGACCTTCAGTCCCACTGTTCTTGTGGGGCTGCCCTGGTGGCAGTGGGTCTGAATTGCTCCTGTATACACTCTGAGCACCCCCCCCCCCCGCCCCAACTGTTGTTCTTCTCGGTCCTGCCTGACACAGACTTCATCAATACTCAGTTCAGTTTTTAATGTAAGCATCTATTTATGTTTATTTTGGGCCCAGTCCCTGAATTCCAGTGTCATCTCTATTATTATACAGTTTCCTCTGTTGGGCCTTTTGTTTTTCTTTCTTTGTGAATGTCCCTGCCATTGTTGTCTGTTTTATTTCATATGTTCTTGGAGAGGACAGGAAAGTTTTTGTAAACAGATTGGTAAAACTGAATGTACGTGGAACATTTACCACTGTCCTTTTTTTTTTTTTTTTTATCACTGTCATGTAAGCAACACATTTAATAATAATGAAGTTGATGATAATGGCGGTACTAACAACAGCTACGTTTATCGTGTGCTTACAGTTTGCCAGGCTCTTTCAATCATTTCACATGCATGCACTCAGTGGAGTCTGATAATGGCCCCACACAACCACACAGCTCAGCTTTCTAACCACTGTGTGGTACTTTCTTCGATTTGATCCACATCTGTGTGCTATCTTTGGCCCTATCAGAGCAGATCCAAGTTTTGTGAGTAATGAAGCTTAGAATATGGAGGGCCTTGGGGCTCCTGGGTGCCTCCGTCAGTTGAGCGTCTGACTCTTGGTTTCAGCTCAGGTCATAATCTCATGGTTTGTGGGTTCGAGCCCCACATCAGGCTCTGTGCTGACAGTGTGGTGCCTGCTTGGGATTTCTCTCTCCCTCTCTCTTTCTGCGCCTCCCTGGCTTGCTCGCTCCCTCCCTCTCTCTTTCTCTCAAAATAAATAAATAAACATTAAAAAAATTAAGAAAAAAAGAATATGGGGGCCTTGTCTAAACAAAGAATTCAAAATTATAAATACAAAATGAGGCCTGGAAGTTAATATTCCTTTAGGATGTGAAAAGTAATTACAAATTACAAATTTCAAAAAGCTAACTGAAATGATAAACACGAGAAATACAGGAGAACGACACCTTTTTATCAACAGATCTCCTCAGTAATACTTTCTTCCCTATGTTTTTTTGGTTTCATGCTGTTATCACCTCTTCATATGTTCATGGTTTGGTTTTATCACTCTGTATTGCACAGATAGATCATTTAGTCTTTCCTATAGCATTAGTCAACATTTGTATTTAACTAATTATAGTTTAGGGATGTTTCTTCTAGCTTTCCAACCTTTGGCAATGTCATATAAATTTTTAGGATTGAAAAAAAAAAACCCTCTGTTTGGTTTTTTTTCATATATGAGCTGAATAATATGGGGGCATTCTTGACGACTAACCTCAGATTATCTTCCAAGTAGTTCTGGGGCCAAACTCCTTGAGATATACCTATATTGCAACGCGGCCCCTCCTGCTGCACCTGTGTGTCATGAATCATGACATTGGGTGGACCTACACAGTGGGCAGGGTCCTGTGGGTCTTCCTAGTAAGCCAAGATGCCGGGTGACAACTGAACTTTACACAGCTATGGGGCCTGAAGAGGGGTCCGTGCAAGTGAGGGGCGCTAAGCTTTGTTAGCGCACAGTCCGTCTGTATGTCTCTGGGTGCTGGGCTAGATGCTACAGGGTGCAGAGGTAAGGAGACCCAGCTGTCCCAAGGCACTAATAAGTCAAGGAGGTAAGCTGTTCATAGGTCATTTCAGTCCCAGGCTGAATGAACCACACTCTAGGACTGCTACTCACTAGGCATGCTGCTGTCCGAGCAGGGCAAGGCTACCTTCGATGGGTTGAGAGAGGTGAGCTCCAGGTACAGGGGCAAGTACCAAGTGCCCTGGGGCTAGAGCTACTGTGCTTTCACTCCTTTGGTGAATTTGCCTAGGTGAGATTTCTTTTTTTAGAGGAAGGATTCTGCTAGAATAGAACATTTGTCGACCGCAGCCTGCAGGGCTGTAGGCCTATGACAGGTGCAGAGGTACGAGCGAGTGACAGGAGCAGTCTTGTGTCAGAAGCAGAGCCACATCGCGTCTGTCCTGGGCCTGGGGGTTAGAGACCCGGCCAGACCCCGCACCGCTGCCTCGATAGGAGAGCTGCGTTGTCGGTTAAGGAGTTCGGGTCTTTGCACCATCCATGACCATTGGTTGATTCAGGTAATCTGGGCCCAGGATCTTGCCTTTTGACAGTGGAAAATCAACAACCTGGCTCTTGTAGCTATGTCACTGGGGGAAGGATTAAACTTAAAGTGTGTTGACAGCTTTGAAGCCAGGGCCGTGTATGTGCCAGGTCTACATGAAGCCTCTTTCTGCTAACCCGGGAGTGGGGTAGTGGCAGTCTGGTAATTGGTTAATTTCATTTTGCTGTGAGTGTGACGTTCCTGTGACCAGTCATGCTGCAGCCCAGTCAGTTTCCTACCCTAGTGGGCTGTCTCCCACTCATGTGACCACTTGGAAAAGCTTAGTGGAGCTAAAGAACAGTGAACAGCTGTAAGCAGTGAATCATCAGTTTAAAGAAGAGTAGAAAATAGTCAGTTATGCTCTAAGTAGACACAGAGGTGTGACTTCCCACGGGGCCACCACAAGTCGCCAGTCCTCTCTCCTGTCTTTTCTGTTTGTATCTTCTTCTGCTTCTGTCTTTATCCTTCTCCTTTATTTTCTCCACTCTGTGTCTCCTGCCTGCCTCACCCCGGGCATCCACCCCTTTTGTTTCTTCCTCCCCCAACCCCTCCTTGTCTCTTTTCCTGTCCCCTCACCATTCTCCATTCTCACCCTTTCTCCTCCTGAGGACCGCGTGTAGAAGGGAGGCATGGTGCCAATTGTTTGTATTTGAAGCAAGAGCTTCTGCCCCGTTCTAAGGTAACAAATGAGTCACTCTCAGTTGACCCCTTTTCCTTGGGGTCAGTGGTTCTGTCCTGGAAAGAGCTCCCTGCAGCTGCTGAAGTCAGCTGCCCAGTCAGGCCTCTAGGAGTCATTTCAAAGCAGTGTACGGGTCTGTACGTGTTTCACATCTTCACAGTCCTTGAGACCAGAGAAGACATGTCCTTCCTCCACGACATTTCTCTTATCGTTGAAATCAACCCCGTGGGCTTTCCTGTTACCTGTATCATCATTCTTTAAGAGAAGCATTGTCTTAGAAACTCTCCACACGTCTACTGTGGTTGAGCATTGATGGGCACAGACCATTAATAGGGCAGTGTGGAGATAATAGGGCAGTGTGGAGAAGAAATAGTTCAGTGTGACAGAGACTGTGTTCTAATCCAGTCTGAGAGTTACCTGGCGCATTTCCGGCAATTAACGTGTGATCCTCAGTTTGCAACCTAAGTAAAATGGAATATCTTTTCCATGCCTACCTTACAGTGGCACTAAGATATGTTAAAAAATAAGCTGAAGTGTATTGGGGCACCTGGGTGGCTCAGTTGGTTAAGCGTCCAACTTCAGCTCAGGTCATGATCTCGCCATCTGTGGGCCCGAGCCCCGTGTCGGGCCCTGTGCTGACAGCTTGGAGCCTGGAGCCTGCTTCAGATTCTGTGTCTCCCTCTCTCTCTGCCCCTCCCCCACCGACATTCTGTTCCTCAAAAATGAATAAACATTAAAAAAAAAAAATAAACTGAGGTGTATTAAACATTTATAGAATTTGGACAAAAATCATTTTGAATTGGGTGACACCAAAACAGATGTCATCAGGAATTGTTAGGAGCTTGGAGAGACTCATGTAGAAAAAATGTGCGGAAGCAAAGAGAGGAAATTATTTGATTGGCTATAGCCTAAAGCCTAGTTGGCTGTCTCTGATTGGTTGCCTTTAGCATTTTGATTTTGTAACCTTGAGACATTCACAGGCTTAGAATGTGGCTTGCTTACATAGGCCACCAGGGCGGTGCAGCTACCTCAGTCACAGGGCCACCTTATTTAATTAATTTCACAGTGGATTAAGTGTGATTATCTGTGTGAAAACACAGTCCAAGTTACACAGTGACACACAAAAGCAAGGTAATTGTAACAGCCATAACATTACACTGATTCATTACATACTTCCAAGAGACGGACAGAGGAACACAGTACTCCACCTGATTAACAAAAGTGTATCATAAACAGGCAAAACTGACCTATGAGTATTTTTATGGTTTTATTTATTAAACCTTTAAAACAGTCTAACGTTAGTCAAATTTGTGGGAAATAATCATTAAGTACATTTAAGAACATGTAAACCTGTTGTGTGTATCAGCCCAGAGACAGGCAACATGATGAGTTAGTTGCAAGTGAAAAATTAACATGAAGAATTATTAAATTGGGAAAAGGGGACTGACTGCTAAGAGGTAAAGGTAACTCGAAAGCGTAAATCAGCAGACGATGGCTGGTGGGCCAGATCTGGCTGTTGCCTGTTTCTCTGTAGTTTTGACGCCACTGTGCCCATTTGTTTAGTTATTGTCTTTGGCTACTTTTTGCGCTACAGAATCAGAGTTTAGTTGTTGTGACACCCTAAAGCTGACGAAGCCTAAAGTATTTACTCTCTGGCTCTTTATGGAAAAAGTTCACCAACCCCTGCTCTAAGAACACGAGAATAGTCTATCCAGGGAGCTGTGCCATGGGAGCAAGGCAAAAACCTCCGAAACATAGGCTAAGAAAAACCCCTTTCTCAGCAGGTCCCTCCAGCACGCTGTCTGACAAGGGCTCACATTGCGGCACTGTTTTCTGACAAGCACACCGACCTTGCTTTGTGGCCTGGAGGGAGTGCACTTCTGGCATGTTGGAAGGGGCGGGAAGGGAACACACCCACTAGTGCCTTTGGAGGGCCCCAGGGCTGGCGTAGAGGACCAGGTCACCCCCTCTGAGCATACCGGGTCACATTCATGCACTGGACACCACGTGGGGTGGGGAGAATGCAGAGTCTTTCCCGTCCTGCAGTATCTTTCCATCGGACTTCTTTGTAATGGAGGTGTAGCTGTCAGAATCCAGAACTCTAGTCACTGTATCAAGCTATGAGCATCTTTGTTTTTTGTTTCTGTTTTTAATGTTCATTCATTTTTGAGAGAGAGAGAGCATGAGTGGGGCAGAGAGGGGAACAGAGGATCCCAAGTGGGCTCTGAGCTGACAGCAGCAAGCTTGACGTGGACTCAGACTCACAAACCGTGAGATCGTGACCTGAGCCGAAGTCAAGATTCGGATGTTTAACCTATTGAGCCACCCAGGTACCCAGAGCATCTTTGGGTTTTATTTGGAATATAGTCCTGGTTCCCAAGGAAAATGTTAACTAATCGTGACATCTATCCATTCTGCCAACAAGCACTTACAAACTGATTGCTTTGTACAGTGCAACAAACTAAAATAAAGGAGGATATTATTTAAATTGAATTAAAAATATTTCAGATGGGGCGCCTGGGTGGCTCCGTCGGTTTAGCATCTGACTCTTGATTTTGGCTCAGGTCATGATCTCATGGTTTGTGGGATTGAGCCCTACATTGGGCTCTGCACTGACAGCTTGGAGCCTGCTTGGGACTCTCTCTGTCCCTCTCTCCCTGCCCCTCCCCCGCTCACATGTGCACTCTCTCTCTCCAAATAAACAGTTAAAAAAACATTTTGGAGAGTATTTTCATTATTTTCAGTTCTTTCTTTGAAAATAGTTTGTGTCAATCTCTCTTTTTTTGAACCATTTTTTGACTGTAGAAATAGTTTAACATTTTGAGTATCCTATAGGAAGAAATTATCTACACTTCCATTGTGATAGCTTTAATTTTTGTGTATATTTTTTGTCTCTGCCCATAAATGTATATTTTGCTTAATTATAATAACCATGTCCTTGTTTGGTCATTGCATTTTTTTTTTTAGCATGTCAGAACATCTTTGCAGCATCCACCTAAATCAAGTAATTGAGGTTAAATATGAACATTTATATGTATGTTAGGTAGAGCAAGCTTGCTGCCTCTTTAAACAACTCTAGAATCACAGTGGCTTAACACAGTAGGTGCTTTAGTTCTTGCTCACAAGGTATTTCAGCACCTGTTTTAAGCAGGCAGCCTTCTGCTGGGTGATTCAGGATCCAGATTCCTTCTATCTTGGGGCTTTATCCTGTCCTCAGGCCTCCTGAGTCCTGCGCTGGATCCGGTGGATCCTGATGGCAGAGGGGAGGAGGGAGGGAGGCTCTCTCAGTCACGTAGAGCAGCTGGGACGGAATATAACAGAGTGGGTGGTGTAAACAACGTATTTATTTCTCACAGTTCTAGAGGCTGGGAAGTCTACAGTCAAGGCACAAGCAGACTTGGTGTCTGGGGAGAGAACCCACTTCTTGGTTCATAGACGGCTTTCCCCTCCCTGTGTTTTTATATGGCAGAAGGGAGCTCTGGGGTCTCTTAGAAGATTATTAATTGAAATTCATGAGACCTCTACCATTATGACTTAATTGCCTCCCAAAGGTCCCATTTCCTAAAACCATCACATTGGGGATTCGGTTTCAACATATGAATTTTGCTAAAGGACACACCATTCAGTCTCTAGCAGAGAGCTTTTATGGTCTAGGCTTGGCAGTGGCCAGACCCCTTCCCCTCACATGCCATTGGCCAGAAGGCACAGGGCCACACCTAACCATGGGGAGGCCTGGAAATGTAGTTCAGTTGTACTAGAAGGAAGGGAGACCGATTTGGGGAACATATAGCACCCTTAGTCGCAATTCCCAATGTGATGCCAGATACCAGATGTCCTTAATACATTTCCTATGTATTTATTGTCATTTAAATATATATACCACGTGTTGAGATTATGCAGTCAAATGATTTTCATTAATAGTTTAAAAAAATAGTGTTTAAGTAACCGTTGATATAATGGACTTAGTTACTTCTGAGAACATTGTGTGTGTGTGTGTGTGTGTGTGTGTGTGTGCGCGTGCGTGCGTGCACATGCATACGTGCATGCCTGCTTTATCACTTGGCGTACTGTGATATAGCTGAATATGTATCTATATCCCGGACCTAGCCCCGTCAGTAGTGCCTTCCATGTAGGAAGTGATCAGTAAATACTGTGGCAAAGACTGGCAATCGATAGAGGAGATTTTTACTGAGAAGGCTAACTTTGGAAATGGTCACAAAAGGCCTATTCTTTCATGTCTTTACCCACCTGCTTATTGCCTCTTTCTTCTGCTCAGTGCGTGGTATGGATGCTCATCCCTACCCACCGAGGGGGCACCCACAAGCCCTGGTTTAAGTGATGCCATCCTCCTGCCCCTACTTGCTTGGTTTGGGTCCAGCTCACGCTTTTATATATTTAGGTATTAGATAATAAGTGTATAGATACTTCAGGAGACAGGGATATTTTGATCCTCTGAGAAGAGTTCCATGGAGCCTTATGTGAAATAGTGAGCCCTGTGGTTGCTTTAAACCCGGGCCAAGGAGGATGCCACTATGGACCTCTAGCCTTCACCGTCAGACCACGGTTGGACCCCTAAGCAGGGCATTTATGGCAGAGTCTAAGGCTTGGAAAGGGACTGACCTAGGCAGGGGTGACCTAAGACACAACTGGAAGTTCCAGCAGACTTCATAGCCTTCTCTGTGCTTCAGTAGCTGAATAAGCATGACTATAGCTAGGATCCCAGAAAGTGTCTTCTGTTCCTTTGAAAGTAACTTTTATCTCTTGTTTCTGATTCTTCCTTGTAGCAAAATTAACATTGAAGCAGGGTTGGAAAGTACAAAAACATGTAAAAAGTTCTTTAATTTCAAGAAATTGCATTTGTCTATAAGAATGTTTCAGTTGCTTATGTTTTCACCTTTTAGGCAAAGCCGAAGCTGATTGAACCACTCGACTATGAAAATGTCATCGTCCAAAAGAAGACACAGATCCTGAACGATGGCTTAAGGGAGATGCTGCTCTTCCCTTATGATGACTTCCAGGTAGATACCTTTCAAATCGAGCCGTGTGGTCAATGTTTATAGACAGTTCTTTTTTATCTATTGATTTATTGTTTGGTTGTTTAATTTAGGATTTTTAAAAGATGAAGATATTATTTACGAGAGAAAAGTTATGTCATTCTGTTTTTCCAGGCATTCCTTTATGGGTTGATTTTTTAAAATAGTGTTATTTTTGCATATATATATATATATATATATATATATATATATGCGCAGATATGAATATGTATTACATATATTTACATATGCCTACAGCAGATGTAAAAAACAAATGTGTGTGTGTGATTGTGTGTTATATTTTGCATTCAAGTGCTATCTTCTGGGCTGATTTAATGGACACAAATGCCTCCTGTGTCTTACGAGCTTTGTTTGAAGAGAGGTTTAAGGTTTTTGCCAAGTGCCTTAGCCCTTAAGGAGGGGATTTGCTGGGGAGCAGTAGAGGATTTTGTCATGCGTCCTTTTAGAATGGCACTTTGGGAAACTGCCATGAGAGTGTCTGTACTGTGTGTGGGCTCCCATAGAAGGGCTGGGGGTAGCCAGGAATGTCCTGAGGTCCTACCTCTTTGATGCGGTGCAGTTCTTGGATCCCGGCAGCTGCCAGCAGAGGACCTGGCATGGCTCCTTCCGTGAGCTGCTCTCTAGATTGTTGCTTTAAGTCTTTCAGATTGCGAACGGCCTGTGGCTGAGGGATCCACAAGGGCTTGGAGGATAGTGAGGAACGAGAATAGGGCCCCAATGGTGTTAGAGGCCTGGCAGCCTGGAGTCATCTCAGTCTGTTTGGAGGCCCTGGTTACTTCCCTTGCTGTCCTGGGACCTCATCTTGGTATTTCCCCCTTTTCTGCCTTGATGCTTCTCTACCCAGCGCTGTTACCACCCAAGCCCTGTCTTCTGCGACTTGAGCTGCCTTATTTATTTTAAAGCTTCATTGATTCTTTGTTGTTTAATTTAAAAAGTACTGCGTACTTGTAGAACAAAACAGAATAGGCACTATTGAAATACTTGACGATTAAAAGCTTCCCCCACCACTTTCTTTCTAATCCCATTCCCCAGAACATCACCCACCACACATAGTTCTGTGCCTACTGCATTGTCTTTAGAAACTTCTGTGTTAATAACAATTGTTAAATTATATTCCTTGAAGCTTTTTCTTCCACCAAATTTGAGAGACTCCAGTTTGTAAGAAAGGTGGGAATTCTCACAAATGTTTTTTTTCTTAACTTGTTACAGATACATGCGAAGAAAATGATTATTCTTTCATTCCTTCCTGAAAAACAAGGAAGGCCGTGGAAGTGGCATTGATGCTGCTGCCAGAGTGTCCCCCAGTGATACATGGTTTCAAATCATGCCTAAAAATAGGATGCTTTGAAAACCTCCTCGTAGGAATAGACTATTCAGACAGCACAATTAGAAATGGAAACCTCAGAGTGATGTCTTTCGCCTGTGATCTTGGCAATAAATTTATTAGCATGAGAAGTTAAGTCAGATGATTACAAATTATACTTCATGTTGACATATTTTTCCTGTAGTGTGCTCCGAGGAAGCTAAAGGTTATCTCAAGTTTCTCTGAGCGTGAAGTACATATTCTTCTTCGTATGAGTAACAAAGTTATCCCAAGTGTTTGCAACCTAGAATGCAAAGTTGTGTTTGCCGCCTGAGATAAAATTATTTAAGAAGCAAACAAACCAAAGAAACAAGATACAGTTAATTTATCTTAAATATAGAGAGCAAACTGAGGGTTGCTGGAGGGGTGTTGGGTGGGGGGGGATGGGTAGATGGGGGATGGGCATAAAGGAGGGCACTTGTGATGAGCACTGGTGTTGTGCATAAGTGATGAATCACTAAATTCTACTCCTGAAACCAACATTACACTGTATATTAACTGACTTGGATTTAAATAAAATAAAAGATACAGTTAATTAGTATCATCTCTTACCCCAGCGACAAGGAACTTGTATGTTCAAGTAATTGTAGAGTCAGATGATTGAAACTTTGAGAAAAACTCCTTTGTCCCTTTTGCCTATAGCTATTCCTCTGGAGACATGGGGCATACATATTCTGGAAAAGGCAAAGAATTTACTGACACTTTACTGGCCAAGATTGAGTAAGCAAGTGTTATTTTCTTTTTGGGGGAAGTTTTTTTCTGAAGATTAAGATTAAGGAGCTTGAATTTCAGCTTTCATCCCTATCACAGTAATTATGATGGGCTCCATTTAAATTTGGATACTGTTATTTATTATCCTGGAGATTCCTATATTCTATTTAGGTAAGAACATTTACACTGTGCTTTCTTGCTAGATTGCCTTGGTGATGTTAATAATTGTCTATTTAGCTGACTGAGCAGAATGTCTTAGAATGTCACAGATGCCCTCTGTCTGTCCCTCTATTTTTGGGTAGAATAGAGTAATACAAGGAATTATCCTTGTATTATTACAAGCAGAGGGAACAGTTGGATCAGGAGAAAGTATTTCATATGAAAAAAAAATAGCAAGTTGGTTAGGAAGTAGGTCAAATAGTGAACAAAATGCTGCTGGGGATTAATTTGCCATGCATGCTAGTTAAACAATATTAGTTAACTGTTAAAATAATAGAACTTTGTGCAAAATGATAATTTGTTAAAATATAAGTATGGATAGTGATGAAACATTCATACAGTTCTAGAGCAGGACACGTGTTGATATTCATCAGCCTCTAAAGATACCTGTGTTCTCTGAAAATGAGTCTTATGTGTATGTGTATATATATATATATATATATACCCAATACAATATATATATATGTATTGTTTTTTCTTAAATATACTTGCTGAAGGGTGGGAGAAAAGTGTTTAAAACAGACAAAATAACCTGAGAGACATGGAGTCAGTGTGGATTTTAAAAAGAAAAAATGGCAGTTCTCAGCCCTCAGAATATTTATGATGTCCAGTTTTACCTGCCAGGACCAGGGGCGGGAATGTGTGGCCACTACATCCCTCACTAGCTGGCTGAATTTCTTTTTCCAGAATCAGCCCTGTGCTTTACGGTCTGTTCTGGTTCTGTGTCTGTCTTGGCTTCATGGTTCTCCTTGCCACCAATATCTTCTTTTCTTTTCCACCTTCTAGAACCTTCTCACCCCTCCCAGGCTGCTTCACATCCCATGTCCTCTGAAGCTGTTCAAGTCCACAGTGATTTTTTCCCCCATTTTCGTAATTCCTCTAATACTTACTGTCCATTATCAAGTTTCCTTGGTGAGAGTCTAGAAGTTTCTTTTCCTTGGGTAAGTTGTAGGTAAACTTGAAAAGTCAGTTAGACAGAGGTGTAACCTTTATTGTTAGGATGTTTTAGATCAAGAAATGTAAATTGAATTTTGCTGAAGAAACGACCCATCTCCGCATAACTCCAAAGTAACGCCCAGGACTGCTCCTCTTCTTGTCAGATACATAGAACCCAGTGTGGCTTCGGCCATTGGCTTTCAGTCATGGTTCCCCATCAGCTGGAAGTCCTTTACCAGGTGATGCTGGTGGCAGTGACGTTGTTAACTGAATCTGCAGCTTGCTTGAGAACTGCCTGTATCCTGGCTTGTTACACAGCTCGCTAATGTGTGTGCAGTTATGTAAAGTGATAGGATATGGGAAAGGTAGTGATGAGTAAAAAAAAAGGATGCTGGGAGGCAATTTATGGATACTGTTTACATTTCACAAAAATTAGTCTTTGGTGTTTGATGTAAACTAACAAGGGGTAGAATTTGTGTTGAAGAAATACAAAGAGCGTATCTTATTTCACTTCCAGAGATGTATGCAAAGGAATCGAAAGCAGAGACTTAGAGACACTTGAACACCCATGTTCCTGGCAGCATTAGTCCCAACAGCCAAGAGCTGGAAACAGCCCAAGTATCCATCTGTGGATGAATGGGTAAACACACTGTGGTATATCCATATAATGGAATGTTATTCAGCCTTAAAAAGGAAGGAAATTCTGGGACACCTGATTGGCTCAGTTAGGTAAGGTCCGACTTTGGCTCATGTCATGATCTCGCCATTGGTGAGTTTGAGCCCCGAGTTGGCCTCTGGGCTGACAGCTCAGAGCCTGGAGCCTGCTCCAGATTCTGTGTCTCCTTTTGTCTCTCTCTCTCTCTGTCTCTGTCTCTCTCTCTCTCTGCCCCTCCCCCACTCATGCTCTGTCTCATTCTCTCAAAATAAATAAACATTAAAAAATTTTTTTAAAAAGGAAGGAAATTCTGATGTGCTACAACATGGATGGACCTTGAGGACATTATGCTCAGGATGACAGTCATATAGGACAAATATTGTATGATTCCACTTACGCAAGGTACTTAGGATAGTCATGTTTGTAGAGACAAGAAGTAGAGTGGTGGTTGGCCGGGGGCTGGGGGGAGGGGAACTCACTGTTTAATAGGTACAGAGTTTTCGGTTTTGCAGGATGAAAAGAGTTCTGTGGGTGGATGACGGGGACGGCTGCACCACAGTGAAAATGTTCTTAATGCTACTGAACTGGGCACTTAAAAACGGTTTAAATGGTAAATTTTATGTTATAGATAATTTATCACAGTTAAAAAAAAAACAAAACCAGAGCGTGTGGTTGCAGGATTCCTGTGCTGTGTGGATGTGGCATTGTTGTCATCCTTCAAGTTGTTTGAAGTCAGGGTGAGGAGTAATTTCTCGGGTGCTCTTCCTGCTGATACTTCATGGTTTAGTATCAATATCATACTCCCTAACAAGAGAACTTAAAAGGAAAGATAGGAGCACCAAGGAAAGGTGATTAATAATTGGCAATCCTAGAAATTTTCATTTTTGGAAATGTTTAGATACAGGAGAATCCTTGAGTGTTCTCAGCATTGTACAGAAAAATGTGGCTAATCCATTTCCCTTTAAATAACATCCTGATTTTTATTTGTCCTCTGTTTCTTTTCCTCTTCTACTTACATGAGACTGATAATGATCTACAAACCACTGGCCTGAAAAGGAAGCCAGGCCCCTTTACTTACAAAGGGCCTGGAAGTCACTGATCTCATTTCCCATCTGTCCTTTTGAAAAGAAAAAATTCTTTCCACAGTGTTTTGTCCTCACTTTTTATTATATGCTGCCAAAAAAATAATCTCAGTACTTTGTTTTGAGCTTTTTATTGAAAAATGTTCTTTTGACAAATTCCTCGAAATTTTTATCAGAGGGAATTCAGCGGCCGATAGTGTAACTTTCTGTGAACATTGTGGTTTCTGGGATATTAGTTCATGTCTAGGATTGAACCCACCTGAATAAAATCTGGATAAATAATATTTCTAAATTGACATTGGCCAGACCTTCAGGAGATGGGAATTTTAATTCTAGTTCAAGTGATGACTTTTACAGAAAACAGGGACAGATCATACTTTCATTATCAAATAGGTCTTAAAAGCTTATTTTTTGGCTGGAACCAACCAGTCGAGTTGAAGAGTATATTTGTTTAGCTTATAATTGAAAGTTCTCCTCCTCGTGCAAAGGGCTCAGCCTTGTGAGACGCTTAAGGTATAAGTATAAGACAGGGTTCCTGCTTTCAAATTGCCCCAAACTTAGAAGAGATAATAACTGAATATTTGTAATAAGAAAAATGTGACCAGTATCATGAGAGAGGTGGGGTCCCATAGGAATTTATTCTAGGAGTATAAAGTTGGAGATAGTATGACATCCAGGTGCTAAGAGTCCTTGAAGTGGTTAGAAATGCAGAAGTTCAGCCTGAGAGAGAAGCAGTGTATTCCCTTGGCTCACCCATAAAAATGTGAGTCAGCAGCCTAGAGGCCAAGGGCATGGGGTGCCTCTGTGGGTACTGGATCTTGGGGGTGCCTTCACTTAGGAAGGAGGGAGGTGGGAAGCAGGGACAGAAAGTAGGGGAAGAGCCAGGAAACTACAGGGTCCTGGAAGGCAGTGAGAAGAGTTGAAGAAGGCAGGCAGAAAAGGCAGACAGTCTCAAGTCTCTCCTAATGAGCTGGGGAGTTGATACCTAGGACATCTTTCCCGTGAAGATAGTCTCTGACCAGGGCTGACAAAGTGAGCAGGTGGGGTGCAGAGGTTAGTGTTAAATGGTAGTAGAGAGAAGGAATCATCATGGCGCAGAGGGATAATAAGAGGTTTTATCAGGATTGGGAAAACGAGAGAATGAGCTAAGAAGGGAAGTCCAGGAATGGGGAAGACATTGAAGATGCCAATGTCACAGGGATGTGTTTTGAAACAGGGCTCCCTGGGGGTTCTTGGGGATGGAATTAAGGGTCTTTGGGGGAAGAAGGAGAGAGTTCCATCTCTGAGCAGCAAGGAGAGGATTCGCTGTTGAGAAATTTAGAGGTGGGTTGGGCTGAAGGGCTAGTATCAGGCTGGCACAGAGGTGGTGCAGCTCAGTGGGGGAGGTGGGGCAGTAAGGAGGGTTTGGAAACCTGGGGAATAGGATGGGGGGGGGGGGATGACAGCAAGAGTAATGTGGTAGTAAGAGTCATTGATTAGTTCTTCCACTGCTGTAACCATGGCCACAGCCCTCATCCTTTCTCGCCTTGGCTAATGCAAGAGTCTCCTATCAAGTCTTCCAGATCCTATCCTTGCCCCCTTCCAGTTTATCCTAAGAGAGTAGCAAGAGTAATTTAAAAAGTCAGTTTGGAAGGTAGGTCAGATGACATTACTCCTGTGTTCACAGTCCTTCTATGAAGACCTTACAATGGCCCGAAGGGCTACTGTGGTCTTATCTACCCATGACCTCCCTGACCCACTATCTCTGCTGCACCACCCTGGCCTCTGTGGGGGCTCTTTCTTCACTCTGGGCCGTCCCCTGCCTTAGGGCCCTTTCTCAGGCTTTCCTCTCTGCCAATGCACCCTTTACCCAGCTGTCTCTCACCTCCTGCAAGCCTTTTGCCAAATATCACCTTCTTAGTGAGGTCCTCGATGACTGCCCTACTCTCCCTCCCCCTTTGACATTCCTAGTCTTGTTTATGTTTAATTTTTTTTCTTACCACATTATTTATCCACTTCCAACATACTTACATATCTATTCATGTGAGCTCTGTGGGAGCAGGGATCTGAGTCTCATGCACGGATGTTTCCCAAGGACCTGGAAACACATGACACAGAGCAGGAATTCAACACTTGAGTGGAATGAATGAGTGAGAGGGAGGGAGAGAATGAGAATATATGAATCACCAACCGAGAGTGGGCTCCTTCCACCTAAGATTTTGTTGAAAACAGCCTTTTAGGGAATGTCAGTGCTTGAGAACTAAGAAGAGAAAACAAGGTGGGAGTGTGGCAAGGTGGAGTGTGTGGGAGGTGGGGAATCACTGCAGGGCCCAAGAGTGAGGCATCTGAGGTCCTAAAATGGCTTCCCACGGACTCTTGGCCGGATGGGGAGTCTTTAGAGGTGCGTGTTAGACTGAGAAAAGAAGGCAGTAGAGGACCTTATGGGTGAACGAGCATAAATGCTTGGTGTGGGACAGCTGGAGGGATAGTAAGTGGCAGTTGGAGAAGGGGCACTTTGGTGTTTGAGATTACATAGGTGGGCATTTGGTAGTCAGCATGGGTCATGGCATGGGTGACCTTGGATAGCTCATGGGTAAGGTGAATCAACATGTAACAAAGCACTAAATCATTTGATAGAAATTTGGACAGTTTAAGAATAAACACATTCAGCCTAACTGCTGGGACTATTGAACTTACGTGATACATAAAGTCAAATAGAAATAAGAAGTACAGGGCACCTGGGTGGCTCAGTCGGTTAAGCTTCCAACTTCGTCAGGCCACAATCTCGAGGTTCGTGATTTCAAGCCCCGAGTCGGGCTCTGTGCAGACAGCTCAGAGCCTGGAACCTGCTTCGGATTCTGTGTCTCCTTCTCTCTGCCTCTCCTGCACTTGCAGTTTGTCTGTCTGTCTCTCTCTCCAAAATAAATAAACATTAAAAAAGTTAATAAAAAAAAGAAATAAGAATTAAGTTATAGGTATAGGTCAAATGACTATTTTGAGCATTTAATCTAAGCTTGAGATGGATCCCTTGACCCCTTGAAGATACATACTGTAACTTTTATTTCTTATTGGAAATGCAACAGGAAAAGAAAATGCTTTAGGAACATTTGGTTGTTATTATTACCTTGACTATCACATTTGTTCCTTGATTTGTTTAAAATCTTGCTCAGCACTCTTAAAAACTGAGAACAAACTGAGGGTTGATGGGGGGTGGGAGGGAGGGGAGGGGAGGTGATGGGTATTGAGGAGGGCACCTTTTGGGATGAGCACTGGGTGTTGTATGGAAACCAATTTGACAATACATTTCATATATTGAAAAATAAAATAAAATAAAATCTTGCTCAGCTAAACAAACTTAAAGGGATATCAGTCTTGGAACTGTGCCAATTCAGTATTATATTGGTGAAGGTGAAAATCACTTGTGAAAAATAGCTTCTCTACCAGATTCTCCATTCACAACCATAGAGATATATTGAGGAACCGTAATGAACTTTGATTTGTGCCATGCTTTCTAAATGAAGGTGGCAGCCTTGTAGGATAGGAGGCTGATCTGGCTGTGACCACTGCTGCTTCTCAGTGAGGTTCAGCTGATGTGACACCATGGTGGGTATCCCAGTCTTCCTCCTGACCACGGGTATCCCTCTGGATCCCCATGCTCTTTTATGGGCAGAGCAGGCCCATTCATCCATCAGTGGAGGGTACATGCTGTGCTCTGTGGCATTTGATACTAGGACACGTGATGGACATGTCGTCCCGTGTTATAGTGGGGGGGTGGGAACATTCATGCAGAACATAGTGTGACAGTGTCCCAGGTGCTGGGGAACTCTGGGAACTGTGGTACCTGCTGCAAAACCACTCACGTCAAAGCTTGCCAGATTGATTTCTGTATTTACAAAGCACGTTAGCTATTTTCTTCATTGTTCCTCAATACAGCCTGGCGAGGGAAGTAGCTTTTGTTCACTGAGGCACACACAATATGACACGATTTTTATTAAAAATACCGCACAGTGATTAGGAAAGCTTTGATCAAATAGGGCGTGATGTTAACTACGTTAATAACTAGATGAAAGAGGATATATGCACACACACACACACACACACACACCTGCATAAGCGAATCTAAGATTTGATTCTCTTATGTAGAGGAAAAGATACCAGATAAATCTAGTAGTCCACCATTATGTGTGTGTATTCCCCACGTCAGATCACATTTCTTCCCTCCCTCCCTTCCTCAAATCTTCTTCTTTGCTTTTTTAAAAAGAATGTTTAGCTCACATTTTACATAGGCCGGAGAGAATGGTGAATGTCCCACAATTGGTAGAAATGGATAAGCACACACCAGACTTGTAAGCAATGAGGGGTAGGGGGGGCAGATTTATCTATGTGGTTAATGTATTTGTCCTAGGTTATTAAACACAACTAACAGACACAGAGGAAGTTCTAAGCCCAGGCGATATCCTAAGACCGTGTAAGCAGATGGAGATTTATTTATACTGTACCTCTAACATTCCCTGAGTATCATTCTTTGTCATAATTATCTTAACTGTAAAACTATCTTAAGGTAGCAGATCAGGGGAGTAGAAGGGAAGGAGACACAATATGATTGAGTACAAAACCAAAAGGTTCTTAAAGAGAAGATCTAGGTTTTTGGTGTCAGAATTACCAGATGCCATTGATCATGCTATTAGGTTCAAAATCTGTGTGGTTCCTACAACCCAAAAGGGTCCTGCCGTGTCCATTGCTCTGCCCTTTTCCAGAAGGGCTGCCTGGCCGAGCCTGGACACTGCCAAGTGTGTCCTGCTCGGAGTGCCCAGCAGCACCCCGAGCGTGCATGTGAGCGTGTGTGTGAGATCCAGAGAGGACAGAGTAAGGAAGCTCAGCCCAGTGCCCTGATGCCAGACATCGTCGAGTCAGGACTTCCTCATTTGGGTAGCATTTAATCTGCAAAGCGTCATGTCCGCTCCACTTGTTTAAAATAAGACTTTGGGTGGCATTGCAGGAGGAGCGCAAGTGCAGAGGCCTGATGCTCTGACATGACCGGAGCACCGCACTGGCAAACGCATGGAGGGACCTGAGAGGAACCCTCCTTGACACTTAAGTGAAACTTTACACCTGAGCAGCGAGGAGAGCGTGAGGGAGGAAAGCTCACCAGTATCTTGGAATATGTAATTAAGGGCATATTCACTATGCCAGGTGTTCACACAAACATATGGTCTGTTTAGCTAGAAATTAAAATTGCATTCTAGAGGAGGACCTACAGGGCCATACACAGAGAGCTCGGAAACAAGAAACTGGGCTGGCTTGTACCTTCCTCAAGGTAATGTTACCAAATGGAACACAAGTCAATCAGAGGGATGGTAGGTGCTCTCCAGGCAAGACCCAAGATTTAGTCATGTGACCCAAGGTTTTAGCCCCAGGTCTCTCTTACTAATCTGGGTGTTGGAGTAAGTGATAAGCCTTCTTTTTTCTTTAAAATTTTTTTTAGTTTATTTATTTTGACAGAGAGCATGTGGGGAGGGAGAGAGAGAATTATGAGCAGGCTCTGTGATGTCAGCGCAGAACTCGACATGGGGCTTGAACCCACAAGCCATGAGATCGTGACCTTAGCCAAAACCAAGAGTCGGGCACTTAGCTGACTGAGCCACCCAGGTGCCCCCGTGATAAGCCTTCTTAATACTCACTTTTCTTAAATCTGTTGTTCAGGGATAACATTTGCCCCAAAATTTGGGTTCTCATAGATATACAAGAATCCAAAGAGACACCACCATTCAGGAAAGCTCTTTGTACACCTGGCTGATGTCCCTCAGTTGGCAGGGAGGGAGGTGAGGGCCTAGGAAGCTGCCTCCTTCCTGTTTATGTAACATTGTTCAGTTTTGAGGATGGCCATGTCTTCAAAGTCATGTGATGTGGGGCAGGTGGAGCCCCTTACGCATGGGGAAGCTGGACCTGCCACGTGTCCCCCAAATGACCCAAGCCCCCCCTTGTTTTCTGGATTACCCCTCTCCCCTTCTTCATTCTCTCTTATGCGTTGGTACTTAAGAGCAATGGAAAACAAGCTTCCAATACCAAACCAAACATAAGCCAAACAAAATCTCTAAAAACTGAACTTAACGGATGAGTCTGGTCATGAAGGATGAACATTTCACTTGTTTAGTTATAGTTTACTGCATTTGAGCAGTTATGTAATGTATAATTTTGGGGGTTTGAGAAGGTAGCAGAATGAAATTTTTATGGCTCTCAAAGGTCTACGGACACTTACAAATGTATGTGACATTTTAGGGAACGGGACATTATGTGGTGACAGAAGCTACCTGATGTCTCACCAGTTCTGAGACACTGTCTCATTTGGAACCCTGAGCGATCTTACAATTGAATAAAACAATCCCCATTTTAAAATCTCTGCTGCCCATTCACTCAGCAAACATTTACGACGTGCCAGATGTTCTGCTGGGTGTTGGAGAAGCAAAGATGAGTAGCTTAGTCTGGGCATCTCCAGCCTGGTGGGAGATGTGGGTGGTGGGAACAGCTCCGCAGCCAGGCGGATGGTCTGGTGCCTGAGGGAGTCAGAAGTCCCCATGTGCTACAGGGCTGAAGAAGGGCAGGTGAGCCCAGAAAAGACATCACAGCGGCTTGGCCGTGTCTTAGGTTCTGCTGAGGAGCTTGGACTCGATTCTGGTGGCAGCAAGGAGTCATGGAAAGGTTTTAAGTGGAGGCCTGGTGCTATCAGATGAGAGTTTTGGAGAGACGACTGGCAGGTGGTACGAGGGACTACGGAGGGGAGCTGGGCATAGTGGTATGGGTGCTAGACTGAGGTGCACGCGAGAGCACCCCAGATCAGTGCACTGTTTGGGGGTGTCCAGCAAGGAAAGTCACTGACAGCACATGGGGGTGGTACTGTTGAGTGAGCGGAGACAGGCAGTGCAGGGTGGGAGCCCGGGGAGCTTGCAGGGGCAGCGAAGAGGAGCTGAGAGGGAGAGGCGTCCCTCAGCGTGTCTCAGCCCTCGTAGGGTTTTAATGGGTTCCTATGGAGTGGTCTTTTGTTAAATCCCTCCAGAAACCTAAATGGGGTTCCTTCTCCAGACCCTTGTCCTGTCCCATGCTTTGTCCATTTTCGTAATTATTAGTGAGTTAGGCATTGAGAGTTCTCAGGAAACTGAAAACGGGATTGTCTGATGTTACTAGAACACTGTGGGTCAGCCGCCAAGACGTGATCTCTGCAGTGAGATGTGGGGAACGCCCTGCGTGAGTTCTAGTTTCCAGCCTGGCTTGGGACTGAATCCTCTCAAAGTAAGTCATCTGCTCTGAAACAAATGCGTCTGCCAGACATGTGGAAAGGTGCCATTACGCTGTGCTCGATAAGTCACCGAAACGTCCCCAGAATTGTCTAGTAGTGATGTTTCATGCACAGACAGATGCAACCAAGGCCAGTTTCCAGCATATGATATAAAGGAACCTAACTTCACAGACGCGTGAGGTACCCTGCAGTTTGGCTCAGGGCTAGAGACGAAAGGAAAGAGGTGTTGAGAGCTGCCTGTCTGACAGGGAATAGTTGAAAAGCCAAGATAACTTTAGAACATTGAAGTGGATGCTGTCCATTTGGCCCAGTCGAGCACAATATAAATTCAACCCAGGACTTACTTGTTTAGCAAAGGAGATGGGCCAGGCTGAGGGACGCCAGCCTGAAGAGCTGTCTTCCCTAGGCTGCCTGGGCTTTGATTTCTGGCAGCATCCACTTCCCTCCCCTCACCAAGTGCTGGCCGCCTCCCACCACACCCCAAGGTCGCCCTTCTCCTGGAAGATCAAAGTACTGTTTCTCTGCAAATGCATCAAGTCCTCAAAGGTTTCAAGGTATAGTTCTACTAGGTGAATTAAAACAAACACAAAAATGAATACAAGCATAGGATGCTTTGCATAGAATTACAAACCAGGTAGGTTAACTGCTAAGCAAAGCGAGTCCACCTTTTTGTGTAAGGGCAGATGGGAGCTGACCAGCCCCTGAGACCTGGTGGGCTTCTCTGGCCAGCAGGTCATGTCTGCTGGAGTGCGTCTCGGGCCCCCCTCTCTCACCTCAGGCTGTCCTCAGGCCTCAGGGCCCATCTTAGAGGTAAGACCCCAGGCACCTAGGAAATTTCCCTCACTCTCAACTTCCTGCAGCCATGTGCCTAACTGACCCCTTACTTCCTCTTGAAGAGAACCTTTTTCACCTCTTGAAACTCTTCGGAGTCGTTCTGCTCAGAGGACTCGAGGAGCCATCTCTTCCTGATTGAAGGCCGGCACTGCCTTCTGGGCTGCCTGTGATGTTTGTTTTTTCTGTCCGAGGGAGGACACTCCCAGCCCTGTGCTCCTTTGAACAGGAGAGATGGGGAGACAGTGTCGGTGGACACACGCAGTGAGCTCAGGTTGCAGCCCACCCACTTCTCTGGGATCTATCCTCCGGCTCATTGTTCACAGGGCCCAGGGGAAGGGTGGGCCTTTTGTTTCAGCCTCTTTATTAAAATCTTATAAAATAGGATATTTTGAGCAGCCGCAGCTATGCTTGCTTCCCACCAGGAATTAAGAGAGTTGTTTTGTTACAGTTTTAATGCCCATTCTAAAGTGATTAATATAAAGTCCCGTGCCATATGGGTTGGGAGGGTCAGAAGAGTAAAGAAATAAGGACACGAAAGCATGTCTCCATTAAGACTCACCCTATATTTATTTAAGTCTACAAAGTGACTCTGCCCTCCTTCTCATCCAGCAATTCCTTTCATAAAAATAAATGGGGTAATCAATCAAAGCAGACATAGTATTCATCTTATTTTCTTGGATGTCTTTTAGTTTCTCTCCAAGCACAGATAATAAGCCATTTGAGAGATATAGACTTAGAATTCCATGTTCACAGAACTGTGGGATTTTTAAATTACAAAGGAAGCCTGGAGATCCTTAGAAAACTCTCTATTTTACAGATGTGGAAAGTTAAAACTTTCCCCCCAAGATCACACAGCTAATTAGCGGCTGAGCTCAGATGAGCACTCAGGTTTCCTGGCTCTCACTTCAAAACCCTTTCAAATATCACTTCTCAGATTCTTCTGTAGGAAGTTTAATTACATTATTCACCTCACATTTCTTGTGGGTTGAAACAAGAGCTTCTCGGTGCCCCAGCCTCAGTGGGGTCGGGGTGGTGGGGTGGCTGGCCCTGATGGAGAGAACCCTGGCCAGGTTGGGGTCAAGAATTCCATTCGTAGAGAGAGGTGCCAAGTTGAAGATGCAGAACCAAGGTTACAGCAGGCCATCAGGGAGCAGCTGTGAGTGATGAAGAAGAGGGTCGGGAAATGCCAGGATGCCTCAGGGCTGGCCCAGATGAGCAGACCCTCTGTATGGTTTGCCCGTATGTCCCTTTAGGTGGTGTACAGCCCTGCCTCCCTGGGCCACGCATCCAGATATGGCTCAGAGCCGCTGAAGTGACCCCAGTCTTTGCAGGGAGTTATTTCTTTTTTTTTTTTTTTTTTTAATTTTTTTTTTCAACGTTTATTTATTTTTGAGACAGAGAGAGACAGAGCATGAACGGGGGAGGGGCAGAGAGAGAGGGAGACACAGAATCGGAAACAGGCTCCAGGCTCCGAGCCATCAGCCCAGAGCCTGACGCGGGGCTCGAACTCACGGACCGCGAGATCGTGACCTGGCTGAAGTCGGATGCTTAACCGACTGCGCCACCCAGGCGCCCCAACAGGGAGTTATTTCAACCAAGAGAGAAAAAAGTTTTTAAAGTAAAAGAGGATCTATTTGACATTTGTCCTTCCATTAAATTAAGCTGAGAGATACTTATGAGTTCTGCTGTTTCTGTTCAGGTCTGGGGGAAACCCTGAACTCCTTCAACTCATTCCATTAAAGGAAAAAGTCCCCTAAAGACTGACCTGGGCTCTCAGGTGTCCTTGTGCCACCTTCTAAGCCTTTTGGGTGAGGACTTCACCACTTTCTCTTCCTTTAGCAGTTCTAAATTGTTCTTTTTAGTTACTCCTGACATTCTTTGGAATTCCTCATAAGACTCCTGTCCCTACTTGGCCAAGGTAATAAAGGGTCTCCATGTGTCCAAGACTATCAGCATTTAACCTAAGTCACAGTAACTGACTGAAAATAATTTAGACTATTTTAGTAGCTAGAAGAGGGCTGTTGTTTTAAATTGTGCTTTGTGCCATGAGATTTCTATTCAAAATGGTTGCCGGAGATGCTAGCTGTGTTTAGATTTAATTTGCAGATCTTATCACGCTTCATAGTGAAATGCTTCTCCCCTCCCCCTTGCAAATGTAGAGATCTACTGAGGAGAAAGCTACTGCTGAGCTCTCTCAGTGGCGTGGGAATAATTTATTTCCAAACATAAGAATGGGACTGATATTCTTTGAATGTCCACCTTGATGTTGATTTATATAAAGTGGATACAGACCCATCTTTTAGCAGGAATATGATTTTAACTGATAAAAAAGGAGAACAGAATACCACAACTGTGGAAAAGAAAATCAAGTCCACTTTTGAGGAGGGCTTTAGTGTTCACTGAGTATAAATCTCCAGGTATTGATTGGGACTCTGTTATAAGCCAGATAAATAAAACTGCAGATATTTTAATGTGAATCGATTTGGCATACAGTAGACTATTACCCAAATATGACTTTTAATAAAAAAGTCTTTGGAGAAATTAGAGCATTCACTTATGCTGTAGTCTTCCCTTGTCAGTTTTTATAATGGACTGGAGAAGTTTTTGTAATAACAGAAAAAAAGTTATATACAAGTAATCGATGATTTTCAGTAGAGTCCTATTTCTATCTCCATTGACTATTTTATTCATTCATTCTTGAAAGATTGATTACCTAGCCCAGAGATACAGATAGGAAGATCTGCTCCTGCCCTTAGAGGAATCCACAATCTGATAGGAGGAAGTAGGACATGTGCCTGCAGGAGAGTTTTGGATTATGGAGTCAGAGATTGATGAGCTACCAGACAGGGCCTCATGGGCTGTGGTTGATAAGTCACCAAGGTCTGGGGTCAGCTCTTAGCTTTGCAAGTCCAGAGACTGAGTTTGGTCAATGTGACCAGAGTTGTTTGAGCTCAGAGAACTGACTTGTAACAGACAGCCTCACAAGACGACAAACCAAATAGCATTTAATAATGAGCATTGAGAACTAGAATTAATAAGCAGATCAGAATACATTCATTGGCCGTGTCAGTTCTCTGTAATTAGGAAAGTCTAAATGGGAATCCCTTTATAAACAAGTGGATTCATGAAGCTGGATTCAGTGAGTGGGAAGGCCTTGTGAACAGAGGACATCAAGTGGTGGCTCCTCATTGGTGCCAAGTCCAGGAGTCAGTGGTGCCTCAGGCCCCCCCCCCCCCCCCCCCCCCGGCCTGATGGGATTCCAGCCTTTCCTTTTAAATGGTGATAAAGACACTGACAAAATTGCTCTGGTCATACAAGCCCTGTTCTTTCAGTTGGCCCATTCTTTCCCCAGATGAGTTAAAACTATTGATTAGGCTATAGGTTGGTAGGGTTTTTAATTCTTAGGTGTTCTTTAATTAGTGTCTGGGCAGTTTTTCCTTTGGGGTAAGGTATATTTATAGTTCTAGGATTTAACGGGTCTCTTCTGTGTGTGCAAAGAGATAATCTCATTTATTATGTCTTGATTTTGCTCTTTTAACTTTACAAGGGTAAGCTTGTCTCCCAAGCTTCTCCCCCTTTTGTACTGATTACAACTTGTACTCATCCTGCACAATTTAGCTTGAGTGTTTTTGCCTTGGTGCACATCTTCCCGATGTTCTTTTCCCCTCCCCGTTGGATTTAGATTCCCCCATTCTTTCCTTTCATGCCAGCCTGTGCTTCTGTGCCCCTTTCTCTCATACTCCTCTGTAGTACTTGTGGCTCTCTGATAATTTATTTCCTCATCTTCCTCTGTCTTCAGACTGTAAGCTTTATAGGAACAGCAACTACATTTCATTAAAGTTGGTGTCTTGACTGCTAGTTCAGTGTCTGGTGGTAGAAAGTAGTGACACAGCAGATGGCTGAATGGGTGGGTGGATGGATGGATGGATGGATGGATGGATGGATGGATGGATGAAGTGATATTTATGCTGAACTGTAAAATGGTCAGTACAATGTTTTGGAGGACGAGAAACCATTGATAACTACTCTCAAAGTGTAACAGACATTTTTTTTTTCTATTTTGCTTGTCTACTCTTAGGACATTGACACATGTCCCAAGAAAGGTAAATGAAGAAACCAAGTTGCGGTTTCATGTGTCCCTTCAGTGCTTCTGTCCTACCTCTATATTGTGATTAGTATTTGAAAACATTTTCATGAAAACATTAGTATTCTTCAGTATGTTAATTAAGACGTGTTCCTAATCTCTTAGCATCTTGTTACAGTTAGTTATTGCTGAGTAACAAACCACTCCAAAGCCTAGTTAATTCAGGACAATAATTTTTCATTTCCCACGATTCTGAAATCTGATCCAGGCTCAGCGGTGTCGTTCTGCTTGACTTGCTGTCGGCAGAGCCTGGAATGTCCAAGAAGGCTTCCTTACTTACACTGTGGTACCTCAACCAGGATGGCTGGAACCAGCTGTGGGCAGGTGGGGCATCTTTCTATATGTGGTCTCTCCATATAGCTAGTTTGGACTTGCTCATAGCATAGTGGTCTCAAGTAGTAGAACTTTTTTTGTGGCTTTTTATGTCGTCGTCTTTTAAGAAGGAGGAACAGAGCTGCTAGTTCTCCTAAAGGCTGAGTTTGGAACTGCCACAGTGCCATTTCTGCCTCATCTGATTGGTCAAAGCCAGCCCGGGTTTAAGGAGAGGAAAATTGTCTGCACCTTTTGGTGTGAGGGACAGCAGTCATATATAGGGAAGGATAGCAGCCAGCTATATAGAAAAGAGGTTATCTAAAACATCCAATTTTGTATACAACAAGAATTAGACATAAAAATAACATGAAGCTAGATGTGTACTACAGAAGTGTGTCTCATGTAAGTGAATGGTTTTTTAAAAATTTGCTGTTCCAGTGTGGAGGTTCCTCAGAAAATTAAAAATAGACCTACCCTATGACCCAGCAATAGCACTGCTAGGAATTTATCCAAGGGATACAGGAGTACTGATGCATAGGGGCACTTGTACCCCAATGTTCATAGCAGCACTCTCAACAATAGCCAAATTATGGAAAGAGCCTAAATGTCCATCAACTGATGAATGGATAAAGAAATTGTGGTTTATATACACAATGGAATACTACGTGGCAATGAGAAAGAATGAAATATGGCCTTTTGTAGCAACGTGGATGGAACTGGAGAGTGTTATGCTAAGTGAAATAAGCCATACAGAGAAAGACAGATACCATATGGTTTCACTCTTATGTGGACCCTAAGAAACTTAACAGAAGCCCATGGGGGAAGGGAAGGAAAAAAAAAAAAAAAAGAGGTTAGAGTGGGAGAGAGCCAAAACATAAGAGACTGTTAAAAACTGAGAACAAACTGAGGGTTGATGGGGGATGGGAGGGAGGAGAGGGTGGGTGATGGGTATTGAGGAGGGCACCTTTTGGGATGAGCACTGGGTGTTGTATGGAAACCAATTTGACAATAAATTTCATATATTAATAAATAAATAAATAAATAAATAAATAAATAAAAATTTGCTGTTTATTTGGATGAAGTCGCCAGAGGAAAAAGGGCTCTTGTGGGAAAACTAAGCTTTGTCAAAATCAGAGCTAGGACTTGATCAGTAATGGACTCAAACCTAGCATTCTGGTACTGGTGGGTGGTGGTAAGTACACAGATGATTGGTTTATTTATGCCCAGTGCTCTCTTATCTGCTAAAGGCCAGGCCTCTCTTTAAGGATCAAAGTTGCTTTCTTTTTAAAGTGAGAACATAATGGCATTGTCTCTGATCCATATCTATTTCTCTCACCTTAGAGGAGTATTTGGAAAAGTGTCACATAATTAAAGTTTCTTGAGGGGCACCTGACTGGCTCAGTCATTAGAGTGTGCAACTCTTGATCTTGGGATTGTGAATTCTAGCCTCACTTTGGGGTGGAGATTACTTAAAAATAAAACCTTAAACAAAAAGTTTCTTGAGTTGGTAATCCCACTGGAAAAACATAATACATTTTGTCTTTTGACTAGTGGTGTGATGGGAAATGGGCTGGAAGTGACTCAAGTGACTTTCTTGAACTGAGCATTTCCTGAACATTTTAAAAGTGTAACAATTAGTTTCAAAAATCATGATAGATCAAAATACATCAAGTAGGGATATAGAATATATCCTTCTTTGAAGCATACACAGTTTCTTAAACAATTTCCCTTTTCTTATTCCTGATTTTTAACTGTTCTGACAATCTCTTAATAATCACTGTGTTACTTGGAAACGTTTTGAATAGATTATGCCTCCTCAGTGCTTATCGTCACACGTCTCTATGGCATTTCTTGGGAACAGGTGAGAGTAATAAGATTCACCATTTGTGATAGTTGCAAAAAAACCAAGACCAAGGGCCTTCAGAGCCCTTTTGGAGACTGAATGAATTAAGAATTCACCCATGGGGCGCCTGGGTGGCTCAGTCGGTTGGGCGTCCGACTTCGGCTCAGGTCATGATCTCGCGGTCCGTGAGTTCGAGCCCCGCGTCGGGCTCTGGGCTGATGGCTCAGAGCCTGGAGCCTGTTTCGGATTCTGTGTCTCCCTCTCTCTCTGACCCTCCCCTGCTCATGCTCTGTCTCTCTCTGTCTCAAAAATAAATAAATATTAAAAAAACTTAAAAAAAAAAAAAAAAGAATTCACCCATGAAGGACTTCAGTGGAGAATGGAGTTCCTTCTTTCCTTTCCTTTAGAATAAGGAGGCTTATTCTAAAAACAGGGTTTGAGATTACTTTCAAAGATTGACACCATCCAAAAAAGAGTTAAATAGGTGAAGGAGACACAACATTGAGAAAACAGGGGCAGGAAATAAAATTAAATTACATACAAAATATATGCACTGAAGTTTTCAACCTGTGCCGGAGGGGAGGGAGATCACACATTTGATCCAAGCTTCTTCCAGCCAAAGGAAGAAAAACATCTGGGACAGATGCTAGGGGATACCAGTTTAGTAAGTAGCCATGAAGAGCTACCACAGGGTAGACTCTCTTTGCAAAATATTTTCCATGTATGCTGTTTTTGTAACTATGATCTGTTAATAGTATCCAAGGATTACAGTCCATGGGAGAAAACATCTAGAACATTTCTTTCTGAGGTCTGAGGTCCGGTTTCCTCATATTAGCAAAATAGTCCCTTCCAAATGATGTTAATTAGAGTGGATTTGCTCCTGCCTAAAGTCATGAGGCATTTTATTATTTAAAGTAAGCATTTGAGCCTCTTGAGGGGAGGTAGCATTCACAATTCATAGATCCATTCAACGAATAGTGATTGAGCACCTTCTACTTGCCTGGTTACCATGCTGTGAGGCACTGGGGGTGTGGCAGTGACCCAGCATGGACATAAAAGGCAAGTAAGAGATGAATGTGAAGTAGAAAAAATAGTCCTAAAACTCATTTGGAACCACAAAAGACCTCAAAGAGCCGAAGGAATCTTTAGATAGAAGAACACAGCAGGAAGCATCACACATCCTGATTTCAAGCTCTGCTATAAAGCTGTAGTCATCAAAATAGTATGGTTTAGGCATAAAAACAGACAAGTAAAACAGTGGAAGAGAGTCCAGAGCCCCGAATAAACCCAAGCATATACGGTCAACTAATATTTGACAAGGGAGCCAATAATACTAAATGGAGAAAAGGCAATAAATGGTGCTGGGATAATTGGCTATTCCCATGTAAAAGAATGAAACTGGACCCATGTCTTACACTACTCATGAAAATGAACTCAAAATGGATTAAAGACTTATATGTAACACCTGAAATTATGAAACTCCTAGAAGAGAACATAGGAATAAAGCTCCTTAACATGGGTCTTGATAATTGTTTTGGGGGGCTTTAATACCTAAAACACAAGAAACACAATTAAAAAAAACACAAAAAAACAAGTGTGACCACACCAAACTCAAAAGCTTCTGCACAGCAAAATAAATCATCAATAATGTGAAGAGACAACCTATGGAATGGGAAAAAAATAATTGCAAACCACATATCTGGGGGTTAATATCCAAAATATATGAAGAACTCATAGAACTCAACAACAACAACAACAACAACAACAACAACAAAAATAACCCAGATTAAAAACGGCAAAGGACCTGAAAAGACAATTTTCTGAAGAAGTTATACAAAAAGCCAACAAGTACATGAAAAGAGTTCACCATCACTAGTTGTTAGGGAAATGCAAATTAAAATCACAATGAGATATCACCTCATGCCTGCTAGAATGGCTGTCATCAAAAAGATAAGAGAGAACAGATGCTGGCACGGATGTGGAGACAACGAAACCCTTGTGCACTGTTGGTAGGATTGTGGTTTAGTGCAGCCACTGTGGAAAACAGTATGGAGGACCCTCAAACGATTAAAAATAGAGGGGCTTCTGGGTGGCTCAGCTGGTTAAGCGTCTGACTCTTGGTTTTGGCTCAGTTCATGATATCATGGTTGGGGGTTCTGGCCCAGCGTTGGGGTCTGCAGCTGGCAGCTGGCAGTCTGTTTGGAATTCTGTCTCTCTCTCTGCCCCTCCCCCACTCACGTTGTCTCTCTCAAAATAAAAAACTTAAAAAAAAAGAGAAATACTTAAAAAAAATTAAAAGTAGAATTACAGTATGATCCAGTAATCCCATTTATGGGACTGTATCCAAAGGAAATAAAAACACTAACGTGAAAAGATACCTGTACCCCAGTGTTTATAGCAGCATTGTTTACAGTAGCCAAGACAGGGAAACAACTTAAGCATCCATTGTTAGATGAATGGGTAAAGAAGTTGTGATATGTATCTACAATGGAATAATATTAAGCCATAAAAAATGAGGAAATCCTACCATTTGCAAAAACATGATGGACCTTGCAGGCATCATGCTAAGTGAAATGAATCAAACACAAAGACAAATACTGTGTGATCTCACCTATATGTGGAATAAAACAGAACAAGACAAAAAGGCATAGAAAAAGAGATCAGCCTTGTGGTTACCAAAGATGGAGGGGATGGAGGGTATGGGGAGGAAGAATTGGATGCAGGAGATCAAAAGGTCCAACTTCCAGTCATAAGATAAATAAGGACTAGGGATGTGAGGTCCAACCTGGAGACTGCAGTGAACATGGCTGTGTGGTATCTAGGACAGTTCTTAAGCGAGCAAATCCTATCACAAGGAGAGAGGGTTTTTTTTCCCTTTTCCCTTTCTTTTTATTGTATTTGAGTGAGAGAATAGACATTAGCTGAACCTATCGTGGTCCTCATTTCACAATAGATGTAAATCAAACCATCATGCTGTATATGCCTTAAACTTATACAGTGATGTATGTCCATTATTTCTCAATAGAACTGGAAAAAAGAAAACATGGATGTGATGATGGTTGCACAGCAATGTGAATGTACTTAATGCCACTGAAATGTACACTTTTTGAAAGTGGTTAAAATGGGGGTGCCTGGCTGGCTCAGTAGGTAGAGCATGTGACTCTTGATCTCAAGAGTCATGAGTTCGAGCCCATATTGGGTATAGAGTTTGCTTAAAAAAAATAAAATTGGGGCGCCTGGTTGGTTCAGTTCATTAAGTGTCTGACTCTAGATTTTGGCTTAGGTCATGAGCTCACAGCTCATGAGTTCCAGTCCCGCATTGGGCTCTGCACTGGCAGTGTGGAGCCTGCTTGGGATTCTCTCTCCCCCTCTCTCTTCCCCTCCCCAGCTCTTGCTCTCACTCTCTTTCAAAGTAAAGAAATAAACTTTAAAAAAAAATGAAATAAAATCTGGAAAAAAGTTAAAATGGTAAATTTTATGGTATGTCTATTTTACACTAGAAAAAGGCAATTAAGACAAGTAAAAGGCAATGTAGTGGGACTAGCTCAAGCACTTGGGGCTGGCGAGGGCTAGGGTTTCTGAAAGGGGGCCTACCCTGCCTGGTGGGAGCAGAAGGACTCCCTGGAGGGCTCACTGGGCCTCTGACTCAGAAAGAAGTGGGAGCCATTACCCCATGCCCGTCTTTGAACTTTCTGGCACCTAAAGGGATCCGTGGTGTGTGACCCAAGGAGGAAGGAGAAGGGCTGTCTCTGCAGGACTGGCGGAGACTGAAGAAGGGACTGTCTCCATGCAAGGCCCGGCTGCACCCCGAGGCTGGCGCCTTTCCATCTTCCAGTAACCAAACCCTCTCCCCACGCTTTCCTTCACAGACGGCCACTCTGAGACGACAGGGTCGCTACATGTGCTCCACGGTCCCCGCAGATGCGCAAGAGGAAGCACAGAGCTTATTTGTTACGGAGGTAATGTGCCTTTTCTACGTTAATGTACACGTTATCTTAGAGTCACTTTTTGCCTACACCCCCCCCTTCTGTAAATTTCAATGATATTTTCAAGGAAGTATCAGAGAGGTAATTACATTTTTATAATGGAGAATAGGAGAACAGTATGGGGTTTTCAGAGTCTGAAATGTGGACAGAAATGTTAATAGGGGTCATTTCTGATGGCTGTTTAAAGCATGAATGCTACAGAACTTACAGGCATGGGATACAGGTAACTTAGGAACTCGCTGGAAATCTTTGGCTGAGGTTTTGTTGTTGACATTGTTTTTAATGGAGACTCAGCACACACATTTATGTATTCATTTACATGTTTCTACTTATAACTTATTTTCAAGACTAGTTCAGTCTTTATGAGATGCCAGGTGATAATGAGCAGAGCGTGAATATTCCTGATCAGTATATGATTATTATCACTCTTATTTGAACATACAGATACTGATTACCTGTTAAAGAGGAAAGAGAAATTATTGCATTTGGATTGCATTTTTTTTAGATTGGTGTTTGTTTCTTCTTCCAGGTGCTTTTAGATGAACTAATTAGGTATTTTAATTTTGTTTCTTGAAGCGCTCTTTCGTTTAAAAATGATGGGTCTTTAACCCTATTTTTCTAGTTGATTTTTAGATGATAAACATGGCCAACCCCCACAAGGAATCTATGCTTTTTAAAGTGAAGACTAATTAAAATAACAATATTGTAGTAACAGTATTTAGTTTCCATTGAGATTTTCAAAAAATTAAATATGTATTGAAAATTGTAAAAGTGTGATCTCTCATCCTTCTGGAAAGGTAACTTCTTGCCTTACCTCCTTTGCTACTATATTAGTAAAAATAATTCTGGACAAATAGAGCCAGATACGTTTGTGTAGTCTTAAATGTTTAGTATCAAGCAGGATGCAGACGCAGTGTGACTGACCCACGGGCAACTGTCTGGCCTGCAGCCTGTTTTTGTAAATAAAGTTTCATTGTAGTACCGCCACACCCTTTTGTTTACGTGTCACCTGTGACCTACTTTCACGTGATAACTCAGAGTTGAATGTTTGCAGCAAAGATCACGTGACCCTCAAAGCTGAAAATACTTACCTATCCGGACTTTTCCAGAAAGAGTTTATTCACCTCCAAACTTATTAATTACTAATTCAGTTCTTCCAGTTGCTTAAAAATATGGCTTTTGAGGCACAGTTCTCCACTCAGTTCTTTGACTGCTGTAGGTTGAGCAATAACTACTTCATGCTGTGCTGCCCGAGCCAATGGAACGAGCCCTCTTGGGACACGGCCACAAGGGTGGAGTGGAACAGCCAGCACTTCCTCTCCATCCTCTTGTCCAGCGGAGAATGACCTAACGGCTGTTTTAAAAAACAACTTCAAAAACGTTTCAGTATTAACTTGAAAATATGATTGAATTTCACGAGTCTGAAAGGTCACTGATGAAATGAGCCAGTCAGATCCCTGTCTTTCTGGAGATCCAGTTCTCCAGAGACTGATTTCTGATGTAACCCCTCATCTCCTAGACTTTCTGCATCCCCGGAGGGGTGGGGGTTGCTTTTATTCCAGGCTTCAGCCTTGGAATTCAGCTGGTGCCTGCCATGTGGACAGTCAACAGGGGCTTATCAAATGAATGACTCTGGCCGCTTAACCTGGTCAACTATGTTTCCTGACAGTTTCTTATAATTTAAAACATTTAAACATAAGTATCTTTCTGACCCATTTTACCTCAGATATTAAAAATCTGGGCAGTCAGGTGTTTCATTCATAAATGCCCTGATTGTATGCAAGTGCTTGCTCGTTGATCTTTTTAACTGGGCAGGTGCATGTTATACTTCAGAATAGGTTTAATATCCTGAAAGAGACTTCGGTGGTATGACTTTGGTTGCCGTGCTTGTTCGAAAACCTGAACAGAGTAGGAGCATGTGCACAAGACTGTGTCATACCTAATCAGACCTAAAATTGCTGTGCTAACGGACCTAGGGATACAGGTAATTCTGCAATCACACTTGGTTTGGAATGTAATTTTGAGTATGGATGTCAGATGTTCTGAATGTGAAAATGCTTTGAAAATATTTTTGAGAAGAATTTACAAGAGTAAAATAGTCTTCAAAAACATTTGTAACTACATGGCAAAGAGATCGGAAACTTGTTCAGTTCCACCATCCAACTCTGTTCCTAACCCTTCTCTGCTATTTAGTCCACCTTTCAGAACAATAATGTAAAATCTTACACTATCTGCCTGTCGCCACCTTGCCCATAGAGTGCTTATCATAGAGTCTGGCACAAGGGAAGCATTCATTATCGTTGTTGTAGTTCTATTCACGACTTTGGGGTAGAGGAGAGTTTGCCTCAGAAGGCCTTTGGGCATAAGCCATGAAACAGATAAAAAAGGTTGACCATAAAAATGATGAAGTAGAGTGAGCAGAATAGAGACTTTGATCACAGTGTTAGTTACAGCCGGAGTCAAGTCAACCAGGTAAGACATAAATACATTCAACTACATCTTCACTTAATTCATTTTTTTTTTTCCACACTGAAGTTTACATATGTGTAGCCAAGAGCTGACTATACAGAAAATCAATGTAGCTGTTGGTAACTCAATCAAATGCTTCCCCTATTGATTTTGACTCATTTGTGTTTGAGGATCTGGTGGATGCAGCCTTATAATCTTTAGTCTACACACTATTCAGTGCTTCCTCCTGGATAGATGAATGAAAGACACCGTGCTGGTCCGTTGAGTCTATTGGATAGTGAGGTAGTTTAATGCAGTGTAGGGAGTATAGAAATGTCTTTTTTTTCCCTCCGGGGTTTCTTCTAGTTGGCTTAGGAATTAAATTGATATAAGGCAGATTAATAGGAAAAAACCCAAAGTTTTATTATGTGCACATGGAGGTCAAAAAATGAAACTGAGACCCCAAGAAATGACTAAGGCAGGCAGTTTTTATACATTTTAGACAAAGAGACAATAAATTTGGGAGGAATTGACAGCATAAAGAAAACAGGTGTTTGGGAGCCTTAATTAGTAAGGAATTCTAAGCAGAATTTAGCCTGCAGTAGGAGATTGGAAAAAAATAATAGGGTTTATTTCCGTAGCTTTCTCAACTTTCAAGTCCCTACCTCTGGTGATAAGGGTTTTGTTTTGTTACGGTTTTATTTTGTTTTGTTTTTTTTAACTTCTTAGTCCAGGAGAGTATTTTTCATATGGGAGATTTGTTTCCAGCCTCCAGGGGACGGAGGATGGTCTTAGTGTCCTTGCACAGTTATTTCCCAAGTGGCTTCATTCGGAATAATCACCATGGCGTTGTTGTGCATGGGATGGGCCCTGGGCCCCACAGCAGTCTGTGTAGGTTGGTATCATAGAATGTAAAGCTCCCTACTTTGTACATCCTGTTCACACATACATGTGTGTGCACGCGATGATGTCACGGTGCCACTGAATTGGAATCTAAATCTTTTCTCCTAATAACCTCACTCTGGCCCCTATAAATAGAAGGAAAAGCCAAGGGCAGATTTGTATTATACTTGGTAACAGATCTAGTTGTCATATTAGTAAACACCATGAAAGTGTCTTTTAGGTTCACACTTTCCACCTACTCTCATGTTCTAGTAGAGGGCACAAGGCTCCCTAAACAAGTCCTTTTAACTCAGAAGCAGTACATTGTTTGTTATGTCAGTGCAGCAACATGAGGTGCAGTTTTTTCCCCTTGTAAAAATCTGCTCTCTGATCATGAATGATGGGCACTTAAAGTGACCCATCCCCAAGGGTAAGGCTTTAGGGGTTTTTAAGCTTTATAGGAACCTCTGATAGTGGAATTTCAGGCAAGGGAGGGTCGAAGTGAAAGAATTGTTTTGATGTTTGTGTGGCTGCACATTCGTAAACCTTCCCAAACGTTCTCCTAAAGCCATCACATATCTTTTTTCTTTGCCTCTTATGCTTTCTATTTTTTATACCCTTCCCCTCACCCCGTAGTGCATCAAAACCTATAACTCTGACTGGCATCTTGTGAACTATAAATATGAAGATTACTCGGGAGAGTTTCGACAACTTCCAAAGTGAGTAAATGGTCAGACCACGCAAGGTGGGGTGATAACACGTGGGCAGTGTTTTTTGTGCTTGAGAGGCTTAAGGAGGTATGTAACTTCACATGCAATCAGAGTAATTGGAGAACATATTTCTAGATGGTTTGTATGTATATGGAGTAACTATTGCTTCCTGGGTATTTGATAATAGGACTCAAACCTAGTACTCTGGGATTGGTAAATGGTATAAACATGGATGGTTTAGTTATGGCCGGTGATTCTTTCCAGGGTACCACTGATAGAACAGGTAGAGTACTTTCAGCGAGAAATAGAAAACAAAGAAAGAAAAAAATAGAAAACAATGTAAATGCTACAGTGTGTCTTACCTTTAAAAGAATACTTTGGAGAAATATAAAAAGCATGTCATATTGCATAAATTTTATGTTTAAAAAAAGTAAATCAAAGACAAGCATTCCCCAGACAATTTTCTTACTTTCTTTGAAGTATTAATGGGTTCTGGAATACACCCAAAACAAGTGTGTTTAGATTGATTAGTGGTCATTATAGTGAACCAGGTGGAGGTAGGTCTTGCCTCGAGGGTACATGTTCCATTTCAGGATATCCTGAAATGATGCAGTTGGTAAATTTAGGTAATAGTTGATTATGAAAATTGAAATCAAATAATGATGGATTGTATTGTATCAAAAGTAGCCATCACCAATGAAAATTTTACTTGCAACCCTATTAATATATTTTTCTCTATGTTTGTTGCATCTGTGAGTTTGAACCATTGAAACTATTCTCAGTGGACCTAGATGTTTGTTTTTCCTCTTTGTGTGGTTCAGCCACTCCTTGGGAGTGTTTAGCCAAGTTCCCCATTGACTCTTTTTAAACTTCAGCTGAAGACACTCCCTTCCAGCATTATCTTCTCCAGATGGGGTGTGCTCCTTAGTTCTGTATTTACCCAGTACTTATTTGGGGACCTCTAAATTCTGTCCATTTGATTGCCTGAACCTGTCTTCATGGATAGTCTGGTTCATACTATTCTCATGGCTTTCTTAGAACATACTGCGAGCTGTAGCATACTGACTGCATGATATACTTTCACTGCTGGTAGATTTTACCTTTGGCATTAATAATTTTGCAGTTGTGTGATAAGAAAGAGAGGGAGGATACTAACAGTGATTAAGAACATAGATTCTATAGTCTACCTTCATCATCTGCTCTCTCTGCCCTCTGTGAACCTCAGTTTCCTCATCTATTAAATGGTCCTACTACCACCAGTCCCCACCGTCTAAAGGACTGAATGAGGTAATACATGGGAAACGCAGTGCCTGGAACATACTGTTTAATATACATGCTGGCCGCTGTTTCAGTACTTCCGTTGTTAACACCATCATCATTAACACTGTGGTTCGCACTCTGAAGACCATGACCCCGGTTCCCATTTTTTCTTATAAACTTCATTTTAAAAGTTATTCTACCAAGTCTTTATTAATTAATGCACTTTTCCATTTTTAATATACCTATCTGACTCCCAACAACCTAGTCCAGCTCTTCTACATGGCTTCCGCGGGCTCTCTAACTCTTGGATCACCCGCTTTGCAGAGCAGTAGTGTGTCGATTATTTTTATTCTTCAGCCGAGTGGACCAGCTTTGAGTTTGTTAAATGTCTGTTCCTCTAATGGGGGAAGAAGTGCATCTCTTCATGGATTAGGTAATTATAAAACAAGTTTCTTTCTTCTTTTTAAAGCAAAGTGGCCAAGTTGGATAAACTTCCAGTTCACGTCTATGAAGTCGATGAGGAAGTTGATAAAGATGAGGTAAGGTTATCGCTTGCGGATCTGGAAACTGGTTTAGTTTACAGACTTTACAAGATCGGTTGGAAAATTACCAACATTTAAGCCAAAAGGGGAATTGGAATGTTTCTTGAAACGGGGAAGGAATTTTTATTCGATGTATTACTGGATTGATTGAAATAAGGTCTCCATTTCAACTTGACTGCTTAGCATTGCAAGTTCTTCCTGTCTTGTTTATTTGTTCTGAGATCATTTTCAAAGGCCTGGATAAGATTTGGCTACATTGTTAAGAGACACCAAGATTACTTAGACCTTAAGTTTAGGTTGTTTTTCAGCAGACTATCTTGAAACAAACCGCCAGTAGACTTTAAATGGCTCTTTCTTTCAATGATGGGTTTGAGTGACGCATATGGTATCAAGAAGCTTTTTTCTTTCTTTTATTCTTAAACAAGGGCACTCCCCCTTCTCTTGAAGAAATCTATAGAGAGAGCTGGGCATTAAGGTGACTGGCCCCTGAGCAAGGGAGACCTAATAACAAGTCAGGGCTAGCTGTCCTCTGCGTTTCTCATCTCCCCTGCTCAGTATTGGCTGCCTCATTGTGAGTTTAGGGGGGAGAGGTTCCTTTTTTTTTTTTTAATCATCAGGTAAGCTGTAACACCAGCCATTCAAGAATGTGAACAATGCCCATGGTGGGAAATTATTTTAGAAACCACTTTTAAAATAATTCTGGAAGAGTAAGTGACCGTCCAAAGTGAGAAACAAGATAGTAAAAACACTTGGTGCTGATTAGTAGTAAGAATAGGACCAATCGAAATAATGCATGCTAAGGGCACACTGAAAACTGTCAAATCCTAGATAGATGAGTTATTTCTGTTCTTACGAATAATAAGAACAGTAAAACCACCAACATTACATTGAGATGGTCTAAAACAAAACAGAAGATAGGTCTTTCTGCAGTTGTCTCTTTGATTACAAAAATAAAGATCATAATCGGAGACTGGTCTTATGGGATGTGAGTTGGGTAACATGACGGTGAGTGGCCCTCTCGTCCTCCTGTACCTACTGAACGTCCATCAGGTACCGCCTTAGAGGGGCAGGGACCCACAGGGCCAGGGCCAGCTGCAGCCTGCCAGATTGTGTGTGTGTGTGTGTGTGTGTGTGTGTGTGTGTGTGTGTGTGTACACACCTGTCATCTGTCTGTTACATGTACGAGTGTTTGCCTGACATATTTTCAGCAGCAACTGGCAACCCCATGCCCGCCTCCCTGCACCAGAGCCCACAGCTGGAGCTGGAACGTGCAGAAGCATGTTTCTTTATTTTTCTAGCCACGTCCCTTCTCTTTCCTAACTCTCCCCCTCTCCTCTCTCTCTTTCGTTCTTTTCCATTGCCCAATCCTTTTCTCTCATCCCTCCTTTCTCTGTTGCCTCACATTTCCTTCTTTTCTTCGTTCACCTTCCCCTGAACTGAGCCTCTGGGAAGTTTTCCAGGAATTTGCTTTTGTCCTCCAATTATAGGGGAGTGTAATTTGAAAATATTTTTCATGAAACCCAGCAGGACCTTACAACCTGAGTGGTCAAGTATGGTATGTACTTTCTGTGGCTCATTAAATACTCAAAAATAAAAAATTTGGACTGAAACTAGCTTTGCCTTTTAATGGACTAGAGCTTTCAGGGATTGATGCTTCTGCCTCTCTTTTCCTGCCGAGCCGGCTCTAAAGTGACTTGTGGCAGACGGTAACTCCAGTAATGGGGCACGATGGGGCAAGCCGGCACCAGTTGAATGATTTTCCTTTTGACCAGAGTCACGGCAGATAAGATTAGTAGTGACTGGAGACCAATTGTGGTTTTCCTTCTCTCCTAGGATGCTGCCTCCCTCGGCTCTCAGAAGGGCGGGATCACCAAGCATGGGTGGCTGTACAAAGGCAACATGAACAGTGCAATAAGCGTAACCATGAGGGTAAGGCAGTCCATCACCCTGCACTCCCCTCTCATGAAACCCTTTTTGCTGTAGGTCTTGGGAATCATGCTCAAAATGAATGGGCATGTTGTTCTTCCTGACAAAAGTGACATTGTCTGGTCAATAAGATGCCTCCCTGGTGATCAACCTCCATTGGTACCGTCCTGCTCGCACCCACTTCCCCTGCTTCATGCCCGACCACCAGCGTGACGAGATCTTCATCACTGGGCTGGTGCGAAGGCACAGTTGCCGACGCAGGCTTTCTTCTCTGTACCCACGACAAAAGCGATCGTGGCACCTGCAAGCACATCACCCAGGGGCTAAGTCTAAGCACTTTTGGGAGGTCTACTGTGGCAAGGTGAACAAGAGCAAAGCTGGAGGACTGGAAGGAAAATGGTTTGATTGGAAGGGGGTTGGAAAGAGAAGAGCAAAACTAGTATAAAAAGCCATTCAGGAAAGAGGTAGGAGCAGAGGAAGAGCAGCATGAATACTGAAGAGAAGAGCCATAATGGAAGGGAGGGAGGGTGGACGGGGAGAGAAAAAGGAAATCCAGGGAAATGCGGACTGTCATAATCCTGAGGCTGGAAGATCGTTCAGTGTCACGAGGCAGAGAAAAGTTCCTATTCTGCGTGAGCAAGAAACCCTGGGGATTTGAGAAAGTTTCCATCCTTCTGTGCTGCATCCCAAATTGGAGCTCATTGCACTGCTTTTGGGTGGTTATGTAAAAATATCAAATGCTGTGGGTAAGAAAAAATGACCCATGAATGTTAATTGAACCACCTCCTCAGAATTTAAACGCACTGAAATTATTAGACGTGATGGAGAGTCTTAACTCACCCTTACCTGGGGCGTTGGCCAGGATTAGATTGGTTTTAGAGAGAATAGAAACAGTTTTTACACGTGTGTACTGTGTAAAAACACGTGTGTAGCTGTGAGTGATTGGTAGGGACTGTGACTCTGTTCGTTTTGAAACAAGAGCTGTGTATGTATTTTTCTCCCAGTCATTTAAAAGACGGTTTTTCCACCTGATTCAACTTGGTGACGGATCCTACAATTTGAATTTTTATAAAGATGAAAAGATCTCCAAGGAACCGAAAGGATCGATATTTCTGGATTCCTGTATGGGTGTGGTTCAGGTAAATATGAGTAGAGTTCTATCATCAAGTTTTCTGATCTGTAAAAGTACCATCTGTGAATTTGCAGATTTAAGCAAATACTTCCAAGAATGGCAGTATCGGGGGAGGAGGTAGAACAGCTCTCAGGTAAGTAAAGGCTCATTTTTCATCAGATACACGTGAAACAGGCAGACTTCTATTGTAGTCGGCTTAGCACCGTGGGGCTGAGCTCCAGTGTTTAAGGCTCAACCACTTTATAGCTGTGTGACCTTGGCCAGGCTATTACCAAAAGTTTCTGCATGTGCAAAATGTGGGTAATGATCATGTTTCCTTAGTAGAGTAAATTGAGGGGACTGGATGAATTCATTTGGAAATATTCAGAACAGTTCTTAGCATCTCCGTGATGAGTTTTATCATTTCTCTCGTAGTACCAATAACAGGATTAGTCAAGAGACTGGGTTTCAGATCCAGATTGAGTTCAAATCCCTGCTCTACCACTACCAGCTGTGTAGCTTTGGAGACACTGATCCTCTCTGTGCCTCAGTTTCCTCATTTAAATTGGGATAATTGTATTGAATATGGTTATTGAGAGGATTAATTAATATATGAAAAAAGAGCTTGGAACAGTGCTGGCACATGGTAAGAATTCAGCCAGTATTGAATATTTTTGTTAGTGCTATTGCAGTTGCAGAGTTATTCTTAAAAATTACTATTTTTTTTTTTTTTTGAGAGAACAAGAGCGAGCAGGTGAGAGGGGGAGAGAGAGACAGCGAGAGAGAGAGAGAGGGAGAGGGAGAGAGAATCTTAAGCAGGCTCCATGCTCAGCATGGAACCCGACTCAGGGCTCAATCCCATGACTGTGGGATTATGACCTGAGGCAAAATCAAGAGTCAGACTCAACCAACTGAGCCACTCAGGTGCCCCTTATTTTTAGGTCATGACCTAATGGTTCAGTGAGTTCAAGCCCCTCATCGGGCTCACTGCTGTCAGCACAGAGCCTGCTTAGGATCCTCTGTCTCCCTGTCTCTCTGTGCCCCTCTCCTACTGGTTCTCTTTCTCTCTCAAAACAAATAAATACACTTAAAGATTAATTTTAATCATACATAATGCACAACTGTACTCACATTATAAAAAAAAAATCAGACCATTACAAACTGGAGGTCCCTGTTGATCCCTATCTCTCCCTTTCCCAGGGAGCTGCTGTTACCAGTTTCGGTGTAGGACCTTCCAAACCTTAACAGAATTGTCTTTGAAAGCAAGTTGCCAGATTCCCCATCTGTCCGTCCATCTCCCCACCCCCTGCCACTTTCCAGAAAGGTCTAAGGCAGTAACTTACAAGGAAACATAAAACACAGGATAACACAGATAAAGTGTGTTTGAAGGCAGGAGAGGTGAACAAGGAGTCAAGGTAGGGAGGAGATGAACAGGAATTAAGCTAAGAAAGAAACATAGGTGTTCAAGAGACCTAACACCTGCTGTGGGTGGGTGACAAACTGGGCTCTGTGCTTCCTAGCTTGGAGACCCGTTCAATCCAGTTAGCCAGAAGCTGCCCGAGTAATCTCAGAATGAAGATCATTCAGGCATTTCTCATGGGGGCCCTGAGACAGAGGGCCCTGTGTGGTTAATGAACAATCTCCCTGACAACTCCTCACAATAGATGCAGTCACCATTATCAGAGAATTCTTCCTAAAATGACTCAGTGTTGGCTGATGACATTGGCCCAAAGCTCAGTTCTAATAAGAAAGGTCGTTTTGTGGGGCCAGTGTGATTGAGGTTAGAGACACAGCTCTCCGGCCTGACCTTCAGGTGTGTACTTGTTTATGTACTCACATGTTGAAAATTACATTGCATTTTCATCCCAAGTAATTCATTCATCTGGTTTAAACCGTCAAGCAGTGCAGAAAGGCAACCCTGCGAGCACCTTGTTGCCCGAGTGTCTTCCGCCTCACCCACTCCCCACTCCCCTGACGTGATCGTTTTCAGCTGTTTTCACTCTTCTTTCTGGAATGTGCCTCCATAATGCTGGAAAAGGCACGTCCGCTGCTTTTTATTCATCACTTCTCGACATTATGGAAGGTAGGATTTTAGTTCCTGCAGCCCTCCTTCCTGCTCTCATCTAGGTGAATTGCTGTCTCAGCCTCTGGATAGCCATCATTCTGGAAACTCTTTGCCTTCCTGCCTGTGTTGGATTCCCTGTTTCCAAGATCCCATGTTTTCTTTCTTGTTCCACTTTCTTATTTTGGAGGAGCACATCCTCCAAGTAGCTTCCTGAGAAAGAATGTCAAAGTTGTTAATTTCTTGAGAGTTAGCTTATCTGCCAATATTTTTGGTTTTGCATTCAAACTTGATGGATAGTTTGGGTGTATATAGAAATCCAAGGTGAAATTTACCTTCGAATTTGAAGACACCCCATTATGTTGTTGTTTTGGGGGTCTGATGTCCCTGCTCTTCTTAATCTTCTCTTTATCTCTAGTGACTTGCAATTTGGGTTATTTTGTCTTCATTTTGATGTGGGTTTTTTTTTTTTTTTTTTTTTTTTTTGGTAAACTGTTTGTTAAGGCAGAACCTACAAACAGAACATGGACACGTCATGAATGCATGACTCAGAATTTTTACTACTAGATTTGGATCTGTTTTGTCTTATGTGCTGAGAACTCTGGAAGAGCTCTCATTCTGGAAACTGTGTCCTGTGTAATATAGCCACCTTGGTCTTCTGGAGCTCTGCTCAGTCTCTTTAACTTAGGGGGACTGCAGGGCTCTGTCGGGCTCCCCTTCCCAGGCCACAACCCAGATACCGCCTCCAGCAGAAAGCTTAAGGGCTGCTAGGGTGCAGCTCATCTATGTCCCGTCCAGCAGGGGTCATGGTCCTGCCCTACCTGTGGTCAAATATCCGCAAATAGCTGTTTCATCTCTTCTGTTCAGTTTTCTAGTGGTTGTGATGGGAGAGCGAGTCCAGACCCTGTTCCTCCATCAAGCCAGCAGTGGAAATTAGGGGTCCAAACTCAGACACCTGCAGGAGCCGAGCAGGAAAATTAAGTAAAAGAACAGGCCTGCGTGGAAAGCAAGAGGGAATGCATCACATTCTGTGACAAACTGGAGCACGAATGGTCCCGTCTCGTGGGGCCGCCAGCAGCCTCCCCGCTGTGGCTGATGCTGGGCAGAGCTACCAGTTCAAGGGGGCCAGATGATCTGTTTTTGTCTTGTTTTTAGCAAAAAAATCCAGAAATACAAAATTTTACTTAAATCTTGGTATTTTTGATTACCGGAAACCAATTTAAAAACAGCCCCAGGGACGCCTGGGTGGCTCAGTCAGTTAAGTGTCCGACATTGGCTCAGGTCATGATCTTGCAGTTTGTGAGTTCGAGACCCACGTCGGGCTCTGTGCTGACAGCTTAGAGCCTGGAGCCCGTTTCAGATTCTGTGTCTCTCTGTCTCTCTCGGCCCCTCCCCTGCTCATGCTCTTTGTCTGTCTCTCAATACTTCAAAGTATGTTTCTTCACAGTGTAAAGTAGGCAGGACCAGAAACGGTCAATGACAGTGAATTAACTTCTTGTGTGGGATTTCCAACTAGGGGTTTCATTTGTATTCTTGAGCTAGGAGACCTTTCAAGTTACTTTCTAGTTAAATCTTCAGGCATTTCTTTTAAAGAAAAGTTTAAAGCAAAACTATTAAGAGTTTTGTCGCCTGTCTTCGGCACAGCGTGTAGGTGATTTGTGCGTCCGGCATCCCTGGGCTGTCGGTCAGCCTGTGTGGTATTCTCCATGACCTTAGGTCCTCCGTGACTTTAAGGGACATCTCTTCCTTCATATTCTTCATATTCTCTTCCTTCATACTCTTTCTTCATCAGATGTGGCTGATGGTGTTTAACATTTAATGAATTGTATTCAAGGCTTCAAAAAGTTAAATAATTTGTTTTTATCCACATCTGTTTGGAAGCTAAGCACCAACACTGTGGTTTGTTTGTTTTTGAATTGTTTTTGGACATTGTGGGAAAAAAAAGTAGTTGATTAATGCTATGGGTTCAAAGAAATGCATAAACTGAAAATTTTAAATAAACCTGCAAGTAATCCAGTGTAGAATCTTAAGGCCTAAAAGCATTTTAGAACCTTGAAGTTGATTACGTTTATTTTCAGATCAGGAAGATCAGGCTGAGAAAGAGGAATAACTTAGAACCAAGGCCTGATGTCTCCCCCACTTTTAACTTATTTTCACAGTTGTGACTGGGACAGAAAATATATTTCGTACCTAGCCTTTTGACTCCTGTCTGATTCTGGCCCTGACGTGAAGTGAGGCTCCCGCAGTGGGCAGTATGTACGTAGCTTGTGTGGCCCGCGTGTTTCTGAGAAGCACGCTGCCAAGAACACGGCCACCTTGGGGAGGGTCAGGGCGTCCCTGCCACCTACACCGAGGAGCCTCTCAGGGACTGCGGCTAGCCAGCCAGCTGCTAGTGGGTGAGGGCTACTCTGCCCCCTACAGGTTGCCCTCAACCTGTACATGCAAGGAATCTTGGGCTGTGGTCCTTAGAGCCGAACTTCTTTCTAGTGCTGTTCCCTGGAGGCAATTGTGCTCACCAGGGGAGGTTTGGTACTGTCTGGAGATGTGTGTTAATCTTCACAACTGGGGTTATGTTCCCTGCAACTAGTGGGTAAGGCCAGCGATGCTGCTAAACATCTTGCAGTGCACAGGCCAACTCCCACAACACTTACCAGCCTTAAGCATCAGCAGTGCCAAGGCTGAGAAACCCTGGTCTAGGGCACTTTCATCCTCCATCATTTAATGCATGTGACTACTGTCTTTGTACTTGGAGCTGGATACCCTTTGACAGGTGTAAAAACTAGAGGCATGAGGGAAGGCTGTAGACATGGTGTCCAAATACCTCTGGGGACTCACAAATGATGGGAAAGTTCCAGATGAGGAGGTCAAACACACTGAGAGATAATGTTTGCTTTATAAAATGGGATACCACGCACTACTTCATCAAAATTAAAAAAGGAGCTGGAGGAGTTGAAAATTTTCAGTGAAATTTCATTCATTTGGTAAATTTTTTTTCCAGAGCTTATTGTGTACCAGGCAGTGTTCTAGAAATCTGGATGTAGCATTGAACAAAAGTAATCTCTACCCTAAGGAGCTCTCATTCCATTTGAGGAGACTGACAACAAGTAAAATCCATGATGTGTCAGATGGGAAAATAAAATTATGGAGAAAATAAAGCAGGGAAGGTAGAGAGTGTTGAGGGTTTGTGGGGAAGGGACTTGCATTTTTTTTTAAGTTTGTTTATTTGTTTTGAGCAGGGAGGGGCGGGGGGGCAGAGAGAGAGAGTATTCTAGTCAGGCTCCACAGAGCCTGACACGGGGCTCGATTCTGCAGAGCCTGATGGCAGGGCTCGAACTCACGAACCACGAGATCATGACCTGAGTCAAAGTCAGGCGCTCAACCGACTGAGCTACCCAGGTGCCCCATGGGCATGCATTTTTAAATAGCTTGGCCCCAAACGCCAATGAGATAGCATCAATCAGAAAATAATAAAGAAGAAAAATTTTAAGGCCATTCCAGTTCTCTTAAAATGTGTCTCTGTACTCCTTTTCCATTTCAGAACAACAAAGTTAGACGTTTTGCTTTTGAGCTCAAGATGCAGGACAAAAGTAGCTACCTTTTGGCTGCAGACAGCGAAGTCGAAATGGAAGAATGGATCACAACTCTCAACAAGATTCTCCAGCTCAACTTTGAGGCAGCAATGCAAGAAAAGCGAAACGGAGACTCTCATGAGGGTAAGCAGACCTCGCTTTCTCCAGGGACATGCATACTTCAGGGCATAGGGAGCCTGTGTATCGCCAGCTACGTGAGCAATGGGTCAGATGTGAGCTCTTCACAGAGAGTTTGTGAGCAAAGATTTTGTCACGTTAGAATTTACTACCCTGACAACATTTTTATCAGGAAACCTTAAATGAGAAGAGCCACAGCTTCGGGGCAGAAAAGAAGACTGAGTTCAAGTCTCCGCAATATCATTTTTCAGCTGTGAGACCTTGGGCAAGCTACTTACATATTCTGAGCCTCGGTATTCCCATCTGTGAAGTAAGAATAAAACAGAACTTGCTGGTCGATGGGAAGATTAAATAAGATTATGTGTCTCGAGTACCTGGCACAAAATCAGCACTTAAAATACTGTGGTTATTACTGTCATTAATCCTATCCTTTAGATTTTTTAAGACAAAGTTAAGATGGGCAGAAGCCTCATTGGTGGGAAGAATCTGGCTATGTTCTTGACAATTCATGTTTTGTTTCAAGCTCTTAGCCCGGTGAATCTCAACCCTGGCTGTACCTTAGAAATTCTGTGAAACTTTTTAAAAAATTCTCTTTCTTATTTAGTTGGCCTGGGGTGGGACCTGGGCAGGCATTTTAGTGGGTCTGATGGATGTGGCCATGCAGACTGGTGTTCATAACTAATGTCAGTTCTTTTTATTTTATTTTTTTTTTTTTTTTAAAAATTTTTTTTTTAACATTTATTTATTTTTGGGACAGAGAGAGACAGAGCATGAACGGGGGAGGGGCAGAGAGAGAGAGGGAGACACAGAATCGGAAACAGGCTCCAGGCTCTGAGCCATCAGCCCAGAGCCTGACGCGGGGCTCGAACTCACGGACCGCGAGATCGTGACCTGGCTGAAGTCGGACGCTTAACCGACTGTGCCACCCAGGCGCCCCTGTCAGTTCTTTTTAGACAGTGTCCATGCTGTATCAATTATTAAATATTTGGTTCTCAACCCTGGGTGTAAGTATTTTTTTTTAAAAGCTCTGAGGTGTTTTTAATGGGCATTTAGAGTTGGAAACCACTGCATTCAAGGGTGAATATAAGAGAAATGGCCTTTGACCTCCTGCTTTAAATAAAATACATTCCATTACAAGTAACTCAGGTCATCTGTTTTGCCATTTTAGATGATGAACAAAGCAAATTGGAAGGTTCTGGTTCCGGTTTAGATAGCTACCTGCCTGAACTTGCCAAGGTAATAATCATCTTCAGTCTTCTACCCTTCATAGAATGATACTGAAATATTTCTCATTTCCTCGCTTGTCCAGGATGGAATCTATTGAAATGATTAACAGTTACATTGTAGTAAATCGTTAAAAAAGACATTGTGGTTACTGCTCTCTATTTTCTGTCCTAAATGTGAAGGGAGGTAAAATACTCACCTAAGTCAGATTTTAGTCTTGTTTTCTGGAAAGTGCCGTGCAGATTATTCTTTTTATTATTCTGTGTCCCTGCCCTTCCATAATGTTTACTACCAGATTACGAGTATTGAAGAAATAACCAAAACACACAGGTAAATTTCCCACGTTAACATGGTACCTACTATGTTCACACATACGCTCTCCCTATTCACGTTAATAGACACACTTCCAAAGAGGGTGGTCTGTGACAGTCCTACTGCTAAACCAAACAGGGGTTGCCTGAGTTTTGTAAATTGCCTCTGGGTCACTCTGAATGAAAAAAAAAAAAAAGTTACACTTGTCTTTAATAATTTTGAGAAACCTTAAAGTTACTGAAAATCACAAAGATCAAAACAGCCGACCTTATTCCCATGACCCAGATTCAACCCTGTTACTCTGTGGTCCTTTTAGCTTCCATATTTTTTAAAGAAATAAAACATCAACTATAGTTAAAGTTTTTTTTAAACACCATCCTTACTCCATTCCCTTCCTCCTCCACAGCCTCAAGCGGAGACAGACACTGTTATGAGTTTCCTGGGATTACTTCCATTTTATCTCTATATCTTTCCCAGTGTATCTATCATAATGATCTACATGGTTGTGTTCCTTTCATATGTTTAAAAATGTGGGGCGCCTGGGTGGCTCAGTCAGTTAAGCGCCTGACTTCGGCTCAGGTCACGATCTCGCGGTCCGTGAGTTCGAGCCCCGCATCAGGCGCTGTGCTCACAGCTCAGAGCCTGGAGCCTGCTTCAGATTTTGTGTGTCCCTCTCTTTCTGCCCCTCCCCTGCTTGTGCTCTGTCTCTTACTCAAAAATGAAATTAAAAGAAACGTTAAAAAAATTTTTTTTAATGTTATATAAATGCTAACATTATTCTATACTTTTCTTTCTTTTTTTTTTATTAAAAAAAATTTTTTTTTTCAACGTTTATTTTTTATTTTTGGGACAGAGAGAGACAGAGCATGAACAGGGGAGGTGCAGAGAGAGAGGGAGACACAGAATCGGAAACAGGCTCCAGGCTCTGAACCACCAGCCCAGAGCCTGACGCGGGGCTCGAACTCACGGACCGCGAGATCGTGACCTGGCTGAAGTCGGACACTTAACCGACTGCGCCACCCAGGCGCCCCTATACTTTTCTTTCTTAATTCAACTTTGATTTTGAGATCTGTCCAAGCTGGTATATAGATCTAGTTCATCCCTTTGATTGCACCGTGTAAGCATTTTATTTTAGCTGTTCTGTTATTTCCAATTTTTTTTTCCATTACAAACAATGCTACAATGAATATCCTTGTACTTGTCTCCTTGTGTGCATCTATGAATGATTCTCTTTTAAATGAGAGAAATATCTTTGTCTTCTCCAGCCATTTCCATTCTTGCTGTTACTGCCTTTTTCTTCTTCTCTGCGAATACAGTGTAATAGAGACCCTACACACCCACATCTTAAACACTGTAATAGAAAACATGGTTTATCCATATACGATTATAAATAGACTGGCATTCAGCATTGACCTTTACTTTAAGACAACATGGCTGTTCTAAAATATAAAATCTCCCTCCCTGGCTAGGACTTGAGAGTATTGTTTTTCTTCAAGACTTGACTGTTACCACAGTATCTTTTTAGCACCTGCCTATTAAAGCTAATTTTAGTGTCACCATTGTAACCGCCTACTAAGCTGGGACGGCTTTTGGCTTGTGTGTATGTGTTTTTGTGCTATGAACTTCTATGCATCGTATCTTGCATTGAGATTCACTTTTTTTGTTTCTGGATATTTGGGGGGCTCGTAATTTCTCAAAGCAGAATGTTTAAACCCATTTTATTTATTGAAGCAGATAACATATGCAATGCAATCCAGAACTTGGAAAGTAACTTTCTACACTTACTGGGTGAACACCGTGGACACCTAGGAGAAGACTCATATTGTTTGAGCCTGATGTTGATTAATTAGAAATCTGTATTTTTTTCCTCCCTGTGAAGACATTCAGGAGTTGTGCCCTCCTTTCTTCTCTCACTGACTACCTGTAGCTGGCCAGCATAATAATTCAATATTTCTCAATCCTAAGACCTAGGAAAACTTTTATTTACTTTATTGTTTTAAGTTTATTTATTTTGAGAGGAAGAGCTCACAAGCAGGGGAAGAGCAAAGAGGGAGAGGGAGAGGGAGAGGGAGAGGGAGAGAGAGAGAGGGAGAGAGAGAATGAATTCCAAGCAGCCTCTGCACTGTCAGTGTGGAGCCCAGCACGGGTCTCGAACTCATGAACCATGAGATCATGACCTGAGCCGAAGTCAGGAGCTGGATTCCCAACTGACTGAGCTACCCAGACGCTCCCTAGGAAAGTTTTTAAACTTTCCTTAGTTTAGTTGTATGAGATAACATATATAAGAGAGTTAACGCACACACACACAAAGATATTTAGAGCTCTTTTCAAACTGTGTGTAACAGGTTAGTTGAAGCAGTTTTGGTTGGTTAAATCAGATTAATTAGTTTAAACCCCCCATTTCTTTTTATTTTGCTTTGCTTTGCTTTATTTATTTATTTATTTATTTATTTATTTAATTGAAGTAGAACTTACATGGAACACTAATTGGATAGCTCAGTGGATTTCACATTTGGGCACCTGTATAACCACCACGCAGATCAATGCATAGAACGCTTCTAGCACTCCAGCAGACTATCCTGTCCTCCCCTCCCAGCTGATATGCCTGCTGTTTTTATGTCTGTCACCGTAGATTAGTTGCGACTGTTCCAGACCTTGTTATCAGTGGAATCATACAGTATGCGCTTTTTACGTGAGGCTTCTTTAACTTAACATTATATGACCCAGACATTTTAAAAATATAAATGGAATAGAACTGAATAGAGAATATTAAATACATTACCCTTAATAATGACAGATATTATTTAAAAACTTTTTTATCAAGTAATCTCTGTGTCCAACATGTGGCTCGAACTCACTCCCCTGAGTCTCATGCTCTACCAGTTGAGCCACCCAGGCAGCCCAATGTAGTATGTGTATATGTATTGGGTTGTGATATAAACGTATTTCTTACTGTGGTCATGGTCAAAGCCTGAAAAAGAAAGCATTATAAGGGGCTTCGCTGTTGTTATTTCTGCCCCCGACCCCAGCTCTTAAGTGTTTTAAAAATATTTTTATTTCAGAAGATAGAAAAAGGGCAGCAAGTAATTTTTCAAAGGGAAAAAAAAGAAGAATGAAGATGTATTGCCATGCAGTCAGTGTGCTGCTGGCACACTTGTGATGCTTGTGTGGTGTTGCGGGGTGGGTGAGCCCAGGCCTGACTGTGCGGGACTCTCAGCCCTTCACAGTCCAGGGCTCCAAGCACCAATGTGGTCTTAGCTTAGTTTATAACCTTCTCCACTGTGTCCGGGTGGGGACCATTTGTACCTGTTAAGGAAGCAGGGAGTTGACTGACTGCTGGTCCTCTTGATCTTGAGAGGAATGGATTCCATAGTTGTGTAATCTGCAGTTGAAGTAGAGGTGGGGGGGTCGGGGTGAAGGAGAAAGAGACTGTGTGCATAGCCACTTGGGAGAGGGGAGTTTAATCAGAGATGAAGAGGCCAAGAAGTCAATACCAGGGATGGAGGTGTAAGGAAGGGTCCAGCGGGAGGTCAGGCCACAGGTAAATAAGTTGCAGACAAAAGACGAGCGGTGGAGTCAAGCAGGAGGTACTGACTGTGTGATTTAGTGGCAGGCTCCTCTCTGGTCAGCTCCTCTTTCTGCTGCATTCATCCTGTTGCCCCGGCTTTTGTCTTCCACTGTGACTGAGACATAACAAACAGGATATGAGTGACAGGAAGTTGTTTCGGTACAAAAATAACTGATGTCTCATTTTGGAATATAATGGAGGGGGGCCCTTGACATATGACAAGCGTGGTATGGGCCTAGGTTTTCAGAATATGTTGTACATTCTCGGCCCTTAGATTGCTTGTACATTTAGTACTGAACGTCTTTGTTGTTTTCTTATTGAAGACACACTGTATCTACCCTAAAATCTCTTCTTTTCCTCCTGTTGTCTAATATGGAACCAAATACATGTTTGTTGTAAATGTAACAGCACTTATAGTATTAGAGCACATGGTCTTATAAACATTTTTATTAACTACACAAACTGTAGTTAAAGTTAGTCAATTGGTTTCTTTTCTACAAAGTCAAGGGGTAAGGCAATCAGGTTGTAAGCCCGAGTATGATTCATTTAATAATGTTTTTCACTGGTTATGTTTATCCTAGGTGTCATTGGTACATATATGTCACCTCCTTGTGTAAAGACAGTATGAAGAAAACCCTCATGCTCCCACCCTATATTTTCCTTCACAGCTTTTCTATTTTTGTAGGTTTCTTTGGTACTCGGAGAACAGCAACTCACCTTAGTTTTGTCTCCGCAAGTGGTTCTGAAAGAAAAGCATTGTTTCATGTTAATCCAAAATTGCTCACATTCAGTTACTTTATAACTTTTTAGCGAGTGAACTTAATTTTTCTAGGTAAACCTTGTGTTGAACACAAGATGAATTACTGTGTCTCAAACTTTATAGTCTCGCTGAGGTTGAGTAAGGGTCAGTCGGCCAGGCTTAGCAGCATATGTTGGAAACCAAACAGTTTCACAGATACCTTTTCTGACTTTTTTAAACCAAGTCTGTAATAGATGCTTCCTTCCCTGTATCCTAATCCAGAGAACTATGTCATTGTGTTATGATACAACGGAGGTGGCTGGGGTTTTGTTTATGAGGTCAGCAGGCATTCCAGCATTCCATCTCTTGGGTCTCCTTATTCTCTGTGCTTTATTATTGGTTTGTGACACAGAGGACGAGATAGTGGTCCCGGGGCATTAGATACCGTGCAAGTAGTGGAAACAAATCATGACAGCTCTTTAAATTAAGAAATATACGTTCTGGCCTCAAAGGAATTTGCTAAGTCTTTTTGTTCCAACCTATTCTGTTTAAGCCAACAGCCAGCACAATGTTTTTCTGATAACTCATCCTCAAAATAAGATGCTGTTGGCCACGGTCTCTGGCATTTAATTGTTTTGCTTGCTCAGAGATGAACTTAAGACACAGAGTATGCTTGAAGCCTGTGGCAGTCCTTCTGGAAACCCTTTGAATGTTTGGTCCATAATTGCATCTTAGGTGAGGAAGAAAGCATTGTCAGGGTGTGTCTTTAGTGGTTAAAGGTAGGGCTCACAGGAGTGAGGGGAACGGCCTTTGTTTTAGACGAATCATTCTCTTGACTTCTAAGCAAGTACCAGTTTTTACAGATGACGGCTCTGTCATTGTCCATTTTCTTCATGTTTTCCTTTCTGCTGAACCCAAAGTATTAGACAGGTTGTGAGCAGGACAGCAGCAGCAGGGTCCGGGGAAAAGCCAGTCCAGTTCTTCCTACCTCCACGGTATGGACCAACCACAGGTTATTTTAAGAGGAGGGCTGGTTTCTGTCACTTTGAGAAGTGCTGGGTGGCATAGGCTGTGGGATAATGTTTTTTTATAGCTATGTTTTGTGGGTCCTTAGACTGTGAAAGTACTCATTACAGGAATTTATTTTATCGTCTTTACTGAAACTTAAGTAAAAATAAGTGTGTTTGCTATAATAAGTGAAAATATCCAAAGTTATATAGAGTTAATCTTTCCCCTTCATCCTCCACCCCGACACCCAGAGAGCACTAGTGTTACTAACCTGTTGTAATTCCCCTGGTGTCAAACCGATTGCTCGTGGAAACATGCACACATATATAGCGTTTGTAGTTTTTTAAAAAATATGTTCGTGATATATATACATGACTCTGAAACTTGTTCCATCACTTAAAAGTATCTTGTAGGTGTCCCTCTGGGGCCGTAGAGGGTCTAGTTTACTCATTTTTCATAGCTGCGTGGTATTACAGATATGGGTATTATGCACTTTATTTAACATCTCCATATTCATGAACATTTTGGGTTATTTTCCTTTTTTTAGTCTCTACAATCTGTGCACAGTAAACAACGTGACCTCTTTACAAAATACTTGTGTTCTAGGGATGTTCCCCAAAGTGGGACCTCTGGGTCAGAGGTTATTGTGTTTTTAATGCTTTAAATATTGCCAGGTTGCTTCCCCAAAAAGTTGGAACAACTGACATTTCCATTTCTCTGTGTCCTCACCAGAGGAGTGAAAATGGTATTTCCCTGCTTTAATTTGTGTTTTGCTACTTAGTGGTGAGATTTTCCTACTATCATATATTTGGGTTTCTTCCTCTCTGACTTGCATGCTCATATTCTTTACCTATTTTCTTTTCTTTTCTTTTCTTTCTTTTTTTTTTTTTTTTTTTTTTTACTTTTTTTTATGTCTTTATTTTATTTTGAGAGAGAGACAGAGAGTGCAAGTGGGGGGAGGGGCAGAGAGAGGGAGAGACACACAATCCGAAGCAGGCTCCAGGCTCTGAGCTATCAGCACAGAGCCCGACGTGGGAGCTTGAACTCACAGACTGTGAGATCGTGACCTGAGCTGAAGGCCGATGCTTTTAACCAACTAAGCCATGCAGGTACCCCCTTTTTTTCTTTTCTAATAGTCAAAGGCCAGAGAGCCTCAGTTAGAAGTCAGGCTTCTATTGAATGTGTTGAGGTCTTGGGCAAAGTATTAATCCCTTGTGCCTCAGTGTCTCCTCTTTTAAACAAGGAACATACTAGGACCCACCTCCTATTGTGGTATAAGATTTAAATGTGCACTTAGGATAATAGCATAGAAATGTTGGCTGTTATCCATGAAAATTTGCTTTTATCATTATGATACTTCCAGATATTTGTTATTCCCTGACTCTAGGGCAAAGCCCTGCCCTTCCCAAGCCACGTTTTCTTTCTGCCTAGGTTTTACTTGGTAATTCCTTCAAATACCATTTGTTAGGCATCCCCTCTGTTTAATGCATCGTAGGCCATGGAAGGAATGGGGGAAGGATCTGAGTTTGCTTTTAATCAGCATCATCACAGCTGTCAATGTATGTAAGGTAGACTGTAAGCTTTTAGGTTATTTTTACATCTAAAGGTGTCGCTTCTTTCCCATTAAATGGTTTCTCTAGTGAAGAATATATCCCCTGGATATTAGTGGCAACATCAGGATGCTTTGAGTCTCTTTTGGCTCGTTGTTGATTTTTTTTTTCTTTTAATGTGTCTGCATCCCTGGTTGTCCTCTGATTATACAGACCTCCTAGCAGTCGTCTGTGCCGTGTTCATTTCTCATCTTGTCTCATAGTCAGTGTGAGACAACAAGCGTCTTTCAAAAAGGCACCAGGGATTGTATCTACATTAAGAATCCGTTGCTCTGCGGTGGTGTCTGAGATCACAGGACTTGCCTTTGTTGAAGGACTCCAGCGGAAATTCAGAAGTAGAATGCATTATTGTCGGTGGTGGCTTACAGCACCTGGTACTGATGTTTTTGTTGGGAAACATCATGGATTGGGCACAAAGTAAAGCAAATTCTCTTGGGTACAGTTAAGTATACTCCACACGCCACATGTTCTGGCTCTTGTGATGTGAAAAAATAGGAACGGTGACAGGTAAGATGGAGTTAAAAAGTTGTCCCATCCCCCATAGGGCATCAGCTCAAATCACACAATTTGCAGGAGTGTTCCTTACCCCCAGAAGCCTTAAAGCTCCCATAGAGAACAGCGAGATAAACCGTGTTGTGCAGAGAGACTCTAGCCATCATCTTATTCAACATTTTTACTCAGAAATGAAAGTGGAGTCCAGAGAGGCTACGCGGCTTGCTCACATTTACATAACTAGTGAACGAGTGGACTAGAACTAGAACACAGTTTCTTAGTGTTCTCGTGGTCATTTCATTTTGCCAGAGAAAGATGGTTTTTAAGTAGAGTTATGATAGAGTTTGGGTCATTGCTAAGAACCAACCTGTTATAACAACCGCATGGCTGAGAATATTAGGAAGATGTTCAGTCTTATTAGTGGTGATCTAGAAATGTAATAGACC